>NC_064641.1:918989296-920252483 GCF_023864345.2 Schistocerca serialis cubense
ACTGACTGGAGGAGGCAAATGCTGCACCTCAAGGGGTACCAGAGGGGCATTGCCCTTGCGTTTGTGCCTCTTCTCTTGGGGAGGCAGAGAAGGGCAGACTCCAGTGAGGGCAGGCATGGAATTACACTGGCCAATCTTGGCGCCCACTGGCAGTAGATCACGCTGCCGATGTGGAGCAGTAGATCGCCTTTAAGGGTGGTGCCGGGAAGAGGAGTTGGGGTATACACCACTTTTAACAAACACCGAACAACGCGTTCCAGTACGCGGCCGCCAAATACATCGCTGGCTGCACTTCTCTGGGCGGCCCGCTGCTTCCATCGCTGGCCGTCTTCACACGCACGCTCCCTTACGTGGCCGAGAAATACATCGCTGGCCGCACTTCTCCGGGCGGCTCGCGGATACCATCGCTGGCCGTCTTCGCGCGCTCGCGTTTGTCAGCAGCACAGCAATTGGCTACGCCAGGAAACATTGCGATTGGTTTTCCGTGGAAAACAGCGACCCCAGCCGACGGCTCCATTAACTAGCAAGCCTTATATAAACCCGGCCGCCGCCGCAAACGACAGTTCTCATCGGGAAGTGCAGTACGCCGTGTTCCAGCTGCTTGTGGATGACTCGCCGCACCACTCGAGGTTACCTGGCTGCTCGGCGGAAAATCTTGCGACTTCACTTGGAGAGACTGAACTTCACTGGACTTGGGAATAATTACGGGACGTGCACCCCATCATGCACATTCGGACATTGGTATAACCAAACTTTAATTCTGCATTCCTTCTGAGTGTGAGCCTGGGTAGACGCTTGGCTAACGTAATTGTTAAAAAGTAATTTGTGATTTAATAAACCAGACTGAAGAGGTTATTGTGTTATTCCTGGTTATAACAGGAGTCCCGGGAGGGACTGAAGGGGCTGAAGGTAGGGGGCGAATGGGGTGGAACTGGGAAGAGGAGGTGGTAGAAGGGGCAATGGACGTAAGTAGAAGTCATAGACACAGGAAGGAGCCCATCATACTTTTGACGAGCCTCAGTGTAGGTTAGGCGATCTAAGGTTTTGTACTCTTGAATCCTTCTTTCTTTCACAAACACCAGGCATGCAGGTGAGCATGGAGAATGCTGTCCTTGACAATTTACACACACTGGTGGGGGAGCACAGGCACTCCCCCCATGGAGGGGGCGCCCAGAGTCACCGCAGAGGGGATCAGTGGTGCAGTGGGAGGACATGTGTCCAAACCGTAAGCATTTAAAGCATCTCATCGTTGGTGGAATATAGGGTTTTACATCACACTGATACACCATTACCTTGTCCTTCTCTAGGAGGACATCCCTCTCGAAGGCCAGGATGAAGGTGCCCGTGGTGGTGTAAGTGTTTGGACAGCCTCGCTGCACACAGTGGATAAAACGAACCCCTCGCTGTTCGAGGTTAGCACGGAGCTCCTCGTCAGTTTGGAGAAGAAGATCTAGGTGGAAAATAATGTCCTGTACCAAGTTCAAAGATTGGTGGGGCGTGACGGAGACTGGGACGCCACCGAGATGGTCACAAGCATGCAATGCATTAGATTGGGCAGCACAAGATGTATTTATGAGCAAAGCACCAGGTCGCATTTTACTCATTGATTCCACTTCGCCATACTTATCTTCAATCGTCTCCGCGAACAACAAAGGCTTGGTCTTGGAAAAACTTCCGCCATTCGTCCTGGTACAAACTAGGTACCGAGGGAAAGGTTTCAACCCAAGCCCAGGGGTTGGCAAGGGAGGGGAAACCCGAAGAATCGGAAGCAGGACTGTCACGTCTGCTACCATTCTTAGAGACAGCCACAGAATGGCCAGGACGGTGAAGCTTTTTTCAGTTCATGAGCAAGGCGTCCGCCCTAGTACCACCGACTCCGATCAGGGGCTCCTCCAGTGGGCGCCACCCAGCCACAGCAAGGGCCATCTGGCATGGCAGTCATTGCCGGGAGTTCTGGTGCCCCAAAGTGATGAGCATCGACTCCTGGGCATACACGAGGCGTTAACAGCTCAGGTACTAGCAGTGTGATCCGTGTGGTGTCAGGGGGCTCAGCCAAGTGGGTACTTAACAGCCCCACCACACGGACTGGTGGCCTAGCAGGAGGGATGCCAGGGTGCTAAGGGAATGGAGAGGGGAGGGGGAGGGGAACCTGCACCATGGAAGCTAGGTAGGGAGTTCATCCCCAAATGACTCACACTGAATGGAAAATTTTGGAAATGGAGGTCAAACCACAAGGGGACCAAAAACGCCAAGAAGGAAATGGAAACAGCAAACTAAACAATAGCACAGACCAAAACAAAGCCAGCAGGTTAGCCAGTCGACATAAAGAAGTCCACTAAGAGGGAAAACAGGGGGCAGGGACAAAGGAGCAAGGATAGGGAGGGAACGGGAATGGTAATGCATCCTGGAAAGGAAAGGAGACTGCAATAGCTCGGGGCCCCGTGCATGCCACACGCGTACCCACAAAAGGGCTGTGGTCCCCCTGGGGGGTGTAGCATGTCAGTCACACACGATCAGATGCTGCACTTTAATTTTCGGAAGTGCTAAAAATATACTCCCTTCACAAAACCGTCACACAACGCCAAAAACATAGTTTCCTATGACAGCAATATGTCTAAGTCATAACTGGACTTGGTCAACTCATACAAAATACCAGGTGCAGTCATTTTGGGGTTATGAATTGGAACGATTTCATAGGCTCAGCCATAAGAGTTGACAAATATTTTTTAAACTGGAAGAGTACTAACAAAATGCAATTAGCCTACAAATGAGATAGCTTCCCAAATATTCGTGCGATTCACCCTAGACTACTGCTCAACTCTGAGTGACACATACCAGGCGGGTCTAGCAAGGGTGTTGAACATATACACAAAAGAGCAGCATGTGTGGTCGAGTTCTTGTTTGACCCTTGGTGAGCTTCACGGAGGCGTTGAAAAACCTAAGCTGCTAGATATTTACAGAAAAATGCCAACATTCACGAGAGTACCCACTTAAATATCTAAATAGTAATATTGATGAGGGATCTAGTAATGTAATACAGTCTCCTGCATATCGCTCCCAAAGGGATCACCGAGCACATAGAAATCGCTTTCGTGAGGATGCCGGTTAAAATCTCCGTCCGAACATCTGTATGCAGGCTTTCGGTGATTTCCCTAATTCGGTCGATGCAAATGCTGGGATGGTTCCATTGAAAATTGCACGATTCATTTTCTTCCGCATCCTTTCGTAACGTATGCCTGTGATCTGTCCCTAATCACCGAGCTGACAGCAGGACATTAAACTCTAATCTTACGTCGTCCCTTCCCGTAGGGACCGCGAAGACGAGTGTTGAGTAATTAACGTAGTCACAGATGCATTTGCGCATTCATTCTTCCCACACTCAACACATGAATGGAAGGGCAACAAACAGTAATAGATGGTATAATTCGCTGCACAGTGGTTTGCTAAGTATAAATGTAGATGCTTATGCTCAGTATCTGATCAAAAATATCCGAACAACTATTACTGGACGTTAACATCGACTGCGTCCATGTTTCACTTTTAAGACGACTTGACGTCTCCTGTGGACATATTCAACGAGGTGTCAATGTGTGTGAAGGAATGGTGCTTCATTCTTCGTCAGAGGTTGAAACCAGAGAAGGCAGTGACGTTGGACACCGGGATCTGCAGCGAAGTTGGCGTTCTAGCTAATCGCGAAGGTGTTCGACTGGGTTCAAGTGGAGACTCTGAGCTGCCCATTCCATTTCAGTAATGTTGTTGTCCACAAAGCATTGCCTTACAGATGCTGAGTTGGAATCATGCTGATACAAACAATCATCTTCCCCGAACATTTCATCTACTGGGCGCAACACAAAGCTGTGAAGTGTGTTCACATGTTTCAAGTAATTCCCCCTAATGCTCGACGGTCTGTGTCTGTCTGCCTGCTCTTGGCTCAGCTACGGTTATTCTTTCGCGCTTCCACTTCTCGATGATAACACCAGTAGCGGACTTGGGCATCTGTAGAAGGGTTTAAATATCCCTGATGGCTTTTTTACTCACGTGCTCTTCAGCGACTAGTGAATGTTCGAAGTCAGTGAGTTATCCCGACCGACGCATTCTCCTGTAGCTGCTCCTCTACAGACAACCCAATAACCCAATCTCCATTTATACTGTAACGCCCGCCTCTCGTAACTTGTAGCGGCCATTCCGGATTACATCTGGGCGTCCGGATACTTTCGATCCGAAAGCGTAGACCAAGGTTATTTGTGCTGCCAGCCCCGCCAAAACGGCGGTGAGTAAATATCACATCATCTTACAAGGGGAACTATCCATCGTACCCCCAACAGATTTAGTGGTAAGATGGCCCAGTGGATAACCCGTCCAAAACTCAACACAGATCAAGCACGGAAATAGGAAGAAGGTGTACTGGAATGTGAAAAAAGTGCAAAATAGAAACATTGAACGGTCCAAGGTGAACATCAACAGGGGTGGCGCCGTGATTACTTGGACGAGCCGTGTGCAAAACTTTCTTGTGCCGTTTATTTTTATTTCCTTCCTCATTATGAACTGTACGTCTGATCACTAAAGTGTTTGTTCTCTTCCTGTAGTCTTGGAAGTTGTCATTGCTTATAGAATATGAGTGATGTGGAAGGATACGTTACCGTCGCAAGTCAACGTGATGGGTAGTGAGAGCATGCGACATAGCACATAAACATGTCAGAGAAATGAAAACAACAAGTAAAAGGGTGTTAACTATGTTACAACAAAGGAATTCAAGAGTCAAAGCTTCCAAAACGGAACACAACTTAAGAAACCTTAAAAACGTATGTTTTGACAGAGCAAAGAGAAACTGTGTGACTGTGAAACTGTTGCGTTCATTTGTTGCAGCTTATGTAACAGACTTGTGTTTTCGTCATTTCCTTGGGAGTGATCAAACCCACATTCATAATAACACTGAAATCGTACAAGGAGGCATATCTCACTCACTTACCAGACGTACAAATTAGATTCCTGTCACACTAATGCCGTGTACGACACACCAGACATGTTTTCCGGTGGAGTGTTCGGCTGACTTGTGGCCTTTTTATCAAAAGTTTGCGGTTCCCATTCGAAAGCCACTCCCTTCTGGCTGCTAATACAGTAGTTGTCCAGAATCAGCTGTCATTACAGGTCCCTTCTTACATCTCGCTGTTGCAAACGGACGTTACACCAGATACAAATCCGAACACAGCGAACAGCGAAAACAAACCGAAATAAAATAAAATCGATACTGAGGAGATTCGAACACGGCTCGCTTGTCTGGCAGTCACAGACCGTGACCACCTTTTTTTTATTACCAGATTGAATAGGTATTTTCATGAAAATTAGACAACCATAGTCAAATCATCATTTAATATCAGCAGCAAAAAGAAAATCAACGAATTACTTCAAGCACAAACAATCATTAAATTCTGAACGGAAAGACTAACCCATTATCCCACCCTTCTTGTCATTTTTTTTGTGATATACATGTGGAAGAGAAAAAGTGAGAAAACAAAGCTACAAAGGAGGGGACTCAAGCTCAGGGAAGAAACAGGGATCGCAGGGGACCTTAACAAACACCCTGACGGTTAAACACAAGAAAAAGCACATTCGCAAAAAGCGTTCGGTATCCTGGAAACCACTGCCATTTCCAATTCGCAGTTGTCAGATAATGGTGAAAAACGGGGGGATCTGGGTCACTCCTGCCTTCGACGACATAGTGAACATAGTAATCCAAGAGCCAGACAACCGTGTTCGTTTTCGTCTGAGGAAAAAAGGATACGTCCGGATGTAGGAGACTGTCGTCTGGGAAAGCAGTGTCAGGCCCTCGAGTAAGGAAAGCTAATTGACGTCGAACCCAGAGCCAATGATCCCGTCCGCAAACAACAGTCCCGTGAAGTAAGGTGTCAGTGTGATGACATTCCTCACTCTGATCAGTAGGACGAAGGCCAATATGAAAAAGATGATCACCAGTAGGTATCAGACGGTGAATGACCTTATACCACGTTGAAGCAATCCACATCGGCAATACAGGAAGACTAAGATGAGACCAGACAGTTGACCAAGACGTTGACGGGGAAGCAAGTTCAACAGGAGAACGTGGACATGGTGCACCCCAACGGGGTGCGTCATAAAAAGTAAATCACCACCTAGGATACCGATGGTTAGAATGTGTTCACGAGTGTGCCGCAATTTAGGATTAATCCGTGCAACATCAACAGGAGGGAATTATTAAAACTAGAGGTAACTGAATGCGGAGCCCGCGTACAGATTAAAACATTGCGGTGGGTAAATAAGATGGATGTCTTCATTTTGATATCGGAAAGACCCATTCCTCCAAGTTTTCGAGGCCTGGCCGCTACTTCATACCGGCCACGAAAGATTTGGCGGCGACACAGGAATCGACCAGATACCAGTTTCAGTCTGCGGGTCATCATCGTGGGAAGCGAGAGAACCTGCGCAACGTAATATACCTCGATGAAGACATAGATTTCTAAAAACCGTACCTTGTGAAGGAGGCTAAGGGAACGGCGTTCATATTCAAGGATCACCCAGTGAACACGACTCTTAATTCCACGCCAATTTAATGTCGCCATTTTGATCGGATTGCGATCCACTAAGATTCCTACGGTCTTATGGCGATTGAGGGGGACCGTCAACCAAGGAATGACGACATGATCGAAGCCTCTCAACAGTAGGAACGTGCATTTACGATCATTAACGCGAACACCAGCAAGACGACAAAATGAATCCAAGGTATTCTTAAGTTTCGATAAGTCCTGGACATGTCTTATTAAAACCATGACGTCATCGGCCTATGCACGGATCGAAAAAGGTTTCCCCAATTTAGTCCAGCCACGTAATTGTATGGCGAGGCGGAGGAGTAAGGGCTCTAAGAACAAGGCAAAAAGGGACATGGATAGATGGATAAGGGGCTTCCCTGGGGTACACCCCGTCTGATCGATACCCGGGTGGTTAGCGTGACCGTTCACAGTCACCGAGACACTGATAAAAGTAAAAAGGCGAGTTAAGACATGTCGAGTATCATTATTAAGGCCAACAGCGGTGAGCACTCTCGTTAAAAAGTCATGGCTGACACGATCATATGCTTTTTTTCTAAATCTAGGAAAAGCAAAGCCCCTGGGATATTAGCGGCGGCCGCCACCGAAATTACAGAGGAAGACCGCACTGCAGTTCCTTCTCTAAATCCTCGCACAAATGAAAAAATGGCTGACATCGAAATAAGTGTCCAAGGAATAGAAAAGCAACTGGAATCACTCAATAGAGGAAAGTCCACTGGACCTGACGGGATACCAATTCGATTCTACACAAAGTACGCGAAAGAACTTGCCCCCCTTCTAACAGCCGTGTACCGCAAGTCTCTAGAGGAACGGAGGGTTCCAAATGATTGGAAAAGAGCACAGATAGTCCCAGTCTTCAAGAAGGGTCGTCGAGCAGATGCGCAAAACTATAGACCTATATCTCTTACGTCGATCTCTTGTAGAATTTTAGAACATGTTTTTTGCTCGCGTATCATGTCATTTCTGGAAACCCAGAATCTACTATGTAGGAATCAACATGGATTCCGGAAACAGCGATCGTGTGATACCCAACTCACCTTATTTGTTCATGAGACCCAGAAAATATTAGATACAGGCTCCCAGGTAGATGCTATTTTTCTTGACTTCCGGAAGGCGTTCGATACAGTTCCGCACTGTCGCCTGATAAACAAAGTAAGAGCCTACGGAATATCAGACCAGCTGTGTGGCTGGATTGAAGAGTTTTTAGCAAACAGAACACAGCATGTTGTTATCAATGGAGAGACGTCTACAGACGTTAAAGTAACCTCTGGCGTGCCACAGGGGAGTGTTATGGGACCTTTGCTTTTCACAATATATATAAATGACTTAGTAGATAGTGTCGGAAGTTCCATGCGGCTTTTCGCGGATGATGCTGTAGTATACAGAGAAGTTTCTGCATTAGAAAATTGTAGCGAAATACAGGAAGATCTGCAGCGGATAGGCACTTGGTGCAGGGAGTGGCAACCGACCCTTAACATAGACAAATGTAATGTATTGCGAATACGTAGAAAGAAGGATCCTTTATTGTATGATTATATGATAGCGGAACAAACACTGGTAGCAGTTACTTCTGTAAAATATCTGGGAGTATGCGTACGGAACGATTTGAAGTGGAATGATCATATAAAATTAATTGTTGGTAAGGCGGGTACCAGGTTGAGATTCATTGGGAGAGTGCTTAGAAAATGTAGTCCATCAACAAAGGAGGTGGCTTACATAACACTCGTTCGACCTATACTTGAGTATTGCTCATCAGTGTGGGATCCGTACCAGGTCGGGTTGACGGAGGAGATAGAAAAGATCCAAAGAAGAGCGGCGCGTTTCGTCACCGGGTTATTTGGTAACCGTGATAGCGTTACGGAGATGTTTAATAAACTCAAGTGGCAGACTCTGCAAGAGAGGCGCTCTGCATCGCGGTGTAGCTTGCTCGCCAGGTTTCGAGAGGGTGCGTTTCTGGATGAGGTATCGAATATATTGCTTCCCCCTACTTATACCTCCCGAGGAGATCACGAATGTAAAATTAGAGAGATTAGAGCGCGCACGGAGGCTTTCAGACAGTCGTTCTTACCGCGAACCATACGCGACTGGAACAGGAAAGGGAGGTAATGACAGTGGCACGTAAAGTGCCCTCCGCCACACACCGTTGGGTGGCTTGCGGAGTATCAATGTAGATGTAGATGTAGATGTACTTCGCGACATTCGAGAACAGAAGTCGTATCGTGCACACAGCTTTGGTGAGCACCAATAATAGTATCGAGCAGCTTAGAGAGACGGATATTAATTGCTCGAGCGACAATTTTGTAACAGAAGATACGGAGAGTAATAGGACGGAGGGTTCAAATGGCTCTGAGTACTATGGTACTTACCTGCTGAGGTCATTAGTCCCCTAGAACTTAGTACTACTTCAACCTAACTAACCTAAGGACATCACACACATCCATGCCCGAGGCAGGATTCGAACCTACGACCGTAGCGGTCGCGCGGTTCCAGACTTTAGCGCCTAGAACCGCTCGACCACTCTGCCCGGCTAAGACGGAGGGAATCAATCGCACGTCTACCTATGGATTTCGGGAGGACGACCAGTTCACCTTCCTGAAAAGGAGCAGGAAGTGAGACTCCCCGCATCACTTCATTTACCATTGACGTTAAGGTGTCGCCAATGAGTGGCCAAAATTGAACATAAAACTCAGGAATGCCGTCTAATCTAGGCGACTTGCGGGACTGAGATCCTGTAAGAACATCATATATACCATCCTTGTGAAAGGGACGCAGAAAGGCGTCATTTAATTGAGGAGTGGCGACGCGATGCAGCAAGGATGTAAAGTCATCGAGAGAGTTTTCAGGCGGGACATGGGCATCATACAGATCAGTAAAATAGGTGTAAATAAAGTCGGAAATGTCACGGTGAGAGGTGAACATGCGGCCGTCAGCTGTTGTGCGGGAGGCAAGGCACACACGTTTCCGGCGCCCCGTAAAGGGACTAGATGGTATAGTGACGTCAATTCGTCTTGTAAAAGGGAACTAAGACCTCGTCCGCAGTCCCTCCATTTGAATGCGTTTGAGCTGCAGCAATCTGGCTGATATACGCTGTATATCAGTAACCCGTAGGGGAGCATGCGTAGCAGTATTATACAGTTGACGTAAGACTGAGTAGTAAAATTCTTGCGTTATCCGATCGTCTGCCACCTGCGCAGCTCCAAAACGCATGAGAGCCCTACGGATTTGTGGTTAAACATGCAGTGTCCACCATGCCACAGTGGACGAGTACTGGTCCACAGTGCGAGAACAACGAACCCATACGTCCTCCAGGGCGACACCAAGAGAGGTATCTTGCAAATAGACTATATTGACCATCCAGGGAGGACGAAACAATTTTCCCGGTTGCCGCTCGGAATTAAACGTGACTGCTACGGCGTAATGATCTGTAAAACAGGCTGGTATAACATCAACATCCAGAAGTTGCCCACACAAGGAATCGGAAAGGTAAAAGCGATCGATGCAACTGCTAGACGTGGGAGTAAAGTACGTATGTTGCACAAGTGTAGGATAGCGAGAAACCCACACATCACGCAGGCGCAAGGAGCGCAGCAGGTCGTCGAGTTCTTTACTGAAATTAAAATCAGGAGACTGGTCCACCGGCCGTAGAACACAATTGAAATCCCCACCTAAGAAAATCTTTGTCGGGGATTTACGAAGCAGGTGAATGATTTTTTCCTTATAGAAACTCGAAGGTGCGGTAGTACGACCTGTGCCAGAAGGGGCATAAAGAAGGAGTAAACTGAGATCACAAAACGTGCCCCCGATCCCCCTTCCACTGCCGAGTACTTCGAAATCCATCAACGGAGTGCCTTCCCTATAAAACAAGCAAGTGTGGGTAGAAAGTTCGAAAGCTACATTAAAAAAGGTTGAGAACCCAGGAATGGAAAACTGGTCGAATAAGACTTCGTGTAAAAAAAAAAAACATCTGCCCCAGATTGATATATAAACTGTCGCAAAGCGGCGAGCCGAAGCTCAGAACATGTTCTGTTAATATTCAGAGTAAGAAATGTGTATGCTTGCATGGAACTTCAACCCAGAAAGAAGAACAAAGAACGGCAGAGATCCGTGAGTTGACGGAGCAACATACAAGTAACCATACCAGAATCAATCACCGAACCAGAGAGAGAAGAACTACGAAACAGAACCCCCATCTTCCCACTGCTTTTTCTTCAGCCGTGACGCGGCTCTCTGTGGCTGTTTACGGATTCTACTGCGGCTCCGCGGCGCCGACGCTGCCGCGTTCGGTCGCGTGGGAGCATCATGTGGGTATTCCGTTTCAGATTGCGAGGGAGAGGCCTCTTCATCCCACTCGTCTGCAGACATGAGTTCACGGAGGGACGATTGGTGAATAACAACGGGATCCACAGGCTCTTGAGAATCAATCAATTGTTTCGTGGGAGAAGTCTGTGACCAAGAGGGGGCGACAGAAGTCGCAGAAGGGGGATGGGAAAGAGAATCCACAGGAGAAGTCTCAGAGAGAACCGGAGAAGACACGTGGGGACGGAAGCAGGTACCTTCACGGGCGTCTCCGAAGGGGTGGCCTCGACAACAGGAACAACGGCAGATAAGGTGTCGGGGATCTTCTGCACGGGAGTGAAAGCACCTGTGGCGTCCTCATCCACTATTTCAGACTGAGAAAAGGGGGTCCGCTACTGAAGGCCCATCGGAAGGGCGAGCCAATAGGGAACGGTCATCTGCCGCACCATCCTGTGTTCGGCGACACTTGTTGTGAGAAATCATGGCGGGCACGTCGGAAGTGACGGCATCAACATCCCTACGCAAGGACAGCGGGGGAAAACCACGGGCGTGTCGGTCGACGGATCACTGCGTCCCTCAGTAACAGGGAGCGATTCAGTACGAGATACCCGCGGGAGAAGATCAGCCAAAGTCAATTTTTTACGCTGTTCGTATGTAGGTTTTAATACCACCACACGCCGCGGACAATTAGTACAGAAATGAACGGTTTGATTACAATAAAATGTTCCTTCTTGACCTCTGTACTTAATATGGTCCCTATAACCACATACTTGTAGATGAGAATGCATATGTCTTTTTACCACCATTTCCACCGACCGAATACCACTATAGACCTGTAAGCGGTGCAGAGCAGACCAGCGTTCCTTTCGAATATGACGTATTTCCCCATAAGGAAGCAAAACGGGCCTCAGAAAACAGTCGTCTACCTCGGGCGGAACGTTAAATAGCCGGAAATTCGTATATATCACTTCTGTATTTGCCAAGAGAATCATACTAGTGGAACCATCACGGTGCGTAAAGGGTACCTGAGAACCGTGACGAGAAAGTATCCTATCTGTGGTGTCACCGCCAGACACCACACTTGGTAGGTGGTAGCTTAAATCGGCCGCGGTCCATTTAGTACATGTCGGACCCGCGTGTCGCCACTGTGTGATCGCAGACCTAGCGCCACCACAAGGCATGTCTCGAGAGGTGATATAGCACTCGCCCCAGTTGTACGAGGAGATTGCTAGCGACCATACGGACGAAGCCTTCCTCTCATTTGCCGAGAGACAGTTAGAATAGCCTTCTGCTAAGTCCATGGCTACGACCTAGCAAGGCGCCATTAGCCTTACCTACTTTGAGAGTTATAGTCTAAATGTCTCAAGAAGAATGCTGTAGTCATCAAATAATAAAGTTAAGTATAAAGCAGCTACGTACTTTTCTTGCTACCATTCAATAGTTATCCTGTTCCAGAATTGACGCCCGTCGGCGTGAGTGTGTACGCGTGCCTTTCTATCGGCTACTCGTCACTGTGGACTGGCTGCCTTGTCAGTCCACTTCACTATCAACCTGGAGCAGGTCAAGAATCTTAACAAAAGACACATATAATTCGCCGTTCAAAATATGCAGAATGCACCTGATCTGTAGTGACTTTAGTTGTATCGACTAACCAGTCATGTATCCCCAAAGAACCGGGCTGGACTTGGCGCGTGGATATGCTGAAGGTGGAGCTGACAGTGTCTGTACAAGGAGTTTTCGTGGGAACCGTGGTGGACAGCACGGCGCGAGACGACGCCGCGACAGGGAGGACCGCACGAACACCGAACACTAGCCGACAAACAGCGATGCGACGAGCACGGAGACCAACACGACACTAAACGGACACGAGGAAAACACGCAGCGCTACGGTAGATGCGGAACTAATAGCACAACCTAGTCGCCCGGCGCGCGAAGCGGGAATTGAACCACTTAACCACGCTGCCGTCGCTCTTTTAAGTCTGCTCTATACTGCACTTCTTATCCTTGGACCGCTCGCTGTTTCTATTTTTTTTTTTTTTTTTTTTCACAGCCCTGTACACCTTCTTCCTGTTGTCATGCTTGATCTGTGCTCAGTTTTTGAGTGGCTGTCAACTGGCCCCTCTTACCACAAAATCTGAGGAGGGCTCCGATGGAGGGTTTCCCTTGTTAGACGCAGAGGCACAAAACCCTGCTAGCAGTGAATATTTTTGATAGGCGACTACCACATGACAGACAGAGCATTAAAGGGTATTCCACTCTAATGTTTCACAGACACCTCCCTCCAGAACGCGCTATTCTCGAACCCATTGAGCGTCAGTCTTTGCTATAAACCGATCACGTCCAAACTCATTGTCCGTACAGTCTGTCGTAGCTGTGTCGGTTTGCTCTGTAGGTCTGCTCGACTCATTCCGGTACAAGTCGGCAGTATTCGTGACTGTGATGTCAAGACTTTTTCCGCTTGTGCCAACAGCAGCGCTGAAACTGTTGTGGTGCTGCAGCTGCTCTATGAACGGGTGTCCAGTGCGTCCACCTAAACTTGAATCTCGTTTATTTGGTAGGCCTACACTTTAGCTACTGATTTTGAAACTCCTGATAAAATAGTCGCCAGGTCTGCAACACTCCTTTAGTCTGCCACGACAAGTACAAACTCCCCCCCCCCCCCCCCCAGTTTTTTACTGCAGAGCATATTCTTGTCTTCCGTGGTCTACACTCCAACAGGGAGTTCGTATCCACATTTAGATTCTGTCTCTATAAGATTTCTGACAACCAATATATAGGTTTACATTTTCTGAAGAGCAATCTAGAAAATACTTAAAGGTAAATCAGACTAAGAACAGCCGACCAGTTGCAAAGGATAAAGTAATCTTTACCTAGGTTTCAATAGATATAAATCTATCTTCTTCAGAAGACGGCAGTATTATAACATGAAGTGATATGTCCTTATCGTTTAGGCAAACATCCGCATAGTTACATTAATCATATAAAATATAGCCCTGAAAACAGGGTTTGTCAAACAAATAAAATAGGTACATAGAAGTTGCAGAGCGCCTAAGGCTTAGGCGCTCTGCAACTTCTATGTACCTATTTTATTTGTTTGACAAACCCTGTTTTCAGGGCTATATTTTATATGATTAATGTAACTGTGCGGATGTTTGCCTAAACGATAAGGACATATCACTTCATGTGCCTAAGGCTTAGGCGCTCTGCAACTTCTATGTACCTATTTTATTTGTTTGACAAACCCTGTTTTCAGGGCTATATTTTATATGATTAATGTAACTATGCGGATGTTTGCCTAAACGATAAGGACATATCACTTCATGTTATAATACTGCCGTCTTCTGAAGAAGATAGATTTATATCTATTGAAACCTAGGTAAAGATTACTTTATCCTTTGCAACTGGTCGGCTGTTCTTAGTCTGATTTACGTGGAACCGTTGCTGTAGCGCAGCTATGTTTAAAGTACTGAAATACTTAAAGGTGTTGCACAAAGGAAACCAAGGTGCATGACATATGACGATATGGATTGATGCCTCCTTCGAACATAATTTTTGCGTTAGAGTTAAACCGCGCTCATAAAGTAGAACATTCGTGAAAAATGAAATGATCGTTTGGCTTTGATGATCGGAAATCCCAATCCGGGGAAGTTCTGCCGCCGAGTTGCGAGTCTTACTTAAGGCGCCGTCACAATGGACGACTTGCGCATCAGTGATGATGAAATGATGATGAGCACAACACAACATCCAGGCCACGAGCGGAGAAGATGTCCAATCCGGCCGGGAATCGGAACCGGGCCCGCTCCATGTTAGACAAACACGTTAGCCACTCAGCTATGCTCGCAGACGATAGAATATCCGCGTCATGGATAAACGAAGACTGCAAAAGTGTATCAATTGGATAGTTTCCTTATCCTGGCTTTCTTTCAATGCAGAGACATTTTTGACCACAATAAAGGTAGTTATGTTCATAATTAGATTAGATAAAACTTCTTGAAGTATGGCCATATCAACCAATGGAAATTAATATGTCGATCATAATCATTTTGGCAGTATCATTAAATGTGGGTTGAGAAAATCTAGAGTTATATTTCATACATGCTTATCACAATTACAAGAGTTGGACAAAAATATAGAAATACCGCGAGAAATGCATTCACGAACATAAATGCAGGTGCAACGTTGTATGCAGAAGGCAGCTGTGCAATGTCCTCAGTACGTAGCAAGTGTCAGTAGTCTGAGAACAGTGTCCCTTGTAGGTGGGAATACACTGCGCTGGAGCTCAGGGGATGAGAACATGGACAAACTGTTGGTGCTCGTATGGTGGAGGCATACGGAAACAGAGTGGCCAAACGTTTGGTGTTCCAAGAGGCACCGTATCCAAGATCTACACCGCACACAGGGAAAACGGAAAATCGTCATCCGCTAAGACACAACGCGGACAAAGAAGCTTGTTAGGTGATCGTGAAGGGTGGTCATTGAAGAGGAATTTGACGATAAATAAGAGGACGCCAGCTGCAAAAGTCACTGTAGAACTGAATGTCACACTCGAGAATACTGTCAGCATCAAAACAACACAAAGGAGCTCCACAAACAGGGAATAATAGAGCGAGCTGGGACTTCAGTTTCTGTCGTCACCACTGTGAATCCTCGTAACAGGAAAATGTGGTGCCAAAGCCATTAAACGTGGACAATGGAGCAGTGGAAGCAAGTCGTTTGATCGAATCAATCTTGCTTGACACTGTTCCCAACTTCTGACCGAGTTTACGTTCCAAGAGTGATGTTCCGTTGTTACTCTGCAAGGTGGCATTACTGCTAAGGATTCTGCGTTATCTGGTCTATTCTATGGTACAGTGTTTGCTTGCCAATGATGATTCTGTGTTCCATGAAGACAGGGGCCCCGTTCAAGTAGCTCACGTCATGCAGCACTGGTTCTGTGACCACAAAGATGAACTGTCGCATCCCACTGACCACACAGTCATCAGATGTCAATATAATCGAGTCTTTATGCTCTACTGTGGAGAGGAGGGCACGTGTTCGTATCCTCCTCCATCATCGTTACCCTAACTTGCCACTATTTTGCAAGATGAATGATATTTCCTTGGAAACCGTGCAAGATGTATATTTCACCATTCAGAGACGACTGGAAGCTGTTTTGGATGCCAGCGGTTTCCCTACACAGGAGTGAAGGTCCGTACAAAACTTTACCAATGTGCTACAATGTTATAAAAATAAACATTGTGTTTCACTAGGTCGTCATGATAGACTTGGATCAATATTTTTGCGATATTAGCTTTGCGTAATGCAGTATGATCAACTACGTTGTTTATATGTTAATGATTTGCGCTACTTTTTTTATTAATGCATTAATAAGCCCTTGATTTTCCACTCATCCTGTACCCAAACGTAACTGTTCCTGAATAAGAAACATGGAAAGCAAAAGCGTGCATTGCAAATATCACATGTGCAGATGCGACTGTTTTCATACACATTCATACTAAATTTCGTCGTATTCTCGCCTTTTCTGCCACCACATATTGACCACTCCACCACAGTACCGAGACGTGATGTCTCACTAAAAATTTCTCGTACTCTATTCATAAAGCTATGGCCCACTCAAGTGAAATATTTTAGGAACCTAAAATGAGCATCTACCTGCTTCTACGCACATAGTTTGGGACAAATCGGTGGGCTCTGCCCCACGCCCTCCCAGAGTTAGATTTAAATTTAGAGTAGGTCTATTTAACTCATTGTCCTCCAAAAATCTACTGGAAAAGGGCATACGTAGCAGACCATCTACAGAACTGCATTTTGGTTGCACAATATTTAACACCATCTTCCACAGAGAAATTCTGTCCTGGTTCTGTGAGCAACGTAGCACTCTAAGGTACGGTAGCAATTACGTCACGTCAGAGCATGCGCAGTCGAAAACGGACAGCTGAGTCCCTTCTCTGAGTTGGTGATAGTGCAGCTGACCATCATTTCAGCATTCGACACTGGTTCCTTCACCACACGAAGAACGCTACAAAACATGTTCTCGTCTGTTTTATTTGTATACAAGAACGCTTTCGAAGTGAAGTAGCGTAACTTTGGGGAGATTCTAAGAGATATGGCATAATCTTAGTGTACCGTAGCCCATTAGCACAAAACCACCAGCATCATTCTATCTGATGTTTCCATATTTTTGTCCTCCCCGTTTTGTTGCACGTCATGGAGGTCCATCATGTGCTTACATTTCAGCAAAGTAATGCCTGCCCGCATCTGGCGAGAGCATCTATTGCTTGTCTTCGTGCTTGCCAAACCCTACTTTGGCAATCAAAGTCTCTGGGTCGCTCTCTTTTGAGCATTACACTGAGGGTTCTCCAACCAACTGCGGAATTTGACGATCTATCGCTCTATTTGGACACAGTTTTGTAAGATATCCAAGCACTAGCACCAGAGGTGGACCAGCACGGTATTGACATGTTCAGTTTGTAAAGCTCCTCCTCTTGAACAAATTATCCAATTTTCCTGAAACTGTAACCATTTTTTTTTCTCTGTAAATGTACATTACATCTACCATTTTCGTCCCATTCGGACAATACCTAAAAACCAGTACCCGTGTTCATTTCGAGTCACACTTTATTCTTATGTTGATGATGATGGACATTATTTCCAGTATCCGTTATGTGATGAACATCTCGACAATGTTTGATAGAAACGGACTGGTAGTTCACAGTTAACTCTTTCATTTCCATCAGTGTAGATGTAGGTGCTTACACAGTAGCGCGTAGCAACCCCTTCCGCCTTCATAAAACGCGACATCTTACAGCATAAGTTCCAAGAAACAGCAAAGTTTTAGGTAGCAATCCTGATCGATGAACTCTCAACAACAGTCCACCCCTCACTGATATCAGTCACAGCTGGGCTCAACGTCCTCATGTTTCTCACATCCGGCCATTGTGCGAGAGTTCTCTTAAATGAATAAACATTACCAGTTGAAGGGGGGGCGGTTAATTTCGGCACGCAGAGAGGCATTTAAGCGGTATTTCTTCCCACGCCCTGTACGTTGTGTGATTGGCACTGACATCGGATGTAGCCGAGGTGTGTAGGAACAGAGGAACCTCACGTGAGAGTGACGCGTGGGACGGAGGACAGCGCGGTGTACTCGCTGAGCGGTGGATGATGGTGGGGGGGGGGGGGGGGGGGAGGAGGCGTCGTGCGGCCGCCAGGTGACATTGATCTCGCGTCGCCCGCGGTCTGGAACAGCTGGCGCGGGAGATCGGGCAAGCCCGTCTGGTGCTGCTGCAAGCGGAATGAATCGGCTTGCTAGGGGTGTGTGGCGCGTGGGACGTTGCCGCTTCCATCAGCAACTACCCCCAAATATCGAGTCCCCCAAGTCCGTGGCGGAAAAACTCGCACCCGACCGATTTCGCTCATCTCTCGCAATAGTCTACAACAGAAGAGGGGGGATCCGGATAAGGGGGGAAGGAGAGATGGAGAAGTGGGACGAGAAAGGTGTAGGTGGGAGGAGGGGAGGAGGAAGGCAAGGGGAGCACCTTAAGATGGCTCACAGGGCAGGTGATTTAAGCTAGGTATACACGTCAGAGTTTTCACTCTCAGAGACCTCGTGCGAGAAGTACATGTCGTGTTAACAGTGACGAGGGTGAGCCGCCGGCAGTGTCCGAGGGTGGGGCAAGCTCTCAGACAGCCACGCTCTGCCTCTCCTGCAGGCGGCAACTTGCATCTCGCAGGGAGGAGGATTCTCGGGCGAGCTGTGAGTACTTGAGCAACCATATTGCGTCCCAGATTTGTACTGTATGTCACAGTTCGTATGCCACCATATATCGGTAATGTATTTTGGCATACCCACGCACACATTAAATAAAAGTAGCAACGAAACTGCTGATTTTGAGCTATAATATGTGGTCATGGCATGTTTCTGAGTGATGAAATCACCCGTTTCACCTCCTAAACTAAAAGCACGGCCAGTTTGCTTATTTCGAAAATTCTAGATCCAAGCAAAGGTAACCAGAAAATAAAACATAAAATCATCATAGACATGGTACAGAATTAGGAAACTAAAATTTAAAAAAAATTGCCGCTGAAGACACTCGATCTCACTTTAATATGAAAATATGAAGAAATGACTAACACGCTTGTTATTGCACCATGTCAGTACTGCCATGACCCGCTCTGTAAACGTGTACCTACATTGTCCAAAAAGATGAGATGAATATGCGCTGCGAGTGAATGTCAGCGATGTGTCGGCAAAACAGTTACGTACAGAAAAGGAAGTGGACTCAGGACGAAGTTAACGCATTTAATTAATTCGTTCGAGGTAAGGTGAGTGCTATATAGTGCACAATGACTAGACTACAGGAACTGACATAAGAAGCAAAGTTTGTTGCCTGCAATGACTGTGGTTTTTAACACTTCCACATAAGAAATTTACCAGAATATGCGCAATTCAAGGAATCAGTCAAAGTAGTTTTATAACGTAGATTAATTAACGAAAAGAAAAATAGTGAATTTGTGCTTGAAAGTAATCATTCTGGACCTCCGATAACTGTTATTTAATTTCAAGTAATATACTTGCATCTTTAATTTTATATGAATTGGTATTTACTGACTGTATTATTACAGAAGATGTTGAACAGATTTTCAGGAATTTACGAGTGGTTTCTAAAATCAATACGAGTAAAAATGTTGAAGTAAATGTATGTCCGGAAATTCTCTTGAATGTCTATGGGTATCAAGATGAAATTGGTACAATGTTACTTCACTGTAATAGTTACACTGCCAGATATTAAAGGGAATAAACATAGGTGATTCTAAAAATATTAGTCACACCATCAGTTTGTTTTTAATGGATTTATCCATAATAGTATCTAGATTGGCAATTTTCAGTCTACTTATAAACAGTATTCCTTCTACAGGGTGTTTCAAAAATGACCGGTATATTAGAAACGGCAATAAAAACTAAACGAGCAGCGATAGAAATATACCGTTTGTTGCAATATGCTTGGGACAACAGTACATTTTCAGGGAGACAAACTTTCGAAATTACAGTAGTTAAAATTTTCAACAACAGATGGCGCTGCGGTCTGGGAAACTCTATAGTACGATATTTTCCACATATCCACCATGCGTAGCAATAATATGGCGTAGTCTCTGAATGAAATTACCCGAAACCTTTGACAACGTGTCTGGCGGAATGGCTTCACATGCAGATGAGATGTACTGCTTCAGCTGTTCAATTGTTTCTGGATTCTGGCGGTACACCTGGTCTTTCAAGTGTCCCCACAGAAAGAAGTCACAGGGGTTCATGTCTGGCGAATAGGGAGGCCAATCCACGCCGCCTCCTGTATGTTTCGGATAGCCCAAAGCAATCACACGATCATCGAAATATTCATTCAGGAAATTAAAGACGTCGGCCGTGCGATGTGGCCGGGCACCATCTTGCATAAACCACGAGGTGTTCGCAGTGTCGTCTAAGGCAGTTTGTACCGCCACAAATTCACGAAGAATGTCCAGATAGCGTGATGCAGTAATCGTTTCGGATCTGAAAAATGGGCCAATGATTCCTTTGGAAGAAATGGCGGCCCAGACCAGTACTTTTTGAGGATGCAGGGACGATGGGACTGCAACATGGGGCTTTTCGGTTGCCCATATGCGCCAGTTCTGTTTATTGACGAAGCCGTCCGGGTAAAAATAAGCTTCGTCAGTAAACCAAATGCTGCCCACATGCATATCGCCGTCATCAATCCTGTGCACTATATCGTTAGCGAATGTCTCTCGTGCAGCAATGGTAGCGGCGCTGAGGGGTTGCCGCGTTTGAATTTTGTATGGATAGAGGTGTAAAATCTGGCGCATGAGACGGTACGTGGACGTTGGCTTCATTTGGACCGCAGCTGCAACACGGCGAACGGAAACCCGAGGCCGCTGTTGGATCACCTGCTGCACTAGATGCGCGTTGCCCTCTGTGGTTGCCGTACGCGGTCGCTCTACCTTTCCAGCACGTTCATCCGTCACGTTCCCAGTCCGTTGAAATTTTTCAAACAAATCCTTTATTGTAACGCTTTTCGGTCCTTTGGTTACATTAAACCTCCGTTGAAAACTTCGTCTTGTTGCAACAACACTGTGTTCTAGGCGGTGGAATTCCAACACCAGAAAAATCCTCTGTTCTAAGGAATAAACCATGTTGTCCACAGCACACTTGCACGTTGTGAACAGCACACGCTTACAGCAGAAAGACGACGTACAGAATGGCGCACCCACAGACTGCGTTGTCTTCTACATCTTTCACATCACTTGCAGCGCCATCTGTTGTTGAAAATTGTAACTACTGTAATTTCGAAAGTTTGTCCGCCTGAAAATGTACTGTTGTCCCAAGCATATTGCAACAAACGGTGTATTTCTATCGCTGCTCGTTTAGTTTTTGTTGCCGTTTCAAATATACCGGTCATTTTTGAAACACCCTGTATGTCTGTTGCTGTAATTCCCGTAAAGTTTCGACATTGTTGTGGATTTTTCATCACAAGCTCTACAATGACGTTCTTGCATGCTCCAAAATCACCCCACTGCCTTACCATCTCTCTCATCCAACGAAAACACGGTGGTTTACGTTCTTTCTTTACCAGTAAAAGTGTTAAAAGTGCGTCTACAGCCCAGCGCTCTTCCATCGCAACCTGCTTCCTTCACGCACAGGACTGCTACAGAAAAATTTCGCGGAGAGTGATCTCTCAGTTCTCACAGACAGTCTCACCCTGTTACCGCTTCCGACTTCTGCCTTTGCAAGACTGTCAGAACTTGCAGAATGTACACGCAAGGAACTATCAGGCGATAACTAGCAGAGAAAATTCGCTCCCACTGCAAAAAGTTCTGCGGGTACTGCTGATCGTGCCAAACTGACTGGGAGCAAGAAACTTCATCCCAGCCCATAAACTGAGTTGCCTATCTTACGGTACATATTTAGATCCAACAAATACAGCTCCTTTCAGATGCGCGTCTAGAGCGTGTTCGATAAAGACTTTGAAAATATAACGATCTTCTTGAATACTATAGGAGAGCGTCGTCAGTCGTCGAGAAGCGGTGTTAGCGAAACCGGCAAAGGCTGCGGTATACAAGTCTGCCAGTACCCCGTTCGAGTCTCGTCATTTTTTCTCCAATATTACATTTGCACTGTTAAAACTTATCACGTTTCTTATGGAAAGAATAAACCTAATAATGATAGCCATACTCGAACTTTTTTTTATGTGGCTACAGTTTACTGAACCACACTGCCAACAGCTTAGTGCCAAAATTAAATCGTACGGAGTGAGTCAACGGCCCCTACAAACGTCGTTTTATGCATTCAGAAATTGTATGTCCAGCCTTAAAAAAGCACATGCAGGATTTTCGTATTCTCTCGCACGAACGCGCAAACTATTAGTCTTATGGAAAACATTAACATACTCTTTTTGTAGGAAATGTAATGTAGTTAAATTTTATACTGCTGTACGTTTCCGCTAGAGGCCACGCTTTTCAAGTTATTCAATAAAAATGTACAAGAGTGACCTTCAAATGTACCTCGACCCCCATATCCATCTGTCCCCAGCCAGGATTCCTAGTATGTTGTTCGTGCCACTTCCTCCTGCCACTGTACAAAAATTTACGACTACACCAACTATTACCGATATTCGACCTGTTTTGGTCGCTATTGATTGGCCTAATACACCATCAACATAACAGGCTATTTCGTTAACACTATTAATTTATAAGTGCTAATGAAAGATAAACGACTTTTGTAAACGTTACGCCGAAACAAGTTACGTTATCAGTTTGATCCAAACTTATCCCTTACAAGCACAGCAGTTTTGCAGTTTGATGGCCTGACGAATAGATCAATGTAATTGTTTGTTTTATGCTGTTAGAATATATAAAATTATTTGGTAAAATTTATGCAAACACCATTTATAGAAATTTTAAGTGCTCGACAAAGACGGTGGCCTAATAAGGCCAGTCAGTGAAGACCAAGGAAGGTCGAATGTGGGAAATAATTAATGCAGTCGTAAATTTTTAAACTATAATAGGAATGAGTGCCATGAGCAACGTACTAGAAATTCTGACCCACGTTGGCTGATTGTAGAAGTTGGCGTGGATGTGGGTTTGAAGGTCACTTTTGTGCGTTTCTCGTGAGTAACTCGAAAAATAGCCGCTGCAGCGAACTTTTGTGCGTTTCTCGTGAGTAACTCGAAAAATAGCCGCTGCAGCGAATACGAATACGAGTACAAAATGTAGTTACGTTAAAGATCCTACGAAAAGATCCTGTTCGTATTTTCTGTAGGATTAATACACACATCAAAAAAAGTTTTGCATCACCTCGGTTAGGAGGGTTCCGGAACCTGTACAGAAAATTGCAATAGAGATCAAAATGAGCATCATTTCCGCCCTCTTTATTGCTCATGAAAACCACACATAGCATGTTGTACCACCATACAGTCAGACCTTCAGAAGTGGTGATCCAGATTGCTGTACACACCGGTATCTCTAATATCGACCGATGAGCTAAACAGTTTGGTCCATAAGGAATTCACAAACGTTTGAACATTTCTCTGATGCCGAGAAGCATGTCCTCTTGCATTGATGCGCGCCTGTTTTCGTCGTGGCATATTATCCAAAAGTTCATCAAGGCATTGTTGGTTCAGATTGTCCCATTCCTCAACGGCGATTCGGCGTAGATCGCCCAGAGTGATTGGTGGGTCAGTCGTCCATAAACAGCCCTTTTCAATCTATCCCAGGCATGTTCGATAGGATTCATGTCTGGAGAACATGCTGGCCATTCTAGTCGAGCGCTGTCGTTATCCTGAAGGAAGTCATTCACAAGATGTACACGATGAGAGCACGAATTGTCGTCCATGAAGACGAATGCCTCGCCAATATGCAGCAGATATGGTTGCTCTATCGGTCGGAGGATGGCATGCATGTATCGTATAACCGTTGACGGCGCCTTCCATGACCACCAGCGGCGTACGTCAGTCCCACATAATGCCACCCAAAAACAGCAGGGAAGGTCCACCTTGCTGCACTCGCTGGACAGTGTGGTTCAAATGGTTCAAATGGCTCTGAGCACTATGGGACTTAACATCTGCGGTCATCAGTCCCATAGAACTTAGAACTACTTAATCCTAACTAACCTAAGGACATCACACACGTCCGTGCCCGTGGCAGAATTCGAACCTGCGACAGTAGCGGTCGCGCGGTTCCAGACTGAAGCGCCTAGAATCACTCGGCCACATCGGTCGGCGCTGGAAACTGTGTCGAAGGAGTTCAGCCTGACCTGTTGCCTCCAAAGGTCTGCGACGATTGTGTGGTTGAAGGCATATGCGACACTCTTCGGTGAAGAGATGCCAATCCTGAGCTTGCAAAGATAGACCTTGCCATGGACGTCGGAAGTGAAGTTGCGCATCGTCCATCCTATTGCGCACAGTTTGAGTCGTAACACGGCGTCCCGTGGCTGTAGGAAAAGCATTATTCAACATGGTGGCCTTGCTGTCAGGATTCCTCCGAGCCATAAACCCCTGCAGCAGCAGCCCTTGGGTGGCCTGAGCAGGCATGTCCTCGACAGTTCCTGTCTCTCTTTATCTCCACCGTGTCCGAACAACATCGCTTTGGTTCACTCCTAGACGCCTGGACACTTTCCTTGTTGAAAGCCCTTCCTGACACAAAGGAAAATGCGGAAGCAATCGAACCGCGGTATTGACCGTCTAGGCATGGTTAACTACAGACAACACGAGCCGTGTACCCCCTTCCTGGTGGAATGGCGAACTGATCGGCTGTCAGATCCCCTCCGCCTAATAGGCGCTGTTGATGCATGGTTGTTTGCATCTTTGGGCGGGTTTAGTCACATCTCTGAACAGTCAAAGGGACTGTGTCTGTGATACAATATCCACAGTCAACGTCTATCTTCAGAAGTTCTGGGAACAGGGGCGATGCGAAACTTTTATGGTGCGTGTAGTTTGCGGACAGCGACCGAGAGAATACGAAAATCCTGCATGTGGTTTTTGAAGGCTGGATATAGAATTACGAATTGCATTAAATGACATAGGTAGGGGCAACTGAATAACCGAACATATACAGAGAAATCATACTATAAAGAGTTTGCACAATAATTTAATTCTTTTACTCTGTCCACATATGTTCTGTACTTATAGCTAACAAATCTTTACATGTCAACTATAGACAAAATAGAGGCAAAGAATGAGTGGTCAACAGAGATTGTGAGGTATACAAGTGGAGATTATGTAGTCACGGAGCACTTGTTGGAAAGGGCATTTTCTGTTTCACAAGGTTTTCCGGTAAGCGGTTTCACGTGCTTCGGAGGAAGCACCGAATAACAGCAAGTGTTTTACACTGAGGTAACAAAAGACACGGGGCGGGGATACGCACGTATGCAGACGGCGGTAGTGTCGCGTACACGGGGTACGAATGGGCAGTGCGATCGTCGAGTTGTCATTTGCACTCAGGTGACTCACGTGAAAAGGTTTCTGAAGGCATTGCGGCCGCACCACGGGAATTAACAGACATTGAACGCTTAATGTTTGTTGGATCTAGACGGATGGGACATTCCCTTTCGTGAATATTTAGGAAATCCAATATTCCACGATTCAGTGTGTCAAGAGGTGCCGAGAATTCCAAATTTCAGACATTACCTCTCAGCACTGATAACGGAGTGGGTGATAGCTTTCGCTTAACGACTTTGAGCAGCAGCGTTTGCATAGAGTTGTCGAAATTGCACAGTTAAAGATGATGATGGCTGCATAGTGGTGTCGGTTATGTTTACACGGAATGGACTGGGTCCTCTGTTCCAATGAACCGATGATTGGCTGGAAGTGGTTATCTTCGGCTAGTTGGAGGCCATTTGTAGCGATTCATGGACTTCATATTCCGAAACAATGATGGAATTTTTATGCATGACACTAAACCATGTCACCGGACCACAATTGCTCGTGATTGATTTGGATAACATTTTGGACAATTCGAGACATTTGTTTGGCAACCCAGATCGCCCGAGATGGATCCCATCGAACATTTATGGGACATAATCGAGGATCTGTTCATGTACAAACTCCTGCACCGGTAACACCTTCGCAGTAATGGGCGGCTGTAGAGGCAGCGTGGGTCAGTCAGTATTTCTGCAGAGAACTTAACAACGATCTGTCGAGTCCCTGCCACTAGAGTTGCTGCACTACGCGGGGCAAAAGGAGGTCCCACGCGATATTACGAGGCATCCCATGACTTTTGTGACCTCAGTGTACATCTCTTCCTTGTTTCTTCTGACTGTCGCAGAGAATTTTAAACTTGGTGCAGGTAGGACCGAGTTGAACTATGTTTTGCAAGCATTCATACCAGGCAGTTATCAGCTTCCTGCTCACCGGAAACTTTCGTACCGAGGATTAACTCATAACTACGGGTCGAATCGCAGCGTAGAACTGAGCGTTATGGCAGACTGAAAGGCACCAATCTTCTGCTCATTCTTCTTCTTCCAATAGCAGCATCCATAAGCTGCAAACGGAGGACGGTAGTCTGATGTTCGCTACAGAGTAAGAAACAATGGCCTCCTTCGACAACTGATCTACGTCTTTGTAAGCCAGTCCCACATGAGCGGGGCGCCATACAAAAGGAGTGTGTCGTACCTCTTCCTTTATTTCGCAATGATTCTCGTAATGCTTCCGATATCCGAACGTTCATTTCATTGTTTAATTTTCGGTTTTCATTAGATTGTGTTCCGCTTTTCGAGTCTGGATCTATCAGAAGGTTCGGGGAACCAGTGTGACGAGTAAATTTGAGAGTTTATCGAAACCCTATCGCTACGGGTTCCACCGCATACAGCTTATGCAAGAACCTCTCTTTTATAATTATTCACTTACTACAGTGCTTGTCAACTGACAATATGGTTTTGTGTAAACGCTGGGACTTGTTCCCTTGTTACTGTGCATAATTGTTTTGTAAACTTCTGTTGATGTCTATTTTTCACTTATTTTAAACAGAGATATAGTGTTTTGTTCTTTTTTTTTTTTTAATGAATTCTGTACTTCAACTGTTGTCGTTGCTTGTAACGATTACTATCGCACAATAAATTATCATACTCGACAAAGGCGAAGTGCTGTGTTAGTGTATTTACCTCTCTAATGGAGCGGTCCCGTGTGAACACACTAACCGTGTACTGTACACGGCATGCCGATCCTGCTCGCCAAACATCGGCTAGGCGCTCGGCGGAATGTTTGTGAGCATTGTTTCTAGATTTGATTTTTAACAACACAAACGACAACCTGACAATTAACTTCACGATTTTAGCACGACTCCATGAGGATTTAGTATAAGAGCGTTATCAGCCAGTTGCTTATTTTATTTGTTATGATGCCGGCCGGGGTGGCCAAGCGGTTAAAGGCGCTACAGTATGGAACTGCGTGACCGCTACGGTCGCGGGTTCGAATGCTGCCTCGGGCGTGGATGTGTGTGATGTCCTTAGGTTAGTTAGGTTTAAGTAGTTCTAAGTTCTAGGGGACTGATGATCTTAGACGTTAAGTCCAATAGTGCTCAGAGCCATTTGAACCATTTGTTATGATGCTACAGCTTCAGCATAATTTCTTCTTTGTCGAACTTCAGGCAACCTGAAAATGTTCTAAGAACGCAACCGGTCGTAACACAATAAATATGTGCCAATACTGCTGAGTCTGTATTCACTAAATCAGCAAAATTAGTGCTCAACATGACCAGACCATTTTCGTAAATGCAGAACTCAGAGCACTTCTAAACGACATGAGGACTAGGTGTAAAGTTGCCGGTGTCTCAGGACGACCAGCTGCCTCGATGCGCTTCGGGAAGTCCGCTGGCGAGAGGAGCAGTCCCCGTGGTCGTCCAATTTAACGGCAGTTGATTACCATTTGTGGGAATTGCTAACGAATTGTGTTTACAACACCAAACCCACAATCCCGGAAGACTTGAAACAGTATATCGAGGAAAGCATGTAGCTCTTTCACGTAAATATTTACTCCACCACTACAACATTCACCTGAATGTAGATATTCACATTCATCGTGTTGAACGTTTGTAGCTCAGTAACTGAAATTGATAGAAACTTGATACTTGATTTAAATTGATTTGTACGTAGTTTCAAACACATTAGCTCCATAATAGGAATGATGAAGATATATCGTTGTTTCATTACTCTGAAACTAAACAAACAAACTAATTTCATGACTCCGCAGAAAGATTAACGTTTCATACGTTTACCTACCTAAAAAAATGTTTGGCACCTACTGTTTTACAAGTTACAGAGAGAAACACCTTATGTAAAACGCCGTCGTATTCATATATAGCGTCTATTTCATGTGTTATCGCTGCGAATGGATCCAGCAGAAATCATACATTGAGGTGACAAATCACATAGGATAGTGATATACGTATGGCGGTAGTATAGCGTACACAAGCTATAAAAGCGCTCTGCAAGCTGTCGCTTGTACTCAGGTGATTCGTGTGAATATGTTACAGACGTGTTTATGGCCGGCCGGCCGCGGTGGTCTAGCGGTTCTTGGCGCTCAGTCCGGAACCGCGCGACTGCTACGGTCGCAGGTTCGAATCCTGCCTCGGGCATGGATGTGTGTGATGTCCTTAGGTTAGTTAGGTTTCAGTAGTTCTACGTTCTAGGGGACTGATGACCACAGATGTTAAGTCCCATAGTGCTCAGAGCCATTTGAACCATTTTTTTGTTTATGGCCGCGCGACGGGAATCAACAGACGACCAGCGCGGAATGGAGGTTGGAGCCAGACGCATGGGACATTCCATTTCGCAGTTCGTTATGGAATCCGATATTCCGAGATGCAGAGGGTCCAGAGTACGCCGAGAATACCACATTTCAGGCATTACCTCTCATCACGGACAACACAGTGGCTGACGGCCTTCATTTACCGACCAAAACCAGCGGCTTTTGCGTAGAGTTCAGTGCTCACAGACAACCAACCATGCGTGAAATAACCGCACTAATCAATTTGGGACGTACGATGAACGTATCCGTTTGGACAGTGCGGCAAAATTTTGGTTTCAGTGGGCTACGACGGCAGACGACTGACGCGAGTGTCTTTGCCAACAGCACGGCATCGCCTGCAGTGCCTCTCCTAGGTTTGCGACCATATAGCTTGAACGCTAGACGACTGGAAAATCGTGGCCTGGTCTGATGAGTCCCGATTTCAGTTGGTAAGGGCTGATGGTAGGTTTCAAGTGTGGCGCAGACCCCACGATCCCATGGACCCATGTTTTTAACAACGCACTGTACATGTTGCTGGTGGCTCCATAATGGTGTGGCATGTCTTTAGTTGGAATGGATGAGTCTTGCTTTATGTTCGGCTACTTGGGCACAATTTGCAGCCATCCATGGACCTCATGATCCAGAACAACGGTGGAATTTTTATGCCTACAGTGCGCCATGTTACTGTACCACAGTCCTTCGTTATTGGTTTGAAGAACGTTCTGGACGGTTGAAGCGAATGGTTTGGCTGGCCAGATCGCCCATCATAAATCCAACCGAACATTTATGTGACATAATCGAGACGTCAGCTCATGCACAAAATTCTGCACCGGTAACACTGTCGTAATTATGGGCGGATATGGAGATAAAACGGTTTGATATTCCTGCAGGGGGCTTCCAACGACTAGCTGAGTTCGTGCCATGTCGAACTGCTGCACTGCGTCAGGCGAAAGGAGGTCCGACACAACATTACGAGGCATACCACGACTTACGTCACCTCAGTGTAATTCCGTCGATGTTATTTTCAATAAACCTGCTGTCTGGCGCACTTCAGTTATGTGTACCGCGTCTGTCTGGGTACTATGATGACAAAAATATTAGATAAAGAGGAAATTGCGATGCTAACAGTCGGTTTTGAGTCTGACAAAGTGAAATTGCGCCAAATGATGTGAACAACATAGTGACTGTAACATTACATCATTGACAATATTTTGAAACAGAGTACACAGAGAGTTTTGATTACGAGAATTTACTACTTTGGGAAGAAACAGATCAAATTACAACCAAAACAGTCAGTCACCTAGAAATAAGACGAACATTTCTTGCAGAGAAGCTGTAATGTACGCCACAACACACACAGTACCAGGTAAAAAAAGTCATTTATGGTAAGTTAATCTTGCCTGGTATCGAAACATACACTTTATAGCAATTGGACACTGGTATACCTACTTCGAATATATGTAGTTTTCCGTAGTAGATCTCAAAAGGGTTTGCTAAGAATAACTTTAACTATATGTCATAAAGAAACTGAATCGAGTATTGTAAATGAAAAGCCCTGACGGTGTACTGAAACCACAACGTACTACACAAACCAAAAATAAATCTTTATCGTAAATAAATCGAAGCTGTTATCGGAAAATAAACTTAAGCTATATAATGCAAGTCTAGACAGCGATACACTGCTCCGAATTTATGTCTGTGTCAGTAGTAAATGGTGAAAATTTGGAAATTTGTGGTACGATCTTATGGGACCAAACTGCTGAGGTCATCGGCCCCTAAGTTTACGCACTACTTAATCTAACTTAAGCAAACTTACGCTAAGGACGACACACACACACGCGCACACACACACACACACACATGCCCGAGGGAGGACTCAAACCTCCGAATGGGGAAGCCGTGTGGGCTGTGACATGGCGCCCTAGACCGTGCGACAGTAAATGGTGACCACAAGAGGAACTTCAGCTATTTCTCGGAAAGAAAACGAACCGACTATCATAAAAAAAACACTGCAGCTACAGTGGGAATCACAATAAACAGTACGAATTAAGAAATATAATTAACCGTAAAACTAAAAGTCTGACAGATCTGCTGAATATTAAAATTCTTTTGAAACAGAAGCGACAGTATTTTTTTTTCTCATACAGAGCAGAAATCAGAAATACAATTCCCCTCGTGAAAAACAACTGTCCTGTAAGGAAATACAATTCAAAATGTGCAGCAAAAAGTGACGTCAGAAGAGCCTTTACTATTATGTCATTGGTAACTGTTGTGTCTAGACAAGACAGCCTAGACACAATGAGAGGAAGCCGAAAGGCACGCGCTAAGCTAAAGCAGGATGGCGTGAGGTCTGAAACAGGATACGTAATGAATTCTATAAAGAAAAGTACGTAGCTGCTGGAATACTTAACTTTAATCCATCCTTGTGGTACATCTGAAGATTGTGGCGATACAAGTGAGACTCTTTAGATACATGCAATGTTACTAATGGCGCCTTGCTAAGTCGTAGCCATTGACTTAACTGAAGGCTATTCTAACTATCTGCTCTGCAATTGAGCGAGGCTTCGTCAGTGTGCATCGCTAGCTACGTCGTCCGTACAACTGGGGCGAGTGCTATTCCATATCTCGAGACCTGCCTTGTGGTGGCGCTCGGTCTGCGATCATACAGTGGCGACACGCGGGTCCGACATGTACTAATGGACCGCGGCCGATCTAAAGCTACCACCTAGCAAGTGTGGTGTCTGGCGGTAACACCACAGTAACGCTAATTGCTCTTAATTCTGGGATACACAGGGCCATATATTTATGCCAATGTAATCCACAAGAAATCTATTGTCCATCATGTTTGAATCATACGTGATGCGTCTATTCGTGTGCCGAAATGGCAAGAATATCCATTATTCCGAATGACAGTGCTTTGAGAATCTTGGTGTATTTAGAAAAAAGCGCTCCTGGCGTACCGTGAACTTGGCGGTTCCCGTCCGCGTGACGTCACGGTGGCTACCCGCGACGCCTCCGACGGCCGACGTCCGCTGCGCGCGACGCCCGCGTTGCGGCTGGCGCCGTGGCGATAGCCGGCGTCGCGTTACGTCAGGATAGGACGCGCGTTGCCAGGCAACGGAACCGGCCCCGCCGCTGTTGCGGGGGCGGTCTCCGGGGGGCGCTCTTATTTATCACCGCCAGCCTGTCCGGCGACCTGTTGCGACAGATTTCAGCCTGCCGCCTCGCTTCAAACGAGACCGGTGGCACAAAACACGTAACAAAGCAATACTTTCTCTCCACAGCTGCAAGACTAGAAGATACCAGTTTCTGTAATTTCATTCTCAGTTAATATTATGACCCTTTATTTGTTGCAGCTACACTGACGTGCCAAAACAACATCACCACTTACTTAAAACCGTGCTGGGACACCGTTAGAACGCAAATACAGCAATGATACTGCATGTCGTGGGTTAGACGGGCTCTTGCTGGGTTACTGGAGGTACGTAGTGCTACACGTCTTTGCATAGGTCACGTAATTTCGGAAACTACAGATGGTGGTTGGTGTACATTCAACTATCGTCCAATATCGTCCAACATGTGTTCCTCCTGATTCAGATGAAGCGAATTTCTTGGTAAATACATCACCTTGAGTTCACTAGCATGTTCTTCAAATCACTGTAACAAGATTTTGGCCTTATCACAAGGACAGCTACGCTCTGCTCGGAGACGCCGTCGTCGTCGAGGAAGACATCACGTATGAAGGAGTGGAGGTGGTTCCCAATAATGCTTAACGATTCCACATCTGCTATGGTGTCTTCGATTACTACCACAGATCTCATGGAAGTCCAAGTGAATGTCCCTCACAGTATAATTCTTCCTCCCCCCCCTTCCCACTACCCTTCCCAAAGGCCAGCGTCCGAGTCATTGCACCTTCCCCCACCCGTAGGTCTTGATGACGCAGTATCAAGACACGACCGCCGACCTGGTGGAATAATAAATGTGACCCACCTGACCAGGTGCCACATTTCTGTTGATCAACGGTCTAATCTCACTGAAGTCGCTATTAATGTTGATGGCCCAATATAAGAAACTGTACAGGATGTATGAAAATATCTCGGGGAAGGCATTCTTGAACATAAATGCAGGTGCTTACAGAGCCTGCAGATTGCGCCGTTGTATTTCACCACGAACGGTAAATGTGCAGTTTCTCAATACCGGGTGATCAAAGAGTCACTATAAATTTGAAAACTTAATAAACCACGGAATAATGTAGATAATGAGGTAAAAACTGACACACATGCTTGGAATGACATGGGATTTTGATAGAGCAAAAAAAAAAAAAAAAAAAGTTCGCAAAATGTCCGACAGATGGCGCTGGACAGCAAAACGTCAGTGACTGCGCATGACAATTGTGTATAAAAGGAGCTGTAATGAGAGAGAGAATCAGATGCGCCAGCAGTCGCAGCATCTTGACGTTACCTGAAAAGGCGCTTTTAGGGAAGCTGTAGTATCAGAATGGGGAATGTGGTGTCACCGCCAGCCACCACACTTGCTAGGTGGTAGCTTTAAATCGGCCGCGGTCCATTAGTACATGTCGGACACGCGTGTCGCCCCTGTCAGTGATCGCAGACCGAGCGCCACCACACGGCAGGTCTCGAGAGACGGACTAGCACTCGCCCCAGTTGTACGGACGACTTTGCTAGCGACTACACTGACGAAGCCTCGCTCCTTTGCCGAGCAGATAGTTAGAATAGCCTTCAGCTAAGTCCGTGGCTACGACCTAGCCAGGCGCCATTAGCCTTACATAGCAATTGATACTTATCGTATGAAGCATGTCTCATCAAGGACGATGTATACAACAGGGATGGATTAAAGTTAAGTATTCCAAAAGCTACGTACTTTTCTTTATAGCATTCATTACGTATCCTGTTTCAGACCTCACGCCATCCTTCGTGTGTTTATAGCGCGCATTGCGGTCCACTCAAATCACACTGTGTCGGCACTTCTGTCGACACATCATACGGCGACGAGTCAAAAAAGGGTCTTGTTCTTTCTACTTGCTTACATTTACTTGTGTCATGGCTTCTCCAGATGTACTGTCCGAATTTTATCGCTTGCAGAATCAGCAGTCGCAGGCGTTATTGGATGCCCTTGGACAGCTCGTCCAGGGTCAACGTGCATGCAAACCGATGCGGCGGCCGCCGCTTAACCGCTACCGCAGCCACAACATGCTGTTGCACCCCCGTTCCGGCCATTTAACCCAGCTATGGAAAGCTGGACGGAGTGGTCACGCCAATTTGGATTTCATCTCGCCTTCTACAGAATTCAAGGTAACGAGCGGCAGCCTCAATTATTGTCTTGTGTCGGCGTGCAAACGTACCGTATGATAGTGAAATTATTTCCCCGACGCGACGTAGCAACTCTGTCCTACGAAGAAATTTTGTCGGCGTTAGATGCCTATTTCAAAGAAACAGTCAATGTAGTTGCAAAAAGGTATACGTTCTTTCGTACAAAACGTACGGCCGGTCAAACTAATCGGGAGTGGGTTGCAACTTTGCAAGGCCTTACAAGGGATTGTGCTTTTGAGTGTGAATGTGGACTCCCTTATTCAGATACAATGGTATGTGATGAATTGCACAGAACGTTTCTGATGTTCGTATACGGGAACAGATTTTGAAACTAGTTAATCCCTCCCTTCAACAAGTGATAGACATATTAGATAGACAAGACACACTTGACTTTGCACAGGAATCATTTGAAACTTCGCCAGCCGTGTGTCACATTAACCGGCCCGCCGGGCGCGCTGCACTGAACGATAAACTGCCCTCGCGCTCGTCCGCGCAGCTGTCGCCTAGCTCTCCACGTGTGGCACGCAAGCATACAAATGCAGTGAAATCATGCCCGCGGTGTGCAACTAGACATTCGCGTGACAATTGCCCGTCACGCCAAGCTATTTGCTTTTTCTGTAATAAAAAAGGACATATTCAGAGTGTTTGCCAAAAAAAGCTCAGATCGGACGCTCACAACCACGATTCCAGGCCCTTTGCTTCGCGCCGGAATCGAACCAAGGACACTCAGGCTCATGGACCTTCGCCCGTGGACATTCATGTAGTTAATTCCACTCTGTCCAGTGCCACTTTCTCTAACAGTGACTGTGTTCGTCCCACGAAAAATGTGCGTCGACGTCGCCGGCAATCACGTCAATTAGCAAGTGATGCTGTACCTGTATCAGTTCAAATTGCACGAGACAGGAGCTCTTGTCGTCAGCAGGACAATAAACTTTTTGTAGATTTGGACTTTAATGGCCAGGTCATACCATTCCAGCTCGATTCCGGAGCTGCAGTTTCATTGATCAATCACGACACGTACAAACAACTGGGCAAACCTCCGTTGCGTGCCGCAAATGTTCAGCTCACTAGTTATTCTGTACAGCATATCCCTGTGTTAGGACAGTGCACTTTTCTTGCAACATACAAGGGACAAACAAAACTTGTGTCATTTTACGTTCTTCGTTCTTCTGCTGCAGTGAACTTGTTTGGTTTAGATTTATTTCAGTTGTTTAACTTGTCGATAGTCAATCAGGTCCTATCAGTGAACCAGACTGTGCCTTCCGCCAGTGTTTCTCGTCTATGTGAAGAATTTGCAGACATTTTTGCACCGGGCCTTGGTTGCGCTAAGAACTATGAAGCACATTTGGAACTGAAAGTCAACGCGCAACCGAAATTTTTCAGAGCGCGCAATGTTCCCCACGCATTGCGTGATGCGGTCGCAAGAACGTTAAGCGATTTAGAATCACAAGGTGTGAGTGAATGTGCGCAATGCCTCTTCCCTTTCAGTTCCGCTTCATCGCTTACGCCGTACATTTGTTCCGTTCGTCTGGACGACGGAATGCGAACGCGCTTTTCTCCAGTTGAAATCGGCGTTGCTTTCAAATACTTGCCTTGCGCCATTCGATCCCCACAAACCCCTTTTGTTGATGGTAGATGCATCGGATTTCGGAATCGGTGCTGTGCTTGCGCACAAAGATGGATCGCATGATCGCCCTATTTCCTTTGCGTCCAAATTGCTCTCATCTGCGCAAAGAAATTATTCACAGATAGAGAAAGAAGCTTTGGCTCTCGTATTTGGTGTTACTAAGTTTCATGATTTCTTGTATGGTCGTCACTTTACCATCACCACAGACCACAAACCTTTGACATCGCTTTTTCATCCGACCAAGCCTGTACCTCCACGTACAGCGCAGAAATTCATTCGCTGGTCTATTTTCCTCTCGCAGTACCGCTACGATATCTTGTATCGGTCCACGGCTAAGCACGGAAACGCCGATGCGTTGTCCCGTTTGCCTGTTGCTGAGGATAGAGCATTCGATTCTTCCGAACTTGCTTGCATGTTCATTGATGCGGAAACCGATGACGTGGTCGAATCGTTTCCGATTGATTTTCGTCGTGTAACTACAGCCACAGCTGCTGGCCCTGTCCTTGATACCGTTTTGCGTTTTGTTGCTACGCAATGGCCCTTGTCAAAGTCACGGATCCGTTGCTTCGCAGATTTTTTGCTCACAAGGAGAGACGTTTTGTTTGACGTGGTGTTTTGTTGTTGCGTTCTGATAATGATCAGTCCAGAGTGGTGGTCCCACGTTCGTTACAGTCCTCTGTTTTACGGCTTCTTCACCAAGGACATTGGGGTATCGTGCGAACGGATCAACTTGCTCGTCAGCACTGTACTTGGTTCGGAATCGATGCTGCGATTACGAATATGTGCTCTTCTTGCATGGCGTGTGCCGAACAACAATCCGCACCGCCGCGGAAATACTTTGCATGGCCAAAAGCCACTTCCCCTTGGCAACGCTTGCACATCGATTTTGCTTGTCCATTCTGGAATGTTCGATGGTTGGTTGGGTAGATGCCTTCAGTAATTTTCCTTTTGTTGTCCGGATGTCTTCCACGACGTCGTCTGCCACCACCCAAGCGTTGTCTGCTATCTTTTGCATTGAAGGTCTTCCGCAGACTATTGTTTCCGACAATGGCCCACAATTCATGTCCACAGAATTTCAGTCATTCTGCAAGGCCAATGGTATTCAACATCTGACATCCGCGCCGTTTTCGCCTTAGTCAAATGGTGCCGCTGAACGACTGGTCCGGACTTTCAAGTCGCAGATGTTGAAGTTGAAAGAGTCGCATTCTCGGGAAGACGCGTTGTTGCTCTTTTTGTCTTCGTGTCGCTCTCAGCCCCGAGATGGTCGCTCGCCGGCTGAGTTGCTCCACGGTCGACCTCATCGAACCTTGATGTCTTTGCTGCATCCGCCGCATCAGGTTCCTGTGCAGCTGCAGACTCCTGCTTTTGCTCCAGGCGACGTTGTATTCTATCGCAACTTTCGCGGTTCACGGCGTTGGCTCGCAGGGCGCATTCTTCGCTGCCTCGGCCGCGCGATGTATTTGGTTTTGGGGGCCTATGGTGAGGTGCGTCGGCATCTCAATCAGCTGCGCCTCTGTCGTCGCACGGGTTCTGCCGCTCCCCGTCTGCTTTCAGCGACGGTGCCGTCCGGTCAGCGCCTTGGGGACCCATCTACTGGCTCGCCTCATCCCCAGGTGTTACCGACGCCGCCTTCCATTTTGCCCCATGGCGACGCGCCGCCGCCGCCGCCGCTTGGCCTCCCGCCGGCGCCGCCCGCAGTGGACGCTTCGCTGCAACCGGCAAGTGCCTCCCTGGGTCACGCGCCGCCGATCGCTTCTCGTGACCAGCTGTCCTCCGCCATTGCCCTCTTGCCCGCTCCGGACCACATGGCGTCATCGCGCGTCGGATACCCCGACGCAATGGACGTCGACCCTTCGGCCCCTCCCGTCTCTTTACGGGCGCATACACCGCATGTTGACGTGCACCCTGGACTAGGTTTTCAGGCGTTTCCTAGCTCCCCTCGGACCGAATGGCCGGGTGCGGGTGGCACAGCCTCGCCTTTTGTTAGGCTCCCCACCTCATCGCATACGTCAACATGGGGTCGTCCCCACGGCGGGCGGAAGCCTTATACCACGACCGTTCGCCGATTTGCGGGGAAGGAATGTGGTGTCACCGCCAGCCACCACACTTGCTAGGTGGTAGCTTTAAATCGGCCGCGGTCCATTAGTACATGTCGGACACGCGTGTCGCCACTGTCAGTGATCGCAGACCGAGCGCCACCACACGGCAGGTCTCGAGAGACGGACTAGCACTCGCCCCAGTTGTACGGACGACTTTGCTAGCGACTACACTGACGAAGCCTCGCTCCTTTGCCGAGCAGATAGTTAGAATAGCCTTCAGCTAAGTCCATGGCTACGACCTAGCAAGGCGCCATTAGCCTTACATAGCAATTGATACTTATCGTATAAAGCATGTCTCATCAAGAACGATGTATACAACAAGGATGGATTAAAGTTATGTATTCCAAAAGCTACGTACTTTTCTTTATAGCATTCATTATGTATCCTGTTTCAGACCTCACGCCATCCTTCGTGTTTATAGCGTGCATTGCGGTCCCCTCAAATCAAACTGTGTCGGCACTTCTATCGACACATCAGGGAATGTCGTAGTTCAGCGTTACGATCCTATCGCCATAGGAAGGGGATTCGAACGGGTAAATGTCCGTTGACAAATACAGCTGTGGCGAGAATGATTTCGAAGTTCGAAGCCACGGGTTGCTTTGACGATAGACCCCGTAGTGGCCGACCGAGCACAAGGCGTAATGCTGCTAAGACAGTTCAGGAAGAAATGGAGAGTGTAGCGGGTTCGTCTATGCACGGGGAAGTCAGAGCTCGTGCAGTCGCACGTCGCACCGGCATTCCATACGCTACTGTTTGGTTGGCACTTAGGCGTACCCACCGATGCTATCCGTACAAAATCCATTGGCATCATGAACTGTTACTTGGCGATTTAGTGAAGCGGAGGGCATTTGCGGTGTGGGCGTTTCAAATGATGGCGGAAGATGACGTATGGTTGAGTAACGTGTTGTGGACAGACGAAGCTCATTTCAAGCTCTGAGGGTCTGTCAACGCCCACAACTGCAGAATTTGGGCTACCGGAAATCCTAGAACTGTCGTGGAAACTCCAGTGCACGACGAGAAAGTCACAGTATGGGTTGGATTTACCACATCTACCGTTATCGGGCCTTTTTTCTTCGAGGAAATGCGTGATTCCGGTTTTGTAACTGCTATCGTGACGGGTGAGAGGTACGCCGATATATTACAGAATCGCATCATCCACAGCCTGGCTAATAAACACCTGCTGGAACGTACGACGTTTATGCAGGATGGCGCTCCACCCCATATTGCTAGACGCGTGAACGATATCTTGCTAGCGTCGTTTGGTGATGATCGTGTGCTCAGCCTCCCAGGTCCCCAGACCTTAGTCCGTGCGATTATTGGCTTTGGGGTTACCTGAAGTCGCAAGTGTATCGTGATTGACCGACATCGCCAATGCCTCACCTTAACTCCGGGCATGCTTTCAGTGCTGTTCACAACATTATTCCTCGACTACAGCTATTGTTGAGGAATGATGGTGGACATATTGAGTATTTCCTGTAAAGAACGTCATCTTTGCTTTGTCTTACTTTGTTATGCTAATTATTGTTATTCTGATCACATGAAGAGCCATCTGTCGGACATTTTTTGAACCTTTGTATTTTTTTAGTTCTAATAAAACCCCATGTCATTCCAAGCATGTGTGTCAATTTGTACCTCTCTATCTACATTATTCCGTGATTAATTCTGTTTTCAAATTTATACTGACTTTTTTATCTCACGGTACGTTGCAAGCGTCAGTCGTACTCGGAACAGTATTCTGTGTAGTTGTGGGTGCGTTTTAACCGACCTAAGAGAATTGAATGGGGCAAATTGTTGCCACTTGTATTCTAGACGCTTCCGGATTAAAGATAGCCGTAGTGTTTGGTGTTACAAGAAGCATTGTATCGAAGATTTATACCTCAAAGAGGGAAAACGGAGAAACACCAGCCGCTAATTACAAAGCAGACTAAAGTGTGACAGATGGTCACTGAAGGGCACTGTGACGAAAAATAAGGGGACGACAGCTGCAAAATTCACAGCAGAAATGAATGTCGTACTCGCGTACCCTGTCAGCACCAAAGAACGCGAAGTGATCTCCTTAAGATGGGAACTGCAGAGCGACTTGGAATTTCAAAATCACTCATCGACGTTGCAAATGCCCGTAACAGAGAACGCGTGGTACCGAAACCGTAAAAGCTGAAGTATGTAGCAATGGAAGAAAGTCATTTGGTCAGATGAGTCTTGTTTCGCACTGTTTACTAAATTCTGGCTGAGTTTATGTCCCACGGTTGAAGCATGGCGGGCGTTCGGTGACGATCTGGGCAGCAATATCGTGGCATTCCATGGGTCCCACGGTCAATCTACAACTCGTACTACTGCGATTGACTATGTGACCGTGTGGATTGGTGAGGTCCCTCCCATCATGCAGTGTTTGTTCCCAAATGTTGATGCTGTGTTCCTGGAAGACAGGGCCCCTATTCACTCCGTTTGCCTCGTCCAGGGCTGGGTTTGGGAGTAGGAGGATGAACCGCCGCAGCTCCCCTGTGTACCACATCTAACAGATCTCAATATTAATTGAGCCTTTGTCATCTACTTTCGAGGGGATAGTGCGTGATCGCTTTTGCAGGAAAACTCATATAAGATTCCCAATAAAACGATATATAACCTGTATTTATACCTTCCCAGACGACTGGAAGCTGTTTTGAATATCATGAGGTTTCTTGTACCGTATTAGCACGCTAATGTACTGTGTTTGTGGTGTTTCAGTATTTTTGCCCAGCCCTTGTAGATGTCGTCGTCTGTAGAGACCCACGTCCAAGAAAGTGCGCTGAGCGGTGTGTTCCGATACACTCGTGCCTGCACAAGCACTGTACCCTGTCGTCAGATCTGCCAGCGATCGCCATCTAGCCTGTATTTCAGAGTAGGCGATTCACCGACCGCCACGTCCTGTGTTGACGCGTCAAAATTCAACATCTTGTCGCCAACTTATGGTTTCACCGTCCTTCAAAAATTTTCCATAGGTACTCGTTCCCAGTCGCTGGACCATAACAATTTGCCCTATTTGAAAGCTGCTTATGATATTGCGGTCTGTATCATCGCTAGAATGATTCACTGTTCGTCTCTGTCCCACGTATGTACGAGGCCTGTTCAGAAAGTAAGCTCCGATTGATTGCCAAATTGAAACCACAGTGAACATCAGAAATGTTTTACTTCTAACAATTAGCTACACCTTTCAGCTACTTCTCTACGTAGTCGCCGTTCTGACTTAGACTTTTGTCATAGCGTTGTACCAACTTTTCAATAGCCTCATCATAGAAGGCAGCCGCCAGTGCTTTCCGCCAATTCTCCACGCTGGCCTACACCTCGTTGTCTGTGTCAAAATGTTGTCTTCAAAGACAGCGGTTCATGTGACCAGAGATGAAACTCAGGGGGAGACAATTGCGGACTGTATTGTGGGTAATCTCACATTTCCATTTGAAAACGATGCAGAAGCATCTTCATTGCCCCTGCAGAATGCGGCTGAGAATTGTCTTGAAGAAGAAACAGAACGACAGTTATGTAATGTTAGCTGCATAGCTTCAGGCGAAATTTCTCACCAGGCCCTCGTACTTGGCGGCAGACACTATTTTCTAGACATCTTTACGCACTCACTGCGAGCTCAGAAATGAGAAGAGCGACGTGATGCTAACTGGGGTTATACTAGAGACACTACCCAACACATCTGTGCAAAGCTTTATCAGATTTTCATAGTCGTTTCCATTTCGCGACCGATCGGAGCTTACTTTCTGAACGCCCCTCGTACATATCATACCGCATATCATGCCCGCAACGACACCAAGTGGCATTCGTACTCTCGGTGGTCAATGGTAAATTCGTACACATTCTTCCCTCCTATTTTTGTATGGAAAGAATAAACGAAAAGGCTCCTCTGCACAGTACTCTTGTCGGTATTGATGTCATTTTCATATCCCACAAAAGTGATATGGAACAGTCTTCTCTTTGCATGGGTTCGCAGACACTGTAAATTTCTTAAAGGAAATCTGTATATCACGTAGTCAGTTTTTGCCCTTTTTGCCCCCTCTCCACATTGCCTCAAGAAAGAAGAGCGTGTGACAGTGTTGATAGCGATGGGTCAGCGGCCGCCATGTTACTTATCGAGAGAACCAAGCTGCATGCTGACAAGATTCACCCCGTCGTTTTCTTCTATACGACGTTAATTTGTAGCAACACAGTCCATAAACCTCTGACACAGTCATCACATTCAGTCGATATATACGCAAATACGGACTTGTCATTATCCCTTGAAACTTGTCCGTGGGAGCGTTGTTGTATTTCCACATTATTGCCATGATTCATTATCTGAATATGGGACTAATTTGTACTGCTTGATATTACTTGAACAATATTTTTATGCTGGTACAAAGCCTAAAGACTGCCTCCGTAGTCTAATGGTCTGGGGTCGCTGCAGCTGTCTGGAGTTACCACCCGTATTTGACTTCAGATTTTTTGAGTTGTGAAAGTCTGGAAGCAAATCCTCGAAGCCTTGCGATATCTGCTGTGGAAATGACTGAATAAATAAGTGGCTAAAGAGTCACCCAGAAGTTACTGAAGTAGCGACAACCCACAAGACTTTAGTCACTTTTTCACGCCTATTTTATTAATGAGCTCTGAATACATGAGGCATGTAGTATCTTGTAGCGAAACTATGTACAGATAATCATCTCACAGTGTGACTCTGAAAAGTGTAAGCATTATTCACTGTACCGCAAGTGTACAGTGAAGAAGGTAGCATTTGTAAGGATGCTTCGCATAGACTGTGGATCCACGCTGTGTGGAAGTCATTTTTCTGATTCACAGACGTTCAGTCAGTAGTCATCCCTGTCAGCGAGAGTGATGATTCACAGCCAAACTGGAAAGAGCAGGAATGTCTAACTGCGTGGCTAAAACTCTGACATGATCTGACCAGAGTCCTAGATGTGTACGGTTCGGTTGGTTCTATTGTGTAGTTTTAAACATATAGGCATTCTTCGCACGTCTCTCGACTTGGACAGGCTGCCATAGCTGAAGCCTCAGAATATTTGTCTCGTATTTGATATGGGCGCATTGGACTGTCAGTCATGAGAGCTGATACTGCAAATGGCGTGACACACAAATGAGAACATTGTCACACAAAGTTTGAGAGGTGTGAGTGAATAACCAATGAAGCAATACAACCATCTTTGAGAGAAGCATAGTGTCATTCTGGCAACGGTGCACAGTGGAGTATTAACCCGTAAATTATACGCAAGAATGATTTTCAGCACATCGACACTGGAGAAAGTAACGAGTTCAAAGCCTGAAACAACAGGCTCAGACACAGCAACATGGTGAAAAATGCTAATGGGCCCAAAACCCCAGGCCCCACGGAGTCATCCTCGGCAAGGGATAAAATCATCGCCCTGACAGACAGCTACAAATACTTGGGCTTTTGAGTCTATGCAAGTTGCAGTGAGCCATTCCAAAGCAGGACCTGTAATGCACTGACTAGCGTTTACCAGATGACTACCGTCTTCGAGACAGCAGCCAGCCCGACCTGCTGAACCTGGCCTTTGTGAGCTGACATCCACCCCTCTGCTGATGTGAGGACTTGGAGCCTTCTACCACCTGCCTACTGGATACCACGTCAGTGTCCATAGCCTTCCTCTGGCGGAGAGGCCGTGACGTAACCCCGCATGACCACTGCCGACCTGTACAGAGCTGCTGGGGTCTCACTAGGGCGCTACCTTCGACTTCTTTGAGCGGTGCTCTATTCAGCTGCGTGGCCGCGATGCGGGGCGTCACTGCCACACGGCAACGCCTGCCGGCAGCTGGGCGGCGCCACTTCTGCTATACTGATGGCCCTGACTATGCCGAAGCACTTGACACTGCTGAGGTGGTCGCATCAGCGAATTACAAACCTGTGTGGATATAATTCAATTCTAAAACCGAAACCAATGAATCTGTAAACCACTAATGCTATCTCATTATAGCCCATGGGCACCCAACGCGTCCTAACCACTGCACTTCACACTTTGTCATCCTGCGTCCGTATGACTCACTTCCCATTGACCCCTACAGCAACATGCAGCGAACATTCATGTTGCATTCACTCATTATTAAAAACAGTGGTAGTATTGAAGTTAGGTAAAATCACGTCCTTTCCGATTGGCTTTTGTATGTGGACGCACAGTATATAGTGTTAGGCCTTTGTTCTCGTTTTCAGTTGCTTTAGTAAATGTGCTGATCGGTATCTATCTGTGAGCTCACAACTTGAAAATTCAAGTGACTTTGCTACTCTCAGTCACAACTGTATTTCTAAACAGTTTGTAAACTTATGGTTACGTAATATGGTATTAAGATTTTCAGAAGGGATCTTCAATGTTCTTACTCGAAGTCTGTGCGTAGCTGCAACGGCTAGCTTGCATACGTTATGTCTTCATGTGTGACACTGAGTTTTTCAATCACTTGGAATTCGAAAATTCGTTATCTTCAGTCTTTCTCGTGTCCACAAATTCTAACATGTTTGCCGTACCTCCATTTAAGCTTTGTTTCATGCTAAACGTGCTCCAGGGCCACATGAGACATCCTTGAAGGCTTGTATTTGTTTTTTATAAAAAATAACAGTAATCCAGTTAAGATGAAGCTGAAGCGGTTTTTCGAGACATACCGTGGCAGAGGCGAAGTCATTGTAAACTCTTGCTTTCACCGCACAAGCTCTTTATTTTCTGTCTATTACTTACTGTAGGCAACAAAAACATTTACCCCTACACAAATAGAGTCTGTAATGAATGATTTATTATACTTTCGAGCTGTGTAGTCCGAGTGTTGCAGTTAATGTTGTAATTCGGTATTCAGTTATGTTACATTTGAGTCATCTCCCTGTCTGTCTGTCTGTCTCTCTCTCCACCCCCCAACTCCGTCACACTTTGCGCAAGCTTTACCATCGCTGAAATCAATTCCAAAATCAGATCGCGTTATTGGTGGGCCATATGTAGTGTCTGGTGGTATGGTTCAGGGTAGAACTCTGGTTTGTAATTTTCTACAAACACTGAGGTATACTTTTGAAAGCAATTGCGCGTTAGACAGTTAAAGTAATTTTCTTATTTCTTGATAACACGTGTTAGTGATTAAAATGAATATTTTGATCTACGATTTGCCCGTGTCTCTGGACGGTATCGGTTTCCGCTGCTGCTGTTATCGGCTTCATAATACGAGCGAGCATCGTCGCTGTCGTACAGGTTAATAGCAAGACCAGACAGCGATGGCTGCGTCGGAGAACACCAAGCCTTATCTCTCTCTAATGGCGCTCCGCCCTGCGATCGCAACCGCGGACTGGATCTTTCAGTAGTTTCCATCTGTGAATTCTGTTATCTCTGCTCCCTAGAGGACGACCTCAGACACGACTACTTTTGGCTTCACTAGCGGGAACACAGATAACTGTTCGATAGCAGCACTTTGACAAATGGAACCTAATAGTGGACGCCGAACGTTCCACCGACATGAAAGTAACATCGGGGATTGCCCAAATAAATGTAATAGGACTTCTGGTCTTCGCGAAATATATTAAGATATAACAGACAGGATCAGCAGCGCTATCAAATTGCTTACTGACCATCTGTTTTCTAAAGAACATCTCGCATTCGGGTGATCCTGATGGACTTCGGAGCGACTTGGACAGTGTATCCAGTTCGTGTAATGAATAGAAGCTCCCCTCAGTTGTAATAAATGGAAGACAATATCTAAAACAACGGGACAGAACTCAATTGTGTCCCATTATAAGATCGACAGCGAAAAATCTTGGGCAAGTTACAAGGGTCAAGTAAGTGGTGAGCAAAATAAATGTAGGCTGGAAAATATTTGAGGCACGTTAAGAGACGCAACCCAACTCGCCTTCGGTGCAGATGATTTAAGTTGGGTTGTCTATCTTAAAGCGCCTCAAATATTTTCCAGGGCACTTTTATTTTGGCTAAGCTGTAGTAAAAAGAGATCTGAAAAGGAAGGGCGTGGGAAATCACAATCAGGAAGTGTATATAAGAGACTTGGATTTGTTAGAAGGTATGCTTGATGTGCAGTGCATCTGTAAAGGAAATGATATGTAATACTGGTGGCACCAGTTCTGCTATCAAGGTGTAATAGAGACATTTATTAAAATTACTTCAGATCTTTTGATGAAAGGCGTCGTAATTCTCATGTAGAACCTATAAACGCAAAGAAACATGACTTCTAAAATATGTGGATGTGGCGGTTCTACCGTCCGTGAAACTCATTTGAGTAACCCTGAATTTGTGTACAGTCATCGTTACTTGTAAGTTAGCGAGTTTAAAGCATTTTTAAGCACAGGTCGCTGAAAAAACCGTACCCTGATATGACCAGCGGATTTACAACACCCATGAGAGAGCTATATTTTGACAAAAGATTGAACATTCAGTTGAAATAATGTAGTTAAAGTATGTAATATATACAAGGTCATATTTCCCGGAAATAATGATGAACTAATTACATTGGTGTAAAATGGAACAACTGGTGGTCTGGTTCTTGGTAATGTGGTCACTGCTATATTTGGACGCACGGGGTAGCCGAGCGGTCTCAGGCGCCTTACCACGGTCCGCGTGGCTCCCCCTGTCGGAAGTTCGAGTCCTCCCTCGGGTATAGGTGTGTGTGTGTGTTGTCCATAGCATAAGTCAGTTTAAGTTAGATTAAGCTTAGGGACCGATGACCAAAGCAGTTTGGTCCCATAAGATCTTACCATAAGTTTACAAATATTTTTCCTATTTTTGATATTCGAGTACTCGTGTGCGGCAACACCGAAAGTGACGTAGCACTACCAGAGACGGCCATTGTCGAGTGTACATAGTGTTGCACTCCTCTGTGTTTGAACACTTTTTTTGAATTTCAACATCTGAACTTCGCTGACGAATAAGGGAAGAACGTACGATAAAACAAGAGCCTCTATCTTTGGAAATGTTACTCTGGAAGTAATGCATCTCTTAAATTATATTGTTTGAAGTAAATGCTTAGATTTCTGCCAAGTAACACTTCATTTACGACTCTTGCCAATCTGCTAATCATAACAGTCTGTCTTTACGCGATGTTGTTTCTTCAGCGGATTGTGCTTCTGTTGTTAGCCTTGAAATATCAGTTGTATAGAAACACAGACATTGATATATAACTCAAGTATAACAGACACTTCGCCATATTTTGAGACACTTATTATCGGTTTTAGCTGTCGCGATACTTCCTTCGTAAGTGGCTCGGTCTTTACGTTTTGGGCGATGAGATTTAGCCAGGTGGTGTTTCATAGACACAGGAAGAGATATTAAAGAAGAGATTTTGAAGAAATTAAAATTTGTTGATAGCAATATGTAAGTTATTATGGCCGACTAGCAACCATAAGGATGGTTTTGCTGTTTAATTAGCATGATTTTAACCTTAACAGTATTTCTTAATGATTTATATTTATTTAATAAAAGCCATTTCCTTGTCATTTCTGTAGGTGTAACGCTTATAAGGAACTCAATACGTAAGACCTACCTTCTATTTTGGAGAGAGCCTGTTCCAGTCCATACAGCAAATAGAAATTCTTCGTCAAGTTGCCCCCAAGGGAAGTTGTAAGATTATGTTCCATGTTTACACGTTACTGGCAGAAAGCAGCAGCGGGCACATTACTCTGAATAATAACCCTTATTGCTATAATAACCTTATTGCAATAAGTGCTTGGGTGTGACACTGCCTTGTCACGTATAGCCCTCTCTCGACTACGTCACGGAGCGAGGCAGCGTAAATTAAAGTGATAATCGGATATTAAATATTTTTGAAGGTCATTGATTTAATCGTGGCAATGTAAAAATGCCCGCATTTAGTATGCAGCTGAAATCCCACTGACAGCGACATATATTTTAATATTATTAAATTATTAAATTCTTCACTGGCTAAAAGTGTTTCGACTGATAAGTAATTTTCAGTAACGCATGGATGCTAATTGCCGTCGGAGCACACGGAATGAAATTTGAAGTGAGGTTATTGCTCCCTCCATACTCTGACGTATGCATAGGCCAAGAGTATCTGTTGGCTCCTCAAAATGACTTGTCAGTCGATACAGCAGTGTTGCTTTGAATTTACGCGGGTGTTCAATTTTAATTGTACTTGCCGTGGAAGTCGAGCGCAGGGCGTTTTGAGAGGCGAGATGTAGACGTATTTCTTCGTGGTAAGCTCGTATGTGCTCAGTGCAAGGCTAACTTCCTCTTAAATGATCTGAAGATACAGAAGAAACCTACAGACGCGTGGTCCATCCGAGTGGTCTGCTCGGTCTCTATAGTGTGCGAGCGAAAGAGCGCGAATAAACATGGCATAGCTTGGCGGAAACTGCCGGAGATGTCCGACGCTGCCTCGCCCCGTAACGTAATCGAGAGAGGGCTACAAGTGACGAGGCAGTGTAACACACCACACAATGTTGCAAGTAAACTGAGAATTTGCAGTGTTGGCCAGTGTGATATGCTTCACTAGCCAGTACACTTTGTGCCTCCTACTTGTCTCTGGTCAGTGAAGTAAACATTTTCAACTGTATCGAGTCCTGTCACTATATTTGCTCGATTGACTCACGAGAACCTACCATGCAGCTGAACTGATGCTTTTATGTTAATTAATGCTTGGTGGTAATGCTTGGTGAATCTCAGGTATGCAGTACAAACTTTCTCAACAGAAAACATTGCAGATCGGCAGCTAAAGCAAAATTCTAATTCTCAACGCACTTCAATGCTTGCTGGGTCAATTAGTGCTATTACATTGTGATGGAAACTATTGGGATGTTGCATAAATTCGTAGCGTTTTCCTATCAATTTAATAATAGCAACAGAGACACATAACACAAACTTTAGTCATCATTAATATATTCTCTTTCACCATTTATAAGTTTCTGCCGCCGCTGCGGAAACTTTTTGCTTCCGCGACTGCAGTAATCGAGAAAAATCTGAGAACGTGAGATCAGGTGAGTAATGTGGGCGCTGAATGGCTTACCAACCCAACTCCTGTGTAGTGGTTTTTGTCAGTCTGGCAGAATGCTGGTGGCCGCTGTCGTGGAGCAACGATTACTTCATGCAGACTTCCTGGTCGTTGTTCTTGGATTGCGTCTGGAAGGCGTCTCCGTTGTTGACAACTTCAGCGTCTTTTAATGCGTCGTGTCACAACACTGTTCCGTTTGCCACTAACCCCACCATAGCAGCTTCTCATTGGCAAATCATTTACGTAGCAGAAACATTTCAGTTCAGTTTCTGGGTTCTCCTTGTCAGGTATGTGTTAATTACACATAATGTACAGCTCTATCTTACCAGATGTTTCCTAATACGGATGAAATGGTTCGGTCTCTTGGAACGGATGTTTTGCATTACGTGTAAGGAATTTTTTCTATTACTCCTTTCGTTTTTGGGTATGATTTTTTTGTTTAGTTTAGAAGACACCATGATGGACAATGCTTTAGCATGTGCTCGTAAGTCTACGAGCTGCCCAATAAATGGGAGAATACGGCACAGTGAGGCTAATTCTGAGTGGAAACTTTCAGACTGGTGGCAGGAGAGCCGTAATGAAACCGTGGTGGAAAATTATTACTCGGATTTTTTTTTATTATTGAATTTCGATTCCCCCCAAGGGGGCGGGCTGGCAGCAGCTTAGTATGCCGCTCTTCAGCCTACAGACTTTGTTTTAAGAAGATGAAGAGAATAAATAAAAAAAACAGGCGATAAAATCGGAGACTTAAATAGTAATGTGACGAAAAAAGCGTGGAACTTAAAACATAGAACAAAGGGATGATGATGCTAATAAAATACATACGAAGAAGACAGGTAAAGTAATAGACAATTAAAAAACACGGCGACGGCCTGGTTTCTGTTCGCAAAAGACATCAAATTCACACCCAGCGACAGCATGGTTTCTTATCGCAACACTAGAAAGACGAACAACACTCAACATTCACTGGAACACTGCACTAAAAAGTTGGCAAATGTGACATACCACAGCCGAGAGCAGGTGGGGGGAAACTGGACAGATTATGGGAAAACATAAAAAGGGTGGAAGGAGAGGAAAAGCGAAGGTGGGTAGGGGTGAAGGGAGCTGATGGAGAATGAGCTCCCATAAGAGGGGTGTGGGGTGCTGGGCAGACGCGACAGGGAGTGGAGAAGGCAGAGGAGGGGAATACAAAAGGACTTGGGGAGGAGGGGAGAAGGGAGGTAGGGAGAGGTTTGGCAGGGAGAAAACAGGATGGAAGGTTGGGGGGGGGGGCGTGGAAGAGGGAGCCCAGGAAAAGGACAGAGGAAAGGAGAAGGGGTGAGGATCAGAGTTGATAAGTGGGATAGATGGAGATAGAGAGGGCATCATCTGGGAGGGGGAGTTGATGGAAGCCACGTTGGGAAAGGAGATGAAGGGGTAGAGATGGAAGGTAGGGGGGACACAGTGCAGGCGTGGCAGGGGGCAGGGATGGCAGAGGAGAGGAGCAACCAGGGGGTGAGGGGGATCGAGGCGGCGGGAGGTGTAGAGGATGCTGATATGTTCGAGGAATAGGAGCAGATGGGGGAAAGGAATGAGGTCGTAGAGGATCTGCGTGGGGGACAGGAAGCGTATACGGAAGGCGAGGTGGAGTGCATGACGCTCAAGGATCTGGAGGGATGTGTAGAATTGGGGGGGGGGGGGGGCATATTACTCAGATGCGAATTCTGGCTTAATAATTACCGACGCGGAAGAAGATGATCTGAGAAGAAAGAAAAATAGTAATAGTCTTGTAGTAGTAAAGATGATGACGATGATGATGACAACGACTATCGTGACAACTTAGAGGTGTCCAGAAAAACGTTCACGCACTTTGATAGTTAACATCTTTGGAACAAAATTTTGAGCGGTATAGTAGCCCAATGCTTTCTCAACGTATGTGGGTGCGCGTTTTCCAGCAGATGGCAGTGGAGAAATGAATGAAGTGAGATCGTCGTTTCAGCAACAAAAGAGCGTATTGAAGTGGTCCTGGAAATATGAAAACATGACAGAGGCGGAACGGCAATGGCGTCAAGTGTCCATAACTCAGTTACCAACACCTACAATAATTTCTGGTATTCGGGATCGATTTGAAGTCGACGATTCTGCTGTGTGTACATAAGGAAAGGTTTGGCTGACCAAAAGCTTCTACAAGTATAGCTTCCAGCGCTGCTGTGTCGCAACATTTTACAAGGTCGCCTTGAAAGACCTGTGAAGCAGGGTGCACATAGTAGCGAGGTAAGCCGCTCAGGAGTACGACGGATTCTGAAGGCTGCAAAGTGGAAAGTGTACATTCCAAGAACGCTCCACAGTATGAAAGAGGATGATACCGATCGAAGGATGGAGTACTGTGAGTGGTTTGAAGGCATGCTTCGCGAAAATGAAAGGTTTTCAGGTATGGTTATGTGGTCTGACGAGGTGCAATTCAAACTGAACGGTACCGTGCACCGCCACAGCTGGATGTAATGGGATCCTAAAAGTCCATACGTCCACGTGGACAAACATGTTCACCTAAAGGGTGGTGTGGTCTGTCATTGTCCTGTTTGAATGCCCATTCTGCATTGAAGGTACCGTAACTGGTGAGGTGTATCTTCATATGCTGCAAACATAGATTTTACCTACCATCCGAGAGGTGTTTGGAAATGAAAGGTTTTACCTACAACAAGATGGCGCTCTGCCTCACTAGCACGTAGATGTCAGAACCTATTTGGATGTAAACCTGCCTGGACGATGGAAGAGGAGCTGCTGAGTGCCCACCACAGTCTCGACACCTTTCAACTTGTAAGTAGGCTGTTTATGTTTTCTTATTAGCAACGTTACGTAGCGCTCTGTATGAAAATCACTAGCTGTGCTGTGTGCAGTCTGTGGCTAGTTTGCATTGTTGTCTGCCAGTGTAGTGTTGGGCAGCGGCAGCTCGATGTTAACAGCGCGTAGCGTTGCGCAGTTGGAGGAGAGCCGCCAGCAGTGGTGGATGTGGGGAGAGAGATGGCGGAGTTTTGTAATTTGTCATGAACTGCTATATATATATTATGACTATCAAGGTAAATACATTGTTCGTTCTTTATTAATATCTTTCATTTGCTAACTATCCCTATCAGTAGTTAGTGCCTTCCGTAGTTTGAATCTTTTATTTAGCTGGCATTGGTGGCGCTCGCTGTACTGCAGTAGTTCGAGTAATGAAGGTTTTTGTGAGGTAAGTGATTTCATAAAGGTATAGTTTAATGTTACTCAGGGCCATTCTTTTGCAGGGATTTTTGAAAGTCAGATTGCGTTGCGCTAAAAATATTGTATGTCAGTTTAAGGACAGTCATGTATAATTCTTCAAAGGGGACGTTTCAAACTCTTGACTTCCACCTATGGAGAACCTTGAAAAATGAAGTTTATCAACAGAAGCCAGCTACACTGAACGAGCTACGAGAAACCATCGAGGCGTCCCGTGCGGCTGTCACACAGGCAACCCCAACAGCCGTAGCTCTGTCAACAGACCAGCGGCGTCGACTTTGTTTGGCTGTTTATGGTGGCCGCTTTCAACACACAAAAGAACCTTCCTCCCGTACAATAATTGTAGCGGCATATCATTTTGTTCCATTAATCTTTAATATCAAATAATGTTTCATTTTCCGGACCCTCTCCGCACGAAGGAAGATGAACAAGACTTAGTTACAGTCAGTACTGACACTACACATGGAAAACAAGGTGGCATGCCAGATATTTTTGTTGTTTGTAACACAAATATTATGCTTCAGTGTTACTGTTTATGAGAACTGGAATTATATTTAATAAATAAAACTTACATAATACTCATTTTGATGCTTCATACAAAAAGAGCAAAAATATCATCCTAAACATAGAAGCAAATTTATAAAAAAGATAAATCTATGAAAAAATGTGATGGAGGAAAAAATCCGGTCTCTGAGACCTGATGTTTCTAATTATGAACAACTACATATGTTTTTGTTTAAGGACTAAACTTCAGGGACGTAATGCGTAGTAGACCACACCGTTCCTGATCCACCAGATGCATAACATTATTTTTAGTGGAGACGTGCAGATCTTTGTAAGAGGAAGTGCTGCTTTGTTTGGGCTCTACCGTTCCATTCTTTACCTTACGTTATTATAAAGACACCACTTCTCGTCACCAGTAATGATACAGTATAGGAATGGTCGGTGCTCTTCGCCATGCAACTGATGACGAGCAAGCAGAGACCACTTCTCGTCACCAGTAATGATACAGTATAGGAATGGTCGGTGCTATTCGCCATGCAACTGATGACGAGCAAGCAGAGATGCATATACGGCTAGTCCATTGTTTTTGTGAAGTTGGCTTAGAGCATACGGTACCAATACACCCGATTTTTGAACCTTCGCCACTGCATCCTAGCGTCGCACGGTGATCACATTTCAATGCATCTACCAGTTCTCGAGTACACTGACGTTGATCATTGCGGATTAATGCCTTCAGACGATCATCAGCAAACACTGAAAGTCTCCCTGAACTTGGAGAGTCACTAATGTCAAAATGATCTTCCTTGAAACAAGAAAACCATTTTCTTGCTGTGCTCTGTACAATGGCGTTATCCCCACACACGGCGCAAATGTTCCTGGCTGCCTCCTCTACTGAACTCAAACAGAAGAATATGTCGGAAATGTTCAGATTTCTCCAATTGACACTCCATTTTCTAGCGTCCACAGCTCCACTTACAATTTCCAAATGAAAGAATGACTGCCGCTTTAACTACAAATAAAAAATGACGCTCAATAAATAAACCGTAATACCAACGTGCAAAACAAGAACGCTAAGAACTCATGCACCAACCAAGTATATGTGAGTTCATGTCTCGCTAGCCACGTGTTAGGACTACTCGCCTGTTGTGGTTACTACGCACTTACCGGCTGAGCCACAACGGCCAGACCGCATCGTTGAAATGATCGTTATTGTATTGTGCCACGTGCAGAGGTTTGCATTATTCATCCTTTAACCCGCCCACGCTTTCCTGTTAGCGAGGCAGGCAAACTGCCACACGGCATCAGCAGAACGATCAAGGTCCTTTATTCCCAAACAAGCCAAGTTGGTCCGAACCAAGCAGACTGCCGACCGGAGTGGCCGTGCGGTTCTAGGCGCTACAGTCTGGAGCCGGGCGATCGCTACGGTCGCAGGTCCGAATCCTACCTCTGGAATGGATGTATGTGGTGTCCTTAGGATAGTTAGGTTTAATTAGTTCTAAGTTCTAGGCGACTGATGACCTCAGAAGTTAAGTCGTATAGTGCTCAGAGCCATTTTGAACCGAGCAGACTAAAGGAATCTTGCTCGTCAACCCGTCTTGCATGAGTTAAGTTCGGAACTTGAAGTAACGTCTTTTTCTACCCGTCTGTCACAGGGCGATGCTCAGTCAAATATATATTCATTTTAGATTATTGTAGACCAGAAAATTGTGGACTTTATTTTTCTCCCCTTTTCGGCTTATTTCGGACTTATTTATTTCGATATGAAAGGTTCTCTCTCTGCAACTTCATCCTTTTTCGACTACTTCTGGCTGTTCTCAATTTCTATCATCATCATGTCACTTGTAATACATGTTTTCTGTAGTAAGCAGAACCACCTCCGAAAGTGGAGATCCTTTGCACCTAAGAAACTCAACATGGTTATTAGAATGCAATGGCAGCTACAGTAAGGTTTTGGAAGTCTAGTTTCTGTAACCTCACATTGTTTCAGTCAAATATGACCTCAGTTATGCCCATTTTAATTAATTTTTACCATTACGTGTATTGTGCGTTCGCTGTATTCATTCTAAGTGGCCCAGATAGTTCATTCTAAATTCCCCAAAGGCATTTCAGCAAACACGAAGTTCGTTCTTCATATAATTGTCATCTAAAGAAGTACATGTTTGAAAGAGGCTTTTCTTTTATACTAAATTTTCTTCGCTCTACGTTGTATACCACCAGACTGCGGCTTTTAATATCCATTGCGCCATTTTTTTCCTATTTGAATCAATGTTTGTCCTAAATTTAGAAAAAGTTTGGCTATTTCACATAGAGCCAGTGGAGTGGGGTGCCGATGCAGGTATCATTCGTGACGTCAGCAAAGATATACGTAGGGAAAGTACATTTATTCTGGCGCGAATAAAGTAATTATTATTAATAAATACTTGCTAACAAAAGTTGCCTTTAGTCACTCAGACATTATGAGGACTCTACAGGTCATAAATACTGTATTTCATTAATTTTGCAACGCCAAGAAACGTTTATATTATTAAATAAATGAATAGCTTCGGAACAGTCGAAGATGTACGATCTTTTACGAACTATACCGACTGAATGCTCAAGTTACAGACTATACGCCATAGTCGACAGGCGTCTATGGGATGCCTTTCGATCTAGTCATATGGTAGAACATGCTCTCGAACCGTTAACAGTTCGCTTATAACGAATGTGAACAAGTTCATTTTACGGCGTTGCTTAAATGAACGCACCATAATAACATCCTGTGTAAAAATTATTTATAGACAAAGAGCTTCTTTCAACTTCATTACGTAAAACATAGGCAGTAGTATTCCACTTTCTGAACCTGACGGCGCTGCTACGATTCTGCAGGGGACATAAAACTACGAGAACATACCCACAGAACAGGTGCGAAGAATTCTTACGCGGCGACTCACTAAGTCAGTTCAAGGACGGACTGGATTAATTATCGCAAAACTCGGCTGGAAAAAGTGTGGCCAGTTATACCGTGGGCTCCATATACGTACTCACCAGCTAAACGGAGACATTTCTGGAGGTTCTTGCATGCTATTGCAAACAATAGTCTACCATTTCATGAGTCAAGGTACGTAATGTAGATATACCATACCGCTCAGTTTCGGTACTACACTTTGTTCATCAGAAGAATAAATCTGATGTAAACATTACACCATGTGTGCTTCTGCATTTGCTAGAATCTCATTGGATATCGTTTCAAGTGGAGTGGAAGCCAAGCTGTCTCGAGCACAGTCAAGTAAAATAATAAGGATACGTTTTATGCAGTGCATTACACGTACACATCGGCTGAGCGATAATACGGGACATCAGCTTTATCTGCGCATTTAACTTTGACAACACTGCTCCAGCTAACACGCAGTGCTGATGTGAGCAGTTACAGTCAAGACATAAAAAGAGACGAACAGAGAAACAATATAGTTTCGAATGTCATTTAATTTCCAAAAGGAATTAAATGGCATCGACAAACCTCCATCAATACCGCACGCTTCTTAGGGGAATAGAAGGAAAACGTATCATATGGTCTAGTGCTTAGCTAACACAGTACTGTAATTAAAAACAAGAGTGATGAAAATTCTTAACTTAAACATACAGTAATTCTTCTGAGTGACCTATGTATGACGCAGAAAGAAATTGCAGGGATTTCGTCGTATTTAAGCCACTGGAGTTATTATTTACCACCAGTCGTCTGAAGTCCTTCCTTATCCGAAACAGAGAAATACTTCCAGTACCTTAGGTGTTACCTGCTACGTTAATACATAGACAATCAACAACAGAATCCACGGCGTCATCCAAGAGCCACATTTTTTCCTCATATTGTGGCGTGCCGTTCTCTATCGTGGCAGCGTTCGTCAGTGACGTGTGTCAAAGCTTCGTGCCGTGGTTTCAGGACGTCTGGTAACTTATATGTTTTGTTATTTTGTTCACACTACAGCGGTTGTATGTCAACAGTAAAAATTCAGCATCTGAAGTGAGTCCTCGACGCTGTGAAAATTAATGTTTTCCATGTTTCTACGACGGTTAATCGTCTGCCTCGTGTGAGACCACATCTGTGATCCCAAATTCTGGACACATCCCAAATAAAGAGCATTTTATTCTAAATTTTTGTTCTACAAGTTTAATTTCTTATTTTTACTTAATGTAAACAACCTTTACCAACAACCTTTTGCCGGCCGGTGTGGCCGTGTGGTTGAAGGCGCTTCAGTCTGGAACCGCGTGATCGCTACGGTCGCAGGTTCGAATCCCGCCTCGGGCATGGATGTGTGTGATGTCCTTAGGTTAGTTAGGTTTAATTAGTTCTAAGTTCTAGGCGACTGATGACCTCAGAAGTTAAGTCGCATAGTGCTCAGAGCCATTTGAACCATTTTTCGAACAATCTTTTATAAAATATCGATGATTAAGAACTTGTACCTGCAATGAAAACGAATTTTTTTAGCAGTATGTAATCAGATACAAGAAGAGGTGCATTTTTCATTAAAAATGATGATAAAGTATATGTTCATTAGAATAAAACTGAGGAATTTTACCTTTAAAAGCTAAGTATTCCAAACTGAGCGAAAGAAATGAAAGACAAATGTTCGATTTGAAGCATCGAATAGCGAACAGTACCCACTACCGATTCAGCTACGTATTACGTTTCTAATTTGTAGGTTACTGTAGTAAATACAGTTCCTTGGAAAACTTCAAAGCTGATTTTGTTATTCGTGAAAAACAGTAAGAACAATACGTTTGTCGCCACTTTTTAACTACGTTCCACGCGCGAGTTTCACTGCGGAGCATGAAGCAGCATCAGCCGCTGCACACTGCGTATTAACAGCACGACAGTCAGAGCACAACAGTGCAGAGGCTGCGGCTGTACGGAACTTCTGAAATGAAAATTACATGGCTAACCCATGATTAAGAAAGACGTTGATGGCTCTTAATACGTTAGAATATATTACAGCTTCATTTATCGTGACTTAGCAATAGGATATCGTACGTATATGAAGGAACTACTTCCAAGACCTAACAACACCAGCGTACATGTACTACTGCTTCTGACCAATTACGACGTTTGTGTTGTTTACATCAGGTTTATTCTTATGATAAAGTAGCAAAAGTTTGCTGCAAAGATGAGCGGTGGAAAGTATGACGCTGCTTAACCTTTCACTCCATACTGACTATCGTGGAATGAGAAACTTCATTCTTCATAAATGCCTATCCTGTAGCTGCGAATCCCAAGATATTCCTGTAGACTCTTCTCCTTCTTACATAACTTGCACTCTCACAGACAATAAAATTCACTGCGTAACCTTTCCTCGTATCAGAATATAGATGGCGCTACTCCTATAGTCTGATTGAAATTACTTGTTAGTTGACGAATGTCACTTGCCGCTGGAGTGTTGCCACGATGTCTGCCTGCTACTGCTCGGTAATACACGAGACACACACACGCACATACACACACACACACACACACACAAAGGTGGGTCACTTCACGAGTACTGATACGTGTGACGCGTAGCAGTATTGCGAGTAGAGATGTTCCCGGAACGCGAAATGCTCTGTCGATACTTGATTTCAAGAGACAAATTACTGAACTGCGACAGACAAGTTTCGTAGCCCTGGATATGAACTCATGTCCTAAGCTGACGACAATATATCGGAGAAAATGGTGGCCAACAACTGCGGCAGAACTATTAATCGCGCTCTTTCTGCTCACAACAATGAAAGCTACATCTATGAGCAAACTTTTCAGTTTAAGCGCGAAAAGGAAACTGTAATTTGTCACCTTTATTGGTTACCGGAAACTATCCTCTCACTGGCTACACGAGTTGACCCATTACCAAACGATGAGCAGGCCTGGTTTGCACTTGGTTACAGGTTCTAGGCGAAACAGGCAGATTCGAAACGAAATAAGAATGACACGAAGAAAGAAATAAGAACAATTAAAAAGTTAAAACGACGATGAAAATGCCATGGCAACGGATTTGAAACAAAAAAATTATAGTTGAACTACTGAAAGACGTGCGGTTCATTCTCATTCACTATGCACGTCTTTCATATTTTACTCTTTTTGTAACGAAACTATTTTTCACCGGTCTCTTATAATTTCAGTTGAATATTTACTTGGCTAGAAAAGTTTTTACGGTAATATAGTGCCGATTGGCGTGACAGAATGGGTGCAGGTTATCTTTCTTTATTTGTGCAGTCAATTCAGAAGCCTCCCTGTAGCTCTGACGGCTCCACCTTTCCCGCCTTGATCATTGTTCTATGGGGCACGTTTGACCAGTTTGAATGATAGGTGATAGCCAAAGTTGACCTCCTCCTTTATCTCTGAAGCTGTCGTACCAAATCCGAACCTTCCCTTCTCACTCTCTTCTAAAGCCGCAGAGTAGCCTCCCTGGGAACTCTGGGCCCTCTGATTGGTCGGTTTAGGAGCGTGCGTAGGAATCTTTGGTCAGTGCTGGTCTTTTACTGCTCGTGGCTAGAGCCTCGATGTCGGTATCCGTAAGCATGAGTGTTCTTTGTGAACTCCAGCTTCGTTCATTACAATTTCGTGACTGAGTTACGAAATCCTTCATTGAGAGCGACCTCGTAGTTCCCGTTTTCTGGCGATGTTTATTCCGTAAATCTAAGGATTTCTTTGTGACGCTCGATCCGTTAGACGCGAGAAATCGGTTGTAGTTTATATTAGGGTAAAGATTCTCACTCTCTAGGTTACGTTGCGCCTCTTCGATCCGGTCTCCCTATTTATCTTTCTTCTTTTTCGTGATATGCGCGTGGAATTCAGATTCCTTAGATTGCAATCTTTGTGAAATGGGCTTGGTCTTTTGTGCTGGACCACGTGACGAGCAGCCGGCCTCACGTTCTTACTTTATCATGATTCCACAGCAAGCGTTGGTATTGGCGCTAATTTGATCCTCTTTGCTCAAACGGTTATTATCATGGACATTGCTACCTGGTACTCGATTTCCGTGTGGGAGGACACTTTTGCATTTTGGTATTCTTTTACTCATCACTTGTTCTTTTTCTTTTGCAGTAGTGGTGGTTGCACGCTTGTAACTTCATTCACTTATTAAGAAGTAACGTAACCTTTAGGCACGCCCATCCTTTTGGCTCCTCGTCATTATGAAAAAGCCAAGCTACTGGACCAACTCGCGCACCCATTCCCCACGTCCCATAAGGTCATGTTGAACGCTATCAGAGAGAGTAAGAATAACGAGATTCACCTTTTGTACTTGTAAAAGGTCCAGTTTCTCTGTTTTTGTTAACACCCACGCAATATTAGTGTCATTCTACCTTTTTTCATTCCGTAGAAATTGACCTCCTCACATGAGAATAATTTGCAAGTCCTCTGTAAAACCATTCTGATTAGCAAGGTAATTAATTAATAAATCCATTACATATGCGGTCTCTGCATGGTGGGCGATCTTGCACCTTTTCATGTTGGGGCCAAGTTGGTTCACCCAGATCCGTTACGGCCATTGCACTTGCGATACCGCGGATGGTCAAAGCAAAGTCTTCCCCTTCACAGCAAGGGAGAGATCATGACTCACTGCGAGTCGTGAATTAAATTCCATTCGATGTGCTGAAAGTAGGATGCCTGGATGCCTCATTCTGAACATGTGATATGTGTGTTAGCGTAATGAATTGGGAACATTTTTATAGAAGTTATTTTCCATAGTTAGACGCTTATGATCAAATTACTAAGCCGAAACGCTGTAGCTTATTCGGTTAGTCTGTTAAAAATCTTTTATCAGTTCCCGTATCAATGACAAAAACAAGGCACAGCTTACATTAGTTAACTGAATAAAAATAATAAAACTAATTTTGATAAAGATCAAAAATTTAAAAAAAGAAACTACAAAGCATCTAACAGGATTCGAAGCGAGAATCTTCTCCACGCCATCTTACTCACTTCCTTACCAACGACGCTACATTGTATTGTTATTCGAGGGCATGCTGAAAAGTAGCGTCTCTGAACTTTTTATGTCAAAACTCTTAAAGCTTTTTAAATGAAACATACGTTATTAACATTCTACGTCCTTGCCCTTAATGTCTACATATTTATTTGTCAACATAGACACCCTGGCGACGAACATGTTTCTCCCAACAAGATACCAGTTTGTTGATACCGTCACTGCAGAAAGTTTGACTTCCTTCACGGAGCCACAACGTCACCTCTGCTTGCGCCGCTTCTCCAGTAACAAAGCGAAGCCCTCTAAGACGTTCTTAAAGTTTAGAGTACAGATGAAAGTCGGATGGGGCCAAGTGGGCACTGTATGCGGGACAATTGATGAGAGTGAACCCAAGGCGTCGGACTGTCGCAGACGTAGCATCGCTCGTGTGTGTGGTCCGGCATTCTCATGGTGAAGGAGAGGTCTCCGCGTGTGAGAAACGAACTCTTCGAATTCGAAACTATATTTCAGCAAGCTGTTTCTCTCCCACCGAGACAATTCCGTTACACTCCGCCGTGTTACACAGTACAATTCGGAACCCTCTGGCGGCAAGGGATTTCAAACATGTAGACATGAAGAATAAAGATATAGAATATTAATAACGTTTGTATTATTTAAGAAGCTTTAAGGGTTCTCATATAAAAATGCGGAAGCGTTACTTCTCAGCATGCTCTCGTGTTTACGACTCTGCTGAACCAGTCGCAAAGATGATCGGCGGTACGCAAAGTCGTGCAAAGCTTATCAAATGAAGGCCGATCTCTGTGATGCTGGTAATTGTAGACGTCAAGCCGAATCGGGACTTGCTGGGAAAGTATCCAGTATTGTTTGGTTAGTGCTGTGTATAAAACGTGAATATAGCATTACCATCGTTGTGTGTGTTGTTTTTTCTGCCATTATCACATCTCATTAAATACGAACTAAATGGTGCCGAACCAGGGTTAAAGATCCAAACATATAATGGAAGGACAAGACATTGGTAGTGAAGTGAACATTTGATGTGGCAGATTGGCTACGGTGAAGAGTTCGGGCGTAGCGCTGAGCTCCCTGAATGGAAGAAACCAGCTGCAACGTGTGAAGAATCAATCAACAAGTAATATTAGTCATACGATACTTACTTTGTGTAGTTGTGCTGAAATGCTAATCATCCTTATAGACAAGTATGCAGTGCACTTCATGCGTATTTGACGTTTGTTGTACGCCACCTTCATGATGCTGCAATTTTAAAGGACATTTGTCATATTTCAGTTTATGGCATACTGTAGTACAAGCGCTTGACAAGCTACAAGTACTTCGTACAACGACAACAAATCGTCCAGAAACACTATGTAGAGATGCATCGCGTCCACGTCACAACAGATGTTCAAAGTGGCCGCCATGGAACGCAGTGCACGCGTTCACACTTCGCATTGTAGGTTGCCCCACTCTTAAGCACGTTCTGCCCTCTCTCCGAATAACGCCAAAGACGTCGCGAACACGCTGTTGAAGAATCTGCACATCTGAAGTGGTTCAGCATACACAACGCTTTTCAGATCCCCCCAGAGGTAAAAATCCAGCGACTTTAAGCCCAGTAATCTATCAGGCCATGCTACAGGGCTTCCGCGACTTAGCTAACGTCCGGATGTTGTTGAGCTTTCAGCGAATCGTAATGTGGAAGTGGGGTCGTGCTAAATCATATAGAAACCACATAACCTGCCATATTGACAAAGGCACATTCTGCTGTAGCCCAGGTCAGGCTGAGCTCCAGGTACGTTCCTCCGTTGACGGGTTGTGGTATAATAACTGGTCCAAGGATGTGGTCCCTGCCCACTCACTGATGCTGAACCGATGCTGGCGAGAGGGCTGTCTGTACGCGACAGATGATGATTATGCAGAATCGTACTTTGGCTTACACTGTGTTGGCGGGCCACTTGCCTGGAACTTGTACTGGGGTTCGTCTCAATATCCTGTGGAACCCAACATTCGAAATCTGGTGTACGCAAGTCCGCCACCTCCCTGCAAGTTCTTCTGTCTGGAAGTACCCGTGATCACACAAACGCCCAAAATGGACTTCAAATGTTGCTTTATGCGGTTGGTGTCAGTGAGTCTACTTGTTTTAGTATAGCCGTGCTGCTCTTGACCGTTTCCGTCTAATTGGTAGTACACAAACATCATTTCGGCTTGTTCCCGACATGAATACCGGACCATTCTGCTGCTTAAAGTACGCCCCATCAATCACACAGCCTGCAACACACAAGGCACACATGCTAAGCGGCCAGAGGAACTTTCATTCGTCAGCACTATCTACCACGGCAATGATGCATTTGTGAACACATGTTCAGAGGACCTTTCTTCCCCCATTTCCAGTCAGGAAACCGTCTCTGCAGTTTATCGGTTTTATTAAAGTTCACCCTGTATAATACGTTACTCAACTACAAAGGGACACCCCGAAGGTTAATTGTAATTTCATAAAGACAACCAAGACCCCCTCGCTCCTACTTGTGACAGGATCGCTGTTGTGCGGTGCAAAGATCATGTTACTTCTAAGGTCATGTGTTCTCAGTTATACTAAGCGTAATTGGGACGCCATCAAGGGAGGTGTTTGAACTTTGGATTTTGCTATGACCAGTTTCCGTCATGATGGACAGTAAAAGAGCTCGCGCGGGTCATGATACCTCACGAACGCTTTTGGAGATGTTACCACAATACATCGCCACCTACATCTTGCTGATAGAGCTTGCTTCTCTGTACTGCACGGTGGGAAAAAAAAATGTGAAAGAGAAAATGTTTCATGCACCTTCAGGTAGGCGATCCAACTTTTGTTATCCACTCCTGGGATGGATGGTGTAAGTTGGGTTGCCTATCTTAAGGCGCATGAAATATTTTCTAATTCAGATTTATTTTGCCCACCCTGCTGGTAAACGTCCATATAGCGTGACTTACATTATCTGTGAGCTGACGTTTAAGGCCGAAAGTTGCGCCGTTGCCACGGCAAGTACCTTGTTCAGGCAACACTACATCGCTCCACTCGTGGCATGGACAGAGAATTAGGTCTTCCACAAAACTGAAGTAGTAAGTCTGAAATTAACGTATGGTATAGATATCTGTAGTATCTCTAAGCATATAAAGAAATTGTTCTTAATTTTAACTCTGCTCAAAGTTACACTTAGTCTTCAAATATGCGAAATTTTCGCCCCCAGAAAAGTTTTCCAGTTGAGAACTGGCAGGCAGCAATGTTTGCGCAGTAAAATGGGAAAACACTGGGAACCATTAATGCTAGGTTCCTATTGGTGCACGAGGACTGTTCTTAAATTAGCTTCCGATTGGCTACTAAAAATGAACATACACTTGTTGCTTAGTGACGACAAAGGAGACTTGAAAGGAGACGTTGCGGAAGTCAGAGATTTGTTGCATTCGTCAGAGCAGTTGAAATGGACAGTTTTACTGCATGTCGCGTAAGTTGCGAGATGCGTTCTGTCATTCCCTCTCTGCAAGCAGGAGTCGATGCCATCAGGATTAATCTTGGATTGTGTCGTGTGTTTGGGATGGTGTTATGAGTGGTTGTGTTGTGGGCGAGTGGTGTAGAAAATTCAAGCCTGCTCGCACGAGTGTATTTGATGGAAGTGATCGAGGAAGATGTTCAGATACGACTCCCGAACTTGTGCAACGTGTTGTCGAAACTGAGGTGAGTGGGACGTCAGTTAACAACTTCCTAACTCTCTGAAGGAATGCCTCAGATTTTAAGTACGACCCTCTTTAACAATAACACCAGAGTGTCTAACTGTTGTTCACAAATCTGATGAATGGGATTGATCCTCACATTTCCTCAGCAGCATCGGAAAGACGGGGAGCAATTTCTGAACAGAATGGTGATTGAGGAGGAGACATGGTTGAAGTACGTAGTAAGTGAAGTCCGAAAGTAAGAGTGCAAACAAGGGATGAGCTCTCACTCTCCCAATGGGCCCAAAAAATTAAAGCAGACGCTGTTGAACAGCTAAATGATTATTACAGAATTTTGTGATCGTAAAGGATTTTTGACAACAGATTTAATGAGTGTAATATGTGAGAGTGCTACGACACTGGTTGGTTGAGAGTCTCTTGCGAAATTCCGAACACCGGTCCAAAACAAATGCCATGTAATGCTTAGCGAAGTAATCATTCTCTTTAATAACAACGCGCAGTCAATGCTGAGGTTCGAACGAAGGAAAAATGGCTCAAATTTAGGCTGGGAGATGTTTCTGTATTCCTCCAATAGTCTACACATAGCGCCAACCAACTTTCCTCTTTTTCCAGGATGAACACGACCGACGATGCCTGTCAACAATTGGGCGGAGTAGAAAATGGATCAAATGGCTCTGAGCACTATGGGACTCAACTTCTGAGGTCAGCAGTCCCCTAGAACTTAGAACTACTTAAACCTAACTAACCTAAGGACGTCACACACATCCATGCCCGAGGCAGGATTCGAACCTGCGACCGGAGCGGTCGCGTGGCTACACACTGTAGCGCCTAGAACCGCTCGGCCACACTGGCCGGCCTTGGGCGGAGAAATTGGTGATACCATTCTCTAATGGTGGATAGAGAAGCTGGTGTCACGGTACGACAAACGCTTGATTTCGGATGGCGATTATATGGAGAAATATTGTAAACCTGTAAATACCGATTGCAGCGATCGTATCTTTTTAACAGCCAATCGGCGATTGATTTATGAATACCCCTGGTATTAAAGGTTGGGGTAGACCAAACCGTTAGCTGGAGTGTGCCGTCTACTTTTAAATAGACTAAAATACCGATACTCAGCTCCAGTGTCGTCTCATACCTACCCCATTCCTACAGAATCTCTGGCAGAATTGATGTACAGCTACTACAAATGATTCGTTCGCTTCCAGAGCTCTATATTTCCCAAAGTATTACATGTACAAAAATGACTAACGGATGAGACAAACTGTGAACTCAATGGGTCCGCATTGTGCCCACCAGTTGGTGTTACAAGGGCAGTGTCTGGATAAAATGGAGAGAAAGCAAGAAAAGAGTTTTTGTATGTCGACCACGAATTGTGTGCATGTCTTTATGAGTCAGCTACATTTCACACCATGCAGTGTGCAAATCTCTCAACAGTTAAAAAAGGAAGAGTACTGCTGATGCCTTCAGTTATACGTCACAATCCAGGAAACACTTGACAACGAACATTTCGCCTACAAGCTGATATTTAACGACGAAGCAGCCTTCAGTTTAGTCGTCATTGTGTCAGAGGGTGGGGTACTGAACATCTTCATGAAATTGTGGTTAATGTACGAAATTCTCGCTATGCTGTTGTTTTCTCTGCCCAGTCACAGATGAAACTGTGTGGGCTGTGTTTCAACCGTGAGGATGTGTAGCAGCTGTGGTCGTTTCCACAATCATCTGCTGATTCCGAGAATTCCATCTTCCGTCAAGACGAGGCACGTCCTCTGCATCACTGGATTGGGCGTAGCGGTGAAGATGAAGTGGCTCTGTTCGAAGATAGTCTGACATACCGCCTTGAGACTTTTTCTTTCGGTGTACATTAGGGATGATCTTTACGTGTCCCCATTCATAAGAACAGCTCAGAGAAGGTATCAATGATGCTGTTATGGCAACTGACAGGACGTTGTTTCATAACTAGCACTTGGACGTATGTCGTGTGGTCACAGCGACACTGGTAGAACATTAGAAGAGTGTAAAGTGCAAACTTGGGGAATTTACGATACTACTCATGCAACAATCATATCTGTACACGTAATACTACGGAAAACATAAAGCTTTTAAAACGAATGAATCATTTACAGTATCCCTGTAATTTCAAGCAGACGTGTAACTATTACTGACGACCGTATGCATTGAACGGATTCTCAAGTTGTATTTTTGTAGTAAAAACTTTGTTTGTAGTGAGTGAACGAATACTTTTAAAAATCTATTGTTGATGCGGTCATCTTCCTCGGTATCCGATCTGTTATATCAATTGTCTGTTCATGTCCTTCCATTACTTTTGTAGGTGATGCATATGCAAAACTGTTACTGCAATTGAAAGGTCGTAACTCATTGGAGAAGTCTGAGACGATACTAAGGAACTGATGACGGATTATGACTAGAATGTAACACGCTCCACTCCAGTCCTGAGACAGTCCTTTACAGAATGGTACAGAGCTACTGTTATGAGTGCTTCGTGTAAATGTGCTTTAGACAAATATTTGTGTATCATTTGAATGCAGAATGCAGGAGCTGATATGTGTATTACCAAACTATCACTTCATGATCACACAACACTAACACGAAATACTTATAAAAATATAGAATGGCTCGAATAAGGCGACATGGAGGAACATCGGTATGGGCTTCGAAGATGTATCGCAATATGCGAGATAACACTGGTACTATGACTTGTGGAATAAAATCCACAGCAGAAAGAAAACTCTACATTCACAACGCTTGTAGATTTAGAGAAAGATTTTGACAATACTGACTAGAAGACACTGGTTGGAACTATGAAGGTTGCAAGGAAAAAATACAGGGAGAGAAAGTTTAAGTACAACTTGTGCAGAAAACAAACTGCATTTCAAACAATAGAACGTCTCAGAAGGGAGACAGTAATAGAGAAGCGAGTGACAGATATTATTATAGCCTATCCCCACATGTTATTCATATAGTGCAAGAGCAAGGAGCAGAGGAAACCGGCCGGCCGCTGTGGCCGAGAGGTTCTAGGCGCTTCAGTTTGGAACCGCGCGACCGCTACGGTCGCAGTTTCGAATCCTGCCTCGGGCATGAATGTGTGTGATGTCCTTAGGTTAGTTAGGTTTCAGTTGTTCTAAGTTCTAGGGGACTGATGACCTCAGATGTTAAGTCCCATAGTGCTCAGAGCCATTTGAACCATTTTAGATGAAACGGAAGAAATATTTGGTAAGCACGTTAAAAGTTCACAGATGAATAAGAAGCTTTAAACGTTGCCAACGATATTGTAATACTGTCGGTGGCATCAAAGAATTGGCTAAGCTATTTGTACGATGTGGACAGTGTCATTAAGAGAGGTTTTTAGATGAATACAACTAATGAAAAGTACTAAACCGAATTCGTGAGTTAATCACTTCACCGGACAACTTGATTAAAGAAGGTTAGGACATACCCTGAGGCATCAACGAATAGTTAAATTTCTAATAGAAGGAAGTGTGGGGGAATTAGGAGTCGTAGAGGAAGACTAAGATTACAGTAAATTAGGTCAAGTGGATAAAGGTTGCAGTACTTAAACGGAGATGGAAAGGTTTGCACACGATGGACTAGCTCAGAGAGTTACAACAAAATTAACACAACAAAAAGAACTCAAATGGTGAGCTTCACCTTGAATGGAATACGATGGAAAGTGGAGAAAATTAAGTCAAAATCTTAAATTCAATAGAGCAGGAGGTACAAACTTAATATCGTTGTACTGATATTTTATTGTGCGATCGATTTACAGGGTGTTTCAAAAATGACCGGTATATTTGAAACGGCAATAAAAACTAAACGAGCAGCGATAGAAATACACCGTTTGTTGCAATATACTTGGGACAACAGTACATTTTCAGGCAGACAAACTTTCGAAATTACAGTAGTTACAATTTTCAACAACAGATGGCGCTGCGGTCTGGGAAACTCTATAGTACGATATTTTCCACATATCCACCATACGTAGCAATAATATGGCGTAGTCTCTGAATGAAATTACCCGAAACCTTTGACAACGTGTCTGGCGGAATGGCTTCACATGCAGATGAGATGTACTGCTTCAGCTGTTCAATTGTTTCTGGATTCTGGCGGTACACCTGGTCTTTCAAGTGTCCCCACAGAAAGAAGTCACAGGGGTTCATGTCTGGCGAATAGGGAGGCCAATCCACGCCGCCTCCTGTATGTTTCGGATAGCCCAAAGCAATCACACGATCATCGAAATATTCATTCAGGAAATTAAAGACGTCGGCCGTGCGATGTGGCCGGGCACCATCTTGCATAAACCACGAGGTGTTCGCAGTGTCGTCTAAGGCAGTTTGTACCGCCACAAATTCACGAAGAATGTCCAGATAGCGTGATGCAGTAATCGTTTCGGATCTGAAAAATGGGCCAATGATTCCTTTGGAAGAAATGGCGGCCCAGACCAGTACTTTTTGAGGATGCAGGGACGATGGGACTGCAACATGGGGCTTTTCGGTTCCCCATATGCGCCAGTTCTGTTTATTGACGAAGCCGTCCAGATAAAAATAAGCTTCGTCAGTAAACCAAATGCTGCCCACATGCATATCGCCGTCATCAATCCTGTGCACTATATCGTTAGCGAATGTATCTCGTGCAGCAATGGTAGCGGCGCTGAGGGGTTGCCGCGTTTGAATTTTGTATGGATAGAGGTGTAAACTCTGGTGCATGAGACGATACGTGGACGTTGGCGTCATTTGTACCGCAGCTGCAACACGGCGAACGGAAACCCGAGGCTGCTGTTGGATCGCTTGCTGCACTAGCTGCGCGTTGCCCTCTGTGGTTGCCGTACGCGGTCGCCCTACCTTTCCAGCACGTTCATCCGTCACGTTCCCAGTCCGTTGAAATTTTTCAAACAGATCCTTTATTTTATCGCTTTTCGGTCCTTTGGTTACATTAAACCTCCGTTGAAAACTTCGTCTTGTTGCAACAACACTGTGTTCTAGGCGGTGAAATTCCAACACCAGAAAAATCCTCTGTTCTAAGGAATAAACCATGTTGTCTACAGCACACTTGCACGTTGTGAACAGCACACGCTTACAGCAGAAAGACGACGTACAGAATGGCGCACCCACAGACTGCGTTGTCTTCTATATCTTTCACATCACTTGCAGCGCCATCTGTTGTTGAAAATTGTAACTACTGTAATTTCGAAAGTTTGTCCGCCTGGAAATGTACTGTTGTCCCAAGCATATTGCAACAAACTGTGTATTTCTATCGCTGCTCGTTTAGTTTTTATTGCCGTTTCAAATATACCGGTCATTTTTGAAAGACCCTGTACCTACCAATATTTAGTAGAAGAGATATATTCCTTTCACTTCCATTTTAATTAAACTTTCAATGCTACTTTCAGTTCCAGCGACACCTACAGACCTTTTCACCACGGGATACCAGCTACACGATAGTTAATTTGGTTACAACATAACATATCACTGTCTACACCCTCCGTGGACAGGTCTGTTTTAAAGCGACTTTTGCCAACCCATGGGAACCAAGGGAACCAGGTTCTTGGCTGCTGCAGCCTACGGCTTTAACTTTACGGAAGCTTCCCTTTTGTCCGTCGAGAAGAGGGACCATCAAAGAGACTGCCTGTCAATAGTGTCTTATGACGGGAGATGAGATGGAACACGGGAGGCGCTTCTTCATTTCCCTGCAGCTGAGGAAGTATTCCGGGATACTTAATGTGCACCAAGGCGCATCTGGACATCGGTAGGGCAATGTGGAGATGATTCTTAATATGTATTGTGAACAGGCAAATATGTTGTTCAGTGAGAATTTTAGAAGAACAATTTCATTTCTGTTTTCAAACTAATAAAATTTTTAATATAGATATGACAAATAATACGATTAAATAGGAAAGCAAGCAAGGAATGTTTCCTTAGAACAATATTAAAAAGAAATAACTTTTGCGTATAGGTGTTGCCAGTTTTTTGTTTTATAAGCACTGTTTAGCTTGTGATCTTCAGGGCGATATGCTGAGGACATCATCGAGTCACTGCAACATACAGCAATACTTCTCAAGCAAAAACAGGTTGAGTTGCAAGAGTTTTATTAGTCTTCTACAATCTACAAAAGTAAACTTTCTCCTATTCTCTGTGCACCACATTCCAGGTAATATAAGATTCACCATGTTGTTAATATTTCGTACGTTGCATCTAAACACAGCTTATCCAAAAATCTCGGATGTAGCGTTTTCTAGCAGTAGAATACTTCACGCCTGTCTGGCGTAATAGTACATTTGAGAGAAAGACATGCATACAACATAACGAATCCATGCACCTTGTTAATGGGTCAATGTGGTATACTCCCAAGTACTAGTTACCTCTCTCGAGTCGCATTCCGCCTCCTAGTGGAAGAGCGCTGTGCCACATGCATATCGGAACGGAAAATTTTTGATAACACTGACCTTCAAATATTGAATGATATGTATTCTCTTGAGCGAAAAAAGATTGATATCCAGACATCCCATTTTTACCACAGCAAGGGTTTTTGCTGAAGGTGAATCCAGTGCCATCGATGAACAGAAACGCTGCCAGTAATGTTTTCTCCACAGTGTTTGACGCTGGCCGGCATCCAGTAAGAAAACCTTGCATTTGACCGGCCTCGGGCAATTTGCAGTACTCTGAATAGCATCCGAACAGGTGATGGAACATATGCAGACACTCTACACAAGTGAGGGAAGTCTTCGACAATGGCCGGCCGATGTGTCCGATCGGTTCTAGGCGCTTCACTCTGGAACCGCGCGACCGCTACGGTCGCATGTTCGAATCCTGCCTCGGGCATGGATGTGTGTGATGTCCTTAGGTTAGTTAGTTTTAAGTAGTTCTAAGTTCTAGGGTACTGATGAACTCAGATTTTAAGTCCCATAGTGCTCAGATCCATTTGAACCATTTTTTTTCTTCGACAATGTCTTCTGACTGTGCCGCTGAACGAGAGACAGTGGGCCATGTCGTATCAACATGTCCAGTGCGTGCCCCTAAGCGGTTCTTTCGAAGACAGTGACGAGTGGAATGATAAACTGTATGAGAGATCTTGATATTCGCCAACTATTTTCATTTGTTTCATATTATGCTGGAGAGCAGTGTTGAAATGTTGTTGCTAGTAGTTAAGTAATCTTTATATATACAGCTATTCTTGTGGTCCAAAAACTTACAAATTGCACCATACGTTAAATAAATAAATAAATGCCGTCCATTTATAGCAAAAATAAGAAATTATGGATTATTGTTGACTCGCTCGGAAGGTGCGTCTTGTTCTCGCTATGTGTAAACTAAAAGCTGAGTTCTTCCACCTTGGATTTGCGAGGAACGTAGGTATTTAAAGAGAAAGAAATTTCTTGGATGTCCCTAATCTTAAAATAACCGTCGGGAAGAGGTTAAATAAAACTTCGAAAAAAATACTAATGTTGTTGAAAGGAGAAGCTCATGACTCTGCTACAGACAGCAACGATTTGTAGAAGGGTTCATAAAGCGCGTTATTGGGATTATAAGAAAGCAGCCGAGTAAAGTACATATGTGAATTAAGGTACTTTTTTTTTATATAACCAGCATACTGAGTATCTACTATTTGCTTCGCAAGGGTAAAATCCACACAACACTGAGATGCGAACAAAACTGATTTTCTCTCCAAGTGCCTTCCAGAATACTGGAAAATAAGAGGCCGATAGTGTGCCATTGTGTCACTAGAAACTCCAAACAAACGTTCGTTCACGAACACCTGCTCCGGCAGACAATTGTATATCCAGTAAAGCTTGAAGGAGCTTCAGTAGTGCATGGTTCAGACAACACACCACCGCATTCACGTTCCCGAGTCGACGCTTCCTGAATGCGTAATCACGCAGGGTGTGTGTCGCCTGTTCTTTAGAAGCGGTAATCGAACATGAAAATCCTCAAAATCGGTTTCGTGTCTTGCGGCATTAAAATGATCTCTCCCAAAATTCGTGCTGATACTGCAGCCAGAAGAGACCAAAGGGTATACAAGGACCCTCTCTCTTTGTGTGTCTACAGAAAACTTAAATATGTAATACAGATATTTGTAATCGCAGAGAAAAACTGTTACAATTAGAAAGAAGATGCACGTAAACTTGAACCCGCCTGTTAGTTTAAACGATATATACTGAAGCGCCAAAGAAACTGGTATAGGCATATGTATTCAAACACAGAGACATGTACACAGGCAGAATACGGTGCTGCGGTCGGTAACGCCTGCCTAAGACAAGTGTCTGGCGCAGTTGTTGGATCGGTTACTCCTGCTACAATGGCCGGTTATCGAGATTTAAGTCGAAACAAGGCCCCGGGAGTAGACAATATTCCATTACAACTACTTACAGCTGTGGGAAAGCCAGGCCTAACAAAACTCTACCATCTGGTGAGCAAGATGTATGAAACAGGAGAAATACCCTCAGACTTCAAGATGAATATAATAATTCCAATCCCAAAGAAAGCAGTTGTTGACAGATGTGAAAATTATCGAACTATCAGTTTAATAAGACACGACCGCCAAATACTAACATGAATTCTTTACAGAAGAATGGAAAAACTGGTAGAAGCCGACCTCGGGGAAAATCAGTTTGGATTCCGTAGAAATGTTGCAACACGTGAGGCAATACTGAGCCTACGACTTATCTTAGAAGAAAGATTAAGGAAAGGCAAACCTACGTTTCTAGCATTTGTAGACTTAGAGAAAGCTTTTGACAATGTTGACTGGAATACTCTCTTTCAAATTCTAAAGGTGGCAGGGCTAAAATACAGGGAGCGAAAGGCTATTTACAATTTGTACAGAAACCAGGTGGCAGTTATAAGAGTCCAGGGGCATGTAAAGGAAGCAGTGGTTGGGAAGGAAGCGAGACAGGGTTGTAGCCTCTCTCCGATGTTATTCAATCTGTATATTGAGCAAGAAGTAAAGGAAACAAAAGAAAAATTCGGAGTAGTTATTAAAATCCATGGAAAAGAAATAAAACTTTGAGGTTCGCCGATGACATTATAATTCTGTCAGAGACAGCAAAGGACTTGGAAGAGCAGTTGATCGGAATGGACAGTGTCTTGAAAGGAGGATATAAGATGAACATCAACAAAAGTAAAACGAGGATAATGGAATGTAGTCGAATTAAGTCGGGTGATGCTGAGGGAACTAGATTAGGAAATGAGACACTTCAAGTAGTAAAGGAGTTTTGCTATTTGGGGAGCAAAATAACTGATGATAGTCGAAGTAGAGAGGATATAAAATGTAGACTGGCAATGGCAAGGAAAGCGTTTCTGAAGAAGAGAAATTTCTTAACATCGAGTATAGATTTAAGTGTCAGGAAGTCGTTTCTGAAAGTATTTGTATGGAGTGTAGCCATGTATGCAAGTGAAACATGGACGATAAATAGTTTGGACAAGAAGAGAATAGAAGCTTTCGAAATGTGGTGCTACAGAAGAATGCTGAAGATTAGATTGGTAGATCACATAACTAATGAGGAGTTATTGAGCAGAATTGGAGAGAAGAAAAATTTGTGGCACAACTTGACTAGAAGAAGGGATCGGTTGGTAGGGCATGTTCTGAGGCATCAAGGGATCACGAATTTAGTATTTGAGCGCAGCGTGGATGGTAAAAATCGTAGAGGGGGACCAAGAGATGAATACACTAAACAGATTCAGAAGGATGTAGGTTGCAGTAGGTAATGGGAGAAGAAGAACCTTGCACAGGATAGAGTAGCATGGAGAGCTGCATCAAACCAGTCTCTGGACTGAAGACCACAATAACAACAAGTGAGTCTGAACGTGGTATTACGGACGCCACACGAGCTATGGGACACAGCATCTCCGGGATAACGACGAAGTCAGGATTTTCCCGAACGACCATTTCACGAGTGTATCATGAATATCATAAATCTGGTAAAACACGAAATCTGCGACAGCGCTGCGGCTGGAAAAATATCCAGCAGGAACGGGACCAACGACGACTTTAGATAATCGTCCCACGTGACAGAAGTGCAGCCCTTGCGCAAATTGCTGCAGATTTCAATGCTGGTCCACCAACAAGTGTCACCGTGCGAATCATTCAACGAAACATCATCGATAAGTGCTTTCGGGGCCGGAGGCCCCACTCGTGTACCCTTGATGACTGCACGACACACATCTTTACTCCTCGCCTGGGCTCGTCAACACCGACACTAGACTACTGAGGACTGGTACCACATTTCCAGGTCGGACGAGTCTCGTTTCAAATTGTATCGAGCGCATGGACGTGTACGGGTATGGAGATAAGCTCACGAATCCATGGACCTGCATGTCAGCGGGCGACTGTTCAAGCTGGTGGAGGCTATGTAATGGTGTGGGGCGTGTGCAGTTGGAGTTATGTGGGACTCCAGATAGGTCTAGATACGACTCTGACAGGTGACATGTACATAAGCTTCTTGTCTGGTCATCTGCATCCATTCATATCCATTGTTCATTCCGACGGACTTGGGCAATTCCAGCGACAATGCGACACCTCACACTTTCAGAATTGCTACAGACTGGCTCCAGGAACACACCCGCTGGCCACCAACCCCCAAGACATGAACATTGTTGAGCATAACTGCGATGCCTTGCAACGCGCTGTTCAGAAGAGTACTCTTCCCCTCGTTCTCTTAAGGGTTTATGGGCAGTCCTGCAAGATGCACGATTTCCGTTCCCTCCGGCACTTATTCAGACGTTAGTCGAGTCTGTGCTACATCGTGTTTCGGCAGTTCCGCGTGTTCGCGGGAGCCCTACACGATGTTAGGTAGGTATAGATCTCGAAGTGGTGCAAAGTTTGATAATTAGTTTTAAGTTTTCAGAAAAGGAAAATTCCGCATTTCAAAAATTTCACAGACGCCCTATAATTACAATAGCAATGTGTCAGAAGAGGAACCTATCACCTGAAAAATATACATCGATGTTGCATTTTATAGGGTAATGAAATTGAACGACCTATTAGGCTAAATTGTAGATACAAGAAGTGACGGCGACGGTTCATTGCTGAGATTCTGGGAAAATGCAATCCGTCTTCAAAGGAGTCTGGAAGACAACATTCGTAGAACCCGTCCTTGGATACCACTCAGATATGTGGAACCCATACGAAAGGGGATTAACAGAGAATATTGAACATTTACGAAAGAAATGAACTACAGAGCATTACGTAACACTTCCTAAGGTAACTCCGAGATGTACCCAAACTAATTGCATCACTAATATAAAAATATGGGATTGTGGGACTGCTTTGATGCAAAACAATTTTGTTATTTATTTATTTATTCTCAAACTAGTTTCAGCAGTACATGGGTTCTTTGATTCCGAACATGCAGAAGCAACATATTTGTAAAACATTGTAAAACGTTTTACGTGTATACGGTTTAGCTCCAAATATTGTTTTCTGTGAATAATGTCATAATACCTTATTTACTATACGCCGGAACATGGTTTTGTAGCTTATGTATGCCAGCGTTATGCAATTAGGATTGCAGTACTGTTGTGAATACAATTTTGGTGTGTACTAGGTTCTTACACAGTGTCATGTACTCACATTCGTTGGGCGGCTCGCAGCTACATTTAGACACAGAAAAGCGTAACTTGCGCACCTTGTTCGTAATCCAAAGCATTACGCCATCTTGCTGTTCGGGTGTGTAGCGAGAAATGTATCTCATATTGCGAGAAGGTTATGAAGATTCTAGAGGGAGTTCTGACCACTTCGGTTCCTTATTTATATCTCTGTGTTTACGGGGCAGTGGTTTCTTGTGTATGTATGCGTTATTTTTGTATGCAAACACGGACCAATCGAAGAATTTCAAGACAAAATTGTTAATTGAAGCGTACACAGAGGCAGTTACAATGTCATATTTTTATGTGCTTCGTAGAATGGAACGGAAAGTACCCCTAATGGAAAGTGCCATCTGTCATGCGTCTGAAGTCGTTTCTAGAGTCTGGAAGAAGATGTAGATTTAGGATGGAGATGTAGATATAGAACGAGACTGTACAGGTGTTACTCGTAGTGAGATACAGGCTACAATGAGTTCTCCAGTGTGTCGAGTTCTATGACGCGCTTCGTATAGAGCCCATTATAAAAACTTAAGTGCTACTTTGAAATGTTAAGAGGTGACCTGTGTCGTCAAAAATAGACTATACATCCAACAGCACTAGAATGTGGTATCTGCCAATCGGAATAGGCAAATAGAAGAGTTAAGGAGATTGAAGAGAGAGAGGAAAGAGAGAGAGAGAGAGAGAACCATAGAATGTCACCTTTCTGTAGTAAAGCAGAAACTAGGGACACACTCCGATTTTCTCTAGCTACGTAATTAAACAGTCTATTAAGATCACGATGTAGGAGAAAACTAATAAAGGAGATTAAATTTTAATCAAGGCCTGGTATCCTGCAATCAATGTAAGCTCTCGACGGCGTTCGCAACCGCCTGAGTAGGAAAACTTTTAGAGAGCAGAAATATCATGACACGGTACTGTCAATATCAACGAAGGAACTCTAATTTAAGAGGAGAGGCGAGAATTTAAATAGAACAAACCCAGCAAGGTGAAGGTGACACCGATTCTTGCGGTGTGTCTGTAAAACGGAGTTGCACTCTGCTCCGCCTAACTGTTGCTCAACAGTATTATACAAGAATTTTCTTTTTCAGATGTCCCACTTGTCTGTCTTAACCTTCATTTGGAAGATGATCTCGGAGAAAAATCAGTAAGGGTCGTTATTAATACACACTGCCGGAAAAAGTAGTACAAAATTCACTCAAGATCTATTTTTGCAAGAGTGCATATGGAGTACATGAAATGATTATAGTTACAAACGAATATCAAAATCTGTTATCGCCGGCCGCTGTGGCGAAGCGGTTCCAGGCGCTTCAGTCCAGAACGGCGCGACTGCTACGGTCGCAGGTTCGAATCCTGCCTCGGGCATGGATGTGTGTGATGTCCTTAGTTTGGTTAGGTTTAAGTAGTTCTAAGTTCTAGGGGACTGATGACTTCAGATGTTGAGTCCCATAGTGCTCAGAGCCATTTGAACCAACAAGCTGTTATGAGATGGCAGGTATCGACCCATGCGGAAACAGCCGTATTAGTACGAGGTGTAGCTTCCAAGGGCGGCAACGTAAGCTATGACTCTGGCATCCAGTCGTGGCGAACGCTGCCCTGGGATACGTTACGCCACGCCTGATCGACCTGTTCACGTAGTTCTGTAAGAGTTGTTGGCTGACGAGTCGCACGAGTCACTTCTCGGCGCATCATATCCGACACGTGCTCCATTGGAGAGAAGTCTGGAGATCGTGCTGGCCGGGGAAGTTGCTGCGCGTCTTGCAGACCTCGTAGAGTTTCACGTACACTGCGTGGGCGAGCATTATCCTGTTGAAACAAAACATCTCCTTCTTGCTGGAGCAAAAGAACGAGTCTAACAACTTCCTGCACGCACCAGAGCGCTAGTTAGCGTCCCCTCCAGAAACACCAGAGGTGAACGAGAGTTGTATCTCATGGCAACACTGATCGCAAGGACTGGGGTGTGGCCAGTGTGACTTGGACGTATGGACTCTACGGGAGAGCGCTCATGCGCAGACGATAATCACTTAAGCGCAGGCAGAATCTACTTTCATCGCTGAAGACCATGGCGTGCCATTCCGTCTTCTAATGTTCCTCTGATGGCACCAGTTGAACCATGCACGTCGATTTTGTGGCGTGAGTGAAAGGTATACTAGGGGTATGCGTACCCTTAGTGCCACTGCTAATCACCGGTTGGAGACGTGTTGGCGGGTCTGAGCTCACAGGTCCTCTTATCTGTGCTGTGGCGGCTGTACGATCTACCACTGCTGCCCTTACAATATGACGATGCTGGAAAGCGTCTGTGCGGCGTGGATTTCCAGAACCTCTTCTACTGGTGTGAAAACGTTCACGTGGCTAGCGATACCAGCACTGTTACACAACTTACGCAGCACGTCCAACTTCTGTGGCTTTTCTCCGAAAGGGCCTTCCTGACACTCGGAAGGCCCAAAATTTGACCCCTCTCCAACGCGCTCAGTTGGCTGTAGGAAGCACGAGTGCGCCTCTGGTATCGGTGCTTAAGGATGGACACAGGTGGCGCTCTGGTGGCAAGGCCGCTACGCTGTCTGTTGGCGGCCGACGCTGAAGCCATTATCAGTCCATTTACTATCCCCCAGGTGGCATATGCCGTCATACGATCAAAATCGACGTCATATTTCCAGTTATACACTACTGGCCATTACAACTGCTACGCCAAGAAGAAATATATATGACAAACGAGTATTCATTGGACAAATATATTATACTAGAACTGACATGTGATTACATTTTCAGGCAATGTGGGTGCATAGATCATGAGAAATCAGTACCCAGAACAACCACCTCCGACCGTAATAACGGCCTTGATACGCCTGGCCATTGAGTCAAACAGAGCTTGGATGGCGTGTACAGGAACAGCTCCCCATGCATCTTCAACACGATACCACAGTTCATCATGAGTAGTCATTGGCGTATTGTGACGAGCCAGTTGCTCGGCTACCATTGACCAGACGTTTTCAATTGGTGAGAGATCTGGATAATGTGCTGGCCAGGGCAGCAGTCGAACACTTTCTGTATCCAGAAAGGCCGGTACAATACCTGCAACATGCGGTCGTGCATTATCCTGCTGAAATGTAGGGTTTCGCAGGGATCGAATGAAGGGTACAGCCACGAGTCGTAACACATCTGAAATGTAACGTCCACTGTTCAAAGTGCCGTCAGTGCGAACAAGAGGTGACCGAGACGTGTAACCAATGACACCCCATACCATCACGCTTAGTGATACACCAGTATAGGGATGACGAATACACGCTTCCAATATGCGTTCACCACGATGTCACCAAACACGGATGCGACCATCATGATGCTGTAAACGGAATCTGGATTTATCCGAAAAAATGACGTTTTGCCATTCGTGCACCCAGATTCGTTCTTGAATACACCATCGCAGGCGCTACTGTCTGTGATGCAGCGTCAAGGCTAACCGCAGCCATGGTCCCCGATCTGATAGTCCATGCTGCTGTAAACGTCGTAGAACTGTTCGTGCATGTGGTTGTTGTCTTGCAAACGTCCCCATCTGTTGAGTCAGGGATCGAGTCGTGGCTGCACGATCCGTTACAGCCAAACGAATAAGATGCCTGTCATTTCGATTGCTAGTGATACGAGGCCGTTGGGATCCAGCACGGCGTTCCGTATTACGCTCCTGAACCCACCGATACCATATTCTGCTAACAATTTTTGGATCTCGACTAACGCGAGCAGCAATGTCACTATACGATAAGCCGCAATCGCGATAGGCTACAATCCGACCTTTATCAAAGTCGGAAACGTGATGGTACGCATTTCTCTTCCTTACACGAGGCATCACAACAACGTTTCATCAGGCAACGCTGGTCAACTGCTGTTTGTGTATGAGAAATCGGTTGGAAACTTTCCACATGTCAGCACGTTGTAGGTGTCGCCATCGGCGCCAACCTTGTCTGAATGCTCTGGAAATCCAATTATTTGCATATCACAGCGTCTTCTTCCTGTCGGTTAAATTTCGCTTCTGCAGCACATCTTCGTGGTGTAGTAGTTTTAATGGCCAGTAGTGTAGTTTCATTTTTTTCCAGGCCAGTATATTCCTAAAAATAATATGTGTTTGTGTCCCATTCGTAACATAAATTTGTGTTATCATGAACCTGAAACAGCAACATTAGCCTCAATTCGACACTGAAATAAATTCAGTGGTGGCTAGTGAAAATTTGTGTCAGATTGGGGGATCTGACCACTATGGAACTTAACATCTGAGGTCATCAGTTGCCTAGAACTTGGAACTACTTAAACCTAACTAACCTAAGGACATCACACACATCCATGCCCGAGACTGGATTCGAACCTGCGACCGTAGCGGTAGCGTGGTTCCAGACTGAATCGCATAGAACCGCTCGGCCACGGCGGCCGGCTGTGAGACTCGGGCTCGGACCCGGATTTGATGCTTTGAGCGAGTGACCGCCTTAAGCGATTCGGCTATCCGAACATGCTTACCGTCCAATCCAGATTTCCAATTCACCACACACTGCATTCCTAGCGTCCCGTACCCTCATTGCTCGCAGACTCACGCTGAATTCCACGAGAGGTCCGACGTAGAGTGCATCTTCACCGAATAATCATTAATTGTCGCCTAGGCACAGATATAAACTGAAGCTCCCAGAAAACTGTTATATGCTTGTATATTCAAATACAGAGATATGCAAACAGGCATAACACGGCGTTGCAGTCGGCAATGCCTATACAAGACAACAAGTCTCTGATGCAGTTGTTAGATAGGTTACTGTTGCTACGATGGCAGGTTATCAAGATTTAAGTGAGTTTGAACGTGGTGTAATAGTCGGTGCACGAGCGATGGGACATTGCATCTCCGAGGTAGCGATTATGTGGGAGTTATCCCGTACGACCATTTCACGAGTGTACCGTGAATATGAGGAATCGGGTAAAACATCAGATCTCCGTCATCGCTGCGGACGGTTTGAAGAGAATCATTCAACGTGAAAGAAGTGCAACTCATCGGCAAATTGCTGCAGATATCAATGCTGCGCTGTCAGTAAGTGTCAGCGTGCGACCCATTCAACGAAACATCATCGATATGGGCTTTCGGAGCCGAAGGCTCACTCGTGTACCCTTGATGACTGCACGACACTAATCTTTACGCCTCCCCCGGACCCGTCAACACCGACATTGGACTGTTGATAACTGGAACCATATTTCCTGGTCCGACGAGACTCGTTGCAAATCGTAAAGAGCTGATGGACATGTACGGGTATGGAGACGACCTCATGAACGTATGGACCTTTCATGCCAGCTGGGAACTGTTCAAGGTGGTGCAAGCTGTATAATGGTATGGTGCGTGTGCAGTTGGAGTGATGCGGGACCCCTGAAACGTCTAGATACGACTCTGACAGGTGACAAGTACGTAAGCATCCTGTCTGATCACCTGCTTCCATTCATATCCATTGTGAATTCCGTCAGGCTTGGAAAATTCGAACAGGATAATGCTACATCCCACACGTCCGATTGCTACATAGTGTCTCTAGGAACACTCTTCTGAATTAAAACACTTCCTCTGGCCACCAAACTCCATAAACATCGCCGGCCGGTGTGGCTGTGCGGTTCTAGGCGTTTGAGTCTGGAACCGCGTGACCGCTACGGTCGCAGGTTCGAATCCTGCCTCGGGCATGGATGTGTGTGATGTCCTTAGGTTGGTTAGGTTTAAGTTGTTCTCAGTTCTAGGGGACTGATGACCACTTATGTTAAGTCTCATAGTGCTCAGAGCCATTTGAGCCATCCACAAACATCAACATTATTGAGCATATCTGTGGTGGCTAGCAACTTGCTGTTCGGAAGACACCTTCACCCCTCGTACTCTTACAGATTTATGGTCAGCCTTGCAGGATTCATGGTGTCAGTTCCCTCCATTACTGCTTCAGACGTTAGTCGAGTCCATGCCATGTCCTGTTGTGGTACTTTTGCGTGCTCGCGAGTGCCCTACACTACCAGTACCAGTTTCTTTGGCTCTTGAGTTTATTTATGTCTGTGGTGTCTTTTTTATGAAACACAAATAAATATAATTGTGCGTCTATAAGACGTCTCACTGTTCGTCTGTCTGTAACATCTTCGAAATAAAGGCTGAGACAAATAAATGGATTCATTTAGAAAAAGACATCTGATTTAAACAACTGACATTCCTGAAGATCAGTGTGTAGGCTCTTGAAACGCGTCGAGAAGGAAAATAAAAGTGACTGACGCAGGTACCTGTTTCAATTTGTATTTTGTATCATAAACAGAAGAAGTTTTCAAATCACAGTCCAACATGAACCACATAACAACGAACATTCGTTGAGCCTCATCTACTGATGATTACATAGGCGAAGTTTCGGTCAGGCGGGAAGGAAGTTACTCGTGTCCCTTTCAAACGAATCATCACAGTATTCGTCTGAAGCAATACAAAGAAGCCACGGAGAACTTAAATCAGAATGCAGTACGGGGATTTAAACATCATTCCACAAGAAGCGACCTCGATGTCTCCATTGCAGTGCCATTCCCCTCGCCCACATACGGAATAATATTGCTATGAGTGGCAGCGTTCGAGGTGGTCCTGCTATTCGTACGTGCTACTGAGCGGCTTACGGATACTTTTTTGCCTTAAAGTGACGCCGGAAGCAACTTTTTGATTGTTTTACTGTGTTCTGCACTACCCACAGATCTGAAAACACGCTGAAAATTCAGCAACGTTAATTCAACGACAGACGAGAAAGGGGCGCTAAATGCACATCGTCGGATCACTACGCAGTAAACTGCATTCGATAAATAGCGAAAACGTTGGTTTGTACGGTGTATTTCTCTTTTTTCCATTCGGCAGCTGTTGTTGATGTTTACCGCGAACAGCGGCGACATTCTTTTTATCGTACTGTAATTTAGTGTCAGTCCATGCGTGCGATACAATCAAGTCGTTACTTTGCATATTTATTTCCGTTCACATGTCCAACTGCCTTCAAATAGCGGACAAACGTTACACGTGAGGTGGCGTTTACTCCGCAGCTGCGGATAGCTGGGCTCTAAAATTCATAACGCCACTTCGCTACAAACACAGTCCGATAGAAATTGTAGATATTTATCTAAGCGTTGTAATTTTGATGCTCTCCACCGTTATTCTGTTACTGGTTGTATACAACAAACGGCACAACATCTGTTCATATGCATGATGTAATTTATTGTTAGTTTTTGCATCTAACAAAACGGAATTAGATAAAATAAATGTGAACTGATCATCAAACGGAACATTGGTTTGAACACCAAGGACCATCGGTACGAATGTCGGTCCTGAGGGTGGAATGCCCTTGCTTTTCTCTGATCTGCTAACCTCGTCAGCCTTGCAGACACGGGATCACATTTTAGAGTGGGATCCAGTAAATCATGAATCACATTGCTTAACTCAGTCGCAAGATGTACGATTTGTTTCCTTTCTTGCAGTTATAAATACACTGAAGCGCCAAAGAAATTGGTTTAGGCATCCGTATTCAAATACAGAGATATGTAAACATGCAGAAAACGGCGCTGCGATCGGTAACACATACGTAAGACAAGCGTCTGGCGTAGTTGTTAGATCGCTACTGATGCTACAATGGGAGGTTATCAAGGTTTAAATTGAAAGTGGTGGTGTAGCCGGCGCACGAGAGATGCGACACAGCATCTCCGAGGTAGCGATAGAGGGGGATTTTCCCGTACGACCATTTCAAAGGAGGACCTTGAATATCAGTCATCCGGAAAGCATCAAATGTCGGACATTGCTGCGGCCAGGAAAAAATCTTGCAAGAACGGGGCCAACGACGACTGAAGAGATTCATTGAACACGACAGAAGTGCGACTCTTCCGCAAATTACTACAGATTTCAGTGCCGGGCCATCAGCAAGAGCCAGTGTGGTAACCATTCCACGAAACATCATCGATACGGGCTTTCGGAGCTGACGGCCCACTCGTGAACCCTTGATGACTGCACGACACAAAGCTTTACGCCTCGCCTAGGCCCCTCGACACAGACATTGGACCGTTGGTGACTGGAAAAACATTGCTTGATCGGACGAGTCTCGTTTCAAATTGTATCGAGAGGATGGACGTGTACGGGTATGGAGACTACCTCATGAATTCATGAACGGTGCATGCCAGCAGGGGACTGTTGAAACTGGTGTATGAGCTGTAATGGTATGGGGCGCAGTTGTAGTGATATGGGACCACTGATACGTCTAGATGCGACTCTGACAGGTGACACGTACTTAAGCATCCTGTCTCATCACCTGCATCCATTCATTTTCATTCTGCATTTCGAAGGACTTGGGCAATTCCAACAGGACAATGCGACACGCCTCGCATCCAGCATTGCTAGAGAGTGGCCGAAGAAACACTGTTCTGAGTTTAAACACTTCCGTAGGCCACCGAACTTCCCAGACGTGGACGTTATTGAGCATACCTGAGATGCATTGCAGCGTGCTGTTCAGAAGAGATCTCCACCCCACAGATTTATGGTCAGCCTTGCAGGATTCATAGTGTCAATTCCGTCCAGCACTACTTCAGACATTAGTCGAGTCCATATCAAGTCGTTTTGCGGCACTTATGTGTCCCCGTGTGGGCCCTACACGATGTTAAGCAGGTGTACCAGTTTATTTGGCTCTTCAGTGTGTAAGTGTTGTTACAATGAAAACTGCGAATTGTTGTTTGTATTTTTGTTTTTTTGTAAATCAACATTATCAGGTTATAAAGCTTTTTATTTCAAGATAATACATACATGTTTCGCATCATCACTGGTTCTTGCTCTCGACCAGTTACCTTATCCATATTACTCGCCAAGTGTGCAAGATTTCAGGCTGCAGTACAATCATGTCAGGTTACAGTTATGTCAATGAAGTATAAGAGGGTGCGCTGAGGATTTTCGGTTCATAGCTTGCCTTTTATTGATTAAAGATGTCGGATTCACATTGAGTGAGACAATACATGGTTCAGTCACATTAATACGACCACGCCCCATGGTCGACCTCCAGGCGCAATAAGCACTCACAGACAGCAATTAGCAGCACGAACAGTGGAGGATATATGAAGCGCGTCCATGGGACGTAGGTAACAGAGCTATTATTGTCGTACTGCGGAAACGGAGCGCCTCATCTGACGTCCTAATGGTGTGATAATTGGATTTCGGTCCAGTGATGGAAGCATTTACTAATCTCCTAAGTATGTAAATAGTTCGCTAGCAGCCATGATCAACGTATGGCGTGTACGGCAAAATGCGGCCGTCCAAAACGGTCGCCTATGCAACTGTGGTGTACCATGGGCCATTGATGACAGTGGCGAATGACGGCTGCGTAGTTGTTTAGGGGGGAAAAGACGTGGAATTGTTGAGCAACCGATCGCCCAGAGGAACCAAGAAACCAGCATCAGTGTCTCCTCAACGGCCGTTCAGACAACGTTGCCGTATATGGGCCTCTGCAGTAGGCGCCCGATTCACGCACCCACGAGGACTGCTGCTCATCGGCGATGAAAGCTGGAATTTGCACGCCAATACTGCAAACTGACGTCCATTGAATGGTGATAGGTAGCCTATTCATATGAATCACATTTTATGCTCCATCGAACACATGGCCGTGGCGTGTACATGTGAAACGACTGTAAGCAAACACCACGGAACAATCGTCGGAAGGGTCTGGGCCGAAGGAGGAGGCGCTTTGATTTGGCCAATGTTTTCGTGGCACTCCCCCGGTGATCTTGTCGTTCTGGAAGGCACACTGGATCAACACAAGCATCTATCTATCCTTGAGGACGATATTCAGGCTTTAGACAGATGGTCGTATTAATGTGACTGGACAATGTAAATTGCCACAATACCACGTGTGGGCAGGTGGAAATCCTCGAGTGGTCATGAAAGAAAGGAAAGAGGTTTTCTTTGGTGCCATTTTGTGCAAAGGATTTATTGGTGACAAAACTCACAAGGTCATAAAGTATACTAGAATTATTTACGGGTACCGTTATCACCAACATCTGTGCGATGAATTATGGTCGTTAACTTACGTTGGGTCAGGTGTATCCACGACCGGTTATCATCGCATCTTCTACCTTTCGCATGACAGAATGTGACAGAAACGTTTAATGAGCGATGGATTGGTCGATAAGTGCCAGTAACACGGCCTTCCGTGTTTACCTGCTCTTAATCGTGCAGGCTTCTGACTATAGAGACATTTAAGGAAATTGGTGGGTTCCACGTAAATGCTCAGTACTGTGCCATTCACTATGTACTCATCATCATCATCATTTAAGACTGATTATGCCTTTCAGCGTTTAGTCTGGAGCATAGCCCCCCTTATAAAATTCCTCCATGATCCCCTATTCAGTGCTAACATTGGTGCCTCTTGTGATGTTAAACCTATTACTTCAAAATCATTCTTAACCGAATCCAGGTACCTTCTCCTCGGTCTGCCCCGACTCCTCCTACCCTCTGCTGCTGAATCCATGAGTCTCTCGGGTAATCTTGCTTCTCCCATGCGTGTAACATGACCCCACCATCTAAGCCTGTTCGCCCTGACTGCTGCATCTATAGAGTTCATTCCCAGTTTTTCTTTGATTTCCTCATTGTGGACACCCTCCTGCCATTGTTCCCATCTACTAGTACTCGTACCTGCAATCATCCTAGCTACTTTCATATCCGTAACCTCAACCATCTTGATAAGGTAACCTGAATCCACCCAGCTTTCGCTCCAGTACAACAAAGTTGGTCGAAAGATTGAACGGTGCACAGATAACTTAGTCTTGGTACTGACTTCCTTCTTGTAGAAGAGAGTAGATCGTAGCTGAGCGCTCACTGCATTAGCTTTGCTACACATCGCTTCCAGTTCTTTCACTAGGTTGCCATCCTGTGAGAATATGCATCCTAAGTACTTGAAATCGTCCACCTGTTCTAATTTTGTTCCTCCTATTTGGCACTCAATCCGTTTATATTTCTTTCCCACTGACATTACTTTCGTTTCGGAGATGCTAATCTTCATACCATAGTCCTTACATTTCTGATCTAGCTCTGAAATATTACTTTGCAAACTTTCAATCGAATCTGCCATCACAACTAAGTCATCCGCATATGCAAGACTGCTTATTTTGTGTTCACATATCTTAATCTCACCCAGCCAGTCTATTGTTTTCAACATATGATCCATAAATAATATGAACAACAGTGGAGACAGGTTCCAGCCTTGTCTTACCCCTGAAACTACTCTGAACCATGAACTCAATTTACCGTCAACTCTAACTGCTGCCTGACTATCCATGTAAAGACCTTTAATTGCTTGCAAAAGTTTGCCTCCTAATCCATAATCTTGTAGAACAGACAATAACTTCCTCCTAGGAACCCGGTCATATACCTTTTCTAGATCAATAAAGCATAGATACAATTCCCTGTTCCACTCACAACACTTCTCCATTATTTGCCGTAAGCTAACGATCTGGTCCTGACAACCTCTCAGAGGCCTAAACCCACACTGATTTTCATCCAATTGGTCCTCAACTAATACTCGCACTTTCCTTACCTGAGAAGATTTTACCCACAACGCTGATTAAAGAGATACCTCAATAGTTGTTACAATCTTTTCTGTTTCCATGTTTAAACATTGGTGTGATTACTGCTTTTGTCCAGTCTGATGGAATCTGTCCCGACTCCCATGCCATTTCAATTATCCTGTGTAGCCATTTAAGACCTGACATTCCACTGTATTTGATGAGTTCCGACTTAATTTCATCCACCCCAGCCGCTTTATTGCACTGCAATCTATTGACCATTTTTTCCACTTCCTCAAATGTGATCCTATTTCCATCATCATTCCTATCCCATTCTACCTCGAAATCTGAAACATTACTGATCGCATTTTCACCTACATTGAGCAACTCTTCAAAATATTCCCTCCATCTGCCCAAGGCATCCACAGGATTCAGCAGCAGTTTTCCTGACCTGTCCAAAATACTTGTCATTTCCTTCTTACCTCCCTTTCGAAGACTGCTAATTACACTCCAGAATGGTTTTCCAGCAGATTGACCCATAGTCTCCAACCTGTTTCCAAAGTCTTACCAAGATTTCTTCTTGGTTGCTGCAATTATCTGTTTGGCTTTGTTTCTTTCTTCAACATAATTTTCTCTGTCTACCTGGGTTCTGGTTTGTAGCCATTTTTGATACGCCTTCTTTTTCCTTTTACAAGCTGCCTTGACTGTATCATTCCACCAAGCTGTTTGCTTCATCCTACTTTTACACACTACTGTTCCAAGACATTCTTTAGCCACTTCTAGTACTGTGTCGCTGTACCTTGTCCATTCCTTTTCCAATGACTGTAATTGACTACATTCAACTAACTGATACCTTTCTGAGATCGCTGTTATGTACTTGTGCCTGATTTCCTTATCCTGAAATTTCTCCACTCTTATCCTCCTACATATGGACCTGACCTCCTGCACTTTCGGCCTCACAATCCCAATTTCACTGCAGATTAAATAATGATCAGTGTCATCAAAGAATCCCCTGAATACACGTGTGTCCCTCGCAGCCTTCCTGAATCCTGATCTGTTATTATATAGTCAATGACAGATCTGGTTCCCCTACCTTCCCAAGTATACTAGTGAATGTTCTTATGTTTAAAAAAGGAGTTTGTGATTACTAAGCCCATACTGGCACAGAAATCCAAAAGTTGTCTCCCGTTCCTGTTGGCCTCCATATCCTCTCCAAATTTACCCATAACCTTTTCATACCCTTCTGTTCGATTTCCAATCCTGACGTTAAAATCACCCATGAGCAGAACACTGTCCTTGTCCTTTACTCTAACAACTACATCACTGAGTGCCTCATAAAAACTATCCATCTTATCTTGATCTGTCCCTTCACAATGCGAATATACTGACACAATCCTAATTTTCTTGCTAGACACTGTCAAATCTATCCACATCAGTCGTTCGTTTACATACCTTATTGCAACTACGCTGGGTTCCATTTCTTTCCTGATGTAAAGCCCTACACCCCATTGTGCTATTCCTGCTTTGACTCCTGACAGGTAGACCTTGTATTCTCCCACTTCCTCTTCTTTCTCACCCCTTACCCGAATGTCACTAACAGCTAAAACGTCCAGCCCCATCTTACTTGCAGCCTCTGCCAGCTCTACCTTCTTCCCAGAGTAGCCCCCATTGATATTAATAGCTCCCCATCTCATTACCATTTGTTTGCCAAGTCGTATCTTTGGAGTCCCTGGATTGTTAGTTAGAGGTGGGACTCCGTCACCTCCAAAGGTCCGAGGCATTTTGCTCTGATTGTTGCCAGCATCATATTTAAAGTACCAGGGAAGCAGGTTGCTAGCCTTACTTGCCCCGAGTCCCATTGGGTTTTACTCCTAACGGCTGAGGGACTAACCGGTGGATTTGGTAGCCTTTGCCGTATGAGCACAAAGGTGACCACGACTCAGAATATGTCCGAGATGCCCAGCCTTGTCCAAAGTAACTGGTATCCCGACTGTCGGGACCACTTACTTGGCCACTCATACGTTGCCCGTGGTTCATGAACTAGGACATGACTACAGGAACCCACACCATGAACCACTCACTATGTACTATAATCGTTAAATTGATTCATTTAGCCTATCGAAAAGACGCAAATACGATCTACGGAGAATGCAAAAATCTAACTAGCTAACTAATCATACACATCAACGTTACAGAGGTGCGTGATCTATGTCTAGTACCTCACGCCGCGGAAGTTGAACAGGCGCCAGAAGAAATGGACGTGGTCAGCCCATAGAGGGCTCCGCACCCGCGGCGGCCATTCCGCGCAGCGAGGGCGCCACCGCTACGCCACGTGCAGACAGCGGCCAATAGCTGCTCCCTCCGGTTTCGTATATAGGGACCCGCTCTGCCCTAGTCCAGCATCTAGAGCAGGCTGTTCCAGCTCGTGGGCTCCGCTGTGAGCCGCGGAGCGCTCCCTGCTCCAGGGAGCCGCGTCGCTCGCTGTGACCAGTCAAGTGGGCCGGCACGCCGGCACGTGGCACGGCTGGCTGAGGCAGGCGGCAAGGCAAGGGTTTTGATGTGCCAGCTGCGTCTTACAAGATCGAAAACCTCACACTCTTAGCTGCTAAGACGTGGCGACGTGCTACACCAGGAAATACGATCTTCAGGAAATAAATAAGAAACAAATGTTTTACAAGAAATTGCATACAAAATTTATTGGGCCTCTGTAGTTTGAAATTTTCTTTTCATTGCAAGATCGGAAATATCAGGCGTCAAAGTGTTCGCAGCGTTAATGCGGAGGATGGCCTTCATTGTTGCATCCTGCAGAAGCGATCGTTCCTTATTTTATAACTGTTTTCATGGCTCAGAAAAGCTGCTCACATCAAAACGTAAATCGAAACACGCACATGATCTGAGCGGCATTGTTGTGAAGTTTGGGAAATGTTTTTTCTCTAATGAACAATACCATCGTGACAAATACAACGTGATGTAGTACCTCTCTTTCAACAAAGTTGAATTTTGCAAATCAATAATCTCCAATTGAAGCGACGATGACAAGTCTTCGGTGGAAACTGAAAAAGGAGTGCTGAATACCTTAAGTTCCATTTCCAAACTAGTGAGGTCTCGGAATCGTGTTTCAAACGACGTGATGAGCTGCTTTGCTTGGTAATCGCCGAAAGTAGTACCATCAGGTAGTTTTAAAGAAGCAAGATGATTGAAGAACGTTAGATGTCCATTACTCATCTGTCTCTCAAATAAACGTAACTTTTCCATGAACACTTTGATCTGGTCGTGCACGTCAACGATTAGCTGCCCTTTGCCCTGCATTGACAGATTTAAATTATTCAGATGCATAGTTATGTCAGCTAGGAACGATTGGTTTGATATCCATTTTATGTCTTTCAGACAACGCATTTCTTCCCCTTTCATTTCGAGAAAAATGGGTATTTCCTCACTAATGGCAAAGAAAACATCAAGAACTTTTCCCCGACTCAGCCAACGAACTGTACTGTGGTAAGATATATCCCCATACTCCGCTTCCACATCTTTCAGGAATCCTTTGACGACGCACAGTTCACGACATCTTTCATTACGCCACCTAGCTCTACTGTTTCAGCACACAGTGCCTCTTGGTGCATTACAGAACAGGAACTATGTTGCATGTTTTGATACCCTCCGTATTACGAATCAGTTTTTAAACTGGTATGTCGTTCTTAAGCCTGGCTACCAGTTCTCTGCGTGCAACGCCTTCTACCTGACCGTATTTAATTCTGTATATTGTACCTCTTCGCAGAATTAAATACTTTATGACATACAAAACACTGTGGTCGACCATCCCTCTCAATGAATAGAAAGGTATCCTCCAATAGAGGTACAGAGCTCCCGCAGCTAGTCATAGCTGTCATTGAGCACGGATTATTACGGCTGCATGCGGCCAGGGGGCAGTGAGTTCGCTTTCCCCCTCCACGCGGGCTCCGAGTTGCCGCAGTGAGCGCTCCGGAGCGCTCCGGCTCCCTGGAGCTCGGTTGGAACAGCCTGATCTTGAGGGTTGGATCCCCTCCTTCGAAAGCGTCAGATTGCAAAGCCTGGGCTACTCTCAGGGTGGAATCTCTGTCTTCGAAGATTGTGTTTGTCTGTCTGTCTGTCTGTCTGCCCGCCCGCCCGCCGCTTGCTGCTGTAGCTGTTCATACATCCGTCCGCCTGCCTGCTCGCTGTCCGTCGCCGCCGCCACCGCCGCCGACGCCGCCGCCTGCTGCCCGTCCATCTGTCCATCGCCGTTCGTCTGCAATGAGTACTCCCACCTCCACTGTCATCTACACCTCCCCCTCCCCCTCTCCCACAGTCACTTCCTGGAGTGCCGCCCCTGGCTTCCCTCCTTACACCTCCTCTCCCCTTCCCCCACTTACCCATCCCCCTATCTCCTCCCCTGCTGTATACCCACACCTCTACACCCTTCCTCCAGCCTCCACACCCTCAACAGCTCCCACTACTACCCCCGCCCTCACGTACGCCTCTGTTGCCGCCTCTGCCGCCGCCCCTCAGGTGGTCGGCTTCCTCTCTCTCACCCACCCCATCACTTCGTCATCTGCATCTCCCGCACGCATCACGTCGCGCAGAGCCACCGTCACCACCAATGAACCGGCTGCTTCTCTCAGCGCCTCCACTACGCCACAGGGATCTGCCACCCGCCACCTCCCTCTCCTCCCCCTCCCTCTCCCCTCCTCCTAGCCTTCAGTCTCCAAAAAACCCCAAAAGCGCGTCATTACCGAATCTGCTCCCTCCACTTCCCACAATAAGTCAACACCACCACCCCCCCACCCCCTGCCGTCACTATGGACACCACCCCTCCTCCTGCCACCCATACCTCGGCCCCCACCCTCCACACCTTTGTCATGTCAACTCCCGATCCTAAGTTCCTCGATGCTCGTACCCTCACCATGGAGATACGAAAGTACTTACCTGGTGCTCCCATCTCCCAACTCATTCCCCACATGGACTCAGTCCTTATCAAGTCTCCGTCCCCATCCTTTCACACAGACCTCCTGCGAAAACTCCCACGAGTTCTGTTTGGCCCCCACGCCTCTCTGACACCCTTCCTTTCCACTTCCACTCCTCGTCAGCCCCAGCCTCCCCGTCGCACCCCCCCCCCCCTCCAACCTACACCGCTGTGATCACGAAGCTCAGCCCGGTGATCACACAGGATGAAGTATTGGCAGAACTGAACTCCCACCCGGACTTGGATATCTGCTCTGCCCGCCATATCCACAATGCCTCTGGTCCCATCTACCTCATGCGGGTATTCTCTGAGTCCACCCCATCGATTGACCATCTCATCACCTAGGGTGCCCTGATATACCACCGTCGCCACCCTGTTGTATCCTCCAAATCCCCTTGCCAATAATACTGTTGCCAGCAGTGCCTGATGTACAATGACCACCTGACTCCCAACTGCAAACCCCACGCCCCCCCCCCCCACCTGTCCCCACTGCAAGGCCTCCCACTTTCTTAAGAACTGCCTCAATCTCGCTGCTCCTCCTTCCTGTAATACTTGCAATGGCCCCCATCCCACCTACTCCCACAAGTGTAAAGCTAAACCCCCTCCAGCCACCCCTGAGCTTACAGTCCCAGTTCGTCCCATCGATCCCCCTGTCTATCCCAACAATTCACAGCACGAGTATCGCATCCTCTTCCAGAGCATTCACTCCTTCCACTCCAACAAATACCTCCTCATGCACACCCTCTCCCACCACCAGGTCGACACCTTCCTCTTGAACAAAACCTTTCTCCAGCCCAACCATTCTATCCACACCTCTCCCTATATCCTCCATCGCACTGACGCTCCTGGTCCTCGTGCGCAGAGTGGAGTTGCGATTGGCCACCTTAAGCATATCCCCGTCCGGCCACAACCTCTCCTCAATGACCCCAATGAACACCTTATCCTTAGCGTCTTCTTCCCCTCCCTCACCATTACCTGTGCCACCATCTATGTCCGCTCCACTGCTCCTCTTCCTTATGACTTCATCTCGCACATTGACCTCACCTTTTCCACCTATGTGAATGCCGCCGACCTCAACATCCATAGCCGCACTCCTGCTGCCCTTCGGCGGTGGCATCAGTTCCTCTCCACAATCCAAGGTGACCTTGTTCCCCTTCCCCGGCACACCCGACCCGAAAGTGACACCACCCCCGATGTTGTCATTGCCTCCGCCAACCTCCTTGGGCGTATCGCTGTCGCCGTCCTTGACCCCACAGGTAGCGATCATCTCCCTGTCCTTCTCACCATAACGTCTGCTCACCGCCCCCCTCTGGCTCCGTACCCTGCACACCCTCCCAAGGTCGTCCATGACTATCACCGTGCCAACTGGGATGCATACTGGCACTCCATCTCCACCCAGGTCGAAAGCCACCCTCTTACCGATCGCCATCCTGACGACATCATCCACGCCTCGTCCTTCCTTCAGAAGGTAATTACTGACGCCGTAGAGGCCCATGTTCCTACTAAAACCATCCACCCCCACCATCCCACTCTACCTCTGCGGGCTGTCCTCCTCCTCCGTGAATCCTGCCGCCTCTAGCGCTCCTTCCTGCGCACTCGTGACAGGGATACACTCCAACGCCACCGGGAAATACAGCGACACGTACGGAACCTTATTACAGCAACGAAACGCCGAGACTGGCGCCAGACCTGCACACGACTCCACGCCACCCTCCCTATCAACTTCTCCAAGTACTGGTCCACCTTCCATCGTCTTACTGGTTCCCTTTCCGCTCCCCACTACCCACTTCTCCATAACGATTGCCCCCTTCCTGACAACCTCAGTAAGGCCAACCACTTCGCTTCCCACCTTTCCGAGGTCTTCTCCTTCCCCGATGATCCCCACTTTGATTATTCTCTTTTCCCCACCGTCATGGAACATACCGATACCTCGGTCGCTCCACTTGCTCCTAGTCTCCAGTACTTGGGGCAGTTGCCCCCTCCGACATAAGCACTACCATCACAGCACAAGACATTAAACTTATCCTCCGGTCCAAATGCAACACGGACCCTGGTCACGACTGTGTCACCTACCGTCACCTTTGAGAAAGCCCCTATTCCTTCCTGACTGTCCCCGCCCATCTCTATAATGTCATCCTCTCTACTGGCTTCTAGCCTGACCTGTGGAAGACCTCCCGCGTTCTCTTATTCCTCAAACCCAACAAACCCCCTTCTGTTGCGTCTTCCTATCGTCCCATCTGCCTCACCTCCATCTTCAGTAAGGTCTTTGAATCCATACTCTACCACTGTATCCATCAGCACCTTGCTCAACACCACCTCCTCCCCCTTACCCAGTGTGGCTTCCAACCCTCCTTCTCTGCTGAAGACCAACTCCTCAACCTTGTTCACCTTCTGTCCCTCCAGCTCAACTCCCGTCGCTCCACCATTTTTGTTTCCCTTGACCTCCAAAATGCCTATGACCGTGTATGGCATCCTGGTCTCCTCTTTAAACTCCAAACCTAAGCCCTGCCTATCAATTTTGTCCGTCTGGTCGATTCCTTCCTCTCGCACCATCCTTCCTATGTCACCCTCCACAACACCAACTCCCGCATCTTTTATCCCACGGCTGGCGTCCCCCAGGGTTCTGTCCTCTCCCCTCTCCTTTATCTCTTGTATACAGCTGATATGCCCAAGCCACCCACACCAGTCCACCTTCTCCAGTATGCTGATGACACCGCCTTCCTGGCTCTCTATCCTACCCTTCAACGGTCTCAACGTACCCTCCAAACCCACCTTCACCAGTTCACCACTTGGTGTAACCAGTGGTTCCTCTGTCTCAACCCCTCCAAAACCCAGGCAATCATCATAGGCCGCACCACTCGCTCCTTACGCCTCCATGATTTCTACCTCACCCTTTATGGTCGTCACATCCAGCTCACCCTCACCCTGAAATACCTTGGCCTCACCCTCGTCTGACACCTCACCTGGACCCCTCATCTCCAGACCGTCCAGCAGAAAGCCCATTCCCGCCTCCACCTTCTGAAACTCCTGTCTGGCCGGACATGGGGATTGCATCCTTCTACCATCCTCCACACCTACAATTCCCTCATCTGTCCTATCCTCTGTTATGCCAGCATTGCCTGGATCTCCGCCCCCACCCGCTTTTACAAGGCCCTCCAAATCCTTGAACGCTATGCGCTCCGCCTTGCCTTCCATATCTGCCTTCCTTCCCCCACACAGCTCCTGTATGAACTGATCCCCTTCCCCCACCTTCACCTGTTCCTCCAACATCTACACATCCTGTACATTGTCCGCAGGTCTGATCTCCCCACCCACTGGTTTCCTCCGTCCTCTCCAACCCCCGCCCATTGCCGCGCCTCTATCGCTGTATCCCTCCCTCTCTCCACCTCCACACCCTCCATCTCCTTCATCAGGGCAATTTCCAACGCCTCCCCCTCCCAGATGACGAACTTCGCCGTGACATCTACCCTTCCTCCCAACTATAACCTGGCCTTGTTCCCCTCCCCCCTCCCCAGGGCCCCCTTTTTCCTCTTCCCTTCTTCTCCCAGAGCGGATTTTCCTCCTTCCCCCACTCCCCTGAGACCCTGCACCCCATACTTGCCTCCTTCCTTCCCACATCCCTCCCTACCTGTCCCTCTTCAGCGTGCCCTCCGCTCATCTCCCCCATCTCTTCGCCTCCCTCCCTTCTTCCGGTCTCCCTCATCTCCTTGCGCCTGGCAGATCTTCTGTTTTGATCATCGTCAGTGTGCCACATCAGTGTTGTGTTTAGTGCTGTTTCTCCTGTGCGACAAGAGGTGTGATTTTAATTGTGCCTTGAGGTTCGCCGTCAGTGTTTGTTATGTGCTACGCCATTCGTCGATACCTTTTATGCTCCAGTCATACTGTGCCTTGTGTTCTTTTAATTGTCGCAGTGTGTGGCTTTTTGTGTGTGCTACTTTTAAACAGTTTTTTATCTCCATTTTACAGTCACCCCGTTTTTTGTCTATTGCCTTTCATGATGTTCCCCTTTTTTTATATCTATGTTCACCATATTCTCTCCTTTGTTATTTTCAAATGTCTTCTATTGTTTGTTCTATGTCTTTCGGCTGAAGAGCAGCGCATATGCTGCTGCCAGCCCGCCCCAATGGGGAATTGAAATACAATAAAAAAAACCTAGTCCAGTCAGTCTGGTACTCGCTCTGGATTGAGTTTCTATCTCGGCGGTACTGCGTTCTTGTCGTTGTTCGTTGTTGACTTTTGCCTTGCTCTGGTTCCGAATGGTTTTACTGTTGGTGTTTGATGTTGTGGTTTCTACAAGCCTCCGTTGTTTATCTCTTCCTTGTTGTGTCGGTCATAGTCGGTCGTGGTCGGTTGTTGTCGGTTGTGGTTGGTCTGTCGTCCGCCTCGTCCTTGTGTTTACCCGGTGGTGTGTGCTCCACCACCGGCAGCTTCCCCGCCTGGCGGCTCTGATCCGCAGCCCAAGGCGTTCCCGCAGTTGGTTGTGGTTACTACACTATGCATGTGGGAAAATCAGTGTTTCCAAGAGTTCATGGCTCTTTGACATGGAGGGCTGAAGAGTAAATAAAACTGACTGAAATAACATTCACCATATCCTGTTGTTTCAGCAAACAAATGGTTGTCACAGGACAGAATGGCCCCTCCCAAAACAAGGACTTGTTTCTACACGCATTTATAGCTTTTTTCTGGTTCTGAGCAGTAATGTGTGAATGAATGGAATTATTCTTTTATCGGTTTATTTAACTGCGTAATGCCAGCAGCGTCGGCGATTGTGTACAAAGAGGAAAATTTAGTTTTGCTTAGCGCTCATAACGAGATTTTACCTGTCGAGTCTCGCCTCATAGACGGTTGAACCGTTCACTGCACCGTGTAGTTTTACTAAGTCCTGACAGATTAATATGAGACATAAGACCCTGCACTTTTATCTTCAGTCTGCTACAGAAAAGTCTGCAACGGTAACACCGTAAGCCACTACAACCGTGTAGTGACGAATGACGAATTTCAGCGAGTGTGTGTTTTTTTCCTTCTTTTTTTTTAATATAACATCAAAGGCGATTGGATACTATACGATGCAGAGGCACATGGAACGAACTAATTGGATAATTTGTATCCGATTGCCTGACCATGTATTACAGACACTCAGTTACAGTAAGTCGACATTAGTTGTTACCTGTATAAAAAATAGTCACCTATTATAGTCCCTTAAGTATGAATGGGGGTTTATCTTATGGTTGTGAGAATTCATCGAGGAATAGCACGATTTTTCTCTGGAGGTTTGTTTACATTTTTCGTATTGTGACAGGGAACCAGACATGCACACAACCCAAGAAACAGACAGAGAACTTTGAAGGCAAGTGGTATCATCACCACCTCAAACTGACTTCAGTGAAGCCGTGAATAAACTACTTAACATAGAGGAAGTTGGCATTCTTTAAACTGGCAACCCAGGGCACACTTTTAACGGCGCGTCCCGTGACCACGGCGATCGATTCCATCTTGCAGCAAGTAGAGACTCACTCGACATTATCTCCAGAAATATTTGCAGAGTGAATGTTTCGCAACCCTAACCGCGTTTGAGAAACAAAATAAGAGTCAGTACTACACTCCAATGTCTTCACGGTAAGACTACATGGGTGGTTCGTCGCTGGCGTAAGCCCCACGTGCTCGATTTGGAAATTCTGACATAAATATTAAAAGACACAAGCGACATTCAAAACGAATACAGTGTATCATTCCGTACTCCTGTTGGCGCTGATGCCATCAGCTTTGAACGCTAGCTAACTTATAACTTTCAACCCGAATTAACAAAGTCACGTTCTAGCAGAAACGACTGTACTCTCCGAAGACAGGTACAATAGTGTCAAGCCCCAGAACTTAACATCCTCCCTCTCGACGCTGAGTCCAGGGTAAAAATCTTCTAGTCGGGGGGGGAGGGGGGGAGTGGGGGGGGGGGATGTTCTCGGCCAATCTGCAACACCCATTTCAAAACGCACCACTCTAAACCAATCGGGCAGACTGGGAAAAGTGCGGAAGGCTAACGGCCGCAGTGCCTGGTAGATTCTGGTACATTCTAGAAACTTCCACACGCAATCTCCTCCGTACCAATCAAAAGCCTTTGTTTTGGAAATGGTCTGATAACGCTTTTGCCATCATTGTGGCTCGCGCCCATTAGACAAATTTGAAGAAAGTCAACGAAGTTCCCTTATCCCCGGTGTAGAGGAAAAGAAGGAATCGCCTCAAACTCGACCCATTGACTCCATGTTACTGTTGCCATGCGAGTGCCTGCATAGGGATTCGGGATGAAGAGGAAAGGAGGCCGCTGATACCAGTATTCATTTGCAAATTTAAATAAAATAAACAGTCCACACGAAATCCTCCTCCAGCATACACACATGAGAGAACTGCGTTCATTACACAAGGATTAAATGTAAACCCGCTACAGCTCAAAACTAAATCATCAAATATACATGCAAACAAGTTCTATAAGAATATGGAACCTTTTCTTAAATAGAAATTCTTACAATCCATATGTGACATACAGCAAACCAGTGCTTAACAGTATTGGTTAAATACAGTCTTGATTGCAATTTTTTTTTTTATTTTTCAAAAACGTGTTTTGCCTTATTTAGGCATCTTCAGGTTATCTTTTCTAGATATAACCGAGAGGCACCAAGATCTGCATAACGCGTTCCCGTTCACAGGAGCGACTAACAGAGTAAGATGGGGGCTCAGGTAGTAAGCATATAAATACCCCGTAAGACATGAGCAGCAGCGTACTAAGTATTTTGACGTGATACTGTTTGAAAGTGTGACGCCGTTAGACAGGCACAGGCATCGTACAGATGGCAGACGCTGGGCCCATTTGTCGGGAGAATTATGAAGAAGAGAGAGTCAGTAAAGAACTAGCTCACTTAAAAAAACCACGAGCGAGCATTTACTGTTCGACAACCTGGGATTCTTACCAAATTATACTATAGCAACTGATAGAAAATATTCAAAGAAGAGATGCACCATTCGCACAGGTTTGTACAGTCACGGTGAGAGCTCACGCAAGGGCGAGAAATTACAAGAAAGACCAACTCTGTTGCAGAAACCCTTTCAAAATGTCAAGAACCCATGGTCCAAAGTGAGTTAAGAATGTTATATCTCATGTAATGACCACGACGTAAACAACATAATCTACACATACTGTATAAAAGCCGTTGTCTTGATTGCCTGACTCATATCACCCAGCCCAAACCACTAAGGATAGAAACTTTAAATTTGGAGAGGGAGTGGTCCATTCTGTAGGCTTCGTTTAAGAAGCAGTTGTTCGAAATTCCACTCCTAGGGAGTGAAATACTGGATCGAAGGTTTTTTTGAAAATATGTAACTACCAAGGCATTTTTGAAGCTAGCGCTACAAAAACTGGTATTTTATTTCTCAGTCAGAAATAGAAAAAATTTGTTTCAGCACTTTTGGAAATTCAACCACTAAGGGGACAACAGTGGGTGAAAGATCATTTAAATAAATCATTAAAAAAAACTTTTAACTATTTTCAGAGTTACATCCATGAAAATTTATATTTAGCTTCTCTGTTAGAAATAAAAATATAGGTGCTACACTGATTTTGGATATTCAATCCCTAGGGGATGAAACAGGGAACGAAAATTTTTAAGCAAGCATTTCGTTATATTAAAATTTTCAATGCTTAATGTAGGAAATTTTCGGTTGCACACAAAGAAATATGTCTTATGGAATGAAAATGTCTATGGAAGTATCACCATCAAAATGCAAAAGGCATAAGTAACAAAAACCTTGGACTCCAGTTACCACAATCGCTTTTTGGTCAGAAGTATATTTGTGATTCACCATGCTTCATGGCCTTAATTAGCTTGAAAATTTTAGAAGGTTTTGCAATTTGCAAACAACGTGAAAATTCGATTAGAGAAAAACATAAAAAAATGTACGAGAGCGAAGGAACGGGACCCTAGGCTGTTTGTATCTAAGTAACAACTATGCTATATGTATGCATTATTCAGTCGTATCACAAACACAGAGTGATATCACACAGGCACAAATGTGTAATATGAATAGCCAACATAAATTTCATGATGTAAAGAAGTAATGAGCTATTATTACCTTCATAGCTCTACAATTATTAATTGTAATTGCGACTCCAAAATTTGGCATCTATCGGAAACCAAACTATACAGTTTCTTTGCTCATTAAGACACTCGTCATCCAGAGAGAACATGAAATGGCTTTCTTAAATTCCATAGTTAGCTGAAAATTAAGCCTTCGTTGGAGGCAGAGGAAACCTAAATAAACTGAGGCACGTAGTATTCAATAATGACTAATCTCAACAGACTGATGATCGAGTCGCAGTAGCCTGAATTTTGGGCTATAACCCGTGTCTCAAACAAGGTCTTGTACTTACGAGTAAGACTGTGTTCGGAAACAGTTGATTGGTTCGTGGGAGATTGCGTGAGGAACCTTCCAGAAGGTACTACAAAGTCCTTTGTCCTTAAGCAGGGAAATGGTTCGAACAGATTATCCCATTTAGTTACTGGCAATTCACACGAAATATTGTGAACACTTGAGGTTATCCTTCACAGGTCACAATATCTCTTTGGCGATTTGTCACTTCTTCGACAAATGGTTCAAATGGCTCTAAGCACTATGGGACTTAACATCTGTGGTCATCAGTCCCATAGAACTTAGAACTACTTAAACCGAACTAACCTAAGGACATCACACACATCCATGCCCGAGGCAGGATTCGAACCTGCGACCGTAGCGGTCACACGGTTCCCGACTGAAGCACCTAGAACCGTACGGCCACACTGGCAGGTACTTCTTCGACAGGCAGCACTTTCCCTTATGAAGACAATGGTGAACACTGACGAACTATCGTGTACTGTAACGCCAAAGAAACTGCTATAGTCGTGCGTTACAAAATACAGAGTTATGTAAACAGGCAGAATACGGCGCTGAGGTCGGCAACGCCTATATAACACACCAAGTATCCGGCGCAGTTGTAAGATCGGTGCTGCTACGACGACAGGTTATCAAGATTTAAATGTGAACGTGGTGTTGTAGTCGGCGCACGAGCAATGGGACACAGCACCTCAGAGGTAGCGATGAATTGGGGATTTTAAAGTATGGAAATTTTATGAGTGTGCCGTGAATATCAGGAAACCGTTAAAACACCAAATCTCCCACATCTCTGCGGCTGCAAAAACATCCTGCAAGAACGGGACCAACGACGACTCTTCGAGCGACGCTTCGGCAAATTGCTGCAGATTTAAATGCATGAAAATCAACAAGTGTCAACGTGCCAACCATTCCTTGAAACGTCGTCGATATGGGCTTTCTGAGCCGAAGGCCCACTCGTGTACCCTTGACTGCACGACACAAAACTTGACGCCTCGCCTGGGCCTGTCAACACAGACATTGGAGTTTTTATGACTGGAAACATGTTGCCTGGTCAGACAAGTCTCGTTTCAAATTGTATCTAGCGGATGGACGTGTACGGGTATGGAGACAACCTCATGAATCCATGCATGTCAGCATGGGACTGTTCAAGATGGTGGAAGCTCTGTAATGGTGTGGGGCGTGTGGAGTTGGCGTGATGTGGGACCCCCGATACATCTAGATGCGACTCTGACGGGTGGCACGTACGAAAACAACCTGTCTGATCACCTGCATCGATTCGTGTCCACTGTGCATTCAGACGAACTTGGGCAATTCCCGCAGCACAATGCGGCACCCCACACGTCGGGAATTGCTACAGAGTGGCTCCAGCAACACTCTTCTGAGTTTAAACACTTCCGCTGGCCACCAAACTCCCCAGGCATTAACATTATCGAGCATATCTGGGATGTCTTGCAACGTGCTGTTCAGAAGAGATCTCCACCTCCTCGTACTCTTACGGATTTATGGACTGCCCTGCAGGATTCATGGTGTCAGTTCCCTCCATCAATACTTCAGACATTAGTGGACATTAGTGGAGTCCGTGCCACGTCGTGTTGCGGCGTTTTTGCGTGCTCGCTGGGGCCCTACACGGATTAGGCAGGTGTGCGTTTGTCACGAGCTGTCAGTCTAGGACAACTTCCCTCACGTTTCCAGTGTTCATTCTATTTAATGCGAGTCAACTAGCAGACTAGTCCATTCGTCGAATCTACTCTCGTTTCAAGAGCTCCACCACCTGCACTGTTCGATGCGGTCGTGCATTCTCATTCGTAAATACGAAGTGAGGGTCGAATGCACCCCTGGAAAAATGCACACATGGGAAACAAGTGCAGTGTCACAGTAACTGCGACGGGTGAGTGTAACGCATTTGACGATCTTTTAAGTCAGTACGCCCATGAAACATTATGCATCTCCACACCATAACACCTGAACCACCAAAACGCACATGTTCGACAATGCTGGACGACCCTCGCATAGCGAGTTATGGGGACAGGAATGTGACTAGGAATATTATAGCTTATTAATTTTAAAAATTATTTTACGCCTCTTGGAATGTGACTTCTCTGTTACTGTGATAACTTTTTCATTGCCTATTTACGCAAGCTCTCCATGTCATTTCATTTCTTTTCTTGCATATTTATCTATTTTGATTCTAGTAAGTATTTCAGGTGCTTGTCAATTTGTAAGCACTTACGTAGTATGTCTGACACTGTGTGAGGGGGATATTATACTAAACCAAAATCTTTTGTAACTTCATATTACTGAAACTAACGATACCGCTTTATTTTTCCAACCATGGTTATACTTATTTTCGCATATATATATATTTAGTTTGATTCCTGTTTTTGGATACTTAAACAGTGTTGTAGAAGTGTGGTGAAGTTCTGCTGTGCTTAAAATTAGTCCAGTATACATCGATATTGTTTACACGTTATTGGATTAACTAAGAGAATTAGCTACCTATAAATTTCACAACAATATATGAATTTCAACTTCATTCTCAAATTTATTTCATAAAGCTGTATGAAATACGGCATTTATATTTCTTTAATTTACCGACGTATGTGGTACTGAAATTAAGACGTAGCGTAACATCTCTAATTTTGAAAACCTTTCAATTAATTTTATCACTATCTTAAATGTCTTTTATTTTCATAATCTTTTCAAAGTATTTTCATGGGTGGTGTTCGTCAAATAATTTTGATGTGAGTAAAATATTAAAAAGGGTAATTTGAATAGCATTAATTTGAGCGATGGAATGTTCTGGTTGCTTTCATACAAACTGTAATTCTGGTATCAGAAACACACAGTACGTCACCAGTATTTCGACCATCCTGAAGTACAGTTCGGGAGACTCTTTGCTATGTGGTGAAATACGAACTACTAAGCACAATATTTTCTTACGAAAATTATTTTACTTGTTTCGCAAACTTTTTGTGTCTACTGAACTGCAAGAAGTGGAAATAAAAAGTGGACGTACAAAAATCACACTGCTGAAACACAACCCAGGAGCTATTTCTACATTTTTAAGGATTGTGAGTTCCAGAGCACGCATAGACGCTGACGTCAACTTCAAGACAGGTAAACTGTATTCCTTCTAAAGTTTTCCTCTTAGCTAATCTCTTCAAATATTGCATTGGTAGTGTTGGTCGGAGATGTACATCACATTTGCACATCGACTAATATTAAGGGGGAACTTTGCAACATGCACCAACGACCGTTCGGCAGTTCGCAAATGCGCCACAGGAGAAACAGGACACCCTACCACACGAACTCCTTACCTGCCTCCTAGTCAGCATTCAAGCACGCTGGAGAGTACCGGTACGCACTACCGTCCTTGGTGATCACACTCCACACTAAGAACCTTGTTCCATCTTTTCTCATGTCTGGGAGAACATCATAAATCGCGTTGAGTTCCGTGTAATTATTATGTTTGAATAAAATTGTCAGTTCTGCTCGTCTCATTGCTTATTTCGTTCAGTTGCCTTCCGTACTGTACTGTAGCAGTTCTTTCTATGTATGGTCCTAGTAACGTCGAACTATGTAATTTGATAACGTCACGTAGTGCCAAATCTGCTTTCGCCATGAAAGTTTTGCACACCAGCTGTAAGGGCACAGATGCTGCTCTTGTCCCTGACTGACTGAATCTACTCTTACGGATCTTTGCTCCAGCGATGTGGCTTCGTTGACAAGGATTCCCCATTATACGGACAGGGGTGGTTTTGACGTCTGTAGATTTTATGCTAGGAAGTTTGACCGTGTGGATTGTGCAGGCATGCGGAACGGACCGCGTACGTGAGAAATTTTGTAATAGCTCAGGAAAATTTCATAATATTCAGAAATAACTGTATTTTATCACTTAGGAAACAACATTTAATTCAATGGCAACTGTGAATTAGCGAACAGCAACGGGAATCTCAAACCAAGCAGTGATTAGCGAATAAGAACAGATAGGTAGGGATATAGTACTTATGACTAAAGAAATATAAATGGGGTGTTTCAATGCTAGTATTTTGGTGAGGATAATGAACAGAGTTATGGGAGGGATAAATAGGACACGTGCCAGAAACTTACATGATAAGGCACGTGTACTTTGGGCTAAGTTGGGCCTCCTTTGTTGTCAGGACCGGCAAGTGTGATGCCTATGAATTTCAGACAACTTAATTACTGTTACTAATTCTAATTAAAAAAGAGGAGCGGCTTACACAGTGTATACAAGGCGGGCAGAATTAAACAGGCACGAAAAATATTAAATGTACCCTAAGATAGGCAACCCATCTTACAAAATCTACACTTGGAATAGAAGAACTCAAATTAGTTGACTGTCTGAAGGAGCATGGAATATTTTCCGTTCCTGTTTTACGTTGCCTGCCAGTACACTCCACAAGCCACTGTATAGTTCATGGCGGAAGCTGCTTCAAACCAAAGCTACTGGTTTTCTGTCCTATTACACTCGCGTATTGAACGAGGGAAGAAATTACTGTCCAGATGCTTCTCTATACGCAGTAATCTTTCTTCTCTCATTCTCGTGATTGCTATGCGAGTTATACGACACTGGAAGCACAATAGTCGCATAATCGGTGTCGAATACAAGTTCTCTAATCTTACTTACCAGAGTTTCACGAGAACGAGTTTCCGGAACGAATCTATTACACTGACACACGGACTGTACCAACCTGTACTCATTTATTTTTGTTTTATACGTCTCGTTCTGTAGGACCAAATTCAGAAGCAAATATCCTTGCTCGTCTAACAAATCAATACATGAAGAAAAATTAATCCTTGTTGACGTTGCTGTGACCTTCACTCCAAAGAATGATTTGATGTAGCTCTCCATGCTACTCTATCCTGTGCAAGCCTCCTCATGTCCGAGTAAACTGCAGTCTACATCATTCTGAATCTCCTTACTGCATTCATCTGTTGATCTCGCTCTACGATTTTTACCCTCCACGCTTCCCTCCAGTACTAAATTGATGATTCCTCGACGTCTCGGAATGTGTCCTACCAACCGGTTCCTTCTTCTAGTCAAGTTGTGTCACAAATTCTTCTTCTCTCCAATTCTGTTTAGTAACTCCTCATTAGTTATGTGATCTACCCATCTAATCTTCAGCATTCTTCAGTAGCACCTCTGATCACAAGCTTCTGTTCTCTTCTTGTACAAACTTTTTATCGTCCATGTTTGACTTCCAGACATGGCTCCACTCCATATATATACCTTCAGAAAAGACATCCTCACACTTAAATCTACACTCTATGTTAACAAGCTTCTCTTCTTCAGAAACGCTTTTCTTGGCATCACCAATCTACATTTGATATCCTTTCTTCTTCGACCATGATAAGTAATTTTGCTGCCCAAATAGCACAACTCATCAGCTACTTAAAGTGTCTAAAGCAAAAATAAATGAAACAAACATCAAACGAATTCGAAGACGCACTGAAGAAAAATTAATCCATACCTATTATAAAAATGTATGTATATATGTATTTATGTGTATATGTCCCGTATCTCCTCCTAAATCCGTGGACTGATTTCAACAAAACTTGGTGCACAAACCTCTCAGCGCCAGGCAACAATTTCTTTGGGGTAACAAGCACCTATTTAACACAGTTCAGGAGATATGGGAGATATGACATCATAAACAATGATATGAGTGTAAAACAGCCACATTGAACATGACGTCTTTGTTACAAACGCTGTATACAAACATATCATTGTACGACACATAGGTCAAGAGATATGACGTCATAAACACTGAGATGAGTGAAGAAATACCGCGACGTGCACAAAGCTTTAATAAATTTATTCTTTACTACTAGAACGCTCCTCAGTCGAGTCAACGCTAGTAACTCATGACACCTGACAGCGCTTTCGACAGTTTTAAACTGTGATACGTAGAAGGACGTAGACGAAACAATAGCCGCCTATACAGAAACTGTCTGGGATCATCTCACACCGAGTCTACTCCATAATTTCGAAAGTGTTTTCACAAATATGTAGGAATGTATTTTTTTGATTTGTTTTGTTTCTAAAAGAAAATTGGCAGAATGAGTACCTGCACAGTGTTTGCCAGCTATTAACAGATTCGAGGGCTATCGGAAAGTAAGGAACGATAGGTCGCGAAATGGAAACGACAGTGAAAATCAAATCTGTTTTATTTGCAACGGTTAGCTACATCTTCCAGCTACTTCCCGACACAGTCTCCGCTCAGACTTAGACATCTGTCGTAGCGTTGTGCCAACTTTTCAATTCCCTCCTAATAGCCATGGCTTTTTGACAATTTTCTACTTTGGACTTCGGATCGTTGTCTGTGTCAAAATATTGTCTTCGTAGCCAGCGGTTCATGTGAGCAGAGATGAAAAGCTGTATTGTGGGTGATCAAACACTTCCCATCGAAAACGCTGCAGGAGCATCTTCATTGCCCCTGCAGAGTGCGGCCAAGAATATTGTCGTGTAGAACGAACCGCATGACAATTATGTAACATGGATTGCATAGCTTCTGGCTAAATCCTTCGCCAGACCCTCATACTTAGCGGGAGATGCTAATTTCTAGCCATCTTTAGGTTCTCACTGTGAGCTCAGAACTGAAAAGAGCGACGTGATGGGATCGACGGGCGTACTAAACACAGTGCCCAAGGCATCTGTGCAAAGTTTCATCAGATTTTCACTCTATTTTCCATTTCGCGACTGATCGTTCCTTAATTTCCGAATAACCATCGTAGAATAAAATTTACACGAATTCTATCCAGACGACATGCCGTTAAGTGTATACCAACGTAATCAACAATGTAACACAGCAATCTGCCTAGTTTATATATATATATATATATAATACTGCAAGCCTTTCTGCACAGGAGTCAAGGAGGAGTGATCCAAATACAGATCGGATTTCTGCCTAGTATTAACTTACATGGAAACCACATGGCAATCGGATTTTTTTATTTTTTTATATTGATATTACATGAAGTTAACAGCTCAAATGTCAATCTCCGGAAGCATTTCGATGCAGCTCACGGAAATTCTCGAAAAAATCGACTTTGAAGCTGCCATGGTGTCTTTAATATCATAAAGAATGGTCCACTTCGTGTTGGTATGCTATGCAGTGCTTGCCTTGCGACGTGGGCAACCTGGCTTCGATTCCGGACTGCGATACAATTTTAAAGGAAAAGTGCATCTTCCCGGAGCTTGAAGAGCAGAAAAACATTTTAATTTGTGATTTTTTAAAAATTCAAACACTGTTCACTAACAATCACGTATAAAAGGTCGGTAATTTTAACAGTATTTGCAATGAAAGCTGTTTTTTACGATATGTAATTACAAATGAAAACACATACGTTTGCCTTATAAAAATGACAAACGAACATGATTCAGTTAGCATATCTGATAAGTTTTTAATGAAGTAGGTTTTCGATGTGAATGGAAAAAAAAGAAAAATAATGTCCCAAACGAAGTGAAATGAACGATATAGCGATTACTAATCTCAAGCGCTGCCCGTTTTTCTTCTTCTCATCTTCATGTACGTTACGCTTCATGGAAATACTTGAAGAATATGCACTTTCTTTAAAAATTTACATCGTTCACCGACTTTTTAACAAATTATGTTTGAAGTTGCATCACACTGATAACTTTACCACTTAAAAATAAAGGAAAGAGTATATGAGCGGGACTCGATCCAGCGAACCACCGACTAGGGAGCTTCTTTTTTAACTAACTTCCTCACATTCCTGAATATACCTAAGAGTAAGAAAAGAAATAAAATAAAATAAAAAAGATTGGAAGCTAATGCCACCGACAATTATATCCTAAATTTAAGAGGAAGTTCCAAAAGCAGTTTGTCCAGTGTCAATAGAGATTCCAAAAACAAGGGAGGACGATCCAAGGGAGTCTCTTCCCTCAGTCAACCTCCCTCGCACCAGTACCTGCTCGCAAAGACCGGCGATCGCCTTCGACATCAGCGGGAGAAAACCCGCGTGGCGGCGACGAAGCACTAGTTCATCGATTCACGTCTTCGCGCTACAAGTGAGATGGAAGAAGGGACGTATGTCAGCATGGATGATCCGGCGTCAAGGAGATTTGCGGAAAGTGCTCAGGAGTAAGTTCGAGAAATGTTCTTCGAACTTAAGGTTACTGACAACCGCACAATCTCGGTCACTAAGATATTGCTAGAAGTCGAGAGCCGATTTGTCACCGCTACCAAACAGGCAGTCAACAGAGTGCCAGCTAATCAAACGCACTGAGTGGGTCTTCGCCTACGGTAAACAGTCCTTGTCGGGGAAGAGGAGCATCTTTGCGGTGATGCTGTCAGGAGACGCTCGTGTGATGGACGCCACCATCTGGCGGACCAAAAGCCAAACATCGCTCGCCTCGTCGCAGCCAAGTTGATGGCCGCCGTCGTCTTGCACGGCCCATGTAGTTCACAATGGTGAAGCCGCCAGACGTTCAGGCGGAGACGCGACTGGCATACCTACTTCCCATTAATCGTAAGGTACCAGGTGGAGTGGATATGTGACATAAGAGTAGGGGCAAATCGAACCGAGGCCGCCCACCTGGCAGATAAGCACCCTACGACAGAGCTATTCTGCCTACCGAAAATCCATCTTACTTTACGGTATTAAAGACCCTCGGAAAACTTCAATGTCAGGTACCTCGAGAAGTTTTGAGAGTTTCAGCGAATGCTTCATGGGTTATACAGGGTGATCAAAAAGTCAGTATAAATTTGAAAACTTAATAAACCACGGAATAATGTAGATAGAGAGGTAAAAAGTGACACACATGCTTGGAATGACATGGGGTTTTATTAGAACAAAAAAAAAAAAAAGAAATTTCATAAAATGCCTGACATATGGCGCTGGACAGCAAAACTGCTACCGTGACGGGTGAGAGGTACGCCGATATGTTACAGAATCGCATCATCCCCAGCCTGGCTGATGAACACCTGCTGGAATGTACGATGTTTATGCAGAATGGCGCTCCACCCCATATTGTTAGACGCGTGAAAGATCTCTTGCGCGCGCCGTTTGGTGATCATCGTGTGCTCAGCTGCCACGTCCATCATGCTTGGCCTCCCAGGTCCCCAGACCTCAGTCCGTGCGATTATTGGCTTTGGGGTTACCTGAAGTCGCAAGTGTATCGTGATCGACCGACATCTCTATGGATGCTGAAAGACAACATCCGACGCCAATGCCTCACCATAACAGTTCTTTACAGTGCAGTCCACAACATTATTCCTCGACTACAGCTACTGTTGACCAATGATGGTGGACATATTGAGTATTTCCTGTAGAGAACATCATCTTTGCTTTGTCTTACTTTGTTATGCTAATTATTGCTATTCTGATCAGTTGAAGCGCCATCTGTCGGACATTTTTTGAACGTTTGAATTTTTTTTTGGTTCTAATAAAACCCCATGTGATACCAAGCATGCGTGTCAATTTCTACCTCTCAATCTACACTATTCCTTGATTTGTTCAGTTTTCAAATTTATACTGACTTTTTGATCACCTGGTATATTTGAATTGTGAACGACAATTACCATAAATATAAAGAATTACAAAAATGCGATTTCTGTGTGGTCCCCCTGTTAGTGAAAAGTGCTAACTCATCAGAATAGATCAACAATAAACGACATTAAGGAAAATATGTATTGAGAGGCAAATGTCAGAATTTTCTGACTTCTGAACAAGAGTCGATAGATTTCCGAACTCACACCTCACAGCGCTCGAACTGCGTGTTTCTGAGCCGAAAATCCGTTTGTGAAATCGGAAGAGTTCTCCATGCCGTATGTCATAAGCGAATGAGAATAAGCAAAGTGGACTCCTTTTCGTGTTGAACAATCACTTATTGCAGGTACTGCTCTGACAGTAAGTATAGCTTCACGCCTACTTGATAATGACGCCAGACGCTGACACTTTACTGTAGGACTGGTCGCCTTAGTTTCTTGTGTACTGTATACAGTTCCCTTCACAGGTGAACCGCAGTTCTCCCTTCAGAGGCCCCATTACGCTTCCTTGAGGTACATTGGACGTTAACTTGGATATCTACCGTCTTGTGCAACACACTGGGTTCCTATTAGACAAAAATTCACCGAGTCAGCCACACGTCTGCGTAGGCAGTTCTGAAACAAAGCGAGATGAAATCTACCTCCTCAGTTGTATCACGGTATGTCGTGGGAACGAAGTTTTCCTCGACGGCACTTATATATAAAACATTCTCGGTATTCTTGCCGCGTCAGTTCTGGGTAAAATCTCGAGCTTTCGACGATTACCTCCATCGTCATCGGCAGGAGCTGACTGTCTTCACTGCTGCTGTGGTAGCCTCTATATAGCCCAAAGACGGCTTGTGATTGGTCGGCTTGTGATTGGTCGGCGATTACGTGCTGCTTTCGCAGACGGTGTCACTGTGTGCGCCGGTGGCGCCACCGCTTCCGCTGGAACGTAAACCTTGGAAGGAACGTTTCTGCTACTTCTCTGCATCAAGCGCTCGTTTCCATGCACAGCTCAGATGATATCCGCTATCGTGGTTAAAGTTCTTTTGGTTCATTCTTATTTCAACAGCCTCCTTAATAGCAGAATCCCAGTACGTGGATGCATGGGACAGAATTTTAGTTTCATCGAACAATATTTTATGTTTGTCCGTGAGACTGTGCTCCGAAATTGCCGATCTCACCAGTTCTCTATTCTTAATATGGTGTTGGTGTTCTGCACAGTGGTCGGAAACGGTACGAATCGTCTGACCTATATAATTGCTTCCACACTCACAGGGTATATTATAAACTCCAGGGACCCTGAGGCCGAGATTGTCCTTAACAGAGCGCATCATCTCCTTAATTTTCTTAGGAGGACGAAAAATCGGTCTTATACCTCGTCTACGCAGGACTCTTCCTATTTTGCTGGAAATCGCGTCACAAAAAGGAAGAACCGCAATCGGTGTTTCATCCTGTGAAGCTGCAGCATTTTCACGTTTCCTTCTTTTGGAGAACGCAGCCTTTATATCGTGTGGACCATAGCCATTCTTTCGGAACACGTTCTTCAGATGGTCAATCTCGGACCTTAAGTGGTCCTCGTCAGAAACAGTTTTGGCTCTATATACCAACGTGTTCAAATCGCCTATCTTCTGAGCAGGATGATGGAAACCCCATGGATTCAGGTATATATCGGTATGCGTCGGCTTACAGTATACAGACTGGCCAAGACGCCCGTCCGCCTGTCGTTGTACTAAAACGTCTAAGAGAGGCAGTCTCCCTTCCTTCTCCATCTCGACAGTGAACTGGATGTTCGAATGTATGCAGTTCATGTGTTCCATGAATTGTTCGAGAGTTTCTGCGCTGTGTGGCCAGATCATAAATGTATCGTCAACGTAACGATAAATGAAGGATGGTCGGAGGGGAGTCGAATTTAATGCACGTTCTTCAAAATTCTCCATAAAAAAGTTAGCCAGTCATGGAGACAACGGAGAGCCCATCGCCATACCGTCTGTCATTTCACAAAATTTGCTACCATACAACAAGTAGGTGGTCGTCATCACGTGCCGTAAAAACTTTATAGTTTCAGAGATTTTACCCAGAACTGACGCGGCAAGAATATCGAGAATGTTTTATATACGGTATGTCGTGTGTGAACAAACGAATTTGCGTTTCACACGAGTGGTTTGTCCTTAGTCCTATGCTGGTTATTTGAAGTAATCTTATCTCCAGGAATGACCTCACTCAAGCACCAAAAAAGGTAAACTTCCGAAGTACTGACCTCAACTGGAGAAGAACAGTAACATATTTAGTATTTCCCTCAACAGTAAACGTACAGCGGTAGGACAAAAATATAGAAACGTCCCCATAAATGCGTGCATCAACATAAATGCAGATGCTGGCCGAGCATCCAGTTTCCGCTTTTGTATTAGACCATCAAAAGCACCTGTGACACGTCCTCAACACGTTGCGAGCGTCACTCTCGGTCAGAACAGTGATCTGTGCGCTACTGAGGGACAGAGAGCGAGGGCACACTGCCGGGGCTCGTGTAGCTGGTGCCTCCGTAATCGAGCCAGCCGAGCGTTGGTGACTACTTTGAAGGACAGTAACAGGTGCAAACATGTAACACTTTTCTATCGGTTGTGAATAAATAGTTGCCACTATTTAAGCTCCAACCCTCGTAAGATCGATGCTTGACACAAATTGTTTTGCAGGCATAACAGTAAGTTGCAGACTAAGTTCCAACTCTAGTATCAGCAAAAGTTCGTCACCTATAATTATTTGTACACAGTTCGAAACTAAAAACATAAACTGCTACCTTAATGGAAATATTTTGTTATTTACTGACGAAAGAATAGGTTCGCAGGTTCGCAGGTTAGAATCCTGCTTCGGGTATGTATGTGTGTGATGTCCTTAGGTTAGTTACGTTTAAGTAGTTCTAAATTCTAGGGGACTGATGACCTCAGCAGATAAGTCCCATAGTGCTCAGAGCCATATGAACCATTTTGAACGTGTTAAGGAATAATATATAAAAATATCGGCACCTATGTGTATTGCACCCTGAATACATTCTGGTTATTCAGTTAATGACTATTATCAAAAAAATAATGAGATACATTCGTCCATATTCAAAAAATTAGTATCAAGGTAACAAAATAAACGAAGTGATAGCTACGAGGCACGGAAGATGGAGCATCTCTCCTGGATGGCGAAGTTGTACATGTGTCACGCCCAGCGCCGTTCCTAAGTACCTCCGTAGTTTCAGAATTCGACAGAATAAAAACTGCAGCACATACAGAAAATGACCACATACCGCTCATAGCAGAGGACAAAACATCTTTACAAAGTTTATAACTGGCTTTACAGGTTCTAAATGTCGGCACTGTCAGTGATGTGGAAGACATCAGTACGTACACGTAATTCATCGTAGTCGCCGTTACGGATTGCCCAGAAAGGCGGGACAGCAGCCTTATTTGGAAATTTGATTATTGGGTTGTCGGTCTCGGCCCGAGGGGGCGTTACGGAGCAGATGATTCGTCCACATGTTTCGACACGCCCGCCCCCGAGTACAACTTAGCCAATGCGGGTGTTATAAATCTAGGACAGATTCTCCATCCACCGGTATCTGTAATTTTTTTGTTAATCCTGTAGTTGTCGCGTAGTAGTTTTCTGAAACCTCAGAGATGTTCATAAATAAACATGTAAGTACGTACAAAAAATGGATTATTGAAACAATGCCATGACTTCCTAAACGGGTACTATTCTCGACCTATTGGAATCCTCATGAGACTGCATTAAGGATTATTATCTAATGAATTCAGACCCGAACTAGATTCGTGAGCGATAGATTTAGTGAGAATAAGCGTGTTACACAGGTATTTAGAAAGTTGTTACATGGGAATCTATGAAACAAAGATGACTTACACAAGTTGAGGCAACCAGTATGTAACCAGTGTGTAAAACTATTCTAAATGACACATTTCATATCTTGCAGTAAGTTAGTAGGAGCAAGAGGCAAGAGATTCGAGAGTAGAGGTGTTTTGAAAACGTACAGACTACTAGGGGGCGTCATATTGAAAGTCGTGAGCAGCGCATTCTTAAAATTCAAATTCCAACAATGTAACAAAAGCGACTACAGGGTCGTAATCTACAGCCTTTTCTTCATACGATGCCATAATGTGATGTCATTACTATCTACCACGTGTCTACAGACAGTATTTCCAACACGGCGGTCATCCATTTTTCGTTTCGACAACGTATCGTTGTTGAATTACTTGTTAAAGAGGGAAAACCTTCCTCTGATTATCATCTCAGAATTCGAAGTGCCTGTGAAGATGTCTGCATGGGCTGCTGTCTGTGTTAGGAGAAGTGAAGCACTTCAGAGATGGGAAAAGAAGTATCCAAGATAAGACTTGTGGCAGTCGCCCGCGAAATACCTCCACCGAACGCGACGGGGAAAGAGTTGATTTCCTTAGACAAGACAGGCGTATCACAGTGAATGAAATGGCTGCTAAGCTTGCAATGAGATACTGCGTGCGGTGCAAGAAAGACTCAAAGCTTATATTATCGAAAAGTTTGTGCCCTTTGGCTCCCACGTTTATTGACCGAAAACCAAAAGCTTCAGACGAGAGCCATTAGTAAATTTTTTTTAGATATTTCAAAATGAAGACAGTTATTTTTGACTAGTATTGTGATAAGCGATGAAACCTATAAAGGAACAGATGCGTGGCCACACTGCGAGACGATAGATGATATTCAGGAAGCAGGATATCAGTGTGTTCATGTAGATGGAACAGAGTTCTATAGTAAGGGTATTTTCAACCTTGTAGAGCGATGGAAAAAATGTGTGTAAAGAAATAGACTATTTTTAAAATTGAGAGGAAAGATTGTAGATTACGATCATGTGCTTGGTTTCTCTAAAAATAAATATTAAGAGATTTTAAAATTGTTAGTAACTACTTTCAGTATGACCCTCGTACTTTCTGCTTTTCGCTGGCCATTTGGACTCGTACTAATGCTGGGTAGGCTTTTAATAACCTCGCGCAAAATAGTAGTTGGTGTTTCTGTAAAAAACAATTTCTTCTTGTACTATCTGTGCTTGTAGTCCGTCTGTAACAACCTCATGTCGATAGGATGTTAAGCACGAGCAGGAAAATAACGCCATTCATCCCAGGTTAAATTTAATATAAAATATATCATTCATAGAACAGGTTATTACAGTATCTCGCTGTCAGTTAACAATTTTAGGTCGCTGTAAAAATAAAGCGCTGAGGGAATTAACAACGCTGATGGGAATCCGTACCCTATCGTACAGGCGATGTAACGAAGTAACGACAGTTTATCAATACGTGCCATGATCAGCTACCGGCCTCAGGAGGAGGGGGTATATCTCAGTTAAGACAATTACTGTGTGCGCACAGCACTCTAAGTAATGACGCCATTTAAGAAAGCGGAAAGCCCTCTGTGAATCGACAATGTTTCTAATTAACCCGATAGTCTATCGTTCACTGAAGTGCTTTAATTACTGCTTGTTTCTGACCTCGTACTGATAGACGCCATCTGGGGAAATTACTACATGCGCAAACAAAGTAGGCACTCGGCGCGATGGCTGATGGGATCGACCGTAAAGGCATTTCCGATTTATAGTCGCTTCCATCAGCCACCGCGCGAACTTTCAACTTTGTTTGCTCAGTTAATACCTTACAGTTGTACTCAGAAAGAAATGGTTCTTAGAGATTCATAAGCATCATCGTCATCATCATCAATATTCATTTGAGATTCCCCATGAATTACGATCTTCAAAGATATCCATTTTTAAAGCTCCTGTGCCATTTCTAATGTCACCACTCCACTTTCCATTATGTCATCGTCACTATCTTTTCTAATATTTTGGAATGCAGCAAAGAATTTGTGTGATCCATTCAATAGATCCCAAGTCCCACCCACGTAAATTTCACTTTCACTGCAGTCACGGTTATGTCATCAACTTTGGTCTCTTGACCGATCATGAGTGTGTTTTCGTGTCTTTCCAAGTAACTCACAACTCCCGTCTCTTCGTTGCTCGCGAAGAAAACCTTATTTCTTGGTTTAATGCCATAAGTAAAAACTCCACCTATACACAGACTGCAAACTTACTTTATTAAATACATTGGAAGCTTAGTTTTAAACCTTTATTCAGTTCAAGAAATGAACTCCAAATACTTTTTCATTCTGCAATTTATTTATTTATTTATTGCTGTCATATAGTTTTAGCCTTCAGTTGTTATATACACATTGATCAGCCATATCATTATGACCACCGACCTGTTTAATACAGACCCATCCAGGTGACAGCAGGGTCACCTGGCGAGGAACGACCGCTAGTCAGACACACGCGCGGTGCACGCCGTACCGTAAGTGGCGTGCTGTCCGTGTGTAGAATGGGAAAGGCACACCAGCTATCTGAGCTTACAGAGAGCACATTGTGAAGTCCCGTCACGAGCATTCTGGAAGCTACACGACTCGTCGGGTGTTCGAGGAATGCTGCAGTGCAGCGAAACCAAGCTGAAAATCACGTCCAGACACCGTCTGGTTGAGCGACCATATCTCATTACAGGGACGGCGAACTGTGGCGGAACCAATATCAGACTTCAAGACGGAGCAGAGTAAAAATGGTTCAAATGGCTCTGGGCAGTATGGGACGTAACATCTGGGGTCATCAGCCCCTAGAACTTAGAACTACTTAAACCAAACCAACCTAAGGACATCACATACATTCATGCCCGAAGCAGGATTCGAAACTGCGGCCGTAACGGTCGCGCGGTTCCATACTGAAGCACCTAGAACCACTCGGCCACAACGGTCGGCTACTGAGCGGAGTAAAACTAAGCCTGAACATACACTGCACCGAAAACTCCTAACGATGGACCTCCTCAACCGACAACCCACGCACTTGCCAATGTGAACACCACGCTACAGGCAACTACGACTGAAATAGACACGTGACCATCGACCCTGGACGTTGGCGCAACCGCAGAGCGTTGCATGGTGTGATGAGTCACGATACCTTCTTCATCACACAGATGGGAAAGCGCAGATCCGTCGTTTTCGAGAGGCGCAGCTCCTTGACGCCTGTACAGAAAATCCTAGGAAGTTCTGGTCTTACGTTAAATCAGTAAGTGGCTCGAAACAGCATATCCAGACACTCCGGGATGACGATGGCATTGAAACAGAGGATGACACGCGTAAAGCTGAAATACTAAACACCTTTTTCCAAAGCTGTTTCACAGATGAAGACCGCACTGCAGTTACTTCTCTAAATCCTCGCACAAACGAAAAAATGGTTGACATCGAAATAAGTGTCCAAGGAATAGAAAAGCAACTGGAATCACTCAACAGAGGAAAGTCCACTGGACCTGACGGGATACCAATTCGTTTCTACACAGAGTACGCGAAAGAACTTGCCCCGCTTCTGATAGCCGTGTACCGCAAGTCTCTAGAGGAACGGAAGGTTCCAAATGATTGAAAAAGAGCTCAGGTAGTCCCAGTCTTCAAGAAGGGTCGTCGAGGAGATGCGCAAAACTATAGACCTATATCTCTGACGTCGATCTGTTGTAGAATTTTAGAACATGTTTTTTGCTCGAGTATCATGTCGTTTTTGGAAACCCAGAATCTACTCTGTTGGAATCAACATGGATTCCGGAAACAGCGATCATGTGAGACCCAACTCGCTTTATTTGTTCATGATACCCAGAAAATATTAGATACAGGCTCCCAGGTAGATGCTGTTTTTTTTTACTTCCTGAAGGCGTTCGATACAGTTCCGCACTGTCGCCTGATAAAGTAAGAGCCTACGGAATATCAGACCAGCTGTGTGGCTGGATTAAAGAGTTTTTAGCAAACAGAACACAGCATGTTGTTATCAATGGAGAGACGTCTACAGACGTTAAGGTAACCTCTGGTGTGCCACAAGGGAGTGTTATGGGACCATTGCTTTTCACAATATATATAACTGACCTAGTGGATAGTGTCGGAAGTTCCATGCGGCTTTTCGCGGATGATGCTCTAGTATACAGAGAAGTTGCAGCATTAGAAAATTGTAGCTAAATGCAGGAAGATCTGCAGCGGATAGGCACTTGGTGCAGGGAGTGGCAACTGTCCCTTAACATAGACAAATGTAATGTATTGCGAATACATAGAAAGAAGGATCCTTTATTGTATGATTATATGATAGCGGAACAAACACTGGTAGCAGTTACTTCTGTAAAATATCTGGGAGTATGCGTGCGGAACGATTTAAAGTGGAATGATCATATAAAGTTAATTATTGGTAAAGCGGGTGCCAGGTTGAGATTCATTGGGAGAGTCCTTAGAAAATGTAGTCCATCAACAAAGGAGGTGGCTCACAAAACACTCGTTCGACCTATACTTGAGTATTGCTCAACAGTGTGGGATCCGTACCAGATCGGGTTGACGTAGGAGATAGAGAAGATCCAAAGAAGAGCGACGCGTTTCGTCACAGGGTTATTTGGTAACCGTGATAGCGTTACGGAGATGTTTAGCAAACTCAAGTGGCAGACTCTGCAAGAGAGGCGCTCTGCACCGCGGTGTAGCTTGCTCGCCAGGTTTCGAGAGGGTGCGTCTCTGGATGAGGTGTCGAATATATTGCTTCCTCCTACTTATACCTCAGACAGTCGTTCTTCCCGCGAACCATAAGCGACTGGAACAGAAAAGGGAGGTAATGACAGTGGCACATAAAGTGCCCTCCGCCACACACCGTTGGGTGGCTTGCGGAGTATAAATGTAGATGTAGATGTAGATGTAGATGTATTGCGGGACAGCGACGAGCTGCAATATTCACGTGAGCGTCCAAGGTTCCAGGGAAGCTCAAACAAGGCACCATGACGGCCAAGGAGTATTGTACACTGGTTGCAGGCCGCGTGTACCCCTTCATAACGATCATGTTTCCGGACGGCAGTGGGATTTTTCAATAGGGTAATGCGCCATATCACAAGTCCAGGAGTGTGATGGACTGGTTCGAAGAACGCAGTGGACAGTTTCTATTCATATGCTGACCTTCCCCCCCCCCCCCCCCCCTCCTCCCAACTCGCCAGGTCTCATCCCGATCGAACACATCTGGAAATTGACTGGACGTGGCATCAGAGCTCATCGCCCCCGTCCTCGGAATTTACGGGAATTACGTGACTCGCGTGCGCAGATGTGGTACCAACTGCCTCCAGCGACTCACGAGAGCCTTACTGCTTCCATACCATGATGCGTCGCCGCTGTTGTCCGTCCGAAAGGTGAACATACCGACTATTACATAGGTGGTCACAATCTTCTGGTTGATCAGTGTATAGGTTAAGAAAAATAACACTGATCGGGAAAATATTTAACGCAGTTTCAGGTAAGCAGCCCAACTTACTTCATCCTCCGATTTGCGGATTGCCTACGTAAAGATGCACGAAATATATTCCAGATCAGTTTTATTTTGTCCAACCAGTCAGTTGATTCAGTGATTTCGTTGTCACTTAGCAGTAATTCATTCACGATGTGCTGTTTACACATTATTCTAGTCCTATAACAGTAGATTTTTGGTCGTACTGTCAAACTCGGCCGACCGAGGTGGCCGAGCGGTTCTAGGCGCTACAGTCTGGAACCGCGCAACCGCTACAGTCGCAGGTTCGAATCCTGTCTCGGGCATGGGTTTTTGTGATGTCCTTAGGTTAGTTAGGTTTAAGTAGCTCTAAGTTCTAGGGGACTGATGACCTCAGATGCTAAGTCCCATAGTGCTTACAGCCATTTGAACCATTTTTTGTCAAACTCGTCCTGTTAATTTCTTCCAGTAGTTGATGATGCAAATTCTGATCTTCATGCATAAGTTCTACAGAACTGTGGTTGCTATTCGGAAAACTTTACAGAGCCGGACGTTGTCTGGAAGATGGGATCCCAGTTGGTATCTCCGTTATGTTGTTTTTCATCCTTTTTGTCTTTTACCCTCGATCTTCCCCTCTATCATTAACAGCAGAAGTATATCTTGGGTGTAACGAAGGTATGTCCGAAGGATGCAGTTTTTATTCTGTTAAAAGTTGTTACTATATCTCGATGTTTGTGTATTCGTCACAATAATTCCACGTTAGTTACTCTTACTGTCACGGTATCTGAAGCATTCTACGGTAAATCCACATCCAAAGCCTCGAACTTATTTGCTGCTGCCATGTATAGTGTCCAACCTTCGGAAACATATAGAAGTACAAACCAAGTGTATCATCAAACAAATCGAACTCTTACAGTTTATGTCTAGGTCTGTACTTGTGAGAATTTCTTTTGTTTTATGAAAGCATTACGACCGTTGTCTTAGTGACATAATATCACCTTGTATGATTTCCAATCTTCACAGAGTAATTGGAGTTTATCGGGATGATTTGTTGAAACATTTAAATTTGTGGTTATGTTTGGTGGCGCAACAGCGTGCTTTCATTCTCATCCCCCTTGGTGTATACGTAGATGATACGGAGAGTAACATGTAGGCAGAAGTGAAATTGAACCACAGTATCCTAAATCTAATGGATTATTTTGATGTGTTCATATAAAATGTCTTATTTACGTGGCCACTTTAGTAAATTGCAAGAATTATGATGTCACAGTGTAACAGTCTCTGAGCAAGCACAGAAATATCCATAACGACAAGATAGAACTTATAGCTCATTACATGGACAGGCCCATCGTTCCATTTGTTTCTGGGGACCGTATTTCAGACACAAAATGTATCATTGTTCGTTACGATGTTTCTAAATGTTGCTAGTGCTCTTCCTCATAGCTAAGTATTTGCGTAATTTTGATCTCGATATTCTCTGTCTTAAGCAATTCATTTTGCTATTCGATAACTGACTTGCACATCCTCTTTGTGTATCCTACTGCACCGTTTACTCCCTTCCTATTTTTTCCCTTTCACCGTTCTTTTCTAAGAGGATGCAAACACACATTATCCTCTAGGAAATGTGTTGGCCATTTCTTCCTTCTTCTCATTTCATGTATTATTTGGTTGCTTCTAACTACCCAATAATTCCTCGAACTTTACTCTTTTGTGTGACTTACCTTTCTAAGTTTTTTTCGTTAGCACATCTCTTAGGTGTATAATCTCTTTTGATCTTTCTTCCGTATCGTTCATGTACCTGCAACAGACATAGGTCCACATTCCATACCGAACATATATGACCAGTCTATATATCAGCCTCCCGCATAGTACCTCTTTTTTCCACCTGTGAAATGCCGGTAAGGCTACTGCAATTTAGTTTCTTATTTCCTTAAGACTCCTTCACTAATGTATTTGAAATGTCATAATGGCTCACTATTGTTTGGTCCTAATATATTTTCCATATTTTTCTTCGCTGCACTTAGATTTTCCTTTATTTATTCCCGCTTCAGACTCTGGACATGACTGTTGCAATCATATCGACAAAGTTAGTTAATCTTCAGTCGAAGACACCATAGTCAGCAAATACAATTCATTGCAAACTTTCTCCACTGACAGATGCAAACTGAGAGTATGACATAAGCGGCTATTATTGAGCAATTTTATTGCTCACTTCTCAATTTTTAATTTTCAAGTTATTGGCCGTTACTTCTGCAACACTATTTAGTGTAATGATAAACACGGAGGATCAAGTGTTACTTCCAAGCGGAAATTAAAATAAATAACACAGTTTCAAAATCAAAAAATTTATGTGAAAGAAAAGCATACGTTCGGATTATGAGAATGTCCAAATGTTACCAGTTGTAAACGTTACGTATATGGGAACCAAACTTACCACTATGCCAATGTCGATATCTTATAAGTCGATGGCGTGGCAATCTAGAAGTTTTGGTAAGAGTTTCAACGCGATTATCAATTCTTATGTTTGACTATTTAATTCGTGGTCATAGATATTCTATGGTTTTTTCTGCCCACGCTTGTTTTCCTTCAGGCATCGATTTAGTGTGAGCAGCAATGCATAACAGTTAAGCAGGTTTTTCTAATGCTTTTGTCTGTTAGTTGCTGAAATTGTTTTGTGATCTAATATTAGTGTCAAACGGTCGCTAGAAAGCTATTAGTTGACGCTTGTTTTATGAACTTGCTGGATCAGAAGAAATTAAAACAAGATGTGCTAGAAAGCATACCAAAACTTCACATTTTCTTGTTAATCAAAATGTATAACTACAAAAGCGTGTATTACGCACTCGAAAGTGAGAATTATTTCCGAATAACACTCTTCGGATATGGTGGTCTGATACGTACCAACGCAGAACAGCCCAACTTGCCACGATTCCATTTGTTAAATAACTTCTTTGTTTTTCCTCTTCAGTTTTGTATTATCCAAGATTCATTAAATTTTTATCTGTGCTCCATTTCACTAAACTATTATCCAACGTACAGTTTTCAAATCAGTGATTATAACATTATACAATACCTAATCACAAGCATCTGGACATCTGTTATCTCCGCTTAACAATCATATACAACCACTCGCTCGACGAAACATCCGTATTCAAAGACTGGAAAGTTGCACAGATCACACCAGTATTCAAGGAAGATAATAGGAGTAATTCAGTAAATTACACGCCCATAACATTAACGTTGATACGCAGCAGGATTTTGGAACGTATATCGTGTTCGAACATTATGAATTATTTCTAAGGAAATGGTATATCGACACACAGTCAATACGGATTTAGAGAATATCATTCTTGTGAAACACGAAGTGTTCAGTGCTATTGACAAGGATTTCAAATTGATTCTGTAATTCTAGATTTGCAAACAACTTTTGACACTGTACTACATAAGCGGCTTGTAGGGAAATTGCGTGCTTGTGAAATATAATCTCAGTTATGTGACTGGATTCGTGAATTCCTGACAGAGAGGACATAGTCCGTAGTAATTAACGGAAAGTCTTCGAGTAAAACAGAAGTGATATCTTGCGTTCCCCAAAGTAGTATTATAGGCACTCTGCTGTTCCTTATATGTATCCTATTTAGGAGACAATCTGAGCAGCTGTCTTAGGTTGTTTGCAGGTGATGCTGTCGTTTATCGACTAGTAAACTCATGAGAAGATGAAAAACCTTGGCAAACGATTTAGAAGAGATTTCTGTATGGTGCAAAAACTGGCAATTGCTCCCAGATAACGAAAGCTGTCAGGTCATCCACATGAGTGCTAAAAGGAATCCATTAAACTCCGGTTACATGCTAAATAAGTCAAATCTAAAGGCTATAAATTACATTTGTGAACAATTTAAGTTGGAAAGAACACATAAAAATGCTGTAGCGAGAAAAACCAAAGACTGAGTTTTATTGGAAGAACACTTATAAGATGAACAAACCTACTAAAGAGACTGCTACACTACGTTCGTCCGTACTAGTTTACAGTACTGCTACGCGGTGTGGGATTATTACCAGATAGGATTGACGGAGTACATCGAGAAAAGTTCAAAGAGGGGCAGCACGTTTTGTATCATTGCGAAATAGGGGAGAAAGTGTCACTGAAATGATACAGAATTTGCGGTAGACATCATTAAAACAAAGGCGTTTCCCGTTGCGGAGGAATCTTCTCACGAAATTTCAATCACCTACTTTGTCCTCCGAATGCGAAACTATTTTGTTGATGCCAAGCTACGTAGTTAGAAACGACCATCACAACAAGAGGGCTGCCCAGAAAGTAGCGTTTTTTTGTTTGTTTTTTTTTTCTTAGCCGAAAACAACGCTAGGAATTCGAAACTTGCGTATTATTTGAAGTCTCCTGGGTGAGCGCTACAACTTTCTGTCACTTCCGAGAGATAGTGTAGTTGCAGGACAGATTCAAAGTGGAGTCTGCAGGTGGTGTACGTTACAAGTTACGTGCCGTCATTGAATTTCTCACTAAAGAGAAAGAAACTGTGGGGAATATTCACAAACGCTTCGGATATATGCTGTCCACAGAAATACCGTTAGTCGCGGGGCACGGAGGGTTAGGTCATCAGAAGGCGGTTCGGCAGAGCTCCACGATTTTCTGCGTTCAAGGAGACCATCCACGGCTGTCATACCTGACATGCTGAAGCGAGCTGATATTGTCATTCGCGAGGAAAGACGTATTACGACACGGCAGTGGGCGCTGCATCTGTGAATCACCAAAGGAAGTCCACTCAGTGAAGCGCTTGCTCCGCCACCAGGACAAGGATTGGTACCAATAGGGCACACACGCCCTGGTTTGGCGCTGGAGGAGGGCCGTAGAACGGGATGGAAATTACGTGGGAAAATAGGGTGTGTATAATAAAACACCATTCTTTCGTGGGTGTAATCCTCATTATGTTCACTAAAGAATTACTGTAGAAAAAATTCAGTGCATTACTTTCTGGTCAACTTCCGTAAAATCAGAGAAACCAGAGCTCGCACAGCAAACGTGTTCGCTTGTGCATCATGCTGTTCGAGATTGGAATAACAGAAAATTATTGTGAAGGTGGTTGGATGTACTCTGTGCCAGGCACTTGAGTGTGATTTGCAGAGTATCCATGTAGACGTAAACATTAACAAGGGATGTGTCAATGCTTCGCCCTTATGACCACTTGCACTCTCCTGGAGACACTTTCAATGAGGTACCTGCGTGTGTGTGGAGGAATGGCAGCCCATTCTTCCTTACGAGCCGAACCCAGAGAAAGAAGTGACGTCAGGCGCTGGGGTCTGGCGCGAACTAGACGTTCTAAATCATCGTGCTGACTCTAACAGCCATCGTCCCCGAACTGCTCCTCTTCTGTACGCAGTAAACAATGCAACAACGTATGTTCAGATTCCTCTGCAATTAGGGTTTTCTTAAACACAATGAGAGGTCCTCATCTTAACCAAGAAAAACAGTACCATACAGAAACACAGCCTCCTCCGTACTTCACTACACGTGACGGCAGGTAAAGTTCTCCAGGCGTTCACCAAACCCTAACCCTTCCATCTGACTCTCACAGGGTTCATCACTCCAAATCTTTGGTTTCCAGTCATCGACATTCCAGTGGCATCGCTCTTGAGTACAGAAATATGTGGCTTGTGAGGAGCAACTCGAGCATTGTGCACCATTATTTGTAACTTCCAGTGCACACTCATTGTGCTAGTTGGACTGCTGGCAGCACTTTGGAACTCACGGACCATTTCTGCGATTTTCAAAACCACTCTGAGGAATACTCGATGGTCCAAGTCCGTCAGTACACGACTTCTGTCTGGGCTTTGTTTAGCCGTGATGGTTCCTACGCGCTTCCACTTCACAATCCCTTCACCAACAGTATGCTTGGACTGCTATACAAAGGTTGGAATGTCCCTGATGTATTTGTTATTCAGTTGAAATCCAGTGACAGGTGCACATTCGAAACAACTGAGCTCTACTGTCCGACCTGTTCTGCTGTTGCCGCTTCTCTACTGATAACACTTGTTTTATACGGACGCGTCCGCTTGTCGTAACTGTACAATGAAACAAGCGCTGTATCAATTGAGAAATACAGAGGTGAGCGAGTGTGCCGGGACTTACCCAAGTTCACTGCTAGTAGTGCCACGTCACCACGACTCGTGTATGTGTGTAGCGCACAAGTATTGCACCATAATTTAAGAATGGAATTAAAAGCTAAAGTTGCTTTTCCAAACTTTGTTAGCATATGTTTTACTTCATTAATTTGTAAACTGTCAAATCTCAGGTCAATATTTTTCCCTAAATACTTCGTTTTAAGAAAATAATGAAGCTAGAAATCCAAAAATCGGTCATAATGTCCAGACGTATGTCAAAATTAACTAGTATAAGTCTCAACGTGATTAAACAAATATTTTGGTCAGAATCTGTGTATTTAAGAAAATCTTAAGACGCTAAATATTAGACTTAGAAATGTGAAAATTTGTGTGAAGCTTCAGTTTAACATAAAAAACATTAATTATGTAACCTCATTGAGCTAACTCTAAAACTTTTCGAGTAATTTGCTGAAAACTTAATTTGGAACTAAAATGTCCTAATTTTTAGTAGATTAAGTATCTGTTTTATTATTGATACAAAGTGTCGAAACCTATTAAACAATAGAGCTATCACAAGTTTCAAGGCAAGGATGTAATAATAACAAACTGAAAGTTGTAGTTGAGAGGTCAGGTTCTACTATCAGTTTCGTTCTGAAAATTCTAGACGGCAAAGTTTAAATGGATGCGAGCTAAAACTTTATCTGTGTTTTTAACCAACTTAACTGTATGAATACAAACATTAAGAAGATTCTAAATTAATACACAACAGTGTTACAAAGTATTATGTGTCCAAGAAAGGGGCCGTTTAGAGTCTGCTACCATGGACATAGGGTGGATAACAACAGGAGTTTCTCTGGCCGTCTGCTGCGCCACATACATAAATACAGCCAGAGAGGCAAGACTAGGCTTCACTTCGCACCAAGCCACTATACGATGAGCATCTATCAAACGCCGGAGCTGGCCGCTATGACCGAGGGTTCTAGGCGCTTCAGACCGGAACCGCGCTGCTGCTACGGTCGCAGGTTCGAATCCTGCCTCGGGCATGGATGTGTGTGATGTCCTTAGGTTAGTTAGGTTGAAGTAGTTCTAAGTCTAGGGGACTGATGACCTGAGATGTTTAGCCCCATATTGCTTAAAGCCATTTGAACCGTCAAACGCCGGAGTGCGCGCTGCCTCGGATGACGTCAGAGACAAGCAGCTGCTAAACCCATATTTCCAGTAATAATAGAAAGTAAACTCGCGATGACTGTACACTGTCCTGCATTGCTTAGATTTCGCAGAAGTAACTGTTAGTGTGCTGCCCGTTATGTTAACAAATCAGCATGCCAAGTGGTGACAGTTATTATCCACTTTTGAGGCGAGCAATTTCTTTTATTATTAGAAGTCAGGGCGAAAGACAATATAATAGGAACTTACCGTAGAGGTCGCCTCCGAACTGCTCATACTGCTGTTTATAATAGAGAGATTTGTTGTCAGTATACACCTAATGAATATTAGAATGTTGTATCTGTGAAACTTTACCAAATATATGTATCAATTAGAGCTCAAAAGTTTCATTTATAATCGTAGTTCCGATCCTGATGAGCAAGTATAGACTAGAAACAGTTCTTTCAGTGCGCTGGACAAGAATGTGGACTTGCAGACTGTGAACAATGGATAGTGTAGTATCAACGCTCGATACGACATTTGTTAGGGGTTTCACTTACCGACCGCTGTCCGTATCAGTATCGTTGGTCCCGCGAGTCGCGACCAGCCCCGCTCCGCGGCTTGTATCAAGTTTCTAGCGAGCTCTCGTCCACTCGTGCTCGGGACGTCAAATAGTAAAGTAACATAGCCTTCAGCTGATAGGAAGCAACCTCTTACGAGGCGCTTGGTAACGTATGGCCTAAGTGAGGCCTCAATAGCTATCTGTTTATAATTACATGTATGCAGCCAAGAAGAAACCTGTACAACCAGTTAAGTACAATACATATTATTTTGTACCAACAACTTCTAATTATTTTAGTCGTTGCAGATCCAGACCATGCAGTCAGCACCTTATCGACGTTACTGGCAAACCTGATGTGATTTATGTTTCTATTTAGCATTGGCCTCCACTTAACATTGGAGACGACTCGTTCGTCTTCATAACAGATGGTATGTACTCCATCGCAGTCTGGCAGACCACAGAAATAGTTTCCAGCCTCCCGTAAAAGATATTCCATGAACTTTGGTACTAACGTGCTTACAACGTTTCTCTGTAATGGTGCAAAACCGTAGCGACCTGTGACGTCACCCTCGGGCTCTGCGACGTTTTAGAGAATAAATTCTCGACTGTTTCAGGCCGAGTACAATCCGCCGATGACTGGACTACAACGGACAGAAGCCTACTCAGAAGAGCAGCTCTCGCCCATTTGGTTATAGATCATCGTACATCTCTGACTTTAGACTGGGAACGTCGTTTAGTGTACTCTTAGAATTGAACAGACAATTATTGTAATTGCATTTGCTATGTACTATGAAGTTTACCTACGACTATTTGCACTTAGCCATTGAGGGCGTTTTTTGTGTTACACTACTGGCCATTAAATTTGCTACACCACGAAGATGACGTGCTACAGACGCGAAATTTAACCGACAGGAAGAAGATGCTGTGATATGTAAACGATTAGCTTTTCAGAGCTTTCCCACAAGGTTGGCGCCGGTGGCGACACATACAACGTGCTGACATGAGGAAAGTTTCCAACCGATTTCTCATACACAAACAGCAGTTGACCGGCGTTGTCTGGTGAAACGTTGTTGTGATGCCTTGTGTAACGAGGAGAAATGCGTACCATCACGTTTCCGCCTTTGATAAAGGGTCGGATTGTAGCCTATCGCGATTGCGGTTTATCGTATCGCGACGTTGTTCCTCGCGTTGGTCGAGATCCAATGACTGTTAGCAGAATATGGAATCGGTGAGTGCAGAATATCGAATCGGTGGGTTTAGGAGGGTAATACGGAACGCCGTTCTGGATCCCAACGGCCTCGTATCACTAGCATTCCAGATGACAGGCATCTTATCCGCATGCCTGTAACGGATCGTGCAGCCACAACTCGATCCCTGAGACTACATATGGGGACGTTTGCAAGACAACAACCATCTGAACGAACAGTTCGACGACGTTTGCAGCAGCATGGACTATCAGCTAGAAGACCATGGCTGTGGTTACCCTTGATGCTGCATCACAGACAGGAGCGCCTGCGATGGTGCACTCAACGATGAACCTGGCTGCACGAATGGCAAAACGTCATTTTTTCGGATGAATCCAGATTCTGTTTACAGCATCATAATGGTCGTATCCGTGTTTGCCGACATCGCGTTGAACGCTCATTGGAAGTATGTATTAGTCATCGCCTCACTGGCATATCACCCGACGGAATGGTATGGGATACAATTGGTTACACGTCTCGATCACGTCTTGTTTGCACTGACGGCACTTAGAACAGTGGACGTTACATTTCAGGTGTGTTACAACCCGTGGCTCTACCCTTTATTCGATCCCAGCGAAACCCTACATTTCAGCAGGATAATGCACGACCACATGTTGCAGGACCTGTACGGGCCTTCCTGGATATAGAAAATGTTCGACTGCTGTCCTGGCCAGCACATTCTCCAGATCTCTCACCAACTGAAAACGTCTGGTCAATCGTGGCCGAACAAGTGGCTCGTCACAATACGGCAGTCACTACTCTTGATGAACTGTGGTATCGTGTTGAAGCTGCATGGGCAGCTGTACCTGTACACGCCATCCAAGCTCTGTTTGACTCAATGGCCAGGCGTATCAAGGCCGTTATTACGGCCAGAGGTGGTTGTTGTGGGTACAGATTTCTCAGGATCTATGCACCCAAATTGCGTGAAAATGTAATCACATGTCAGTTCTAGTGTAATATATTTGTCCAATGAATACCCGTTTGTCATCTGCATTTCTTCTTGGTGTAGCAATTTTAATGGCCAGTAGTGTATATTGCAAGCAATGTTGCAGACTTCAACATTAAACAAGTCACAAACGTATGTGAACCTTTTTACCTCATTTGTGTGACTTCGTTACTAATTTGTTAGAGTGTTCTCATATCTTGTTACCTGCCATTGGGGCACAGCTGTGTAATAGTGGCAAAGACGAATTGTCTTAGAAGTGTACTGCATTAGAAGCCATTTCACGAACTCACCAATTCGGCCTACCGTAACAACTGTGGCAACTCGGCCTCTACATCAGTAGCGACAAAGCCTGTACAAATTGGCGACGCGTGTCTACAAAATCGACAGACGGGGCAGCAAAGGGCTAGCGCTCAAAAGTTCACGTGAAAGTTTAATATGGGCTAATGATGTCACAGTGGCACCAAGTTTCACCACGGTTCTGCCCAGCGCGACCGCACCCTGTACGTGGACTATTGGAAAGCTGTCACGTCTCCTATTAACCACATTTCCCCAACTACTCTTGATAGCTCTCGATGTTTTATTACGGGTGGCCGAGGAGACAGTTCAGACACATCGCTGCTCAGAATCGACAGGAAAATTTCTTACAGGGTAGCATAAAGGGGCATCAACAGAGGCACCCCTTTCCTTTGGGCGTTAATTCCCACAAATTTCGCAGCCGGAAACTACGGTTCGCAGCGTGATCAGCAACAGAACGACGTCCTTCACAACCCTTACCATTGTTGAAACCTCGCCGGACGATTCAGCCTTTCTCTGAGAACATCTCGGGACTGAAATCCCATGGAAAGTGATAGCACCCCTTCATAAATTAGCGCGTGTGCTCTGATGTACGGGGTGGAACAGGCATCCCCCATAGCCGAGTGGTCAGCGCTCGATTCCCGGCCGGGTCAGAGGATTTCTCCGGTCGGGGCCTGCATATCCTAAGCATAATTTCATCATCATCGACATGCAAGTCGTCCAGTGTGCCGTCAACGGAAAAGACTTGCAACGCGGCAACCACCACCAATACCTACACCATCGTAGGGTGGAACCAATAGGGACCATTCAAACCCATTCGACGAATGTGTCATTGATTCCTAGAGGCCGATGTGACAGGCAAGCAATTCGACACACCGCAGCTGAGTGGTGATCGCTGAACCAGTACCTGCTAACCGTAACTAAGAGGCGTCTAAAGGAATGCCTGTCACACCGGCAATAGGGACCTGTGAATGGTTGTCTCTTTACAGAAACATTTTTGAAGTGTCTAACAAAGGGCGTTGGTGGCGCCCAGCGTCTTTAAGTAATATATTCCTTAAACTAAGTGTCGTACAGTGACATAATTTTTCTCGTAAGTTCAGCGGTATATGTGCGTGATGTCTGTGAAACGCGTAATGCTGAAGTTTTGCTGCATGACAGCCGGAAATGTAGCAAGCGACGCAGTGTTATCCTTTCGCTACTTCATGAGCGGTGTCAGATAGAAAAAGTTCCGAAAATGTCTGAAATTACGTGTAAATTTTACTGCAAGTCGGTAAGTGCACTGGTTCTCGAATACTGGATGAATATAGCCTAAGTAATCTGCAAACTGCGGGTGGCACTGCCTCAAAGCATATAGAGAGTTTCTATGCTCGATACTTAACGTAAGAAAATGGTTCAAATGGCTCTGAGCACTATGGGACTTAACATCTTAGGTCATCAGTCCCCTAGAACTTAGAACTACTTAAACCTAACTAACCTAAGGACATCATATGTGGTGTCACCGCCAGACACCACACTTGCTAGGTGGTAGCCTTTAAATCGGTCGCGGTCCGTTAGTGTACGTCGGACCCGCGTGTCGCCACTATCAGTGATTGCAGACCGAGCGCCGCCACACGGCAGGTCTAGTCTAGAGAGATTTCCTAGCACTCGCCCCAGCTGTACGACCGACTTTGCTAGCGATGGTTCACTGACAAAATACGTTCTCATTTGCCGAGACGATAGTTAGCATAGCCTTCAGCTACGTCATTTGCTACGACCTAGCAAGGCGCCATTATCAGTTGCTATTGGTATTGTAAAGAATGTACAGACAAGAGCTACGTTCAACATTAATGGATTAAAGTATTCCACCAGCTACATCCTTTTTTTCTGGTCTAACTTCCTTGTCCTGTTCCAGACCTCACGCCAGCCTGCGTAAGCTAAAACGCGTGCCTTTCGGCTTCCTCCAAACTCCGTGGGTTGGCTCCTGCCAATCCACAACATCACACACATCCATGCCCGAGGCAGGATTCAAACCTGCGACCTTAGCAGTCACGCGGCCGGCCATAGTGGCCGAGCGGTTCTAGGCGCTACAGTCTGGAACCGCGCGACCGCTACGGTCGCAGGTTCGAATCCTGCCTCGGGCATGGATGTGTGTGATGTCCTTAGGTTAGTTAGGTTTAAGTAGTTCTAAGTTCTGGGGGACTTATGACCTCAGCAGTTGAGTCCCATAGTCCTCAGAGCCATTTTAGCAGTCACGCGGTTCCGGACTGAAGTGCCTAGAACCGCACGGCCAACGCGGCCGGCCTCTTAACGTAAGAATATACAAGTTATGACAACTTTTTAATTTTTCAAATTCGGTTGGTAATTTAATGAACTACTGAAACTCTTCATTTTGTTGTCCTTGGACACGGTCAGATATGGAACCTGTAACTGGGGTTGATGTCTGAGTCACCGTTTTAGATTGATTCTGAGTTGTCTTAGAAATTGCTTCATGAACAGTCAGCTGTTATACACTGATGCCCAACATATTACGACGACTGCCCACCACGACGTCTGATGCCGACTGATGGCGTTGCGAGCACGTGACCCGGTAACAAAAGTATGTATGAGGAGCAGACACGGACGACGGATTACCCTAGCGAAGGTACGGTCTGCAAATGGGGAAATTAATTGAGATAAGCGACTTTGACAAAAGGCAGGTTATTATTACGCGGAACCTCTGAACGAGTATTTCGAAAACGGCGAAGCTGGCCGAATGTTCAAGTGCTGTTTGCGTGAGCATCTACAGAAAGAGGTAGAAGGACAGTGAAACTGCCACACGGAGCTAAATTGTTAGACGTCCACGACTCTTCACAGAACGCGGGGTTAGGAGGCTTGTCTGCTCTTTAAAGTAGGCTAGATGGTGATCCGTGGTACCTCTGCTGAAAGAGCACAATGCTACACTCGTACTTCACACACAAGTGTTTCAGATCACGCCGTTGATCGTAAGTTGTTGAACATTCAGCTCCTCAGAAGACAGCCCCTGCGTGTTCACGTGTTGACCCGACGACATTGTCAATTACGATTGCAGTCGGCACGGTACCATCGGGATTTGACAGTTGATCAATGGAAACTTGTCGGCTCTTCGGGTGAATCATGTTTTTACTACGCCAGGTAGATGATCGCCTGTACAAGCCCCGTCATCAAGGTGAAAGGCGGCTCGAAACGAGCAGCGCGCCGCCAACGTAGGCCGGTGGGAGCAGCATTATGCTATATGAGACATTCTCCTGCGCTTGAATGGGACGTGTGGTAGTAATCGGGAACACGGTGACAGCTGCGAACCACCTGCATCCCTTCAAGCTTGATGTGATCTTCATGCAGTCTCGGAGCCAGAACCGTGGTTGTGGTTTGAGGAGTACTGTAGCGAACTCACGTTGATACCTCGGCGACCGAACACTGTGATCTAAATCCAATGAAACTTATCTGAGTCGCTATCGGGCGTCATCACCCCGTACACAAAGGCCAATTACATGGCAAGTGAGCAGACATCTAATTCCACATAGCTCCATAAACCTACCAACAAACTGTCGGATTCCTGATACGCAGATTCAATTATGTATTTCGTTCCAAAGACGGACAAATAAATTATTAAGCAGGTGGTCATAATCTCTTGGCTCATCAGTGTATGATAAAAAAAAAAATGGTTCAAATGGCCCTGAGCACTATGGGACTTAACTGCTGAGGTCATCAGTCCCCTGGAACTTAGAACTACTTAAACCTAACTAACCTAATGACATCACACACATTCATGTCCGAGGCAGGATTCGAACCTGCGACCGTAGCGGTCGCGCGGTTCCAGACTGTAGCGCCTAGAACCGCTTGGCCACTCCGGCCGGCAGTGTATGATCAATCGGGGAGGAATGCTGTTCAATGCTTTTTCAAAAAAATTGTTCAAATGGCTCTGAGAACTATGGGACTTAACATCTGAGGTCATCCGTCCCCTGGACTACTTAAACCTAACTAACCTAAGGACGTCACACACACCCATGCCCGAGACAGGATTCGAACCTGCGACCGTAGCGGTCGCGCGGTTCTAGACTGAAGCACCTAGAACCGCTCGACCACAGCGGCCGACATACTTTTTCAATACTGGAAGGAAATACGTGGGGTCAATAGGCTGAAAATTCGTCACTATAGTAATCGACATCATGCATGATCTTTGGTGCCTCGTAGGGCATGAAGACCGTACTTACAGACACTGTTGTGCGTCGACTAGACCAGCAGCAACCTATTAGCGCGAGACGGGTGGTGGTGGGTGAGGGGACACGTTGTGGAGTCCCACGACAATGCCATTAGCGTAGCCACAGAGTGGTCCTAAGTGCTGATGCAACGTTTTGGAAATTGCATTGCTCGCCGCTGTTCGTCCACAGAGTGGTGTTGAGGGCACTGCTCAGTACCCGTGCACACTGCTCCAAATAGCGCGAGCGCTTCTGTCCGCCGTGAACAGCTCGCAGAGGATAATCGTGTTCTCAGCCATCCAGCCTCCTGTCGACACGGAAGTCCGGTACCAGGACGACTATGCTGATCCGAGCTCTCGTGTGAAACACCTGTCCTCAGTCCACAACGACTTACGCCAGTGCATTTAAGTGATGAAGTAATATATTTCAATGAAAAGCACATCGCTTGTATATAGAGGAAACGAAATGAAACTGAGAAATGTTATTGTATGGGAAGAGCAGTGGTGCTGACATTAAGTGGGACACAGGAGGTGCCTAGATCTGGGTCTGGTTTGAAGGCTAGACATCGGCAGATGTAAAGGCAGTATCAGTGGAACCAGGGTAGTTGTTCTAGCTCGATGTACCTTTACTGTTGGTACGATGGACGAAATTTCAGTTCTCACACAATAATCACACACGTATCTACCGCAGGTATCATAATTAATACTGAAAACTGTCACGATACTAAAAGCAAAGAAGTTCCACTGAGCGTAGGTACATAAAGAAACCATTAGCCAGACAACTGCGGATATGTGTTGCGGCGTACGAAAATAAATTCACCAGGACAAGGGTGGGTTCTTTGCTTTGTTCCTTAAGGAGACAGAGTGGGACAATAATATGCAAAATATTGGTTCACATTATCACAACATAGATATGTAGATGTACTTAACTTTGTACAGTCCACTACCAAAGGAATATTCTGAGTATTTGCAGTTGTCTCTGAATATTAGAGTATCGCTTGATACACACAAATTTGCATGATTCCTCATTTGAAAAATAATGTTCAAGTTAAGTTCTAGCTATGACTTTAATATACTTGTGACCTATATAGGACAAAAGTAGAGTAACAAACTGCATACTTGTGCACTCTGCTTGGTTGCCAAATTTATCCAAAATGGCAGCCACCCCTTCCCCCTCTTAGAGGGTGCTTTATATGGCAATGTCGCAATTAAACTCATATGAAAATTGATTAAATTTATTTTGTAAATCAAGTAAATCCAAAATGGCAGGAAATACAAAAAATGTCGGAAATTTCAAAAATGTCAGGAAATTAAAAAATGGCCGGAATTTCAAATTTTGGAGCTGTAGTTCACAATACCACCACCAGAGAGCGTGTTCGATTCTCCTCCCTCTCTTCCACTTCCCCTCTCCCCAACGTCACTTCCCCACTTATGAATCGGCAAGGAAAATATTCAGTCTGTGCTGAGGTGCTGTAGAGGAACGTACAGCCTTCAATTTATTTATTTTTAGGGGAAAGCTTGGCTGTTAGTGTGGGAGGTGCACGTAGTGGCAACTACACATCCTAAATATATATATCACTATATGATTCAAAAAGATCGCCAATTGATATTTAAAACAACATGTACCGCAAGTCGAATAATATATGAACCCTCCGTTATCAACAACAAGCAGATGCGCGACACTAGAAAAAACTAAATCACTGCAGTGCGCCAGCACTCCAACACGGTACCACCTTCGCAAACGAGCGTCGTGTTTTTGGGACGATGAGATTTTGTAACACTTCCACGTCTGCTTGTCGTGGCTACTGATAGTAAAGTGAGTCAGGTAACTACCTGCCACTACAGGTGGGGGAGGCCGCGACCCCATGACACCTAATGGGGGCGTAAATCACCTGCAGTTGTGGGACGTATTTACATACTAGATGTATTCATTTGGCTAGAAGAGTCTACTGTTCCTCGGGTGGGGGGGGGGGGGAGAGGGGGCGTGCTTTGTGGGCTAATGAAGTTGTTTCCCCTGATGGTTGTAAAATATGCAGAAGCTAAATGGTTCTAAGCGAATACCGGAAATCTTTGTGGTATAGGCCTTCGGTAATGCCCCACTCTAAAGTGACGGCAGCTTCCTAGGTCCTCCTGTAAAGATCGGCGAACACAGACACAGTAGACTAATCACCGAAACCGCATCATCATTCAGCGTTCGAGGCATACTTGCATCTGGGGTGAGTTGTAGGGAGAAGCAAGCAGGAATCACCTCACCCTATGGCGGCAGTTTCAAAGGTCTTACTAGAAAAGTATAGCACGAATGTATCCGAGAGCGGTAGTAGTAAGATTAGTGATAAACTTAATTTCGGTATTGGGGACCATACAGAAGGTGATATAAAGGAATTCTGCTACTCTGGAAACAAAATAACAAGTGACGGAAAGGTATTCCGAAGCCTTCAGTCACCGTTTGTCTCGGTACAACACGTCCAGTGGATGCTGCAAGGTCAAATGCCAGTTGCCGTGCCCTTTCAGCCAAACAACACTTCTCTCACTCTGATATCACACACGGTCGGCCCTGCGCTGGTTTCGGGATACTGTTTCGGTCTCTATAAATCATTACCACATTCGAGAAACAACAGGACGATTCACATCAAGCCTTCGGGCCACTTCAGTTTGCCACCGCAGAGAGTGTGGTCAGCGTCTTCTTTGCGCCATACCGCCGTGATGTACACACAGCGATTGTGGATGTGGGACCACCCGGCACACACCGACCCGTTTGATCGATGCCCTGACGAGGACCGTTGGTGTCGTTGTCCGTTGAACGAAATGCCACCTTCCACGCAGACAACGATTGTACAGACATCTGTTGACAATTTGCATGATTATACCTTGGATTAGACACAAGACGGGGAAATAGCGATTTGTTGCTTTAATTTTGAACACCAGTGTAGTTTCATAGAAGGACATTAAGGTCTTTTCCCAGACCAACGTGAACTGTCTCTTTCCGATTACGGCAGGTAACTCAACACGAACGCTGTGGATAGGTCCTAATCCGATAATAAGAGTAATGTGTGCACGTCACATGTATTCCGTTACCCGTACAGCCACTCTCTTTTTTTGCAATGTACGCTTGAAACATTGAATACTCCGCGTCAATTAGAACAAAATTCTCGAGGTTTCGGTGGCTGTCTCCGCCATCTTAGTCAGGAGTAAAACCATTGACTGCAGGGACTGGCACGATTTTCCGCTTATACAGTCACAATTACGGCTGCTGGCAAACAGAGAAGCCGGAACAACGCGTGCGCGGAAAGCGAGTTGGGCAGCTCACAGCAGCTCCTGCCCGCCGTGAGACCGAGCGACATCCAAAGCCGCCCCCACGCCTTACTCAGTGTGCAACCCTGCTCTCTGCTGAAATTGTTACTGTTTGTTCTAATCTCAGCCGCCTCTTTTATAACGGAATCCCGGTATATTTGCGCATGAGCAAAGATTCTCGTGTTCTCAAACTGCATTTATTTGCCTGTTTTCCAGGCAATGCTCAGCTATGGCCGACTTGTCGAGCCCCATTTGTTTAGTACGTCCCTTGGGCTCAATACAATGCTCTGCAGCTGTGCGAATTTTTAGGCCTATACAGATGCTTCCGCACTCGCAAGGGACATAAACACTGAGCACTAGTAGACTTACGTCGTCTTTAACAGGACGCAGCACATCTCGAGTCTTGCGGGAAGGCTGAAACAGTGGTCTCAATCCCCGTTTCTGCAGCACACGTCCTAACTTGCTACTCGTTGGCCTCACAGTATGGAAGGAAAGCCACTGGCTTGGCTTCTTCTGCTTATCTAGTATTAGTTAGGAAGAATGACGTGGTTCACACTTATCGCGTGAGAACGAGGACTTAGGTATGTTGCCAGCTGACCCCGATAGCGATTAACTTCGGTGATCTCACGAGAACAGGTGTTATCACTGCGGAAAGGCCGTTCTCCTATTTCAGTGATCACAAAACGAAATTTATTAGTAACTTGGTAGTATAAGTCTTCTTAATGGTATGAGGTTGCACAACTTCTGGTCTCGAAGCTTATACTGATTCAGTTGGGAAGGGTATCATAAGGCCGCTGTGTCGTCCCCAGAGGCAAGGTGGTAAACAACCGTTGTAACTGGTCAATGATGCTCTGAAGACTGGCACTGGGACGTCCTAACTGCTCCCTCGCGTGTTCCATGGGGGACAGGTCTTGGGATCTTCCTGTTCACAGGACTACTTCACCATCACTTCATAGGGACACGTGTCATGTGTGTGCGAGCAATTTCCTATTGAATTATGGCACAAAGGTACTGCCGCATGAGAGGTTACATACAACGATACAGGTCTAGTGCCACCATAATTCCCTGACTATCAGAACTGACTAAGTTATACCCGATGGCTCTCCACATCCTAGCACCAATATTAGCATCACTGTTACTCTCGAAAGCGCTGGAGTAATGGGACCTCTCCCCGTGTTACCGACCACACTAGCCCGCGACGGTAATCTGGAGTTGTGCAGAAATGAGTTTCATCGCTGAACATAATGCGGCATTCCATAATTCCTTGTCATGGCGCCGCCCATATCCAGGCGGTGGTGTTGTGGTGTTAACGGCATCCTTTGCTTCGAACGGTAGTGCCACATACTACATTGCAGTGCCTGTGTTATTCTGAATTACGATGAAAAGTTCCATGCACTTCCAAAGGAACTTTGCAACGTGATTCAGAATAACACGGGCGCTGCAATATTGTAGGCAAGCGACTTTCCAGTAAAATGGCTCACCTTTACAGGGATATACATAATGGAAGAATTAGTACAGGTTATAGACGCCTGGCTGACGACATATGGAAGTTTGGGTCTGGCTGTCAGTCGTGTACCGATAGCCAAACGGTAAGGCGACCGCTCTTGATGAGCAGGAAATCCGGGTTCGAATCCCAGTCCGGCACAAATTTTCATTTCGCCACGGGCCCTCAGCCCACAAACCTAGCGCACTTGGGCAAGGCACTGCAGTAGGCATGGGTCGTCATCTCTGCCGGTACCTTCCAGAACTTCTCTGACTTCATCCTGCACGTCTCGCGCTGCGGAGCTGTTACTCACGCTTTCCACTGTTGATCACATTAATATGAGCTGAAAGAGTAGAAAATACGTAGACAAGGTGTTCTCTTGTTTCTGGTAAAAACGTAAGGGGCGAGTAGAGGACAATGAAACAATCGTGTAATCCTAACAAACAAATATCCGGAAGCCAATGGCTTCCTCGTTGCCTATATACACTCCTGAAAATGGAAAAAAGAACACATTGACACCGGTGTGTCAGACCTACCATACTTGCTCCGGACACTGCGAGAGGGCTGTACAAGCAATGATCACACGCACGGCACAGCGGACACACCAGGAACCGCGGTGTTGGCCGTCGAATGGCGCTAGCTGCGCAGCATTTGTGCACCGCCGCCGTCAGTGTCAGCCAGTTTGCCGTGGCATACGGAGCTCCATCGCAGTCTTTAACACTGGTAGCATGCCGCGACAGCGTGGACGTGAACCGTATGTGCAGTTGACGGACTTTGAGCGAGGGCGTATAGTGGGCATGCGGGAGGCCGGGTGGACGTACCGCCGAATTGCTCAACACGTGGGGCGTGAGGTCTCCACAGTACATCGATGTTGTCGCCAGTGGTCGGCGGAAGGTGCACGTGCCCGTCGACCTGGGACCGGACCGCAGCGACGCACGGATGCACGCCAAGACCGTAGGATCCTACGCAGTGCCGTAGGGGACCGCACCGCCACTTCCCAGCAAATTAGGGCCACTGTTGCTCCTGGGGTATCGGCGAGGACCATTCGCAACCGTCTCCATGAAGCTGGGCTACGGTCCCGCACACCGTTAGGCCGTCTTCCGCTCACGCCCCAACATCGTGCAGCCCGCCTCCAGTGGTGTCGCGACAGGCGTGAATGGAGGGACGAATGGAGACGTGTCGTCTTCAGCGATGAGAGTCACTTCTGCCTTGGTGCCAATGATGGTCGTATGAGTGTTTGGCGCCGTGCAGGTGAGCGCCACAATCAGGACTGCATACGACCGAGGCACACAGGGCCAACACCCGGCATCATGGTGTGGGGAGCGATCTCCTACACTGGCCGTACACCACTGGTGATCGTCGAGGGGACACTGAATAGTGCACGGTACATCCAAACCGTCATCGAACCCATCGTTCTACCATTCCTAGACCGGCAAGGGAACTTGCTGTTCCAACAGGACAATGCACGTCCGCATGTATCCCGTGCCACCCAACGTGCTCTAGAAGGTGTAAGTCAACTACCCTGGCCAGCAAGATCTCCGGATCTGTCCCCCATTGAGCATGTTTGAGACTGGATGAAGCGTCGTCTCACGCGGTCTGCACGTCCAGCACGAACGCTGGTCCAACTGAGGCGCCAGGTGGAAATGGCATGGCAAGCCGTTCCACAGGACTACATCCAGCATCTCTACGATCGTCTCCATGGGAGAATAGCAGCCTGCATTGCTGTGAAAGGTGGATATACACTGTACTAGTGTCGACATTGTGCATGCTCTGTTGCCTGTGGTTCTGTCAGTGTGATCATGTGATGTATCTGACCCCAGGAATGTGTCAATAAAGATTCCCCTTCCTGGGACAATGAATTCACGGTGTTCTTATTTCAATTTCCAGGAGTGTACATCTGAGTAAGTCAGGTGAACATTTTATACCAGAATTCCCAAGGATACAGACTGCAGAGACGCGCATGAGAACAAACACACTGCAACAAGTGTTTCACTTGGTCACCGTTCACTTGAAGGCAGGCTTCAGCACGTCTTCCCATTGCAGCCCGTAGACGCTCAAAAATAGCAGGCGTGTTCCGAGTGCATTGACAAACGTTTGCAGCGCGCTCCTGGAGTTCATCGGGATTATCAATTGGGCTGGAATAAACAACAGCTTTTAAATATCTCCATACAAAAAGAAAGAAAAAAATATCCAACGGGTCAAGACGGTGGACCTGGGAGGTCATAACAATGGCTTGCCACGATTGATACATTTCTTATCAAGACGCCTTTTGCCAGAACTTAATCCGGACTGGTGATAAAATCAAACCAGACACTTCATTACGACGTAATTTACGCCGGTGTTTCTAAATAAACGCAACGTTAGAAATTAACAGTACTTTAACATAAGCGTGACTGCTCTTGTTCCTACGTCGAATCGGGGAAACCCTTAGTTTCTAACTGTTTATTAGGATTATTTGCTTGTTTCCTTGTCGTCTACTCGCCCATTCTGCTTGTACATACAATACGCAGACTCTCTGTATACATCACTTTACGCTTTTTGTTTTATGGATATAAAACATCATCAGAGTCTTGCACTAAAACATAATTACAATGTTTGTTTGCCTTTTATATCTAAAACCAGCTCGTCTTAAAATATGCTGAGATCTGACTTTTCTTTATGGCACACTGAGGTACCACGTATCTCAGCATCTCAGCATCCTCTGTAACTAGCTGATTTCTCATCCAGCAAGTGAAGCAAAATTGTAATTATGTGACACTGCACGCCATCGACAGTGTTTGATATTCAGAAATGAAATGCATTACATCGCATATGTTCCATAGGAATATAAGCAATTATTAGATTTCATTCATTGTTATGCTGTTTCACCTAGAAGCGAAGGAAGAATCAGTTAACGGGATCTTTCACATCAATAAAACAAAACTCACCTTGTAATACAAATACACTGGTGTGCAAAACCTGTGGATGGAAGTAACTTTCGCATGATGTCTCACTGTCAAGTAACATACCTCGATGAAACCTGGGCCATGTATAGAAAGAACTACGACAGCATAGGACAGAAGGTAACAGAAATAAATACACAATGAGACGAACAGAAATGGCACTTTTATTCGAAGATAATAAGCACACTCAACTCACCGCGATTCAAGATGGTCCACTGGTCATTACAAAAGATGGTTCATGGTTCTTACGAGGGAAACTTCCCATCGCACCCCTCTCAGATTTAGTAGTGAGTGGCCGAGCGGTTCTAGGCGCTACAGTCTGGAACCGTGCGACCGCTACGGTCGCAGGTTCGAATCCTGCCTCCGGCATGGATGTGTATGATAGGTTGGTTAGGTTTACGTAGTTCTAAGTTCTAGGGGACTGATGACCTCAGAAGTTAAGTCCCATAGTGCTCAGAGCCATTTGAACCATTTTTTTAATGGTGAGACGGCACAGCCGATAGGCAGCCAAAAACTGAACACAGATCAAGCATGAAAGTAAACTGAGCTGTGAAAAGAAGCAAAATAGAAACAGTGAGCGGTCAAAGCTCAAGATGTGCAACATCGAGGAGTTTCAAAAGCCACGGCATCTTGATTATGAGGTACGTGTTCAAACATATCTCGTTCCCGATTTGTTTTCCACAAAATTATGAACTGTCCGACCAGCCATTGTCCTGTTTGTTCGCTGTATTATGGTTTGTGTCGTGGTGTAGCGTCCGTTTGCAACAGCTAAATGTAAGAAAGCAACTTTGAGACGTATGTATCTCCTACTTGTTCTAGACAAGTGCCATATATTATGACTCTTGCACTCCGTTTTAAAAGTTTTGACTCGTGAATTAGTTTGTTGTAACATAGTTCACACCCTCTTATTCGTCGATTTCATTTCTGTGGGAGGTCTATACAGCATCTCGCCACTATCGCCATTCGCCAGCTTCTGCCACTGTTCATGACGTATACTCGCGACGTTAATACATTCTTACCACATGACCCATGTTGTATGTCCAGTGTACAGATGGCAATTAACAAGACCACAGAAAGAGAACAGGTAAGTCAATGATCGGACGGACAGTTTATAATTTTGAGAAAAATAAAAAAAGAGCATAAAAGATTTGAACACGGACCATCGGTTTTGCTGTCCAACACCGTGACCACAAAACCACGAAGCCACGGCTCTTCCACTTCGCTTGATGTTGGCTATTTCGAGCTTGGATAGTTCACTGCTTCTATCTTGCATCTTTTTCCACAGTGTAGTATACCTTCTGTTTTCATTCTTGATCTGTGCTCAGGTTTCGACGGACTTTCCATCGGACCGTCTTACCATTGAACCTGCGAGGGGTGCGACAGGGCGATGTGTGACCACTGTGGAATGCAATTCGTACTCTGCAACCTGCTCCTATGCTGACCACCGGTTTTTCGAGTGGGCTATTGTGGCAGGGCGTTCCATTCCTCCACCAGCGTGGACGACAATTGAGGGATGATCGCTGGTGACGTGGACGTGATGCAATACATGTCTCCAACACATCCCAAACGTACTCATTCAGATTTAGGTAGGGGGCTGGGCAGACCAGCACGTTCGCCGAATATCCCCACGTTCCAGGAGCTGCTCCGACTGCCCAGTTCACTACGGTCACGTAGTCACCCGCAGAAATGAAGTCAGACCCGAACGCACCTCTAAAATGGCGCACCCGGGGAAGGAGAACAGTATCACAGTAACAGCGACCAGTGAATGTACAAGATTTGGAGGTCAATACGTCCATTCAACATTATGCATATCCACGCCATAGCACATGGACCACCAAAACAATCACGATCGACCATGTTCACGGGTAAATTACGTGTTCCCACCTCTCGACATACACTGAAGCGCCAGAAAAACTGCTTTAGGCTTGTGTATTCAAATAGAGAGATACGCAAACAGGCAGAATGCGGTGCCGCGGTTCCCAACGCCTACATAAGACAACAAGTGTCTGGCGCAGTAGTTAGACCGGTCATTGCTGCGACGATGACAGGTTATCAAGATTTAAGTGAGTTTCAACGTGGTGTAATAGTCGGCGCACGAGTGATGGTACGCAGCATCCCCGAGGTAGCGATGAAGTGGGGAATTTCCCTTACGATCATTTCACGAATGTGCTGTGAATATCATGAATCCGGTAAAACATCAAATCTCCGACATCGCTGCAGCCGGAAAAAGATCTTACAAGAACGGAACCAACGATGACTGAAGGGAATAAAAAAAAATGGCTCAAATGGGTCTGAGAACCATGGGGCTTAACTTCTAAGGTCATCAGTCCCCTAGAACTTAGAACTACTTAAACGTAACTAACCTAAGGATATCACACACATCCATGCTCGAGGCAGGATTCGAACCTGCGACCGCAGCCGTCGCGCGGTTCCAGACAGTAGCGCCTAGAACCGCTGGGCGACCTCGTCCGGCTGAAGGGAATCATTCAGAGTAACAGAAGTGCATCGCATCCGCAGAATGCTGCACATTTCAGCGCTGGGCCATCAACAAGTGTCGCTGTGTAAACCATTCAACGAAGTATCATCGATATGGGCTTTCGGTGCCGAAGGCTCACTTGTGTACCCTTGATGACTGCACGACACAAACTTTTCGCCTCGCCTGGGTCCGTCAACACCGACATTGTACTGTTGATGACTGGAAACATGTTGCCTGATCGGACGAGTCTCGTTTCAAATTGTATCGAGCGAATGGACGTGTACGGGTATTGACACAGCCTCATGAATCCATGGACCCCGCATGTTAGTAGGGGAGGGGGGGGCTCTGTTCAAGCTTGTGGATGCTCTGTAACGCTGTGGGGCGTGTGGGGTTGGCATCACGGACCCCTGATACGTCTACATACGACTCTGTGGCATGTACGAAAACATCCTGTCTCATCACCTGGATCTATTCAAGTCCATTGCGCATTGCGACGGAATTGGGCAATCCCAGAAGGACAATGCGACACCCCAAACGTCAAGAATTGCTAGAGAGTGTCTCCAAGAACACTCTTACGAGCTTAAACAAATCCACTGGCCACCAAACTCCCCAGAGATGAACATTATTGAGCATATCTGGGATGCCTTGCAACGCCCTGTTGAGACGAGATCTCCACCCCTACTCGTACTATTAGGGATTTATGGATTCATGCTGTCAATTTCCTCCAGCACTACCTCAGACATTAGTCGAGTCCATGCCACGTCGTGCTGCGGCATTTCTGTGTGCTCTCGGGGACCCTACACGATACTAGGCAGTGTACCAGTTTCTTTGGCTCTCTATTGTATGTACGTCCAGAGCTACTCAGACTGACTGTGGTCTCATCCGTGAAGAGCGGGCAACCCCACTCCTCGCTCGTCGGCTCCCTATGCTCTTAGCACCATCACAAACACTGTCGCGGATGTGGGGGTGTCAACGGAAGGCAATGTACTGGTCGTCGGTCAAAGATACCACGCCATGCAATCAACGTGTCACTGTGGAGCGTGACTCTGCGTCCTGTTAAATGAGCTTGCAATTGGATCCACTGGCTGACGTGGGATCCTTCTTGCCTGTTGCAGAACGTAGCGGTGAACTGCTGTTGTAGCTGACCGTGGTCGACCGCTTCCTCTCCTTCGGACACGAGTTCCTGATGTTTTGAACCCTCCCGATGCACGTGAAACAATGCTGTGAGCAATACCAAACTCCTGTGCCACACTTCGTCCTTCTTCCATTTTCCCGGTGATTCTTCCCATTGTTGTCTCTGGGCCACGATGGAATGCCAAACGCAACCGCAGCGCCCCATAGCTGCTCTTCAGTGGTACACACTGTGATCTGGCGTTCCCTCAGCTGGCTTGTGTTGCGGGGCCGTCCCCATCTGGCGCTACAGTGCACAGCTGGGAGAGCTATGGAAACAAGCACCCGCATTTCCATTCATTTCCACGAAGTAGTTAGTACGATATGTTACTTTATCTGTCTCGTCGTTAAATTTTGGATAGCAATGCGACGCTTCTAATTAATGGTAAATGTAATTACAGTCATATGCTCTTAATAAAGAGCATTGAAACTTTAGATTGCTCGGTAAGATATAAAGATTGCATGAACAACTATGTAGAGGAAAGACGACATGTTGTCTCTCTATTATCGCTTGTGTCTTTTATCTTCTTGCTCAGCTCTTGTGTTGCACTCGTGGCTCTGAATGCCATTCGTTGTACATAGGCCTGCTGTCTATTCATGTAAGTTGAATTACCGTTAAATAATAATTATCAGTTTTGTATCTTAAAAATTTGTTCTTGCTGTAAAACGGAAACCTTTTCCTCTCCTTACTATTCACGTTAATGTGTCCAATTCTCTGTGCAGGTGGAATCTTGTGTGGTATCTCGATTTAATTCCAAAAGTAGCTTAAAATTAGTTTTCTGTCATTTCTCGCGCTCTACATTCTCAACAACCAGCATTTTAAAGTATTTACGCTTTTCCGTTAACACAGCGCAGTTATCTATGGTTATTGAAAATTTATCTTTACGTAAAACCCCACAAGCGGAAGCTTCCATTAACTTTTGCCGCAGCCTGACGTTTTCTAATTGTTTCGACCCATAAACAAAAATATTTAATATCCATACTAGAGATAATTTTTGGTAGCAGTAAAATATACCCATGATCTCAGAATAATAATTCCTAGCATCACGATATTTTAACTTCACGTATAACATATGTTTGAAGTGCAATTTAGCCGGCCGGAGTGGCCGAGTGGTTCAAGGCGCTACAGTCTGGAACCGCACGACCGCTACGGTCGCAGGTTCGAATCCTGCCTCGGGCATGGATGTGTGTGATGTCCTTAGGTTAGTTAGGTTTAAGTAGTTCTAAGTTCTAGGGGACTGATGACCTCAGAAGTCAAGTCCCATAGTGCTCAGAGCCATTTGAACCATTTGAACAAGAGCAATTTCCATTATTAAAGATAGGAAGACAAGTTCATAATAACACAAGGTATTCATTCTTGCATTCTCAATAATTGTTTTGAGAGATATTTTCTTAGTTTCCCTAATAAAATCACTCATGTTATAAGAAAGCACAGGTAGGGTCTACTTTAGCATACAGGGTGAGTCACTAACTACTGCCACCTAGAATAGCTCCGGAAGTATGATAGAAGCTGAAAAGATTGTGGGACAAATGTTGCATGGGACAACGGGGGCCATAATATGATGTTGCTTTTTGTCGCTGGGTGGGGTCGCGTCAGAGTTATGAAGGTCAAATTTGTTTTATTTTTAATGGGATGCTACAGTTTGGTTCTTATTTTCTGACAGCGGCTGTCGAGACGAATCCAAAGATGTGTAACAGTAAGGCCTTTGAAGCTCAACGAAGTTCGGAAAGGTGGCATGAACGTCCACTTACGGAAGGTGTTCGAAGTGATGACCACTGGTATCAATGCAGTGCCGCAATCGTCTTATCATGGATTGAGTGGTATTCCTTATCACTTCGGCACTTATCAAAGCACATGCTCTGACAGTGCTCTCTAGTACATCGTGCAAATAGTAAACATTCACCGAACACGGCGTATCCACCTGAAGTGCCGGTGACATCTAAACACCATTCGACGGTTACGCAATACAACACTAATAGGAACGGTAAGACTAGTATCGTCGAATCAAGCGAATGTGAATGACGTATTCCTTAAAAGAACAAGTCGATATGCACCTCAATTACGGAGAATGCCAACGAAATTGAGTGAGAGCTAGAGCCTTATACGCTGAAAGATATCCTCAACATACTCACCCTACACGCCGTACATTTAATTATGTGTATGGCAAATTGAGAACAACTGGATCTCTATCGCATCAGAAACATACACGGCAAAGGAAAGTTACTAATGAGGAAACGTTCGCGTCAAATCGCAGGGGAATCTGGCATAAGGCAGAGTAGTGTTGTTCGTGTTCTGCATCGCCATAAATATCATCCTTACCATATCAGTCTCCACCAAGAATTAACTGGTACGGATTGTTCGCGTCGCATTGAATTCTGCCAGTGGGCTCAACTTCAGATTCAGAGGAATGACACATTTATTAATTTGATTTTGTTTACTGACGAGGCTACATTCACGAACCATGGAAATGTTAATTTGTGTAACATGAATTACTGGGCGACTGAATATCCATGTTGGCTGCGGCAAGTTGCATACCAAAAACTGTGGTCGGCGAATGTATGGTGTGAGATTCTGGAGGACAGAATGATAGGCCCCTATTTCATAGAAGGAAATCTTAATGGCAGGAAGTACACCACATTCCTGCAAGAAAAATTAGGTCTGTTATTGGAAGAAATAGATTTAGGAAGGAGAAACAGAATGTGGTAACAATATGATTGGTGCCCGGCACATTTTCCGCTGATGGCTAGAAATGAGTTGCAGAGACAATTCTCAACTCGTTGGATTGGACGCGGAGGAGATGTGTCCTGGCCGGCTCGTTCGCCCAGACTTGACGCCCTTGGATTTTTTCTTGTGGGTATTCCAAAAGGACATTGTTTATAAAGACATTGCAACTACATCTGAAGATATGCTAGAAAGAAATGTCAGAGCATGTGCTTCGATAAGTGCCGATGTGATAAGGAATACCACTCAATCCATGATAAGAAGATCACAGTACTGCATTGATACCAATGGTCATCACTTCGAACACCTTCTGTAAATGGACGTTCATGCCACCTGTGTGACCTTCGTTGACCTTCAAAGAGCTTACTGTTACATATCATTGGATTCCTCTCGACAGCCGCTGTCAGAAAATAAGTACCAAACTCTATCATCACATTTAAAAATACATAGTGGACGTTCATATCCCCGAAGCCACTCCACCTAGCAAAGATGGCCCCCGTTGTCCCATGGAACTTTTGTCCCACAAACGTTTCAGCCCCTATCATACATTCGGAGCTATTCTTGGTGGCAATAGTCAGTGACTGAGCGTGTATACGTATTTTCTGGTAGTTTCACTAACGTATTTTTAAAGCCTTTAGTAATTGTAAAGCAACTACTGACATTATGGGCACACACATGAGAAGATGTTCTTGTTTCTTGTATTTGCACGTGACATCGACAAACTCTTGCCAAACCACGCGCCTTTACTTCTTTCCTTTTTATTCCGGAATTACCATTACATAGACAGGTAGGATACAGGACATGGACGGTGCTTTTGTGTCTCATTCGCATAGGCATTATGTCAACTGCATTGCTCCATTTCATAGAAGGTGACTGAAGCGTATGACCCTCGGAATAATAAGTATACCTGTATCAGTATACAAAAACTAGATTGTGAAGTTCTGAAATTCTAGTTGACTGAGTTTAGTTGTACAATCCAAGAACTTCCAAGTAGAATAAATCCTTGCGTATGCAGTATGCATTGCTAATTTTTAATTTTATTTTCCCTTGTACTCTGTTCAATGAGAAATTCGTTGCGAATTTCGCAGAAACTCGTAGCTGATATCGTAAAAATAAGAAAATATAATACTTATCAGCAAAAAACCTTGTGTTAAATATTCGTTTTACTTGCTACAAATGAAAGAAAGTTTTTTGCTAACCTAGAACATGTTATGTCATATTCAAAGAACATTCGTTCAAGTGTGCAGGATAATGCGTCTTAGACGACGTATGGTAGCAGAAAACACACAGGCAGAATGTGTAGCGCCGTAACGCACGCTACCTATCTGGCTTTCACCATTTCCTCTGCTCCTGTCCGTGGCTGGCAACTTTGTTTGTCATTCCGGAGCAGTGAATAAAACTGCGTATTTGTCATGGCGTCAAAGAAGGGGTTGTGGGTTTAGACTAATGGAACACGACACGTTATGGACGACGCAGGTCACAGAACATTTCCCGAAGCTGTCGTTTACCCTGGGAACGTGTATTCCGTATTCGGACATTTTTATCCTACACATATTACTGAACTACTAAAACGGTGACCTAGTCACCCTCATTTAGTTACAGCTTCAAGAAATAGCAAAAATTCTATTTTAAATTTTTCATATAATTATTGACCGAATTTATATATTTAAAATGCTGTCGTTATATGCCCATTCAGTGATTTTTTCTCACGTTTACGGTTTAACATAATAAATCAAGTACAGTATTAAAGTTAGAAGTTATGTATATGTGTGAAGGCAGCCTAAGACACGGTGCGGAAATTACCCTGACTATAGTCATCCAGTATTTGAGAATTAGCGCACTTAACGCCTTTCAACAAATTTAAGATATATTTAAAACGTTTTCGAAAATTTTTCCCACTGACATCCCCTCAAGGCAATGAAAGGGAAACACTTTTTGCTTACTAGTTTTTCGCTATTCACGCAGTAAAATTTCAGCATCTGTCATGGCGTTTTTACATTTTTACTGCTATGTTCACAACATATTTTGCAGATAGTATCCACGTGTACTACTGAAAGTACCTGCAAAAATATATTGTAACACGCACGTCTTTCAGGAAACATCATATTATAAACATTGAGATGTGTGAAAAATTTGATTTTCTTAAAACGGAGCTCGATTCTTTAGAGAACTGGGTGAGATAGCGGGGATGGAGGTTATTCCTTACAAACTAATATCGATGTTGTAAGTAGACGAAACTAAAATCGTCTTTTCATAACTGAGCGTTCGTTGATTGCTCTGTGAGATGGCTCATCTGATCTACAACAGATGAAATATTAGTTCACTTTACTGCATATATGATAAAAAGTTTTACTTAACTTGGTACAGTCTTTTACCACAGGAGTTCTTGATAATTTCCTACTGTCACTGACTATTAAACCATCACTTGATGCACTAATTAACAAATTGTTCTGTTGGAGTACAACGTTCAACACTCAGTACATTTCCATCTGAGACTCGAGTAACTCTTTAGTCCTACTCAATGGTGTTGACTGCTTCATCTGATGTCACTAACTGGGAGCTATTTCCGTGCTCTGCTCTATATTGACGTCCGTGCGAGGGTGCTGCTGTGCAGACACAGAGGGTGTGTCTTCTTCAGCCTCTCCCATTCGTCGTTGCGGACTGCAGTGCGACATCGTTAATGTCTGTGGTATCTAAGTACACTGCTGCCTTTGGCGTGGCACGGCGATCTATGGACAATACCGCATTTCACATTTTGTTTCATTTTTATACTACTGTTCCCACATATTCGTAAATCAGGCTGTTAATCTTACAGTCGCTTTCAGATGAGTATTTCACAAATAAAAACCGCAATAAAACGTACTTTCACTGGCCAACACATAATGCCCACGCACACAGCATGTTGTCGCTGCTGACAAGTGTCACAGTAGAGAGAGCATGTAAACAAAGTATACAACCTGTGCAGAGACGAATGGTGAACCATGAAGAGCAGTATGAGAGACACTAACCAACACGCTAGGAAAGGTAACAAGAATTCAATTTAGTCTGGAGGCAAAGCCGACAAGACTTGAGCTTTACAGCAAATCGGAGAATATGGAAAATCGCGTCATTACTGCAGCTCGTAGGGAAATCGTTCTACTCACGACACGGAGCCCAGAATGGGGAAACCTACTGACGTAAGTGACTTTAACAGAGGGCAGACTGTAATGGACCGGCGTTTGGGAACGAGAGTCTCAAAAATGGCGAAGCTGGTCGGCTGTTATAGTGCTACTGTCATCATCATATATCAGGAAGGCTGAAGGGCAGTGAAGCCACGCGAAATCGACAAAGTGCTGGACGTCCGTGACTCATCACAGAACGTGTTGACTGGAGGTCTGTTCGCTTTATAGAGCAGCACTGGCGGCCCGCTGTGACAGATTTGTCGACAGAGTACGTTGCTAATGCAGACGCAAGTGTTTCCAAGCGTACATTGTTGAACTAGGGGCACAGCAGCAGACGAACCCTACATGTTCTCATGTTGACTCAATGACACCGTCAATTATGACTGCACTGGACTCGGGATCATAGAGATAGGACGTTGAATGGATGGATACGTCTCGTCTGGTCGGATCAGTGACGTTGCTTGCAACAACAGGTTGATGGTCGTGTCCGGATGCACCATGATCCAGGATAACAGCTGTCAAAACACGCACCGTATGACAGACACAGGCCGCTGGGGAAGTGTAATGCTGTGGGGGACATTGTCGTGGGCTTCCAACAGCCTTGTGGTAGCAGTTGAAGGTGCCACGACAGCTCTGGATTATGTGAACGTTATTGTGGTACACTTGCGTCCCATCGTACTTGATTTCTTCCCCGAGGATGATGGCGTCTTGCTGTAGAACAACTGTTCCTGTGGTTTCAGGAGAATAATATTAGACTGACACTGACGTCTTAGCCACCAGATTTGCCTGATCTGATCCGATGGAACACCCCTGGGACGCTATCACGAGTCAGTTCGGCGCACATAAACCGCTGGCTCGTAATTTACGAGAATTTCCTGACCTGTCCATGGACATCTGGTGATACATACCACCAGAAATGTACCAAAGACTTATCTAATCCGCGTCGTCTAAAATCACTGCTGCATTGCGTTCCAGAGGTGGACATTAACAAAAATGGTTTAAATGACTGTGAGCACTATGGGACTTAACTTCTGAGGTCATCAGTCCCCTAGAACTTAGAACTACTTAAACATAACTAACCTAAGGACATCACACACATCCATGCCCGAGGCAGGATTCCAACCTACGACCGAAGCGGTCGCGCGGTTCCAGACTGAAGCGCCTAGAACCGCTCGGCCACCCCGGCCGGCAGGACATTAACACTACTAAGCAGTTGGTTATAATGTTTTGTCTCACAGGGTGGTTATAATCAAACTTTCACTTCTTGAGAGGGCCGCTATTGAAAACTAATGATCGTAGGACAGTGAAACTTTTCGGAATCATTGCAGGGACATGCTGAAGAGTAGTAACGAATAAGACATTGTAAGAAACATTTTAATGTCTCCCGAGCGGATAAAATTTATTAACCTGCGTTGTGTGTTTACGTTCCACGTTACAAACGTTGCTCATTGTGATGAGCATCTGCATCCAGGACAACATGGAACCGCACTGGAGATTCCACTTCACACTTGTTTTCAACACTTTCCGAACGGAGGACCATGAAATCTGCAGTTGTCGTAACACAGCTCGTGTACTGTTGAAGATCACACAATGCGTCCAGAATTCTCAGCCATGGCGACGTAGCTTCTTCAACAATTTGGTCGCAATCGCTCGCCGGCCTCTTCCAAGAGGAATTACCAAATCGTCAGTTAATTCTGAATCACTTTCTTCAACCCCGGCGTGGAAAGAGGACCTCTCCGTATTCCTCTGACATTTTGATACACGCGAAGAGTAGCAGTAGTATTGCTGATGTTTTGATGACGAGCTTTACGGGTAAAGTCTGCACAACTCGTTGACTGTCTGCACTGATCCTTGTCTTTCAACCCTACTTCATCGTACCAGTATCGGCGCCTATGGTAAGTCATGACACTATCATTATCAAGAACGCAAACCCTGCGGTGCGCAGTCTGAACACCATTCATAACAGTTGGGTACCCATGCGGTAAATAATTTTCCGTCTACACTGGCGCGAGTTTAATTATAACCATCCTGTACGTTGCGCGTAATACCTCAGTTGGAAGCACGCTGCAGAGCCCGAAGGACATTTTAATTTTAGTCGCATACGTACTACAACGAACTACTAATGTCGTAATACGTTTAATGTTTTTGTGCTGTCTGTTCTCATTCGGTAGTAGCATTGTATTTAAAAAAAATTCAGGCTATAGTTCACCTTAATTTATTGTGGTGTCTTTATCAGTCTGTTTTTTGGTGCTGTTTACGACAAATGTTTGATGTTCTGCTGGAAAAGCCGCTCTTCTGCCAAGAACAACAAGAATCTGCAAGGAATTTTCTACCAATAAAAATTATTGTCCACGCAACACATAAACTGCACATTCACTCTTCAACCCCGTTAGTATGTTATTATATGTTTTTTCCAACAACAGAAATTTCCAGTAGTTGTAATATGTAAAAGAATACCTTACGTTAAACTTTATCGTTGGTCACCAAACGCACATGTAATCCGTGTAAAGTAAATATTTTACTTCAATTAGCTGACAAAAAATTAGTTACATGCATACCATTTTATGATTGTTACAGTTCCATTTCCATTCCAGTAAAATTAGACAAGAACACTAGTAGTTACTACGTCCAAAAAGAAGATAAACAAGAAACATAAAACTCTTCGCTTGTCTAAAATGTTTAGTTATGTCAACATGGTTTTTTTCACTTGCACATTACTATTTATTGACGTCTAGTTTCAGTTATCAATCACCCATTATCAAAGTGTAATGTACAAGTGAGGCAATATGCTACATACTAGGGGTGACCATTTGACATCTGGTCAGTGCCAATATCGCAAAAAATTACCACTTATCTTTTTATGCAATAATTTTTTTTCTCTTCGCTGTAAAATATTACTCCCAAAACTTTGTGGTGTATAATACTAACACCTTAACATCTTTCTGAGCTCAACATCTCACTCATTATTCGCTAAGGTCCTGATGTCTGCTGATAGTGTGTGTAGCGTCACATAAGAAATAACGTGGGTATAGTGTGTTCAGTGACTGGACTGAGAAATTAATTATCAGTGTAGCATTAGCGTTTTACATCATTAAATAACTTCTTTGCAAAACCGTATTGTATATTAAAGATAAACTAAATTAGGCACCACTCTTTTAAACAGACTGGTCTTGTTTTCGAAGGGCTCAGTCTTCCTCTGCCCACCATGATATCGGTTTTCCATGGTTTCTCTAAATTACTTCAGGCAAATCTTGAGACGATTCCAACCACAAAGAGACGGCTGAGTACCAGTCCCATCCTTGCCAACCTAGACCTGTAAGTATGTAAATGCCTGCATATATCAATTACACTGCTTTGATTTTTCCCGAACTGTAATACCTACATGTGTCCAGTGTCGTTGTAAAAGAGATACACAAATGAATAAAACCACTACTACAGCTACTACCAGTACTACTGCTACTGCCATCCCTGTTCACTTTTAACGCACTGAAAACTGAATTACAACATTTAGAGACTGCTATTAAAATAAATACACTTTTGATAGCTGGTTAGTGAAAAAATTCTATTATGCAATAAAGAAACGAAGAAAATCTCCCACCAACAGGCGCGGTCCATTCACTCAGAAACAGCACAGCAAGTAGTGAACACTCCATTACAGCACAATTATTTATAAGGTCAGAACCAAAGATTATAGGTGACCTACACTTAATTACTGAGAATACTTGGGGGATAGATAAATTGGAGGACAGTGAAGAATAACATCAACCAACCCACTACATGAAAAGGAGACTAAAAAAATGTTAGTAATTACAAGGACGTCCCGTCGACATCGAGGTCATTAGAGACGCAGCACAAGCCCAGATTGTGTCAAGGATGGGGAAGGAAATCGGCCGTGCCCATTCAAAGGAACCATCCCGGCATTTGATTGGAGATATTTAGAGAAATCAAGGGAAACCTAAATATGGATGACCGGAAGCGGGTTTGACCCGTCGCCATCCCGAATGCGAGTCCAGTCTGCTGACCACTGCTCCACCTAGGCCGCTGTCAGAAACTGCAGAGGAGTGTCGCTTCTGTCAGTGGCATCCGAAATATTATCAGAAAATCTAGTTGACAGAATTAAAGAATCTGGAGACAAACACCTGAGAGAATATCAGGATGGTTTCCGAAAGAGAAAATCCTGCACAGAAGAGATTTTTAACTTAAAATGAATAATTCGCCACAGAATGTTATCCAGAATATTCAGAAAGCCTTAGATTCGGTAGACAGAGAAGTGATACACCAAATCATAAGAGAAGCTGGTCTTAAAGTAAAATTAGCAAACATAATGCAAGAAACTCTAAAGACGACAGTATTTGAAACAGAATTTATAGAAGAAGTATGGAATCCCGTCGAAATAAGAACTGGCATTGCAATCATAAATCTGTCACCTGTGGATGCTTCTTCAGCTAATTTATCAGTCAATTCATTTAGCAGGATATCTATGTGACTCAGAGAATATTACGAGTACGTATTACTATCCCACAACTGTTTATTGTTTAGCTGCGTTTAGAAAAATTGTAAGGATCTATAATCTGCAGCTGAAAGAATCAAAAAATTGAATCAATAATTACGAGAAGGAAAACATTTACGAGCAGGAAAACTACCTGCAGACTCGTAACTAAGGTACGAGCATATGGGATCCGTTCCAAAATATGTGAGTGGCTCGAAGACTTCTTAAGTAATAGAACCCAGTACGTTGTCCTCGATGGTGAGTGTTCATCGGAGGTGAGGGTATCATTTGGAGTGCTCCAGGGAAATGTGGTAGGTCCGCTGTTGTTTTCTATCTACATAAATTATCTTTTGGATAGGGTGGATAGCAATGTGCGGCTGTTTGCTGATGATGCTGTGGTGTACAGGAAGGTGTCGTCGTTGAGTGACTGTAGGAGGATACAAGATGACTTGGACAGGATTTGTGATTGGTGTAAAGAATGGCAGCTAACTCTAAATATAGATCAATGTAAATTAATGCAGGTGAATAGGAAAAAGAATCCTGTAATGTTTGAATACTCCATTAGCAGTGTAGCGCTTGACACAGTCACGTCGATTAAATATTTGGGCGTAATATTGCAGAGCGATATGAAGTGGGACAAGCATGTAATGGCAGTTATGGGAAAGGCGGATAGTCGTCTTCGGTTCATTGGCAGAATGTTGGGAATATGTGGTTCATCTGTAAAGGAGATCACTTATAAAACACTAATACGACCTATTCTTGAGTACTGCTCGAGCGTTTGGGATCCCCATCAGGACGGATTGAGAGAGGACATAGAAGCAATTCAGAGGCGGGCTGCTAGATTTGTTACTGGTAGGTTTGATCATCACGCGAGTGTTACGGAAATGCTTCAGGAACTCGGGTGGGAGTCTGTACAGGAAAGGAGGCGTTCTTTTCGTCAATCGCTACTGAGGAAATTTAGGGAACCATCATTTGAAGCTGACTGCAGTACAATTTTACTGCCGCCGACTTACATTTCGCGGAAAAACCACAAAGATAAGATAAGAGAGATTGGGGCTCGTACAGAGGCTTATAGGCAGTCATTATTCCCTCGTTCTGTTTGGGAGTGGAACTGAGAGAGAAGATGCTAGTTGTGGTACGACGTACCCTCCGCCACGCACCGTATGATGGATTGTGGAGTATGTATGTAGATGTAGATGTAGATGTACCTGGCTTTTCCAAGCGAATTTGCAAAACTTTTGGATACGATTTTACAATCTGACAGAAGCAGTTATTCAAATAAATCTTCTGGAGAAAACAACCAATAGAACTGGTCTCAAAATTTCAGGCGAAACAAACAATTCATAAAAAATATAATTATGCACCAAAATACAGTGAAAGCAAATACACGACTAAGTGACAGTGTGACCACCGGCTATACTGACGTCAACGTGCAATAACCAGCCACAGATGACTGCAATGGCAGTGGAGAGTATGTACGTAAAGCGCGCCGGGAGGGGGGAGTTAAAGCAGGGAACAGACGTGCAGTCGCTGACGTAAAGCGAAAACGGAGCGATCCATCTGACGTCCAACAGGACATGGTCGTTGGCTTTCCGTCCAAGGGTGGAAGAATTTCCGAACAGACTAAGTTTTTGAGCTGTCTGCGTGCAGCCGCGGGTAAACTACATCGTGCATAAAAATGGAACTATCCAAAAGCTGCATTGGACGAGGTGTTAGACAAGGTTTTGCCTTTCCCCACTGTTGTTTAACGTATACCTTGCAGAGATTATTGCGAAAAGTTTAGATGGGAAAAGAGGAATATGTATTGGTGGAAAGAGAATAGAATGTATAAGATTTGGTGATGACATGGTATTAGTGGCAGAAAGTGAGCGGACAGTGAATAACATGCTCAAAGATCTGAATGAAGCTTGTGTGGAATATGGGATGCAAATAAACAGAGCGAAAACAAAGAGTATGGTCATCAGTACAAGACGCAGACTGTCCAATATTAAAATAGGACAATCTACCATTAGCCAAGTAAGTGAATTTAAACATCTCGGAAGCACAATAACTGAAGACATGAGATGTCACCAGGAGGTGAAAACTCGAATTGCCATAGCGAAGGAGGCATTCAACAGAAAGAGGAGACTCTTATGTGGCAAATTAGATAAAGGACTAAGGAAAAGGCTTGGCAAATGTTTTGTCTGGAGTGTGGCACCATATGGGGCAGAAACATGGACACTGAGACGAGAGGATGAAAAAAGGATAGAAGCATTTGAGATGTGGATGTGGAGGAAAATGGAGAGAATAAGCTGGATGGAAAGAGTGAGTAATGAAAGAGTATTGGAAAGGGTTGGTGAGAGAAGATGTCTGCTGAAGGTTGTAAGAGAAAGGAAAAAGAACTGGTTGGTACATTCATTGAGAAGGGAGTGCTTGCTAGTAGATGCTTTGGAAGGATTGGTTTGTGGGAGAAGCCTGAGAGGAAGAAGGAGATACAAGGTGATAGACGACATAAAGGGAAGAGGAAATTATGTAGACCTGAAGAGGATGGCAGAAGACCGGACAGCCTGGAGAACTACCATGTGAAAATCTGCCTTTAGGCAAACCACTGATGATGATGATGATCCAAAAGCGGCGCCGAGGCTACTGTGGTGCATTCCGGCCCATAGATGACAGGCGTGAGAGGCGGCTGTGCAGAGGCATACGGCGAACAGACGTGCGGCAGCTGAGTAGCTCACTGCCCAGATGAACCGAGGAGCTGCCAACAGTGGCTCCCCAACGAGCGTCGAGCGAACGTTGCTGCGTATGGACCCCCGCAGCAGCCGTGCACATATGCTGACTGCTGTCCATCGGCGATGAAGTCTGGAACTTGGGCGCCGATGCCACATCTGGACATCCACTGAGTGGCGACAGGTGGCCGAACCACATTTGATGCTCCATCAGAGGGATGACCATTAGCGTGTATGGGGCGAAACATCTGAAAGAAAAGTGTCCAGGACAGAGGAAGGATCGTTACGGTCTGGGAAACGTTTTAGTAGCATTCCCTGGGTGATCTCTTCGTTCTGGCAGGCACAACGGATCAACACAAGTATGTCTGCATCGTTGGAGAACATGTCCTCCCCTACATGCACTTTGTTTTCCTCCAGCACGATGTCATCTACCAGTAGGACAATGCACGTGCCATACAGCTCGCAGTGTTGGTTCAAATGGCTCTGAGCACTATGGGACTCAACTGCTGAGGTCATTAGTCCCCTAGAACTTAGAACTAGTTAAACCTAACTAACCTAAGGACATCACAAACATCCATGCCCGAGGCAGGATTCGAACCTGCGACCGTAGCGGTCTTGCGGTTCCAGACTGCAGCGCCTTTAACCGCACGGCCACTTCGGCCGGCAGCTCGCAGTGTACGTGAGTGGTTCGAAGACCACCAGGATGAGTTTACCGAACTACCCTGGCCACTTAACTCTCCAAATTTGAACCAAATCGAGAATCTATGGGACTACTTCGATCGAGCTGTTCGTGCCATGGATCCTGAAACGAGAAACCTTGTGTAGCTGACCGCTGCACTGGCGTTGACAAGGCTCCACATCGCCGTGGGTGCCTTCCACATCTCGCAGCGGTCCAGCTGCTCAAGTTAGTTGTTCAGGCTTTTGACAGGTAGTCACATTAATGTGTCTGGGCAGTGTAGCTAAAATAGGGTGAGTTAGCAATGTTGTATACGATGGAGAATCTGCTATGCTATAGACGTAAGAGTCAATAAAATGGAAATAACCTATGGCTTGACAAAAATATAACTGTTGAGGCTGAAGAAAAAAGTCAGCCAACCAGATGCAAAGCGATGGTTTACTAACCCTTTGTCTCTGGCGTGGTGTACACTTCACTTACTCAAATATTTTATCCTGTGACTCCTGTTATAATTTTATGTTGAGAAGAGCCTTTAAAAGTGGGCATTTATTATGAAGTACGCTGAATGTAATCTGACTGTTGTCTAAAGCCATGGCATGTGATAATTCTTGTTCTTATGTCAATGTTATATATGACAAGAGCCGCTCGGCTTCAGCTAATGTAATGTACCGCCATGCGATGCATCAAAAACCACACCTTCTGAAGAAGATATTTTTAAAGATACCGTAACCTAGGGCAAGGGCTAATAAACCATTGTTTTGCAATTGGTTGGCTTATTTCTTCAACCTCGTCAGATTTAAAGTTGCTGATTTGCAGCCAAATTTAAGATTTTGAAATAGAGCTACAATAAGAAATTCATATCTGGAAGAAACAAAACTAGAGCACTACTCCACAGTGGTTAGACTAAAATGTTTATATGCATGTGAAACTTTTTACAGAGAAGTGTAGGCTCGATAGAAGAGTGGTACTTGAATCTGGAAAACAAGAGGTAACGAGAAGTTGTACGAAAATACGGAGACCATGGACCGTGCCGTTGGAGGGGAGGCTTGCGTGCCTCAATGATACAGATAGCCGTACCGCAGGTGTAACCACAACGGAGGGGTATCTGTTGAGAGGCCAAACAAACGTGTGATTCCTGAAGAGGGGCAACAGCCTTTTCAATAGTTCCAGGGGCAACAGTTTGGATGATTGACTGATGTGGTCTTGTAACACTAACCAAAATGGCCTCGCTGTTCTGGTACTACGAACGGCTGAAAGCAAGGGGAAACTACAACCGTAATTTTTCCCGAGGGCATGCAGCTTTACTGTATGATTAAATGATGATGGCGTCCTCTTGGGTAAAATATTCCGGAGGTAAAATAGTCCCCCATTCGGATCTCCGGGCGGGGACTACTCAAGAGGACGTCGTTATCAGGAGAAAGAAAACTGGCGTTCTACGGATCGGAGCGTGGAATGTCAGATCCCTTAATCGAGCAGGTAGGTTAGAAAATTTAAATAGGGAAATGAATAGTTTAAAGTTAGATATAGTGAGAATTAGTGAAGTTCGGTGGCATGGGGAACAGGACTTTTGGTCAGGTGAATACAGGGTTAAAAATACAAAATCAAATAGTGGTAATGCTGGAGTAGGTTTAATAATGAATAAAAAAATAGGAGTGCGGTAAGCTACTACAAACAGCATAGTGAACGCATTATTGTGGCCATGATAGACACGAAGCCCATGCCTACTACAGTAGTACAAGTTTATATGCCAACTAGCTCTGCAGATGACGAAGAAACTGATGAAATGTATGATGAGATAAAAGAAATTATTCAGGTAGTGAAGGGAGACGAAAATTTAATAGTCATGGGTGACTGGAATTCGAGAGTAGGAAAAGGGAGAGAAGGAAACATAGTAGGTGAATATGGATTGGGGCTAAGAAATGAAAGAGGAAGCCGCCTGGTAGAATTTTGCGCAGAACATAACATAATCGTAGCTAACACTTGCTTCAAGAATCATGAAAGAAGGTTGTGAACATAGAAGAAACCTGGAGATACTAGAAGATATCAGATAGATTATACACTCCTGGAAATTGAAATAAGAACACCGTGAATTCATTGTCCCAGGAAGGGGAAACTTTATTGACACATTCCTGGGGTCAGATACATCACATGATCACACTGACAGAACCACAGGCACATAGCACAGGCAACAGAGCATGCACAATGTCGGCACTAGTACAGTGTATATCCACCTTTCGCAGCAATGCAGGCTGCTATTCTCCCATGGAGACGATCGTAGAGATGCTGGATGTAGTCCTGTGGAACGGCTTGCCATGCCATTTCCACCTGGCGCCTCAGTTGGACCAGCGTTCGTGCTGGACGTGCAGACCGCGTGAGACGACGCTTCATCCAGTCCCAAACATGCTCAATGAGGGACAGATCCGGAGATCTTGCTGGCCAGGGTAGTTGACTTACACCGTCTAGAGCACGTTGGGTGGCACGGGATACATGCGGACGTGCATTGTCCTGTTGGAACAGCAAGTTCCCTTGCCGGTCTAGGAATGGTAGAACGATGGGTTCGATGACGGTTTGGATGTACCGTGCACTATTCAGTGTCCCCTCGACGATCACCAGTGGTGTACGGCCAGTGTAGGAGATCGCTCCCCACACCATGATGCCGGGTGTTGGCCCTGTGTGCCTCGGTCGTATGCAGTCCTGATTGTGGCGCTCACCTGCACGGCGCCAAACACGCATACGACCATCATTGGCACCAAGGCAGAAGCGACTCTCATCGCTGAAGACGACACGTCTCCATTCGTCCCTCCATTCACGCCTGTCGCGACACCACGGGAGGCGGGCTGCACGATATTGGGGCGTGAGCGGAAGACGGCCTAACGGTGTGCGGGACCGTAGCCCAGCTTCATGGAGACGGTTGCGAATGGTCCTCGCCGATACCCCAGGAGCAACAGTGTCCCTAATATGCTGGGAAGTGGCGGTGCGGTCCCCTACGGCACTGCGTAGGATCCTACGGTCTTGGCGTGCATCCGTGCGTCGTTGCGGTCCGGTCCCAGGTCGACGGGCACGTGCACCTTCCGCCGACCACTGGCGACAGCATCGATGTACTGTGGAGACCTCACGCCCCACGTGTTGAGCAATTCGGCGGTACGTCCACCCGGCCTCCCGCATGCCCACTATACGCCCTCGCTCAAAGTCCGTCAACTGCACATACGGTTCACGACCACGCTGTCGCGGCATGCTACCAGTGCTAAAGACTGCGATGGAGCTCCGTATGCCACGGCAAACTGGCTGACACTGACGGCGGCGGTGCACAAATGCTGCGCAGCTAGCGCCATTCGACGGCCAACACCGCGGTTCCTGGTGTGTCCGCTGTGCCGTGCGTGTGATCATTGCTTGTACAGCCCTCTCGCAGTGTCCGGAGCAAGTATGGTGGGTCTGACACACCGGTGTCAATGTGTTCTTTTTTCCATTTCCAGGAGTGTATAATGGTAAGACAGAGATTTAGGAAGCAGGTTTTAAATTGTAAGACGTTTCCAGGGGCAGATGTGGACTCTGACCACAATCTATTGGTTATGAACTGTAGAAGAAAACTGAAGAAACTGCAAAAAGGTGGGAATTCAAGAAGATTAGACCTGGATAAACTGAAAGACCCAGTGGTTGTATAGGGTTTCAGGGAGAGCATAAGGGAACAATCGACAGGAGTGAAGGAAAGAAATACAGTAGAAGAAAATCGGTAGCTTTGAGGGATGAAATAGTGAAGGCAGCAGAGGATCAAATAGGTAAAAAGACGAGGGCTAGTAGAAACCCTTGGGTAACAGAAGAAATATTGAATTTAATTGATGAAAGGAAAAATATAAAAATTGAGTAAATGAAGTAGGCAAAAAGGAATACAAACGTCTCAAAAATGGGATCGACAGGAAGTGCAAAAGGGCTAAGCAGGGATGGCTAGAGGACAAATGTAGGGATGTAGAGGCTTATCTCACTTGGGGGAAGATAGATACTACCTTCATGAAAATTAAAGAGACCTTTGGAGAAAGGAGAACCACTTGTATGAATATCAAGAGCTTTGATGGAAACCCAGTTCTAAGCAAAGAAGGGAAAGCAGAAAGGTGGAAATTGTATATAGAGGGTCTATACAGTGGCGATGTCTTGAAGACAATATTATGGAAATGTAAGAGGATGTAGATGAAGATGAAATGGGAGATATGATACTGCGTGAAGGGTTTGACAGAGCACTGAAAGACCTAAGTCGAAACAAGGCTGCGGGAGTAGACAACATTCCATTAGAACTACTGACGGCCTTGGGAGAGCCAGTCCTGACAAAACGCTACCATCTGGTGAGCAAGATGTATGAGACTGGCGAAATACCCTCAGACTTCAAGAAGAATATAATAATTTCAATCCCAAAGAAAGCAGGTGTTGACAGATGTGAAAATTACCGAACTATCAGTTTAACAAGTCAAAGCTGCAAAATACTAACGCGAATTCTTTACAAACGAATGGAAAAACTGCTAGAAGCCGACCTCTGGGAAGATCAGTTTGGATTCCGTAAAAATGTTGGAACACGTGAGGCAATACTGAGCCTACGACTTATCTTAGAAGAAAGATTAAGGAAAGGCAAACCTACGTTTCTAGCATTTGTAGACTTACAGAAAGCTTTTGACAACGTTGATTGAAATACTCTCTCTCAAATTCTGAAGGTGGCAGGGGTAAAATACAGGGAGCGAAAGGCTATTTACAATTTGTACAGAAAGCAGATGGCAGTTATAAGAGTCGAGGGTATGAAAGGGAAGCAGTGGTTCGTAATGGAGTGAGACAGGGTTGTAGCCTATCCCCGATGTTATTCAATCTGTATATTGAGCACCAAGCAATAAAGGAAACGAAAGACAAGTTCGGAGTAGGTATTAAAATCCAGGGAGAAGAAATAAAAACTTTGAGGCTCGCCGATGACATTGTAAGTCTGTCAGAGACAGCAAAGGACTTGAAAGAGCAGTTGAACGGAATGGACAGTGTCTTGAAAGGAGGGTATAAGATGAACATCAACAAAAGCAAAACGAGGATAATGGAATGTAGTCGAATTAAATCGGGTGATGCTGACGGAATTAGATTAGGAAATGAGACACTTAAAGTAGTAAAGGAGTTTTGCTACTTGGGGAGCAAAATAACTGATGATGGTCGAAGTAAAGAGGATATAAAATGTAAACTGGCAATGACGAGGAAAGCCTTTCTGAAGAAGAAAAATTTGTTAACATCGAGTATAGATGTAAATGTCAGGAAGTCGTTTCTGAAAGTATTTGTATGGAGTGTAGCCATGAACGGAAGTGAAACATGGACTATAAATAGTTTGGACAAGAATAGAATAGATGCTTTCGAAATGTGGTGCTACAAAAAAATGATGAAGATTAGATGGGTAGATCACATAACTAATGAGGAGGTATTGAATAGAATTGGGGAGAAGAGGAGCTAGTGGCACAACTTGACTAGAAGAAGGGATCTGTTGGTACGACATGTTCTGAGACATCGAGGGATCATCAATTTAGTATTGGAGGGCAGCTTGGAGGGTAAAAAACGAAGAGGGAGACCAAGAGATGAATACACTAAGCAGATTCAGAAGGATGTAGGCTGCAGTAGGTACTGGGAGATGAAGAAGCTGGCACAGGATAGAGTAGCATGGAGAGCTGCATCAAACCAGTCTCAGGACTGAAGACCACAACAACGGAGACAATATCAGAACTAATCGTAAAGCGAAGATTTATCTTCTTTGGACACCTAACGCTTTCGAATGAAGGAGAACAGGCTAAGGAAACAAATATTCAGATATACCTCGAAAAAGAAATGGACAGTGACATGGAATATGGAAACAAGGAAAGAACTAGAAACAAACATCAAAAATACTGAAGTAACACAATGAATCCTTTGTTTATAAAGAAGAAAATACTTAATTTTGAATGCTTTCGGAACAGTCGAAATAATAAATCGGGAATAACATGGACAGAAGTAATGAAAAGACAGCATGTGGAGAAGATGAAGGAGTTATGGAGAAATAGGATACAATACGGAAAGGAGATGAACTGAAGTTGTTACATCATCCTGGTTGGTCAATACGAAGATGTGTAAAAAACTCACAAATAAACAAAAATAAAGCTACGGACAAATGTAATAGCACGTCGTATGACGTGCTACGAAAAGCATACGGACAAATCTCTTCCTCTGAAGAGCATGGGCGTCGACGCCCGTTATTGGAGGACTCGCGACTCGGCACAGTAGTTCCTCAGGATCTACATCTCATTCCGCAGCGTGCGGCTCGTTCGGCCCGCCCCGGCTGGAAGGTGCGCTCTGCTTGCGGTCAGCCAGCAGTCGCCACCTGGCGCTCCGGCATTGTACGCGTGTCAGCGGGCGCGGCGGCGTGTGACTCGCCTTTATGGGGTCACCCACGAGATATATGGTGGCGCCCGCGTCCCGCCATATCGCCGGCCAGGAGAACGAGCGCTCCGTGTGGCAGCGCAGGCGAGTCCGCGATCGATGGCCGCTGTCGGCGCGGATCAGCAACGCCGGCTCCGACGCTGTCAGCAATAGGAGGCGCGGCGGGGTGCGAAAGTCTTACATTGTCCTCCAAAGCCTTATACCCGTGATTTTACAGACTGTGCAGATTAGTCTGTCAGCAACTTTCGTGGGACATCTATATCTATTGGATGTGGACAAAAGCCGGCCGCTGTGGTCTAGCGGTTCTGGCGCTGCAGTCTGGAACCGCGGGACTGCTACGGTCGCAGGTTCGAATCCTGCCTCGGGCATGGGTGTGTGTGATGTCCTTAGGTTAGTTAGGTTTAAGTAGTTCTAAGTTCTAGGGGACTTATGACCTGAGATGTTGAGTCCCATAGTGCTCAGAGCCATTTTGTGGACAAAAATATGGAAATGTTACAAATTCAACACCACACCTGCATATACGATGTAGGAAAATCATTGGCAATCAAACAAGTTTTCAGTTTTCTCTGAGTAGCTGAAGACAGGTCCTGTATGGTTTTTCAGGGGAGCTTTACCACTACTAGCTGTTTCCGGCCACGAGTTGCTGTAGCTCAGTCTGGTTAAATGGGAAAGAAATAATAGAGAAATCACACGTTACTGACATGTATGAGAACTGGATATACCCGCTAATCTCCTTCTCTTCCTTATCTCTGTTTATCTCTGTCTTTGTCCAACTCCTCCTGCTTCCCCCTCTCTGCCTATTACCTCCTCCACCCCCTCTCTCTGCCCATCTTCTCCTACCTCATCTCTCTCATTCTCTGCCCGACTCACCCCTCCCCCTCTCTCTGACCATCTTCCTTCCAGTTTCTATCTCCACTTCCTGACATTCACCTCTCCATCTCCTATTCCCCCTCTCCCCACACTCTATCTGACCTTGAGCTATGCTTACTGTTATTGCACATTCATATTCTTTAGTGGTATTCTGATCATAAGCCAGTAAACCATAAATACAACTTTCATGTTTGCTAACAACGTTTCACAATACAATGCACACACACATACATATATTTGGAGATTTCAGTGGACAACTCGGCAAAGAGAAAAACTCAGGAAAACAACGGGAATTCATACAGCTCACAAGAGAACAAATAAAAACGGCGAGTGACTCATAAACTTCTGCGAAAATTTTGATCTTAAAGTCATGTCTACACAATTCCTTGAACCTGTCAACATGTAAATCTCCAAATTCAACTTTGGGTACTCCAGATAGACTATGTTGCCATAGCCTATCTAATAGAATACCAAAGAAATACTCAACGTACGAACAAGAAAGGGAGTTTTGAGTCAGGCCACCATCTGCTGCAAATAAAGATTAGATTTCAACCTAACAGAAAGAAGCCACCAATGAACAAACCATTTAGAATTGATCCAGAATACCTTAAACTTAACAAGAGGGAAATTCTCCAGCGAATTGGGCAATCAAACGCAACGAACTGGAAGGAACTTGGAGAAGTACTGAAAAACACTATGAAATTTGGCAAACCCCCAAGAAAGAGAAAACACAGATGGTGGAACAATGCATGTGATCAAGCAATAGAAGGAAGAATAGAAGCTTGGAAAACATTCAGCAGCAACAAAACTACAGAAAAATGGAAGGAATTATTGAGAATACATAAGAGTTCATCCAAGGCAATACGAAGAGAAGAACGTAGATATGATATAAGCCGGGTAAAGAAATCGAACAAGAATTTATCAAGGACAACAAGACAACACCAGAAACTTTTACAAAATTTTCAAAGAAAACCTAACAGGGTATTAACCGCCTAATCTGTGCTTTCGCCGGCCCGATGGATCACTGGAAACCAACCCTAAAAGGAAGTGTCAAATATTAGGTAAATATTTTCACTCACTTCTCAACTGCGAGACTCCGACAGAACAACTAGATTTCGAAAACTCCACATCCAATCTTGATTAAAATCTTGCGTCACTTAAAGAGGTAAAGGAAATAATCAATTCTTTGAAGAACAACAAGTCTCCAGGGGAAGACGGAATCATAGTAGAACTTCAAATGTTGAAACGTGTGTGAAATCTTATGGGAGTTAACTGCTAAGGTCATCAGCAAACACACACACCCATGCTCGAGGGAGGACTCGAAATTCCGCCGGGACCAGCCGCACAGTCCATGACGGCAGCGCCTTAGACCGCTAGGCTAATTCCACGCGGCTCATTGTAGAAGTATGGAAATTAAATGATAATAATCTTACACAAGCAACTCACAGAATTACATAAAATATTTGGGAAACTGAACAAATACCCGCAGAGTAGAAATGTGCATTAATTCACCCTCTCCACAAAAAGGTGCAAAAACCGACGCATATAATTACAGAGGAATTTCACTGCTCCCTGTAATACACAAAAACAAAATTCTTCCAGAGGCCCTGTTAAACAGACTAGAAGAACAAGCAGACCAGTTAATAGGGGACTATCAGGCAGGGTTTTGCAAGGTCGATATTCCATCGAACAGATATGGAACTTAAAAATAATTATGCAAATGAGAAGATGTAGAAATACTGTGGTAACTTTTGTCGATTTTAGAAAGGCTTACGATTCAATAGGCAGGCAAACATTTTTTCACACTTTAGAAGAGTTCAGGATTGACAGGAAAACAAGGTCAATTATTCAACAGGCATTAACACATACATCCTCCAAAGTTAAATTCATGGGAGAAACATCAGAAACATTTCATATCCATACTGGTGATCGCCAAGGAGATGGAATGTCCCCCCTTCTCTTTAACATGGTTCTGGGAAAAATTGTGAGGAGATGGGAAAAGGAAATAAAAGGAATTCAGCTTGGGATTAAAAAAGAGCAGAGAATTAGGGTGAAGTGTCTGGCTTTCGCGGACGATCTTGCCATTCTAACGAACAATAGAGAGGAAGACAAACTTGCATTGGAAAAACTACACGAAATCTCACAGAAAACTGCGCTACAAATCTCCTACGAGAAAAAACAGTACATAGAAAACAAACGTGTAGATTATCTCCCCATCACTACTCAATACGGGAAAGTGGCACAAGTTGCCCACTTCAGATTTCTGGGAGAGATAATTCAGCCATCAGGACTGAACTCAATAGCTAATAAAGATAGAATCTCCAGATTACAAAAAGCATATAAGCTCAGTTGGAATCACTACAATAAGAAATCTATTACTTTTAATGCGAAACTAAGGAATTACAACACGGTAGTCGTACCAGAAGCACTTTATGCTGCAGAAACTACAGTGATTCATGCTCATAAGAAGATCAGAGAGATTTGAAAGTATGAAAGAAAAATTCTGAGGGAAGGAATTTGGATGAAGAGGCCAACTAGAGAGATTTACAAAGACACAGAAACAAGAACAGACACCATTAGAAAGAGAAGGATGAAATTTTATGGACATATGAGCAGGATGAATGAAAGTAGTATCCCAAGACAAATCTTTGAGATAGTAAACAAGACAAAGTGGATCACTGAAGCAGAAGGAGACATTAAAGAACTGGGGATCACACAAGACAACATAAACAAGAGAGAACAGTTTAGAAACATCATAAAGAAACACACACTTGAAAAGAACATACGGAGAACCGAACGGGAGAAAGATGGTCGGAAGAACGCAAGAGAGAACACAGTGAACGTATGAAGAGAATTTGGGAAGAACGAAGAAAGAAGAATAAACCACGACGACTCAAGTTCAATCTCTCTCTCAAAAGGGCATAATCGAAAGTAATAATAATAATAATAATAATAATAATATAAACACGCTCGTATTCAAAGTCACAATTTTCAGCAAACGAACAATTTACACTTTTACATTTTTATTTATATAGATTACTAACAAATAGTGCAAGTCCGGATAGTGACCACGCACCATTCTCTCCAAAGTACGCCAGAAAGGCTCACTAATACTGAGACCTCGTGGCTGTGGTGGCCAGAGCGTCCTCATGCTCACAAAATGCGGCCTGTGAACAGGGTCCCTGCCTGTCATGTTGGAACGCAGCCTCACCATTGGGGAACAAATATTTTACCACATGGGAGGGACCAGATCAGCCAAGATGATCATGTACTCCCTGGTAGTAATACGACACTGCAGAGTATGTCAAGGGGCCGTAGGGAAACCGCGATATGGGTGCCCAAGTTACCACCGAACTCCCGCCATGTTTCACTCGTGACACGTTAACTCGGTCAGTAGATGGAAACAGTGTGAAACGACCCTCGTCGTACCTAATGATTCTCGCCCATTGCCCTATAGTCCAGGTTTTATGGCTTTGGTACAACTTTTCCGGTAACAAACGTTTGAGCCATAGATGTGTGCTTTGAGAATTCCAGCTCGCATTACAGTTCCCTGCTTGTAGAGCTTCCCTCGTGTTGTTGCGTGCTGACAGTCTTCTTCTGAAGGACTACGTTTGAAAAGCAAGTATGCTCCTCGTGTCTGTACTGTTTATCATCGATATTTAGCGTCTGTAAAAGGCTCTACTCGTGAGAAACATTTTCAGAAAAGTTTTCCTAAAACGCACATTTACGTAATCCTTAAACTTCTCCCAGTGTGATTCGTGTCAAAACAGTTCACGGGTGAATAGCCGGATGTCAGTGTCCAAAGGGCGGAGCATTTCGACAAGCTTCCGTGTTGCTGTCGTTAGGAGTGCTGAAGAACTGACTCCTTATGTGCTAGTGCGCCGCTTTTCTCTCTTCTCCCCTACGTCCCATCTGTCGCCCAGTATGAGGTCCGCGCCCAGGGAGGAGATATTTCAACTGAGTGACTTCAGAAGCAGGGCAGCAACAACGGAGATGCGACCAGCACGCGTATCTGGGCTCCGACCACGGAGGGAGCGATCAGTTGGTGCAGGGAGGGAGGGGTGGGGGGGCCAGCTAAGTGCCCACCCGGGTGCGGACCACATCCAGAGAAGCAAGTCAGAGGTAAGGTGAGAAGGAGATGAAAGCGCCTAGTTTGCTCATAGGGGGTCAGTTCATCAGGATACCTGTCGACAGGTACATGGTCTCTTCTGAAATATTGCGCCAACTGCACACCAACATCTGGTTTTTGACTTGTGAACTGTTTGCTCACATTCATGATAGATAAACTATTTTTTTCTTTTTGAGGAGCGTTCTTTGCTACTAAGAGTATGTAATTTGTATTCTCTCTATTTCACTATTGTCAGTTATTTTGCTGCTCAAAACAACAGTACGCATATATTGCTTTTAATACGTCATTTCTCAATGTAATTTCGTCAACATCGTTTGATTCGATTACACTACACTTCATTGCATCGCTTTCATTTCTAGATGTTCATCACATAACCTCTTTCCAGGACCATATCCATTCCATTCAAATGACCTTTAAAGTCCATTGCGGTTTCTGAGAGAATTACAATCTCGTCAGCTAACCTTAAAATTTTACTCATCATAACCGATATTTGCGGAAAGCCTGCTATTGCTTCATTCACGATGTAAATAATGAAACACAGCACCAGTTACGTATCCTTTATGCTTTTCAGGACGCGTTTTCATATGTGTAAGCATACAGCAACAAACATCACATAAAATTATGTGAATATTTGCGTTTGACAATGACAATAAATTATCGAAACGCGTCGTGCTAAGCAAGAAAAAATAACTAACATTTTTCAACCATACACCTCAAACTTTTTATTTCTTCATTCTGAACTTTAATTCTCTTTCCAAATTTATCTTTGGCTTCCTTTACTGCTTCCTCAATGTCCAGGTTGAATAACTTCGGGGTATGTTACAAACCTCTCTCTGTTACTGCCTCGTTTCTTGTCTACATCTTCATCTACATCCATACTCCGCAAGCCACTTGACTGTGTGTGGCGGATGGTACCTTGAGTACCTCTGTCGGTTCTCCGTTCTATTCCAGTTTCGTATTGTTCGTGGAAAGAAAGATTGTCGGTATGCCTCTGTGTGGGCTCTAATCTCTCTGATTTTATCCTTACGGTCTCTTTGCGAGATATACGTAGGAGGGAGCAATATACTGCTCGAATCCGCGGTGAAGGTATGTTTTCGAAACTTCAACAAAAGCCCGTACCGAGCTACTGAGCGTCTCTCTTGAGAAGTCTTCCACTGGAGTTTATCTATCATCTCCGTAACGCTTTCGCGATTACTAGATGATCCTGTAACGAAGTGCGCTCCTCCCCGTTGGATCTTCTCTATCTCTTCTATCAACCCTATCTGGTACGGATCCCACACCGCTGAGCAGTATTCAAGCAGTGGGCGAACAAGTGTACTGTAACCTACTTCCTTTGTTTTCCGACTGCATTTCCTTAGAATTCTTCCAATGAATCTCAGTCTGGCATCTGCTTTACCGACGATCAACTTTATATGATCATTCCATTTTAAATCACTCCTAATGCGTATTCCCAGATAATTTATGGAATTAACTGCTTCCCGTTGCTGACCTGCTATATAGTAGGTAAATGGTAAGGGATCTTTCTTTCTATGTATTCGCAGCACTTTACACTTGTCTACATTGAGATTCAATTGCCATTCCCTGCACCATGCGTCAATTCGTTGCTGATCCTCCTGCATTTCAGTACAATTTTCCATTGTTACAACCTCTCGATATACTACAGCATCGCCCACAAAAAACCTTAGTGAACTTCCGATGTTATGCACAAGGTCATTTATATATATTGTGAATAGCAACGGTCCTACGACACTCCCCTGCGCCACACCTGAAATCACTCTTACTTCGGAAGACTTCTCTCCAATGAGAATGACATGCTGCGTTCTGTTATCTAGGAACTCTTCAATCCAATCACACAATTAATCTGATAGTCTACATGCTCTTACTTTGTTCATTAAACGACTGTGGGGAACTGTATCAAACGCCTTGCGGAAGTCAAGAAACACGGTATCTACGTGGGAACCTGTGTCTATGGCCCTCTGAGTCTCGGTGGGCGAATAGCGAGAGCTGGGTTTCACACGAGCGTCTTTTTCGAAACCCATACTGATTCCTGCTGAGTAGATTTCTAGTCTCCAGAAATGTCATTATACTCGAACGTAATATGTGTTCCAAAATTCTACAACTGATCGACGTTAGAGATGTAGGTCTAAAGTTCTGCACATCTGTCCGACGTCCCTTCTTGAAAACGGGGATGAACTGTGCCTTTTTCCAATCTTCTGGAACGCTACGTTTTTCTAGAGACCTACCGTACACAGCTGCAGGAAGGGGGGAGAGTTCCTTCGCGTACTCTGTGTAAAATCGAACTAGTATAGTTCGACTCTTACAACTGCAGTCTCATTTTTTACCTTTTACGTTAATGTATTTTATCCTGCTGCTTTAAAAATTTCAGGGAGTGCCCATATATTCGAGCCAACACTGCTGAAAGCGTTCTCTAAATCCACTAATGCTGTAAAAATAGTTTTGCTCTGGTCAGTCTATTCTCTAAAATAAGTTGTCTCTACATTTGTTTGGAAGAAGTACTTTTTAGTTTATCGAACGATCAAAAACCAAATGTGGAAAAAGCTGATGACACAGGAATACCAGAAGAAAAAAGGCGGTATACCACACTCGAAGAATTAACAATGAAGAAGATTTCTGCAAGATGAGTGGCCCAATTTTTTTCAGGCTGGCGGAAACAAATGCGAAAACGAAGTAATTTTGAATGGAGTCCTGCCGATTTTGGTACTGCGAATACCACCTGAGTCCAGTACTGCGCACCAAAGAAGGAAATTTAATTAAATCAAAGTGTACAGGTCGATGAGACTGCAACAAAGAAAGCAAATGCTATTTCATCTACTGCAAAGGCTAGCGAGGGATTCCTGGAATGGGAAAGTGATGTTTGCAGTTAATTACCTTTCACGTCTTCCGGGCAAAGTGGATTAAGAAGTGAAAAGACACCAGAGCACCAATGGAAGGAAAAACACCGTATTTAAACAGGACACTATGACAACATCTACAAATACACTACGCAAGATAAAGGACAGTGTATGGCGGATGGTACTTCTCATCAATGCGGGGTTTGATGTTCTGTTCCATTCGTATTCTTACAACTAGACCGCACGGTAAACGGATGTTTATATGTTTTTGCCTCCCCTGCACAAGATAAGAGAACGCCCCACTGAACAATTTTAGACTTGGAACCTTGGGTGGGAGAAGCAAGCTTAAGGACATATGGAAGCAAACTTATCTACCGTTTTGTCTACCATTACTGTTTTCCAACTTATTTACAACTACCACACGTACAAGTTTACACATACTGAACTGTTTATTTACATGTACGTTCTTTATTTCCTGCAAGGAAACAAGGACGAGCCTGAGTACTAGGAAGTCAGGATGCAGCTTTAATTTACTTTATTTTTCCGTAAGGTGGCTCTGTTGTATTGTATTTACATTGTCTCATGGTAGAAAGTGACAGACCCATTCATTACTCATTGGTGTTGAGGGACGTACCGTACAGTACCATGGAGCAGTACCGGTACAGTCCCTCAGAACTCACTGAGGTGCACCTCGTGTATGGGGAAGTACGTTGCAATGCTCTCGCTGCTGGATGGCTGTACAGGGAACGATTTCCTAACAGGTATCATCCGTCAACATGAAGGCGCACAGCCTCACTTCAGTGTGGTTGTCCGCAACCATCTCAGTGTTGTATCTCCTGATCGCTGGATTGGAAGGGAAGATCCTATTCCATGACCTGCGAGGTCTCCTGACCTGAATCCCGTTGATTATTTCCTATGTGGATATCTAAAATCACTTCCGTACGAGACCCCAGAAAGATGGAATTAGTTACCAGACTTATAGCTGCCAGTCACATGATTGGAAACGCACCAGGGGTGTTTATCACGGTGCGTCTTGTTCGCCAATGTCAAGCTTGCATTTAGGTAGATGGCCGTCAGCCTTAGCACGTTCTTTAAGATACAGTACATACGGTACATTCGTTGTCTCAGTGATGGTATTCGCACTTGACTGTAACTAATGTAAATAAAAAAGTACAGATTAATGTGATTTTATTCCTATTATCTCTTTAAGCTAGCTTCTCCGACCCCAGGTCCGCTACCTCAAATTTTTCGGTGGAGCATCCTCTATGTCCTGTCAAATTCTTGCAGGCTCTTACTGAAACACTCTGTATAAAGGAGGCAGCGAAATGAAAAACGAGCACCTACCACAACGGGACCATGGAATGCATCCATTCAAAGGTAACCACCACACACGTAAAGACATTTAGCCCACTGCGAGGCGAGACTATCACCTCCTGTTACGCAGAACGCGGTCGGCCAGTGACGGCTCCACAACCGCACTTCCTCGTCCGACATAAATCGACGGCCACGAGTGTCTTTCTTCAGGTCCCCAAAGATGTGAAAATTAGACGATGAAAGATCCGGGGTGCACGCAGGGTGTTGGCATGTTTCCCAACACAATCGCTGTATTGTAGCCTTCGTCCGATTGGAAACGAGGTCGTAGGCATTATTGTGCATCAGAATGTTCTGTTCGACAGCAGTTCCACAACTCGAGGGCAAACGGCAAAGCCAACTTCTGAAACATACCACACCACACTCGCCAAAGAAATCCACAGGTGCTCACGTAAGTTCTGGTAAGGTTGAACAGCAGGGGCTCTCTTCTCGTCGGGCTCCTCTAGCGGGGAACCACAGTCAGTGTACAGCGTTACGAAGACACTTTGCAGAAACTGCAACGTGCCACAAACTCGAGCGCCCAGGAATGCTGTTGGACAGAATAGTGCTGTCACACGATACCCTCCACCCTCACACTGAAAACTGGACGATGGGCAGGCTTCTGCGATTTGACTGGGAAATACTGCAGTATCCTCTGTGTAGCCCATCCTCACCGTGTGCGTTTCATGTCGTTGGCGACCAGAAGAAAAACATGTGTGAACGTCCGTTCTACTCGGACGAGGCTGTGCGAGAGTGGGTGCGGTTGTGGGTCCATCAGCGGCCTAACACGTTCTACGAAACAACAATTGATCGTCTGCACTCCATATCACACACGCACACACACACACACACACACACACACACACACACACACACACACACACACACGACTGTGGATATTGTATAACAGACAGAGTCCATTTGATTGTTCAGAAATGTCACTAAACCCGCCCAAGGATGTAAACAACCGTGCATGAGGAGCGCCTGTTAGACGGAGGGGGTTCGACAGCCGATCAGTTCAGCCATAAGGCACACTGCTCGTGTTGTCTGTAGTTCAACCGTTTCTAGGCGGTCAGTACCGCGATTCGATTGCGTCCGCATTGTTACTTTGTGCCAGGCAGGGCTCTCAACAAGCGAAGTGTCCAGGCGTCTTTGAGTGAACCAAAGCGAGCTTGTTCGGACATGGAGGAAATACAGATAGACAGGAACTGTCGATGACATGCCTCGCTCAGGTCGCCCAAGGACTATTACTGCAGTGGATGACCGCTACCTACGGATTATGGCTCGGATGTTGCATGCAGTGCCGCTAAAAATACTCCCGACGTCCACGGCAAGATCCATCTTTGCAACAACTACACCATGCAGTGCGGGACAGATGGGCCCAACAACATGCCGAAAGGACCGCTGAGGAGTGGCATCACGTTCTCTTCACAGATGAGTGTCGCATCTGCCTTCAACCAAACAATCGCCGAAGACGTGTTTGCAGGCAACCCGGTCAGGCTGAACGCCTTCTACACACTGTCCAGCGAATGCAGTAAGATGGAGGTTCCCTGCTGTTTTGGTTTGGCATTCTGTGGGGCCGACGTACGCCGCTGGTGATCATGGAGGCGCCGTAACGGCTGTACGATACGTGAATGACATCCTCCGTCTGATAGTGCAACCATATCGGCAGCATATTGGCGAGACATTCGTCTTCATGGACGAAAATTCGCGCCCCCATCGTGCACATCTTGTGAATGCCTTCCTTCAGGATATAGACATTGCTTGACTAGAGTGGCCAGCATGTTCTCCAGACATGAACCTTATTCAACATGCCTGGTATAGATTGAAAAGGGCTGTTTATGGACGACGCGACTAACCAACCACTCTGAGGGATCTACACCGACTCGTCGTTGAGCAGTGGGACTTTCTGGACCAATAGTGCCCAGATGAACTTGTGGATAGTATGCCACGACGAATACAGGCGTGCATCAGTGCAAGAGGACATGCTACTCGGTATTAGAGAAATGTTCAAATGTGTGTCAATTCCTAAGGGATCAAACTGTTTAGCTCATCGGTCGGTATTAGAAGTGTGTACAGCTATATAGATCACCACCTCTGATTGTCTTGCTGTGTAGTGGTACAACATGCTATGTGTGGTTTTGATGAGCAGTAAAAACGGCGGAAATGATGTTTATGTTGATCTCTATTCCTATTTTCTGGAAAGGTTCCGAAACTCTCGGAACCGAGGTGATGCAAACTTCTTTGACTATATATATATATATATATGTATGTACGTATGTTCACTATCTCCTCCTAAACTAAAGGATCGAATTCGACCAAACTTGGTACACATACGATTTGCTATGTCGAAAGAAGCGCTACGGTCATATCAAGTACATACGGCCTAAGTGAGTGGAGGTCTGGCTGAAAAAAGAGAAGTAAAGCACCACTTGAAGATACCCAAACTATATTAATCCTGTATTTGAAACCAAAGCACTTAAAGTCAAGCAACGAACTTAACGCATAATTTCAAATTTTTACGAAACTTTTTCTCGCTGACATCGCGCACAAAGTGACGAGAGGAAAAAAGTTGATCGCTTACTATATTTTACCTGCTCACGTAGTAGAACTGAACATTAGGCATGACGTTTTAATTTATTACTTTTTTTTACTACTAACTCTATTCGTAATACATTTCGCAGAACGTATCGACACAGATCACTAAATGAGCCTGCAGTATTATAGCACTTATCGACATACACCTCTGGAGAGACATAAACACTGAGATGCGTGAAAATCTTCCGCACCAGGTTTTTGGTTTCAATTTATTCCTTCTTTGTTACTAGTTTTATTCGCAACACGTTTCGCAGACAGTATTCACATATACCACTGAATATACCTACAAAATTGTATAATTGTGTGACGCATACTTTAGGAGATATGACGTCATAAATACCGAGATGCGTCAAAAACTAGATTTTCCCAAAACGGGACGCAGACAACACGCATACAGCGTTTGGTGACGACAGTACTTAGCGACTTCCAACAAATTTTGAACATAATTTTAAGCCTTTTCTAAACGTTTTCACGCTTCCATGCTCAACATCAAATATTTAAAACATTAGCTCATTTGTAAAATAATCAGTAGTTTGAACCTGTTTTATACGAGGGAGATCGATTCTTGAAAGAATCTTGGGTTTACTGATTACTTATAATCTGGAAAAAACACTGTAGAGTTAGTAACCACCTGCATCCCAAAGGGGTGGTAATGAAAGGGGGACGACACTGAAGCATGACTCAGGAACACCTGCAGCAATTCCAAACAACTTTGTTAGCTACATCACATTATTTATACACTCCTGGAAATTGAAATAAGAACACCGTGAATTCATTGTCCCAGGAAGGGGAAACTTTATTGACACATTCCTGGGGTCAGATACATCACATGATCACACTGACAGAACCACAGGCACATAGACACAGGCAACAGAGCATGCACAATGTCGGCACTAGTACAGTGTATATCCACCTTTCGCAGCAATGCAGGCTGCTATTCTCCCATGGAGACGATCGTAGAGATGCTGGATGTAGTCCTGTGGAACGGCTTGCCATGCCATTTCCACCTGGCGCCTCAGTTGGACCAGCGTTCGTGCTGGACGTGCAGACCGCGTGAGACGACGCTTCATCCAGTCCCAAACATGCTCAATGGGGGACAGATCCGGAGATCTTGCTGGCCAGGGTAGTTGACTTACACCTTCTAGAGCACGTTGGGTGGCACGGGATACATGCGGACGTGTATTGTCCTGTTGGAACAGCAAGTTCCCTTGCCGGTCTAGGAATGGTAGAACGATGGGTTCGATGACGGTTTGGATGTACCGTGCACTATTCAGTGTCCCCTCGACGATCACCAGTGGTGTACGGCCAGTGTAGGAGATCGCTCCCCACACCATGATGCCGGGTGTTGGCCCTGTGTGCCTCGGTCGTATGCAGTCCTGATTGTGGCGCTCACCTGCACGGCGCCAAACACGCATACGACCATCATTGGCACCAAGGCAGAAGCGACTCTCATCGCTGAAGACGACACGTCTCCATTCGTCCCTCCATTCACGCCTGTCGCGACACCACTGGAGGCGGGCTGCACGATGTTGGGGCGTGAGCGGAAGACGGCCTAACGGTGTGCGGGACCGTAGCCCAGCTTCATGGAGACGGTTGCGAATGGTCCTCGCCGATACCCCAGGAGCAACAGTGTCCCTAATTTGCTGGGAAGTGGCGGTGCGGTCCCCTACGGCACTGCGTAGGACCCTACGCTGTTGGCGTGCATCCGTGCATCGCTGCGGTCACGTCCCAGGTCGACGGGCACGTGCACCTTCCGCCGACCACTGGCGACAACATCGATGTACTGTGGAGACCTCACGCCCCACGTGTTGAGCAATTCGGCGGTACGTCCACCCGGCCTCCCGCATGCCCACTATACGCCCTCGCTCAAAGTCCGTCAACTGCACATACGGTTCACGTCCACGCTGTCGGGGCATGCTACCAGTGTTAAAGACAGCGATGGAGCTCCGTATGCCACGGCAAACTGGCTGACACTGACGGCGGCGGTGCACAAATGCTGCACAGTCAGCGCCATTCGACGGCCAACACCGCGGTTCCTGGTGTGTCCGCTGTGCCGTGCGTGTGATCATTGCTTGTACAGTACTCTCGCAGTGTCCGGAGCAAGTATGGTGGGTCTGACACACCGGTGTCAATGTGTTCTTTTTTCCATTTCCAGGAGTGTATAAAAATACTGTGTGAACAGATTTGCCAATGCCACCAAAGATAGGGGTGTGAATGAAGAGGAGGTAACTGTTGCATTTTATTTGCTGTATTTGCTTGACTTAGTATACTTTTGGAAGCATGAAGCGTAATTTGTCTTATTTGTTGTGTTCATTAGTGTCAAGCAGGTCGCGAGAAAGAGGTCTGCAGCGAACCACTAATTTTGCCAACGTTTTTCCGAACCTAAGATCAGGTCACACGGCTGAATACCACGGGTAAACATTATATCGCCTCTGAAGTCGTATGATGCAAAGTAGCAAACATCAGACACATATGCGGGCAATATGTGTCACTTACGCCCATGTTCAACGTCTCCTCCTTGACACCCTGGGTCGATGTCAACCGAACTTGGTAGACATATTGCTTAGTAGTGGAAAGAAATACTATGATGGTAAAAACCATCTCCTATAGTGTGGGGGGAGGGGGTATGACATAACGGTGTGAGAAAGGGAGGGGGTGAAAAAGTGGACAATGTTACGGCGTAAAGCAAGCGCCGGCACGCCAGTCGTGAACGATAGAGAAGAGATCAGCCAATCGCACACTGACCCCTATGTGAAGAGGACATAAGCGCGGCGACCGACTGCTGACGGCCCACTTCAATAGCAGCTTCAGGATCAGCGACTTCGAGCAGCGTCAACGCTAGATACTTCGCTTGTACTCTCTATGTAGCACAGACCTGGAATTGTCTGTAGTGAAGAAGATTGATTATGTTTGCTTGCGACCCGTCTGTGTAATTACCAAAGTTAAGTATTGTATATTTTCTTATTTTAATAAAACTCATTAACACGACTTGTTTGCTTGTTTGTCTAGCGAACCGAGTATGCACGTTTCCTAGACGCTACAGACAGAGAGGGGAGATGAGGTAATGGTCAGACAGAGAGGGGAGAGGAGGTGGAAAGACAGAGGGGGACAAATTTACGTTTACAATAGAGCTGCTGGTTTCCTTGTTACAGTGTAGTCTCAGCTTTATTGCACTGTTTTTAAAAGGTCTACAGACTTTGTTGACTGGTCAAGTGGTCAACGTTACTGATTGTTATGAGAAGGCCCTCAGCTGGACCGCTCACGTACCCAAGAATCTTTCTCGGTTGTATTGGTGAATGGCTTCGTAATTGAGCGGAAAAGAAGTGTAAGCTCCAGTTTTGATAGTTGCCATTAACAACTGCTACCTACGTGTTCGTTTCCATCAGCACCTTTCGTTACCCACTCGAATGGGCAGGGTGAACTATTCGACATTTTGACCCGTTGTAGAACTCAGATCACTTGTGCTGCGTCAGAAAGAGCCGAGAATCGGCCAGTGACAGTCTATGGATGGTGATTTACATTTCCGCCACGGCCCTTACAGTCAACGTTCACTGACTGAACCTTTGACCATAACTGTATAATTGTAACTATTTTTCACGTACTGTTGCAGCAACGATGACTCAGCCTCAAATGGGTGAAACAATAGTGCGTATATACAGCTGTTTGTGTACACTTAGATGACAAAAGTCATGGGGTAGCGATATGCATGTATACAAATGGAAGTAATATAGCGTACACAGGCTATAAAACGGCACTGCATTAGCGGATCTGTCATTTGTACTCAACCGATTCATATGAAAAGGTTTCCGACGTGACTATAACCGCGTGACGGGGATTAACAGACCTAGAGGTATGGGACACTCCATTTCGGAAATTGTTAGGGAACTCATAATTCCAAGGTCCACAGTGTCAAGAGAGTGGCGAGAATACCAAACTTCAGGCATTGCCTCTCCCTACGGACAACGCAGTGGCGGAGGGACTTCCCTTAACAACCGAGAGCAGCGTCGTTTCATTGAGTTTTCAGTGCAAACAGAAGCATGAGCCATGTCGGCTCGTATCAATTACAGTCTGTGGATCGTTTCTCTGTTTCGTTTTCCCTCTGCTCGCCGGGCGACGTTCTCGCGCCGCGTCTTACCTTTCGATTTGAAACGTTTGCGAGCTGGGCGAGTGTGGAAAGAACACTCAGAGGATAACGTAGAGGAAGGAAGTCGGTTGGAGGAAACACGTGTGTGTCGCACGCCCCTGTGATCAATGTCTTGACCGACTCACTCGGAGGGAACCGTTGCAACAAAAATGCGATTCCTCCTTGGGTTACGAATTTGTGCATTCCAAGAAATTTCTATCCGTAAAGCTATGGTCCGTATCGCTTATAGGAACTGTCTGGGCCTGTCCACCTCTGTATTTGCTGAGCACACTGTGTTGCTTTCCTGAAAAGTAACCCCGGGTTAGGTGGTTGGTTTTTATATTGTTTCTCGTTGCCAAATGATGCGCAACATTGTTACTGTCACCGTGTGTGCAAGACGTGGGAATATCACTGCGACCACAGGTGCTACTAGTGCTGTTATGACCGTTCATGATTAACGTGATCTTTTAATTATGTTCCATTTCCTGACATGGCCAGATCCGTTACTGTAGCGACTGCACTGCCGGAGACCTGTGTAATTTTCTGTGTTGGCACCGTTAGGCGTTCTGAGGCGAGATTCCTAATCTGATTATTGTAGTGTGACTGGGTCTGCGGGCCGTCTTGTACTGGTATCTGTTAGTCATATTAGACTACTGGCCATTAAAATTGCTACACCAAGAGGAAATGCAGATGACAAACGGGTATTCATTGGACAAACATAGTATACTAGAACTGACATTTGATTATATTTTCACGCAATTTGGGTACATAGATCCTGAGAAATCAGTACCCAAAACAACCACCTCTGGCCGTAATAACGGCCTGAATGCGCCTGCGCATTGACTCAAACAGACCTTGGATGGCGTGCACAGATACAGCTGCCTATGCACCTTCAACACGTTACCACAGTTCATCAAGAGTAGTGACTGCCGTATTGTGACGAGCCACTTGTTCGGCCACGATTGACCAGACGTTTTCAGTTGGTGAGAGATCTGGAGAATGTGCTGGCCAGGGCAGCAGTCGAACATTTTCTGTATCCAGAAGGGCCCGTACAGGACCTGCAACATGCGGTCGTGCATTATCGTGCTGAAATGTAGTGTTTCGCAGGGATCGAATGAACGGTAGAGCCACGGGTCGTAACACATCTGAAATGTAACGTCCACTGTTCAAAGTGCCGTCAATGCGAACAAGAGGTGACCCAGACGTGTAACCAATGGTAGCCCATACCATCACCCCGGGTGATACGCCAGTATGGCGATGACGAATACACGCTTCCAATGTGCGTTCACCGCGATGTCGCCAAACACGGATGTGACCATCATGATGCTGTAAACAGAACCTGTATTCATCCGGAAAAATGACGTTTTGCCATTCGTGCACCCAGGTTCGTCGTTGAGTACACCATCGCAGGCGCTCCTGTCTGTGATACAGCGTCAAGGGTAACCGCAGCCATCGTCTCCGAGCTGATAGTCCATGCTGCTGCAAACGTCGCCAAACTGTTCGTGCAGATGGTTGTTGTCTTGCAAACGTCCCCATCTGTTGACTCAGGGATCGAGACGTGGCTGCACGATCCGTTACAGCCATGCGGATAAGATGACTGTCATCTCGACTGATAGTGATACGAGGCCGTTGGGATCCAGTACAGTATTCCGTATTACCCACCTGAACCCACCGATTCCATATTCTGCTAAGAGTCACTGTATCTCGACCAACAAGAGGTGCAATCTTGCGATACGATAAACCGCAATCGCGATAGACTACAATCCGACCTTTATCACGAAAACGCGATGGTACACACTTCTCCTCCTTACACGATGCATCACAACAACGTTTCACCAGGCAACGCCGGTGAACTGCTGCTTGTGTACGAGAAAGCGGTTGGAAACTTTCCTCATGTCAGCACGTTGTAGGTGTCGCCACAGGTGCCAACCTTGTGTGAATTCTCTGAAAAGCTAATCATTTGCATATCATAGCGTCTTCTTCCTGTCGGTTAAATGTCGCGTCTGTAGCACGTCATCTTCGTGGTGTAGCAATTTTAATGGCCGGTAGTGTATGAATAGAATCAGGACTTCAAGGGAAGTTGAAATTGTTACTTCAAAATTACTTGAACTGTGTTTGTAATTGTTACTCTTTGTTCTTGCCAGTGTTTAAACTGTAATATTCTCGAAATTCAAGTTTTTTTCGCCGTTTGCCCAGTGTTGTAACTTATTCCGGATTACTCGTTCGGGCAGTTACTTGCTGAAAGTGTGTTATCGTACTAATTGACCTGTTGGCGTTTCTAGTCACCTTTTTGTCGCAAGACGCTTGTTGTACGGGCGCCCCGCTGTTGCCTGATGGGTGAGCTGCTGTTTCTGCAGTCTGTGCGTGCAGCTGACCCAGTCTGACAAGGGTGAGCGTACCGAAGGCACGACGGTGTTGGTCGGCATTCGAGTTCGCCGCTGCCGTTGCCTTGTGCAAAGCAGCTCTACGGCACGGGGACTGCTGTTTAAGCTAAATTTTAGTTTCTCTGGTTCGCGTGGGCCTAAATCTTTACAGAGTTCGCATATTATTGTCTCTTCGCTTGGATCCCTTTTGACGCCGTGTCCTTCGTGTATCAAATCTCTTTAGTCAACCGGGCCAAATGTTGACTCTTGTATTGCTTCGATTTGTCAGCTTTCTTAAAAGACCGTGTTAAATTCTGACTTGAAATTTAAAACTATTCTGTTAGCTTGCATAACCGCGCGACTGCTACGGTCGCAGGTTCGAATCCTGCCTCGGGCATGGAAGTGTGATGTCCTTAGGTTAGTTAGGTTTAAGTAGTTCTAAGTTCTAGGGGACTGATGACCTGAGATGTTAAGTCCCATAGTGCTCAGAGCCATTTGAACCATTTGATTTGTTAGCTTGCATATTTAACTTCGTTTAAGCATTTTACCTACTACTATATTTGTGCTGGTCGTTGTAACATTCGACCTTCAAAAATTTTTACTTTAAATTTTTCAGATCTCTTCAGATACGTTGTTGAATCTTGCGTATGCAATTGAAAGTCGTTGTGTTAGCCTAGCAACATTTTGCTATTGTGTTTTACTATTGGTTTTATAATTGTTCAATAAATACGAATCAATGAATGATGTCACAACCTGAGGCTTAGATCTTCCATGAATTCCTGCTATCTCGTGGTCGCGCGGTAGCGTTCTCGCTTCCCGCGCCCGGGTTCCCGGGTTCGATTCCCGGCGGGGTTAGGGATTTTCTCTGCCTCGTGATGACTGGGTGTTTTGTGCTGTCCTTAGGTTAGTTAGGTTTAAGTAGCTCTAGGTTCTAGGGGACTGATGACCATAGATGTTAAGTCTCATAGTGCTAAGAGCCATTTGAACCATTTTTGAATCCCTGCTAACCTGACTCGATGGAGCCCAAAGAAACACTGTGTGAACTAACTGCAGAAATCAATGAGCGACCAATGACGAACGCATCCGCCTGTACTGTGCGGCGAGATTTGACGTTAATGGCATATGACAAGAGACGACTCACGTAAGTGTGTTTGCTAACAGCACGACATCGCCTGGAGCGCCTGTCCTGGGCTCGAGACCATCTCAGCTGGACCCTACACTACTGGAACACCGTGGCCTGGGCAGGTAAGTCCCGATTTCAGTTGGTAAGAGCTGATGGAAGTGTTTGAGTGGGGCGCAGGTCGGATGAAGCCATGGACCCACGTTGTCAACAAGGCACTGTGCAAACTGATAGTGGCTCCATAATGGTGAGAACTGTGTTTGTATGGAACGGAGTGGGTCGTGTGTCGAACTGAACCGATCATTGACTGGAAATGGTTAATGTCGACTACTTGGAGACCAGTTCAATCTGTTCTTGGACTTAATGTCTCCAAACAACAATCGAATTTTTATGAATGACAATGCGCCATGACACCCGGCCACAAATGTTCACGACTGTTTCTAAGAACATTCTGAACAATGTCGAACTGCAAGGTCGTTGACTTTCTCCACAAGTTCGTGCATGGTACGCCTTCCCCAACACAGGCTCCTCTGAACTGACGCCAAGTGATCGGCAGGACGAAGGTACTACCAACGTGATAGCGCTATAGTCCTCATTCGCGCTCCCACTTGGTAGCACATCAACAGTATAATTTTTATTATTGTTTATGTGTCCAACATGATTCCAAATTGATATTCTTTTTTCAGGCTTTTTTATACACATACACGCAAAAATTGTATTTTACAAGGGGAGTATCCCTATTTGAACTGCTATAACAAAATAGAAATTATTTTAAAATACTGAGCTACTTGTGTGCCGTCACGCATCAAGATCATTTACCAACACGTCTCGACATTTGTGCAACGCATATTTGAAGGTTTCCGAATATAAAGACTACATAGTCGCTGAAGACACAACGGGATGTCCAGTGACACTCATGACCTGATTCACAACAGACATAAATGACGTATTATTTAGCAAAAAGCTTTAGACTTATAACAAGATATGTATTAACACGCATACTTACAGAGTCGCATTTCCCAAACAAAAATGTGCTGTGTTGTCCTACGATCTTCCTTTACTTGTCACCTAAATGCAATCGTGTTGTTTCAATTAACTGAATAAAACAGAGGAATGGAATAGTATGCACACTTGACAGGGTAAATGGTGGGCATGCTGCATCAATTTCGGTGTATCCGCTCTGCAGTAGTCCAAAATAAAACCACCTTTCATCAGAAATCACAACAGACTTACATCTTGTCCTCCAATGAACTCTCGTTTGACACCATTGAAGTCGAAAATGGCAGAGGTTTGCGGTCAGTGGAATGCACGCTACGGGGCGTCTGGTTCGGAGCTGTCCTTGAAGTAACCGATTTCTAGCAGCTCGTTGTGTCACAGTGGTGTCAATTGCTCCTCAGACTGTTGCCGCAGATGCAGTACGATGCGACAGAGCCGTACGCCGACCGTGATCGTCTTCCCTCCCGGTAGTGCCACGTGGCCGTTGGGAATCCGGTATTCTTGCGACTGTGCATTCTCGTGCCCACCGCTGCCAGCAATCACTGCCGAGTCTGCGTGCAGTATAGCAGAAGGAATGTCAGTCTTCTCGTAGCACTATTATACGACGTCCTTCAAGCTCAGTGAGCTGTTGATAATGCTGTCTTTGTCGTCTTATAGGCAGTCTTGACCACCATCAATGGTTGAAATGGCTCTGAGCACTATGGGACTTAACATCTGAGGTCATCAGTCCCCTAGAACGTAGGACTACTTAAACCTAACTAACATAAGAACATCACACACATCCATGCTCGAAGCAGGATTCGAACCTGCGACCGTAACGGTCGCTCGGTTCCAGACTGAAGCGCCAAGAACCGCTCGGCTACACCGGCCGGCCACACAAACTCGTGCCCAATCATTCGTTCTATCTCATCACCACTAGTGTGATGTAATTCAAGATGTCATGGGTTGTGAACACACAAGACGATTACAGCTAACCATGAATGCATAAGTTGCTTCACATCTGGATCATTCGTCGATACAACCACATCAGTGCTGCATACACCATGTTAGGGTGATTGCAGCCAGACAACTTACAGGACTACTACAGGTTCTTTTTACTCAACCGGTTCCTCATTGAGCAAGCGCCCTAGTACCTCGCCTCAAAGATTAAACATCTTTTGTGCAATCATAATAAAAATACAAGGTGCTACCTACGTAATAGTCTAGCTGTGTCCATTCACGAAGCTAAAACATGTGCAAACTCTGGTGCGGTCGCTGCTGCCCGACTCTGGGACACACTTCGCACAGTGCGCTGCCCTGCTGATTTTAAGAAGAAGTTGAGTCACTTTCCTGTGTCACCCTCGTCATATTTTAGCTTCCCCTCAGTCGGGTAATGAAGCCAACGCTCCCATCTCCTCCGACTTATCCTGCTCCTCTGTGGGCCACACCAGCTTCTCTTCCTATGCATCAATTGTTTGTATAATTGAGTGGATTTTAGAAAAGCTGAGTAGTCACAAACAAACAGGTACTAATTGTTGCCTTGGTGCATTTATTCCAAATGACATGTTTCAGGCTCTGCCCATGATCAGAAGTCCTGATGTACACAATACAATAAATACTTAGTTATACATTTTTAAACACCAAATGTTAACAAAAAACTCAAAGTCTAACTGTCAGAACCAATAAATACCGTTTCATAGCAACGATAACTTTCACAGCTTGTTCCTTTTTTGGCTTCCAGGATGGCAAGAACCCAACAAGGGAAAATCCAAAGCTCAAACTAGCTATTTTTCGGAAACCAACAACATCGGACCTTATTATACCGTTAGATTCTTGGTTTCCTGAAAACGAAATATTGTATGACAATAAGCTCTTAGTGTCCAAGGCAGACCAGAGTAGGTCTTTGGTGCTAACTAGCGACTGTGACTACATTAGTAAAAAAGTGGACTTTTTAACGAAAATAGTATCGTAAAAGTTAAAAAAATCGTCTTACTAACTATGCCAATGAGATTAGATCGGAGGTTAACAGTGGTGACGCCGTGTTAGACACAAGTTGGAAGAAAAAACGACTTATTAAGATGAGTTCTAAAATGCCTATCCTGAAAAACCAAATTCAGCTACAAAAATTGGAGATGCCTATCAGCCAGGTGGTGAGTGCTAGTCAAAGTCCTAATTACTTTGTTAACAGATTGTTTCACAATAAAATTAAAGAATTATCACATGTCGTAAAGTATGAGCAGTGAAGAATAGTTATGACGTGGTACAGCATTTGAAAAAGTCTACTCTGTCAGAAAATGCCATCCTTATGTTTCACGATATTTGAAAAATTTGTACGTGAGTATAACGATAGAAGAAAATTTCGCGATTGTTTATGCAAATCTCGTTAAGTACGAGAAAGCTGAGCACCTGTATACAGCACAGCTGATCGTAAATACAAAATTTCCTCATTCCTTTAATTATTTCATGTTCAAATGAAAACTTTCCTTCAGAAAGATGGTTTGCATATGAGTTCGAGTTTGTCTGTGATTATTAATGATCTGGAAAACGAATTTTTGTCTTAAGAAAAAGTCATTATGTATTACAGATATGTGTATGCCATTTTCATTATCTTTGCTGGTAATGTTAAAGAAGCATAATACCTAGTCCAGGAATTAAATTCCATGTATGAAAATATTGAGTTTGCGACTGAATTTGAAAAGGAAGGGACCCTTAGTTTTTTAGATATACAGATAAACAGGGAAAATTCAAAGCTCAAACTAGGCATTTTTCGGAAACAAATAGCATCAGATCTTATTCCAGTAGATTCTTGCCATCAGGAAAACCAAGAAAAGTGGTTTTTTGTATCTACGCTTCACCGGCTAGCAAAGTTTGATTTGGACAAGGATGCAATAAATAAGGAAATCGGGACAATTGTGCAGATCCGTTTCTCAAATGCATACCATGAAGGTAATATTAGGAGGCTAGGTGAAAGTGTTTTTGCTAAGGTTGCCGCAGGCAAAATGGAATGTAGAGATGAAGTAAAACACATCCGTTAGTATTTCTTGCGCCATTTTCACAAAAGATTGCTGCGTAATTTCACTATTTCCAGAAACCTACTTGCGCAAAGAAACAGATCCCACACTTTGTTTTGTGAGAGGTTCAATCTACAGATATCTCAACTGGTTTTGCAAAGGTTTTTACACTTCGCATAATACACTGAATAACAGACAGCAAAGGAGTTACCACTTTGCAGGACACAAATCCCGGACGAGCCCCCAATTGCGGACTGACTCAGAGTGGAAATATTTAAAGTTTTAGCTGGTGTCGTCGTCTAGGGGCTGGGATAAGAAGCTGCCTCATTACAAGCCAAATACTGCTGAGTCTACAGTATACAATATGAATATACACATGAATCGAATGGCCGAGGTTCCTATCACTCAGCAATTGCGAATTTGAATGTGACATAGTAATTTATAAATGAAATACTGCAATTAAATAGAACCTGCTGGTACTATTTTTAACGACTTTAAATGATGATTACGATAGCAGAAGTACCTTTAAGAATGCCGTTTATTATTGCAAAACACTTATTTTGTGTCGATGGTCCAGCAATTAAATAAAATATAAGTTGAATAACAAGGAAACAATAGATCCCTACTTCAGGTAATTAGTTATGAGCAACAACATAGCTCTCGAGACATTCACTTCTAAACGCATACTACGTCTTCACTGCATAAACCGCGAAAGTCGGCACTTCGAAATATTTCTATCTGCCGCGACCACGCGCAAACTGCTCCATTGTCCAAGTCTCTCCCGCGACTCGCTGTCGCTGCTTCCCCTCCAGCACCTCTTGTCCTGTACAACACTCCCCCCCCCCCACCCCCGCCCAACTTCTATCCAGTCTCCCCACTAACCAGGGCTGTGATTGGCTGGAGCACTCCCGCCATTTCTTCAAGCCAACACACACTCACAAACAAATTGAAACACATATGAAATACTGGATTTACATTTAAATAACTTGAAATTCAATAACTATTCCTACGGCTGGACACACTATAACACACATTATTGAATACATAAACAAATCAGATAAACGTATATCAAAAGAATAGAAAGAAAAGGTAGGCCAGTAGCCTAATGTCTCTGTGCTTTCTAAAACACATTAAACATTTAACCAATTTCTTTGTGATTAATATATATCGGATATAAACAAAGACATAGACGAATGAATAAATCAAATGTTCAAATGTGTGTGAAATCTTATGGGACTTTAGTGCTAAGATCATCAGTCCCAAAGCTTACACACTACTTAACCTAAATTATCCTAAGGACAAACACACACACCCATTCCCGAGGGAGGACTCAAACCTCCGCCGGGATCAGCCGCACAGTCCATGACTGAAGCGCCTGAGACCGCTCGGCTAATCCCACGCTGCACGAATGAATATATCTGTAAGCATGCTGCTACCGTTTTTTCGTGTATGGCCTGACGCGATTAATAGTAATTGGCCACTTTGACCTCCAATAACTCACGTACTATCCAAGTTACATGCCTGTAATTCATACCAATTTAGGTTTACATTAATAACTTTCTAAGGACACGTCGATCAACAAAATCGGATGAACGGTTTAGATTTTGGAAATTCGTTGCTGCTTGTATAATTTACATTCAGATACTAAACTTTGAACTAATATAGATATTGAAAATCTGATTACGCCATCAGAATTGTCGTGCAAATAATGGTAATGTATATGTTTCTTGAGTTGAAACTTCCAGGCTGAGAGGCCGTGGTCGATGTATAAAATTTCTACCTGACGTTTCGTCTCCATCTGCGGGAGACATCTACTGATGTCATCCGGCTACAGCCACTGAGGCTCCAGGCACCCTCGCATTTATAGAGCGCATAGAGGGCACCACCATTCGTCACGTGATTCCGACGGTATGCCTACCTTTGGAAGGCGTCATCATTCTCGATTAAGAGTAATCGATTGTCATTCTGCTGGCGCAACGTCGACATCCATATTTTGTCCAACTTTAAAGTTTCCTCTTTTCTATTAAAATTGTTCTAGTGTTTGTGAATTTCTATTGCTTCTCTACACATGCGCGAATGATAATGGAACGTTCGTGCTAGAACGCTTGTCTCATTAAATTTAATTTCGTGACTCCCACGTAGAAAGAGATGTCCAGCTACGGCCGATTTTTCGATGTGTCCTCAGCGTCAGCTAGAAATTTTATACATCGACCACGGCCTCTCAGCCCGGAAGTTGCAACTGAAGACAACACCGGCCGTGAAAGCCTACAATGTATGATGAATGTATATGTTTCTTTTTAAGGTATCATGATTCCTCTGGCTGGTATTAATTTCTACGTGAGCTGTGAAATGTCTGCTATTATGGTTTCACAAAGTTCGCCATCTTTAGCACTCCCGGGCTACACATTTCCTTCACCGACACAGAGCACAGACCTCGACACAGCGTCAACACGGAATTCCAGCCACGCGGTCCGCCCACCCCTGTTGCTACTGCCGATGCTCGGTACGACGCGGCCGCCGACGAGAGGCCCCCGCACGGTCACGCAAACTCCGAACTTCAAGAATACTTTCAGGGCGCCAAACTCGTCCACTACCTCACAACGAGCAAATCGGTGGTGGTAGGAAATGGCTGTTAAGTCTTTTTGAGAATTTGTTATGAGAGGCACTTAGAAACTAAACTACTGGCCTTTACAATTGCTACACCAAAAAGAAATGCAGATGATAAACGGGTATTCATTGGTCAAATATATTATACTAGAACTGACATGTAATTACATTTTCACGCACTTTGGGTGCATAGATCCTGAGAAATGAGTACCCAGAACAACCACCTCTGGCCGTAAAAACGGCCTTGATACGCCTGGGCATTGAGTCAAACAGAGCTTGGATGGCGTGTACAGGTACAGCTGCCCATGCAGCTTCAACACGATACCACAGTTCATCAAGAGTAGTGACTGGCGTATTGTGACGAACCAATTGCTCGGCCACGATTGACCAGACGTTTTCAGTTGGTGAGAGATCTGGAGAATGTGCTGGCCAGGGCAGCAGTCGAACATTTTCTGTATCCAGAAAGGCTCTTGCAGGACCTGCAATATGCGGTCGTGCATTATCCTGCTGAAAGGTAGGGTTTCGAAGGGATGGAATAAAGGGTAGAGCCACGGGTCGTAACACATCTGAAATGTAACGTCCACTGTTCAAAGTGCCGTCAATGCGAACAATAGGTGACCCAGACGTGTATCCAGTGGCTCCCCGTACCATCACACCGGGTGATACGCCAGTATGGCAATGACGAATCCACACTTCCAATGTGCGTTCACCGCGATGTCGCCAAACACGGATGCGACCATCATGGTGCTGTAAACTGAACCTGGATTTATCCGAAAAAAATGACGTTTTGCCACTCGTGCACCCAGGTTCGTCGTTGAGTACACCATCGCAGGCGCTCCTGTCTGTGATACAGCGTCAAGGTTAACCGCAGCCATCGTCTCCGAGCTGATAGTCCATGCTGCTGCAAACGTAGTCGAACTGTTCGTGCAGATGGTTGTTGTCTTGCAAACGTCCCCATCTGTTGACTCAGGGATCGAGACGTGGCTGCACGATCCGTTACAGCCATGTGGATAAGATGCCTGTCTTCTCGACTGCTAGTGATACGAGGCCGTTGGGATCCAGCACGGCGTTCCGTATTACCCTCCTGAACCTACCGATTCCATATTCTGCTAACGGTCATTGTACCTCGACCAACGAGAGCAGCAATGGCGCGATTCCATAAACCGCAATTGCGATACGCTACAATCCGACCTTTATCTAAGTCGGAAACGTGATGGTACGCATTTCCCTTCCTTACACGATGCATCTCAACAACGTTTCACCAGTCAACGCCGGTCAACTACTGTTTGTGTATGCGAAATCGATTGGAAACTTACCTCATGTCAGCAAGTTGTAGGTGTCGCCACCGGCGCTAACCTTGTGTGAATGCTGTGAAAAGATAATCATTTGCATATCACAGCATCTTCTTCCTGTCGGTTAAATTTCGCGTCTGTAGCACGTCATCTTCGTGGTGTAGCAATTTTAATTGCCAGTATTGTATGATATCTTTCGTAACCTCTTTTATGAATTTGGGGACATAGGCGACCACCCATCCGTTTACTATTTTTCGTACCATACAGTGATTAGCGAACACTACGTTAGTGAGAGTCATCAACGGTTCAGGAGGAAATGTCTTCACTTCAGTCAGGAAGTTCACTGATATATCAAAATAAGTCCTTTCGTTGTCCTTACGTTCAGGCACACTATATGCATTTTTGTTGTTTTAGCGGGCAATAAACATTTTAGCATAAGAATGTCCGCAATAATAAACTACATGAGGGGTCAATGTCATAAGATTTTATATTTGACGAATTTCAAGAAGTGTAATTGTAAATATAAACAGATCGTTTTGCAATCATCGGCAAGTCATGTCTTTCCAAGACAAAATATATTTTCTGTGATTTTGCAATGCACTTTCTTGTATTTTGCACTACTGCGATGTGTGTTTCAATGTGCCTATGTGCAGACACACAGCATGTACGTTTAATTGTTATTGTTTTAATTTTTAGTATACGTATCGGCATTTGCACAGCCGTAATGCGTTAAGGTGGTGCACTCTTTCATCATGCGGTTTACCTATGAAGTGAGAGCGCACTAAACTAAGAGTTTTTCTCTGTCCTCACGACCAGCATTCCCATTCTCCAAGTTTAAATTATAAGTAACATTTTATGGTTCGTGAATGTATGATGATGATGATGATGTTTGGTTAGTGGGGCGCATAACTACGCGGTTCTCAGCGCCCATACAAATTCCCAACCTTTGCTGAGCCCAATACCGCCATTTTCTTGAATGATGATGAAATGATGAGGACAACACAAACACTTAGTCATCTCGAATCAGGTGAAAATCCCTGACCCCGCCGGGAATCGAGAACGCGACCGCGAGACCACGAGCTGCGGACTCGTGAATTTATGAGTAAGGAACAAGTTGCGAAAGTTATTGTTAGTATTGTTATGATGACGACAAACGAGCCGTCGCCAATGTTGAATGGTGGCCAATGCTAAATAGAAGCATATAAATCACAGCAGGTTTGTCAGTAACGTCGATAAGGTGCTGGCTCCATGGTTTGGATGTGCAACGACTAAAATAATTGGAAGTCGTTGGTAAAAAATAACATATATTGTACTTACCTGGTTGTACAGGACTCTTCTTGGCTGCATACATATAATTATAAACAGATAGCTATTGAGGCCTCACTTAGGCCATACGTTACTAAGCGCCTTGTTAGAGGTTTTTTCCTATCAGCTGAAGGCTATGCTACTTTACTATTTGACGTTCCGAGCAAGAGTGGACGAGAGCTCGCCAGAAACCTGGTACAAGCCGCGGAGCGGCGCTGGTCGCGACTCGCGGGTCCAACGATACTAATACGAACCGCAGTCGATAACTGCAACCCCTAACAAGTATGGTATCGAACGTTGATACCACAAGTATGAAATGGAACATTTTGGTTCTGACATGTCGTTCGATTTTACGCTTTTTTGACATAACATATGGTGTTTAAAAAATAAATAGCTAATTATTCGTTGTATTGTTTACACCAATAAATCTGGTTTGCGACTACTCATCTTTTCTAAAACTCAGTCAATTATATTAATAAAAACGGTCGCATACCTCTGCCGCCAGTTTCAGGCTGACACACATTGCTTGTTATCACATTACTTCTTTCCTCCCTCGTCCATCCATTTCTCCATGCCTATCCCTGTTAACGCTAATTAAAAAGCTACCTTACTGTAATCTATAATTATTGTTTTATTTACCATATACGAATAAAACTATGCGTATGTTTTTCTTGTGACTACTATTCAAACTTTTACAAATTCAGTGTAACATGCATAATGTAATACACAGTCCAGACGAATTAACGTGTCCAGCGGTAACGTTCAACACAAACGTGCAGCAGCGACTAAAGGTGACAGACGGCACCATTACCAGTGTGCCGTCTATAAAGCGCGTCGGGGGGACCCAGAAAACAGTGCAGTCCTTGTCGTAATACGGAAACGTCCAAAAGGGCTTCATCGTTGACATTCGGGCCAAGGGTGACCGGATTTCTAAAACCTCTAATTTTGTAAACTGCTCGCGCGGCGTTGTGGTTATAATAGACCGTGGCTGGCAAAATCGCGCTATCCAAAACCGACGCCGAGGGAATTATTGTGCAGCACGAGCCGCAGATGACAGGATGATCGATGACTGCGAAGGCGAGCACGGACGAGCAGGCGTGTAGCTGTTGAACAACTCTCCGTCGAGATGGACCAAGGGACTTCGACGAGTGTCTCCTCAACGACCATCCACCGAACGTTGCCATGCACGCTCCGCTGCAGGCGCCTTGTTCGCACACCCTTTCATCGACCGCGAAGGCTGCGGTTTGCACTCCAGTACTGTAACTGCAACTGCAGACACCATAATGCAGTTGTTTAAAAGGTTCAGGACACACGTCATTCCGTGGGTGATCTCGTCATTCTGAAAGGCACAATGGATGAACACAAATATACGGCAATCCTTGGGTACCACGTCCACTCCTATAGCAATTTGTTTTTCCTCCGCACGATGGCACCTGCCGGCAGGACAATGGTGCGTGTGACATAACGTGCGTGATCTGAAGAACACCAGGATGAGTTTACCGTACTACCCTGGCCAAACCCAATCAAGGATCTACGGGAGCACTTCGATCGGGCTGTCCGCGTCATGGATCGTTATCCGAGGAATGTAGTGCAACCGGCCACGGCATTGGAGTCGGCACGGCCCCACGTCCCTGTCGGTATCTTCCAGAATCTCATTCACTCCATTCCTTCACATCTCACAGCGCTCCACGCTTCAAAATGTGGTTTGCGAGGGCTTTTCACAGGTTGTCACATTAATACGACTGGACAGTGTGTTTACCAAGAACGAATTTAAAATGCATGTATGTTTTTCTTGTCTGTACCATTGTAATTTTAAGTCTCTAAATTAAAGATAACATGCTTACTCTAATATATGTAATGTAAAATATGTAGAACGCCTCCTCAGATGTGAAGGAGAGCCTAAGGTTTCCAATAAATTATCCAGATGCTTGCCATGTGCTGTTCTACTGACTTTTTGTCAACGATAATTCATTTTTGACATTTGTAAATCTGCTGGTCATACTTTTCTATTAGGCAGTATTGTTTCTTCAATGACTTTTGCTTCTGGATTCTTTAGAGTCTTAAAGGTTGAAACATCGGTTGTAGATAAAGGCAGTATTCTACCGATAAATAACCTTGAGGGACCGGTAGAACACACATATCTCCCCAACTTAACCTGTCAGTACACGCAGGTGTTCTGTCAAACCAAGGCGAATATTTTCACATTAATGCAATGTCTGAAAGTTATTTCCAAGAAGCTATCTTCTCAGTACCTATAAGTGAGCATAATAGGAGTCGTTTGGTATGGTGTATCTGGTATTTCAACAATAGCACTTCCGGTTAGCGCACAACAAAGAGGTCTAGGGTCTCGCGTCTCACAAGCCACCCGCGTGCATTGGTCTCAGTTTACTGTTAGCTCCGCCAAGTTTATTCACGCGCCCGCATATTTGCGGTATCTGCTTAGTTTAGTGGTAGAACAGATTTTGTCGTGCTTAGTACCTTATTTTAGTGTGTTGTAAGTGTTGTAACTGCATCATGGCTTATTCTTATGAGGAACAGGAAGAGAGAATTAGGAACTTGATTGAAGGAGTAATGGCTGAAAGTGACGCTGGTGATTCTGAAGATGGAGAAATCGGCTTTGAAGAAACCCAGGACCCAGAGTGGAAAAGTCATTCCAGCACCGAACAAAAAGCGTCGAGTGATGAATCAGAAGACACTGATTGTGGTGCTGACAGTGATGTGTTTGTCGGTAATGATGGAATAATATGGAATTCACATGCTCCGCCAAATAACTGCCGCACACGTTGTCATAACATCATAATTCATTTACCAGGTGTGATAGGTGTTTTGAAAAGTGCTACAAATCCTCTACAGTGCTGGGAACTGTTTTTTGACGAAAACATACACATACTTGTTGACTGCACTAACAGGTACATTCAAAGTATCCAGGGTAACATTTCAAGGGAAAGAGATGCAAAACAAACTAATAAAGCTGAAATAAAGGCCTTATTGGGATTGTTGTACTACGCTGGTGTAATGCGTGCCCATCAACTAAGTCTACAAAATTTGTGGCGAACAGATGGCACAGGAGTTGAAATATTTCATCTCACAATGGGCATAAACAGATTTCGTTTTCTCCTTCGAGGCCTCAGATTCGACGATAAACAAACGAGAATGGAAAGGGAGAAAACAGATCACATGGCGGCGATAAGACAGGTGTTCAGTCTAATTGTTGAAAACTTTCAGAAGGCTTATACAGTTTCTGAATACGTGACACTTGATGAAAAACTAGAAGCATTCCGTGGAAGATGCAGTTTCAGACAGTATAGGCCAAATAAGCCAAACAAGTATAGAGGGAATGTTTTACACATTGAACATGGAAGTGTATGTTGGGCAACAGCCTGAATGCCCTTACAGACAGGACAACAGACCTGTTGAACTTGTTCAGAGACTTTGCCAACCTATCCTGAATGCAGGCCGCAACATAGCTTGCGACAATTATTTTACAAGTGGCGAGCTTGCAAGCACATTGATTACGAAGAAGACGACCATCGTTGGTACCCTGAGGAAGAACAAGAGACAAGTCCCAAGGGCATTTATTAACACTAAAAACCGACAAGAAACATAGAGTTTGGGTTTCAGAAAAATTGCACCTTAGTCTCTTATGCGCCGAAACGAAATAAAGTGGTACTACTACTGTCAACGATGCACCACAATGGAAATATTGACGAAAATACAGGGAATGATAAAAATCCAGAAGTTATCACTTTTTATAACCTTACTAAGGGTGGAGTTGACGTTGTAGACGGAATGAGTGCAACATATAATATAGCTAGAAGCACAATAAGATGGCCAATGGTTGTTTTTTATAGCATCATGAACACAGCTGCGATAAATGCTGCTATTATTTTCAACTCAAATCAGAAAGAACAACTGAGAAGAAGAGAGTTTATGAGGCAGCTTTCTTTTGCGCTTCTGCATGATCATCTTCAGCAAAAAGTAATGTCAAAAATATTGCCAAGGAAGATAACTGAGAGAATTGGAGAGCTTTGCAGTGTGAAAATTTCCGAAGTGGAATCAACTGCGACTTCACGAGGGTGGTGTGTGCACTGCAGAAGCAAAAACAGAAAAACAAGATATATTTGTACGAACTGCAAAAATACATTTGCCTTGAACATTCTGTTACTGTGTGCCAAGACTGTATCGACAAAATATCTGACTGAATACATGCATTATTTTGATAACAGCTAAATTTTAAGTATCTCCATTTGTGTAAATATTTTTGACCAAAATATTAAATTTATCCCTTAAATATATTTACTAAACTGATTTTAATGATATTACTTCATCTGATAACGCTTCCATCCATAATATACATTTAAAGGCAAATTCCGAAAGATAGAAAGTGCAAGGGTCTGTGAGACCAGCTGCGTGTACTGCCGTCCTGTTTGCAGGTGCGTGCACCGCCGGGTGAAAACAGTTTGTACTCAGTTTTAGCCGGGCGGGTAGCAGTAGGCCCTTATTAACTTATGAAGTTCAACCGTACTGTAACTTCAAGAGAAGATAACCGATACTGATGCCATCTGTACCTAATTCTGACGCTGTCATTGCTGTATGAATTCCAGAACCCATGCAGTACGATATATGACGAAAGCTGTTGCCGAAGCAGTTAGTGTGACTATACGTGTGGAACGGCAAGATGTCAGCAAGGTATCACTTGAGTGCTTACGACCGCGGGCGAGCAGTTGGACTGCACGAAGCGGTGTCACTACTGTGGCCACAGTATTGGGTCTGTGCAGAAGCGTCATCTCTCTATTTAGGAAGTCCACTGAAGGTGGAAATGCTATGCGGAAACACGCAGGTGCTTGTAGACGGACTGCCACACCGCAAGCGGATCGATACTTTGCCCTCGAGGCGGAAAGGAACAGACATCTTACTCCTAGGTAGATCGCTGCAAACCTTGCAACCGCTCTCGGCACACGTGTGTCTGCCAGAACCATTTCGCGGTGATTAAATCAGGCTGGTTTGTACGCTCAGAAGCCTGTTAAATGCATCACACTTAAACCATGCAATCTTCGAGAAGAAGCTCGTTGGCATGGGGTCAGCAACAGTGGTCCATAATGATATATTCCAACGAATCCCGCTTCAGTGTGGCAAGTGATCCTGGCCATCAGTTAGTGTGGAGAGAGATGGGGACACGTCACACACCACTGAATGTTCATGAACTTCATCCGTACGGATTGGCCGTTGTGGTGTTGGCAGGCATTAAGCACAATGGCCGAACGCTGCTGCATATCTTCGCACACCTTATTGCAGGGATAGTATTCTGGATCATGTCCTTATGTTCAGCGATGTCATAGGTCTCTACTTTCAATTGGTGGAAGACAATGCCCGGCCGAACAGGACCGCTGAGGTGTGAGACAAACGGGGAGGTGCAGATATTGAACGTATGGAATGGCCGCTCTTAGAACTCTATAGCACGTCTGGGATCTCTTGGTAAACGTGTTTCTCAACGAACAACCCCTCCACGAACCGTACAAGCAGTGAAAACCGAGCAGCGGTCAGCAGACTGGACTCGCACTCGGGAGGACGACGGTTCAAACCCGCATCCGGCCATCCTGATTTGGGTTTTCTGTGATTTCCCTATTTCGCTTCAGGCAGACGCCGGGATGGTTTCTCTGAAAGGGCATGATCGACTACCTTCCCCGTCCTTCCCTAATCCGATGGGGCCAATGACCTCGCTGCTCGGTACTCTCCCCAAGTCAACCAAACAACCACTGAAAACCGCCCTCCTCAACAGTTTGATAGCCAGCATAAATAGCACGCGCAAAGTGTGCATTAGTGCTCGAAGAGGGCATATTCCTCACGGAGCGCTGCTCTCTCTCATATGATGAAATATGTACCACTTTTCGTTATAAATACACCGCTCGACCTCTACTACGTATATACTATGTCTAATCTCGTCCATTATTGTCTGTTATTGTTCCTCTAGAAACTGTCCTGTTCCTCAGTAGTTGTCATGTAGTGTATCTGTCTATCTATCTGCCTGTCTATCTGTTTCTGCCTTTCTTTGAATCCTACCTTCTATATGAGACATATTTACAAATTTTAATCACGAGACGGAGCGAAATCGAGAAGCCGCCCTCACGCCCCACCTGCGCTGTGTATCACGAAATAGTCTCGACTTCATCTCTCCTGCCCAGCCGGCCATGGCGCCGGCCTGATCCCTGTCCGGCCCCCACGGCCTCACAACGCGGCCTTAATCTCGCCTCGGCCGCCCCTGCAATTGGCTGCCACCCCGTGAGGTTCCACTGGGCCGAATACAATGCCTCCCCCTCGGGGCGCAGCGTGTAAGACTAGTATTCAGGTACACTACACCGCGAAAATAGCGACAAGCCAGTCATCACTTGCCTGAACTATTGTACCAGCACTTATTAATTTATTACCACCAGAGGGGAAATTTCGTCTGTACCACATAAACGTACTTCAGTAGTGGTTATCAATAGGCATATCATTATTTTTATAATTGTATAGGTAATCGATATCTCTGAAAGTGTAATCACCAGTGCAACAGACAAAAAAGAGTTATTCGCAAGCAATTCTAGGATCTCAGAAAACGATTACATGGAAGTACAAGACGTACAGAAAGCAGACCCATTATCAGTGACAGAAGCATCTAGAAGTTTCGATTCGAGATACGCGCAATGGCATTGATGCACCAGGGATCAGGTGAGTCAAAACATGTAGGGAAATCATCCGCACCGCACTATCGCATCGAACAGTTCGTACCTGCAGACAGGCAACCCGGTGAACAGATTCCCACAGCGGGCGGCTGTCACAGCGTCCCGGAAAATTCATGTCAATGGCTTTATAACAACATCTACCGCTATAACTACTCTTACGCTTAAACACAAGTATAATACTTCCTTCTAACAGTACGAGAGGAAGTAGCCGATAGTGTTATTATTCCTACAAAAGGAATTTAAAATTGACCGTTATCGCGTGTTAATCGAAAGATGTCGAACTATTTTTTTTAGTTATCTGGAAGATTACCTTCTGATGCGGAGCAGTAGTTGAACTAACGGGAATCAAACCTAAATTATGGTTAACTGTAGTTAACGGAAAGAAAAATATTTGCGAGCCTCAATGCGCAAAGTCGTCCTAAGAGACTATACAACTCATTTAGAAAATTATCTATTATGTACTGCTTTACTTGGTACTATACTCTGTTTTCGAAATACGACACAAAACAACAGCACAATCTAGTAAGCGTTGGAAGAGAAGTTTGCCATTAGCAACACAGTTGGAAACCATAATTGTCTAGAGAACAAACTGGCTCTCACTAACATCTACTTTCTGTATTCAAGACAAGAAAGATAAGATTCATTACACAGTGTCATTTACTGACAGAGTAGTACAACTGATATGGATATGAGGTGGTTTCACTAATTAACTATTCGAAAACACTGATCTAGCAAAAATCTATAAATTGTTATGCCAATTGATGTGGTTACTATACTTTTTCTTTGGTAATATTTACTTCTTTATTTCAATTGAGAATAAATAAAAAGGTGCATATTATTTTGTAATGGATTTTATACTAAACGAGTTGAATGAAGTAAATACTTCTCCATTGTTGTTCATTATACTGTCCTCAGTCACCAATGACAGTATTTGCACTTATACAACACGGTGTATATCTGTTACTGTGTGTAAGAGAATGCAGTAGACAACTTGCTCGACAAGAAAGCTGTTTGGCCTAAATTTGTCTTTTTAAAATGTCATTCCCTACCATAAGTAACGATGCGTTCTATAAGATCCACTACGTTTACATCTAAATCTGTACTCTTCTTCTACTTCGGGTATTCCACGCCTATCCCGAGGAATCGCAGATTGATTAAGATGCATAACATTTCTGTCTACAACCTCCGCAAGCCACGTTAAGGCGGGTGGGGCGACCCATTTCATTAAACTTATAACTTAAACATGATACTACGTTCCTTCCCAGTATTTTACAGACAGGTTATACATAGATGACCCTCTCTCATGTTGCGTATTAATCACTGAAATTTTTGGGAAAGCAGTTAGATAGGCACAAAAAGTTATATGTCTAATATTTTCTTTTTAGGAGTTCATTAAATTTTGGGGGTATTTCTGTATGTATTATTTATGATTGTGTGGACAAATTGGGTATCGTGAATTTCTCTTAAAGGATAAAGTGTGTAAACAAACGTTGATTTAACGTGTGTGTAAAACAGGTGTGTATTTTGGGATTTAAATTGTGTTAAATAATCAATAGCGACAAGTGTGATGAGTGATTTGTAACATTTCGTCGCTCTAAAACAAAGTAAAAATGGGTTCTAGTTCGCGCTCGAAAATTCGAGAGGGGTGTTCAGGAAGAGTCGCGTAACGATGTAAGTACAAGCGACGATTTATTTACGAACGTGACGAAAGCGTAGAATAAGACAGTGAAATAAACTTCAAAACTGCAGACCAAGAACTGAGAAAACCAAAGCGAGGGAAAGGTTACGTAAATAGCTAATAGAAAATTCAGAAGAGCAGACCAGAGGATTGGGTGCAAAGTTGCAGGCCAAGACTGGTGAGGCGCAGAACAAAATGGAAGAAAGATATGGAGGGTTTAACAAGCAATTGAGAAAAAGGCTTACGGCAGAACAAGTAATACAGAATAAGAAATCAGTAAGGAAGACTGAAGTGATCGAGGAATAACAGACCAACTATCGGGAAGTTTTAAAAGAAATGTTGCGTGAGTTGGAAGAACTGAGTAGCCATTGGAATAAAGATAAGGATGAAATATTAACATAAATTATCAGTATGAATCCGGAAGATTTCGAGAGCACCAAGGAACAAATTTCAGAGCAGAATAAGACAATACAGGAATTAGAAGAGAAATATGGGCTATTGCCATGACCATAAATGACGAAAACTCTTTGTTTGAGGAACGAATTTGAAAGCATAACCAAAAACACTGACAAAATTCAGTCAGAGGGGGCACTGCCTGGTACGATTTCTGACACTGAAGAAGTAAGGTCATTATTTAAATACAAGCAAGGACAATGCAAGATCAACAAACAGCAGCGAAACGTGACAAGTGAGTTATGCCAACCGTTCGCCCATGTAGAACAGACGCTAAGTCGCTAAATGGACAGAAAGTTAATACTTGCAATCAAAGATGAGACGATGATTATAGTGATTAGGATGTTGAAGCAGATTATGGTACAGTTGCCAACCACCGAGGAATGGCGGTCGGTTCACTAGACATACGAAGATATTCACCACGAAGGTAGATGGCGGATTCGATTGCAAGCACTTCCTAACGAAGTGTTCCGAAATTCGTAGAACGTAATCCATCCCCAGCCTTGGATCGAACGATTCCATCATTCTGTGCCTCGGCCGTGGCCCTGTTGATATCGGATGGAGTTCCTGTGTGGATATTTGCAGGCAACGCCTGCCGTGAGAATGCTGGCAATTGCTAGAGAATGCAGGGAATTTTGCCACGTGTTCCGCTCTGTGTAATGTTCGGGAGTAGCGCTGGATCCTTTAAAACATAGGATCATGATATTTCTCAACTTTAACAAGTCTAGGTTCACTCTCCGATCAAGTTCTTGAGCAGACGCTTCACAGCAGAACAGGTCACTGCATCGGCCGTATTGCCCATCACAACCAATCCGAACATCTATAAATAAATCATGAACGCGTATCAAGCACGTTGTATCAGCAGGCCAATGCGAAGTTAAACTCCAGGCCTTCAAAAACTTATTACGATCCAGAGGAAAGGTCACGAAATAATCAATGGCGTAGAACAAATCAAACAATCTGCCGCAGAACCCATGGAGTAGTAACAATAGATTTAATGGACGGAACAATACACGAAGGCGAGACCAATCCCAAAGAGATCATTACCCATATCACAACAAGAATGGTGGCAGAAACAATAGCGTGAATGTGGAAGGAGTCAGCGTAGATACAGTCCCAATAGGCGGAAATGGTAGGTGCCTACTTTCGACAATGCAAACCAGCGTAGACTAGAACTAAGAAGAAACAATAATGATAGACCAGTAGCATATAATGGGGTAGAAATTTTACAAATTCGCTCAGCTGACCTGCCATTCACAATGACGATAAAGTGAGGCAGAAGGCGAAGGAGAAAGAAATTCTGGAATAGCAGGCGGTGAAAATTTTGTCACCAGCGAACATGTAAGAAAGGGCTTGTTGGAAGAGGCAGAGAATGGTGGTGCGTTAGCCTTGAGTCCAGTGATTAATATCTCAGTCAGCTCGTTAGCTTTATGGTCTATTTTCGATACAGGAAAACGGTTCTCCATTATCATCAAAAGCACTTTCGAAAAATGTGAAGCAGTAGGAACTTTGCTGGTAGTACAATTACAAGAAATTGTGTAAGAGGGCAATTTTTGGCCAACTATTGAAATGAATTAGCAAACTATTAGCTTTTAGGGATCACTGAGTACTTTAGAATTCAATTTATTGATTTACCACCTTTAAATGTCGATGTGATTTTAGGCATTGATTTCTTAGTTTCTGGGTGTAAAAGGCACCAGAGAAAGAATTCAGCTTGAAAACTGTGTTCTCAAGAAAGAATTAGAGATGTAATGTTAGAAGCTTATTGCAGAACCAAGCTTGACTAACGATTATGAATGAGTTGCTACTAGTATCCTGGTCCCAGGTCCTTGACTTTTTGGTGTCCGAGCAACAACAAAATACGCAGGTAACTGATATTGTAAGAGGGAACTTTTTTTGTGTTGGTGAGATGCCCGAAGTGGAGCAAGAAGAACTATGCCATATCTTGCAGCGCCGCCTAAAAGTGTTTTCTGAGGCAACAGCCGCTTTTAAAAATATTGTTTATGGGTTTAGTGTCAAGGGCCATCTAGCGCAAAAGGAAAAGATGGAGAAAGAAACTCAGGATATGATGGGGCAATGGATCATCAAAAGAGCAGTATCTTCCTATAATAGTCCATTCTTAATCGTTCCAAAACTAGTCTTTAATTCGAGACAAATCAACACCATAATATTTCCTGAAAGTCAGGCCAAAATTCATGGACGAACCAACAAACCAAAACAAAAATAGCTGTCTTCCATTGACTTACGATTGGGGTACTGCCATGGTATTAGATTCCAAGTGCAGACAAGATTTACCATACCCTTTGTCATGGGACCACCCATCAGTTCAAATCGATTAACTTCGAGCCAAATATTTTGTTCACCACATATATTCAGGAACTAGATTCTGTATACATCGACGTGCTGAAATCAAGAGTAACCATGTATGTCGATGACATGTAAATAGCTGAGAAAGTATGGCAGGAGCACAACGAAGTTGTTAGACGTATTTGAGGAAGGGAGTTAACCATTAATCTTGACAAGTCACTATTTGAACGACAGAGTGTAGACTTTCTAGGCCATATTGTGTGTCATTCGGCCAGACCCAGGAAAAATCGTGGCGATGAAAGATTATCCAACTCCAGAAACCAAGAGGCAGATAAAAGCATACCTCAGGATAGCAATTTTTTTAAAAAATGGTGCATCGACTCTTGGATATTATCCACCCCAACATTGGGCAGCCCGAAGTGAACAGAAATAGTCTGGAATTGAGATGCAGCAGCACAAAAAGCATTTGATAGCTTCGAAAGTGCATTATTTAATGCACCTATTTTTTACATGAAATATTTTTGGAGCTGCAAGTGTGAACAACCAGTAAATGACGACAATGAGAATTTGTGCTGGACCGGGATTGGAACCCGGATTTTCCGCTTTACGTGAACGGCCACCTCAACTGCTTTAGCTCTCCATGCACAACTCTCAGTCAGATCCAAACTTTCATATGTCGTCGTTCCTGTACCCGAACCTGTACTAACACACACTTTATGCAATTCCCGGACAGGTGAGAGCATTTTAACTGAATGTTGCTACTTGGTATCGGCGAATAAATACGACACTGCAGTGCCTGTTCTGTTAAGAGAAACGATGCAACTTTCGTTCAGACATGCATCCAAAGCAGGCACCGTAATATCGCACCCATCTTGGCCAAACCTGACCTAAGCAAACCTTTTTGTATGTTGAAAGGCATTTGGGGGTCTCGTCTCAACGCACGGATCTTCTAATAGTCCGAAAGTGATGACCCACAATCTTTGAACACAATCTCACTTTCGAGGCAGATCTTTTCCAGATGCAAAATCAATTATTCAGTGACAGAACCAGAAGCCTTGACCATTGTTTGGCCCTTTATGAAATTCAGATGGGACACTTAACTGCACGAGCATACAAAGCATGGCACCCTGCTTTTTCGTATGTTGCCCTAACGAATTCACTGTAGGCTCGGACACTGGGCTCTTTACCTACAAGAATTCCAGTTTAGTACTGAATACATCCCTGGATAAAAAATATAATAGCGTTGTCTCGAGCTCTTGATAGTTTGCCGCACAGTAACTACAGAGATGGGTAAGACAATAGTTTCGGTTAACCCTGTTTAAAGAATGTAAGATTCCAAAGAAAGTAAGGTTGTCTCTCGAATATATCGGGCAAGAATAGGGCAAGAGTCTGGTGTTAACACATTCCAATCGGGCCACAGTGGCTGCTGCAATCCCCAGGAACTGTACACGATTTCGACTTCTTTGTGTGGCTATTGCTTATAACGTGGAAGAGAAAAGCAGATTACTGTGTGTTTCAGAAATACCGTCATCGATTTCAATCTCACTATCGTCAGTTTCGTCAGATTCTTCAAGCATCCTCTGAATTTCATAAGCCAAACTGTTGCCCGTTTTACGACAAACTTTTGCGACCGAGAAGCTTAGTGAAAAACAAACGTGCACAAACCGATCAGGCCTGTAACATGTCATATAATCATATAGTTCATACAGTACTTTGTGGATAGAGCAACATCTACCTAGCACATCTACGAAGTATTAAAATAGCGAAAAACTTACTTCAAAACGTCGCTACTAGGAAATAACGCATCGTGAAGTAGCAATTGGAAAAGTTGTACTCTCGAGATTCCTCAAGCGTTGAAGCTAAGAAAAAAATAAAAAAAAATTTGCCCGTAACTTCTGCAAGCAGCAACCGGAATGTATCAAAAAATATAACATTGGCGTGACATGAGAGAGACTGAGCAACTTTATGCCAGTAATACTGAAAGGTGGCTACACTGCGTCACAGCGCCAGAGATCGCGCCAAAGAGTATTATTCCGCCGCCTCCACTGGCAGTGCTTGTTGAGAAGTTCCCGTAGTTAATGCTTGTTGAGAAGTTGCAGTAGGCAGTCGTAGTTGAGAAGTTGCGGTAGAGAGTGCTTGTTCAGAAGTTGTGGTGGTTAGTGCCTTGCTGAGAGGATGTTGATAGCTGTACTATTTGAGGCCATGTTGTGTGCAGTTGTTTTGATGGGCTAGACACCAGATGTTGTTGGATTGGGGATGTTGTACTGATCAGAGTGTACTTTTCGTCAATATATATTAAGGTAAAGAAAGTTTTTTTATTTCAAATGTCTTAAACAATAGTGCCTCTTGGTCACAGGTTCTGTCAACAAAGCATCTGGCTTGTGTTCATGCATTAGAGTGTAATTCTGGTTTCAATGTGCAATTATAGTATTTCTGTTTTTTTTTTAAATTTCTTCATTGTAAATGGCGTTTAAAGCGTCTTGTCGTATTGAGGAAGAACCGTGCCAGATGTGTACGTTGAATCACACTTACACACACAGAACAGCTACACTTGTGCCTTGCTGTTTCGTAGCTTTCATAGTTGCTGGGGACTTAATTAATTAATTATGTTAACGGAAATTTCGTTTCATTCTTTGTTGTTGTTCTATGCAGTCAGATTGCGTACTAATACTAGTCAGGGCCAACCGTTTACGAGACTGAGTAACCGGACAGACAGCTACTAAAATTAAAAATATTTGCATTATATTTAATTAAGCCCCCATGTACGGGGCGACCGCTGCATCGGATCGTCCCTTGGAATTCTTCTGATAGTAAAAATAGCTGACAGTAGTATTGTTGTAGTAATTTGTAGGTTAGTAATTGTAGTCTATATTGCATGTGTAGATTTGGTAATTGAATATTTGTAGTTGTCTTGTCATTCTTCTAATGGTATTTTTGCAGAATTTAATTTTTGATGTCTTTTATACGGGTTTGACAATGTTGTGCAATTATGAAGATTTCAATTGTTCGTTAATCGTGTTTGTCGGAAAGTATTTCGTGTGAATGGTATTTTTGGAGATAAAGTGTCATAGTGTGTAATTTTCGTATAGTGACGAGTTTTGTATGTTTTGTAAATGATTACGCGATGGATGAAAAAGGCAAAAATGATGGATAGTCAGAATGACGAAATTGTTGACATGGCGAACTCGACAACACAGGAGAACAGTATGATGAATAATGAAGTTGAAAACAATTTAATAAGTCGGGAAAATAGTCCGGAACCATTTCAAAACTTTTCACAATCAAAAAATTTTCAGAATACGAGATTAACGACAGAAGATTTTGGAATAATATCGAACACAGATAGCTTTACGGCTATGACGAAGGAAGTTAGTTTTATGGGAAATGTTAGGGGCGAAAAGAATTTGGAAGCAGTTAATATGGAGCAGTTGATGGGTGCTATATTAAATTTGGGATCACAGATGGGAACAATGGAAACACGGTTATACTCGCTGGGATCACAGTTGGGACCACAAATAGGAACAATTAAAACGGAGATGGAAACAATGGAAACACGGTTAGATTCACGAATAGGGACATGTTTCAAAAACATGGAAGATGAATTAAAGAAAGAAATTAGAGAAGAAGTACAACCGATTTTGAATTCTCACAATAATAGATTAATTGCAGTAGATATTAGACATAAGGAACAGGATAGAGAACAGGAAGAAAGAGATCGCGTGATAGTACCAAAATTTTCAGAGTTAAATTTACAACGTGCACACGATAAGGAAGAAATATTTGAGAGAATCGAGGAATCCGTACCAAATGACAGAATAAATAACCTAACACAACAGTATGAACAGTTAACTACTAAATGTGTCAATACTGAAACCCGACGAGTCGCGACACTTACGGAAGACGTAAATAAACAGAAAGAACAAATAGGTGACTTATCGGAAAGAGTAGAGGAGATTGCAGATAAATAGACAAGTCTTAGTTTAAATGGGGATAGAGATTCAGATGATACAGCTCCATTGCCATTTGCAGAAACCGAAGAGTACCAGAACATAAATAAAAATGTTGAAAAACAGGGAAAATTTAATGAACGCGTTAAAAGGGAATTTGAGGCATTACAAAAGCAAGTCAAACAAATTGAAGGCGAAATCGTAGGAAAAGACAGCAGAAGAAATTTAGAATCACAGATAGCAGAGGGGTTTGAAGAAAGTAATTTGTTTCATTTACGGGATGCAACAAGAGAGCGCCAGGCGCGCGAACTTGACGATAATCGACATTCGGACTGGGACAGACGCGGTAGGTCTTTGTCGCCACGAGGCGAAAACTTTGACTATAAACACTTCTTAACTGTTCGGAAATTTAAGATCTTTCGCAATTCTAAGAATGACATACATCCATGTTCATGGTTAGATCAATTTATGTACGCACTTCCACCAAATTGGCCACTAAGTCACAAACTGGAATTTATGTGTGAATATTTAGATAACGAACCGGCGACGCGGATGCGCGCACTTATTAGAGATTGTAATAATTTAAATGATTTTTATCATGCATTTCTATCGGCATATTGGTCCGAAAACACGCAAGACAGAGTCAAACATAGTGTTATTATGCAGCGTAATTTTAAACAGTCTGAGTTCTGCACGCCAACAGAATACTTTGAAGACATGATTCGAAAGAATCAGTTCCTTTAAAGCCCTTATAGCCCGACTAAATTAATTCGCATTTGTTTAACTAAGCTGCCACAATCGATAAGACAAATTGCTTTAGCTGGAAGATGTAAAGACGACATTGAGACTTTTAAGACTTTGCTACAAGAACTTGGGTATGACAACGACGACGGGACTTCTTGTAACTTTTTCAGTAACTGTAATTACAATAGATTTTCAGAGAAAAGGGATAGTGATCGGAACGGACGTTATATGGGTAATTTTGAGAATGACAGACGAAACAGACAGGACAATAGATACCAGCCTTATGACAATAGTCTTCAGGGGATTCACTACACTAAGTGAATATGTGCCGTAGCGTGCACAGGGCCCCGAGCTGTAGTAGTGCTGTTTCCCTTTTAGTTTTCTGCACTTCTGCCTATTCTTTTACTATTCTTTGTATCTATAAAAACAACTCTTCAACTATCAATCTATCTAGAGAGTCGGTAAAGAATAACCGGATATGACTATTTTACCCAAAAGCAACTTCAGAAATTACCGTTTGGACTTACTGTAACTTCAGCAGCATTCATTCGTAGCTTAAACGAAATTTTACCTGTTTATATTCGTGACAATATTACTTCATATGTTGACGATATTCTTATTGCTAAACGTTCTTGGAGTGAGCACAACAAAATTTTAGATTCATTATTACGTATTTTTGGAAGAGTTGGCATTACAGTGAACTTGGGAAAATCTGAATTTGGTCGTTCTCAGGTGTAATTTCTTGGTCACATTATTTCTACAGAAGGTATTCTTCCTGATCCAGAGAAACTAGACGCTATTCGTAATTATGCTGTTCCTACTACAAAACGTGATATTCGTAGTTTCCTTGGTGTCTGTAATTTTCTTAGACGCTTTGTTAGATTGGACAATTTGGCCACACCTCGTTTATGTGAACTACCTGGAAAGAATTGTAATTGGTGTTTGGATGAGGAAGCTCAATCAGAATTTGAACAACTTCGTGATGCTTTAGTTGCTGCTCCACTTCTTTCACATCCGGATTTCTCTAAAAATTTTTGTTTGGCGACGGACTCATCATACAAAGGCCTAGGTGCACACTTATTTCAAGAGATAGAAGAAAACGGCGTTGTAGCGCAGAAAACTATTGCATTTGGAAGTCGTGTTCTCTCTAAATCAGAAAAGAATTATTCGATTACGGAACTTCAGGCTTTGGCTGTTGTATGGGCTTTCACAAAATTTCGCGTATTTCTGTATGGCAGACATACTAAGGATTACACCGATCATCGAGCTCTGAAATTTCTTATGTCAACAAAATTAACACATGGAAGATTGTCACGATGGGCGCTGTATCTACAGGAATTTGATTTCAGTATTGTTTACATCCAGGGTTCTTCAAATATTATTGCTGATGCTTTATCACGTGCACCTATGGGTTTGAAACAAAGTGCTGAAGAGGACTGCAAAGAAAACAGTTATTGTTTGATGTATATTCAAGGCGTTGCGTATGAGAATTTTATTTCGTCTTCGATCCAGGACATCGCTAAGGAGCAAAATAAGGATCCAATCTGGAAGGACATTAAGGAGAAGTGGAGGAGAAAGGAAAGCGTAGCGATCAGACAGTATTATTTAGTTTGCAATGATATTCTTTTTAAACGAAAATCGGCCGAAACTCTGTTTGGTCAGTTTGTATTCCTGATGAGTGCGTTAATAAATTGATTTGGTATACACATTTCAGTTATGCACACTTTGGTCCCAGAAAATGCTTTCATAAATTACGAGAAAACTGCTACTTCAGTAATATGGAAAAACGTATTCGATCTGATCTTGCCAAATGCAAATTATGTCAAAAGGCTAAGCCGCCAACTATTTCTCACAGAGCACCGTTGTTTCCTATCATTCCAGCGAAATTAAACGAGATGGCTGCAGTCGATTTGTTCGGTCCAGTGGTTCGTTCTACTGATGGTTTTGCGTATATTTTGGTAGCAGTGGAATTGACATCAAAATATGTGTGTTTTACACCTTTACGCAAAGCAACAGCTCGTTCAGTATCTAATGCCTTCATCAAATATTTTCTTAAAGAAGTGGGTCATGTTGAGAAGGTTATATCAGATAATGGATCACAGTTTTGCTCTAAAATTTGGCTTCATACTCTACGGCATCGTAAGATTAAACCAATTTTCATTTCACTTTTTCACCCTCAATCTAACGCTTCAGAGAGATGGATGAAGGAAATCAATAAATTGTGTCGACTTTATTGTCATCAAAATCACAGAACATGGGATCACTATCTTCATATTTTTCGAAACATTCTGAATGAACTCCCTAATGATTCAACTTCTTTACCGCCTATATTGATATTAAAGATGAAGCACCGACAAATCGTATTTCTGAAATCGTTCCTTTTCCGCCTTCACATAAACTGCGGCATTCTGAAGTTGTCATCCTGGCTCTACAAAATATTGCATCTGCGGCTGCTAGAAGAGAGAAATCAGCTAAACGTCCTGGTCGTTTAAAAACCTTGTCAGTTGGTCAAAAGGTGTTAATTAAGTCTCATCGTTTGTCTCACAAAGGAAAGGGCTTGTGTCGCAAATTTTTTCTGCTTTATAATGGTCCATATAGGGTTCGCAAAATTATTCATGATAACACTGTCGAAGCAGAAACTCTTAAATCTCGGCGCTCTAGGGGAGTACATCATATATCGAACGTTAAAATTTTTGTGGAATGACATACTTTTGAGAAACTAACAGTTATACGTAAACACGTAGAGAGTACAAGGATACGACGCCGTGTTCTGGAGGCGGCACATACTCAAAGCAACAGTCAAGCCTGCGCGCCGCACAAGGCAGTCGTTGACCGCAAACAATTACTTCCTACGTCACGCGTACCTACAGCTTATCGAGCCCTCTGTGCGAATGCACTGACAGCCGTAAACAAATACACAGTCTAATTTCTCTGATTAAATTCAGTATAAAGCTATAGTGACTTGATAAATTATGTTATTAACGTTCAGTATTTTTCAGGATACGGTTGTATAAAATATTTAAGACCCTCAGGTAAATTCTATGTGTGTCCCACGTTAAGAGGACTTGCTATCGAGAAATTTTCAGGAAGAATGCAATTTCGAAGAAGAAACTAATAAACCAAAAAGGTAACTATTAATTGAGTTTATTTTTCAGGTAACATATTTCCACTTAGGTACGTACTTTAGACGTAATTTGCTGCTCGCGATTACGTGATTTATACTTTGTGCTAAATTTTATGTTCTATGAATTTACTTGTGAAGCGACGTGCTTGCGTACATTTGCTGATTTTGACAATGTTTTATTAATGAACAGGGTTGTTACTTGTGTATATTATGCACCGCTTGGCTGCACTGCTTTTTCACTGATGTCACATTTTTTTGAATTATGTGCCTGCTGTGCTTATTTATTTAAATTATAATTGTCTCCTGATTAATTGTGCTGACTGGTTATGTATGTAAGTTATACTTTGTGATTTATCTGCTTGCGCCTTCATGTTTACTTATTAAGATTATGTATGAACATTTATTTGCTTATGCTGATATGATGCTAATGACCTGTTTATTATGTAAGATATGTATTTGCTGCCTTGCGTATTGATTGCATATTTTCACATTTCTGTTTTGTTGTCATGACTACTCTTTTATTTGATGTATAGAAATGCTGATATACAGTGTACGAACATGGAGTTTAGGTCACACTATGGTATTAATTATAGATTATTCGCTTGCCAGAGCCTCGTTGTAGGGATTGTGCTGCATCCACTTGTTGACAATCTGTTCTCTACTGGTATATTTACTCGCTATTGCATGTTTTGCTTACGCTCAGTGCCTTATATTTTTAAGATTAGAAAATGAACTGCTATAATTCTACGAACAACATTGGTACAAGAAACTTCATTGAAGTCACATGAGTTGGAGGTTTTATGGAATCTGTATAAATTTATGCTAATAGGAAGGAAGCTAACGACATGACATACCAACATTAGCTTTAGACCATTGACAGTTATTACACTGCATTCTTCATGAGCAATTGAAATAGCAAGTGGCAGTTGACACAAGAAATACTCCACATGTTTGCTTCTCTTTTGCCATGATTCTTGTAGTGGTGTACACACTGTGAAATATTATGATCATTCACACTCCGTACTCGTACTTACTTACTGAAAGTTATTCGAACTAAAGGCTGTTAGAGGTCATGTATGCATTTCCTTTATTTAATGATGGACAAGGTAACCAAAATGTATTTTATAATTCATAATGAGTAGAAGATTTGGGTCAGATGGATTACACAGAGGTTGTGTGTGGACATTATGTCTTTGGATTGTATGGGATGATGAATTGAAGTTTGCACTAGAATTTTATCTGTACTTGTTCGAGGAGACTGACTAGAGGAAAGAGTTGTTATAGAAGTGAAATGATATTGGCGATAAGGTTTATATGTATCGACGTATTGAAGAGGTATTATTGAGATATTGAGATTGTGTGAAGTTGATGATTATTGGAGTTTTGGTGGACAAGAGGAAGGTAAATGATATTGATGATAAGGTTTATATGTATAGACGTAAAAGGTATTATTGAAGTATTAAGATTATGTGATGCTGATGATTATTGGTGGATAAGAGGTAAAGTAAGTGAGGAGCATATTTTTTGTTGGTTTAAATGGAACAAGGAGGATGAAGATGGCAGACTAGAAGACTCAAGTGGAAGGAAGATTGTCTACACACACACTTTGTTAAATCACTAAGCAGTATATACTTTTTTTTTTTTTTTGGAGAGAGGAAGCATTTGCATATCTTGGCACACTGACAGTTGTTCAGCAACCGTACATTTTGATTTGGCTTGGCAAACATTGGTCTTGACATGATGACTATGACGTTGACTAACTATTATTGGCTGTTATACATTGCTGCCACTACTACTTGACACATGTCGAACATCAAATCTTTGACAGAATTGCATTTACACAGTTAACACTATTCAACTACACAGTAGCACTTAATGTGGATGAAAGATGAGTGAGTGTGTTTTGTGTGTTTTCCTTTCCTAATCCCAAATAATTGGTACCGACCTATCTCCTAAATATTATTTTACTTGTTTGTTGTGGCTTGCACTGACACCCATAAATATTATAGGTTTATTGATATTTGTGCATTTCTAATAGTTAATATGACAATTATTTGATATCATTTGTGTGTTTATTATAATTTGTATGTTTAGTGTAAGAGCATTAATAATAATTTTGTAAAAGCAATTGTGTGTGCCTTCAAACTGTTGTTCATGCCTGCACCTGTTCAACATTAATGGGTGCCACTTAGAAATGTTTAATTTCTGCTGATGAACTCTGATGAACTGTCTGATTAGTGATAGTGAATATTATGGACTGTTACCTGCACTTGTTCAACATGATGTTTGCCACTTGGAAATGTTTAATTTCTGCTGATGAACTCTGATGAACTGTCTGATTAGTGATAGTGAATATTATGGACTGCAGTCTGCACCTGCTCAACATTGCTGGGTGTCACTAATGGAACTGCTTCTACTGAAATGCGGTCACTTGTTGCTATCTGCATCCGTTCAACATTGCTGGGTGCCACTGATGGAACTGCTTTGACATAATGTCACTTGTTGGTGTCTGCACCTGTTCAACATTGCTGGGTGCCACTGATGGAACTGCTTCTACTAACATAATGTCACTTGTTGCTGTCTGCACCTGTTCAACATTGCTGGGTGCCACTGGTGGAACTGCTTCTATTGACATAATGTCACTTGTTGGTGTCTGCACCTGTTCAACATTGCTGGGTGCCACTGATGGAACTGCTTCTACTGTCATAATGTCACTTGTTGGTGTCTGCACCTGTTCAAAATTGTTGGGTGCCACTGATGGAACTGCTTCTACTGAGATAATGTCACTTGTTGCTGGCTGCACCTGTTCAACATTGCTGTGTGCCACTAATGGAACTGCTTCTACTGAAATGATGTCACTTGTTGCTGTCTGCACCCGCTCAACATTGCTGGGTGCCACTGATGGAATTGCTTCTACTGAAATAATGTCACTTCTTGCTGTCTGGACCTGTTCAACATTGCTGGGTGCCACTGTTGGAGCTGTTTAATTAATGCTGATGAAATGTTATGAGACTGCTATTTGCACCTGTTGACGATTGCTGGGTGCTACTGCTGGAACTGTCAACTACTTGTTTATTGAATTATTGACAAGATTTTATGTGAATATTTATATAAACTGATTTTTTATGTATTTAATGTTTATGAAATGTTTTGAGACTCTTACCTGCACCTATTCGTCATTGCTGACGCTATTGATTGAATTGTTTAACCGCATGATACTTGTGTAAACTATTATGTTATGTACAATCACATGTATGCAAGCATTTGTATTCCTTACTGTATTTTATATATTAAGTTATTGAAGGGTCAGTGCAAAGCCAAATTTTATCTAGTTATGTGATATTTACTTATTAATATTATCTTTTATTTTATCTGTATTTTTATTTGGACGAATTTGGTGGTATTTTCACCACCAATGCTGGCAAAAATACCATCAAACTCTAGCCCGTGGAGGACGGGCATATGAAAGGTGGCTACACTGGGTCACAGCGCCAGAGATCGCGCCAAAGAGTATTATTCCGCCGCCTCCACTGACAGTGCTTGTTGAGAAGTTCCCGTAGTTAGTGCTCGTTGAGAAGTTGCAGTAGGCAGTCGTAGTTGAGAAGTTGCGGTAGAGAGTGCTTGTTCAGAAGTTGTGGTGGTTAGTGCCTTGCTGAGAGGATGTTGATAGCTGTACTATTTGAGGCCATGTTGTGTGCAGTTGTTTTGATGGGCTAGACACCAGATGTTGTTGGATTGGGGATGTTGTAATGATCAGAGTGTACTTTTCGTCAATATATATGAAGGTAAAGAAAGTTTTTTTATTTCAAATGTCTTAAACAATAGTGCCTCTCGGTCACAGGTTCAGTCAACAAAGCATCTGGCTTCTGTTCATGTATTAGAGTGTAATTCTGGTTTCTATGTGCAATTATAGTATTTCTGTTTTTTTAAATTTCTTCATTGTAAATTGCGTTTAAAGCATCTTGTCGTATTGAGGAAGAACCGTGCCAGATGTGTACGTTGAATCACACTTACACACACAGAACAGCTACACTTGTGCCTTGTTGTTTCGTAGCTTTCATAGTTGCTGAGGACTTAATTAATTAATTGTGTTAACGGAAATTTCGTTTCATTCTTTGTTGTTGTTCTATGCAGTCAGATTGCGTACTAATACTAGTCAGGGCCAACCGCTTACGAGAGTTCGTAGCCGGACATACAGCTACTAAAATTTTAAATTATTTGCATTCTTTTTAATTAAGCCCCCATGCAATACTTAGTTAAGGAAAGTGTGTTGCTTCAGAGAAGACACTCGAGTGATCAGAGGTGACTGATGGTCACTCCTGGTGAACTGGTTAACAAGCTGGTTCGGTCGACGCATTTGTACTACGCACACTTTGAGGGTAATGTTACCAGGAATTATAGGAGGCCTGTTATTTCAGTGACATGCTGTAGAGAGTGTATCGGTTACTAGATAAGTGCCAAGTCTGTCAAAAGGCGAAGCAAGTGAGTACATCGTATTTGGCCCAAATGTATACAGTAATTCCGTCAAGTCTATGAGATGAGGAGACGACTGATCTTCTTGGTCCAGATCCGAGAATGCATTCTCTTTTCTCATACATCTTGATAGCCATTTGAGTTAATATCAAAATTGGCGGTGGTTACACCTCTGTGAAAAGCTTCAGGGAAACCGCTCAGTACTGCATTCGAAAAACTCTTTTCACGTGATTTCGGCTCTGTGAACAAAACAATCTCTGACAAATGGGCCTCAGTTTAAGCCAAAAATTTGGGTAAAAATGTTAAGGAGGCGACGCATACACCCTATGTTCATCTCCCTATACCAACCTACATCCGATCACAGTGAATGGGTGACGTGAATAGGGAAACCTCTATCGAATACATTGCCACAAGGAACATTGCACATGGGACAAACATCTACAATTGCTTCAAGGTGTGCTTCAACGAGCTGCCAGATGATTCCATTTAACTGCCTCCTGTATTTGTATTAAAGAATAAGGAGCTCCTAGTTTGATCAAGAATAAAGGAACGCCACATACATCGTAGATTCACCACTGTCTATTATTGTCCTAGCGCTCAAAAACATATATCAAGCAGGTGACCGTCGACAAAAGGCCGACCTCAAGAGGAAGAGCGAAATCTTGTACCACACAGAGGAGGAAGTCTTCGTGCAGTGTCACCAACCATCTGACAACAGGAACTCTATGTGCAAAAAGATACTTTTCCAGAGTCCAGATCGGGTATATTGAATCCCTCACCCTAACACAAATGGCATGGAAAGTTTAAGGACACACAAAACATGGAGGTTTCACGACATTATGAAAATAAAACCATGGAAAAATAGTAGAGTTAAGCGTAAAAGAAAATTACCCTAAACTGTCATGAGAGAGTAAAATGATAGCAAATGAGTGACAAATGACGAGAGAACGACGCTGTAGTTAGTTTACGAGAAACGCAGGAGGAAGAAATCTTGGGCAAGGTTCCAGACGCTTTCTGACATAGCAAAGGTTCATAGGCAGGTATGGGTAACGCAACTGATAAAAACGGTAATATTTAGAAGTGATTGTTGAAGAATTATATCTTGTGTCTTATAATGTGTCTAATATTAAGTTCTGTTAGTGATATGCTTGTTAAGATAAGTTCTATATTATTTTAATGAGCATGATTCCACTTCTTTACAGTAGGCTCTGATCACCATTAGTTAATCTTTCTTATGATTGTACTGGCTATGGAAACAGTGCCTAACTTGTCCAACAAGATGTGAACCATTGCTTGAAAGCATGTTGCTTTAAATTTAACGAGATCTTAAAACAATTTTGAGATTTTATCGTCAGTTTGGCACAATGCACATTTATAACGCCCTAGCGTGGATGAATTTTCCCTTGTATAAATGTGTATTGCTTTAGATTTTAAGAAAGTATAAATAGCTTTATGATTTCACTGTCAGTTACGAACCACACACATTTATAAAGCTCTGTTGTCGTTGATTTTTTTCCTTTGTTATTGAACATTACTACGAAGGCAGAGAGTAAGTTTTTCACAATTTTACTGTCAAGATTATACATATAACTACAAACTTCTGCCATGGACAGTTTTGCTTTTGTCTATAATCACATATACAACATCAAGTGTTAAAGCAACATGTGGAGCAATTTTTATATGTGTTTTATATGTGTCACTATGTGACACATGCGATAATCTGTTGTAAGAGATGGGAGCGACGTGTGTGGAGCTAGTAATGCGGCAAAACCAACATTCCCTCTCGTCCCACTTCACTCAACGACGGCTGGGAGTGTGTCTGTCTTGACAGGAGTAGGCAGCTGCTACGGCATGCAGTAGCGGGGGTGTGTTGTGCCATGCTGACATCACACACCACCGAGCGAGGTGGCGCAGTGGTTACCACACTGGACTCGCACTCGGGAGGTCGACGGTTCAATCCCGCGTCCGGCCATCCTGCTTTAGGTTTCCCGTGATTTCCTTAAATAGTTCGAAGCTACTGCCGGGATGGTTCCTTTTAAAGTGAAACCGCCGATTTCATTTCTCGTCCTTCCCTAATCCGATATTGTTTGGTCTCCTCCCCCCAAAAACAACCCAATCCAACATCACACACCTTCTGGCTATCTACTTCGCTGACCTCCCACTAAGCTACCCTGTCAAGTGACAAGAGTTCCTGTGGGGTGAATGCTTGCTGCAGCCAACTCCTGCTAGACACTGAAATTGTACACCGGCCGTCATCCACCATGCCCATCTGCTGGGGTCGACCTTAGACCTTTAGTGGTACCACCCCGAGGCGCTGGATGTCGACAAACTTTCGCTCAACACAGAAAACTGGCTTACGTCCCACACACCACGCCTACTCAGATGCTGGTTGACAGGAGCGACTAAACAACGCCACGACGTAGCTGTCAAGAAGAGATGGTCGCGAGCGTTACTACATGACATGTCACAATGAGCATCCTAGAAATTCAGAATATTCATGCCTTTTCACGATTTCTGGTTAACGGCTATCACAGCCTGAACTACACTTCAGGAGGGTAGAAATCATTATAAATGCTTTTCCTTATTAAAATCATACATACTATTCGAGCTAAATTCACTGTTTTCTGAGACGTAACAATTTTCTGGAATTTATAGTTTTCGAATTGTTGCTGTGGTAGTTCCTGTCTGTCCAAGTGTCATAGAACTGCATGCCATGCCATTTCAATGGAGTGTTTCTACTGAATGATTCAATGAATGCCCGTGTTAATGTACGATTCTGATATCCGTCCCTCGTCCCAGAAACCGAAGAATGCTCGTAGTATTCTCTGTGCTTATCATAGAAACCATGCTGCAGCAGTTTCAGCGATTGAGGTCCACTGGTTGTTTTGGATATCGTCAACTTCAGTTGATAGTGCTCTTATGAAGATGGCCTAAGACTAGGCCGAAACCGGTCATTTTAAATAAACTAACCATTGCGATCTAGACTGTTTTCCACTAATTTACAATGATGGATCGCCGTACTGTGCACCAGTTACATCGTAACCATTTCACATCTGCGCCTGCCATCCGAGAACAAGTAATGGACTCTCTGCACCATTCTACGTTACCCCGCTCAGTTCGTCGGAGACTGGCAGCGTTTTGACTCCGGCAGTACCGTCCTCTGCATAGACTGCCGCCAACACCAAGACACGGACGACTGCTCCTGGAGCGGTGTCGTGATCGGGATGGCTCATGGATGGCGTCGCCTTGTGTTCAGCGGTCAATCGTGGTTCTGCGCTAACCCTGACGACCAAAGTCTACTACGTGTATCGCAGCGACCTGGGGAGTATTCGTATTCTCCCGATATTATTGAGAGGTATGGCTGCCTTATTCCTGGTGTCGTGGCGTGGAGAGCCATTGTGTGTGACGCCAGGTCACGAGTAGTAGTCATTGAGGGAATTCTGCCGGCACAACAGCCCGTTATGGGCATTCTGTATCCTCATGTGCCATCTCTGGTGGGACAATGTCACGGTGTCATTTTTCAACAGGACAATGCTCGTCCATATGGTGTACATTTGCTTAGGATCCTTCAAATCAACCTCAGCCTGCCATCCGCTTCTTCTAAAACTAGATTTATGTCGTCATTTCAGTGCACTCTGCTCTGAGCGGATAGATCTAGGTATTTTACGATCATCAAGTTTTCCAGTGATTATTCGACTTCGTTCCGCTCAGAACGCTGCGTCAAGCTGCATGAGCTAGAAGTCCTCACTGCTGTTACAAATGTTGTCCGATACTCTGCAAGGTCGAATTTTGTCCACTGAAGGACAGTGCAGGATAATATCGAATGTCTACCGAAAGTCCTCCAGTTCCTTTTCAACCAAATCTTAGCCAACTGGGAGTGAGCAGAGAGATTCCAGATAGGGGATATGTGGCAGAGGACCACCGTTGGCCTCGAAAGCTGGAAACATGTGGAAAACAAAGACAAGTCACAGAGCAAAAATAAATCACGATATAGCTATAAATGTTTCACTGTTTGCGGATATTCTAGGTCACACAAAAACGAAAGGCGGTCTTCAGATCTGTGTATAAAATGGAACGAATTGTCTAAGAAAAGAACGCAGAAACCTCGGCACCTAAAACAAGGTTTAAGGGAAAACATCAAATCCATTCAAAGATATTTATCAACAGAAAACCCAAGGAATATTCGTCTCATTTCTGCTGTCTAGAGGTTTATATAAGTTACAGTTAAGACCGAGATATATGAACTAATATTTAATGTTTTCAAAACTCATGTGCTACTATAAATAGAATGATGACTAACGAGACGAGAAAGGATATCAGCGTCAAAATTTATAAAGTAATGGCAACAACGGTTTTAATGTATCGGAGTGGGACTTGGGTGCCGACACAGAAGGACATGAGATGCAGACCACGGAAGTGTAAGTTTTAAGAAATGTTAAACGATGCTCTAGACTAGGCAGAATACGTAACAGAGATATGAGAACAGAACTTAATGTTTATAATATTGGAGAATGAATGAACAACATAAAAGTACATCAAAATATATTAACAGAATGAATATAGATTGCCGAAACAGATAAGTCTTTATGCGCTACAAGGGAGAAGAGATCGTTGAAGACCTAGGAAAAGATGGGAATTACTCTGGATGCGAAATCGGAACACGTGCTTTGTCTAGACGATCCAAAATCTTGGCTGGAATCGCAGCATTGTATGTATTCATTTGCTTCTTGGAAAAACCATCACAGACAAGAAACATAAGAGCGTCACGTGTAAACATGTATTATTTACTGTAGGGAGCATAGAGAGTGAACGAGTTACTTACAATACGGTAGGGTACTTTCCACTTTTCGTTTCCTAGTCTGAGGAGGCAAGAGAGCTGTTTTGAGATCTTGAACAGTTGATTCACTCTCAGAGTGGTACTTCCAGTTGCAGCACAGGACTATTAGCCACGTAGCAGTACGATGAAATCTAGATTTTAAATTACTGTAACATTCAACATTCAGAGCAAAATACTATAACTATGAGTCACGAAAATTCATCGTGTCTAGTATAACATTACAATACGGTAGGGTACTTTCCACTTTTCGTTTCCTAGTCTGAGGAGGCAAGAGAGCTGTTTTGAGATCTTGAACAGTTGATTCACTCTCAGAGTGGTACTTCCAGTTGCAGCAAAGGACTATTAACCACGTAGCAGTACGATGAAATCTAGATTTTAAATTACTCTGACATTCAACATTCAGAGCAAAATACTATAACTATGAATCACGAAAATTCATCCTACCTAGTATAACATTCACGATCACTTTACATTCACCTTTCTGAAGAAATGTTATATATGCTCCAAGAGATGAAAGTGACTGCGAGACACTTTATGAGATATGTTTTCAACGTTTCGTTGCGCAGATACCTTTCTACTATTAGAAGTTTAATCAGAGGTTCACTTATAATGCTGCCACTTCAACATAAAATATTGAAATCTGTGTGCCAATCTCTACGGTTCACGGCTTATGTTTTAATGGCAGACTGATGTTTACACAACAACGATACAGAGTTGCAACGAACATTACTATCCAACTACATCGAAGTCTGCCGTGATCCTCTGTCTCCTCTTTACGATAACAAATCTTTATAAATGACGTGTGGCATATGACTCACCGCCCACTTTCAAAACCGCAAAAGAATACTACAAAACTATTTTCGTTGAAGTTTGTGAAACGGTGCAAACTTGCATTACTGAGCGGTTTGCTTCAACTGGACTCACACAGGTCGCTGCAGTTGAACAAGAGTGCTTGCTTTCAGTAAACAAGGGTGAAACAAATTTGGAAAAATCAACTGAGTTTTTCAAAAATGACCTAGACATTGAGAGACTGCGCTTACACTTGAATATGTTACCCGATATCGCTAATAAAAAGCAACTGGTTTTAAAAACATGCGCGATGTAAGAAAGTACATTACACAAGAGCCTGCAGTTGCAGAAATGTTATGGGAAGTAGTGAGGAGCATTAAGCTTCTCCAAGTAGTTCCAATCACGACAGCAACAGCAGAACGATCATTTAGCGCCCTTAGACGTCTGAAGTCATATCTCCTATCAACAATTGGATAGAAGCGATTGGACAACTTGGTTGTTCTTCATGCCCACCGAGATGTTTCGGATGAATTGAATATGCGACCAGTCATAAACGACTTCATATTCAGTAATCCAGTCAGACGGTCGACGTTTACACCTTTCTAAAGACACTCTAGCCCTATCAATGGCATTTATAAAATCTTTATAAAATAGAGAATTAAATACATACATAATGTTAAATTTTCAATTTCGAAATATTAGTACTAGTTTAGTACTGTATTACTATATTGTTATAGTACTGTATTAGTTGTTTTCAAATATTTAAATATTTTTAGGGTGTAAGACCCAATTAAAACCCGCCATTTACATACTTTTTGACTGAAGGAGGGATTAGGCATACTGTATTAACTTTATTAACTATATTAAAGCATTAACTTCGAGATATTGTTTTTATTTAATGAACCCTGAGCCTTATTCAAAGTAACCTTAAATTATCTCTTTCACTTATTAATCAAAGTGCTATTGCTGTGCGACAGCAATACTTTATGTTTTATTCTTTTAACGATAGTTTAGGATTAAATATAATTTCAGTCTTTTCAGAGCTATATATTCACAGTCATGTAACAGTATATAAGCATGATTATTAGTGTAAAATAGCTTTTAACAAAAATACCGTGGGTGAAAATTTTTGTTTCCAGAACGAGATTTTCACTCTGCAGCGGAGTGTGCACTGATATGAAACTTCCGAATTCGAGTCTCGGTCCGGCACACAGTTTTAATTTCTTATTTTTTGTTTCTTTTTTCAAAGCCAAAAAATGTGTCAGGCTTGTCGAGTTTCTCGGAGTGTCGAGTTATCGAGAGTCCAGTTTTTGGGGTTCTAGTGTTGATAATATGAGTAAAATGCTTAAAAAACTTTAAAACTCAATGTTATTCATCTAAAAGTTAGAAATTTTCCCGGGGTAAGACCCCCAAAATGCCCCCCCCCCCCCCCAATATTTTTTTATAAGTAGGCGCCCCTGATGACGACTCCTAATAAGTCAGTGTTCTTACACCTTCGTTCTTCTTTTTGTTTTCTCCTCTGATACTGTAGTACCTACAGCGAAGAAAACATGTCATAAACATTAATTAAATCTGCCGTTTTCTTACCATCGTTTGTTATGTCTCATGATATTTCGGTGACAATGCAGCCTGTTGGCACGAAACAAAACTGTAAGACAGCAATACGTTTACTGCGTATTCCCCCATATATTACACTACTGGCCATTAAAATTGCCCCACCATGAAGAAATGCAGATGATAAACGGGTATTCATTGGACAAATATATTATACTAGAACTGCCATGTGATTACATTTTCACGCAATTTGGGTGCATAGATCCTGAGAAATCAGTACCCAGAACAACCACCTCTGGCCGTAGTAACGGCCTTGATACGAATGGACTTTGAGTCAAACAGAGCTTGGATGCAGTGTACAGCTACAGCTGTCCATGTAGCTTCAACACGTTACCACAGTTCATCAAGAGTAGTGACTGGCCTATTGTGACGAGCCAGATGCTCGGCCACCATTGACCAGACGTTTTCAGTTGGTGAGAGATCTGGAGAATGTGCTGGCCAGGGCAGCAGTCGAATATTTTCTGTATCCAGAAAGGCCCGTATAGGACCTGCAATATGCGGTCGTAATTTGTCCTGCTGAAATGTAGGGTTTCGCAGGAATCGAATGAACGGTAGAGCCACGGGTCGTAACACATCTGAAATGTAACATCCACTGTTCAAAGTGCCGTCAATGCGAACAAGAGCTGACCGAGAGGTGTAACCAATGGCACCCCATACCATGAAGCCGGGTGATACGCCAGTATGGCGATGACGAATATACGCTTCCAATGTGCGTTCACCGCGATGTCGCCAAACACGGATGCGACCATCATGATGCTGTAAACAGAACCTGGATTCATCCGAAAAAATGACATTTTGCCATTCGTGCACCCAGGTTCGTCATTGAGTACACCATCGTAGGCGCTCCGGTCTGTGATGCAGAGTCAGGGGTAACCGCAGCCACGGTCTCCGAGCTGGTTGTCCATGGTGCTGCAAACGTCGTAGAACTGTTCGTGCAGATGGTTGTTGTCTTGCAAACGTCCCCATCTGTTGACTCAGGGATCGAGACGTGGCTGCTCGACCCGTTAGAGCCATGCGGATAAGATGCCTGTCAGCTCGACTGCTAGTGATACGAGGCCGTTGGAATCCAGTACGACGTTCCGTATTACCCTCCTGAACCCACCGATTCCATATTCTGCTAACAGTCACTGGATCTCGACCAACACGAGAAGCTATGTCACGATACGATAAACCGCAATCGCGATAGGCTACAATCCGACCTTTATCAAAGTCGAAAACTTAATGGTATCACAACAAAGTTTCACCAGGCAACGCCGGTCAACTGCTGTTTGTGTATGAGAAATCGGTGGGAAACTTTCCTCATGTCAGCATGTTGTAGGTGTCGCCACCGGCGCCAACCTTGTGTGAATGCTCTGAAAAGCTAATCATATGCGTATCACAACATTTTCTTCCTGCCGGTTAAATTTCGCGTCTGTAGCACGTCATCTTCGTGGTGTAGCAATTTTAATGGTCAGTATTGTACTTTACCATGTTGTTGTTGTTGTTGTCGTCTTCAGTCCTGAGACTGGTTTGATGCAGCTCTCCATGCTACTCTATCCTGTGCCAGCTTCTTCATCTCCCAGTACCTACTGCAACCTACATCCTTCTGAATCTGCTTAGTGTATTCATCTCTTGGTCTCCCTCTACGATTTTTACCCTCCACGCTGCCCTCCAATGCTAAATTTGTGATCCCTTGATGCCTCAAAACATGTCCTACCAACCGATCCCTTCTTCTAGTCAAGATGTGCCACAAACTTCTCTTCTCCCCAATCCTATTCAATACCTCCTCATTAGTTACGTGATCTACCCACCTTATCTTCAGCATTCTTCTGTAGCACCACATTTCGAAAGCTTCTATTCTCTTCTTGTCATCATCATCATCTTGGACAGTTTCCAGCCACTGGCTGGGTCTGTCGGGAACACAAGCCTCTCCATCGTGTTCTGTCTTTCCACCATTCCCCCTCTTCCACCTTCGTCCAGTTCTCTCCTCTTCTCGTCATACATTCCTTCACTCCCTTCACCCATCTATCTCTTGGTCTTCCTCTGGGCCTCTTCCCCTCCAGTTGCAAATCAAACATCCTCTTTGGAATTCTTCCCTCATCCATTCTCTTCATGTGTCTATACCACTGCAGTCTTGATTTTTCTATCCTGTCCTGTACTGGTTCCTCCTTTAGTCTTTCCCTCACATACACATTTCGCAATCTGTCTCGTCTTGTTACACTCAACCTGCTCCTCTGGAACTTCATTTCACTATCCTGTATTCTACTTTTGTCGCTTTTGTGCATTACCCATGTCTCACTTCCGTATGCCAATATGGGGACAAAGTAGGTTCGGTATATAATTCCCTTGGATTTCTGGGGCACCTCCTTGCTCCATATAAGCCCCATAATGCATTTGTAGAACTGCCCTGCTTTTCTGCACCTTTCATTTATTTCCATTGCGTTTCCCCCCTTACTTTCAATCATGCTTCCCAGGTACTTGAAGTTCTCTACCAGTTGTAGTTTTTCCCCTTCACAAGTTATATCCACATTTGGCCTATTCTTCTTCCTTGTTGTGACAATTATTTCACTTTTCTTTGCAGAGAAATGCATTCCATATTGTGCTGCCGTTGCCTCCCATACATCTAACTGCGCTTGCACCTCCTTCTCGCAATTTCCCCATAACATCAGGTCATCGGCAAAAAGCACTGCTTTCATTTTATGATCTCCAATTGCATCTGATACTTGCTGTAGAATTTCATCCATAACAATAATAAACAATAAAGGCGAAAGTGCACTTCCCTGTCGCAGCCCATTTTCCAGCTTGAACCATGCAGTACGTTCCCTCCCCACTTTCACACAACTCTCACTTCCCTCATACATTTTTCTGACTTTTCGTGTTATCTCTTCATCTATCCCTTTTGCGTTCAGCACATCCCAGAGCTTGTCCCTACAGATACTGTCATACGCCTTCTCAATATCTAAAAAGGCCATGATTCAGTCCTTCCCGAACTCATAGTGCCTTTCCTACAGTTGCCTTACCGCAAATATGTGGTCCGTTGTTGATCTTCCCGGTCTGAAACCATACTGCTCCTCTTGCAGTCTACTTTCAATACTGCTTCTTATTCTCTTCTCCAGGATCTTTTCATAGATTTTTCCACAGTGGCATAGCAGGGTGATTCCTCTGTAGTTCTCACACCTCCTTTTATCCCCTTTCTTGAAAATCGGGACTATAATTCCTTTCTTCCAATCCTCAGGAATTCTGTTCTCCTTCCACACCACCCTCAGCACTCTGTATAGCCACTGGGTTCCTACTTCTCCTGCTGCTCGTATCATATCCACTGTTACTTCGTCCCAACCTGGTGCCTTGGCCCCTTTCATCCTCTTTATGGCTTCTTCCACTTCATTCCAAGTTAGATCATCAATTTCCCCACTATTATAATCGTCTGCTGCCTTAGGCTCTCCAACGCTGTTAGTTACCCGCTTGGCGGCATTCAACAGATCTTCAAAGTACTCCTTCCAAATCTTTTTGAGCTCATGCATTTCCTCCACAACTCTTCCATTATTATCCATGATCCTCAGGCACTCACTTCTGTCGTTCCTCTTATTTCTTACCATGGTGTAAAGTACTTTTTTGTTCCCTTCACTGTCCTCTTCTAACATTCTTGTCCATTTTTCCATCCACTTCTTCTTCTCCGCCCTTACTATGGTCTGTGCCGCTTTCTTGCTTTCCTTATATTTTACTCTAGCTTCCTCTGCTCGGGTCTGGAACCATTCTCTGAAGGCTTTGTTCTTTCGAAGTACTGCCTCTTTACATATGTTGCTCCACCATGGGGTTTCCTTACTTCTCCTTTTTGTGCTAGTTCTTCCGCACACAGTCTCAGCTGCCTCAACTAGAGCTCTCTTAAAATCTCCCCATTCTTCTTCCACTGTTCTCTGATCTTCCTTTGGCAGCTTCTTCCTGATCAGTGTCTGGTACTGGGTCCTCCGTTCATCCTCTTTCAGCATCCATGTCTTCAACCTTTTCTCCTGTATATCTGTTGCCCTCCGATCTTTTTTCTCTCTCAGGGTGGCCACCAACAGCCGATGGTCACTGTCTAAGGCCTCAGATGGAATGACCTTAACATCTGTGAGGCTGCTCATCATCTGCCTATCCACTAGTACATAGTCTACTACTGAAGTTTGGGACCAGTCTCCACTGTACCAAGTTATTTTGTGGCTACTTCTCTTCTTGTACCAGGAATTTGCGATCGCCAGCCCATTCCTCTTGCAGAATTCCAGCAACAATTTTCCTTCTCTATTTAGGTTCCCCCAGCCCTCTGGTCCCATTATCTCCTCGAATCCTTTCCTGTCTGTGCCAAAATGTGCATTGAGGTCCCCTATTATAATCTGATTACCTCCATTTAGCTGCTATTGCATGTCATCTTCAAATTCCTCCTTCTCCTTTTTTGTACACCCCACCTGTGGGGCATATGCTTGGATGATTTCAATGCTTTTTCCTTTCACTTGTACTCTGGCTTTTATCATTCGATCACTGATACCTTCCACCTCCTCCTGCAGACCCTCTCTGACCACTATTGCCACTCCATTTCTTCCCCTCTCATTCCCTATCCAGTACAGTTTACATCCTTTACTTAGTGGTTTTTTACCAAATCCTCTCCACCTAGTCTCAGCAAGTCCCAAGATGTCCAATTTCCTCCTTTCCATCATTTCTACAATTTCTTCTAACTTCCCAGTTAGAGTCCTTACGTTTAAGGTGCCCAGTTGTAAACCATCTCGTAATCCTTTTCCATTGCTTGGTCGGTTTCCTTTAAATCCGTTCCGTGATCCGAGGCATGTTCCCTTTTTAAAAGCAGTTGATTTATCCACTACTGGCTTGCTAGGCCTATCGCAGCTTCACCAGAGCCCCGTTAGCCGTCACGTTTCAGGGTTCCCATAGGGCCTTCCCAGCTATCGTAGCGGTCCTGGGGCACACGAAGTCCCCGCTGTACATCCCCCCTATAGGCAGGTCCCTACTTTGTGCCGTTGCCCATCTCCCACGACTTGGACGAGGGGTTGGACTTATGGGAGAAACTAGTTATCGTCCATGTTTCACTTGCAAACATGGCTACACTCCATACAATTACTTTCAGTAACGACTTCCTGACACTTAAATCTATACTCGATGTTAACAAATTTCTCATCTTCAGAAACGATTAACGATTTCCTTGCCATTGCCAGTCTACATTTTATATCCTCTCTACTTCGACCATCATCGGTTATTTTGCTCCCCAAATAGCAAAACTCCTTTACTACTTTAAGTGTCTCATTTTCTAATCTAATTCCCTCAGCATCCTCCGATTTAATTTGACTACATTCCATTATCCTCGTTTTGCTTTTGTTGATGTTCATCTTATATCCTCCTTTCAAGACACTATCCATTCCGTTCAACTCCTCTTCCAAGTCCTTTGCTGTCTCTGACAGAATTACAATGTCATCGGCGAACCTCAAAGTTTTTATTTCTTCTCCATGAATTTTAATACCTACTCCGAATTTTTCTTTTGTTTCCTTTACTGCTTGCTCAATATACAGATTGAATAACATCGGGGAGAGGCTACAACCCTGTCTCACTCCTTTCCCAACCACTGCTTCCCTTTCATGCCCCTCGACTCTTATAACTGCCATCTGGTTTCTGTACAAATTGTAAATAGCCTTTCGCTTACTGTATTTTACCCCTGCAACCTTCAGAATTTGAAAGAGAGTATTCCAGTTAACATTGTCAAAAGCTTTCTCTAAGTCTACAAATGCTAGAAACGTAGGTTTGCCTTTTCTTAATCTTTCTTCTAAGATAAGTCGTAAGGTTAGTATTGCCTCACGTGTTCCAACATTTGTACGGAATCCAAACTGATCTTCCCCGAGGTCCGCTTCTACCAGTTTTTCCATTCGTCTGTAAAGAATTTGCGATAGTGTTTTGCAGCTGTGAATTATTAAACTTCCAGGTATACAACCTTCTTTTATGATTCTTGAACCAAGTGTTAGCTATGATTAAGTTATGCTCTGTGCAAAATTCTACAAGGCGGCTTCCTCTTTCATTTCTTCCCCCCAATCCATATTCACCTATTATGTTTCCTTCTCCCCCTTTTCCTACTGACGAATTCCAGACACCCATGACTATTAAATTTTCGTCTCCCTTCACTACCTGAATAATTTCTTTTATCTCGTCATACATTTCATCTATTTCTTCATCGTCTGCAGAGCTAGTTGGCATATAAACCTGTACTACTGTAGTAGGCATGGGCTTTGTGTCTATCTTGGCCACAATAATGCGTTCACTATGCTGTTTGTAGTAGCTAACCCGCACTCCTACTTTTTTATTCATTATTAAACCTACTCCTGTATTACCCCTATTTGATTTTGTATTTATAACCCTGTAATCACCTGACCAAAAGTCTTGTTCCTCCTGCCACCGAACTTCACTAATTCCCACTATATCTAACTTTAACGTATCCATTTCCCTTTTTAAATTTTCTAACCTACCTGCCCGATTAAGGGATCTGACATTCCACGCTCCGATCCGTAGGACGCCAGTTTTCTTTCTCCTGATAACGACGTCCTCTTGAGTAGTCCCCGCCCGGAGATCCGAATGGGGGACTATTTTACCTCAGGAATACTTTACCCAAGAGGACGCCATCATCATTTAATCATACAGTAGCTTTACTTTACTGTATGCAGCTTTACCATGTACTACTTTGGAATTAAAAAGATAAAAATGAATCTAGTAAAGCAAGCATGTGGTGACAGCAGATTTACAGCTACATCTACATCAACATCCAGACTTTGCAAACCACAGTGAAGTGCATGGCGGAGGATACTTCCTTTTTTACCAGGTATTAGAGTTTCTTCTCATTCCAATCATGTATGGGGCGCGGGAAAAGTATTTAAATGCATCTGTGTGCGCTGCAGTTAACTAATGTTTCCATGGCGATTCGTACGGAACAATAAGTGAGGGGTTGTCGTATGTTGCTGCACTCTTTATTTCAAGCTACGTTTTCGTTGAAAATAGCGTCACCTACATTTCCTGTACTTGTGTCGCTGTAAAAAGAAAGCTGTCTCGGCGTGAAGTAGTGAATGTTATTGTGCGATGATTATAGATTCAACTCATAACAATATCCATTACTTCACGCCGAGGGTTGCATTCTGTAAGGTACGACTGCATTATCTGGAGTTCGCAGTTAAACTAGGACTAAAGCGACAATACCGGACAGGTTTAGCAGGGGCTTCCAGTGTTTATTCTCGGCGCGAGTGAAAAAGAATCGAGAGGATTCCATCTGACTATATGAGGTCCTCCACCCACCGCTGCAGCTGGCCAACGCACTGTACCACCCCAGAATGTCATCCCCAAAATTGTCTAACCCACGCTTTGCAATACTGGTCGTTTAGAAGTACGTTATGTCAACCATTAGTGACTTGGAACAAAAGGCCACGAACTACTGTGTTTATTTCTTTCATCTTGAACAGCGACATTACACGCAACGAATTCTACACTCCTGGAAATTGAAATAAGAACACCGTGAATTCATTGTCCCAGGAAGGGGAAACTTTATTGACACATTCCTGGGGTCAGATACATCACATGATCACACTGACAGAACCACAGGCACATAGACACAGGCAACAGAGCATGCACAATGTCGCCACTAGTACAGTGTATATCCACCTTTCGCAGCAATGCAGGCTGCTATTCTCCCATGGAGACGATCGTAGAGATGCTGGATGTAGTCCTGTGGAACGGCTTGCCATGCCATTTCCACCTGGCGCCTCAGTTGGACCAGCGTTCGTGCTGGACGTGCAGACCGCGTGAGACGACGCATCATCCAGTCCCAAACATGCTCAATGGGGGACAGATCCGGAGATCTTGCTGGCCAGGGTAGTTGACCTACACCTTCTAGAGCACGTTGGGTGGCACGGGATACATGCGGACGTGCATTGTCCTGTTGGAACAGCAAGTTCCCTTGCCGGTCTAGGAATGGTAGAACGATGGGTTCGATGACGGTTTGGATGTACCGTGCACTATTCAGTGTCCCCTCGACGATCACCAGTGGTGTACGGCCAGTGTAGGAGATCGCTCCCCACACCATGATGCCGGGTGTTGGCCCTGTGTGCCTCGGTCGTATGCAGTCCTGATTGTGGCGCTCACCTATATGGCGCCAAACACGCATACGACCATCATTGGCACCAAGGCAGAAGCGACTCTCATCGCTGAAGACGACACGTCTCCATTCGTCCCTCCATTCACGCTGGTCGCGACACCACTGGAGGCGGGCTGCACGATGTTGGGGCGTGAGCGGAAGACGGCCTAACGGTGTGCGGGACCGTAGCCCAGCTTCATGGAGACGGTTGCGAATGGTCCTCGCCGATACCCCAGGAGCAACAGTGTCCCTAATTTGCTGGGAAGTGGCGGTGCGGTCCCCTACGGCACTGCGTAGGATCCTACGGTCTTGGCGTGCATCCGTGCGTCGCTGCGGTCCGGTCCCAGGTCGACGGGCACGTGCACCTTCCGCCGACCACTGGCGACAACATCGATGTACTGTGGAGATCTCACGCCCCACGTGTTGAACAATTCGGCGGTACGTCCACCTGGCCTCCCGCATGCCCACTATACGCCCTCGCTCAAAGTCCATCAACTGCACATACGGTTCACGTCCACGCTGTCGCGGCATGCTACCAGTGTTAAAGACTGCGATGGAGCTCCGTATGCCACGGCTAACTTGCTGACACTGACTGCGGCGGTGCACAAATGCTGCGCAGCTAGCGCCATTCGACGGCCAACACCGCGGTTCCTGGTGTGTCCGCTGTGCTGTGCGTGTGATCATTGCTTGTACAGCCCTCTCGCAGTGTCCGGAGCAAGTATGGTGGGTCTGACACACCGGTGTCAATGTGTTCTTTTTTCCATTTCCAGGAGTGTACTTTGTTCTTCACTACAAAATTTATGGTATCCAACTCTTAAAAATAAATACGACTCAAATGCTAAGACATTTGTGTTTGGAAAAGGATATTACAATGATCTGTGGATTAATGATGTATTCTCCTCATCTAGATGACGAAAACAGGGTATACTGCATTTAGTACTAATTTAGCAGCATGTGTAATATGAGGGACACAATACATCATAGTATATTACTTGGATACAGTTAAGACTAGCCTTTTCTTCAATGCGTTTCACATGTATGTGCTTCACACATACAGCGTGTCCCAGTGATGCTGCGACGAACTTTGAGGGGTTGCACAGGGTGTCTAATGGAACAAATCGAAGATAGGAACTCGTGTCCAGAAACGTCATCCAACGGCGCTACAGAGCGTCGGAGGTAAAGATCCCGGCGTCTGACACCATGCGACGCCTTCGGCAGCAAACACGACTTTGTACGCTGACTGACCGTAAACGGGGTGTCTCGCAGTGCTGTTTGTTACTCGGAGATCGCGACTGAGTGTCACCATCGCCAGTGGAGAAGTTGGAGCTAGCTGCCTCATAGACAAGTCTTGTCTTTTATTATTGTGATGATCTGTTGCCTTGACGGATGACAATGTGGGCATGAGTTTCCATCCGCAATTTACGTTTCACCTGTATACCGAAAAAACAACGGAGATTTTACAAGGCTCCAGCAGAAAAAAATAAACCACATATGGTAACCCATGTTGGAAACCGCCATCCGGCGAGGCAACAGAACGTAACATTCTCAGGGGACAAGGCCTTTCTACACTTTCCCCATTGGTGATCATGGCATTCAGCTGCGATTACTGAGTAACAAACAACATTGCAGCCATTCCACCTCTGCTCCATCAGTGTGCAAAGTCATGTTTGCTGCCTAAGGGGTGGCCTACTGGCAGACACCAGCGCCTATAACGTCGTTAGATGACACTTATTGACATGGATTCCTGTCCTCCAGTTGTTTCTCAAGACGCCCTCTACAACCCCTCAAATACTATCAAACTATTTCTGGACACTCTGTACATTGAGCACACCTCCTCCTCCACCCCCTATCTGTATCCACATCTTCCTCCCTCCGTCTGTCTGTCTATCTACCTCATCCTCCCACCTCTATCTAACTACTCCTCGCCAGTCTCTCTGTCTCTTCACCTCCTCTTCCCCCTCTCTTTGTCCATTTCTTCAAACCCTCTTCTTACCATACCTTCCCCCCCCCTTCCCCTCTGACCACATGCTCCTCCCCTTATCTCTTTCCATTTCGGCCTCCCCCTCTTTTCCACCTGCCCACCATCTATGTACACGTCCCACCTTTCTTATGCAGCTTCCCATCCTCCTCTCTCTCAGTACATTACCTCCCCCCTCCCCCTCACATTGTCCATCCCTCCTTCATCTTTGTCAAACTGTACCCCACCATAATTATCGGCATGTGCAGCCCCAACAGTATAGTTAAATAAAGCAGGTTGATACTACTCCCACAACATGCCTGTCATGCAGGGCAGGCTAAGTATCAGGGGCCTGAAACTAATGTATTTGCCCCTCGCGTGTAGGCTACCATGCACAACAGTCCAATAAAGCAGGATGATAATACTCCAAGACAATACATCTGTCAGAAGAGCAGCCAACATTCCAGAACCAAGAAAACCATTTCCTCCCCCTCACACACAGAGAGCCCTGCAAAGCATGTTGACTTTGTGGGACGATAATTTTCCCATTCAACATGCCTGTTAAGCGGAGCAACGTTACCCCATGGACTGGAAAGAACACATTTCTGTCCATATCTACAATCTTATAGGACCCAAGAGATTATAGTCCCCATAGTGCTGATACTTATGAGGCATGCTGTTGTTGAATTCGATCCAGGATTTGGGAGGAGGTCCCAGAAACACATATTATTTATACATATAAAGCAAAAACTGTAGCACACTAAGTGATGGATTAGCCCCATTATTGTTGAATTCAGTTCTAAGAAAGGAATGAAGTAATTGCAAAACTAAACTCAATGTGTGCATACTGGAATTCAGCAACACAAAAATCGCCTTGGTTGTCCATGATTTGAGGATTATATTCTTATATTCCCCAACAGTGTCTACACATAGCAACATACACGTTAGAAGTCAACACACAGAAAAGGAAATATATTGATGAAACTAGGTTTACAGGTAGCACAATGTTACACAAGACGTACACCCAGCCAGGTACGCACCAAAAGGGAAACTAGATAAAAGCAGCAGCTATATTCCAATCGGAATACCCAGACTACAACTCATTAGTGTTTGATAATGGCGCAAATTACAAAACGAGCTACTGGTAACATATAATGGTCTGTAAGTGTATGAATAGTCATTCACACTTTGCTGAGCATGTAGAACAACATGGCCATGACACAGGGCGAAGGACCCCAGCAGAGATTCACCGAGTGCACGATGTCAGGTTTTGCTTTCGCGGATATTTAAATGTAGGTTAAATAGGACAACATAACCCAAACTTTCTTGTAAGATGCAATCGTCAGACATTCGCGTCATATACTGCGAAGCACTACTGTTGCGTACCAATTGAAGAGGCCAGTGGCTGAGAAATCCTTTGGCAGGTGATGTGAAAGGGAATGTTACCGTTTCACGTCCCGTTGACAGCGAGGTCAGTCGCGACAGAGCATAAGCGCAGATATTGGGAAGAAAATCGGCTGCCTCATTTTCAAAGAAACCATCCCGGAATTCGCTGTAACGAATTATCTTAATCATCCTTTCAAACAGAATTACAGACCATCAAACATATCACTTCTACCAGTTCTATAGCTCTGCCCTGATTGATAATATAGTGAAAGGTGTTCTACTTTGATACACTTTTCGGACTTTCGACTCTTGCCAGTCCTGTAATGAAAGTTTAATATATTTAAGTGAAGAACAATTACATGATCTTCTGAATGGAATGAACAGTCTAATGAGTATAAATTATGGACTGAGAGTAAATCGAAGGAAGTCTAAAGTAATGAGAAGCAGTAGAAATGAGAACAGCGAGAAACTTAACACCAGGATTCACGGTCGCGAAATACATGGAAACGTAGTGTGACTAGGGCCCTCCGTCGGGTAGACCGTTCGCCCGGGTGCAAGTCTTTCGATTTGACGCCACTTCGGTGACTTGTGCGTCGATGGGGATGAAATAATGATGATTAGGACAACACAACACCCAGTCCTTAAGCGGAGAAAATCCTCGACTCAGCCGGGAATCTAACCCGAACCCTTAGGATTGACAGTCTGTCACGCTGACCACTTTTTTTTATCTCGTTTTGTTCTGTCTTGTTGGTTAAATTTGTTCGTGGCGGACGTCCGATGACACCCGTTCACGTTGCTCGTTGATCAGTTAACTCAGATTTTTTTTTTTTTTTTTTTTTTATTAAAGAGCTACGGTGGCGGCGTACTCAGCTACAGGGGGCGAACACAAAATAGATGAATTTAAGGAATTCTGCTACCTAGGCAGCAAAATAACCAATAACGGATGGAGCAAGGACACCAAAATCAACTAGCAATGATAAAAAGGGAATTCCTGGCTAAGACAAGTCTAGTAGTATCGAACATAGGCCTTTATTTGAGAAAGAAACTTCTGAGAATATACGTTTGGGTCACAGTATATTATGGTAGTTGAACATGGACTGCGGGAAAACCGAAACAGAAGACTCTAAGCATTTGAGATGTGGTGCTACAGACGAATGTTGAAAATCAGGTCGATTGTAAGGTAAGGGATGAGAAGGTTTTGCGAGGTATTGGAAAAGAACATTTGCAAAACACTGACAAGTAGAAGGGACAGCATGATAAGACATCTGTTAAGGCATCAGGGAATGACTTCCATGGTACTAGAGGGAGCTGTAGAGGGCAAAAGCTGTTGAGGAAGACAGAGATTGGAATACATACAGCAAATAATTGAGGATGTAGGTTGCAACTGCTGCTCTGAGATGAAGAGGTTCGCGCAAGAGAAGAATTCGTGGAGGGCCGCATCAGACCAGTCACAAGACTGACGACTCAACAAAAGTTTCTTATTTCGTTTCAAGATGGTGGCATTCACTTTTTATGTGATGCAGTGTGTCTCTGAAATTACAAAAATTACTCCAGGAAGTTTAGATTTTTCCGAATGTGAAAACATGCCTAATTTTTCGCTTATACAAGTTTCGATTTCTAACGTTAGTTTAACTACATTACGTTGCTATATTAATAGTACACACGTATATTAGTGTACTACATAGCTTCAGTGACTCTTGTGATCTGTAATTGATGGAAGATTACTGCTATTGCCTACATACATTTTGTAAAAATATTGTAAACAACCTTGAGCGAGAAATGTTTAGCTGCCGTAGGAAAGTCAGTCCTGGAGTTCTGCGCAGCTGTTGTGGCAGATGGTTACATTGGGGTGAATGTAGTGCCATGGGAATCGGGGAAGTAAAGTGGTCTATTCTGTAATATTGCAGATTATGTTCAAGGGATAGGAAAATAGGGGAACAGGAAGAGAAGATTAGAGCCCTTCAGGCTGAACTGGATAGTGCTAGGGCGGAACTGATGAGTTTAAGGGGGGAGAAGGGTGAAGACAGGTGGGAATTGGCCGCAAGGAACTGCGGCCACAGAAAGAGAACAGCGTCTGACAGTTTCATCATTGGCACAAACAATAGATTTGCCTCACAACCTCAGTCAGCTAAGGAAGAGGCTCAAGTAGATGTAAGTGTAGCCAGCACTAAGCAGACTTTCACTGGGAAACCAACTATTGCAAAATAAGTATAAAGTAAGAGGAACGTTCTGTTGTTAGGTAGTAGCCATGGAAGAGGTGTGGGCCACATCTTGCATGAAAAATTAAGTGACAGGTACCAAGTCACAAATATGTTCAAGCCAAGTGCATGTCTTAGCCAAGTGATCGAGGATGTAGGATCATTGTGCAAGGGTTTTACAAAGCAGGATCATCTTGTGGTAGTGGGTGGAGTGGGAAACAGTATTGATAGGGATCAGAGCTATAATATTCAGTGTGACCTGGTAAAAATAGCGTCTGCAACGAAACATACAAATGCTGGCTTGGTTCCTGCTTTCATGCAATATGATTGGCCCCAATTGAACAGCCCTGTCAGGATAGTCAATATGGAGCTGGATCAGCTGCTTCGGGTCGCTACTTTGTCAGGCATAGGTTTGGTTATTGTTGATAGTATTGGTAGATGGGTCTTCACAATACATGGCCTGCATCTCAGTAGGAAAGGGAAGGGTAAACTGGCTGGTATGATAGCGAAATCTTTAAGGGGGGCACTGAAACTCATGGGAGTACTTTTTTCGGCTAAGGTGTCCAATCATCCTACATTAATTGAAATTAAGCTTAATGAGAAGTTTAGAAAGGCAGGTACTAAATATGTTAAAATATCACAAGATTCTTATAACAGTACAGTGAAAGATAATGTTGGTATGTCACAAGATTCACATAAAAGAACAGTGAAAAATAATGTTAATACATTGCATTAGAATATCAGGGAAGTATAAAAACAATGTAGATGAGCTTCTTGTTTGTTTAGAAGATTTGGCAACAGAGTGTAGAATAGATGTACTATGCCTGTGTGAACATCATATAGTCACAAGTATGGAAATGGTAAACAAGGGTGGATATAAACTATCAGCACATGTAAATAACTATCGAGAGAGGAGGAGATGCCATGTATGTTAAAATCTGTCATAGTGTGAAAAATTTGGAAACTTAAATATTTTGCGTAGAGGGAAGTATAGAAACATTTGCGTGTGAGCTTAAACTAAAAAATGACACTTTTATATTTGTAGACGTGTATAGGTCTCCATTGGGAAATTTTCAACTATTTTTGAAAAACCTGGATTCTTTGTTGTGCTATCTGTCACACATAGGAAAACAAATTATTGTTTGTGGGTATTTCAATGTAGTTTTTCTGAAACAGTGCGATAAAAAGCATTACCTTGATGTACGAGAGTTGGAACTTTAATAGTGGCAACTATTTATTTAGTTCGTACAAAATAGATACGCGTTTCAAAGTTTTACTGACCTTCAAATTAGTCACCAGCATTGTGTATAACCCGTTGCTATTGATTTGGAAGTCTTAGGATGGTTTTAGCAATGCCAGTTGTGTTGACATTTCGAGCGGCACAGTCTATTGCCTGACGAATTTGTAGCAGTCGTGAAGTGAATGCTGTGAAGTGTTTCCTTCACTTCCGAAATCGAGTTGAACTCACGCGGGCTTAAATCACGGGAGTGCAGTAGGTGGTACAGCACTTATCAGCCGATTAGTCAAACAATTCAGTAACCCCTTGCACTGTACGTGCTTGAGCATTGTCCTGTAAAAAGATAGGTCGTACAGAAAGTGTCATCACTCCTGTCTCTAAGCTCTTCATTTTTTGGAACACAACCTACGACCAGCTTAGAGGAATAAGTGATGATGCTATCTGTAGAACCTGACCATCTTTTTACAGGACAATGCTCAAGCACATACAGTGCAAGGGGTTACTGATTTGTTTGAGTGATCGGCTGCTAAGTGCTGTACCACCTACTGCACTCCCCTGATTTAAGCCCTCGTGAGTTCAAATCGATTTCTAAACTGAAGGAAACACTTCACAGCATTCACTTCACAACTGCTATTAATTCGTCGGGCAATAGACAATGCAGCTCAAACTGTCAACACAACTGGCACTGCTAAGAGTATCCTTCGACTTCCACATTGGTGGCAACGGGTTATACACAATGCTGATGACTACTTTGAAAGTCAGTAGAGCTTTGAAACGCGTATCTGTATTGTGCGAGCTGCAAATTAATAGTTGCCACTATTAAAGTTCCAAACCTCGATTTACTTGATTCTTTCAATTTGACATCAGTTATTGATTTTCCTGCTCGGATGATACAGGAAAGCAGCACACTGATAGATAATGTTTCCGTAGACCAAGATAAATTTATTCAAATAAAAACTTTTCCTGTTAAGAATGGTTTTTCTGATCATGATGCACAGCTAATTACAGTATATGATATAGCTCCATACAGTATCGCAAAATAGTCCAAAATAATGCGTTCAATTAACGATTCCACAGTTTAAAATTTTAGGGGAAGCTTGCAACAGTTAGACTGGGATGAGGTGTACAGGGAACATGATGCTAATTTAAAATCTAACCTATTTCATGATACCTTTGTGAGTATATTTGGAAACAGGTTCCCTAAGGAAACAGAGAAATCTAATTGTAACAAACCATGTAAAAAGCCGTGGCTTAGTAGAGGAATGAAAATAGTTTGTAAACAGAAAAGGGAAATGTAGCTTAATAGCTAGGAGGAGTGATGATCCTGAAACAGTGGAACATTATAAAAACTACTGCACTGTTTTAAGGAAAGTTATTAAAAAGACCAGAAGTATGTGAATTTTAGCACATCTGATAATAAAATTAAAACAATATGGAATATTGTTAAAACGGAAACAGGGCAACTGAAAGCACAGGAAGACTGTATTTCTATCAGACAAGATGAAAAGTTTGTTAAGAAGAAGTCAGAAGTAGAAAACATTTTTGATCATTAATTTTTAAGTGTTGTAGAGAAAATACGATCCAGCTGTTCATCAGAAAATTCAAAGCAGTATATGGGAGGGGCAGTACCTACGCAAATTGGTAAAATTGAAATTCATATCATCTCTCCAACTGAAATTAGGAAATAATAAAATCACACAAAAGTAAAAGCTCACGTGGAACTGATGACATCTCCAACAGAGTACTATAAGCTTGTTCCCAACAAATAAGTAGGATTCTCAGCCAAGTATCTAGTAGCTCACTTAAACAGGGATTTTTCCAGGTAGACTGAAATATGCTATTGTTAAACCATTACATAAAGAAGGGGATAGGCCTGATGATAACAACTTCTGCCCAATCATGCTTCTGTCAGCTTTATCCAAAATTCTTGAAGAAGTAATGTATTCAAGAGTACCATCTCATATCTGTAAAAATGAATTACTAAAAAAATGTCAATTTGATTTTCAGAAAGGCTTTTCAACAGAATATTCTATATATGTTTTTACTGATAAAATTAAATGCATTGAATAACTGAACATCACCTATTGGGATATTTTGTGACCTCTCAAAGGCTTTTGATTGTGTGAATCATGAAATTCTTCTAGATAAGCTTAAGTATTGTGGTGTGAGTGGAACAGTGCACAAATGGCTTAATTCATATTTAATTGGAAGAATGCAGAAGGTTGACTTTAACAGTACAGATAGTCCTCAAAAATCAGCACTGGGTTGGTATCAAGAATTGTGTCCTACAGGGTTCAGTCTCAGGTCCCTTATTGTTCCTTATGTATATTAATGGCTTACCGCTCTATTTTCATGAAGATGCAAAGCTAGTTCTTTTTGCTGACGATACAAGCATAGTACTCACACCCAAATAACAAGAATCAGCTGAGAAAATTGTAAATAATGTCTCAGAAAATTATTAAATGTTTCTCTGAAGATGGACTCGTTAACTTTTAAGAAAACATGGTACATACAATTCTGTACAGTAAATGGCATAACACCATTGATAAATATAGACTATGAAAATAAGTCTCTTGCTAAGACAGAATAATCAAAATTTCTGGGTGTGTGCATTGTTGGAAGAAACACATCGACGATCTGCTGAAACGGTTAGGTTCAGCTGCTTGTGCTATTAGGGTTATTGAAAATTTTGATGATAAACATTTCAGTAAATTAGCCTGCTATGCCTACTTTCATTCACTGCTTTCATATGGCATGATATTTTGGGACATTTCGTCGTTAAGAGAGAAAGTTTTCATTGCACAAGAGTGTAATCAGAATATTAGCTGGAGCCCACCCAAGATCGCCTTGCAGACATTTATTTAAGGAACTTGGGATATTCACAGTACCTTCGCAATAAATGTATTAATTTACAAAATTCGTCATTAATAACCCATCCCAGTTCAAAAATAACAGCGAAGCGTATAGCTACAACGCTAGGATGATCTTCACTATTCTGCATTAAATCCCGGTTTGGCACCGAAAGGGGTGAATTATGCTGCCACAATAATCTTTGGTCATTTGCCAAATAGAGTTAAAAGTCTGACAGATAGCCAACCAACATTTAAAAGCAAATTAAAAGAATTTCTGAATGACAACTCCTACTCAATAGATGAATTCTTAGATATTAAGTAATAACTGTAAAAAAAAAAAAAAAATAAAAAAATAAAAAACTGAAAAGAAAAAATTAATTACTTTGTGTAAAGAAAACTTCTGTTAAAGTGACACATTCCACATCATTACGAAATGTGGTATTCATGATCTATGGAATAATGATCAATGTATGAATGTAAGGTAAAACATGACTATGTACCTAGGATAAACTATTCGTTCGAGAAAATTGTCGGTATTGCATTTAATGCTCTATATTTTAGATTGTTACTCTACTACAGCCCAAAAATCAGTAAATGAAAGCTAGTTAAGCAGAAGTACGTGGTTCAATCACATTAATGTGACAACTGCGTATGTTCGACGTCAACGTGCAACGTGCCATAACCACTCACAGACGGCAGGTGGCTGCACGAGTAGTGAATGGTGTACAGAGCGTGCTGGGGAGACGCGGGTAATGGTACAGTCGTTGCTGTTAGCTCCCGGTAACGGAGCTATTTACCTGACGTCCTAAAGGACATAATCGCTGTCTGTCGGGGCAGGGATCTAAGCATTTCCAAAACTATTAATTGTGTAATCTGTTCGCGTGCTGCTGTGCTTAAAGTACACCGTGTACAGCAAAATTACGCTACCCAAATCCAAAACCGGTGATGAGGCAACTATGGTGCGCCACGGGCCTTAGATTTCAGTGGTGAACGACGGCTGCTGAGATGGAAATGGAAATTGGCGTTTGGCGTCATTGGCCGGGAGGCCCCTTACGGGACATGTCCGGCAGCCTTGGTGCAGGTCTTATTACATTCGACGGCACATAGGGCGACCTGCGCGCCGGATGGGGATGAAATGATGATGAAGGTAACACAACACCCAGTCCCTGAGCGGAGAAAATCCGCGACCCAGCCGGGAATCGAACCCGGGCTGACCATTCAGCTATCGGGGCGGACGTCTGCAGAGATGTGTACTAGCGAATAGACGCGCCACTGTTGTGCAACTGACCTGTCCAGACCAACCCAGGGGTTAACAACAGTTTCTCGTCAATGATCGTTCAGTGAACATTGCTGTGCATGGGCCTCTACAGCAGGGATTTGGTTCATGCACCCATGCTGACTGCTGTTCTTCAGCAACAGGGCTGAAACTTGCACGCCAATACCGCAACGACCCGTCCACTGAGTGAAGACAGGTGATTTTTTTCAGATGGCTCAATTTTTATGCTCTGTCGGACAGATGGGCTGGAAGTGTTATGATCTGGGGGATGTTTTCGTGTCGTTCCCTGGGCGATCTCGTCATTGAGGAACGCACAGTGGATCAACACAAGTATCTATGTATCCTTTGGAGACCGTGTCCACCCCGATACGCAATTTGTTTCTCCTCGACATGATATCATCTAGCAGCAGAACAATGCAATGTGTCATACAGCCCGCAGTATACGCGCGCAGTTCGAAAAGCAACATGATGTGTTTGTGGGGTCCTGCCTACTCGTCTGTTATAAGGCGCCTAAGGATGCCACGTTTTCAGATAGCTACAGGACAATTCAAGCAAATCATATTAATAGCTTTTATTTCAGTAAAGCAGAATGACAATACTTAACTTTGAATTTACAACGGTGTCGCAAGCGATGGGTGACATGCAAATAAGTCAGTGTCCTTCACTATATACAATGTCTACATAAGCTATGGATATTGATCGCTAATAACTGCTGCACTGGTGTCCGTCTGCTACTGTCCTCGTCTGCTAGAGCCGGTCTACTTCTGTGCGGCCGAGACTGGCAGGAGAGGCGCTTATGTTGTCTTCTGGTAGAGGCCGCTCCTGTCGTGGTGACGTCATAGTCAGCGTGCCGTTGGCTGACGTCGTCTCACATCCTTCTCTGCTCATTAGTTCGTTTTCGTGCCGGCGCTTGTGGTTACACAGGAACAGTGTTTACTGTACTTCCCTGGCCACCAAACTCCCCAGATTTAAACCAAGTCGATAATCAGCGAGAGCACCTCGATAGGGCTGTTGGCGCCATGGATGCTGAACCCAAAAACCTTGCTCAAGGCACTGCAGTCAGCATGGCTCCAGGTCGCTGTCGCTACCTTCCACCACCTCATTGCCTTCTTTCCTGCACTTCTCGCACTGCACATGATGGTTATTCCGACTTTTGACAGATGGGTCACAATGTGGCTTGACAGCGTAATATTAATAAAAATTTGAAGCTGAAGCTGTTGGAAACTAATACAGATTCCCGTGTTCGAGGAAGGAAAGAGTGTTAAGACATTCATGAAACTCAGTTGATCTGCAAATACCACAAATTCCATAGTAAAAGAATTTCTACTGTTTGAAGGTACAAGATGCAGCACGACAAACGATATATGGCTTCACTTTCCATACCTTTTAAAATTAATATTTAAAATATATAGAATTTTAATGCACTGAAATTCTGTAACTGAAGAATCGATCATAGATTTTAAACAGGTTATACAGAGCTTAAACATGTAGAACTCTAAATATTTACAAATGCTTCACAAAACACAACCTCATGTTTAGCAACAATGTAAACTGTGGAAAATGGCGGAAATTGCTTATGGCGATCTCTAGTACACATTACTTCATGTGATTCTAAAATCAGTCACTGGACTGAATTGCCGACCAGGAAACATCATATACAACATCCTCTAGGTACAACACTTTCCCCTAAACAGAAAAAAGAAAATTCGTAAAGTAACGCCACTTCTGTGAGCTGGCCGAAAATGATCAGTCAGTGGCTATAAAACCTGCTGCAAAATCCCACATATTGACAACATTACAGACAAGCTCCCAAGAAAGTTAGTGTGGTGTCACCGCCAGACACCACACTTGCTACGTGGTAGCCTTTAAATCGGCCGCGGTCCATTAGTATACGTCGGACCCGCGTGTCGCCACTGTCAGTGATTGCAGACCGAGCGCCACCACACGGCAGGTCTAGAGAGACTTCCTAGCACTCGCCCCAGTTGTACAGCCGACTTTGCTAGCGATGCTACACTGACCAATACGCTCTCATTTGCCGAGACGATAGTTAGCATAGCCTTCAGCTACGTCATTGGCTACAACCTAGCAAGGCGCCATTACCAGTTTATATTGAGATTGTTTTATGTATCATCAAGAGCGATGTACACCAATTATGGATTAAAGTTAAGTATTCCAAGATCTTCGTACTTTATTTGCAATTCTCAAGACATTGTCATGATCCAGACCTCACGCCAGTCTGCGTGAGCTTAAACGCGTGCCTTTCGGCTACCTCCGAGTGGCTTGGCTGTCTTGCCAAGTCACTACAGTTTGGCAACGAAGATAAAAACGGTCTACTTCTTCATACTTGCTTAAACTACTTGTGTCATGGTTTCGCCACAATCTCCAGATGTACTGTCCGAATTTTATCGCTTGCAGAATCAGCAGATGCAGGCGTTATTGGATGCCCTTGGACAGCTCGTCCAGGGTCAACGTGCAATGCAAAACGATGCGGCCGCCGCCGCTCCACCGCTCCCGCAGCCACAACACGCAGTTGCACCACCTTTTCGTCCTTTTGATGCGGCACTGGAAAGCTGGACGGAGTGGTCACGCCAATTTGGATTCCATCTCGCCGCCTACAGAATTCAAGGTATTGAGCGGCAGCCTTTTTTGCTTTCGTGTGTAGGCGTCCAGACATACCGTGTGATAGTGAAATTATTTCCCCGACGCGACGTAGCAACTCTGCCCTACGAAGCAATTTTGTCTGCATTAGATGCATATTTCAAAGACTCAGTCAATGTAGTTGACAAACGGTATACGTTCTTTCGTACCAAACGTATGGCTGGTCAAACTACCTTATTCAGATATTATGGTATGTGATGCAATAGCACAGAATGTTTCGGATGTTCGTATAAGGGAACAGATTTTGAAACTAGTCAATCCCTCCCTTCAACAAGTGATGGACATGTTGGATCGACAGGACACACTTGACTTTGCTCAGGAATCATTTGAAACTTCGCCAGCCGTGTGTCACATTAACCGGCCCGCTGGGCGCGCTGCAAGGAACAGTAAACAGCCCTCGCGCCCGTCCACGCAGCTGCCGCACAAGCAAGCAAATGCAGTGCTAAAATCATGCCCGCGGTGTGCTACTAGACATTCGCGTGAGAATTGCCCGTCACGCCAAGCTATTTGCTTTTTCTGTAATAAAAAAGACCATGTTCAAAGTGTTTGCCAGAAAAAGCTCAGATTGGACACTCACAACCATTCCAGGCCCTTTGCTTCGCGCCGGAATCGGAATCGAACCAAGAATACTCAGGTTTGTGAACCTTCGCCCATGGACATTCATGTAGTTCATTCCACTCCGCCCAATGCTACTCTCTCTAACAGTGACAAAATTCGTCCCACAAATAGTGTGCATCGACATCGACGGAAATTCCGTCATGTCGCAAGTGCTTCTGTACCAGCGTCAGTTCATGTTGCACGAGACAGTCACTCTTGTCATCAGCAGGACAATAAACTTTTTCTCGACTTGGACATTCATGGCAAAGTGATACCATTCCAGCTCGATACCGGAGCTGCAGTTTCATTGATCAATCACGACATGTGCAAACAGCTGTGCAAACCTGTGCCGCAAATGTTAAGTTAAGCAGTTATTCAGGTCAAGCTCTCCCTGTGTTAGGACAGTGCAGCTTTCTTGCAACATAAAAGGGACAAACAAAACTTGTGTCATTTTACGTCCTTCATTCTTCTTCGGCAGTGTACTTGTTTGGTTTAGATTTATTTCAGTTGTTTAACTTGTCTATAGTCAACCAGGTCCTATCAGTGAACCAGACTGTGCCTACAGACAGTGTTTCTCGTCTATGTGAAAAATTTGCAGACATTTTTGCACCAGGCCTTGGTTGCGCTAAGAACTATGAAGCCCATTTGGAACTGAAAGTGCACGCGCAACCGAAATTTTTCCGAGCGCGCAATGTTCCCCACGCATTGTGTGATGAGGTCGCAAGAACCTTACACGATTTGGAATCACAAGGTGTGATTGAACGTGTGCAGGCTTCTCTCTGGGCCTCACCATTAGTAATTTTGCCAAAACCTTCCGGACGATTGAGACTTTGTGTGGACTTCAAGGCAACAGTGAATCCACAACTAGTGATTGCCACTTTTCCTTTACCCCGCCCGGAAGAACTTTTTGACAAACTGTGCCCGGGTCAATATTTTTCGTAGTTGGACCTAGCAGATGCGTACTTGCAAATACCGGTGGACGACGAATCCCAGCGCGTTTTGGTGGTTAACACGCATCTCGGTTTGTATCGATTCAAACGACCGCCATTCGGGTGTGCATCCGCCCCTGCATTGTTTCAGCAATATCTGCAAACTGTTTGTGCGTCGGTCCCTACTGCAGCAAACTATCTGGACGATACTGTGATCTCCGGAAAGATGGAAGAAGAACATTTAGCCAATCTCAGGACGTTATTTCAGGTCTTGGCTCAAAATGGTCTTTGATTGCGGAAGGACAAATGTGTGTTTTTTGCTCGGGAGTTACCATATCTGGGCCACGTATTCAATGCCCAAGGCATACATCCCAGTCCAGAGCACCTCCGTGCCATACAGGACTTGCCTTCGCCGCAGAATTTGAAGCAGCTACAGAGTGTGCTGGGAAAAATAAATTACTATAACAGATATGTGCGCCACGCCTCTTCCATTTCAGCTCTGCTTCATCGCTTACGCCGTAAAGGTGTTTCGTTCGTCTGGACGACGGAATGCGAACGCGCCTTTCGCCAGTTGAAATCGGCGTTGCTTTCAAATACTTGCCTTATGCCATTCGATCCCCAGAAACCTTTTGTTGATGGTAGATGCATCGGATTTCGGGATCGGTGCTGGGCTTGCGCACAAAGATGGATCGCATGATCGCCCTATTGCCTTTGCGTCCAAATTGCTCTCATCTGCGCAAAGAAATTATTCACAGATCGAGAAAGAAGCTTTGGCTCTCGTATTTGGTGTTACAAAGTTACATGATTTCTTGTATGGTCGTCACTTTACCATCATCACAGACCACAAACCTTTGACGTCACTTTTTCATCCGAACAAGCCTGTACCTCCACGTACAGCGTAAAAATTCATTCGCTGGTCATTTTTCCTCTCGCAGTACCACTACAATATCTTGTATCGGTCCACTGCTAAGCATGGAAACGCCGATGCGTTCTCCCGTTTGCCTGTTGCTGAGGATAGAGCGTTCGATTCTTCTGAACTTGCTTGCATGTTCATTGATGCGGAAACCGATGACGTGGTCGACTCGTTTCCGATTGATTTTCGTCATGTAGCTACAGCAACAGCTGCTGACTCTGTCCTTGCTACCGTTTTGCGTTTTGTTGTCACGCGATGGCCATTGTCAAAGTCACGGATCGAGGATCCGTTGGTTCGCCGATTTTTTGCACACAAGGAGAAACTTTTTGTACGACGTGGTGTGTTGCTGTTGCGTTCTGATAATGATCAGTCCAGGGTCGTGGTCCCACGTTCGTTACAGTCCTCTGTCTTACGGCTTCTCCACCAAGGACATTGGGGTATCGTGCGAACGAAACAACTTGCTCGTCAGCACTGTACTTGGTTCGGAATCGATGATGCGATTACGAATATGTGTTCTTCTTGCATGGCGTGTGCCAAACAACAATCCGCACCACCGCGGAAATTCTTTGCATGGCCCAAAGCCACTTCCCCTTGGCAACGCTTACACATCGATTTCGCTGGTCCATTCTGGACTGCTCGATGGTTGGTTGTGGTAGATTCATTCAGTAATTTTCCTTTTGTTGTCCGGATGTCTTCCATGACGTCATCTGCCACCAGCCAAGCGTTAACCGCTATCTTTTGTATTGAAGGTCTTCCACAGACTATTGTTTCCGACAATGGCCCACAATTCATGCCCACAGAATTTCAGTCATTCTGCAAGGCCAATGGTATTCAACATCTGACGTCCGCGCCGTTTTCGCCTCAGTCAAACGGTGCCGCTGAACGATTGGTCCGGACTTTCAAGTCACAGATGTTGAAGTTGAAAGAGTCGCATAATCGGGAGGACGCGTTATTGCTCTTTTTGTCGTCGTATCGCTCTCAGCCCCGAGATGGTTGTTCATCGGCTGAGTTGCTCCACGGTTGTCCTCATCGAACCTTGATGTCTTTGCTACATCCGCCGCATCCGGTTCCTGCGCAGCGGCAGCCACCTGCTTTTGCTCCAGGCGACGTTGTATACTATCGCAACTATCGAGGTTCACGGCGTTGGCTCGCAGGGCGCATTCTTCGCTGCCTCGGCCGAGCTATGTATCTGGTTTTGGGGGCCTCTGCTGAGGTGTGTCGGCATCTCAATCAGCTGCGCCTCTGTCGTCGCCTGGGTTCTGCCGCTCCCCGTCTGCTTTCAGCGACGGTGCCATACGGTCAGCGCCCTGGGGACCCATCTACTGGCTCGCCTCATACCCAGGTGTTACCGACGCTGCCTTCCATTTTGCCCCATGGCGACGCGCCGCCGCCGCCGCCTGTTCTCCCGCCGGCGACGCACGCAGTGGACGCTTCGCTACAGCTGCCAAGCGCCTCCCTGGGTCACGCGCCGCCGATCGCTTCCCGTGACCAGCTGTCCTCCGACATGGAACTTTTGCCCGATCCGGACCAGATGGCGTCTTCGCCCGTCGGGTACCCCGACGCGATGGAGGTCGACCCTCTGGCCCCTCCTGTCTCTCTACGGGCGCATACACCGCATGTTGGCATGCACCCTGGACTAGGTTTTCAGGCGTTTCCTAGCTGCCCTCGGACTCAATGGCAGGGTGCGGGTGGCACAGCCTCGCCTGTTGATAATCTCCCCACCTCGTCGCATACGTCAACAGGGGGTCCTCCCCACGGCGGGCGGAAGCCTTATAACACAACCGTACGCCGATTTGCGGGGGAGGAATGTGGTGTCACCGCCAGACACCACACTTGCTAGGTGGTAGCCTTTAAATCGGCCGCGGTGCATTAGTATACGTCGGACCCGCGTGTCGCCACTGTCAGTGATTGCAGACCGAGCGCCACCACACGGCAGGTCTAGAGAGACTTCCTAGCACTCGCCCCAGTTGTACAGCCGACTTTGCTAGCGATGCTACACTGACCAGTACGCTCTCATTTGCCGAGACGATAGTTAGCATAGCCTTCAGCTACGTCATTGGCTACAACCTAGCAAGGCGCCATTACCAGTTTATATTGAGATTGTTTTATGTATCATCAAGAGCGATGTACACCAATTATGGATTAAAGTTAAGTATTCCAAGATCTTCATACTTTATTTGCAATTCTCAAGACATTGTCATGTTCCAGACCTCACGCCAGTCTGCGTGAGCTTAAACGCGTGCCTTTCGGCTACCTCCGAGTGGCTTGGCTGTCTTGCCAAGTCACTACAGTTAGTGTCGCTGTTTTGTAATACCAACAGCATATCAAAATTTATATTCAATAATAAAAACAAACTGCAATCCCTGGCACAGATGGTATGTATACAATCGCATGCAAGCAGTGTGAAAACGTATACATTGGTCAGTCAGGCAGAGCTGTGACGGTTAGGTTATCCAAACAAGAAAGAAGCTGAAGATTGTGAAAGAGTTAGTCTACCTTGGCTGGTCATACTTTAACAGAAAACAATTCGCATGATGTAGAGTGGAAATTTTACATTCTGTTAAGAAAAGCAGAAAGATAACCCTGCTCGACATCAACAAGCACATGACACAAAAGGAGAGCTTAGTATTAAATGATCAGAGTCAATTTCCTTTTTGTCCCTTTGTTAAATTAGGTTTTCATTGCAAATACTAGATTCAAATTGTGAATTCATTTTGTGTCTCATCAATTGTTTATTTATCATCAAATGTATAGTCACGTAAACACTTTTGTTTCCTCCCTGTTTTATTTAATGTAATTAATTCTATGTGACTAAAAATGTAAGTTTTCCTATGTAAACAGCCTGTCATATTTGTATCTTCTGTACAAATAACATCTGTATAAGTCACACACTTTTATCTCTGTTTTCCAGATTGAGTTGCCACCTAAAGATGGTCTAAGAAGCCGAAAGTCGGTTGGTGATAAAATAAATATAATTTTGAAGAAGATGAGAGAGAGACGTAAATTTGAAATGGGGATTTCAGCGCGACTTCTCCGTATGCAAATCCAGTGCCTTAATCGCTGCGTCATTTCGGCTGTTTCAGTCGTTCGTACGGCTCGACTCATCCCATGAGTGTGCCATTGCTGTGACTTCTGAAAAATTAAATGCGATTTTCTGCTTCGAGAGCCTTGAAAGTTTCATATAATTTCTAGTTTCACTGCAGCGGTTCTCGAAGCACAATAATGAAGAAATCACGAGAAACATTGGCATCTGTGATTGTTGTTGTTGTTGTGGTCTTCAGTCCTGAGACTGGTTTGATGCAGCTCTCCATGCTACTCTATCCTGTGCAAGCTTTTTCATCTCCCAGTACCTACTGCAACCTACATCCTTCTGAATCTGCTTAGTGTATTCATCTCTTGGTCTCCCTTTACGATTTTTACCCTCCACGCTGCCCTCCAATACTAAATTGGTGATCCCTTGATGCCTCAGAACATGTCCTACCAACCGATCCCTTCTTCTGGTCAAGTTGTGCCACAAACTTCTCTTCTCCCCAATCCTATTCAATACTTCCTCATTAGTTATGTGATCTACCCATCTAATCTTCAGCATTCTTCTGTAGCACCACATTTCAAAAGCTTCTATTCTCTTCTTGTCCAAACTATTTATCGTCCATGTTTCACTTCCATACATGGCTACACTCCATACTAATACTTTCAGAAATGACTTCCTGACACTTAAATCAATACTGGATGTTAACAAATTTCTCTTCTTCAGAAACGCTTTCCTTGCCATTGCCAGCCTACATTTTATATCCTCTCTACTTCGACCATCATCAGTTATTTTGCTCCCCAAATAGCAAAACTCCTTTACTACTTTAAGTGCCTCATTTCCTAATCTAATTCCCTCAGCATCACCCGACTTAATTAGACTACATTCCATTACCCTTGTTTTGCTTTTGTTGATGTTCATCTTATATCCTCCTTTCAAGACACTGTCCATTCCATTCAACTGCTCTTCCAAGTCCTTTGCTGTCTCTGACTGAATTACAATGTCATCGGCGAACCTCAAAGTTTTTATTTCTTCTCCATGAATTTTAATACCTACTCCGAATTTTTCTTTTGTTTCCTTTACTGCTTGCTCAATATACACATTGAACAACATCGGGGAGAGGCTACAACCCTGTCTTACTCCCTTCCCAACCACTGCTTCCCTTTCATGTCCCTCGACCCTTATAACTGCCATCTGGTTTCTGTACAAATTGTAAATAGCCTTTCGCTCCCTGTATTTTACCCCTGCCACCTTTAGAATTTGAAAGAGAGTATTCCAGTCAACATTGTCAAAAGCTTTCTCTAAGTCTACAAATGCTAGAAACGTAGGTTTGCCTTTCCTTAATCTTTCTTCTAAGATAAGTCGTAAGGTCAGTATTGCTTCACGTGTTCCAGTGTTTCTACGGAATCCAAACTGATCTTCCCCGAGGTTGGCTTCTACTAGTTTTTCCATTCGTCTGTAAAGAATTCGTGTTAGTATTTTGCAGCTGTGACTTATTAAGCTGATAGTTCGGTAATTTTCACATCTGTCAACACCTGCTTTCTTTGTGATTGGAATTATTATATTCTTCTTGAAGTCTGAGGGTATTTCGCCTGTTTCATACATCTTGCTCACCAGATGGTAGAGTTTTGTCAGGACTGGCTCTCCCACGGCCGTCAGTAGTTCCAATGGAATATTGTCTACTCCGGGGGCCTTGTTTCGACTCAGGTCTTTCAGTGCTCTGTCAAACTCTTCACGCAGTATCATATCTCCCATTTCATCTTCATCTACATCCTCTTCCATTTCCATAATATTGTCCTCAAGTACATCGCCCTTGTATAGACCCTCTATATACTCCTTCCACCTTTCTGCTTTCCCTTCTTTGCTTAGAACTGGGTTTCCATCTGAACTCTTGATATTCATAGAAGTCGTTCTCTTATCTCCAAAGGTCTCTTTAATTTTCCTGTAGGCGGTATCTATCTTACCCCTAGTGAGATAGGCCTCTACATCCTTACATTTGTCCTCTAGCCATCCCTGCTTAGCCATTTTGCACTTCCTGTCGATCTCATTTTTGAGACGTTTGTATTCCTTTTTGCCTGTTTCACTTACTGCATTTTTATATTTTCTCCTTTCATCAATTAAATTCAATATTTCTTCTGTTACCCAAGGATTTCTACTAGCCCTCGTCTTTTTACCTACTTGATCCTCTGCTGCCTTCACTACTTCATCCCTCAAAGCTACCCATTCTTCTTCTACTGTATTTATTTCCCCCATTCCTGTCAATTGCTCCCTTATGCTCTCCCTGAATCTCTGTACAACCTCTGGTTCTTTTAGTTTACCCAGGTCCCATCTCCTTAAATTCCCACCTTTTTGCAGTTTCTTCAGTTTTAATCTACAGTTCATAACCAATAGATTGTGGTCAGAGTCCACATCTGCCCCTGGAAATGTCTTACAATTTAAAACCTGGTTCCTAAATCTCTGTCTTACCATTATATAATCTATCTGATACCTTTTAGTATCTCCAGGGTTCTTCCATGTATACAACCTTCTTTCATGATTCTTAAACCAAGTGTTAGTTATGATTATGTTGTGCTCTGTGCAAAATTCGACCAGGCGGCTTCCTCTTTCATTTCTGTCCCCCAATCCATATTCACCTACTATGTTTCCTTCTCTCCCTTTTCCTACACTCGAATTCCAGTCACCCATGACTATTAAATTTTCGTCTCCCTTCACAATCTGAATAATTTCTTTTATTTCATCATACATTTCTTCAATTTCTTCGTCATCTGCAGAGCTAGTTGGCATATAAACTTGTACTACTGTAGTAGGTGTGGGCTTCGTATCTATCTTGGCCACAATAATGCGTTCACTATGCTGTTTGTAGTAGCTTACCCGCATTCCTATTTTCCTATTCATTATTAAACCCACTCCTGCATTACCCCTATTTGATTTTGTGTTTATAACCCTGTAGTCACCTGACCAGAAGTCTTGTTCCTCCTGCCACCGAACTTCACTAATTCCCACTATATCTAACTTCAACCTATCCATTTCCATTTTTAAATTTTCTAACCTACCTGCCCGATTAAGGGATCTGACATTCCACGCTCCGATCCGTAGAACGCCAGTTTTCTTTCTCCTGATAACGACATCCTCTTGAGTAGTCCCCGCCCGGAGATCCGAATGGGGGACTATTTTACCTCCGGAATATTTTACCCAAGAGGACGCCATCATCATATAATCATACAGTAAAGCTGCATGCCCTCGGGAAAAATTACGGCTGTAGTTTCCCCTTGCTTTCAGCCGTTCGCAGTACCAGCACAGCAAGGCCGTTTTGGTTATTGTTACAAGGCCAGATCAGTCAATCATCCAGACTGTTGCCCTTGCAACTACTGAAAAGGCTGCTGCCCCTCTTCAGGAACCACACGTTTGTCTGGCCTCTCAACAGATACCCCTCCGTTGTGGTTGCACCTACGGTACGGCTATCTGTATCGCTGAGGCACGCAAGCCTCCCCACCAACGGCAAGGTCCATGGTTCATGGGGGGGCATCTGTGATTACTTTTAGCAAAAGTTAGAAGCTGCATGTTCTCAATCTTCCAGCCGAGGCTGAAATTTTACGGAAAAAACAAATGAATCTTTACTCGAACCGATACTGAACTATGTAGACTGAAGCCTTCTCTACGAACTGTAATAATTTTGTAGCACTTGGCGGCAATCTGTTCAGACTAAAGCTTTCGGGTAGATCTGTGATGGAATGTGTTTTTTCTTCGTCTTTGAATCCTAGCGGATAGCATTCTAGGTAGGTTGTCAAAATATGGACAACAACATCCCTCCCCCCCTGCGATAACATTAGTCGATCACCCCCCTTATAATCACCCCCATTCACAACCAACCAATATTCATCTTCTTTGGCCCAAACGGACGTCAGCCTCTTCACCCTCGACACAAGTTCAAATCTTCTTTCAATATAAGGCATTTTGAGGACGTTGAACCGATTCAGTGTGGCCTGATAGCAAACCTGGAAGTCATTCAAGTAGAAGCTTCCGTCAAGGAGTTCCAGAGCCTCTATGTTCGGTACTGCGTGAGAGTCGGAACAGAAGCATATGTCGAAAACTAACACAATATGTTTTTTTTAGCAGTTTTGCAGTTAATTTCGAGGTAGTCATGGAATGTACTGAAACCACTGTAGATAGTTTTGAAAATAGTTGCATAGTCGGTACGGGTCTGGTATTGTTACGATTCCATGGAAAATTCGATTTGCCCTACAGCCCTAAAGGGCGCTGGATTCAAGTTGTAAGTTATGAAGAGCAACGAGGCGGTACTTCTCAGCTGAACAATGGTGGGAACACGAGATTTCTCGTTTCGCAGGTTATTCCGCGAGGAATCCAATCAGAAAACTCCCCCTGGCATCGTTTTCCAATACGTGTAAGGCGGAGAGGTATTGCTCCCGTCTTGCTTGTAAACACCGCACTAAAAGACGACGTGAATCACACTGGCTGTGTCCAATCCCTGGTAGTGTATTTCAACGAAATAACTTACTTACGACACCCTGAAAACTGAGCGTCAAACATGAAGTAACTAAGAGCAGAATAAATGTATGGGCATATTATAGGCGGTATGGATTCATCAAAAAAGTTTGGTCCTGTAATTTCACACACTTCTACTATCGACGCATGTGACAGTTCCTTGTTTGACGAAATTTTTGGCAGTAAATATTCATGACACTTTAGTATCAGCTTAACGAAGAAACGTGTGCGAAGTACCTTAATTTAGCCGCTTTCCACGCCATACAATGAATGAAAGAAACGTCCTGTGAGAAGAAACATGCGACGACCCTCCCTTTTTTTAAGCCTTCACATCCAGAACAAAATTAAAACAAATACCAGAAAACTAATATTCGATTTAAAATGTTATGTAACACCGCAAACTGATTACAATGGAACTGAATTAGCGTAACACACACTAAAATCAAAAATTTTGCAAACCTGTTGCGCTAGATGTACAATACAACATTTATTAGAAGAACAATATCTTTCAAAGAGCACAAGGAAATAAAACTTTTGCTGTAGCACAAATGACAATCTGGATACTGCTCAAATAAGTCACTGTGGTCTAGAGATGGTCTGTTTGGCTCTTTGTTCCATCCACTGCTTAAATTTTAAATAAGGGGCATCAGCAATGGCTACCCATGACTTCCCGTACAATGAGTCACCGTCGTTCTACCAATGGTCTCGCGAAAGACGGCGGAGGAACGTACAGGATTTCGGGGCAACCACTCGCACTTGGTGTAGGAAACTACGCCTGCAAGGCGGAAGAATCAGAAATCATCAACATCATGAGGAAGCAGAAGGCAATGGAAACCTCTGCATTATAGACACATAATTTGTATCCACAGGACCTGTTCCCAGTAATTGAAAACGTGCCAGGGTGATCTTCTCATTGACAAATGTTTCTAGGTTAGACCCCTGTTCGGATCCCCCATAGGGGACTGCCAAGGTAGGAGTGACTAACAAAAGGGTAACATTCTACGAGTCGAAGCGTGCAATGTCACAAGTCTAAATGTAGTAGGCAAACTAAAAACCGAGAAAAGGAAAATGAAAAATTTCAGCCTAGATATAGTGGGGGCCAGGGAAGGTAAATGTTTAGAAGAATTTTTGGGACTTGAGATCCGCCAGTTACGCAAAACACCGTTTCTCTCAGGACTGGGTACTTGGGTACTGAGAAAAACTGTGTTTTGTGTAATTGGCGGACCTCAAGTCCCAAAAATTTTAACTGCAAACACGACCAATAAAAGGAGCTGCAAATCAAAAGACGGTTAGAAAAATATAGGGTAACATAACCAGCAACACGAAACGGTATAATAGAAGGAGGATTCATCATTATTTGCCTGATAGGACAGTTAGTGAGTTTCTGTTATACAATTATTGTCATCAGGATCGACAACAAACCAAAGCCAGCAACAACAACAGTCCAGTTGTAAATGCCGTCGTCACAAGCAGAAGATAAACAGACATACGCTACTGGCCATTAAAATTGCTAAACCAAGAAAAAATGCAGATGATACACGGGTATTCATTGGACAAATATATTATACTAGAACAAACATGTGATTACAAAAAAATGGTTCAAATGGCTCTGAGCACTAAGGGACTTAACATCTGAGGTCATCAGTTCCCTGGAACTTAGAACTACTTAAACCTAACTAACCTAAGGATATCACACATATCCATGCCCAGGGCAGGATTCGAACCTGTGACAGTAGCAGTCGCGCGGTTCCGGACTGAAGCACCTAGGACCGTTCGGCCAACACGGCCGCCCAAGTGATTACATTTTCACGCAATTTGGGTGCATAGATCCTGAGAAATCAGTACCCAGAACAACCACCTCTGGCCGTAATAACGGCATCGATACTCCTGGGCATTGAGTCAAACAGAGCTTGGATGGCGTGTACAGGTACAGCTGCCCATGCAGCTTCAACACGGTACCACAGTTCATCAAGAGTAGTGATTGGCGTATTGTGACGAGCCAGTTGCTCGGCCACCATTGACCAGACGTTTTCAATTGGTAAGAGATCTGGAGCAGCAGTCGAACATTTTCTGTATCCAGAAAGGCCCGTACAGGACCTGCAACATGCGCTCGTGCGTTATCCTGCTGAAATGTAGGGTTTCGCAGGGATCGAATAAAGGGCAGAGCCACGGGTCGTAACACATCTGAAATGTAACGTCTACTCTTCAAAGCACCGTCAAAGCGAACAAGAGGTGACGGAGACGTGTAACCAATGGCACCGCATACCATCACGCCAGGTAATACGCCAGTACACGCTTCCAATGTGCGTTCACCGCGATGCCGCCAAACACGGATGCGACCATCATGATGCCGTAAACAGAACTGGATTCATCCGAAAAAATGACGTTTTGCCATTCGTGCACCCAGGCTCGTCGTTTAGTACGCCATCGCAGTTGCTCCTGTCTGTGATGCAGCGTCAGGGGTAACCGCAGCCATGGTGTCCGAGCTGATAGTGCATGCTGCTGCTAACGTCATCGAACTGTTCGTGCAGATGGTTGTTGTCTTGCAAACGTCCCCATCTGTTAGGGATCGAGACGTGGCTGCACGATCCGTTACAGCCTTGCGGATAAGATGTCAGTCGTCTCGACTGCTAGTGATAGGAGGCCGTTGGGACCCAACACGACATTCCGTATTACCCTCCTGAACCTACCGATTCCATAATCTGCTAACAGTCATCGGATCTCGACCAACGCGAGCAGCAATGTCGCGATACGATAAACCGCAATCGCGACAGGCCGCTATCCGACCTTTATCAAAGTCGGAAACGTGATGGTACGCATTTCTCCTCCTTACACGAGGCATCCCAACAACGTTTCACCAGGCAACGCCGGTCAACTGCTGTTTGTGTATGAGGAATCGGTTGGAAATTTTCCTCATGTCAGCACGTTGTAGGTGTCGTCACCGGCGCCAACCTTGTGTGAATGATCTGAAAAGTTAATCATTTGCATATCACAGCATCTTCTTCCTATCGGTTAAATTTCGCGTCTGTAGCACGTCATCTTCGTGGTGTAGCAATTTTAATGGCCGGTAGTGTATACCATGCCTGGCAAAAGCGGCAACTGTTGCGCACAACGGACCATAATTGACAATGCTGAACGACGGCTGCGGAGATTTGTACAGACAAACAGAACTGCAACTGCTGAGCAAGTGAACCCTCAACCGAACGAAGGGCTACCAACAGTGTCTCCTTAACGACATTGCTGCGGATGTACCTCCACAGCAGGCACCTAGTTCATGCACCCACGCTGACTGCTTTTAAACGCCGAAGAGGTGCTTAATGTGTGTACAGCTCTGCCTCTACAGCTGTGCGGAGAATCGTGATCTGCAACGTCTGAAGTGTTTTTAGATGACGAAGGCTCGAATTTGAACGCCAATACCGGAAGTGACTCCACTGAGTGGTGCCAGGTAGTATTTCAGGTGAATCAAGTTTTATGCTCCATCGGAAAGATGGCCGTTGTTCTGTATGTCCCTGCAACAAACGTCGGCTCCAGGCCGACTTGCGGACTTTGTCCATCGGTTCATGCAGTCTGTTTTTCTCTTCGACACTATTGCATTGTTTAAATGAAAGTCTGCTGCCGTGGACTATACAGCGTGGTTGGATGGATCACTGCACTAGAGTCGTTGCGCTGTTTTTATTCCAGCTCCCCCATCCCTTATATACAGTGCAACCCGTGTTAAGAGACCTATTTAATTGCTTAGCAAATTTTAGGCATCTATCCAGCTGAAGGCCGAGACGTACTGCCGAGTCGCACCACTCGAGATTTCTGTCAGCTACAGAAACCCCTCTGTTTGGGGGGGGGGGGGGGGGAGGAGGGGGGGAAGTGAATAGTTTCCGGTGAACTATCAGTCGTTACATACAACAGCAGGAAGCCACAAAATCACTACGAGAATGTTTTCACCTCCACACATCATCTTATTCATCAGTCTTCACTAACTTACACAGCACCCCGACGCTTTAGACGAACGACCAATCTCTACACTAACCAGGCAATTTAGGGCATAACAGATCACAAAGTCAAGCATAAAAATAATCATCTTCAGAAACAATAAACACAGGTCTTCAAACATCATTTTTTCTATGCTAAGAGCCAGACGGGCTCCCTTTGGAGCTTCAGAGGATGAGATGCAGATCGACGAAGAGCGTTGTAGCAAATTAGAATAAATTGCGGAAATGCAGTGAGCGTACTTCAATTAGAATTTAAACTGGTATCCAAAATAATTTATTATTAGTAGGAGAAATTTTATTTTCGCACAGGTGCAACGATCGTTTAGCTAACAGTGCAGTGATTTAAGCTGTTTCACTGTACCGAGGATAATTTACTTGAAGGCTACTCATATTGGCAGCTCTTCCTGATTCGAACTCATATTTAATTAGTCTTCTCTGGTGAAGGAATTTCCGAAATCCGCGTTTACTAATACCATTGCTATGGTGCAGTGAAAGTACTGATTGCGTCTTTCTGTTGGTGTACTCTACGTACGACTAGCATCTCTTTGGATTTACTGCTATATTCGAGACAGAGTTACATTGCGGAAACTATTAAAAATCATCTCGCCTTGAAGTCAGTGGAAATCGTTACAGGCTGCATACAATCGGAAGCATTCGGCTGAGCAGAGAGACCGGTGTGTGTGTGTGTGGGGGGGGGGGGGGGGGGGGGGGGAGGGGAGGGGGAGGAGGGAGATTGGGGGGGGGGGGGGTAGGAGGTGAAGCTGCAGGTAAAAAGCAAGTATGTACATAAATAATAGACACGTTAATAAAAAATGCTTCATTACAATATTTAAATTCCACTGACAGATTTCACACACATAAGACTAAAAATGTGAGAAATGTGTGGATCGCTTAAATGTTTTGTCGAACGTATTCGTGTGCGACGTCTGCTTTGCATTCATTCCGTCGTTTCTTAAACAACAGTAGGTATGTTTACTGAGCAGGAGCGGAGCGCATTACAAGATTGCTCATTCGCGGGAGTACGGAATCCGAACTGTAACGCTTGTCAGCAGTAGAGTACAGGCATGTGCATCGTCAAAGTGAGAATTGTTCGTCAGTCTAATTTCGTGAATTGTGCATCTACCGTGCTACTCTAAGTAAAACAGGCCTTAAGAATTGTGCATCTACCGTGCTACTCTAAGCAAAACAGGCCTTAATAGTAAGTTCTACAAACGCGCAACTACGTTGAGGAGCCGAGAAGTGTGGCAAACCATTTTTTGTCTTCTAAGTCTAAATGTAACTGCATTAAGCACTAGAAAATACCAAAACGATCTGTGTCGTGACATCGCTTCATTAATAGTTGCTTAGGTGACTATTCACAATAGTATAAATTCTTGTCTTCGTTTCTAATCCAAAAAAATGTTTAAATGTGTGTGAAATCTTATGGGACTTACTGCTAAGGTCATCAGTCCCTAAGCTTACACACTACTTAACCTAAATTATCCTAAGGACATCATATACACCCATGCCCGAGGGAGGACTCGAACCTAGGCCGGGACCTGCCGCACAGTCCAAGACTGCAGCGCCCTAGACCGCTCGGCTAATCCAACGCGGCTTCTAATCCGTGATCGGATGAATTCTACGACGAAAGAGTAACTCAAAACGTTGTTAAAGTGTGTAGGTATAGATTAGACAATAGTACAAGTTTTAAACGGAACTCATGCCTGTATTCCTCACGACGGATCGCCCGCGACAATTCCCCTCAGTCTCCGTCCGCTGCCATTTTCGCTGTGCTGTTACAGCCCCAGTCGACGTGTTTTGGAGCTCAAGTCCCCTGCTGTTATAACTCGCTCACTAATGCATAGTGATTCCTGAAGGTCCTGTCTGTCGATGTTTACTTTGGGACGTTTTTAAGCTGACAATACTGCCGTGACATAGTTCCCTAGTTTTAGTTCTATCCCTGCAGCGATGGGCTGCAGCGTTTTCACTCGCAATAACCTTCACTTTGCGCTCGTTTGCATCGGTTTGCTGGATATATTTTATTTTATTTCTTATTTTAAGCCGATTTCCCCTCTAAAGCTTCTGGGAACACTGTTATAGCTTGTGGATTTCCACTTTCAATAGCGAAATACGCTCCGAAATAAAAACTCTAGCATTTTTCGTTTTCAAGGGTACATTATTTGCTCAGAGATATCCATTCAGTTATTAGTGTACATTAATGAACAGTGATTCCACACTTCGATTCGTGACGGCTTGAGCTCTGCTCAGGACACTTTGAATTCAGTTTCTCAACGTCTATGAAGGAATGGCATTCCATCCTTCCTCAAGGTATCCAGACTGCCATTAGTGGACATTAATGTGCAGTGATTCCACCCTTCGCTTCATGACGGCTTGAGATTCACTCAGTACACTTTGAATTCAGTTTCTCAACGTCTATGAAGGAATGGCGTTCCATCCTTCCTCAGGAGCCTAAACAGGAGGGAGAAACGTGTTTGTCTCAGGGGTCTGGAGTGAGGTAGATTTTCTGACTCATCCCGACGCCGTTCCATCAGCTTCCAGTCAAGACTCGGGGCAGACCAAACTGTTTCAGGCATGTTTTTGGCCACAAATCATTGCCTAACAGCTGCTGCTTCATGACACTTGCATTGTGATGCTGATACTATCATCCCTTCCGAACTGTTCCTCTACAGGGTAAAGCGTGTTCATATCCTTCCGCATTTAGTGTTTTGTTAAACGCGGTGAGAGAGTCACAGAAACGTCTGGCTCATGAGGAGCTGCTCCGCCTTTGCATCCCATTTCCTTAACTCCTCACCCACGGTCACATTGCTACCTGGTAGCAGTTTGGAATTCACGAGTGACTTGTTCCATAGATTCTTTTATACGATTTTCTACAACTGCCCTCCGCGACACTCGATTGTCCCAATCTGTCGCCACATTAGGTCTCCGTGGTCCTTATTTACCTGTGGTTGTTCCTTCGTGTTTCCTCCCCTTCACAACCAACGAGCAACAGTCGACTTGGGCCGCTTTAGAAGGATTGATGGGTCCGTCACTCAGGTGACATGCAATCACTAGTCCCAATTCGAAGCCGCTCAGCTGCTGTTACTGCTTATTACTTACAACACAGTACTCCCAGCCTTGTTTTACACTGGCAGGTTTGCCTGTCGAGAGATCTACTGGTCAATTCCACGTTACATATGGGGTGTCCGAATACTTCGGATCAGGTTATGTACTTTGATTCGCAGGTTTCTAACTGTTCGTAAAATTGTTGGCCAACCCGGATGGCGATAGTTTCTGTGCAGTGAAGAAAAAGACAAAATACGAGGGCGTGCTGAAAAGTAATGGCTGCGAATTTTTTGTGTGAAAGATCTTAAAGACCGGCCAGAGTGGCCGAGCGGTTCTAGGCACTTCAGTCTGGAACCGCGCGACCGCTACGGTCGCAGGTTCGAATCTTGCCTCGAGCATGGATGTGTGTGATGTCCTTAGGTTAGTTAGGTTTAAGAAGTTCTAAGTTGTAGGGGACTGATGACCTCAGCTGTTAAGTCCCATAGTGCTCAGAGCCATTTAAACCATTTTTGATCTTAAAGCTTCTTGAATAAAACAAAACTTATTAACATTCTACATCTTTATTCTTCATGAGTACGTATTTATTTCTCAACGTACTCACCCTGGAAACGAACTCATTCCTTTCAACAAGAAACCAGTTAGCTCATACCGCCACTGCAGAATGTTTGACTTTGTTTACAGAGCCACAAACCTCATCTCTTCTTGCGCCGCTTTATTGCTATCAAAGTGATGTCTTTGAAGGTGTTCTTGAAGCTTTGGAAACAGCTGAAAACCGGATGGTTCCAAATCGTGAATGTATGGAGAACGATCGATGTCAGTCAACCCAAGACGTCGGATTGTTGCCGATGTCGCAGCGCTCCTGTGTAGTGTGGCACTGCCACGCTCAAGGAGAGATTGCTCCACGCGTGCGCGCGCCAACTCTTCGAATTCACACTAGCGAAGCTACGTTACACACCGCCATGTTGCATGCTACAGTTCGGAGCCCTCCAGCGGCAGAGAGCTGCAAGTAAGTAGACCTGAAGAGTAAAGGTGTAGAATGTCAGTAACGTTTGTTTGACTTAACAAACATTAAGAGTTTCCATATAGAAATTTCGAAGGCATTACTTCTCAGCACGCCGTCTTATTAAACTGGGGGAGAAGTTGAACACTTGCTGTACTTAACTGACGGGAAACAGTCAATATGTTGACTAAACTGGGAACAGGAACAGCTAATTTCGAGAGGCAGTTTCTGTAAAACAACTGATCGTCGGAAAAGCGATGTTCGACCGCGCTACAAAAATTATTCAGGGGTTAACATGTACACGCGTCAGTGTAGCAAATGTCAGTCCATAAAAGTATCTAAGTACACACAGTTTAAGAATGATCTGAGTTTCCCAATACCAAGTTACTTACAACTTATTAGACTTGTGGAGTAATACCATGTAATATAAAAATAAGTACATTAGAAAAAAAGCTATATTTGATAAACACCATATCCGATGCTCTAAAATATACTGAACTGTACTCTATGAATTTCAGAAAATAAATGAGCTACTGCTGCTTTCGACCTACAACTCTAGCGGCTTTCTTCTCAACATCTACTCTGGCATCAAATGAAACCATACAAGTGTGTCCGCGTACGCCACCAGTCTTGTACTGAATTACTCCTAGCCCACTATTATAAGCAGAGGCGCGATGCATAATCCCAAAAAGATACCACAGATCGATCCTTGTGCAGATATCTTCGTGTAGAGTTTAATTACATGTCTTCAAATCTACCTCCGACTCACCCCCCCCTCCCTCTTTTCCCACCGTCCAACAGTAATCTTAAGGGCGTTCTTAACCAGGAGGTTTCTTAGCAAAATCAATACTACAAGCCGTCATAGACTGTCGCAGGCACCTGAATGTTAGCCATGATTGTAGCCAAGTACGTAAGAACTGAATTGCTGCCATAGAGGAGTTAATGATTGATGACGTCAGTGCCTGACAGGGTTTATCGAACCACCTTCACAATGCTCTATTACTCCAATCTCGTAAAGGGCGCGGAAAAAACGAACACCTATGTCTTTCAGTGCGAGCTCTGGTTTCCCTTATTATGGTGATCGTTTCTCCCTGTGTAGGTCTGCGTCAACAAAATGTTTTCGCATTCGGAGGAGAAAGTTGGTGATTGAAATTTCGTGAGAAGATCCCGGTGCAAACCAAAAATGATGTTTTAATGATGTCCACCACAAATCCTGTATCATTTCAGTAACACTCTCTCCAATATTTCGCCATAATACAAAACGTAATATCCTTCTTCTAACTTTTTCGACGTACTTCGTCAATCAAAAATGGTTCAAATGGCTCTGAGCACTATGGGACTTAACTACTGAGGTCATCAGTCCCCTAGAACTTAGAACTACTTAAACCTAACTAACCTAAGGACATCACACACATCCATGCCCGAGGCAGGATTCGAACCTGCGACCGTAGCGGTCACGCGGTTCCAAACTGACGCGCTTAGAACCGCACGGCCACACCGGCCGGCACTTCGTCAATCCTATCTTCTTATCTCGTAAGGTCCCACACCGCGCAGCAGTATTCTAAATGAGGACGGACAGGCGTAGTGTAGGCAGTCTCTTTCGTAGATCTATTCCCCTTAGAAGTGTTCTGCTAATGAAACGCAGTTTTTGGCTCGCCTTCCCCACAACATTTTCTGTGTTTTCTTTCCGCTTCAAGTTTTTGTAATTTTCATTCACAGGTATTTAGCTGCATTTATCGCTTTTAAATTTGACTGATTTATCGTGTAACCGAAGTTTAACGGCGTCCCTTTAGCACACATGTGGATCACTGCACGCTTTTCGTTATTTAGAATCAATTGCCATTTTCGCACCATACGGATATCGTTTCAAAATTGTTTTGCAATTTCTTTTGATCATCTGATGACTTCACTAGTCGATAAACGACAGCGTTATCTCCAAACAGCCTAAGACTGTTGCTCAGATTGTCTCCTAAATCGTTAATATAGACAAGGAACAGCAAAGGCCCTATAACACTACCTTGGGGAACGCCAGAAATCACTTCTGTTTTACTCGATGACTTTTCGTCGGTTACTACGAACTGTGACCTCTTTCACAGAAAGTCGTGAGTCCAGTCGCATAACTGAGACTATATTCCGCAAGGGCGCAATTTAACTACAAGCCGCTTAAATAGTACAGTGCCAAAAGCCTTCTGTAAATCCAGAAATACGGAATCAATTTGTAATACCTTGTGAAAAGCACTCAACACTGTGTTTCACAAGAACAATGTTTTCTAAATCCGCGTTGACTGTATGTCAATACATAGTTTTCTTCGAGATAATTCATGATGTTCGGTCACAATATAAGTTCCATATTCCTGCTATATATAGACTTTAATGATGTGGACCTGTAATTTAGTGGATTACTCCTACTACCTTTCTTGAATATTGGTGTGACCTGTGCAACTTTGTAGTCTCTGGGTACGGATCTTTCGTCGAGCGAACGGTTGTACATGATTGTTAAGTATGGAGCTATTGTATCAGCATACTATGAAAGGATCCTAACTGGTATACACTCTGGATCGGAAGACTTACTTTCGTCAAGTGATTTAAATTGCTTCACTACTCGGAGAATATCTACTTCTACGTTACTCATGTTGGCAGCTATTCTTTATTCGAATTCTGGAATATTCTCTTCGTCTTCTCCGGTGAAGGCATTTCGGAAGGCCGTGCTTAGAAACTCTGCTACCGTAGCACTTTCATCGATAGTATCTCCATTGCTATAGCACAGAGAACGCATTGATTGTGTCTTGCCGCTAGCATATTTCATATACTACCAGAATATCTTTGGATTTTCTGAGAAGTTTCGACACAAAGTTTCGCTATGGACACTGCTGTAAGCATCTTGCATCGAATTCCGCGCTAAATTTCAAGCTTCTGTAAAAGATCGCCAATGTTGGAGATTTTGACTCCCTTTAAATTTGGTATGTTTCTTTCGTTGTTTCTGCAACACTGTTCTGGCCCGTTTCGTGTACCAAGGAGGATCAGCTCCGTCGTTTGTTAATTTATTTGGTATAAATCTCTCAATTGCTGCCCATACTATTTCTTTGAATTCAGGACACATCGTGTTTACACTTACACTGTCAATCTGGATCGTCAGGAAGGTGTCAAGTGAATTTTTATCTGCTTTTTTGAATAGGTATATTTTTCTGTGTTCAACACAGTGGAACTTTCCACTGTACGCTGTTAAGATTGACTGAACTGGTGTGAGGATACCGTGGGAGATTGCACATGTTGCATACGACGTTGTATCTCCTATGCTTCATGCTGAAAATATAGTACCAAGCAGTGTAAGATGAATGATGTAGGGCCACAACCTATTGCGACATTTTTGCTTTTGTGTATAATTTACCAAATGCAGGAATATACTTAAATTTCGGGCGCTAGAGATAATACGAACAGCGTTTCATCTTTCTTTCATCCAGTTCATTCAGTGTTGGTACTACGCAAAGGATTCACATGCTCCTCAGTCCCTTCGACTCTTGCGACACCCTGGCGCATGGGCAGAAAGGGGCACTCCGAGTATGCATTCTTCTAGTTACTGTATATCTTTTACTATTATTCCTGACACCTGTGGCTAGCAGCTAGCTTCAGATTTTCATAGCGGAGATTTTGGTAATTTTTCATTGAATTTGGGCAAATTCGGTAACTATAAGAAAGGAGTTTCTTTTGACAACAAACTTTTTACTACGAAAGCCATTCTTTGTACTGACTGCTTCGCACCCTAGAAATGGAAGGGGCCAAACAAGCCTTAAGTATCCTAATGTCTGTACGATCATCACGACCCGCTATATGATAAAAACGTACAACAGAAATCGGTTCTTTCTTAGTAAATATGCACGCAACTTTATATGTGTGATTTTGGACTTGTAAATGTACTGCCTAATTGACGAGAAGTCATGTCTGATTTGCTTGAAAATTTTGTTTTGTTTCAGCGTGCCAGAAGGAGAAACGCAATAGTCGGCGAGAGAGACAAAATGAATGAAGAAATGGTTTAAATCTTACTTCCGACAAGGTGAAACTGTCTCCTATCATTACTCAGTCACGTTAGTGAATTTCCTCCTTCATCATCTTGTCGATATAAGCCACGTTGAGTCTCACGAAGTTCTGAAATTTCTAAGGATCGTCGGGCCTCAATTACTTACTTAACAGGGTATGTATGCCACTGCTTGGTTAATTCTTCCCAGCCAGGCCTGAACCCCCAACATCTGGCCTTCCGTCTTCGTTATCGTGCCTTAAAGCTAAGGGCTATACAAGCAGCCACGGCAATAGTTCCAAAAGCAACTGCATCCTCAATGCGCAAAATGCTGCATAAATGTAAATTTCCGTGATAGTTACTTAATAAATAGGAACAGTGAGCTCTCAGAAATTTTTAATTTGTATGAACGACTTTACAAGAAATCACACAGTCCCCTTCGAGATCCCCGCCGTCTGCGACCACAGCGCACTTCCAGTGTTCGTACAACGAGCATTTAACTATGGAAATCCTGATTCATTCAGTTCAGCATGACACAGCGCTTTGTGAAACCATTCAATTGGTCTGCATGAGAAATGAGTTGAAGGAAGAAACGTGGAAGAAGATAGTAGAGGAACTCCATTATACAAATTGAATTAGTTATTTTATTTATTAATTTCAAATGGATCTTCACAACAAATTTGCAAAATAAATTTTAGTAGTGGTCTATTTTTAAAGATGCCAACTGCCATTCGGAGTACTAACACCCCTTGAATTTTTTTTCTCGTAAGGAAAGCTTCACTCGTGCCTCTGCACCTTCGGGAGGTAGACGAGAGAAACTGGTTAACACTCACAAGGAAACGGCCGGCCGCAGTGGTCGAGCGGTTCTAAGAGGTTCAGTCTGGAACCGCGCGCAGGTTTGAATCCTGCCTCGGGCATGGATGTGTGTGATGTCCTTAGATTAGGTAGGTATAAGTAGTTCAAACTTCTAGGGGACTGATGACCTCAGATGTTAAGTTACACAGTCCTCAGAGCCATTTGAACCATCACAAGGAACCTTGCCAACTTGACCTTACATTTTAAACAGAAAAAAGGGACTCTTGCAAGATTTCAGCCCCATCAATGGGTTTGATGTGAAAATTTGAGCCATTATTCTGATGGTACGTAGTTACAGTCTTCTTAAAGCACAGCTTTTGAACTTTCCCGTGCACGTGTTCTCTGTCAGTCAATTCGTTCCACTGCAGCCAAGCGTGAAGTAGTATACGGTGGAGTGAGTAAGAGGTTTCTCAGTTACTGTTTTACATTGGGAATCTAACCTGTAGCTGGTGCCGGAGACCTCTTTCCTTTGAACACTGGTATGCTACGGTTCACAAATGTAGCATAATAAAACGAATTATTGAGTCATTGAAGAAGTAGCATAGCACTATGTTATTATTAATACCGCGACTGTGTGTTGTTTTGTTTGGATTTTAAAGCTGTCTCTATTAAAGTGAAGAACATTTGCAGAACATGCGTTTTTCTTCAGCGTGAATGGCATGATTGAATTGTAAATCGAAGATCATTACCTTAATTTCGTAATAACTCTTCAGTTGCTTCCATTTACTCATTTTGATTTTGAGGCCTATATACAGTAGTAGAATATTAATACAAGAATATTGTTAAAAATACATAAATGTAGGATTGATGTATTACATACTTAGAGCAGTTACTATTTTTCGCGTATGATAACGTGTTGCCGAACAAGACACTAAAATATATTCATCAGATGTATCCACATCCCGCCTCCTCTTCCCCTGTCTTTAACATCCCGCAAATAGGAAGGCACTGGTTTCATGTCGCTATGTCGCATTTCGTGCTAGAGCGTTAGGCTGTCGAACGAGTGACGAAATGGTGTGCGTGAAAATTCAAAAGCTGTATTTTCAGAAGGCCATAACTGTGTAGTGCCAGATTTATAGCCAAAATTTTCGTGTGGGGTCGATTTTAGGACTTATATCTTCCTTTCTCTCTTTTTTTAAAACATGAGGTGAAGATAGTGACGTTTCCCTGCCAGTGTTCCCATGTCTTCTTCAGCGAGATCACTTGACGTAAATGTTTCATGTCTTCAAATAATTCTTCAATCTCAAGCTTACACTGCAAGGGCCTTCTGAACACACCAAACCGGTGTCGGTAATGTGGTGTCACCACCAGACACCACACTTGCTAGGTGGTAGTTTTAAATTGGCCGCGGTCCAGTAGTACATGTCGGACCCGCGTGTCGCCACTGTGTGATCGCAGACCGAGCGCCACCACAAGGCAGGTCTCGAAATACGGATTAGCACTCGCCCCAGTTGTACGGACGACGCAGCTAGCGATGCACACTGATGAAGCCTCACTCATTTGCAGAGCAGATAGTTAGAATAGCCTTCAGCTAAGTCAATGGCTACGACCTAGCAAGGCACCATTAGTAACATTGCATGTATCTAAAGAGTCTCACTTGTATCGCCACAATCTCCAGATGTACCAAAAGGATGGATTAAAGTTAAGTATTCCAGAAGCTACGTACTTTTCTTTATAGCATTCATTAAGTATCCTGTTTCAGACCTCACGCCATCCAGCTTTAACTTAGCGCGTGCCTTTCGGCTTCCTCTCATTGTGTCTAGGCTGTCTTGTCTAGAGACAACAGCTAAGCATGGCTACCATCTTCAGATTTCGATAAAAATGCTTCGCGAAACCGGTGATCGACAATAAAGGCTGTTTACAAGCGATCTTGGCTAAGTAGTTCACCTTCCTGAAGTATTATTGCCGATCGCCCCTTGCCTCTCAAAATGAGTAAAATAACTTGTAAAATTGCTGTTTCTTTAAGAACTCTGAATGCTATACACCTTCTCAGTCTACAGTTGCCCATCTTGCCTAGTTACATGATTACCCGACCTGTTATCTCTGTCTAGAGGAGACGGTATGGTGTACACGACCGCAACACTGGAAATAATTTTGACTGGTCTGGCTATAAATGTAGATTAATTTAACACTAACGTGAACTACTATATTGTGTTGTATGTTAACTGGGGACCTAGAAAAGCTTGAGAGGATCCATCCCCGCCACAGCTGCTGTGGTCCACAACCCCATGACGACTACCGCAGTCCACTTCACCCCTCCGCCGCCCCACACCGAACCCAGGATTATTGTGCAGTTCGGCCCCCGGTTCCCCCGCCCCCCGCCCCCCCCAGGAAAGGTCTCACACCAGACGAGTGTAACCCCTATGGTTGCGTGGTAGAGTAATGGTGGTGTACGTGGAGAACCTGTTTGCGCAGCAATCGCCGAAATAGTGTAGCTGAGGCGGAATAAGGTGAACTAGCCCGCATTCGCCGCGGCAGATGGAAAACCACCTAAAAGCCATCCAGCTCACTGGACCTCAGCACAATTCCGCCGCGCAGATTCGTGACGGGAACCAGGCGCTCCTTCCCACTCCGGAAAGCCGTGCATTAGACCGCTCGGCTAACCGGGCGGACGACATAAACCATTTAACCTACTTCCTTTGCGAGAAAGTAATTTCATTCTCTCTCGATGTAGAGAGATGCATGGAAGATTGTATACAAGACAAAATCGAAACTACATACTACCAATCCGCCAGTGCAAGTTTCGAATTCGTCTAAGTAAATATGAAGAAACATTTTTATGTTTCCGTGGTAACTGTTACAGGATCACTTTGTTGTCAGTCTGCTACGGCCACTTTTCCACAGGGATATGTAGAGGTATCAAGTTAAAATTTATGTCAAGTACTATGGTCCACGTTCTCTTGGCGGCGTAAAAACTTAAGCTTCAAAGTCAATACCATTAAAATATACGCTCATATATGTCAAACGTTTCAGTACTCGCAAAGTCGGTACCAAAAGCTGTAAATGAACTACATAAATATGTAATTGAGTTTGTACAGAACCCTCATAGCGCAGGTACTACTGGAATTTACCCTTTTTTTTCAGTTGGCTTGGTTCATCGTGTGTCAATGCAAAAAGAGAACGGAGTAAGCAATGCATAAAAGGAAATTCTGTTACTCAAAAGCCTTTTGAGTAGAGGCACATATGTTTACTCCGCCATTCCTGAAAAGCATGAATCACTGATTCTGTTCAAGAGAACACACAGACAGCCATTTTCTGTACTGTCACCACTGTGACATTATATCATGGCTACATCACCACAAGCGAAGAAAATTGTAGATAAAATTCTTTAAGATCACAGCAAAGCAATATTTATGACCTGTGTGAAAAAAAATGTCGGGAACTGTGAGTAGGACTTACACTGTGAGGACTCCATATGAACTCAGTTATGTACTACATACATAACAATGACTTCTTGTGGCTCAATGACCTGGTGAAAGACTTTTTTTTTTTTTTTGACGCCACTGTGCTGATGTAAACTGGCGCCAGCACACCATGGTGCATAGAGGTTGCAAGACGACAGATAGAGGCCAACAACACACTTGCAGGAAACGAGACGCCAACGCTCTCTCGGCCGCCAGTATTTAGGGTCGCCGCCGTGGACTGGAGGGCAAGTTAGTTCGAGTCTGTCGCTCCGAGAAATTTCAGTGTCATCAGTCGCAGTCCAGTGGGAATAGCAGCATTCTGCCACTAATTCAGAGACAGGCAACACATAGCAACCGTAATAGTGTATGTACATTGTGGACTTTGAACTGCACCAGCAGTTGAGGCCAATGTGGACTAATACCGAGAGCTTGTACCACAACAACTATCTTGAGATAAGTAAACTTTCCATTCTTATGAATAAAGAACCCAGTTAATATATGCTTGCAGTTTGTGTTATACAAAGAGGATACCGGCCACCAAACAACATCCTCTCCTTGCTCCCATGGTACAGCTCTACAAAGACAATGAGGCGACATAAAAGCTACCTCAGCGACTTGCGTGTCCCTATCCTACACCACTTATCCAACCAGGGAAAGGGGAGCTACAGTTTAGCGAGGAATCCAAGCAACGTGTTGCTTCTGGTGGCTTCTCATATCGCTGAGAGATGAAGGCTAGATTAAAAAGAAGAACTGAAAAATGCGTAGTCCGACGAAGATTCGATTCTGCAGTCTCTGAGTTTGCAGGCACGCGTTTAAACGCTTTTTTTGTTTTACTTATTTATTTATTTTTCCAATAGACCACAAAGTCCGATATGTATGTAGATAGTTGATTTATAGATTTTGGTGAATGAGTTTGCGAGTATCGAAACATGAGACATACGGCCGTATCTTTTGACTGGATTGACATAGTGCTGGCAAGAGACCGTAAACGTTAGTTTCTTACATAAATTTCAACACAGTTCCTCTGCTCGTTCCTTGGAGAACGTGCCTTAACAAACGAACAAATAGGCGGAAAACGAATGGCAAAAAAAAAAAGTAAAATTTTGTGGCATTATTACAAATCAACATTTTTAGAACTTTTTCCTTTACTTATACCACGAATCCTTGCTTCTTGAAACATTTTATGATTCTAGATAACAGGAAATAACCTATAAGTTTTGATGAGAGAGTTTGAGAGTTTCGAAATATGTGACACAAATTTCCGCATCTTTTGATTGCACTGACTTACAAGCTTAAATATTTCGTGCTGAGGGGGAACCGTAGACGTTAGTATGTGACATAAATGTCAAGTTGATACCTCTACCCGTTTCTGAAGCAGACAGACCAACAGACTGATGGACCGGCAACAAAGTGATCCTGTAAGGGTTCCGCTTTTAACGCATGAGGCACGAAACCCGGAAACTGAAGCAGCAACAGTATTCGTACTGTGCAGAAATGATGTAATAACGACGCTTAAGTCACTATATGCGAACATTTGGTATCACAAACTACTAAAAGATTCTGCAGTTGATATTAAAGGATGTCTGGATCAGTTAAATTAAGACCTATGTTGTCCACAGTCACTGAAAGTCTGGGAGACAAACAAGAGTCGTCAGTAGACAGATGACGCCTCGAAAATGGCTTCTAATGTAACACCCTTCGACATCATGTCTTCGCTATACTCCAGCAAGCAATAGAAGTTATATATTTGTATTTGTCCACTTTCACCATAGGGCAACTGTTTAACCTATTAGACGCAGGACGAGAACTTCATAATACGTTTATTTTGTCCCAATATTTATCCTGGTTTGGAACGAATAGTCACACATATGTGCAGATGTGGTAGAAACAGTTCTCTCCAAACAAGCATTCTTCACTAAAGCTGTCCCTTTAACACAATACGTCAATTATAACATCTTAAGACCACGTGTCAAATGACATAAAATCAGACAAATAATAGTTTTCATATCTAGTTCTTGATATCATTGGTCTGAAACCTTTCTTCATCTGACTTGGAATAACGCAAATTTCTAGCAAAATTAAACAAGTAGTAGCTTGAAATTTTCCCACCTTTGACTACTCCCGTTTACTCCCGGTAAGTCCAGTAGAACGTACGTCCTGTACGTACGGACTCTCGTAGTCCTCGTAGTCCTACGGTGGTTGCAAGAGTAAAGATGGAAAATTAGATAATCATTTCGAATGGCAACGCCTAAGTTTATTTTCACAGCTCTAATAATTTCTGAACAAGAACGTGCGTTAAACTGCGAGAACTGATGCATTGCTTCTACTCGTCGTCTTTTTTAAGTTATCTCGGTCCCACATTAAGGTAAAAACCTGAATTACGCACGATGATTCGGGAATATCGATAAATGTAGCGTTAAAAGAAGTTGAAGCATAAGTTGGAAGTCAAATTTTAATAACATTTAAAAAACAGTTCCTTTTAGTCTATCGCAAAATTTGAATAATATTTCTTACTTATCGAGACAACTGGCTTTGCTCCTTTCTTGTCTTCTACTTTCGAAAAATATACCTCATAACTTTGAAGTGGTTAGAGAACGAGTAAAGAATCTATATGTGGCGGAACGCATGTTTATTAATACTATTTTAACATCAGATAGTGACTTCAAGGAATACTTGTAGGCCTGTGGGTTATGTCAAGTGACAAACTCAGGGAAGCGAAGCGTTGCTGCAATGCCTCATCTTAAAGAATATGATTTGTTTCACTAAACAGTCATGAAACTACTTCATAAATGGAGAATGATTATAGCAGACAGAAATTTTGCTTTTTAGCACATGCTCAACGAACATAAACTCTACCCTTATTTTCATATTGCTGCGAGTATAATCGAGCCGGTTGCTAAGGTTACAACTAACGACCGAGCTTGAAGCGCGTGCTGTCGGCTTCTAGTGTGAGGTATCCTCGATGTATTATTCAAGCGGGATAAGCTTTCGAAGCTCAACGTAGTGTATTACGAATGATTTACCGAGTACGTAAATAATGTGAGAAGAAAGGGTCAGGAGCTCGACCAACGTCAGACAGACAGAGCAGCCCGCACTTACCTTGGCGACGCCGCTCCCAGTGTCGAAGAAGACTCGACGTCGACCGCTCCGCGCGCGTGGCGAGGTTCGCCGCCGCCGTCGCCGCCGCTCGCCTCCGCCTACCCCAACACGTCCGCGATGGTGGGCGCCCGCGGCCGGACTGGTGTGTGGCGTCTGGCGGCGCTCCCGTTGCCAGGCAACGCCGGCTGCTGGGCGCCGCGGATCGTGGAGGGGGCAGAGTGTGCCTATGGAGGTGGTAGGGGTAAGCGTGGGGGCGGAGGGCCGTTAGTTACGCGGTCGCGCGTGTCCGGGATTCTCCCGCGAGGGGGCACGTCTCTCCTGAGGCTTCTAAACCAATGCAAGGTCGCACCAAATTGTCCCTAGCTCCCCCCTACAACTGAAAATATTCGTAAATTCTACTTTATGGTCCCCTCTGGGAGATATAGAGTAAGAGCCGAGAAGATGATACACATAAGGATACATAAAATGACATGTAAACGATTTCGTACTTGACTGTTTTACGTTTAAAATTAAACGAACGTGGTATCCTCCTTCCAAAAAGTTGGCGATTCGACAGTTCCGATGACAGAGGAAATCGTTGCCAGCATTTCCTACGTCTCCTAGGTCTCTCTCACAATTTGGTCTGCGTGATAAAACTTTTTTTTGTGTTATTCTTCAAAGATGTGACAGCTATTTTTATTTACTCTCTTCGATCCTCTCTTCTACTTTAAAACTACTCAGCTCTCTTCGCACATCGCTATTTTTGAATGTATCTGGTATCCTGCAATGTTCCAAGGGTGACGAGAGTATCATTCTCATCCCTGTATCTTACGAAGATATATAGTTATGTTTACCATGTAGAGGAGATCAGCGGGGAGGAATGTTCATGAGACACAAGGTTATCGTGGGCTGCGACCCAGGGAAGTGCGACCGCTGTTAATCTCTATATACATAAATAAACTAACTGGCAGGGTCAGCAGTAGTTTACGGCTGTTTGCTGATGACGCTGTGGTGTACTGGAAGGTGACATCTTTAGGTTACTGTAGGAGGATACGAGGTGACTTACAGAAAATTTTTAGTTCTTGTAATGAGTGCCAGCTAGCTCTAAACGCACCAAAAGGTAAGTTAATGCAGACAGGTAGGAAAAAGAATCTTGATATATTTTAATACACCATTACTAGTGTGATGTTTGACACAGGCATGAAGATTAAATATGCAGGCGAACATCGCAAAGCAGTAGGCAATGGAACGAGTATGTAGGGAAGGAGAATAGTCGACCTTGGTTTTTTGGGAGAATTTTAGGAGATGGTAAAGGAGTCTACAACACTAGTGCAGCCGTTCTAGAATACTGTTCGAGTGTTTGGGATCCGCAACAGGTCGGATTAAAGGAAAACATGGAAGTAATTCAGAGGTGGGAGTATTGGAACAACCTGCATTCTACTACTGTAAGTAGGCTGTTTATGTTTTCTTATATATATATATGTCAGTTCATGATTTTCCAGTATTACAAATTTCAAAACTCCACCATCTCTCTCCCCACATCCACCACTGCTGGCGGCTCACCTCCAACTGCGCAACGCTACGCGCTGTTCACATCCAACTGCCGCTGCCCAGCACTACAATGGCAGACAACAATGCAAACTAGCCACAGACTGCACGCAGCACAGCCAGTGATTTTCATACAGAGTGCTACGTAACGTTGCCAATAAGAAAACATAAACAGCCTACTTACATAGCCCCCATGCTCCCCACAAAAAATTTTACAAATTGTTTTGGGCACTGGCCAATACAGATTTGAAAAAATTTTTCATAATTACAATAACAAAAAAATCAAATGCACACACTTATTGATACAATGTTGGTCAAAAGCTAAAATTTTCTCACAGTCCATAAATACAGTCCTGATCGTTCATCACAGTAAAATTGCAGTGTTTTTTTTTTTCTCAAAGTCTGAGCAGTAAAATAGAATGCACACAGAAGTAGTGGATTTCCATGCAGTCTTGAAGAAGTAGTGTTGTCCTTCCAACGGAAAGACAGTGCTGACTCTTGACATGCAGACAGGTAATGGTCCACAACAGAGAAAACCCACCACAGAGTCAGTCGAAGTTTTGAAGAATATTGGTAGGTAGGTCGTCACAGAGCATACCCATTGTAGTCCTGATAGCGAGTATGGTATTGGTGGGCCACCAGAGGTGCAGACCCACCGCAGTCCTTGTAGAAATAATGGTACTGGTGGGCCATCAAAGATTCAGACCCACTGTAGTCCTTGTAGAGATTACGGTATTGGTGGGCCACTAGAGGTGCAGACCCACTGCAGTCCTTGTAGAAATAATGGTACTGGTGGGCCATCAAAGATTCAGACCCACTGTAGTCCATGTAGAGACGGCCAGCAGCCATCTGTTGCGACTGTGCAGGTGCACAATCACCATCAAAGAGTCTTGCGGAGAATATAGCAAGTCCATAAACCACCACTTGTCCACTCACAAAAAATTTGTTTGAAATGTCCTTAGAACCAGCAATGCTGTTATCCAGTCCCTTGCTGAATTATTAACACACGTGCAAACACTATCAGTCCCTACTTCTCACATATTGTCCATATACTATGACCAACAGAAACGTGTGCAGTGAAATGTAACTTACAAGTTACTTAATTTGATGAACTGGTGTCAATTACAATTTTATAACATGAGAATACAATTACAAAGGTACAAAATACATCATTAAAGAACATAACAATACAGATAACATTTGTAGTACAAGCTTTACAAGAGAATAGAGATAAACATTTACATCCGTGTTACAAAAATAATGACATAAGTACATACATGAAAGATCAGAATAACTTTTGAAACATCAACTTCACACATGAGCAATAAAACAGAACAGATAAATGATGTCTAAACATCTTTACAAAGAAAATAACATATTATCAGAAAAATTCTACAACATAACTCTTATTAGCTAAACACATTAAGACAGGAAAAACACAAATACACAAGGGTACATAAACACATAGCGGAATAATACAAAAGGAAAGACAGGGTTCGTTTTCAGTATAACATTTGGTACTGCAGTCCAACCCAAAACTTCATTCCAAAGATCTTTCGTTTTATTTCAACATTTGTTTTCACCAAAAAAATCCTATCCAAGCATGCTTTCTGTATTTATATGTTCACATATTTCTTACCTCATTATTTATTTTCCATTATCTTACCTCATCATTTATTTCCAAGAAAATCCTACCTATACCTGCTTTCTGTACTTTTTTTGTATAACTTCTCAATGTATTTCTTCCAATTTATCACAACTCATTCTCTTATATAGTGTACCCCCTCTTAAGCTAACTTAAATCTACTGAGCTCAGATGCTAAACTAAGGGACGAGGCAATGCAGCAGCATAAAACAATTAATGCAAACAGCAATAAAAAAAATGGAAATTGTCAAAGCAAGCTGCAGTATATCTAAATTACCAAGTAATATGAGCCAATGTGCAGCAACAAGAAAAATAAATCAGTAGTAAAACTAGCTTAACAGAGTAATACAAAGTGACATTCAGTAGCACTATGCATGGCAAACAGCAGCAGCAAATGCTATAACTAATACCTAAGCATGGCAAAGATCAAGCAGAAAAAATATTACACTAAAGACAACAATGCAGATAAGGGAAATATCTATTCACATCTTAATATCTATGTCATTAAAGTGGTGCACCACAACTTATTCTACGAGAAATATTACCAAGTAGTTGAAAAGAAAATTATATATGCAAGTTCTGTGACGGGAAATGTCTTTTTGTGCTCCTTCGGTTTTTTTAAGTAGATCATAAATTTTATTATTTACTGGATCTGTAGGCATAAAATATTTATATTAGTACATCTATAAAATTTTGTTTTAACCAATGCTGCAGTGCAGCTAGAAACTAGATATTAAACCAAATGAGCAAATATGTACAAAGGAAGGCATGAAACATCATTCATTAGCCATATGACATTTCATAATGCAGTAAACAATCTTTCAACTAGCAAGACAACAGACATAAAATGTTTCTCATCATTTCATTTCAGTAAATATCATAAATTAAGAACTCTACAGTGTAATCATGTTTTCAAGTTTGAGCGTGTCGTATTTACGATTCTTTTGTACAAAGGAATGTCAATAGCGAGAATAATGGCGTCCCTTTTTTTTTCTTCTGCACCTGCGCCTCTGAAACGCACACACTAATGGCTTTTTTTTCCAGGCGTCTGTCGCTCAGCTGGGTGCTTACAGAGTTTCTTCCCGAAATATTTACGACAGCAGTTTCCGCTACAGTGACAGTCTCATATAAAAATATTTCACAGGGCAAGAATTTGCGTTACAAATCTGTAGAAACAAAATCCTATTGATATAACAGTGTCCAAAAAATTTTCGTTGGCATTGTAATACATTCATGCATTTACATGCATTTCATAACTCTTACAGTACGATTCTTGGTTTCCAACATCCTTTTCATAAATCAGAGTCCCTAACCACTACTCATTATTCCTTACCTTATTCGTTGACACTTCTTCAATATTTCATCATAATAAATACGCAGCATAATCAAATTCCTCACATACAGTAGCATCATCTTATTGATCATAAACATATCGCAACAGCATAATACACATCGTCGTCGTAATAATATCATAACATCTCAGTCAATTCTCAAAATCGTTGTAGCTTCCTCCAATAATTTCAAAACCTACAAAAAATCCCCCCTGAGGATTAATGTAATTATACCCTCGGGTGTTACAGATTACAGCAGTGGAATGAAATGTATCACGGAAAACCTTTGTATCATTGCACTTCAAATACCTTTAAAAAATAAATGTTTTAAGTACAAAATTAATCACTCAAATACATGTACTGTAGCGCTAAACTGTGCATCTTGTTGTAAGATAATCTCTGTGGAAGTGTCGTAGTTATCGTCCTCCGAAAGCTAAGTTCTGCAGAAGTCAATGTACTTACCTCATGATACACAAAAGTGAAATGCTTTGCGTATAGATATCTTAGTTATTACGCTTATTGCTGTGATGAAGAAAGTACTGTGCTGTAACGTATTGTTGTCCTACGGAAAAGGCTGTCTCCTTGTAGCTATACCACAAAAGTTACTACTAAAACATGTTTTACTTTACAGAAGAATTCAGAAAAACTGTGCAGATATAAAACAGATACACCGCAAAAGCATTATTGTAAATTGTCACTCATTAGTAGCGTCGTGATAAAATCGTGTAGCTGTCACATAAACTAACCACTGTGTCATCTGGTATTTCACAGAAAGTACTTTAAATCCAGAATGTATTTTCAAGTAAACCAAAATGTTGCATTAAAATCTCATTAGCAGTACTGGTAAATGTTCTAAGTATGTGAGCCTTATAGTCGTTACGTAATCGTGCAACTAACAAGCAAGAATGTACACACACAATAACACTGTCTCGCCTGTTCACAATAACAATGCATTCGTAATTTCTGTTTAAACAAGTTCTCTTGGTTCTTGACTGGATATTTAACTTCAAACATTGTTGCATGTTAACAGTTTCTCAGAGTGACAAATTGTCCTAGTAGCGTGAACTGAAAAGTTTTATGGCAGAGACTAAGTTAAAAAACGGATTATCTTTCAATAAACGGTTTTACATGTGAAATGTGGTGTAAACCTTTACCCTTCATAGTACTCAGAGTTTCAACTTGAACGCAGTTATCATGCGGTATACGTCGGTAAAGAATACTGGAATTTTTCTCAAGGTTAGCGTCAATGTTATTTTTCTCTGAGCCAGTCGGCGCACGCGACTGCCTGCGGTCCGAGTCATTGTCTGTTTCTTTGTTAGCGCGCGTCGTTATTGGGATTTGAAGACCTAACTTCTACAAATTCACCTTATCGAGAGTGCCCTGCTCTGTTTCAATCCCGCCAGTTCTGATGGAATTCAGGTCTGTCGTTTTGTCGGTAGTTTACATAGTTTCTTGTTTGTCGGTCATGTGTGGAGAATTTCTCCCGGAATCGTAACTGCGTGCTGAATTGTTACGTCTGAAGCTATTCTGTCTCCCTTGATAATAATTGTTTTTATTCCCATATTGTCTGTTTCTATGGTAATCTCTGTCATATTCATTACTATGGAAATGCGATCTTTCTCTGTAACTATTATTACTCTGCCAGTGGTTGTCATATGGGTGGTGTCTGTTTTGGTCACGATTTGCGTTGTAAGAATAGACTTGTCGTGTCCAGTTATTGTTTCTGTCGTCACGGAATTGTGACGGATGTGACCTGTAGTGATTGTTTTCCTGTTTTCACATCCCGCGACTGTCTGTGTCAATTTCTAATTCTTGCAAGAGTCCCTGAAAAGCTTCAATGTCGTCTTTGCAACGTCCTCCAAAAATAATATTTCTTAAATGTTCAGGCAATTTCATTAAGCAAATGCGGATGAGTTCTGAAGGGCTGTAAGGGTTTGACAGGTATTGATTCTTGTGCAACATGTCTTCAAAATATTTGACAAGACTGGAAAATTCAGATTGTTCAAAGTGTTTCATCATTATGATGCTATGTTTCACTCGGTCTTGTGTAGCTTGAGACCAATACACTGAGAGGAAGGCATGATAAAAATCTCCTTCATTGTGGCAATCGTGAATGACCGATCGCATTCTTACAGCTGGTTCATTCTCCAAGTAGCCACACATAAATTCTAACCTGTGCTCCAATGACAAGTTGGGAGGAAAACAATGAGAGAATTGACGGAGCCACACCCTTGTGGATGAATGTTGTTGCCAGAATTCTTAAATGTTTTGAATTTACGTGTAGTAATGAACAGCTTATAGTCAAAATCATCGTGTCGGCGAGTAGCATATCGGTCATTGTTACGTCGTGTCGGCGGTTCCATCTCATAATTCGGTGCACCTGGCCAATTTCTTTCATAATTTCCGAAATGCCCTGTGTTATTATTTTGTGGCTTTTCCGTATTTCTAAGTTCCTATTCCCGTGTTGGAGCGCGAGTGTCCTCTGAAATATGAAATTTTTGTATTACTTGTGCCAACTGATCTTGTACTTCCCAGATTTCTCTTTCGTATTGTGTATTAATTTGATTCTGATTTTGTTTGAATTTCTTAATTTGTTCATACTCTTCTGTGTCAGTGATGGCTACAGGTCTTGTGTCATTCAGATCATCATCTACCTTTGCAGGTAAGTTAGTGAACTGATCCGAAAGTTCGGCTACTTTCTCCAATAGTATACTTATTTCCTCAGTGTGTTTTTCTGAACCAAGTTTCAGAGTGTCCATTTGTGTTGAAATCGTATCTACTGTGTCCTTTAAGTTTTCTTGAGTTTTTGCAAGTTGCGTAACCGAATCGGTAGATGCAACTGAGTCAATTTTAGCTTGCAAGGTGTCGTGATTTTCATGAACAATGGTTGGCAGTTCTTTTATGGCTGCTTCGTGATTCTGTAATGCATTTTCATGACGCAAAAAAATAGGTTGGAAATGCTCACAAATGTGTGTTTTTATGTCATTACAGACTTTTTGACACTTCGATTCGATGTTATGTAACTCAGTAGTTAAATCTTCACGTGTTTGTTCAAGCGTGGTGTCTAACTTTTGAAGATTTTGTTCCATTGTGTCTAGCTTTTTAAGATTTTGTTCCACTGTGTCTAACTGTTGCTGTGTTTGTCTCTGGTGTTGTTCCATTGTGTCTAACTTTTGAAGATTTTGTTCCATTGTGTCTAACTTTTGAAGATTTTGTTCCATTGTGTCTAACTGTTGCTGTGTTAGTCTCTGATTTTGTTTCATTTGCTGCATTAATTGCAATAGTAATGTATTAGTGTCTGGAATCTGTTCCTCTATGCTTTTCGGCAGTGCATTTGCACCGGCAACATTTACATTTTGACGAGCAGAAAATGTGTCTTGACTTATTTGAGAAAACGGTGAGGATCCAAAGCCTGACTCTACAGTAGTTGCAATATTGTGTTCTGTCATTTCGGATTCCTGAGGCGAGCTGTTGCCGACCGATCGATCGATAATGCTTCCCTGTTCACTGCTTGTTTCACTGTCTACACCATTATTTGCCGCCCGCTCCATTTCCCTATGCACTATTACCAAATTACTACTTTTAATGTCTGTTACTTCGTTACACAGTGGTGCTGATAAGCTACGCTCGTCGTCACTATTATTTCTCAGTTTACTTTGGAGCCTAGTGTTACGTTTTTCACACGCCATTATTGTCACAATATTTCACACGATAACACAGAAAAGCACAATTTGAAGAGCAAAAATAAGAGAACACATTAACATAACACTGAAAATAATATCTAGTTAATTGCAGCTGCGAAATACATGGTGCAAATCTACATGCATGCCACAACTGTTTTACTGTACAACAATGAAAGACTGCAACTACAAAGGAGATTTTCTCCACAATTACGCGCTAGCAATAAACAAAAGCTACACTAATTACACAAACTACAAGAAAAAATCAAAAAATTCCAGTGAGGTATCCTCGGCTAAGCGTCGACATATGAAACGTCCCCTTAGAAAAATTATACATGACTGTGCTTAAACTGACACACAATATTTTTAGCGCAACGCAATCTGACTTTCAATAACCCTACAAAAGAATGGCCCTGACTAACATTAACCTATACCTTTCACAAATCACTTACCTCACAAAAATCTTGGTTACTCGAACTACTGCAATACAGCGAGCGCCACTACCGCCAGCTAAATAAAAGATTCAAACTACTGAAGGCACTAACTACTGATAGGCATAGTTAGCAAATGAAAGATTTAGATAGAGAACAAACAATGTATTTACCTTAATAGTCATAATGTATATGTCAGTTCATGATTTTCCAGACTTACAAATTTCAAAACTCCACCATCTCTCTCCCCACATCCACACTGCTGGCGGCTCACCTCCAACTGCGCAACGCTACGCGCTGTTCACATCCAGCTGCCGCTGCCCAACACTACAATGGCAGACAACAATGAAAGCTAGCCACAGACTGTACACAGCACAGCCTGTATTTTCATACAGAGCGCTACGTGACGTTGCCAATAAGAAAACATAAACAGCCTACTTACACGACAAAGTACCCTTATCCAACATCGCAGCGATGACGTCATACAAGATGGCGGCGATGACTTCATCTATGATGGCGTCGAGGGCGTCATCCAAGATAGAGGATTTTGGCGGGAAGTTTGAAATTTGGCGGGAAAGTGCCACGCCCCCTCGCCCAGAAAAATGGCGCAAATTTCAAATTCCAACTTGATAATGCATCACACCCCAGTTATCTCTACTAAGCAAAGAAAAGGATGGGAAAAAGGACTTCTCTTTATTATTTAACCAGTTTCAAGCATGTGTGTTGTCCACTGGGTCTGGACTCGTCACCACCAGAGAGCGCCACTGTGACGTCATCCAAGAGGCCAATCAAGATGGCTGCACCCAGTGTATCCACTACGTGGTGTAAGATTGAACACTTGGCCTACATCCTCTAACCTTACCCCTCTCACCCGAGAAAAATTGCTTGAAGTTCAAATTCCAACATGATAATGCGGAACACCTACGATAATGGTGGGAAAAACGGACTTGTCTTTATTATTTAACCAATTTCAAGGAGATGTGTATGTCCCTGGGTCTGAGCTGCAACTGGCTTAGTTCATATCGGTCCCAGAAGAGGGCGCTCTCCTGACGTCAGGTGATGACGCATGTACCTTCATTCAAGATGGCTACAGCCGATGTATCCACCACGAGCTCCAGAGCTTAAGTGGCTTAGTTCATATTGTGGCCACCAGAGGACGCTACTGTGACGTCGCATGATGACACAAGATCGTCTGTTCTCTTTCACATGTGCGCGTTATAACCGGCCACGCGCCCTGCCACCGGCCCGCGAGCATCCGACCCGTTACTTCACACACCCTCGGCCGCCACCTCCATACACGCGAACGCAGTCTTCTGTAAATATGCTAACTAAAGTAACACCAGCACCTTGCATCTAACATATCTATTACCTAAGTACTTACTTCAATTTCAATTGTATTCATATTCAATAATTCAATTTACAATTTCAATATTCAATAATCAATTGAGAAGTTCCACATTTTCCAACGATCAGCACGGTGTTCATTCATGACCTAGCACCACCCCCCCGCCCCCCAACCCCTAGAATGCTGCACTCCTATTGGCTACTGCATTAGTCACGTGATTCGACTTCATATAGGTAGGAAAAGCTGTTCACTATACTTTCAACTTCCTTGTTTCAACTACTTTTCAAGGTCCAGACCGCCACCTCATCCTAGGAACCGGCGCCGAGTTTGAATTCTGGCAGTAAACAAAGGTCACTTGGACTTTTACTACCAACCTAACAAAATAGATGCAAACAAAGCTCACAGCCACTAACCTAAGCCTCCAGGGCGCAACCTCTTCCTAGAAGTTGATGTTAAAAGGACTCTGCCCGCACTAGGCTGATGGAGAGAGGACGGAGTGCACTTTATTTATTTGGAAGCAATTTATTTAGGGATGGAGTATATGTATCACAGAACACACGCTGTGACATGCCCCACGGCATACAGACCTGCAAACTACTCATACATAACTCATTTATAAAGCTCTAAACACATGCTAATTGTAAACCATCAAAAAATAACGCACTGCACAACCTACAGCCATGCGAACCACTCGTAAATAATGCAATACATTTACGTCCAGATAGCCGAACGACTCCTAAATTGTCAAAATAATAATCCATCTAAAGGACTCTGCTTGCTAATCGTCAAGTGTCATAGTCATACACCAGTCTTTATTTAAACAATTAGAGGCAGCACCCCCACCAAGTGTATTCGCCACTGATTCTGTTTTGGCGTAACAAGTTTGCTACGCCACACTGGGAAGGGAGCCGAAAGAAAGGCACGCGTACACACACGCCGACTGGCGTCAAGTCTGGAACAGGATAACTATTGAATGGTAGCAAGAAAAGTACGTAGCTGCTTTATACTTAACTTTTATTCTTTGATGAATACAGCGTTCTTCTTGAGACATTTATACGATAACTCTCAAACTAGGTAAGGCTAATGGCGATTTTGCTAGGTCGTAGCCATGGACTTAGCAGGCTATTCTAACTGTCTCTCGGCAAATGAGAGGAAGGCTTCGTCCGTATTGTCGCTAGCAATGTCGTCGTACAACTGGGCGAGTGCTCCATCGTATATCGAGACCTGCCTTGTGGTGGCGCTAGGTCTGTGATCACACAGTGGCGACACGCGGGTCCCACATGTACTAAATGGACCGCGGTCGATTTAAGCTACCACCCAGCGAGTGTGGTGTCTGGCGGTGACACCACAGATTCCATAGCCCAACTGACTTATTTCATATCGATGCCACTAGAGGATGCTGTAGTGACGTCAGGTGATGATGCAAGTACAGTAGTCTATGATGGCGCCACCTAATGGGTTCACCATGAATTCCAGACCCCATCTGGCTTAGTACATTTCGTCGCCGTCACAAGACGCCACCGTGACACCAACCGATGACACAAATACAGTTATCCATAATGGCGACAAACAGCGTGTTCTCCACGAGGACTAGTAGTGAGTACTAACAGCAGAGGACGCTGCCGCCCATTTCCTGACGTAACCCAAGATGGTTAGGGAAAATGGTGGCAAAACGACTCAGCCTGCTCTGGTTTGCTGGGGAGAGTATGGATGGAGTGCACTATATTTATTTTCAAACGACTTATTTAACTATAGAGTATATCTATCATACTGATACAAAAGATCCACCCTAATGAGCCTGGGGTCATGATGCACAGCCCACAGACACGAAACCAACTCGTAACTTCAGTACAAAATAGCAGACTGCTCCTAAATAATGCTTGACACTTATGTGTAGACATGCTCAGTACTCATAGACTGGGCAACTAGCGCATAGCAGAGCCTACAGTGCCGCTCGCGAAATAATGCAATCAACACGCGCAAGCACAGTCCACTGCCCGCTGCCCAGTAGAGTACACAGGAGGTAGTGATAATTGACGAGTTCATCAGATGTCAAACCGCACACAGCCGCTGCTTGGCTTCAGCAAGCATGAGGTGATGGCAACCCCAATCATACGTAACACATGAGAAATTTCTATCCGCTAGACAGCGATGATGAAGCAATCGCATGTACGGTCGATCCTGCCGTCAGCTGTCAAATTACAGAACTCCATTTAGGGACGCGCGCCACAACACCCGCGAATTGAGGCAGCCGCAGCCCGGGTCCCAAGCGCTCCGTCACAGTCCCCAAGCCGGTGTCGGAGCCACTTGTGTTTACCATTGAAGACAGAATAGCACAGAGTGTGTTGACACACGCGGTCAACCGCACATACACACTTCAGCCTGACTGACAAATCGCCATCTAAAACTTTCTCAAAGTTATTCCTATGTCACATGGCTTTGTGAAATAGAAATATGAGCCAAGTCCAGCTCTCCGTAATTTTATAGTGGCCCAGAAATACTTAACATTCGCTTTCTTGTTGTCTCAGCATGTATGTGCCAATATTCCTGGCCTAACAGAACCTGTCTACCAAAATATAGCCGAATCCAGACATAACGTGATAGCCTTCCTGTTCTCAACAAACGCAAATGTTCTCACTTCTCCTATATCCCACCACAATCAATCGATCATTTTCTTTCTGGGGCTTTCTGTCGTTATTTTCCAAAGATTGCTAAATTGCATCGTGAGTTCCCTCAATCTATACACCCCGAATCTGTTCTTTCTTTCTACAGACGCTACACTCAGAGGTAATAAACTACTTTGCACTGGTCAACATTTCGCACTGAAAACTAAACTTCGCAAATTTGTCTACAGGTCATCAAATACATTACAATACTTGCAAGAATATTGGAGCATCAAAGTGATCTCCAACCAGGGAATATATCAGCCACTACTGTCTCGATCTAGTAAACATGCAATTCATATCCCCCACCACTCCAAATCATCCCCTTTGCATCAGCCAACCGAAGTCACTCTCTCAGAACTCGTGTGCAAAGACACGCTCGTTTCACCCCGTCACAAACGCGTTACTGTTTCCGGTTTCTTGCTCGCATTTCTACAAACATCTCCATACTCCTCAATTAAAAGAACAACCATATTTTCGCCATAATATTATACAATTTTCGCCGTACTTCTCGATATCAAGCACACAGCAGTAGCCTCCCGATTGCTAACACGACATAATGCACTAGATATAGACTGCAAATTATTTCTTCACAAACACCAAACTTTTACGAGGTGCAGCATGCTTTAAACCATTGACTAACTTGAAAAAAAATAGAGTTAACGTATATCTGCACTCTCGAATACCGAAGCGGTGATGTAACAGCTTCCAGATGATCTATATCGCTTACAAACCAACTACGTTCTTTCCCACGTCCAGAGAACAGGAAAACGTGTGTCCAACACACACCACAGTCGATATTCCCTCAACCAAATAAAGGATCCAAATGTACAGAAGCAGTCGACTGAACAATTTACATGGGTGGGAATAACACTCCACCGCAAACGCACCATCTTCTCAAAGTTACACCTGATTACGAAAGCCGCCCAGCACATACTAAATATTAGTTCGCTATTCGGTCGTCCCGTCTAGAAGATGTTAAAGTTAACTATGATACATTCCTACACTAGATCAGGCCTCTGCAATTAAATCTTACGATTGCGGTCTCAACTGAACGGTATTGGCAATGAGCGAAGTATTGGAAATACATTATGGTGAATGCTATGGCTCTGGAAATACCTGTCCCTTCCTTACCACTAGACATACTCTTCATTTCGCTATCACAGTACTCCAAGTCAAATCCATACCCTCCCTAAAACAGCACAAAGACATTTCCTTTACACAAACAGATACACTTTAGAAACCTGATGCTCAAATACGAACATATCACACACCCTGCACTAATACTAAGTATATTATTACCTCCTCAATAACTGGAAGCATACGACACCAAATAATACTGACCGAAAATCAACGATTGTTGTGCATGTCTGTTACGTTTTTCCTGCGAGTCATACCACCGTGTCATAGACATAATCGAGCATATGTTAAAGAAAAAATCCCGATCCTAACAACTACTGCATGTTACTCTCACAAGCGCTCGTCGTTCTATAGGTGCACCCAAGTATCCATGTTAAAACCTATAACTGCTTTATGAATCGAGGTACGACATTACCTCTGAATGAGGTGGTGTTTTCTGGACAAATACCATGATGGTGATAGTAGAAATGTGTGTATTAAGAGCCAACGATGCAACCTCGCGATAAATTCATTGAAACATTCAGCTAAGGAACGTCATATGCAAGCAGTGTTGGGATACAGATCCACAACATGCCACATCCTATTTAGCGTTCGGCTATAGGTGTGCCGTGGACTATATATATGGAGCTATGATCGGAGATGGATCCACCATGCGCCACATCTGCGATAGTTTTTGCTGAAGGACCAACCACGCGTTACTTCTGGACCCGTATTCTATGTCCGAAGTTTGGCCCACCATCGGAGGGGACTGGGTCATGGGAACCGTATGCGAGGCGTGCATATACACAGACACACAGAAAACAGAGCAAACGCTCCCCAAATGTGGAGGTGACTGGATACATTCAAGTACAGTGCTATATTACGCCTCCATATTAGTGCATTTGGACTAGGTATTGGCAACTGTGTTAAATTTACATGCAATTTTAGAACCCAGAACGAGCTGTTACATAGTGATCGTATGGACAAATCGGACTTAAAATCGATAGAATTCCGAAAAATGGCTAGGGAATAGGTATAAATTGATCGAACATACACCAAAATGCGGGGAAATTGAGGAAGTACTGGTGTATGTTCTGGTTCGCGCCGAGCAGCTTGTACATGGGATCAAGTATGAGCCAACATGAGGAATGCGAGAAAACGTTGACATCGAAACGAAGGGGAATCAGGGAGGCAGTCAATTTTTTCCGTCGAGGTAGCGTTATACTGTATGTCTATTGAGGTATCAGCGATACACGCTAGTTGACTACTGTATTTGGTGCTTGTGAGGAGTGCAGAGATCGTTTCACCTCTAACCTTACATGCATCTGCATTAAATCATTACAGAGAGTGGACCGAGTGATCGATTGAGGATTTAATGGCAGACAGATTCATTCTAGAGAAGGATAAGTTGACGGAGGTCAATTACTTTTTTTTTTTCAAGTGTTCTGTCCGGAAGCATCAGTCACGTTACATAGCCCTCTTTCTAGTTTTCAGGGCGAAATGTTGACCAGTGTAAACTGGTTCTGTTAGGCCAGAAAGTGAATGTTAAGTATTTCTGGGGCACTATAAAGTTACGGAAAGCTGGATTTTGCTGATATTTTTTTTTTCACAAAGCCATGTGACATAAGAATAACATTGAGAATGTTTCAGATGGCGATGTGTCAGTCAGGCTGAGGCGGGTATGTGTGGTTGAGCGGTCTGGGGCGCTGCCGTCATGGACTGTGCGGCTGCTCCCGGCAGAGGTTCGGCCCTCCCTCGGGCGTGGGTGTGTTTGTTTGTCCTTAGGATAATTTAGGTTAAGTAGTGTGTAAGCTTAGGGACTGATGACCTTAGCAGTTAAGTCCCATAAGATTTCACACACATTTGAACATTTTTGTGTGGTTGAACATGTGTGTCAACACGCTCTGTGCTATTGTGCCTTCAATGGCAAAGACAAGTGACGCCTTGAGACGCCTCGAAAATGAGACGGGCATGAACACGCTACGGAATGCTATGACAGTATAACGGTGACTGTATAGAGGGATGCGACTTACACTGGTGTTCAAGACATTTCCTTTCCTGTTCCACTCACAAATAGAGCAAGCGAAAACCAATACATCCCACTATATGAGCCATAATTACTAGTATATTATCATCGCTGTCCTTACGCGAAATGTTCGTTGGCGTCGGTAGAATCGCTCTGCAGTCAGCTTCGTATGCCGGTTCTCTAATTTTCTCAGTAGTGTTCCTTGAAAATAACGTCGCCTTCCCTCCAGGGATTCCCCTTTGAGCACCCGTAACATCTCCGCAATACTTACATGTTGTCCGAACCTACAAATCTAGCAGCACGCCTCTGGATTGCTTCGTTGTCCTCCTTTGATCCGACCTGGTGCGGGTCCCAAACACTCGAGCTGTACTCAAGAACAGATCGGAATAGTGTCCTGTATGCGGTCTCCTTTACAGATGAACCATATTTTCCTAAAATTCTCCCAATAAACGGAAGTCAACCATTCGCCTTCCGTACCACAGTTCTCAGATGCTCGTTCCATTTCATATCGCTTTGTAACGTTTGTAACAAGTGACGCCTTGAGACGCCTCGAAAATGAGACGGGCATGAACACGCTACGGAATGCTATGACAGTATAACGGTGACTGTATAGAGGGATGCGACTTACACTGGTGTTCGATGGCGCCGGCTTGGGGACTGTGACTGAGCACGTGGGACCCGAGCTGCGGCTGCCTCACTTCGCGGGTGTTGTGGCGCGCGTCCCTAAATGGAGTTCTGTGAGTAATTTGATAGCTGACGACTGGATCGACCGTACATGCGATTGCGTCATCATCACTGTCTAGCGGATAGAAATTTCTCATGTGTTACGTATGATTGGGGTCGCCACCACCTCATGCTTGCTGAAGCCAAGCAGCGGCTGTGTGCGGTTTGATATCTGATGAACTCGTCAATTATCGCTACCTCCTGTGTACTCTACTGGGCAGCGGGCAGTGGACTGTGCTTGCGCGTGTTGATAGCATTATTTCGCGAGCGGCATTGTAGGCTCTGCTATGCGCTAGTTGCCCAGTCTATGAGTACTGAGTATGTGTGCACATAAGTGTTAAGCATTATTTAGGAGCAGTTTGCTATTGTGTACTGAAGTTACAAGTTGGTTTCGTGTCTGTGGGCTGTGCATCATGATCCCAGGCACATTAGGGTGGATCTTTTGTATCAGTGTGATAGATATACTCTATAGTTAAATAAGTCGTTTGAAAATAAATATAGTGCACTCCATCCATACTCTCCCCAGCAGACCAGAGCAGGCTGAGTCGTTTTGCCACCATTTTCCCTAACCATCTTGGGTTACGTCAGGAAATGGGCGGCAGCGTCCTCTGCTGGTAGTACTGACTACTAGTCCTCGTGGAGAAAACGCTGTTTGTCGCCATTATGGATAACTGTATTTCTGTCATCGGTTGGTGTCACGGTGGCGTCTTGTGATGGCGACGAAATGTACTAAGCCAGATGGGGTCTGGAATTCATGGTGAACCCATTAGGTGGCGCCATCATAGACTACTGTACTTGCGTCATCACCTGACGTCACTACAGCATCCTCTCGTGGCATCGATATGAAATAAGTCAGTTGGGCTATGGAATCAGTGGCGAATACACTTGGTGGGGGTGCTGCCTCTAATTGTTTAAATAAAGACTGGTGTATGACTATGACACTTGACGATTAGCAAGCAGAGTCCTTTAGATGGATTATTATTTTGACAATTTAGGAGTCGTTCGGCTATCTGGACGTGAATGTATTGCATTATTTACGAGTGGTTCGCATGGCTGTAGGTTGTGCAGTGCGTTATTTTTTGATGGTTTACAATTAGCATGTGTTTAGAGCTTTATAAATGAGTTATGTATGGGTAGTTTGCAGGTCTGTATGCCGTGGGGCATGTCACAGCGTGTGTTCTGTGATACATATACTCCATCCCTAAATAAATTGCTTCCAAATAAATAAAGTGCACTCCGTCCTCTCTCCATCAGCCTAGTGCGGGCTGAGTCCTTTTACCATCAACTTCTAGGAAGAGGTTGCGCCCTGGAGGTTTAGGTTAGTGGCGGTGAGCTTTGTTTGCATCTATTTTGTTAGGTTGGTAGTAAAAGTCCAAGTGACCTTTGTTTACTGCCAGAATTCAAACTCGGCGCCGGTTCCTAGGATGAGGTGGCGGTCTGGACCTTGAAAAGTAGTTGAAACAAGGAAGTTGAAAGTATAGTAAACAGCTTTTCCTACCTATATGAAGTCGAATCACGTGACTAATGCAGTAGCCAGTAGGAGTGCAGCATTCTAGGGGTTGGGGGGGGGGGGGGGGGGTGCTAGGTCATGAATGAACACCATGCTGATCGTGGGAAAATGTCGAACTTCTCAATTGATCATTGAATATTGAAATTGTCAATTGAATTATTGAATATGTTTATAATTGAAATGGAATTAAGTACTTAGGTAATAGATATGTTAGATGCAAGGTGCCGGTGTTACTTTAGTTAGCATATTTACAGAAGACTGCGTTCGCGTGTATGGAGGTGGCGGCCGAGGGTGTGTGAAGTAACGGGTCGGATGCTCGCGGGCCGGTGGCAGGGCGCGTGGCCGGTTATAACGCGCACATGTGAAAGAGAACAGACGATCTTGTGTCATCATGCGACGTCACAGTAGCGTCCTCTGGTGGCCACAATATGAACTAAGCCACTTAAGCTCTGGAGCTCGTGGTGGATACATCGGCTGTAGCCATCTTGAATGAAAGTACTTGCGTCATCACCTGACGTCAGGAGAGCGCCCTCTTCTGGCACCGATATGAACTAAGCCAGTTGCAGCTCAGACCCAGGGACGTACACATCTCCTTGAAATTGGTTAAATAATAAAGACAAGTCCGTTTTTCCCACCAATATCGTAGGTGTACCGCATTATCATGTTGGAATTTGAACTTCAGGTTATTTTTCTCGGGTGAGAGGGGTAAGGTTAGTGGATGAAGGCCAAGTGTTCAATCTTAGACCACGTGGTGGATACACTGTGTGCAGCTATCTTGATTGACGTCACGGTCGCCATCTTGGTTGACGTCACGGTGGTGCTCTCAGGTAGCGACGATATCAACCAAGCCTGTTGGAGTCCAGATGCATGCATGAAACTGGTTAAATAATAAACAGAAGCCCTTTTTTCCTGCCATTTTCTTGGCTTAGTAGAGATAACTGGAGTGTGTCGCATTATCGTGTTGGAATTTGAAATTCGTGCCATTTTTGTGGGTGAGGGTGACGTGGCACTTTCCCCCCCAAAATTCAAACTTCTTACCAAAATCCCCCATCTTGGATGACGTCATCGCCACCATCTTGGATGACTGTACTTTGTCGTAGAACGCAGGCTGTTCCAATACTGGCGGGCTGCCAGGTTTCTTACCGGTAGGTTCTAACAACACGGGAGTATTACGGAGAGCTGAGATGAGAATCTCTGGAGAGGAGGCAAGGTCCTTTTCAAAGAACATTATTGAGAAGATCTATGGAACGGGCACTTGAAGCTGACTGAAAAACGATTCTACTGCCGCCGACGTACATTTCGCGTATGGTCTATCAAGACTAGATGAGAGAAATTAGGGGTCGCACAGAGTAGTACACATATCCGATTATCCTTCACTCTGTTTCCAAGTCGAACAAAAAAGGAAATGCCTAATAGTGGCGAAAAGGTACGTTCCGCACTCACCGTACTGTGACTTGTGGAGTATGTATGGAGACGTAGCGTTAGAAGAACAAATATTATTGACAACCGACTGTTAACTTTTCTTGAAATCTAAGGTGTTTCAAGTATTAGTATCTGACGGAAGACAGGGCTGAATTTACTCGCAGCCTAGAGGGTCGTACCGCAAAAATTTTGAAATATAAAACGTCTTTTTCGTAATGCCATCACGAATACGGTCTTATAAACTTTGAAGATGTAGACATAATTATTTCGTAGGTATTTATTCGACTGTTTCAGTAGACACCTTTCTTGCAAATCCACTTTGCCCACAACATTCTTTACTTTTTGTAGCCGAGTACGAATTCTTGGCCTTTGAAGCTGAGGAAAGCCAGTTTGGGATTACTTTATTCGTTAATGAGATATTCTGGCAAATATCCGAGATGCCTTAAGATCCGTAGCGTCTGACAATGACTCAGTGTTTCGTGACGTCAAAGCAGAGTTTCCCAAGCACTGTGACCTTTTTGCGGGAAATGTAAAATTCAGTCAAACAAATTCGTTTAAAAAATTGTATTTTCTTAAACTTGGTTTTCACAGTAATCGTTATATACAACTAATTTGAAACATCCCTAAATATCTGTCAACATACCTAAAACAGCATTATGATTGCTGTACCCGTCATAGTAGAGCAATACAAACGCAAATGCTGTGCCACCAAGGCAGATCATTGCAGGTGACTGACAACTAGGTAACAGAACAGTAGAGCTGTTACGACAATGAAACGCTTTTTTATATTTCTTCGTATAATGCAAATGGTTGAAAGAATCACCCAACTCCTTTCGCAGGTTGCATATCTAAAAGTTTCCAGGGACAACAACAATTTGATTTTCAATATTTCATGTAATTATAGACAGACATTAAAAACTTAACATGATAACGTAATCTGCTCATTAAGACGTACATTCACACTTTTAAGTTCCAACACAACAAGTCAGATATTGAAGTTCGAAACTGTGCATATGTCTTAAGCAGCGTAACGCACGTCGCACATATTACTCAGACAATATTCATCCGGTTGTTGTCAAAGAGAACATTTAGCGCATAATTTCAAACATTCTCCTTTTTTTCCTGATAGTTGAAGTCGAAATAATCGTAGGTAAGCTTCACAGTACATAGCAAATGCAATTTACAACTTCTAAGAGTTCACTGAACGACGTTCCTTGTCTAAGTCAGCCCTGGTCGATGACAAGAAACTGGCGGCAGCAGCCGCTCTGGTGAGGATAACGAGCTGCTCCAGCCAACAACCCGGACTGACTGACTTGGCGAACGCTTCCCACGTCAGTTTTGCCAACGTGGATTCTCCACCGCAGTATGCGCTCATCAGCAGGAGCAGGACACTCTGGCTATCCCAACCAGTGTGGCAGCCACTATTTCTTCCGGCCAGCGAAGTCGCGCCTTGTGGCCCAGAGATGTGGGCACTGCAGGGGCGGCAGTTCTGTGAAGGCGTGGGCGGGCCGCCCGCCGCTTAGCCGTAACGTGGCTTCTAAACCTAACGGTCCGGGAAGCGTTTGCGTATCCCCGACATCTTGAAGACTCTGCAGTTTGTGTTTGTGGGTACGCCTTGATGGGAAACACTTTTATTTTCTGACCCAAACTAGTTTAGCCTACATCAGCGGGTTTTTCTTCATCCTAAAATATTTTAACTTAGCATCGTTATAAACATTGAAAACGTTATGACGTGTGTATTTCGTTCCAGACACGGTACTGGACGAATACTTTTACGAGGTGCAAAAAAAGAAAGAAAAGAAAAGAAAAGGAGTAACACTGTCGTGGGCAGAGCTTGTGCAGTAAGCATTTCTGTCACTAGGCGTGCCGGCCGAAGTGGCCGTGCGGTTAAAGGCGCTGCAGTCTGGAACCGCAAGACCGCTACGGTCGCAGGTTCGAATCCTGCTTCGGGCATGGATGTTTGTGATGTCCTTAGGTTAGTTAGGTTTAACTAGTTCTAAGTTCTAGGGGACTAATGACCTCAGCAGTTGAGTCCCATAGTGCTCAGAGCCATTTTTTGTCGCTAGGCGTCATCTGCTGTGATAGCTTTTTTGCTAGCGCTGTTTTGATCTGGTTTCGTTTTTTATGACGGTTAGTTTAAGTGAACAACGTGCAGCTGTGAAATTTTCTTTTCTACCCGTTAAAAAAGCTGCTGAAACTGTATTATGTTGGAAACAGCTTATCTAGATGACGCCATGGAAAAAACTGCAGTGTACGAGTGGACTGGTTTGATCGATTTAAAAATGGCGATATGTCGCTTGATGACAAACCTCGCTCTGGACGTCCATCAACTGCCCGAATCGACGAAAATACTGAAAAATTCCAGAGATTGTGCTAACAGGCCGTTCTAAGAAGTTTTAAGGAGACTGCGCAAGAGTGTTCGTCAAAAAAGACCAATTTCTGGCAGACAGAAGACTGGTCCTTGCTCCACGACAACGCACCCGCACACACAGCAATCTCTGTCAGACACTTTTAGGCTAAAAACGACACGGTTCCACTGCCCCACGCACGTTGCTCGCCTGACATGGCTCCGTGCGACTTTTCCCTATTTCCACACGTCAAAAGGGGCGTGAAACAACACCGATGTGGCAACACTGAAGTCATGAAAAAAGCGAGGGAGAAGCTATCGACCATTTCTGTAGATGACTACAAAAAATATTTCGAACCGTGGGAACATCGGTGGGACAAATGTATTAGTTGGAATGGAGAGTACTTTCAAGGGAATAAAGTTGTGTTGTAAACAGTTTGAAAGCATATTGATTTTAAAAAGTAATTCCAATTTGCGTACCCTCTTCTATAATACACTATTGTCCATTACAATTGCTACACCAAGAAGAAATGCAGATGATAATTGGGTACTCATTGGACAAATATATTATACTAGAACTGACATGTGATTACATTTTGATGCAACTTGGTGCATAGATCCTGAGAAATCAGTACCCAGAACAACCTCCTCTGGCCGTAATAACGGCCTTGATACGCCTGGGCATTGCATTGAGTCAAACAGAGCTTGTATGGAGTGTACAGGTACAGCTGCTCATGCAGCTTCAACACAATACCACAGTTCATCAAGAGTAGTGACTGGCGTATTGTGACCAGCCAGTTGCTCGGCCACCATTGACCAGACGTTTTCAGTTGGTGAGAGATCTGGTGAATGTGCTGGCCAGGGCAGCAGTCGATCATTTTCGGTATCCAGAAAGGCCCGTACAGGACCTGCAACATGCGGTCGTCGATTATCCTGCTGAAATGTAGGGTATCGCAGGGATCGAATGAAGGGTAGAGCCACGGGTCGTAACACATCTGAAACGTAACGTCCACTGTTCAAAGTGATGTCAATGCGAACAAGAGGTGACCGAGACGTGTAACCAATGACACCCCATACCATCACGCCGGGTGATACGCCAGTATGGCGATGACGAATACGCGCTTCCAATGTGCGTTCACCGCGATGTCGCCAAACACGGATGCGACCATCATGATGCTGTAAACAGAATCTGGATTCATCCGACAAAATAACGTTTTGCCATTCGTGCACCCAGGTTCGTCGTTGAGTACACCTTCCGTGCAGCTGCAAATGTCGTCGAACTGTTCGTGCAGATGGTTGTTGTCTTGCAAACGTCCCCATCTGCTGACTCAACGATCGAGACGTGGCTGCATGATACGTTACAGCCATGCGGATAAGATGCCTGTCATCTCGACTGCTAGTGATACGAGGCCGTTGGATTCCAGCAAGGCGTTCCGTTACCCTCCTGAACCCACCGATTCTATATTCTGCTAACAGTCATTGGATTTCGGCCAACGCGAGCAGCAATGTCGCGATACCATAAACCGCAATCGCGATAGGCTACAATCCGACCTTTATCAAAGTTGAAAACGTGATGGTACGCATTTCTCCTCCTTACAAGAGGCATCACAGCAACGTTTCACCAGGCATCGCCGGTCAACTACTGTTTGTGTATGAGAAATCAGTTGGAAACTTTCCTCATGTCAGCACATTGTGGGTGGCGCCACCTGCGCCAACCTTGTGTGAATGCTCTGAAAAGCTAATCCTTTGCATATCACAGCATCTTCTTCCCGTCGTTTAAATTTCGTGTCTGTAGCACGTCATCTTAGTGGTGTAGCGATTTTAATGGCCAGTAGTGTACCTTACTTACTTTAAGTAACGGCACAGAGTCTACTTTCGTTGCCGTTAATTCCGACATATTTGCTGTGTTTTGTTACCGTTTCTTCTTCAAACAGCGTCTCATCTGCAACTGAACAGTTGTATCAACAAAGATGAAAATGTGAACTCACATACGTCAGTGTTGAACTACTGGCAGCTGCGGTAGCGTCGTGGATACCATTTTAGTCCGCAATAGATCGTTACCTAATCTGTCATGTACTCACATTCGTTGGTCGGCATGCAGCTGCTTTGACACACAGAAAAACCGTAACTTTTACACCCTTAAAAAAGAGTGTTACAATGTGTTGTGTTTCCATTTGTGGCCTTTTTGCCTTCCACCATAGCCCCTTGTATGTAATAATTTTCTTCTACTGGAAGCCAACCAACGAATTTGAGTACGTGACAGTACTTCACAACCGAGTGCACATCAAAATTTTACCCACAACGTTACCGGAATTCCCAGCACTATGACAGTGATGTACATAAGTTTACATATACATGAAATGCAGTCGCAGGTGCGAATACGAACAACCATCATTTGTATAAGGGAATGATGACAATGAAAATTTGTGCCGAACCATGACTCGAATCCGGATCTCTCGCTTTACGCGAACGGTCGCCTTAATCGTTTTGGCTACCCGTGTAGGACTCAGGGCCAGACTCAAATTTCGAAATGTCGCCGATCCTGTTTCACAGCCTGTACTCTTAAACACGATATGTAATTCCCTTACAGGGGACGACATTGTAGTTGAAAGTCGCTGTCTGATATCGGCGGATAGATACGATGTTGCAGCGCCAGTGTTGTTTAGAAGAATGATACAATGGTCTTCGGACATGCAGGCATTTCAGAAGAAGCGTTGCATGTTTCTTCTAAACAATATTGGCACTGCAACATCGTATAAGTGACATGCTGAATGCCGGAAAAAAAGTAACACAATAGAAAATATGGCGGAAATAATGGCGATAGTCGCAGAAAAGCACGCCGTGACCTAAAGTAAATAACATGTTATAAAACTATTCACTCAGTACGGTATCTGGAACCAAACAGTACACACGTAATAACATTTTGTGAAGTTTGTACCGATTTTAATCCTACATTTTCTAGAATAAAGAAAAGCCGACTGAGGAAGGCGATATTTTAGATGTAACTAATTTGAGAAATAAAATAAAATAAGTGTTTTACATCAAGGCGAACCCACAATCCCATGTCATTGTTTCTTACGCAAACACAGGCATCATGAAAAACCCCAGGAATAATTAATCCGGGTTTCGGAAAATTTTACGCACTCATCACCGTACTCTTCCTGAATCATTTGGTGTGTCTCTGTAAATCTTTTCTTGAGTTTCACGAAACATTTAATGCAGACGCGTTGCTCCTCTAACTCTGCCATCTCTAAATTCGCCAACTGCGACAACGTTCTACTCAATACAATAATGAATAATATCTAACAGACGCAAGACAATGGAATTTGTGGAAATTACTCATGAAGCAGAGGCATGGGCAGGGATGCCAACGACATTTCGCTCCCACATGCCATTCCAGAAACTTTTGAACGGACCACGTATGCCACTTTGATATAAGATAGTGAGACATCTAGGGAGGTGAATATGGCGCCGTCACCGTCCCCTACTAAATTCAGAGCCGTTCCCTCAGCAGGCAAAGTGATAGTCGACGTCCGTGGTCCACTACTCATCGAATTCCTCGAGGCCGGGAAAACCATTAACAGTGACGTGTAGACTGTGAGACACTCCGCAGCCTAACCAAGTTCGTCAAGAGCAAACGGCCTGGGCTGGTCACGGTGTGGCTGGGTCTGCTCCACGATAAACAGTAACAGTAAAAAAAGGTAAGGAACAGTTTTGGGTTACTGCTGGTAACGACTGAGGGCCACGACGACGACACATTCCATGTTTCGTCGAAATAATCATCAAATCACTTTTAACAAGCAGCATTTAAATTTGTATGCGAAGATTGCACTTATTATTACTGAGGAAGAGAATTAATTTCAAAGTGAAGATTTCATTTGTTATTATTAAGCAGGAGATAGAAATCCTAAGGGAAGGTTTCATAGGTTATTGTAGAAGGGAAGTTTGCGTAACAAAAGAGAGATAGAGGAGACGGGAAAGTTTCAATATTCAAACGAAATGACTGTGTCAAGCAGGATACTAGTACTACCGTACCCGAACGTTACAGGTTTGATCTTCTTACGCATCCGCATCAACTTAGATTTTTTCCATATTTATGGCTAGCCGCCATTCATCACACCAACACTATCTTCCTACAGCTTCTAACTGACTGCAATGAAACGATATGGCCGTTTATGTCACATATTTTATATTCATAAATTTGTTCATGAAAGCTTATAGGGTTTGCAAGAAGCAATGTTTCACATCACAGTTAAGCGAAAAAAACCCGAACATTATCTTGGAATTGGTCTCTAAAGTCTTGGAATTCTCGTAATCAGTATCGATATCTATGACAAGCAAGAAAGATGAACTATCTACATACATAACTAAGCTTGTACGGCAGCATCGGTGTTCGAGTCCTACTCGCAGTTGCCGGACTTTTTCCGTGTTATGCGTCTCACATAGGCAGGTAGGCAACCCCTTGCCGCATCGCCACTTTTCTCTCTGTTTCTGTCCCACATCGCACGCTCCAGGTGTTCTCACATTTACATGAAGCCTTAGTACTATGACTTCTTGATGTTATATGTGTCGTGTTTCCATTGCATCATCCATAGTAAACATTACTTGCCAAAATAGCCGTACCCGTGCATACATTAATATGGCGGTGAAAACGCTGTCCCAGTGGAGCACATTACATATAGATCATCCAAGACAATCCCTCATGTGCCCCGTGGTGCACTACCGCTCTCTACAGAATATCGCTACATCACTTGCCTTTTGACGTTCCCGCCACTCTGGTACAGCATACACAAAATAAAAATGGGTCAAAATATTTCATACACCTTATAATAGGCAACCCATCTTACATTATGTGCGGATCATAAGAGTTTGGCTGCGTATCTTATGAAGGATGAAGTATTTTCTCGGCTGGTTTTATTTTGCTCGCCGTTTTTGACACACGTTGAAGCACAAAGCTAGGAGTTGACCGTGACCCAAAGACGGTTTGACCTATAATGGGCCCCTGACAACAGCGAGAACCACGTATAATGGTGTTAGTTTTATTCACTCTTCAAAACACAATGGTGTAGAATGTACCTTAACCCTTCAAAACTATGGGCAAGCCACCTCTTTGAGAACTAACCTCTAAATTTTTGTGCACAAAGTCAAATGGATAACACGGAAATAAAGACCCTAGGCAAAGCTCTTAAAGTCCGTAATTTGCACAGAACGCAGGTAGCGACTGGAAGGCCGTAGGGAGGAGGAGGAGGAGGGACAAAGATGGAAGGACGGTGTGAGGTGGTGGTTGGGTAGAAGGTAGGTCTGCACAGATTTCACCACTGGTGCGAGAGAAGCTGGATAAGGGATGAAGACCCATAGAATGCGAAGCAGTTCATTTGGACTAATGATTAGTGGATGAGGTACTGGATGCCGCGACTGGGTTTTGCGGTTAATGTATTGGATCTGAAGATGTGTTAGGAAGAGAAGATGATGTGGGAAGTGGATTAGTTTTTATATGATGCAAGTTATGAAGGTAGGCAGATGCTGTAGGCAATGCGGAGAGCAGAATTTCAAGGAGCCTGCAGATTCTAGGAGAGGTGGAGATCCAGGCAATGCTGGTGTAGGTGAAGAAGGGATGTATCAAAAGTTTACAGTTGAGTATAATGCTAGAAGGAGCAGACCACGTTTGGGCTGTTAGTTGTTTTCGTGGTTTTAGTCGTTTTCGGGGTTTTTATGACAGATGGTAAAGAGGTATGCAACTATTGGGCCTGTAACATTACTGGATCAGTCTGCATTGTTTTCTGATTTCCAATGACATCATTGATGAGTCAAGCAACATTGGCAGATTTCCTCAATCCCCCCCCCCCCCCCCTCCTCCTGACATTTCGGATGAATCCAGTTCTGTTTACAGCATCATGATGGTCACATCCGTATTTGGCGACATCGAGCTGAACGCACTTTGGAAGCGTGTATTCGTCATCGCCATACTGGCGTATCACCCGGAGTGACGATATGGGGTGCCATTGGTTACACGTCTCGGTCATCTCTTGTACGCATTGACGGCACTTTGAACAGTGGACCTTACGTTTCAGATGTGTTATGACCCGTGGCTCTACCCTTCATTCGATCCCTGCGAAACCCTACATCTTAGCAGGATAATGCACGACCCCATGTTACAGGTCCTGTGCGGGCGTTTCTGGATACAGAAAATGTTCAACTGCTGCCCTGGCCAGCACATTCTTCAGATCTCTCACCAACTAAAAACGTCTGGTCAATGCTGGCCGAGCAACTGGCTCTTCACAATACGCCAGTCACTACTCTTGTTGAACTGCGGTATCGTGTCGAAGCTGCGTGGGCAGCTGTACCTGTAAACGCCATCCAAGCTCTGTTTGACTCAATGCAATGCCCAGACGTATCAAGGCCGTTATTACGGCCAGAGGTGGTTGTTCTGGGTACTGATTTCTCAGGATCTATCAACCCAAATTGCGTGAAAATGTAATCACATGTCAGTTCTAGTATAATATATTTGTCCAGTGAATAACCGTTTATCATCTGCATTTCTTCTTGGTGTAGCAATTTGAATGGCCAGTAGTGTATTATGAGAGCAGCAGTCAGTAACCTCACTGCATTATGCGATACATTTCAAGACGGACACACGGTCAGCAGTGACAGACGCTCCATTATAGCGCAATGTACAGCTGGGACCTTGGGACAGTTGCGGAAGAGATATACTGAGTGATGCGAGTTGCTCTAATGAGTCATAGCTACAGTCTTGCAAGAGAAGATGCCATGCGGTCAGAGTCCATCTCTGGTCCTGCCTCCCAGGGATGTGACTCAACAGCCATGGGATTGCTCTAAGACACAAAGCTGCCCACTATCACATTATGGGGGCTAATGGCACTGCAGCATGAACCGAGGGCTGTAGCCGAAGCCTCCCCCTGTCTTAACTAGCAAGGTGCTAGGCAGCCAGCCACGGCTCATGTGCCCTAGCAACTGCTCATGTGCACCTGAACACATGGTCGTATGTGCAGTTGTATGCACGCCTCCCACAACTTATAAAGGCAGTATATTTCACCCCCTCAGGATGGTCACTTGCCAGTATGAATATTTTTAGTCGATGGGAGTCAGATATTTGACGTTATGGAACTTTAACAATTATTCTTCTATATTCTCTGGTCTCGTCCTGACGGGGATTAGTTTTTGTTTATTGCTCTAGCGTCTAAGAGAAGTCATACACTACCATCTGCCTTCAACACTGCGAGTAAAGGGCTCAAGCATGGTGATTTTGATAGGTCAATTATTTACCCCTGGAACTTGTGTTATATTTCCTTTCGTATAACGTTTTTCGTTATACAACAAAAGGATTCATGAGCTTCATCTGCATTCAGTAGGTGTATCCTCTAATGATACGTGGTTTCCTTTTGAAGACAGGCAAGTATTATGAAAATAAAGCTGATAGCTCTTGGCATTGGCCATGTGTTCAACATGCTGCCTCTTGTAGCTTAGTCTCCACAGTTGCTAGCAAGGGTTTGGTGTTAGTGCCAGAACTAGGTTGTGATTATTCTACAAATTACTTTAGCTTTATGATCTCTTAAGAAATCCATACTTTTCACACAGATAATTATCAGCTTATAAACTACTAGGAATGGGTACCTTATGGTCACTTCCCTGAAAGTAATGGGGATCAAGCTTGTGTCTTTATTCATTTCGGTTTGTTCCCCATCGCGCTCAAAATATGACAGTTTTCGACACGGAAAATGAGTATAGTGTTATCTTTCTTTATTTCAATAGAGAATTCCATAGACATTACACATGTCTTTACTCCTATATCTAAATATATTAGCACCGGTGCACTACATATTACAGATTTATGTACTGCTTGAACTACCGCCTCATGCTTCTCATGTTTACCACCTATGTCGTCCTTGCAAAACATGTCTGTCTTACTCTGATCGTAATCTTACCTGATAAGTCTGACACTGTGATATCTTTCGCCGCTACGGCTTGGGAGCACAGCCCGACCTGATTGAGTTTTCTGACTGGGAGCAGAGTGGCAGAACTGCTGCCCCTGACTTACGGCTCTCTCCCCTCCCCCCGCCTGACCCCTACCCAGCCCACCAGTTAGCACCTCTGCGCCGGGCGGATTCCTGGCTAACACTGCCTCCCTGGTCGCCGCTCGTTGGCAGTGCATTCCCATGTCGAGAATTGTTTGTGTTTGTGTTGTTCTGCCAGCAACCGCCTGGTCCACCTGGCCAACCGCTGCCACCTTTATCTCCATTCAAACTCTGTGTCGTATTTTGATAGCCTGTGTTGTACCGTTGGCCTCTTTTTGTCTAAACCCATTTCAGCTGCCATGGTAATTTCCGTTTCCACGTGAGTTGCCATTATTTCCGTTCTTCGGAGGGGGTGAATTCTAACCGTTAAATACACTCCTGGAAATGGAAAACAGAACACATTGACACCGGTGTGTCAGACCCACCATACTTGCTCCGGACACTGCGAGAGGGCTGTACAAGCAATGACCACACGCACGGCACAGCGGACACACCAGGAACCGCGGTGTTGGCCGTCGAATGGCGCTAGCTGCGCAGCATTTGTGCACCGCCGCCGTCAGTGCCAGCCAGTTTGCCGTGGCATACGGAGCTCCATCGCAGTCTTTAACACTGGTAGCATGCCGCGACAGCGTGGACGTGAACCGTATGTGCAGTTGACGGACTTTGGGCGAGGGCGTATAGTGGGCATGCGGGAGGCCGGGTGGACGTACCGCCGAATTGCTCAACACGTGGGGCGTGAGGTCTCCACAGTACATCGATGTTATCGCCAGTGGTCGGCGGAAGGTGCACGTGCCCGTCGACCTGGGACCGGACCGCAGCGACGCACGGATGCACGCCAAGACCGTAGGATCCTACGCAGTGCCGTAGGGGACCGCACCGCCACTTCCCAGCAAATTAGGGACACTGTTGCTCCTGGGATATCGGCGAGGACCATTCGCAACCGTCTCCATGAAGCTGGGCTACGGTCCCGCACACCGTTAGGCCGTCTTCCGCTCACGCCCCAACATCGTGCAGCCCGCCTCCAGTGGTGTCGCGACAGGCGTGAATGGAGGGACGTATGGAGACGTGTCGTCTTCAGCGATGAGAGTCGCTTCTGCCTTGGTGCCAATGATGGTCGTATGCGTGTTTGGCGCCGTGCAGGTGAGCGCCACAATCAGGACTGCATACGACCGAGGCACACAGGGCCAACACCCGGCATCATGGTGTGGCGAGCGATCTCCTACACTGGCCGTACACCACTGGTGATCGTCGAGGGGACACTGAATAGTGCACGGTACATCCAAACCGTCATCGAACCCACCGTTCTACCATTCCTAGACCGGCAAGGGAACTTGCTGTTCCAACAGGACAATGCACGTCTGCATGTATCCCGTGCCACCCAACGTGCTCTAGAAGATGTAAGTCAACTACCCTGGGCAGCAAGATCTCCGGATCTGTCCCCCATTGAGCATGTTTGGGACTGGATGAAGCGTCGTCTCACGCGGTCTGCACGTCCAGCACGAACGCTGGTCCAACTGAGGCGCCAGGTGGAAATGGCATGGCAAGCCGTTCCACAGGACTACATCCGGCATCTCTACGATCGTCTCCATGGGAGAATAGCAGCCTGCTTTGCTGCGAAAGGTGGATATACACTGCACTAGTGCCGACATTGTGCATGCTCTGTGCCTGTGGTTCTGTCAGTGTGATCATGTGATGTATCTGACCCCAGGAATGTGTCAATAAAGTTTCCCCTTCCTGGGACAATGAATTCACGGTGTTCTTATTTCAATTTCCAGGAGTGTATTTCCATTACTATGATGAGCTTTGTCATTACCCTTCGTTCCTAATATTCCTTGTACGTCTCCATTCTCTTCTGGTACTTTTGTCTCCTCATGCATAAGATCGAAAAAAGATAATTCACACAGTCACAAGTTTATCTCGTACATTTAGCCGTAATTTACTGATCAGAATCCTAAACATATCTGCATAGGGCATCAGTTCATTCCAGTAACGCTCCTTTTTGGTATATTTCTCAGAATGCTTTCTCAACACACCTAGACAAAATTTACTGACAAAAGCCTGCTCAATATGAGCGTATGTTGCGCATTTTCCTGTTATATCTGTAACCCAAAGCAAGGCTTTACTTTGAAGGAAACCAAAAACATTATTTATCTTTTGTCTTTCTGTCCAGCTTTGTGGCAACCCATTCCCGAAGGATCTTATAAACACAAATGGATGTACGTTTTCCGTCTCGTCTGAAAGCAGTTGGACTTTTCGGTGTTTTAAAATACTCTCATCCAACAACATGGTTGAAAGTTTTATGGCTGCCCGGGCGTGGCAACCATAATTTGGATATGGAGTAGGATGTGACCAGGTTGTGAATAAAATCTGGTGGCAGGGAAACGATTAGTGACAAATAAGCGCCAGCTAGTATAAAACAGTTACTTAGCCTTATTGACAGCGAAGAGTGTGCCGTAGATACAGTTAGTGTCCAAAGAATATTCCTGATTCGTGGCATAAGTCGTCATACAATACTGAATCACACAGCGAGCTAGCTAACCAGACAACGACCGACGGCACTGACGGCTGCAACGACCTGTCTGCAAGACTCCCTGACTCGGGGCCAGCGCCCCTGTTATATCGTGTAGCCAGAGGCCGCTGTAGGCCCCAGCTCAGCAATGGCGCGACGTCTTCGGTCGGCGGCAACGCCATGCGCCGCCGGCGGTCGCGACGGGAAACTGTGGCAGGCGATGCGACGGCAGGGCGCGCGCGCTATTCGGTTGGGTCTGCGGATACAACAGAAAGTGTAGGCACTACCTACTGCAGTGACACAAATGTTGCAATCGTGTTTACTTCATCATTTATCTGATGCTTATCCTTGTTTAAGAACTGCATTTGCAGTTCGTATTCCGCCCCCATACTAAGCTGCCCGCCAGGGGACAGATGCTCCGTCGTACCTACTATAGGTGGCGCTACACGACACGCACTTCGACTCTCCGCAGCGCTCGCCTTCGCGCTTCGCGTCGTTTCCTGTATCCGGTGTGAAATCATTTCTCATTTCCCCCCACATTAGTTTTGATATTCTTTTCTACCCTCACGATAATTTCGTTTCCTTTCTCAATAACAAGTTTCTCAGCCGCCTCGCAACAGGTCCCATACTCGTGGACCACTTTTTGTGCTAGGGTTGTGTTGCTGTCAAAGTCACCTGGTTAGACACTGGACTCGCATTCGTGAGGACGACGGTTCAATCCCGCGTCCGGCCGTCCTGATTTAGGTTTTCCGTGATTTCCCTAAATCACTCCAGGCAAATGTCGGGATGGTTCCTCTGAAAGGGCACGGCCGACTTCCTTCCCAATCCTTCCCTAATCCGATGAGACCGGTGACCACGCTGTCTGGTCTCCTTCCCCAAACCAACCAACCAACCAACCTGTCAAAGTCACCATTGTCCTCACGTTTCTGCAACGTCTCTATATTAGCATCTGCACACTGTTGATGTAACTTTTGCCGATCTACCTCCTTTGTCAATTTCTTAACCTGTTCTGGTACTACCTTACACTTTTCCACAAAATTCACTACCACAGATACATCTTTTTGTAGTTCGACGTGTGCTGCATTTAAGGTTTCTTGCGGTGAAGACAATTGATCTAACCTTATTGTAGCTTTCTGCTGCTCATCAGCCACCTTGGTAAAATCATTACGCATTTTTGCGAAATCATTTTTAAAATCTTCACGCAATATTTTGTTGCTAGGCATACAGTTGAGATTTTCATCTATACTACAGTCCATTTTTGTAAGATTATCATTCATTTGCTTCATATTATCACCCAAGAGGACCTGTAGTTGTTCGACTAATGTATCATTGCTCCTGCTATCTAGCATCACATAGTTTCGCACTTTCGGAGTTTATTGAGCTCCCACTTTGGATTTTAGGACATGGGCGCTTCCTCGAACATATTCTCAAAGCAAGATTGAGAATGTAACACACCATATCGTGGCGTCAGTGCCATATCCTCGCTTCCTGGTGACATCACCCGGGCCCCTTCTGGCTTCCGTCATGTCACTCTCCCGTCATCGTGAAGACGTATAAATTCTACACGAGTAGTATCGGTTGTTTGTGCTCAGTTATCTCATAGATTACCGGTTTTATATGTTAATTAACTTCCCACTGATCCACAGCATTAACACTTAAAATTTTAATTGTTATTACTTCTCTCCAGTTTGATGTCTCTAGTATTGAATTTAAACAACTTGCCCAGTTCCATCTAACACAAAATAAAATTCCATTGTTGTTTTTGGATTGCAATAAGATCTTTCTAACTACTTTCAACAATAGGCAAAGCACACTACACAGCGCTACTATTGCCCAAATGCAACAAATTTTGAAATGTATCACAAGAGCGCCGGATGACAAAAGTGGATTTTTCGCTGTTTTTCTACCGTATACGTCGTTACGCCATTCCTTACGTCCCAAAGAATTGTTGCCAATCATCGAAATTATTTTATGCATTCTCTGTTAGTATCTCTTTGTTGCCTTATGTGACGAATGAAAAGAAAAAGAAAGACGTATAGTAGCACACTGAATCCCAACAGAGCTACAGATCCTGACACTGGTAACCAGTGCAGCAAGATCTAACAAAAATGTAATTACAAAGACGAGTAACAAAGAGATAATTATGTAAATTGCAGTACCGTGTGTGTTAAAATGGAAGTACCTGTGGATACAGTCCTACGTGCCATTATTTAGTTCCCAATTGCAGCGTGATTAAACTGGGTTCTTACAGCGTAATATTTATTACACAGTTCGGTTCTCTAGTGTTATAAGTTTAGCCAATCAGTTCTGACAGTACCCTGTGAGCCGTGCGTGGCTCGTCTTCCCGCCATCATGTATTTTACACCCTGTTTTTAACGTACTTCCACCTCACTACGTTAATTTAAATTACTTCTGTCTCTGAGCTGCTGCTTTGCCTCACCGTGAGCGGCGTTAGCAGCGCGTGTCGATTTATCCCCTCTCGTAGTATCTTTGATCGACTGCTATTACTTCCCGGTCGTTGTCTCTCGTAATATCTACTGCCTTCCATGATGTTCCCCTTTTTTATATCTATGTACACCATATTCTCTCCTTTGTTATTTTTAAATGTCTTCTATTGTTTGTTCTATGTCTTTCGACTGAAGAGCAGCGCATATGCTGCTGCCAGCCCGCACCGATGGGAAATTGAAATACAATAAAGAAAAAAAAAAAAGTCTGTCGTAAGCCAGTTAGGGTCGCGAGTTCGAGTCTGCCAGTCAGTTGGAACGCGTCTGGAGCGCAGTCCGGGCCTGCCAGTCGGGGAGTTGCAATGCGGCACTAGTGCAGTCGGGCTGGAGCTGCGAGGTCTGCGTCGACATGGCTCGCCCGACCATTGCCGCCACGCATCACTTGAGCCGGGCCACGGTCTTGGTGGGTCGTCGGTCGGTCGTCCTACCGGACGACGCGTTTTGGCTCGCCACTCTTTCATGAGTCGGCTCCCGATTTGTCATCGTGTGTGCTTAGTTACTGTTGGGTATCGTTCTGGTCTTCGTGCAGTGTTTGTCAGTTTGTGTATGTAGTTGCCATTGTTTCCACTGACGACTATTTTAGATGTTCTCGGCATTCTGAGGGGTAGTCGGTCGGTTGCTGCGGAGTAGGGAAGGTATCTCCGCGCGGTGCAGTTGGCTGGGGCCGCTGGCGGTCCCAGCACAGTCTCGGAGCGTATGTGGAGCTTCGTGGTTCACCGACCCAGGGTGTCAAAGTTGATTAGTGGTTTCAAGTACCATTCATGTTGTATGGTTCGTTTCCGTGGTTCGCTGTTGGGGAGGTTTACCTGTGAACAACACCGAGTGTTTGTACTGCTGAAATTTAGCCGCCATGCGGTGGAATTAACTATATTGGTTGACTACAATTCAAATCGCCAGCGGAATTTTCTGCCTTGTGGCCGTTAGTGTTCCGGTTACCTGCCCTGGCTACTAACATAATTTCAGGCAGTGTCCTTTCCTCACCTGTTGTCGCTCTGTCCAACACGGTGTGTAGTTTTGACAACTTAATACACATACGTATTTGATTGTGGATAATCACACCCGTAACATTTGGTGTTTGAATTCTCATGTACTGATTGGTGACAAGCAAGTCGTTTTTCGGTCGGTCCGTGGCTGTCCCTTGGTTGGGTTCCGACGGATCAAGTGTAGTTGGACTCACCGCCTGTCTCGCCTAAGTGAACGAGGGCAGGCCGACCCCCTGGAGTCTTCTGAGTGCTGTTCTCTTTAGTGCCTTTCTCATTAGTCTCTATAGTGTTTAACTGTCTGTTTATAATCTATCATAGTCATGAGTTTTATGTGTGTAAGTTTGAACTATCAGCTTAATAAGTCACAGCTGCAAAATACTAACACGAATTCTTTACAGACGAATGGAAAAACTAGTAGAAGCCAACCTCGGGGAAGATCAGTTTGGATTCCGTAGAAACACTGGAACACGTGAGGCAATACTGACCTTACGACTTATCTTAGAAGAAAGATTAAGGAAAGGCAAACCTACGTTTCTAGCATTTGTAGACTTAGAGAAAGCTTTTGACAATGTTAACTGGAATTCTCTGTTTCAAATTCTAAAGGTGGCAGGGATAAAATACAGGGAGCGAAAGGCTATTTACAATTTGTACAGAAACCAGATGGCAGTTATAAGAGTCGAGGGACATGAAAGGGAAGCAGTGGTTGGGAAGGGAGTAAGACAGGGTTGTAGCCTCTCCCCGATGTTGTTCAATCTGTATATTGAGCAAGCAGTAAAGGAAACAAAAGAAAAATTCGGAGTAGGTATTAAAATTCATGGAGAAGAAATAAAAACTTTGAGGTTCGCCGATGACATTGTAATTCTGTCAGAGACAGCAAAGGACTTGGAAGAGCAGTTGAATGGAATGGACAGTGTCTTGAAAGGAGGATATAAGATGAACATCAACAAAAGCAAAACAAGGATAATGGAATGTAGTCTAATTAAGTCGGGTGATGCTGAGGGAATTAGATTAGGAAATGAGGCACTTAAAGTAGTAAAGGAGTTTTGCTATTTGGGGAGCAAACTAACTGATGATGGTCGAAGTAGAGAGGATATAAAATGTAGGCTGGCAATGGCAAGGAAAGCGTTTCTGAAGAAGAGAAATTTGTTAACATCCAGTATAGATTTAAGTGTCAGGAAGTCATTTCTGAAAGTATTCGTATGGAGTGTAGCCATGTATGGAAGTGAAACATGGACGATAAATAGTTTGGACAAGAAGAGAATAGAAGCTTTCGAAATGTGGTGCTACAGAATAATGCTGAAGATTAGACGGGTAGATCACATAACTAATGAGGAAGTATTGAATAGGATTGGGGAGAAGAGAAGTTTGTGGCACAACTTAACCAGAAGAAGGGATCGGTTGGTAGGACATGTTCTGAGGCATCAAGGGATCACCAATTTGGTATTGGAGGGCAGCGTGGAGGGTAAAAATCGTAGAGGGAGACCAAGAGATGAATACACTAAGCAGATTCAGAAGGATGTAGGTTGAAGTAGGTACTGGGAGATGAAAAAGCTTGCACAGGATAGAGTAGGATGGAGAGCTGCATCAAACCAGTCTCAGGACTGAAGACCACAACAACAACAACAACAAGTTTGAATTCCGGAAAGTGGATATTTGCTGAAAGGATATTGCCGTTGTGTTGTCTTTTCTTTTACTCAGGTTTCAGCTACTTAAAACTTAAGCCTTATGGCTATATATTTTAAAATTTTGGAAAATTAATTGTGAGCCTTCAGCCTAGGAACCTTATTCTTAAAATTTCCTTTCAAGCTTAAACATTGCGGCCTTCTGCCTTTGAAAGGTTATGGTAATTTACTTTAAACTTTAAAAATCTAGAAAATTTGATTCTGGGTTTTTAGCCGTTTGTATTGCATCCTGTTTTATATATATATATATATATAATTTATTTTTAATTGTAACTGCGTGACTTTAGCCCACTGAAATTACCTTGTTGATTTTTTAAAATTTCTTTTTTCGAGGCCTTCAGCCGTGACAGATTTGGAGTTTGATGTGTTAATAAATTACGATAAATTACAATTTTATGGTGAAACTGACCCCAACCTTATTTGGCCCTTTCCACAATCCTAATCACCTGTTCTGCCCAGCGGGTTTCGCGATCGTCCCACCCTGTATCTCTTATTTTGTCTAAGAGGTGTATTGCTCGTCGAATCCTATGTAGAAGTACAGTCTCCGTGCAGTTATATGGACTTCATTTCCTTGTTGCAGAATTCATTTTTTTTTTGTAAGTCTCTTTTGGGACACAACTTGAAACAGTTTCTAATACGCATTTTCCTCGTATTTAATTCAGTTATTTCACGTCGTTGGCTTCAGAACAGGACGCACAATAGCAATTATGCCTCCCATCACCATACTGCCGCGCAAACTGACAACTCCCGAGTGACAGGCCGAGACATCTGCCTGGGCCCAACAACAACTAGAGCTCATCTCAGAGACATTCGTACACCTATCTTATTCAAAGACTACTCTTAACTCGTTCTTAAACCGTGACAGCACGGTTTTCTCTGGCGTCCTCACGTTCAAGTTGAATATATCTATACACTTTTTCAGATTATTTATTTTAATTATATGTCATTGAGAAAATAATAGTAACCTAAGCAGGAATTTCGTGGATAACTTATCCTTAATCTCAAGATAATTATTTCGATGTAAAGTCTCACTTCAGAGAGAGACACTTGGCTACACTTTGGTGGTCATTCAATGCCTTTGTTTCACGTACAATGGGGGTAGTCAGCAGCTCATGACCAGTTGACGCCTGCTCGCAGCCAGCAGGTACGCACCACCTGGTCTGCCACATCCACGCCACTGGGTTAGCAGTAAGCCGTGGCCTCGAACAAGACTTGTCTGTGCCTGTCAAGGGGATCTCCGTTAATCACGTGACCTCAAAACATGGAGGCAAGGGTCCGGCAAAATCTTAGGAAATCTCATTCAAGGGGGAGGCGGCACAATGAAAATCTCATGTCAGTTTTTTAATTCAGGTACTTTATTCCAACGGGTAACATTTTGTTTTATAAAATTAACCGAGAGCATTGACAGTTTTAAAGTTCCCACCAGTCTTTACGGCCTCTCGGCACTGAGATGAATGCTTTACACGTGTGTTTGCCCGGAATTCCCCGATTTGTCACAAGTGCCGCACAAGTGTCAGATTTCATTGGGGACGTTCCCTGCCTCGCATGTCAAATGGCTCTGAGCACTATGCGACTTAACATCTATGGTCATCAGTCCCCTAGAACTTAGAACTACTTAAACCTAACTAACCCAAGGACATCACACAACACCCAGTCATCACGAGGCAGAGAAAAATCCCTGACCCCGCCGGGAATCGAACCCGGGAACCCGGGCGCGGGAAGCGAGAACGCTACCGCATGACCACGAGCTGCGGACGCCTCGCATGTCGAAGTCACTGAGTTTCTGTCAGTGAGTCAGTCGTGGTAGTCTGCAACGCACATAAAACCGATGTTATTGTGTTCGACATGAATTTGTATCAAAACTTTTACAGTTTGTACGTTAAGCGGAATTCTGATACGTCGAAACAAACGTGCGAGCAAGAATTTAATCAATTGTGAAAGGAAGCTAAGATGAAGTTTGTCACCAAATTTCTCTTAGAGATCATACAAATCAAGAGATTGAACAGCCACCGTAATCATATGGTTCAAAGGAAGGCACAAAGAATGTTGCTTTTTCGTCTGCAAAGTAAGCAACGGTTCTGTGACGTTTAATGCGTATTCTATATCAATAACAATAAAGGATCAATTTTTTATTGATCCATCAAAACTGCTAATGTTATTTCCGTGAAGCCTTTATGTCTGTATGTCGTCTGTCGCTGTCCGTCCCAATAGCAGTCAGGGTTATTTTGTTTAAAATGGCGTTCCTAATGATGTGTTAAAACATTGATTAATACACTTACCAAATAAAACATGTTTTTAAAGTGTTTTAGTCAATGTTTAAAGCAAATATTAAAATTTTCATTTTTTGTGTATTTTTACCCGACTACGTGACAAATCTCATATGAGTAGAGGGAGATTTCCAAACATATCTCACCAAATCTCACTGAGGGGGGAGGGGCAGTTCAAAATAGAGAAAAAAATCCACGTAATTAAATGACGTCCCCTAAATCACACATTCGAGCACTCGCCATCAAAATATGCCTGCCAGTGTTCTGTTTCCCTCGAAGTAAGAGTAATTAAAAACCCTGTAAAGTGAGCTTGAGGGGTTTTAATTAGTGCAGCGAGCATATTACAATATTCTTAACATTTAATGATACTGATGGAAAAATATTAATTGCTTTGTAATATTCTTTTGTACGTGGTAAGTGGAGTCAATAGCCGTGGTCGAAGCACAACATTCTACCAATGCACTATTGACTCTGAGTAATAATAATTAAAAAGCCCGAGAAATGACATTATGTGACTATCATTAATATAATGGGTGTATTCTCATTGTCAATAAATGTACTGAGTGTAAGTTCATTAATTAGAGTCAGCTCTGGTTTTTATTTAAAAAATTGCAACGCTACATGGCTGGTGCCCATCATAAGACATAACTTAATAACCAATGTGCTCCCTACCCAGTCAGTAGCTCAACAGCAAAATCAGCAGAGGGTTCCACCAAGGAGACACCCCTCACGCCAGATGCTGCTTAGTTTCGATCTGTCGCCACTCAGATGGCGCTCACAAACTAGAACCTTCTTATGCTGCCACCACGGGTTCTTCAGAGCGTTGGGTCTATCCGCCACTAGTGGAGGAGGAGGAAGACGAGGAGATCAGTATTTAACGTCCAGTCGATAACGAGATTATTAGAGACGGAGCACAAGTTCCCATTAGTTCCTTTCAAAGGAATAAGGGTGGGCGACGCAGACTCGAGCCGTCGACCTCCCGAATGCGAGTCCAGTGTGGTAACCACTGCGCGATCCAGCTGTGGTCACCGCTAGTGATGTCAGCCACCAAGGAGAGCGCTGGTAAGGGGAACTACGCTGCGCGGTACTACTGACGGATCACGTTTTGGCACCCTGCGACGTCACCTTCAGGATCTCGATACTTCCTACAGCAAGATGTCTACAAATGCAAATAAAATATCAGAAGTTCCTGTGAGCTATAAGGTGAGTACTGGTACCAAATTTCATCTCAATTCTGTGTAAATCTTTTGTGGATCTGTTACACCATCACATCCCCTCTTGCCCTCGTTTCGCTCCTCCTTCCGACGTCTCTACCTAGAGGTCAGAGCCGCGACGCCCATCGTTGAACTCACGCGAGACTCTTGCGGGTGACCGAGCAAAAACACCGCCGCTCAGAACTGTCACCGAAAGGCCTCAGGAGGTGGTATAAAGGTCTACACTGGAACCACTCCTTTTGTAGGTGCGTTAATTGCCGCATATTTGGTGCTCGAAAGCGACAGCTTCTAGTGGCACGACGTTCTGGACACATTTTGGCACAACTGACGCCCTAGAATGATTGAACGCTTTTCTAAGGACATCGCGTGGCTGCAAACCCATCCAGTGTGATCTCATCCCTTTGGAATGAGGCGTGACCACAAGATTTGCTGTATAAGGTGGAACGTCTAACGACCATTCAAAACTATCTAACGGAATTCGAACATGGTCCAAGTACAAAAAGCTGTGTATGCTTTTCCATCCCTAGTTTTGAGCGCCCTCGAGTGACGCGTACGTAAAGAGGTGCGGTTTGATTTGCATGCGAATGAAATGACAAAGGGTGTCTCTAAGCCTCCCCATTTCGGCAACATGTCTGGTGCCACACGAGCAAATTTGTTGAGCGCTTTACAGATGCCCCTCTACAAACATGCTAATTACCCGATCCCTACTCACAGGCGGGAGAAGCAAACTGCTCTACACAAGTGCCAGCTGGTACGCGGGTAGAAATTGGTAGATGTGTCTCTCTCTACAGAGACGCTTCTAGAGTGCCCGGCGAAGATTTGCATCCGACGCTGATGGTGTTGCTGAACTCGGTAAGAAAGAAGAACTCTTTCTCGTTTTATTCAAATACGTTTCAATATTTCATGTACTAAACCGTTGCCTGTATACTTGGGATTTAGTATTAGGTCCCTGTTGTGAATAATCACCTAAGTCAAATATCTTAATAATTGCAGAGGCGCTCAGTATCGTAAGTAAGTGGAGAGATAGGCAAGCCTGAGAACTTTCCGAACACAAAAACCCACCCTTACGATTGTAAAAGCGCCACACCCTGTATAGCATCGATCATTCTGTGTTAGCAAGATCCCTTCCTGCCATCTTGCATGTTGGGCGCAAGAGGCTTTAGTGAATACAACACAGTCCATCACTACAGACACACACATTGTATACTCAAACCGTTTAGCATTTAGTCGTTTGTTCGTGGTGCTGATTAGTACATGCTAATGAGTGGGTATGACACAGGCAATATTGGAGGCAATGTGTTCCTTTTGCTAAGAAATCAACTTTCAGATGGGCGAGGAGGTAATCTCTTGTGTGAAACGTTTGGATGTTTATATGAGGTGACGACAGGCGTCGACATGTCTGCCATCGTCTCTCTCCACAGAACGATGCAGAAATCTACTGTCGGACTTGTGCCATCTTTTGCTCACCTAAGCATCCCCATATGTTGTAGTAGTAGCGAAACAACTCGGCCATTATGCTGTAAATATGAAAGAGACCAACGTCATTCGATAACTAACTAGCATTTTTTGGACTCTAAGGCATATTCCGAGTTCTTCTTCCTTGATTAACGTGGTAATCGTTCTTGAAATCCTCTCTTAGCTATCTTCGTAGATCCAAAAGGATTTTCAAAGGAACTGAGCAGTGTATGTTTGGTTTGTTGTTTGCACACACGAGTCTTTGGGCAGAGAAGTTTGCGAGACGTCATTCGCTCGGCACTGGCAGTAAACATAACTGTGGAACTCTCTCGACGGCAAACGACAAGGAGACATAGCGGCCTGCAACAGGTCGACGGATATACTACTTTTTTGTGAGGGAGCGCGGACGCAGTCGACACTGGCGCACCTGGTCTGATCCGTGAGAAGTTGGCACATCTTTTGCGGGTGTTTCGCGATGTTGTCTAAATGCTTCAGCGGGACTTGGTTTCACGCGTTACAGAAGAGAATTGTCGAGTCAATTGTTCCATTTTCTGTTACTTTATTTATGTACTGATCCACATCCTCATAGGTGAGTTAGATACGCCACAACCCGAGTAAGAATTTTCATAGTGCTTTTCTGTCACTATAAAATGCTGTAGAAGCGGCATGATCACTAATTTGTTACAAACTGTACATTTAACTTTTCGTTTTCATGAAAATTTCTTTTCTTCATTGAAATACGCAATCGAAGACCAGTTACACTACTGGCCATTAAAATTTCTACACCAAGAAGAATTGCAGATGATAAACGGTTTTTCGTTGGACATGCTAGAACTGACAGGTGATTACATTTTCACGCAGTTTGGGTGCATAGATCCTGAGGAATCAGTACCCAGAACAACCAGCTCTGGCGGTAATAACGGCCTTGATACGCATGGGCATTGACTCAAGCAGAGCTTGGATGGCGTGTACAGGTACAGCTGCCCATCCAGCTTCAACAAGATACCACAGTTCATCAAGACTAGTGACTGGCGTATTGTGAAGAGCCAGTTGCTCGGCCACCACTGACCAGACGTTTTCAGGTGGTGAGAAATCTGGAGAATGTGCTGGCCAGGGCAGCAGTCGAAAAAAATGGTTCAAATGGCTCTGAGCACTATGGGACTTAACAGCTATGGTCATCAGTCCCCTAGCACTTAGAACTACTTAAACCTAATTAACCTAAGGACATCATAAAACACCCAGTCATCACAAGGCAGAGAAAATCCCTGACGCCGCGGGAAGCAGCAGTCGAACATTTTCTATATCCAGAAGTGCCCGTACAGGACCTGCAACATGCGGTCGTGCATTATCCTGCTGAAATGTAGGGTTACGCAGGGATCGAATGAGGGGTAGGGCCATGGGTTGTAACACATCTGAAACGTAACGTCCACGAAGGCGAACATTAGACCGGGTATTATTGGCCCAACACTTAGAAGATGCTACAGATGTACCAAAGAGTGCCTACTCTACGGTTATCCGTCCTTTTTTGGAGTACCGCTGCGCCACATGGGGTCCTTACCAGGCAGGGTTATCGGAGTACATCGAGAAAGCTCAAAGAAGGGCAGCACGTTTCGCAATGTCGAGAAATTGGGGAGAGTGTGTCACCTACATGGTATAGGATTTGGAGTGGACATCATTAAAACAGAGGCGTTTCTCGTTGCGGCGGGATCTTCTGACGAAATTTCAATCTCCAATCCCCCGAATGCGAAAATATTTTGTCTACGCCGACCTACACAGAAAACTAACGATCATAATAATACAATAAGAGAAATCAGAGATCGCACGGAGAGATATTTTTTCCGCTCGCTGTTCGATAGTGGAATAATAGAGATTTAATGTCAAGGTGGTTCGATGGACACTGGACACTTAAATGGTAGTAGGCACTTAAGTGTGATTTGCAGGGTATCCACGTAGGTGTAGATATACACTACTGGCCATAAAACTTGCTACACAACTAAGACGATGTGCTACAGACGAGAAATTTAACCGACAGGAAGAAGATGCTGTGATATGCAAATGATTAGCTTTTCAGAGCATTCACACAAGGTTGGCGCCGGTGGCGACACCTACAACGTGCTGACATGTGGAAAGTTTCCAACCAATTTCTCATACACAAAACAGCAGTTGACCGGCGTTGCCTGTTGAAACGTTGTTGTGATGCATTGTGTAAAGAGGAGAAATGCATACCATCACATTTCCGACTTTGATAAAGGTCGGATTGTAGCCTATCGCGATTGCGGTTTATCGCATCGCGACATTGCTGCTCGCGTTGGTCGAGATACAATGACTGTTAGCAGAATATGGAATCCGTGGATTGAGGAGGGTAATACGGAACGCCGTGCTGGATCCCAACGAGCAGTCGAGATGACAGGCATCTTATCTGCATGGCTGTAACGGATCGTGCAACCACGTCTCGTTCCCTGAGTCAACAGATGGGGACGTTTACAAGACAAATACCATCTGCACGAACAGTTCGACGACGTTTGCAGCAGCATGGACTATCAGCTCAGAGACCATAGCTGCGGTTACTCTTGATGCTGCATCACAGACAGGAGCGCCTGCGATGGTGAACTCAACGACGAACCTGGGTGCTTCATCATGGTCGCATCCGTGTTTTCCGACATCACGGTGAACGCACATTGGAAGCGTGTATTCGTCATTGCCATACTGGCGTATCACCTGGCGTGATGGTATGAGGTGCCATTGGTTACGCGCCTCTGTCACCTCTTGTTCGCATTGACGGCACTTTGAACAGTGGACGTTACATTTCAGATGTGTTACGACCCGTGGCTCTACCCTTCATTCGAGCCCTGCGAAAACCTACATTTCAGCAGGATAATGCACGACCGCATGTTGCAGGTCCTGTACGGGTCTATCTGGATACAGAAAATTTTCTACTGCTGCCCTGGCCAGCAGATTCTCCAGATCTCTCACCAACTGAAAACGTCTGGTCAATGGTGGCCGAGCAACTGGCTCGTCACAATACGCCAGTCACTACTCTTGATGAACTGTGATATCGTGTTGAAGCTGCATGGACAGCTGTACCTGTACACGCCATCCAAGCTCTGTTTGACTCATTGCCCAGGCGTATCAAGGCCGTTTTTACGGCCAGAGGTGGTTGTTCATGGTACTGATGCGTGAAAATGTAATCAAATGTCAGTTCTAGTATAATATATGAATAGCCGTGTATCATCTGCATTTCTTCTTGGAGTAGCAATTTTAATGGCCAGTTGTGTATTTCAATTGCTAAGTAGCTTAAGTGTCATTTCTACCGCAATGGTCCAGTTACATTGTTATTTCCCCTTGTGAAATAAAAGTTTCAAATGTAAAGTTAGGAAAATTTATATGATGGTAGAATGGCATCAATTGGGGGAAAACCTTTTATTAATAATTTTGGCAAAAATTGTTCCATGTTCACATTTGATGTTCCGTGGAACGCAGTACCCGCGAAACCGATGTGAAGACGCGCAACGTTCTCGTACGATTCACTATGTTTACAATTAGGGAAAGAAGGAAGACGATTTTAAAATGCCAATCAGTCATTGCACTGTATTCCTTCTAGAATGACATGTTTATGATTACGCCAGGGTAGGCCTATTTCAGTTACAGTTAATATTTTTAAAAACCCTAAGGAAGTTTGAGACTACGAGATGCATAGCTTGTAGTATCACTCTAAGAATATATACTACCGAGAAAAAATGCAACAGCCACATGGGTAAGCCCATTTGATTGACAAGTGAGGTGACAGGTAGTTGTTCATTGTTCAAGAAAATGATAACAAATTCAGACCCAAGGATATTCACATTCAACAGTATAGGGTGCTCAAACGGTCGCATGAATACAGAGTGCACCCTTATCTGGCGGCAACGCAGGCGTGTATTCTCCCATGCAAACGATCATAAAGGTGCCGAATGACATGCTGCGATTGTCTGTCCTACGCATCTTGCGCCCTTTGTTGCAGTTCAACAATGCAATACAGTGGACACATGTTCCAAGGACATAAGCATTAGTGGCAATAAAGTACTTAGTGATTCACATGATTTTTTTAAGTGACTAGTCCTTACACAAGATTGGCTACCATAGCGTACTGGAGGGCAAGTAAGTCCCATCCATGTTTAACTGGCGAGAGATCTGGTGATTTCGATGGCCAGGGCAGCTGTTGTACACCACGAAGAGCACGCTACATGCTGTCAGCTCTATGTGAACGTTCATTGTCCTACGGAAATAGCACATCACTTTCCTATCGTAGAAATGGTAGAAGCACAAGTATAACAGCCTGTCCAGTGTAACGGGCATTGGTTGATTTACCCTGGAGAAAGTTCAGCTTTTACTGCGGGTAGTAACTGATGCCTCCCTACACCATGAAGACTCATGAAGACTGCGAAGGGACCTGTGAGCTGGGATCGAATGCCTTCTGGAATAGGCACCTTACCAGGTATGTGCAGTACACGTGTACCTCCATCACTGGTATACAGACGGAAACTTCCTTCGTCAGTGAAGGTAACAGAGCGCCATTATTTCCTTCAGTCTACTCTTTCACGACACCAGAGTAGCCGAGTTTGCTGGTGTGGTGGTATCAGTGGTATCCTGCCCAGAGGCTCAGGTGATTTAATCCTCCTGCAATCAGACGGTTCCCAGTGGTCCCTGATGACAGAGCAAGTGTAACATGTGCCCGGATTTCGTCCCTGGGTGATGTTCGGTCAGCTACTGCTGCTGGAACAAAGTTTCCATCTTGACGTCCGTATGTATTACGCGCGCGTCCAGAACATCGTCTACATGTGAGGGTATGTTCCACAGACAACTGCAAAAGCAGAGACACATCACCTACATGTTGTGCCCAACACGTGCAGCAATACGTCGATACCTCCTGAGCCGTTCGGGTCAGCTTCCTTCGAATTCCCACAGTCTGTCTGTCCTTTGTTCGCTTCTGAGGTGTTCCTGTTCTGGTGGACGCGCTGGCCTCACGGAGTCATCTCGACTTCAGCGATAGTGGCCGCGAGAGGGTGTGACCGGCATTACACCAGACGGAGTGATCGATGTAAGGCAGTCTTGTGGAGCTGCTCTGGTCAAACGGAAGTGGCAGAGTGAGTTAGCATCTGACCGCCGAAATGTACAGTAGGAGGCCCCCATCCGTTTCCAGAACGAAAAGCCCACTGCTGCGTTCGGTTCAAGGACATCGTCGTTCGCCCTGATCGTTTTTTCTCTACTTAGTGACCTTCTTTAATTAGTGTTATATGGTGGAGTGGCTGTAGTACTGATACCGGACACGAATTTTGATCGTAGATACAAAACTCTGAGTCATGGTTTAGCTGTTTGCGTACGTGGATTCCAGAAAAAACGGCCGGGATAGAAACACATTGGTAGCAGTTGTTTCATATTTATTCAGTCAATCTGTAGGCCCACCCAGTGTTCTATTTTAGACATCTCCTGAGATCTTCGAGAGGCAATGGGTGTGTATCCGTAAGCCCAACCCTTGGACTGTGCGACTTGCTGACTTCTCCGGATTGATGTAAGTTGGGCAGCTGTTTGTTTTAACAAGTGCGTCTGTCGCCCACCTCTTCAGTTGTTCTTGGTCTCCGTAATGTCTCTCTTGAGCCTCTGGTAGCTCGGTGCTTCCATATTGACTGTGTTTCACCAAGGCTCTGTGCAATTTTGCTCCAGACTTATATTCCCCTCCCATGTGTAACTACTCGCGAACAAGCGGTGTGGAACGGACCGTTAAACACGCCTTAGTGTGTTCTGGTTTTGCCAGAGTGAGGACCACAGCTTACAGAAGACGACGCCGATCCGGCCGTGTGCAAGGACAACCGAGGGACGATGGCTCTGCAAACGGCTCACCGAATCAAGAACCAAAATGAGTTAAAACCATACTTTGGAGGTGTCTCTCAAATATTTGTTTTTATCCCATGCATAAGTGGTTCCTCAATTATATTGATCCTTTGCCATGCACTCACGATGGCGGCTTCTCATGATTCTGTTGGTTTATCCCTAGCTGCAGTGTTGCAGATCCTATCAGTATTCGACATCTCACGGGGATAAACAGCTCCTATTGTTATTCGACATCTCACAGGGATAATTTCCATCTTTGGCCTGCCTAGGTATTTTGTCAGTGATAGTGCTCCAGCTTTTAAATCTAATGGCTTCAGGAGATTTTATTTTGAGAGGGCTATCTGTCACGTCACAACTATCTCCTGTCGTCCTCAACGGTCTTTTGTGCAACATGTTAACCGAAATCTGAAAGAGGCTAGTCTTGCCTTCCATAGTAATTCGCAGAGTGAGACCGCACCGCGGGATGGCTTAGTTTTGCCTTTGATACAGCCCAACATGAGTCATTGAAAACTTTTCCTCCTTTCTTTGTGTTGGGCTGTTGGGTTAACTCATCTCTGGCCGACGAGTCGTCAATCAACCATTTGCTCCTGGAGCGTAAGGTTCTGAAGGCGACTTAGAAGAATGCATCTTCGAAATACTACGAAATATGCGGTAGGCCCATCAGAGGTTGGCCAATCGTTATAATCAGGGACATAGAGGATTTAGAGATGTGGTAGGTGTATAACCCCATTGTTAATCTGAAAGGAAGGATGGGCCGTTCTAGTAATTTAACACCCCAGTTCTTGGATACCTTTGAGATCCTCCTACTATTGTCTGTGGTAAACTTGCTTGTCTTTAGTCGGGTGAGCGTCCTGGGTTCATGTCTCTCAGGTCAAGTAGAAGTAGCCTCCTCCCTGAATACTCATCACATCAAAGAGGGGGAAGGCGGTCTGTAGGTTAGGCGAGGGAGGCTGAGCCATGTGGCTCAACTTCCTTCAAATTCCCGGGGTGTGTCTGTCCCTTGTTCGCTTCTGCGATGTTCCTATTCTGGTGGAGCCTCTGGTGACGTGACGGCACCTCCATTTCAGTTATGGTGACCGGTGGGTGTGTATCCTCAAACCCCATCCTTGAACTGTGCGAGTTGCTGTCTTCTCCAGAGCTGACCTAAGGTGGCCAGCGCTTTGGTTTAGCCTTTGCGTCTGTCGTTCACCTCTTGAGCTGGTCTCTGTAACGTCTCTCTTGTGTTTTCGTCTGATATGGCCTTGGTTTCTGCCGTTGCCTTTTGAGCCCCTCGTAGCTCTGTGCTTCCATATTGACTGTTGTTTCACCAAGGCACTGTCCTATTTCGCTCGAGACTTATATTCCCCTCCCGTGAGTATTTACTAAAACTAGTTTTCGACAAGTGGTGTGGAACCGACGGTTAACCCCACCTTAGTGTGTTCTAGTTTTGCCGCCGAGATGGCCACTCCTTGCAGAAGACGACACCGGTCCGGCTGGGTGCAAGGACACCCAGACACGCGGTAACCGAGGGACGATCCCTCTGTAAACGGCTCACCAAATCCAGAGTTACGTAAAGATATTCATACGCATTTGCAAAAATTAAGTTAAACCCACATTTTGGGGGTGTCTCTCAGATAGTTGTTTTTTTCCCTTAAATACATTGAGAATTTTCCTGTTTCTTGTTTAACTGAAAGAAATTGTATGATTTGACTAAGTATGGTGGAATCACTGAGACTTCAATATTCTAAAGCAATTATACATAGTCGGAAGCTTGCCTTGAATGTACATTTTGGGGAGTCTCTCACATGTCTTTCTCGTTTTTTTTTTTTTAATGTGGTTAATACCTCCTGAAATTGTTAAATTGTTGATTGTTTAATTGAAAGACATTGTAAGATTTATTTAAGTGAGGTAGAATTCCTCAGACTTTAATATTCTTAAAGTAACTAGACATAATTGGAAGCTTCCATTGAAAGCATAGTTTGGGGGTATCTCTTCAATGGTTGCTGTCCTTAACTGGTTGTACAATTTTTAAAACAATTTTTCCAGTTGCTTGTTTATTACTAAACATTCCGGACTCATTGGGAGTTTAGAATCTTACAGGATTTCAAAGCACATTTTTGTGGAGTCTCTTCAGAGTCTCTTTAAACGTTTTTTCTCTTAAGTTGTCAACACCTCTTTTAAGAAATGGTCAATTGTAAACCTTTCACAAGCTCTTGAGTAACCCTTTACCTTACGCTATGTGTTATTTTATTTAAGTTCTTTAAACTTGGTTATTATATTTTTAAACACCGGAAATGTTTTCTTATTTTAAACCCTGGGTCTTGTGAAGTAAAGTGTGTAAACTATAAGGTGAAAAGATGATTTCCCTGGACCTAGCCTAGTCATTACCTACTCCCTTGGCGTTGTTTCTAAAATTACTACTATGTTTTGACTGGCCATGTCACGTCCATCCAGCTTTCCACAGGCCCTCGGTGCAATCCCGTTCAGATGATTGAATCCATTCAGCAGCAGCACGTACCCGTCAAAGAGGCTTGCTTGTACCCACTGTTGCAATCACTGTTTACCTCTGAACTCAGCACAGTTACAGCCTGCAGCGTCAAAACAGAAGGCACGCAGGTAGGCCTCCTGAAAGCCCTCTGACCGCCAATGACCGAGACAAATGGAACACTAGCTCTATAACCTCCCCCTGTATGCACACATTAAACTCTGGTTCCACTGAACACAGTCCTCGAAGGTGCTGCATTTTTTTTTCTCTTTTCAGTTGAGTGAACAATGTTTTAGTTTTATATAGTCAACTGAAATGAAAGTGTTCTCATTTTATTTTCAGTAATTAAGTGCAGTGTGCAATTTTTCAAATTGTTTCATACTCTTTGATTTTTATCTGTATTCTTTGTTATTGTTGGCGGCCTGTAGTACCGTAACATTATTGCCTGCTGTCAGATGCGAATTCTAGGGACCCATTTGTGATATTTATACTGGTAGATTAATTTTCCCAGAATATTTTTTATTTAGGCCCCTTATTGCGGTGTTCCATCCGAGCCAAATTATATGAAGTCTAGCGCTCGGGATTGAATAACGTTAAAATTAAATCGAGACCTTATTTCATTACTTAAGAAAGGAAGCAGCAGATTGCTTGCTGTGGTTTCTTCGTTTTTTATATTTTCTACAGGAAAACACAGCCCACTTGTGCGGATGATTCTCCAAGCTATACTTTGTTATTAATATGTTCAAACAAACCAACCAGGCTACTTGCACTAGTAGCAGCAGATGTTGTTTTTGTTGTTGTGCTCATCAATTCTTGACTTTTACCCCGTTGTAAAACAAGAGTTTAATGAGACCAAACATAACACACACAGTTGTGGTATGAAAGTTTAATAACAGCTGACATAATATAGACATGCAGATATTTAAATTCGTACAGCTCTAGTTTGACAAGGATAAAGTTGGTCTTGTGTCAGGAGCCATTTCAGAACCACCATGATTTATTTTATGGAAACCACGGAGAACCTACATCAGTATCATCTGCACCCTGAACCCTTCTGAATAAAAGGTCAGTCTGTTTAAAGCAGTGCAACCTCGTACAATCTATCCCAAGTCTATAATACTGTTTTGTCTGTACGTTTATCCAAAGAACTTATTCACAATACGAAAGTCTTGTGCTAAACTATATACTAATTTCTCAACAGCAGTCACTGCGTAGGTCCACACACCGTACACTCTATGAGCTGACACCAGGACCATCTAAAACTACATCTACGTGCTTACTCTGCTATTCACAATAAATAGCAGAGTAACCACGTAGATGTATATGCCTGGCAGAGGTGTCCAATGAACCACCTTCAAGCTGTCTCTCTACCGTTCCACTCTAGAACGGCGCGCGGAAAATACGAGCACATAAATTTTTCTGTGCGAGCCCTGATTTCTCTTATTTTATCGTGATGATCATTTCGCCCTATGTAGGTGGGTGCCAACAAAAAGTTTTGGCAATCGGAGGAGAAAACTGGTGATTGATATTGCATGAAAAGATTTTGTCGCAACGAGAAACTCCTTTCTTGACGAGGTTCGATTATCGCTTTGTGTACCCCATCTTCCTCTTTGCTTGCCTGGAAAACTGCGTCGTTATCTCACAATGAGTGAGGTGTTGAGCTCCGATGGAGGTTCACAGTATGGAAAGTAATTCTTAACAACCACTTTGTAACTGCGTTGTTAAATACATTATTGGCCATTACAATTGCTACACCACGAAGATGATGTGCTACAGACGCGAAATTTAACCGACAGGAAGAAGATGCTGTGATATGCAAATGATTAGCTTTTCACAGCAATCACACAACGCTGGCGCCGGTGGCGACACCTACAACGTGCTGACATGAGGTAAGTCTCCAACTGCTTTCTCATACACAAACAGCAGTTGACTGGCGTTGCCTGGTGAAAAGTTGTTGTGATGCCTCGTGGAAGGAGGAGAAATGCGTACCATCACGTTTCCGACTTTGATAAAGGTCGGATTGTAGCCTATCGCGATTGTGGTTTGTCGTATCACGATATTGCTGCTCGCGTTGGTCGAGACCCAATGACTGTTAGCAGAATGTGGAATCGGTGGGTTCAGGAAGGTAATACGGAACGCAGTGCTGGACCCCAACGGCCTCGTAGCACTAGCAGTCGAGATGACAGGCATCTTATCCGAATGGCTGTAACGGATCGTGCAGCCACGTCTCGATCCCTGAGTCAACACATGGGGACGTTTGCAAGACAACAACCATCCGCACGAACAGTTCGACGACGTTTTCAGCAGCATAGACTATCAGCTCGGAGACTATGGCTGCGGTTACCCTTGACGCTGCATCACAGACAGGAGCGCCTGCGATGATGTACTCAGCGACGAACCTGGGTGCACGAATGGCAAAACGTCATTTTTTCGGATGAATCCAGTTCTGTTTACAGCATCATGATGGTCGCATCCATGTTTGGCGGCATCGCGGTGAACGCATATTGGGAGCGTGTATTCGTCATCGCCATACTGCTGTATCACCCTGCGTGATGGTAAGGGGTGCCACTGGTTACACGTCTCGGTCACCTCTTGTTCGCATTGACGGCACTTTGAACAGTGGACGTTACATTTCAGATGTGTTACGACCCGTGGCTCTACCTTTCATTCGATCCCTGCGAATCCCTACATTTCAGCAGGATAATGCACGACCGTATGTTGCAGGTCCTGTACGGGCCTTTCTGGATATAGGAAATGTTCGACTGCCGCCCTGGCCAGCACATTCTGCAGGTCTCTCACCAACTGAAAACGTCTGGTCAATGGTGGCCGAACAACTGGCTCGTCATAATACACCAGTCACTACTCTTGACCGAGCGAGGTGGCGCAGTGGTTAACACACTGGCCTCGCATTCGGGAGGACGACGGTTCAATCCCGCGTCCGGCCATCCTGATTTAGGTTTTCCGTGATTTCCCTAAATCGCTCCAGGCAAATGCCGGGATGGTTCCTCTGAAAGGGCACGGCCGACTTCCTTCCCTGTCCTTCCCTAATCCGATGAGACCGATGACCTCGCTGTTTGGTGTCTTACCCCGAAACCAACCAACCAACCAACTTCTCTTGATGAACTGTGGTATCGTGTTGAAGCTGCAAGGGCAGCTGTACCTGTACACGCCATTCAAGCTCTGTTTGACTCAATGCCCAGGCGTATCAAGGTCGTTATTACGGCCAGAGGTGGTTGTTCTGGGTACTAATTTCTCCGGATCTACGCATCCAAATTGCGTCAAAATGTAATCACATGTCAGTTCTAGTATAATATATTTGTCCATTAAATACCCGTTTATCATCTGCATTTCTTCTTGGTGTAGCAATTGTAATGGCCATTAGTGTACGTTTGTATTGCTAATCCCTTTAATCTCCAGAGGCAGGTTATTGCTCAGTCTTTTTCCTTGGTAGAAAGTGCTTTCTTGAGCTTTATTTTTATTCATTCTTGTTAAGTCCTCTCTGCATCTTGTTCCATGATCATAGGCAATGCTGTTCGTGCAGCAACTATATAGGTTAATTTTGATATGCTGACATACTGACTAACGTACTGACACTGTGTAGTTAGAATCCTGAATGTCTTAGCAGGCCTTTACATTCAAACCGAGTCTTAGAAAGGGTCCAGTCACATTAGTGTCAACACTGCCTACGTTCGACGCTAACGTGCGACAAAGAGTCTCAGACGGCAGGTGGCAGCACTAGCAGTGGAGGGTATATGAAGCGTGTTGGCGTAGTGGGGAAAACAGTGCAGGCGTTGTCGTAATGTGGAAGCGGAGTGACTTCTCTGACGTCCAGAATTGTGCGACCATTGGCTTTAAGGCTAATGGCAGAAGCATTTCCGAAACGGCTAAATCTGTAAACTGTTCTCAAGCCTCTGTGGTTAAAGAACACCTTGGCACTACAGTTGCTTTGGCTCCACATACATGTCGGTACTTTCCAAAACCTCACAGACTCTTTACCTGCGCGGCTTGCAGGGGTCCACGCTGCAAAAGGTGGTTATTCAGGCTTTTGACAGTAGGTCACATTAATGTGACTGGACAGTGTATTTGCTTATTTCTTGTCGTTTCAAAACTGTCACCCCTATCTTCAGTGAAACCACTCTGTCTCAGCTACTCAGCAACCAGGTAATAAACAGACGCACACCCAAGTCCAGTGAGTAGCTAAGCTCCAGGCGTCATCTGCCTCAATCAGCACAGGCACATGAAAGCCAAACACCGACGCTCACTCACCTCACGTGTTAGTAAACTTACTGGACAACAACTACGGACGCCGACTTGTCCACGGAATCTTCAGCAGCAGCAATGAGAGTTGCCTGGATTGCCACTGTGCATCCGTGACTGTGAGGCTGCAATCACGGGCACTATTTCACTGACGTGATATTACGTGACAGCAAGGATGTTCCGCCCTATCCATGTGTCGCAACAGTATTTATGCCAGCGCATAACCGCAGAATGGCAGTTAACAGTGAGAGTGCGCTCTGCACCTACGCCGACTGCACCAGCACTTCCTGAATAAGCGGTATTCCGTGAAGCGTCTGTCATCCTGCAGTTCCAACACCGACATTCGACCAAGTTGCAGCCTCCTAGCCAACATGGGATCGCCGCGTTCTGGAGCTATACCGAACTGCCAACTGTCTTCCTCCTTGCTACCAGAGACTTGACACCGCGACGCTCTGGGCCTCCCGGACTCATTACTCTGACTATGTTTCGAGACTGTCTTACAATGTGATCCTTTGGACTTAGACTGTCTGCCATTTTTCCTCCATCTAGTTGTTAACCAAAACAAACTACTAGGAACTTGATTTAGCAGATCAGAAGTGTTTATTTCCTAATAAGAACTGAGTGTTAATTTCAAATGGTCTCCACCATTGCGGAAGAAATGACGTTTATTTCTGTTATTGTTTATAAAGCTGTTGGTCTCCGTCTTCTGGAGGACTTATCCATTTTGGAAGTGCTGTTCCTGACCGTATCGCGGGGGATATTAGTTTGTTCAGTCTCATTCCGGTCTTAGGTCCCAGATTCCCTGGTTCTCGTCCGATATCAATTGGCGATAACATTGACACTGTGCAATATTTCATTTGTGCTGCTTCGGAGCCAGAAGCTGCATATCAGCGATCTGTCCACATACTTGGTGTCGAAATGTGTGACTCTCGTTGCAGTATATTCGTCATCAACTCTTACGCGTAAATCAAGTACCATCTTTATTGGAAAATAAGCAGTGACTCATGCAACAATACCAAAAACGGCTATTGGAGAAGCTATAACTAGCATCAAAGGTACGAGGTTATCTTCCCTGAAACACCTCTACAGTCAGTGAGCTCCAGATTGATCAGGCACACTACTAGAACCTTGGACTGCAATTGCTCTTTTTAATGCTTGGATGTTCCGGCAACTGCCGTCAATGGGCATTCGTCCTCGATGCCACTGAACACGACATTCCTTGCCAACATTGATAAGTGACCTTAATTGTCAAGATTCTTTCCATTCTTATTCTCTTTCTTGTGTCTGCCTGCTTCGCTGAGTGGTTACGTGTTTGCATACAATACTGTAGGCTCGGATTCGATTCCCAGCCGAGTTTGAGATTTTCTCCTCTCACGGTCTGACTGCTGTGTTGTTCTCATCATTTCATCATCACCGGCACTCGAGTCGCCCATTGTGGCGTCACCTAAAATAAGACTTGCAACCTGGCGTCCGAACGGATGGGGCCTCTTGGCCAACAATGCCACATGACCATCTCATTTCACTTGTCTTTTTTTTGTAGATTTTCGTGCTCAGTCACACACATCCTAATCAGAAACATTGACATTGGCGTACTGGAACCGTCTTGTATTCCTCCTTGTCACATTCCCATTTACAGGTGCTTTCGCACACCTGTATGCCCTTCTGCCATCATATTTCGGCACTCTTCTATGGATTCTCTGCCAGTCTTTCCTTTTCCTCCATCGATCATACCCCAAGGTGCTCCGGTTACTTAACAATTTAGATTCACAGTTCCATTTACTCTTTTGTTTGCACTTCGGGTACAAAACATTTCCTTCCAAGATGCAAATGCACTACTGACTGCACACACATATCCGACCCTTTGGGCACAGCAACTCTTCCAGATCTTCCTACTGCACTTTTTCACTGCTATCCACCCTCCAGGTGCGCTATTTCTCCCTTCATGAAAATCAATGCATGCGATGAGGGCCCATAGCCAGACAGCGTCTTTGTAGCCATTATATAACAGTGTTATAGTTCTGGCATTACTGCTGTTGTCCCACAGTGCAGAGTCGCTCCTTGGCAGCCCCAGTAGCAGTAACCGCTTCATGTTCACCAACACTGGAGTCATGACCAAGTCTAACGGCCGATCCATGGCCACTTCGCCTGTGCCATCTTCCTGAGCAGCCAGCTGGTCGACGACAAGCCTTTGTTTCGTCAACCTTCGCCTCAGAGGACTCCAGCCTATGTACTACGGTCACGTTTGCTTTACGACGTCTTTGACAACTCAGACCGCCTCTCCTGGGCTGAACCACTATGGCCCCACACCCTCCATTTTCTTGATGGATCCACCGTCGCTTTCTGTGAAGAGAAAGGAGGCTGAGTTATCACTCTCCAACAAGATGATCTCTTCGCTGGGAGAATGGATGCTTTGTCTCAGCTGCTCGGCAACTAGACAGCAAGCACATACACACCTGCGTCCAGCGGGTGGTCAAGCCATACACCAACCCGCATTCTCCTTGTATATTACTAAACATTTTGGACAACACCTTCGGGGACGAACATGTTGTCCATGGAATGTCCAGCAGCCACAACGAGAGTCACCTGGCTTTCCAGAGGAGCCCACATCGAAGTCCGTGGCACTGCAACCAAGGGCGCTATCTTACCTCCGCGATGTCGTGTTCCCACAAACAGGTCGCTCTGTAATTACGCGCCACAGCAATATTTATGCCGATGCACAACCACAGAAAGGCAGTTCACAGCAGGAGTGCACTTGCGCCCACGCCAACTGCAACAGCTCAATCAGAGTAACCTCATTAAGCGTCCATCATCGTGCAGTTTTCCCGCCGACCTTGAACCAAGTTACAGCAAGCTAACCAACTTCGCATCACCGCCTGTCAGAGCTTTATGTAGCTTCCAACTGTTTTCATCCTGATTATGGAGAGAATTGGACTCTTGACGCCCTGGGCTTTCTGGACATCGGTAACTTTGCTCGTTACTGTGATTATAATCGGAGTCTGTCTTAAGGTTGTGGTCCTTTGGACTTACACTTCCTGCAATTTTTGCATAGTGGGACATAAAGACAAATTGTTAGAAGCTTGAGTTGTACGATCAGAAGACGTTATTTGCCAACAAGATGTCAGTGTTATTTTAAAGTCTCAAAAGCTGCGACATAGTCGGTGATTAAAACAGTGATCCGGGAAGTTCAGAATAAATTTCTTTTATTTCCATCAGTGACCACAAAACTTTTCCTCCTTAGACTACCGGTTTCTGTCAGCAAGGGCCATCTTCAGATCTGTGGTAAAACAGGGGAAATGAAGTACAAAGCTGGGAAAAGACTCTATAAAATCCGGGTTCCACAATAAATTTCAAAAAGTATAGACACACCCGAACAGAAACTTCAACATTTGCCGCTTTTAAATGTCTTATCGGCATTGAAATCTCAAAGAGAAGTTCTGCTTCTGATGTCTCATCATAAAAACCAGTAAATTTTTAAACAGTTGATTTCAACCGTTCATTGTTAACGAAAAGCTACGTAGTTGGCTGCACAACATCGGTCAGTGAGGCGACATGGACTTTGATCCGTTTCGAGTTCAGTACTGAATAGGTCAAGACATTCCACCACATGTAGGATGATGTTCTACTCTCAGCATGAGTCCTGCATCCGTGGCCAATTCACCACCCATTCGTTTTTACGACGAGTTCGTTTTTCTATTGGAATCTCGTAGTCCTCAATTTTTTTTCGCAGCGAGACCTATTGCCCTTCCTACAATACGATCTCGTTTTAGATCAGTATAAGGACGAAGTACCTCAGTTTTTATAGCTAATTAATCAAGACTCAAGCTTTTACTTTGCACTGCAACATGTATAATTTACTTCTCGTAGTAGATCACTCCAAAAGCAAAGATAGCAAAGGAATGTGAAATTACAGACAGCAAGCATAAAATTTTGTGCTCAACGTGTGGTGTCTAAATGTTCACACAATTCGTCAACTGTCCATCAAAATTTTTATCAATACTTTTACTGGAGCATAATGAACACTCCAACGCGTTGTCGACAGTCTTTTGATGCATGTTTTCTGTATTTTGTAAGAACTTTCCACCGGCTAAGGGAAGCAAAGGAAACAATGCAAAAATGGTGTCTACTGTTCCCATTTTTTGTAAATGCGTATTGATCACATAAATTAATTTGTTGATCAAGGCTTTATTGTGTTGCGCTTTAGTAATATGAGTAGCTTATGCTCCTCCATATACGCCGTTCGCAACAGCTACATTTTTATAAGTCACGACGTTTGGAACGACACTTCATAGCATCTGAAACGTCATTTCCAAGCTTCTTAAGAATTTCGTAAGTTAAATCAGCGGCTTTTTTTCCTTTTAAAGGAAATTATCCAAGGGATACTTCTCTTACTTCCACTTTGCTGTTATCAGTTTTCAAAAAACGTATCACTTCAGATACTTGAACAATACGTGAGATATCAACAGTGCTGGCAAACATAATACCAAAATATTTAGCCAACTTAATTTTGTTGACAAGCTTAAATTTTATGTAGTTCGTTAAAACATTTATAAATTCATACTATAGTTCTGGGAACAAATATGTTACTTTTTCTGATTTACATGTTCCAAGATCAAGATGTGTTCTTTCAACACTAAGTCATACTTTGCCAGTAGTTTGACTAGTTATACGAAATTGCCTTTGTTTGTACAGCCTTGTCCATCATAATATCCACGAAATACGAAGTTTTGTTTATCCATAAATCAAGTTACATCCAATAATTGGAAGCTTGCGTCATCTATTGTGTTACGCAGTTTTATCTGTGCCTAGACACAGTGTCAAATGGCCCTTTTCTCTTTTGGAAATGTTCACCTCCGTTTTTATGTTCGCAATCAGGAATGGGGATACTCCATTGAGAGATACAAGTCCTGAAGTGATTCATTCATGTTATTATAGTCTTTGACAGTAGTATCACTACGACTATTACCACAGTCATTTTTAGTATTTTTTTCTGATCCGTCTTCTTCATGGGTTATCATCATTTATGTTACTGTTGGCTTCTGAAGACGATCTGTTGCTATCTGAATCATTCCTTCCCTCGTCGCATCGTCAGAATCAGTTTCTTCTGATCAACTTTATCATCAGTTGGTTCGATGGCAGGCACAGATCGAATATCGTTAGGTGATACGGTACGATTATCAACTTCTGGAGCAGAGTCTGGTTGCACAAAATGAGAGTCGGAAATGTTTTCATCCGTGGGGAAAATTCCCGTGGATCTAAACCCATTGATAGCTGTTGGCCGTCCGGAGTGGCCGAGCGGTTCTAGGCGCTACAGTTTGGAAACGCACGACCGCTACGGTCGCAGGTTCGAATCCTGCCTCGGGCATGGATGTGTGTGATGTCTTTAGGTTGGTTAGGTTTAAGTAGTTCTAAATTCTAGGGGACTGATGACCACAGCAGTTAAGTCCCATAGTGCTCAGAGCCATTTGAACCATTTTTGATAGCTGTTGACATATTTGCTGCTCTTGTGTAAGCACAACCTATCATAACACCTGTTTGATAGTGAGTAACAACTATTTTCGTCACCATCCAACATTTTCCAATTTCTTGGTCAAAACACGATTTTAATGGGAACATAAAAATGGAAAACCATTTGTTCGGCCGAGCTGAATAACGTCAACGTTAGGAGTGTGTGTCATGTGCCATCTAATATCTGGCGCATTGGATCATCTTTGGATGGTCTGACAGTACTGCTGAAGTGCTGGAGCCGTTTCGTGAATACGTCCACCTGCATGCATCCGGAAGGATGAGTTTCCCCTATTTTAACTGAAGAAGTTCCTTCTAGTAGTTCAGCCTTGAAGCTCTTGCCTGGAAAAATCATCATGGGCGGAATAAACTATCTAGGCACTGACATTCATGTTAAAAAAGTTACAAATGAACCACGTGCAACCAGAAGACAATCGGTGACCTTGGCGTCTGCCTTTTACAGCATCAATTTTTCTACATTTATGCTGAACAATCGCAAAAAATTTCTCCACGTTCTCGTTTGAGAATCCCTGCATTCTAGCTATAGATAACAACTGTGGTGCTCTGTAGAAGATATCTGGATGGCGTCTCATGAACAGTTGCAACCATTTGTTACCTGCGAGTTATTGTTGAGAGTTAAGAGGATACTCAACATTATTTCTAACGGCTAATTGAAAAGCCATACGTTTAATATCACCTGAATGTAACCAATAATAATTGTTTTGCAGTACTCGACGAGCTGAGCCTCTATCTTGGGAGGCAGAATAGTTTGACGTCCTAGTGCAGCCTTCAAAAGATTTGCTGATTCAGCGTTTTGCGACTTTAGAGTCTTCAAACACGCCCGCAGTATCGTTCTCGGTACCCAAATTCACGTGCCGCTTGTTTAACAGGCATATTTTCCTCTTGAACAGCTTTAATTGCATTGAAAATTGCTTTTTTATCTCAGTTTCGTCTTTTTGCGATCTGATAATAGGAAGAGAAAATAACTGACGATATGCTACTTACCCAAATACTGCCCCAGAACCATAATTAGATCCAGTATGGGGCCGTATTAAGAAACGGCAAGCATTGCATATGGCGTGTGATTGCCAATGGTACACGTGATGTAAAATATGTTCAACAATTCTAAAATAAAGCAAAGGTTGCTCACTATTTGTGATTAAAAACCTAATTTTCTAACATTTATATTTCACAGTGAAACACATTCTATAATTAAAACGTAGCGGAAACTTATCTTTGCTCCGAAAAGAATACGCAAGATTCCGGACTATCACAGAGAAAGCTTCTTGTTTCACGCACTCTTCGTAGCTCACCAGCGTTCTCTGAAAAAGTTCACAGTAATACCGCATGATTGCGTCACTGGCTGGAGAGTTTACATAGGGTGGCCACATCTGGATAAGGGACCATACTCGGGTGCTTTACCTTAGTGTTTCAGCCAGTTTCGGTTACCATGATACATCCATTTTCTAAAGTTAGAGGAGATAATTTGTGAGATATTTCTTCTTGGGTATCATAAGTCACATACATAAACCTTAGCAGAAGTAGTACTGTTAGCACGCACGAGCTGGGCACAATTTTGATAACTGACAAGTGATTATTACCACTTCTCTTATGATTTATGTACGAGTATGTGACTTACGCCGCCCACCTACAGTCATGTCGTATATCTTTCACATGCAGCTTTTGAAAATAGAAAGCTTGTGCTGTCGAAGCCGGAAAAGAATAAATCCCTTTCCAAGCGCAGCTGGTAGCTCTATGTTTCATCCTGAATTACTTGTATATCACAGTTAATGAAGCGATGGCGATCGTGTACACGATATTAGTATACACTGCCCGAAAATAATCAATGCATCCTTTTCGAGTTTTCCAATTCACTAAGGATTTATTACTGCAATGTGTCATCTTGAGTACAAGAAACGATTATATTTGCAGACCAATACCACAAGCGGTTCTGAGCTACCAGGTATTGAACAGCGCTCAAAATCCCATATTAGTACGTAGTGTAGTCTCCTGGACGGGAATTCACGAGATGACTCTGGCATCCAGTCGATCGTACAGATGAGGAATACTGTCCTGGGATACGTTATGCCACGCCTGTTTGACCTGTTCACGCAGTTCTACAAGAGTTGTTGGTTGACTAGTCGCATCGTATCCCACAAGTATTCCATGGAAGACAAATGGGGAAATGGAAGTTGCTGCACATCATACAGAGCACGTTGAGTTTCATAGACAGTGTGTGGGCGAGCATTATCCTGTTGGAAAACCACGTACCGTTCTTGCTGCAAGAACGGCAAAAGAACGCGTCTACCATCTTTCTACACGTACCGAGCGCTTGTTAGCATCCGCTCCAGAAACACCAAACGTGACAGAGAGTTGTACCTTATCGCACCACAAACCATAAGGTCCAGGGTGGGGCCGCAGTGTGTTGGACGAATGTACTCTACGAGACAGGGCTCACCAGGTCTTCATCATACACGCAAACAATCATCTCTTGTTTGCAGGCAGAATCTGTTTTCATCGCTGAAGACCATGGCGCGCCATTCCACCTTTCAAGTGATCCTCTGGCGGCACCAGTTGAGCTTTGCACATCAATGCTGTGCGTGAGTGGAAGATGGGCTGGAGGTGATTTGCAACAGTTCTTACTGGCAAGTGTGGGCGCATAATCTCTGTTATCAGTGCTGTAGTAGCCGTACAGTGTGCCATTGTTGCCCTTACAAGACGACGATTCTGAGGGTTGTCTGTGCTATATGGATGTCCTGAACCTCGTCTACGGGTGTGAGAATGTTCACGCGACCACTGATACCAGCATCATTACACAGCTGACACAGCACGTCCATCTTGTGAGGCAGTTCCCCCACGTAGCACATTCCATCATCGGATCAAAATCGACGTCGTCTTTCCAGGTGTATTTTGTTACAAATTATTAAACTATCCAGTCCGCGTACCTTGGTTTTACTTTTCTTTCCAGCTGTTTTATAACAAACTATCGAAATAACGATGGTGCACTTCACGCCAATCACAGCTCCTAACACGAAAGAAACGAGAAACGAAACAGCGGACAAGCAACGACGGGTTTGGGGGAAACCACAATTGAGTCACAGAGCTGTAAAAATAATAACAACAGGGGGTGTGAGCTCAATCGCTGAAGTTCAGTTCCGTACATGCCTATGTACCTCGTCCCTTCTATTAGAGCCGCAAAATCTAGCAGTCTATTGTCTGGTATGAAGCACGGTTACTAGAATGCATTCCAGTAACGGTGGTGCCGAGTATTGCCCGTGAACTGCGTGTGTTGTTGTTGCTGCCATATTATACCGCATCTAAACGAGAGTCTGTTTAAAATGCACTTCCACGATTATTCTAGTTCCGTGAGATATTTGTGTCAGAGCGGATGATCAGCACCAAATCGGAATTGTAAGGAGTGCAGAAAATGCTGCCACCCGCGCCACCAATCCTCGCACGGAGTAGATACAGTCTTTCCCCTCTCCCCGCAAGCTCCACTGCCGTGGGCTCACTACAGGCAGCTAGGATATACGACACAGGATGACAGTATTCTACCCACTCTGGGGGACCTGAAAAAAATTTTAATCAAGACGAAGAAATAAAACTGCTTACTTTTTACAAGCAAAAAGAAATCAGTTTTACTCTCAGTCTTGTACAGCTCTATACGGACGACAACCGTGGCAGGCTCCCACATCGTCACCCTTTAGCTACGCCACTGCATTCACGAGATGCGTGTCAATGAATCAACTCTTTACTAGTAAATCTACCCATGCTGCTATGTGTCACTGTTAGAGTACAACTGACGCAGCCAGAAAAGAAAAGAAAAAGGAAAAACAACTATGACTGACCCAACTTACTTACTCACTGGTCATACCGGACTCGAGAGTCCATTACCGCAGCAACGTATTTTCGCCATCTGTCCCTGTCTTGGGCTATTTCCTTCCATTCACCTTCAATACCTAGGCCCCTCAAATCAGCCTTCAAATTGTCCTCCCATCTACGACTCGGTCGCCCCACAGGACGTTTTCCCTCTAACAAGGGAACCTCCCCATCGCACCCCCCTCAGATTTAGTTATAAGTTGGCACAGTGGATAGGCCTTGAAAAACGGAACACAGATCAACCGAGAAAACAGGAAGAAGTTATGTGGAGCTATGAAAAAAATAAGCAAAATATACAAACTGAGTAGTCCATGCACAAGATAGGCATCATCAAGGACAGTGCGAGCTAAGGAGCGCCGTGGTCCCGTGGTTAGCGTGAGCGGCTGCGGAACGAGAGGTCCTCCCTCGAGTGAAAAGTTTATTTTTTTTATTTTCAGACAATTATTATCTGTCCGTCCGTTATGTTTTCATCACTTTTTTCGGAGTGATTATCACATCCACAAGAAAACCTAAATCGGGCAAGGTAGAAGAATCTTTTTACCCATTCGCCAAGTGTATAAGTTAGGTGGGTCAACAACATATTCCTGTCATGTGACGCACATGCCGTCATCAGTGTCGTATAGAATATATCAGACGTGTTTCCCTGTGGAGGAATCGGTTGCCCTATGACCTTGCGATCAAATGTTTTCAGTTCCCATTGGAGAGGCACGTCCTTTCGTCTACTAATCGCACGGTTTTGCGGTGCGGTCGCAAAACACAGACACTAAACTTATTACAGTGAATAGAGACGTCAATGAACGAACGGACAGATCATAACTTTGTGAAGATAAAAAAGCAAACTTTTCACTCGAGGGAGGACTTGAACCAAGGACCTCGCGATCCGCAGCGGCTCACGCTAACCACGGGACCACGGCGCTCCTGAGCTTGCCCGTTCCTTGATTTGCCTATGTTGTGCATGGACTACTCAGTTTGTATATTTTTTTGATAGTTCCACACAACTTCTTCCTGTTTTCTCGAATGATCTGTGTTCCGTTTTTCAAGGCCTATCCACTATGTCAACTTATAACTAAATCTGAGGGGGGTGCGATGGGGAGGTTCCCTTGTAATTGCCCTACCAGTACTCTGCGCGCTGCCCTGCCCTTTTATCCATTCGAGCTACGTGACCAGCCCATCGCAACCTGCGTGATTTAATAATACTGATTATGTCAGGGCTTGAATAGAGTTCGTGAAACTATTCGTTATGCAGTTTTCGCCACTCTCCGCTAATGTCATCCGTTTTTGCTCCTAAAATTTTCCTCAAAATTTTGTTTTCAAATACTCGAAACGGCTTTTCATTTTGCACCAAGTCTCACACCCATACAGCATAACTGGTAGAATAATAGTTTTGTATATTCTAATCTTTAAATTCCTAGACAATATCCGTGATGAAAGTAATCTATTCAGTGAGAAGTAGCACCCATTTCCCTCCCGTAGTCTCAGTGCGGATTCAATCTCATTTCTCGCAGTGATGTCCACGCGTAGATACTTAAATGCATGTCTCCAACTCTTAACATTTCCTGATCTACTGCTGTTGGCATTCTAGTAGTAACCAGGTACTTACTTTTGTCTTCACTTATCCTTAGACCTACATCTTCACTAGACTTGATTAACGCATTCGCATTTGCTGTTACAGATTCTTTCCTATCGCTAATGATGTTTAGATCATCTGCATACCCGAATATCTTAATATATCCATTTAACCCCACACCCGCTGAATTATCTGCTGCCATTCGTACAATATATTCTAGGACTAAATTAAAAAGTAGCGGAGACAGGGCATCTCCCTGCTTAAGTCCGTTCTTTATTACAAATTCTTCTGACTCCAATTCTCCCACGCGTACTCCACCTTTTGTGTTTTTCAAACTCGCTTCTATAAGTCTAACATATTTCTTTGGTATTCCAAGTTCCAAAAGAATTCTGTATAATTTTGACTGCAATACTGAATCATATGCTTTTGTAAAATCTATGAAAAGATTATCAACTCGTTTATTGTATTCCCATTTCTTTTCCAAAATTTGACGCAGGATGAATATTTGGTCTACAGTTGATCTGTTCCTCCGAAAGCCGGCTTGATAATCCCCCACAATTTCATCTGCGTATGGTGTAAGCCTGCTTAGCAGAATATTCGAGAAAATTTTGGAATACACTGGTAATAGCGATATCCCTCTATAATTACTACAATCCATTTTGTCACCTTTCTTAAAAATTGGGATCAGACTGTCCCAAGCAGTACCTTATTTTACGGACTATGAGACGCACTTTTTTAATCAAAAAATTGCCTCCAAAGTTCAGGTGCTTCTTATACTCGAAATTAATGTAAAAATTTCCGGTGTCTGATTTAACATTACCGCCAGTCTCAAAAATGGCAACGTATTCGACGTCACGTCGAACGTATCTCCGTCTCTGCGGGGATTCACAAGCTTACTAACATTGTCTCCCTCCCACCGCACCATTACAAATCGCGAACAATGTCTGCATCTAGATCTACATGGACGCTGTGCAAATCACACAAGTGCTCTCCAGAGGGTTCATAGAGCCATCTTCAAAATACGTCTCTGTCACTCCGATCTCGAAGAGCGCGGAAAAAACGAACACCCATATTTTTTCTGTGCGAGCTCTGATTTCCCTTATTTTATTCAAAAATGGCTCTGAGCACTATGGGACTTAACTTCTGAGGTCATCAGTCTCCTAGAACTTAGAACTACTTAAACCTTACTAACCGTAGCGGTCGCGCGGTTCCAGACTGTAGCGCCTAGAACCGCTCGGCCACTCCGGCCGGTTCCGTTATTTTATTATGACGATCTCTTCTCCCTATGTAGGTCAGCATCAACAAAATATTTTCGCATTCGGAGGAGAAAGAAATTTTGTGAGAAGATGCCACCGCAACGAAAAACAGCTTTGTTTTAATGATGTCCAACCCCAAATCCCGTATCATGTCCGTGACTGTCTATCCCCCATTTCGCGATAATACAAAACGTGCTGCCCTTCTTTGATCTTTCTCGATGTACTCCGTTAATCCCATACCGCGCAGCAGCACTCCAAAATTTGATGGATGGTTCAAATGGCCCTGAGCACTATGGGACTTAACATCTGTGGTCATCAGTCCCCTAGAACTTAGAACTACTTAAACCTAACTAACCTAAGGACATCACAAACATCCATGCCCGAGGCAGGATTCGAACCTGCGACCGTAGCGGCCACGCGGTTCCAGACTGAAGCGCCTAAAACCGCACCGGCCGGCAAAATTTGATGGAAAAGCGTAGTGTAAGCAGTCTCTTTAGTAGATCTCTTACATTTTCTAAGTGTTCTCTAAACAAAACTTAGACTTAGATTTGCCTTCCCTACAACATTTTCTATGTGTACCTTCCAATTTAAGTTGTTCGTAATTATAATTCCTAGGTATTTTGTTGAATTTACGTTCTTTAGATTTGACTGATTTATAATGTAATCTAGGTTTAATTTGTTCCTTTTGGCTCTCACGCTTTTAATAATTTAGGGCCAATTAACAATTTTTGTACATAGAGATATCTTTTCTAAATCGTTTTGCAGTTTGTTTTGATCTTCTAGACTATAAACGGCAGAATCATTTCCAAACAACCTAAGACGGCTTCTCAGATTGTCTCCTAAATCGTTCATATACGTAAGGAACAGCGGGAACGCCAGAAATCACTTCTTTTTCACTCTACGACTTTCCGTCAATTTCTACGAACTGTGATCTCTCTGACAGGAAATCACGAATCCACTCAAATAACTGAGACGATATTCCATAAGCACACAACTTCACTAGAAGCTGCTTCTGTGGTAAAATGTCAGAAGCACTCTGGAGATCTACAAATATGGAATAACTTTGTAATCCCTTGTCAATACCACGTCGTGCTGAGTAAAGAGCTAGTTGTGTTTCAGAAGAACAATGTTTTCTAAATCCGTATTGATTGTGTGTCAGTAGACCGTTTTCTTCGAGGTAATTCATAATGTTTGAACACAATGTATGTTCCAAAACGCTGTTGCATATCGACATTAATGATATGCGCCTATAATTTAGTGGATTAGTCATATTACCGCACTTGAATATTTGTGTGACCTGTGCAACTTTCCGGTCCTTGGATACGGATCTTGCGTCGGGCGAGTGGTTGTATATGATTGTTAAGTATGGAGCTATAGCATCAACATACTCTGAAAGGAACCTAACTGGTGTACAGTGTGGAGTGGAAGACTTGCTTTTATTAAGTGATTAAAGTTGCTTCATTACTCCGAGGATGTATAGGCCTGCTTCTAACTGATATTGGCAGCAGGTTTTGACTCGAATTGTGGAATACACACTTGGTCTTCTTCGGTGAAGGAACTTCGGACGGCTGTGTATAGTAACTCTGCTTAGGCAGCATTGTTGTCGATAGTATTTCCATTTCTTTCGCGCAATTAATGCATTGATTGTGTCTTGCTGCTAGCATACCTTACATACGACGAGAATCTCTTTGGATTCTCTGCCAGGTTTCGAGACGAAATTTCGTCGTTAAAACAATTATAAACATCTGGCATTGAAGAAATTTTGAGCATCGGTAAAACAACACCAATCTTGGAGATTTCCCGTTCGTTTGAATTTGGCATGCTTTTTTCGTTGTTCCTGCAACAGTGTTCAGACCCGTTTTGTGTAACAAGAGGGTTCAACTCCGTCGTTTGTTAATTTATTTGGTATAAATCTCACGAATGCTGTCGATACTATTTCTTTGAATTCAAACCACATCTAGTCCACACTTAGATTGTTAATTTGGAAGGAGTGGCGACTGTCTCTCAGGAGGGCGTGAAGTGAATTTTTATCTGAGTTTTTGATTAGGTATATTTCTCGTTTATTTTTGAGGATTTGGGGGTTACATTCTTCAGTCTCGCAACGACAACCCTGTGTCCACTAATCCCTGTATCCATTTTGATGCTCATTACTTGCTCAGGATTTTTTGTTGCTAATAGGTTAAGTGTGCTTTCACAAACGATTACTGTTCGCGTAGGTTCATGAACTAACTACTCCAAATATGTGAGAATGCGTTTAGCACAATATCGGATGATGTTTTATGCGTACCTCCGGATTTAAACATTATTTTCATCAACATATCGAGGGTAAATTAAAGTCACTACCAACTATAACAGAATTAGTAAGGATTTGTGTTTGAAATGAAACTCAATTTTTCTTTGAACCTTTCAGGAATTGTATCATCTGAGTGGAAGTTCGGTAAAAGGATCCAACTACACTACTGACCAAACAAATAGCTACACCAAGAAAAAATGCAGATGATAAACGGGTATTCATCGGAAAAATATATTATACTAGAACTGACATTTGATTACATTTTGCTGGCCAGTGTGGACGAGCGGTTCTAGGCGCTACAGCCTGGAACCGCACGACCGCTCCGGTCGCAGATTCGAATCCTGCCTCGGGCATGGATGTGTATGATGTCCTTGGGTTCGTTAGATTTAATTAGTTCTAAGTTGTAGGGGACTGATGACCTCAGCAGCCATTTTATTACATTTTCACGCAGTTTGGGTGCATAGATCCTGAGAAATCAGTACCCCGTACAACCACCTCTGGCCGTAATAACGGCTTTGATATGCCCGGGGATTGAGTCAAACAGACCTTGGATAGCGTGTATAGGTACAGCTGACCATGCAGCTTCACACGATTCATCAAGAGTAGTGACTGACGTATTGTGACGAGCCAGTTGCTCGGCCACCATTGACCAGACGTTTTCAGTTGGTGTGAGACGTGGAGAATGTGCTGGACAGGGCAGCAGTTGAACATTTTCTGTATCCAGAAAGGCCCGTACAGGGCCTGCAACATGCGGTCGTGCATTATCCTGCTGAAATGTAGTCTTTCGCAGGGATCGAATGAAGAGCAGAGCCACGGGTCGTAACACATCTGAAATGTAGTATCCACTGTTCAAAGCGTCGTCAATGCGAACAAGAGGTGACCGAAACATGTAACCAATGGCACCCCATAGCATCAGGCTGGGAGATACTCCAGTATGGCGATGACGAATACACGCTTCCAATGTGCGTTCACCGACGCGATGTCTCCAAACACGGATGCGACCATCATGATGCTGTAAACAGAACCTGGATTCATCCGAAAAAAATGACGTTTTGCCATTAGTGCACCCAGGTTCGTCGTTGAGTACACAATCGCAGGCGCTCCTGTTTGTGATGCAGCGTCAAGGGTAACCGCAGCCATGGTCTCTGAGCTGATAGTCCACGCTGCTGCAAACGTCGTCGAACTGTTCGTGCAGATGGTTGTTGTCTTGCAAACGTCCCCCTATGTTGACTCAGGGATCGAGACGTGGCTGCACGATCCGTTACAGCCATGCGGATAAGATGCCTGTCATCTCGACTGCTAGTGATACGTGGCCGTTGGGATCCAGCACGGCGTTCCGTATTACCCTCCTGAACCCACCGATTCCATATTCTGCTAACAGTCATTGGATCTCGACCAACGCAAGCAGCAATGTCGTGATACGATAAACCGAAATCGCGATAGGCTACAATCCGACTATCGAAGTCGGAAACGTGATGGTACGCATTTCTCCTCCTTACACGAGGCATCACAACGTTTCACCAGGCTACGCCGGTCAACTGCTGTTTGTGTATGAGAAATCGGCTAGAAACTTCACTCATGTCAGCACGTTGTAAGTGTCGCCACCGGCGCCAACGTTGTGTGAATGCTCTGAAAAGCTAATCATTTGCATATCACAGCATCTTCTTCCTGTCGGTTAAATTTCGCGTCTGTAGCACGTCATCTTCGTGGTGTAGCAATTTTAATGGCCAGTAGTGTATTATTTTATTCCGGTTGCCTGGAATGACCTCTGCCCATAGTAACTCACAGGAACTATCTATTTCAGTTTCTCTATAACTACTTCTAACAGCAACAAACACGCCACCGCTAACTGTGTTTAGCCTATCCTTTCTGAACACCGTTAGGTTCCTTGCAAAAATTTCGACTGAAATTATCTCCGGCTTAGCGAGCTTTCGATACCTGTAACGATTTGAAAATCAGTGCTTTGTATTAGCGCTTGGAGCTCTGGCACTATCCCAGCACAACTACGACAATTTATAACTGTTATACGATGGTTCCTGGATCTACGTTCTTCCTGTGTTCGACCTGCACACTTTGTGACTGAAGCCCTTTTTGAGTTTTCCCGAGACCGTCTAACCTAAAAAACTGCCCAGTCCACACCACACAGGCCCTGCTACCCGTGTAGCCGCCTCCTGCATGTAGTGGACTACTATTCAACGCAACCCGAAACCCAAGCAACCTATGGCGCAAGTCGAGGAATCTGCAGCCTACACGGTCGCGGAACCGACTGAGCCCCTGATTCAAACGCTCCACTCGGCTCTGTACCAAAGGTCCGCTATCGGTCCTGTCTAGCGAATGATGCCTCATTGCAGTGTACGGTGCCAATAAACTTGAATTGACAGTGATTTGTGTTATCTGCAACAGTAGAATACTTTTGTTAGTATCTAGGTATCCATTATGCTGCGGGTTATAAACTGAAGGTAACAGCACATGCTGAAGATTGTGGAAACAGAGCATGCGAACGGCATTTCAACCCTTCACTAACGGAAAAAACAATTCGCGTTTGGCGGGTTAGTACAGAAGAAATGAGGAAAAGGAGGAAGATTAAATGTGCAAACAGAGGACTGAATACAAAATAGCCAAAACTAGAAGATGGCGTACTGAAACGGATTCAAGGACACCGTCACAATAGCAATGGAATTAGTACAAAAATGACTGAAATACTCTCTAGTAAGCTGGCGCTACAGTGGAACTTGACATACTAAGGTGGAGTTGGTTGGTGCGTCAGGTTTATGAAGCGTCATGGACTTAGGATGCCAACCAAAACCAAAATATCTCGGAAAATACCACAAGAGTATGAAGAGAAAATGTTATATTTCCATCGCTTTATTATTCAAATCGGAAGAAAAACAGTGTGGACCATCGCAAAGTAGCGAATATGGACGAAACTCCTCCGACGTTTAACGTGCCAAGTAACGGAACCGTTGCAATGAAAGGTGCTAAAGCAGTAACTATAAAAACAAGTGGAGATGAAAAATGTACTACACTGCTGTCCTGTCATATTGTGCTGACGGTAACAAACTTAATCCAGCCATCATCTTCGTGCACAAAACAATGCCAAAACCATATGAAATACTGCCAGGTGTTGTTTTTCACATTCATGACAGGGGTTGGATGGACGAGGCTGGTATGAAATTATGGATTAAAAGAGTGTAGGATAGAAGGAAAAGTGTTTTACTCAAGAGTTCTCTTCTTGTGCTCGATAAGTTTAGTAGTAATTTGAAAAATTCTGTGAAAGAGGAATTGAGACAGGGAAATACAGAGGACTTACTTCGCAATTGCAATTTTTTGATACCTCGGTAAGTAAGCTGTTTAAAGTATATATGAGAGAGTATTGAAACAAATGGTTGATGGATGAAACCCAACATGCATTCAGACCGAACGGAGCTTTAAAACGACCTACAGTCAAACAAGTGTGTCTGTGGATGAAACAGTGGTGGTCTAGAGTGAGAGAAGACATTATCGTTAAATCTTTCAACGGGTGCGGCATAAGTAACGCTCTGGATGGCAGTGAAGACCATCTTATACATGAAGAGGACAACGATGGCAACGAAGAGGAAGAAGAAGGAGAAGAAGAAGAAGAGGAAGAAGAAGAAGAAAGTTCAGGTGAGGAATTACAGAGACTTAAAAGTCAGTTTGGTTTTATGAAGTATGATTTTTTTTTCTGTCTTTGCAATGTAACAAAAAAAATTCTTCATTTTTTTTAAATTGCATGAAAATTAAGGTGCGCCTTCCCCGACGAAGTGGAACAAATTTGTTTCCAAACAAGTTGCATAGTGCACAGCCTTGTGCACACTTGTTCCAAGTGATTTATACATATGTCAGCTAATGTATGAGACATACACATACATGAGCCCATTGCTAGGCTATCTAGCTGCTTATAATTATTTTCCACTAAGTGTCAAACAGTTCTTACTTGGGATTAGCTGGAGGAGTTCTATGACTTCAACTATTTACGGATATTTCTTATGGTTGATTAGGTTCTTCTGGATTACTGCTACAGGTATTGTATAAGTGTGTTTGAGTACTAATGCTACGTGCATTTTGGATTGCACTACCTTTTCCTTGAGAGCGTAAAACCTGACGTGTCTGAGGGAGCGCACATGCATATCCAGTAATATAAACTCAGCAGCGTCTTGTGAGAGAAAATGACTTTTAGTTGATCAGTATTTTATTCACTTTCCATGAGTGTTTGTATGCTGGGCTATTTATAGAGTTGAGTATTGGTCTTGGCATTGCCTGAAAAGTCATTAGACACAAAAAACAGACTTGGTAACCGGAAATGTTTTTATCGATGCAATGCGTCTTGCGGGAAATAAATAAATTCGTGACTGACTGCAGCAAACGTCATAACAAACAAAGCCATTGTCGTGGTAATGGTACTGCAAGTGAGTGGTGAAAGGAATGCCAAATACACTGACGGAAAAAAGTCGCAACACAAGAAAGGAGCTGTGCGATCTAAACGAAAGTTGGTAGCCGTGTTGCTACATCTGGAAGATAATGTCTACTCAAATTTCGTGCCAGTCTCGTAAGAGTGGCGCCACTAAGAGGATGCAAATCAGGTTTGCTTTAAATACACACTATAATGGTCGTGAGGAGCATTTTGATCAGCAGTTGTCACCACAGTGACACAACGAACTGTTACAAATCGATTGCTTTGAGGACAGATACGAGCCGGACGCCCCGTAGCGTGCATTCCACTGACCTCAAACCACCGCCAAAGGCGACTTCAGTGATGTGAAGCGAGAGCTCACAGGAGGGCAGGGTGGAGGTTTGTTTCGTTTTATTTTGAAAGCTGGTTCTGCCTCGCTGCCAGCGATGGCCGTGTATTGGTTCAAAAGCGACCAACTGAGGGCCTGCAACCAACCTGTCTGCCTGCTAGTCACTCCGCCCTACACCTGGGACGTTTCCCAACAGGATGTCGCTCGCCCACACACTGCTGTTGTCACCCAACAGGCTCTACAGAGTGTCGACACGTTGGCTGCGCCTGCTGGAGCACCAGATCTGCCTCTAATCGGGCACATAGTGGACTTCGTCGGGCAACAACCGTCCCAGTATTGACGGACGAAGTACAACAGGCCACAAATTGACACCTGGCGCCTGTACAACACAACGCATGCACTTTTACATGCTTGGGTTCAACATCCTGGCAGCTACACCGGTCGTTAGTGTGCCAGCATTTCACATTCGCAATGGCTTATCTCGTGCTTACATTAACCTGTGATCTTGCATAAATATGTTACCCTGAAAAATTTATTCCCGAAATTTCATTACTCTAGATTAATTATTTCTTTGTATTGCGGTTTTTTCCCCGTCATTGTAGATTGGACGATTACTTTCAGATCTGGGTGAGCTCAACATCCAAACAAAACAAAAAAATTCTACGCTATGGTTCTTAAATTTATAAGGTAGTTGGGCTGTGCTCGCCATCACGAGTATTACAGAAATGTGAGATGTGACATGATTCTACTGCCTGAAGTATACACAGGATATTCCATGTCTGCGCCTTGAATGACGGTATATCCTTTTCTCTCACCGTCTACGATCGTGCCGTTATTAAACGCGTAACACGAAACAGACACACAGCGCTGGTAACATCTGTCGACCACAGCGACCACTTGACGGCCAGCTAGCAGAGACTGGCGGCAGGCTCTCGTATCAGAGCACAGCTCGCCTATCACCAGTGCACCACAAGCAGTAGTTAACTCCACAATTCTGTCAACCGCAAAATTTGTTTCCAGTACTTCTCGCTTTGAAGCCAGTTGAAAGGGTCCTGTAGCTACCTTTCATTAGTCCGGTAGCCCATTTTCACTACCATTTCTCTTTCTTTTCATTGTTTATCTTTTCTCATAACTCTCATAGTAGTGTGATTGAATGAATGTGGTTGTGTGTCACGTTGCAAGACGATAGTGTAGTCTGCTGCAGAAAGTCTGCGATAGTCATAGCGATTCAGCAGCAGTTGTACAGAATAGCCAACTCTCGTAGTGGTAAAGTAGGCAGAGAGGTTTGCGCTGCTTGTGAGAAATCCACCTACTTTAGGTTGGTAGCGGAAATGGCATCTTTGGGTTTTCCGGGCCACGCAGAGCGTGGAAGAGGCTGGAGAAGAAAAAGGGAGGCAGTCTGCCGCCGGGACGGGAAGCGTCCACAGCTGTGCTCCAGTCGAAGAAGGGTGAGTTAGACTGATCGCGTGGCGCGTTGTTACTTGGCGAGGGGAGAGCTGTTAGCTTTTGGTCTCGCTTTTCAACTCTGAAAGATTGCTTTACCTTGTCGCAGCAAGGAATGCAAAACTTTCATAGATTTTTCTTTTAGTAAATTTCTACAGCAGACTTGGATCCGCCGGAAGAGCGCCACACAAAGGTGTCGATAAGAAGTGAGCACTCGCTTCTGTATGAATGTCTGTTTGCCTTCAGCTGTGCCTGTATAAGCTTTCATTTTTCTAAATATTAATAGCTTTGCCTTCGCGTAAATTTTCCTTGCTTTATGTATCTTTCGTCCTTGGGGAGTCAAACACGTGGTTGAACGTTGGAGTTTGTTGGGCTACCGTCATCAATAACTGTCCGATCTCATGTTTGTTTTAGAGAATGTCAACTGTTCATGATTACGTGCTGTGATATTTTTGCAACTTGGCCACGATACCTAGACATTGCGTTTCCACAAACCATGTGGGCATGCGGGTGTACTGCGAAACGTGTACCGTTTCACGAGTTATTGCAATCAGTTATCAGGCAACAGCAGTTGCATGAATGATTTACACTAGTGCTTTTAGGTGTAGATTATAACGGTGAATGTATCGATGCTTTTCTTTAATGTTTTAGAAATTAATGTTATCGGGAATTGTGTACATGCCTCACATCCATATCTTAGGAATAAATGATTTTGTCCACAATTTTCTCTTGTTCTCCGAGGCTACGTTTTTGCACCTAATCCACTCACCTCATAGCTTTCCCGTTAGCACATCCAACGCGTTTCCTTACGCAAAGGTCCAGTGATTAGTTTCTCCTATTATTTTAAAACAAATGCTTTAGGCTAAGTCTTATTTTCAGGTGTGTCACAGGGAGCTGATCTTATGCACATTGTTCATGCATTTTCTATTTTATTTTAAATGTTTGATTATCGTGAACAGTGCACGGGCAATACTATTAATTACATCGCATCCCCTATGAGCGATATCACGACGTATGCATTTTTATGAGTTTTTTCTCTGTGATCAAATTAATTTATTTTCCGATTCGGCCAAACCTTTGATTAGTTGTATGGTTAGAGTCGGTGGCGACCCTAATCTTAACGTAATAACCCGTAGAAACAAGTTAGTTACACAGTCGATGCACGCATTTTCGGAATTTCATTTCAGAAGCTACTCAGAGGTGATGAATCAAAGGCTACTGGCACGTACATTTGTGATTCCACTACCTGTTCCTCGAATGTGCAGATCCCGGCATGCTGGACTGGATACGCATGCATTCGAGTGGTCTGTTTTAAATATGATGATTCCTTGAATGTATAGTGCATATGTCGAGAAGTCATGACATTTTTCCAACAAGTCGCAGCTACCTGACTAAGTGTTTCACACAATTTCTGCACACGTGCATTCGAGTTGGGCTATCGAAATATCAGACGCTTGGGGTTTGCATCAATGCACATCCACAGATGTCACCAAATGCAGACGTGGCAGGAAGGGAAGTAGTAAATATAAAGTTTCCCTTGAAGCAGAGCGTTACTGACCTTGTGCCATCACAGTCATCAACGTTCAGTCCTTCTCTTCTTGGATATATGCACATTTTCCAAAATATAGGTCTCACATACATTACTATCAACAATCTTCCATATTTCACCTACGATTACTTGCTGTACCTCAGGGAGTGTTTTCCTGCTCTGTGCTGTAGAATATGAAGTAAATATCATCTTTTAAAAAATAGTTGATCAGAACAGCAGACGTCTTGTGTCTGAAGGACTGCAAACGACTGAAGACCACCCTGAGTTTTCTTAACTGCTAGCGATGTATGTATACATATAATGGAACTGAATTTGCATTACTGAAGAATCTTGTAAAAAACAGTGAAAGAGGAATGAACTTGTGTTAGAAAAGTGTCTTGCAAAAATAGTAGAAAAATATTTTGAGAGCCAGTTTAATAGTTCTGTTTTTGTTTGTAATAATGGGCAACTGTCACCATGTTAAATTAAACCCAAGCAATGATTAGGAATAGGTTTCCTCCTGAAAGTGCATTTAAAAGTCGAATATGTACATATGTGATGGCTAATCAGATTGGGTTTATTGATCGTCGACACTTCTTGAATACAGTTTTTAAGTTTCTGAGAACATAGCGCATCAAAGTAAGCAACTTCTTAAAAATCAGTTTTTCACTAGTCCTCTACTTTCTCTTGCCCTATTAAAATAAAAGTATGCAAATACAAATAATGTAATTTTAAGGTACTCAACTCAACTAATGTTAGTGAAAAGCTGTTAAATAAACTGAAAACTTTTCAGGACATAGATTCCGGATGAGCATTAAAGGAAACAGTTCAACTGCATCTTAATGTTAATGAGAATAAAGGGTTTTATGCCGGAGTATACACAAAACAGCCAAAACCGTTTGCAAATAAGACCATAGCAATAAATATTCACTCATATGACAAGATGCATGTTTCGAGTGGTCAATTCTAGCTAGCACGTACTCTGTAAACCGGAATGCACAACGTATATCTACATATTTTCTGTATTAAACCAATTTAAAATTTGCTATCACACCATTTTCTATAGAGCTGGAGCATGTAGACATATCTTAAAATCAGAACGAAGTCATCACTAATGTCTTTGTCATTCAGTATTCTAATTATGAGTGAATAGTGATAGAATGCAAGGAAGGGGTGAAAGAATTTCGAGCTGTACCACTATACGAGTCGGAAGGAAAGGTACATACTTTGAGGGGTGATAGTATCGCTATTTCTCAATAAAAGACTTTATATGAACATATGCCCTATTCCGAATGGTTTTCGAGATGGAACAAATGTAATATCACTTTTCGATGTTTTTCTTGAATAACCCGGAAAAAGTACCCTCCAGCGAAAATATGTCGGAGTTCAAAATTAAACAACGTTAAATGTCCTACAAAAAAGAGACAGCGAGAATGCTGCAGTTTCGTTTTTGTAGGTGAATGTGAGTTAGTTTCCCAACTTTATAGATCAACTGGGTCCCATATCAAATTGTTCGTCTCAACTTCCGCTTCATTATTATTGCACGTTGTAAACAATGACAACTTTTCAGTAACACAGAAAATAAATGACAATGTACATTATATGCGTGCTACCTCGGAAAACATTCCGAATAGGCCTTTTATCCACATGAAATTTTTTGTTCGGTATCACTAATGCAATCACCCCTCAAATCATGTACTTCTCATTGTGATGCCACCCTGTATGTCACAAAGCAACACTGGGGCAAACATGTACGTCTATTAGTGTTGCAGTTGCCAGTACAGGTACACACCACTTCTACTGCATAAAAACTCTTTTCTTTCATTCATCTGAAAAATGTGAACGCGGTTCTCTTTTTAGTCCAGAGAAACGTTAGATGCACACTTGATTGGCGGCACATAGTTTAAGCCAGTGAAAGGTATCCTGACTATTACCAAGAATAGCGACAAGCTAAAGCTGACGTTTATAATTTGTACTGTTGTGGGGTGTATTTTTTATTTTTTAATTTTACATGCCCAATTCCGTATGACCAAATTGAGGTTCAAATCTCCAAGGACATGGAATGTGTAAGTACATGAAATCACAACGAAAAGTAATAACAGATAAAATGAAATGTTTATGAACTCAAAAACAGACAGGCCATAAGAGTACGTAAACAAAATCGCCTGCTGTGGTGGCAGAGTGGTTCTAGGCGCTACAGTCTGGAACCACGCGACCGCTACGGTCGCAGGTTCAAAAATGGTTCAAATGGCTCTGAGCACTATGGGACTCAACTGCTGTGGTCATCAGTCCCCTAGAACTTAGAACTACTTAAACCTAACTAACCTAAGGACATCACACACATCCATGCCTGAGGCAGGATTCGAACCTGCGACCGTAGCAGTCGCACGGTTCCGGACTGCGCGCCTAGAACCGCGAGACCACAGCGGCCGGCTGGTCGCAGGTTCGAATCCTTCCTCGGGCATGGATGTGTGTGATGTCCTTAGGTTAATTATGTTTAAGTAGTTCTAAGTTCTAAGGGACTGTTGACCTCAGCAGTTAAGTCCCATAGTGCTCAGAGCCATTTGACCATTTTTTTAAACAAAATCAACAATAAAATACAGGAAACTCTTGAGTTTAAATTTGAAAGCATGTGGGTTACTGCTAAGACTTTCGAATTCTTACGGTAGCTTATTGAAAACGGATGCAGCAGTATACTGTACGCCTTTCTGCACAAGAGTTAAGGATGTGCGATCCAAATGCAGACTGGATTTCTGCCTAGTATTAACTGAGTGAAAACTGCTGATCCTTGGGAATAAGCTGATTTTGCTAACAAGAAACGGCAGTAAAGAATACATATATTGTGAGGCCAATGTCAGAATACCAAGACTAACCAACAGGGGTCGACACGAGATTCACAACCTTACACTACTTATTGTCTGAACCACACATTTCTGAGCCAAAAACATCATTCAACAATAGGAAGAGTTCCCCCAAAATATCATACTATCCATCACAAGCGAATGAATATATCACTCACTTCATATACTGTTCGAATAGTAAAAATGACAGCATTAAGCCTTTGAACAAGATCCTGAACATGGGTCCACAACAGTTTACTATCTATCTGAACACCTAGAAATTTGAACTGTTCAGTTTCACTAATCATATGCTCATTCTGTGAAATTAAAACTTAATTAAAAATAAATAAAAATAAAAACAAATAAAAATAAATTAAATAAAACTAAAAACAAATAATAAAACTTAATTAAAAATTAAAATTGCACTTGATGTTAAAAACTGTAAAAACTAAGTCTTACTGTGATTTAGTATTAGTTTATTTTCTACAAGGCATGAACGTCTGACTTTAAACAAAGCCAACGTTGCACGCAACAACCTTTACTACCAAGCTACTGTCATCAGCAGACAGACATATTTTAGAATCACCTGTAATACTAGAGGGCACATAATTTATATGAGTAAGGATCATGAGTGGCCCCAGCACTGATCCCTGGGACACCCCACCATTTAACCATGCCCTGCTCAGACCCCATATCATAGCCATTCTCAACACTGTGGAGAATGACCTTTTGCTGTTTATTATTAAAGTAAGAGGTGATCAAATTGTGAGTTACTACTCGTATTCCATAATGGCCCAACTTCTGGAGAAACTGGTTTAGAACCAGTCGCAGTCTTAATAGTAATTACGGTTCATATTCCGATCAAGTACATTTATACACACTATTCAGTATAGCCTCTTACATACTTTGTAGGTATGATTAAGAATATTCAGAGTTTAAATTGTAGGCAGCAATTGCAATAAATGGTTCACTGAACAAAGTATGTAATTGCTAAGATGGTGAATCCATTTTTGTTGCAAAATAAACAAAGCTATAGACTTCACGTTAGGCTACGTCTCATATTTCACAATCTGAGCAATTACTATCGTCATTTCTTGATCACAAACGTATGTGAACAAATCGTGGCAGGTGGTGATAGAAAAGTTAAACTAAATCTCTGGTGCCATCGAATGTGTAGATGTAGAAATAATTCACGAAGTGTACTGCAGTAATGCACTGAGAGAAAAGACAAAATATACATTTACGATTCATAGGTTCGCTTAACTTTTTGATATCTTGAATCGAAAAGTGATCGCCGTACTTGAAACCAGATGAACTCAAGATAATGGAAGAAGTGTTTGACTGATGGTCGAGGATTTAATTTAGTCAGTCAGAAATACATTTTACTCTAAAGGATGCCAGCCAGCCTGGGTTACCAGAAGTAATAATTTACAGAACAACAAACATTTTATTTCACAGTTGAAGCTATGATCAACGTCCAGTTTGAGCTCCTTCAGAGCTTACTTACCTGCGTGAAACACAGAGTCAACATTACGCGACATTTCCTACAGTTTGCTGAAGTCAACATCACACCACCCTTTCCGGCATTCTGCTCAATAAACTAGTATATCCACACCACCACTTACCCAATAGGCAACAGGGAGTGCGAGAACAGGGATAACATGATGGTTGGTAGCCAGACAATCATGATCAGGACAGACTTGCATTTCGCCCTTGTGACCCAACTTTCAGACAGAGTGGGCCTCTCTCTGCCCCCTAGATATAGCTCTGGCGCCCATAGCCACCCACCAGCAGAGCGTCCAATGAACCAGCCTCTGTCGCTCCTCCAAATCAGTTTAGCTTTGGTCAACCATCTAGGCTGGCAGTTGTTCTTCACTTCCACACCAAGGTGAGCCCCCCATGTATTTCACTGTGAGAAGACACGGAGGTGACAAAAGTCATGGGATAACTCCTAATGTCGTGTAAGAGCTCGTCCTGCTCTGTGTATTGTGGCAGCTCGACGTGGCATGGACTCAACAAGTCGTTGGAAGTCCCCTGCAGCAACACTGAGCCACGCTGCCTCTACGGCCCTCAACAACTGTAAAAGTGTTGCAGGTGCAGGGTCTTGCACGAACCGATCTCTCGATTATATCTCATAAATGTTCGATACGATTCATATCGAGTGATCAGGATGGCCAAAGCATTGGCATGAACTGTCCAGACGTCGCGAACAACTGCAGCCCAGTGACTTGGATGTTTGGGAACACGAAGTCTATGAATGGGTGAAATGGCTGAAAATAGTCTCCAGGTGTTTTTTTTTGACCGGAGAACCCAGTCCATTCCCCATAAACACAGCTAACATCATTATGGAACCACCACCAGCTTGCACAGGGCCTTGTTGACAACTTAGGTCCATAGATTCGTGGAGTGTGCGCCACGCTAAAACCTCCCTTCAGCTCTAACCAAGTTAAATTGGGATCGTCTGACCACACCATGGTTTTCCACACGTGTAGGGTCCAACTGATACCGTCACGAGTCGAGGCATAGGACATTAACGACAAATTTCGCCGCACTGGCCTAACGCATAGGTTTGTCGTACATCTCACTGATTTCTGTAGTGTTGCTTGTGTGTTAGCACTGACAGCTTTACGCAAAAGCCACAGCTCTCGATTGTTAAGCGTAAGCTGTTGGCCTCGCGTTGTGATAGATGAGAGACAATGCCTGGAATTTGGTATTCTCAGCACACTATTGACACTGTGGGTATCGGAATATTGAGCTACTTAGCGATTTTCGAAATGGAATGTACTATGCTTCTAGCTCCAACATTCCACATTCAAAGTCTGTTAATTCCAGTCGTGCGGCGATAATCACGTCGGAAACTTTTTCACACAAACCACCTGAGTACAGGCGACAGCTCCGCCAATACGCCACCCTTTGTTTGCCTTGTGTACGCGATACTAGCGACATCTGTATCTGGGCATATCGCTGTCCCATTACATTTGTCACCTCATCGCATAGCCATATTGCCAATATGTTTCACTCTTTTACTTCACCACGTCCTTTCCGACAAACACCGATCTTGCTCACATACAGTACATTTCTATATGGCTATGTGCGTACTGAATAGTCGACTGCAAATTGAGAAGTTTAAAAGTGTATTAACAAATGAAACCTTAACAGAAGGCAAGGACAAATGGTCATGCAGTGGTTGGAATTTAAGTGAAAGACATTAGAAGAATATTCTGATGTATATTTGAAAATTGATTTGCTAGTGCCTGCTGACGTTTCCGGAAACTTTTTATAGCCGATGTCTTAAAACTTACGAACCAGAGCCTACTTACTCGTTTATTACTTCACCTGGCTTGACATGGCATGGTCTACCGAAAATTAATAAAGTGGAACTGCAGATTTTTACTGACCTTGAACAATTTCAGTTTACTGAAAGAGGCATTGGAGGAGAAATTGAGATTGCTCATTGTTCATGTTGACACACTGTTCCAAACAGTAGGTTCATGGCTAGTTATGATAAGCTTGCTTTATTCAGTGTCAGAGACGTTAATGTAACCACCAGTCGAAAGCCTGAACAAAATTCTTTTGCACCCCGGACCGTTCCGAAACGTGTAGGGATTGTCAGTAAGTTTCTAGGGGACTGATGACCTCAGCAGGTAAGTACCATAGTGCTCAGAGCCATTTGAACCATTTTCTACTGGGTTTAAATTCGGGGAGTTTGCTGGCGACTCATCCTGGTGCTCTTAGAACGATGCAAATACTCTGTGAGCTCCGTGACACGTTGCTTGTCGTGGTGATAGATGTCATCATGAGGACGAAAATCAAACTGCGTTTAGGGATGCAAATGATTCCTAAGGATAGATGTATACTTGTGTTGATCCACTATGACTCCCAGAATCACGAGATCGCCGAGGAAGTATAACGTAAACATTCCCCAGACCATAACGCTCTCTCCTCCGGCCTGGAGAATAAACTTGCAAGATGTGTTCTATCAGACCTTTTTCACCGTACACGCTAGGAGCCACCTGTCTGATCGAGCATAACATCTGATTCATCTGAAAAGGCTATCTGTCGCCGCTCAGTGGATGTTCAGTTGCGGCATTGGGTGCAAATGCCAGCCTTCGTCGCCGATCAACAGTAGACAGCATTAACCAGGCGCCTGCTGTGGAGACCGACATGCAGCAACGTCCACTGGACAGTCGCTGAGGAGACTGCTGGTAGCCCCTTCGTTCATCCGGGCGGTCATTTTGTCAACAGTTGCGGGCCTGTTCTCCTGCACACATCTTCGTAGGTATCGTTCACGCCCGTCATCTCTGGCCCGGGGTTCACCGCAGTTGTCTCGGCGATAGTTTTGGATGGCGCCACTTTGCTTCTGAAACCTTTTTCACGCAAATGAAGGACACTCCTCTGCGGTTTTAGAGTTCACAGCACAATCTCTCCGACCTCCATTCGGTTCAGATATCAGAGGACTTTGATTTGTTACTGGATGTAGTGCGGAATTACAGCCATGTTGTTGCCCGTGAGCTGGTTTCCATCACCTTGGAAGCAGCCTTGTGCAGAGCCAGTCAGTTTTAGTTGGGCTGCTTCGTGTTCGAACGCTCATGGTCATTTTGGTTTTTCTGTTATGGTATTATGCCACTTGCACCATGAGAAAGCGGTACCATGAAGTTATTAACGCTGACGTGGTAAACACTGTGTTCGTATCCGTAACTCCTCATGGCTAACCACCGTTCATTCTAGTTATTTACAAGCACTAGTTCATCCCAGTTCTCCAGATACCCTTCTGGGGACTGGTCCAGTTGCCGGCTAGTGTGGACGAGCGGTTCTAGGCGCTACAGTCTGGAACCGCGCGACCGCTACGGTCGCAGGTTCGAATCGTACCTCGGGCATGGATGTGTCTGATGTCCTTAGGTTAGTTAGGTTTAAGTAGTTCCTTAGTGCTCAGAGCCATTTGAACCATTTTTGAACTGGTCCAATTATCACTTGTGTCTAATAGTTTTCCAATGCATTTTTCTTGTCCTACAGTAAGACGGTAGTATTTTGATTTATTGCAAACTGCCGTCCACTACTGGTCTTTAGTCTCCCCCTGTCCCATTATTCCACAGTGTGTGAGATTACGTATTTTTGACTCGAAAATATTATAAATCATCATCTCCTGCTAATTCAGGCAGATGTGGTAACCACTGCACGACCACTCCACCGCGTCTAAAATTGTTGCACGGATTACCCTAGTGTGTCTCACTCCCTAAAAATTGATGTACTTTTAATAAATAATCGCCGTGTTTGGATACTTCTGAACATGGGGTCATCTTGTATAGCAGTGTCAGCTGGAGTGCAAAGCAAAATTTTGCTAGTTCCTCCATCTTCGATACTTTTTTGAATTTCCCGTCAATGCCATCTTCGATATTTTTCGGTTTCGTACCATCGCTATCTTGGATTTCGGCAGCTGCAGTATCGAGTATCGTCGGGAGCATGAAGTGTGTGCTGGAGTCCATGTAGCTATACTAGTATGCATTCACATCTTTTATAATTTTTGGTTGTAAAAAAAAGGTAAAATAATATAAAACAAAAAATAAAAATTACAAATTAAAAAGTATAAAGTCGCAATCATGTTTATTTAATGTTAATGCTTTTTGGCGCTTTATTAACTTGAAGCCCACATCGACACTGCGTTCAATGTTGACTGTTGATGTTACTAACCAAAAGCGTTAACAAAATTAACGTTAAATAATGGTGATTACGGCCCTTTTTTACAATGAAGACACAGCAATCGCTGAAGTTCCATAGACATTATGTATACTTTTACTCTGAGGTAGCTCGATGATGAGCAAAAGAGTAAATTAGGTAATTAATAAATTATGAAATAAAGTGTTCATTTGACAAAGTCTACGAAGGGAAATCACTTCATTTATCCAGTTTTCGTATTATCTGTGACGAAGTGACAACGTAGTCGGTGCAGAACTTGCCTTTGTGGAAACCGTTCTCTGCATTAGTTACAATAGATTTTGCTATTACGCCGATTCTTTTCCGTACTGTCTTTGCCCCTGTAAATGAAATATTCTTTCCAGGACTACGGATGGTCTTGTGTTGCTTTTGCGTGTTATGTAAAACACAACACCGATGCGATAATACAAAGGCTGTCTTCCTGTGTCGATTAGAATGCACTGAGAACACAAATATCTCATCGTTATGTCGTCTTGATCTAGATTCTGGTTACGTTAAAAGTAACAACAACTAAAACTCCCGTCATTAAAACGTCCGCATTACTATCTGCCACCGCCTGTGTCAAGCCGACAGTCGCTGAAGTGCGATGCACGAGCCGGTGCTTTTGCGCCATCCTAAATCACGGGTGCTTGTGAAAACTGCATCATTAGGAGACAATGGGGTCAAAGCAAATAAATTTACTTGTACAGACCTCTGATGGCATAGTATGCACCACATAATTTTCACCACTAGACAACAGTTCCGTGGAGAAAAATTAAAACTATGAGGCTCGCAGTAAAACATATTTTACTTGAAACAGGGGAGGCTGTAATTTACGAGTACAATGAACTTCCTCCCACAGAAATAAACGAGATGCAGCTTTAACGTGAGTTATAAGGTTTACAATTTAAAACAGCAACCAGCCACAAGAACGGTTTAAAAAAGTTTATTTAAATCCAACTGTTTCCGGTTTCGGTTTTGTTACAAAGCCACTTTCAGGTGACTCTCACAGATTTCGTCGCTTTCCTTTTGGGACTTCGTTTTTTAGCCGTTATAGATTTCGTGGACTACAAGAAAAAAAATCGTTGGAAATTCGGTAAACTTAAGTAGTGTCTGCTCTGCCAGTCTCCCTAGAAGTTAACAGCGCTTACTTAGTGCACATACCATAATGTGGAAATTTTAAAATGCATGATGCAGATACATGACGAATTCATCGAACAAATATGTGCACAATGAAAGGTTTCGCGACATTCCGTATTTTACTAACTTTAAAATCATTTGATACACGTTTCCTTTGTAAGTAGGCTGTTTAGGTTTTTTTATTGGTAATGCCACCTCTGTATGAAAATCACTGGCTGTGCTGTGTGCAGTCTGTGGCTGCTTTGCATTGTTGTAATACTCGCCATTGTAGTGTTAGGCAGCTGGCTGTGAACAGCGCGTAGCGTTGCGCAGTTGGAGGTGAGCCGCCAGCAGTGGTGGATGTGGGGAGAGAGATGGCGGAGTTTTGAAATTTGTCATGAACTGCTATATTTATATATGATGATATCAAGGTAAATACATTGTTTGTTCTCTATTAATATCTTTCATTTGCTAACGATCCCTATCAGTAGTTAGTGCCTTCCTTAGTTTGAATCTTTTATTTAGCTGGCAGTAGTGGCACTCGCTGTATTGCAGTAGCTTGAGCAGCGAAGATTTTTGTGAGGTAAGTGATTTGTGAAAGGTATAGTTTAATGTTAGTCAGGGCCATTCTTTTGTAGGGAATTTTGAAAGTCAGATTGCGTTGCGCTAAAAAAAATATTGTGTATCAGTTTAAGCATAGTCGTGTATAATTGATCAAAGGGGAAGTTTCATATGTCGACCCTTAGCCGAGGATACCTCACTGGAATCTTCTGATTTTTTGTTGTAGTTTGTGTAATTAGTGTAGATTTTGTTTATTGCTAGCTCGTAATTGTAGAGAAAATCTCCTTTGTAGTTGCAGTCTTTCATTGTTGTACAGTAAAACAGTTGTGGCATGCATGTAGATTTGCACCAAGTATTTCGCAGCTGCAATTAACTAGATATTATTTTCAGTGTTATGTTAAAGTGTTCTCTTATTTTTGCTCTTCAAATTGTGCTTTTCTGTGTTGTCGTGTGAAATATTGTGACAATAATGGCGTGTGAAAAACGTAATACTAGGCTCCAAAGTAAACTGAGAAATGACAGTGAAAATGAAAGCAGTGTGTTAGCGCCACCGAGTAATGAATTAACTGATGTTCAAAGTAGTAATTTGGTAATTGTGCATAGGGAAATGGAGCGGGCTGCAAACAATGGTGTAGACAGTGAAACAGGTAGTGAACAGGGAAGCATTATCGATCGATCGGTCGGCAACAGCTCGCCTCAGGAATCCGAAATGACAGGACACAATTTCGCAAATACTGTAGATTCAGGTTTTGGGTTATCACCGTTTTCTCAAATAAGTCAAGACGCATTTTCTGCTTGTCAAAATGTGAATGTTGCCGGTGCAAATGCACTGCCGAAAAGCGTATAGAAACAGATTCCAGACACTAATACATTATTATTGCAATTAATGCAACAAATGGAACAAAATCAGAGACAAATGGGACAAAATCTTAAAAAGTTAGACACAGTGGAACAAAATCTCAAAAAGTTAGACACAGTGGAACAAAATCTCAAAAAGTTAGACACTACACTTGAACAAACACGTGAAGATTTAACCACTGAGTTACATAACATCGAATCGAAATGTCAAAAGGTCTGTAATGACGTAAAAACACAAATTTGTGAGCATTTCCAACCTATTTTTTCGCATCATGAAAATGTATTACAGAATCACGAAGCAGCCATAAAAGAACTGCAAACTATTGTTCATGAAAATCATGAGACCTTGGCAGCTAAAATTGACTCAGTTGCATCTACCGATTCGGTTACGCAACTTGCAAGAACTCAGGAAAACTTAAAGGACACAGTAGATATCCTGAAAATTGGTTCAGAAAGACACATGGAGGAAATAAGTACACTATCGGAGAAAGTAGCCGAACTTTCGGATCAGGTCACTAACTTATCTACAAAGGTAGATGATGATCTGAATGACACAAGACCCGTAGCCTTCACTGACACAGAAGAGTATGAACAAATTAGAAAATTCAAACAAAATCAAAATCAAATCAATACACAGTACAAAAGAGAAATCCGAGATGTGCAAGATCAGTTGGCACAAGTAGTACAAGAATTACGTATTTCAGAGGACACTCGCGCCCCAATACGGGAAGAGGGACATAGAAATACGGAACAACCACAAAATAATAACACAGGACACTTCGGAAATTATGAAAGAAATTGGCAAGGCGCATTGGATTTTGAGATGGAACCGCCGAAACGAAGTAACAATGACCGACATGCGACTCGCCGACATGACGATTTTGACTATAAGCTGTTCATTACTACACGTAAATTCAAAACATTTAAGAATTCTGGCAACGACATTCATCCACAAGCATGGCTCCATCAATTCTCGCATTGTTTTCCTCCCAACTGGTCGTTAGAACACAGATTAGAATTTATGTGTGGCTACTTGGAGAATGAACCAGCTGTAAGAATGCGATCGGTAATTCACGATTGCCACAGTGAAGGAGAGTTTTACCATGCCTTCCTCTCAGCATATTGGTCTCAAGCCACACAAGACCGTGTAAAACATAGCATCATAATGATGAAACGTTTCGAACAATCTGAATTCTCCAGTCTTGTGAAATATTTTGAAGACATGTTGCACAAGAATCAGTACCTGTCAAACCCATACAGCCCCTCAGAACTCATCCGCATTTGCTTACTCAAATTGCCTGAACATTTACGACATATTATTTTGGCAGGACGTTGCAAAGACGACATTGAAGCTTTTCAGGGACTGTTACAAGAACTGGAAAGTGACACTGACAATCGCGGAAAGCAGGAGCACAACAATTACAGGTCACATACATCACAATTCCGTGATGACAGAAACGATAACTGGACACGAAAAGGCTATTCTTACAACGCAAATCGTGACCAAAACAGACACCATCCATATGACAACCGCTGGCAGAGTAATAATAGTTACAGAGAAAGATCGCATTTCCGTAGTAATGACTATTACAGAGACAATCAGAGAAACAGACAATATGGGAACCAAAACAATTATTATCAAGGGAGGCAGAATAACTTCAGACGCAACAGTTCGGCGCACAGTTACGATTCAGGGAGAAATTCTCCACCACGTGACGGACAAGGAAGAAACTACGGAATCTACCGACATGACGACAGACGATATGATCATAACGACAGACATCAATTTCATCAGAACTGGCGGGATTCTAACAGGGCTGGGCCCTCTCGGCAAGGTGAATTTGTAGAAGTAAGGTCTCCTAATCCCAGTAACGACGCGCGCCAACAAAGAAACAGACAATGACTCGCACCGCAGGCAGCCACCTGCGCCTGCTGGCTCAGGGAAAAATAACAAAGACGCGAACCTTGAGAAAAGATTTAGCATTCCTTACCGACGTGTAAAACATGACAATTGCTTTGCAGTTGAAAGTCTGCGTACTAGGAAGAGTAAAGGTTTACACCACATTTCACATGTAAAACCGTTTATTGAAAGATAATCTGCTTTTTAACTTAGTCTTTGTCATAAAATTTTTCGCTTCACATTACTAATATGCTTTGTCAGTCTTAGAATCTGTTAACATACAACAATGTTTGAAGTTAAATATCCAATCAAGAACCAAGAGAACTTATTTAAACAGAAATGACGAATGCATTGTTATAGTAAACAGACGTCACAGTGTTATTGTGTGTGTACATTCTTGCTTGTTTGTTGCACGATTACGTAACGACTATAAGGCTCACATACTTAGAACATTTACCAGTACTGCTAATGAGATTTTGGTTTACTTGAAAATACATTCTGAATTTAAAGTGCTTTCTGAGAGATACCAGATGACACAGAGGTTAGTTTATGTGACAGCTACACGATTTTTATCACGACGCTACTAATGAGTGACAATTTACAATGTTGCTTTTGCGGTGTATCTGTTTTATATCTGCACAGTTTTCTGAATTCTTCTGGAAAGAAAAACATGTTTTGGTAGTAACTTTTATGGTATAGCAACAATGAGACAGCCTTTTTCGTGGCACAACATTACGTTACTGTACAGTACTTTCTTCATCACGCCAATAAGCATAATAACTACGATATCTATACGCAAAGCATTTCACTTTTGTTTATCATGAGGTAAGTACATTGGCTTCTGCAGAACTTAGCTTTCGGAAGAAAATAACTACGACACTTCCACAGAGATTATCTTACAACAAGATGCACATTTAGCGCTACAGGACACGCATTTCAGTGATCAATTTTATACTTAAAACATTTATTTTTAAAAATTTTTGAATTACAATGAAAGTTTTCCGTGATATATTTCATTCCATTGGTGTAATCTGTAACACCTGAGGGTATAATTACATTAATCCTCAGGGGGGTACATGCTTACTTTGTGTACCATGTGTGTGGCAACCACAAGGAACCCTAGCTAATATGGTATTTGCTTATACAACTTTACACATCGGTACCATATTTCTCTAACACACAAATTACACAGCTATCTGATCATTTAACTGAGAGATAAACATGTTTTTTACTACGTCAGTGACACATGTTTACGTAATTACACCGTTGGATAACTTCATACTTACGAAATTGTATTTTGTCTGTACTGTGTGAACTCTTCATATTTTTTTGGACCCATTGTGATACTATGAGAGCTTTGAATGATGTATTTGGTATGAGATCATGATTTTTAAAGTACGTTTGAGGCAGATGACACTTTTGACATGAGCAGAGAATTTTCTTTAGGTTTGGAATTATTGCAGAAAGCTACGACGATTTTGAGATTTGACTGAGGTGTTAATGATGTTATTTTTACGACGACGATGTGTATTATGCTGCTGAGGTATGTTTATGATTAATAGGCTGAGGCTATATGAGTTATTTGATTATGCTTCATATTTATAATGACGAAATATTGACGAGTGTCGATGGATACGTATATGTGTAATAAGGTAAGGAGTAATGAATAGTGATTATGGACTCTGACTTATGGAAAAGGATGTTGGAAACCAAGAATCATACTTTAGAATTATGAAATGTGTGAATCATGTGTGAATGTATCACAATGCCACTGAAAATTTTTTTGGACACTGTTATATTCATAGGATTTTGTTTCTACACATTTGTTACGCAAATTTTCGACCTGTGAAATGTTTATATGAGACTGTCACTGTAGCGGAAACTGCTGTCGTAAATATGTCGGTAAGAAAGGTAAGTGACCGTGACGTAATGCGTTGCGAGCGGCCAGGTGTGCCAGTTGCCTGGAGGAAAAGCCATTATTGCAAGCCCTTTTCAGCGGCACAGGTAGAAAAAAAAGGGGACGCCATTAACCTCGCTTCTGACATTCCTTTGTAGAAAGCATCACAAAAACGACACGGTCGAACTTGAAAACATATGATTACACTAGCTCTTAATTTACGATATTTACTGAAATGCCTAATGAAATGACGAGAAATATTTTTACATCTGCACACCTGATTATGACAAGCGTCTTTCTACGAGAGTTGAGAGAGATTCTACTAACTTATGAAATGTCACATGACTACTGAATGATATTTTTATACTTTGCTTTTCGTAGTTGCTTATTTCATTTGATATCTAGTTTCTAGCTGCACTGCAGCATTGGTTAAAATACAATTTTATAGATGTACTAATATAAATATTTTCTGTCTACAGATCGAGTAAATAATAATTTTTTTCAAAAAAAATGAGGGGGCACCAAATGACATTTACCTTCACAGGAACTGCATTCATAATTTTCTTTTCAAGTAATTGGTAACTTTTTGGTAGAATAACTTCTAGTGGTGCACCACTTTAATGACATAGACATTAAGATGTGAATATACACTTCCCTTATCTGCATTGTTGTTTTAACTGTAATATCTTTTCTGCTTGAGCTATGTCATGTTTAGATATAAGTTATTTCTGCTGCTATTTGCCAGGCATAGTGCTACTAAATTTCACTTTGTATTACTCTGTTAAGCTAGTTTTACTATTGATTTATTTTTATTTTTGCTGCTCATTGCATTATATCAGTTGTAATTTATGCTGCTTGCTTTGCCTTTTGTATTTTTTATCATTGCTGTTTATGTTACTTATTTTGTGCTGCTGCATTGCCTCGTCCCTTAGTTTAGCATCTGAGCTCAGTAGATTTAAGTTAGCTTAAGAGGGGTAGACTATATAAGAAACTAACTATGATGAATTGGAAGAAATGCATTTAGACGCTATAAGAAAATGGTTTGGCATTAAAAAAAAAAAAAAAAAGTATTTTAGGTAGGATTTTCTTGGAAATAAATGATGAGGTAAGATAAGGAAAATAAAAATGAGGTAAGAAATGTGTGAACATATAAACACAGAAAGCATGCTTAGTTAGAATTTTTTTTTGGTGGAAACAAAGGATGAAATAAGAGGAAAGATATATGAAGTTTTGGGTTGGACTGCAGTACCAAATGTTACACTGAAAACGAACCCTGTCCTTTCCTATTGGTGTTATCCCACTATGTGTGTGTGTGCCCTTGTGTATTTGTTTTCTTCCTGTCTCTGTGTAGTTTCATAGAATTTTTTCTTCTTTTAATATTAAGCTACATTCACTATGATGAGGAATACTGTTATCCTCGAATATAATTGGCATTAATAATATGTTATTTACTTTGTAAAGATGTTAGACATTATTAATTCCGTTCTGTTTAATCCTCATGTGTGAAGTTGATGTTTCGAAAGTTATTCTGATCTTTTATTTTTGTACTCATGTCATAATTACACTGATGTATATGTTAGTTCGATTCTTTTGTAAAGCCTGTACTACAAATGTTATCTGTATTATTATGTTTTTAATTATGTGTTTTGTACCTTTGTTATTGTATTCTTCTGTTATAAAATTGTAATTGTCACCAGTTCATGATATTATTAACTTGTAAGTTACATTTCACTGCACACGTTTCTGTTGGTCATAGTATATGGACAATATGTGAGACGTAGGGACTGTTAGTGTTTGCACGTGTGTTACTAATTCAGCAAGGGACTGGATAACAGCATTGCTGGTTCTAAAGACAATTCCAAAAACTTTGTGAGCGCACAAGTGATGGTTATTGACTTGCTATATTCTCCGCAAGACTCTTCGATGGTGATTGTGCACCTGCACAGTCGCAACAGATGGCTGCTGGCCATTTCTACAAGGACTACAGTGGGTCTACACCTTTGCTGACTCACCAGTACCATTATTTCTACAAGGCCTGCAGTGGGTCTTGTGATGTTACAAAATAGAAGTGATGTTGCTATTCAATGGAAAGTTGGAAATTGAGATTTAACTAACTGTTTTATCAATCACAATTGGCGTAAGAATCATGGATTGACCATTGTCATAAAATATTGCATTATGAGATGTGAATAGTTTTTACTTGCGGTTTCGCGTGGCTTGAGGCAGTCACAACCAGCGTGCTATTGATTAAGAAGTTGCGTTATCGTCTTTCTAATTACTTCATGATCGTAGATACGATCATTCCCGGTTGTGAAGTTACTGTTATGACAAAAAAATTTCCTAAGGGACCAGAAAGTTCTTAAGGGCGCAAAAACAACTGTAACATCACACAAAAGAGAAATTCAATATTAAAGCTGATGCAAGAAGACGATAAAACAGTTTTCTTTTTATCAATGTAACACGCACATTGGACTGCTGATCTTGGAGTCTGTAATATTAGCAAAATGCATAATTAAAATGAAAATAATACTGAGGAGATAATAGAAATGAGCACTGCTAAATGATTCAGTATTCCCAGAACAAATATTTATTATAACTAAAACATATATCGTACCTTAAGCTTAGTACTACAATGACGGTAGATTTTTATGTCCATATCATATCCATTGAGCACTCTTTTATATAGCCATTGTCCTCTTGAGTCGCTCGTGCTTCGTCACGGTAAGTTACAACAGTTCTTCTTCCTACACTTCACTCAAAACTTAGATGGAACACGTTTTTATTTATTTAGTAAAAATAATTAGATCAGACCGCCACAAATCTGCGTCCGTCTTACTCGAGAAAAACAGTAAAAGTCTTCTTAGCGCTCCAGGCTTCATTTGTTCTCCAGCGAACAAAATAGTGAAGGATCGTATATCTATCCGTATTTTTCTGTTTTTATTGCCGCCCAAAGACGACAAATTACATCACTAGAAAATTCCACCGTCGCTATGCGACGCCTCATTATACATTAATCATTATTTATAAACAAGTATTTGCCTTCTAGCTGAAAGTATTAAGTACTCGTATTTGCTGTTTTAATGAAGTCAAAAATAGCGAATATCACATTGCCTCCCATGAGGAGAGAGGGAATGCCGAAGGATTACCTCGATCCTCATGTCCTCATGAGATATTCGTGATTTTTGGTGTGACATTTACATAATGTTACTGGCGTACTATGTACATAAATTGAAATTACATTTATAAACATATATCAGATATTTATCATTTTTCAAAATAAAGTTTTTCATTCTTTGTTCATCAGTCACTTCATTCCATAATACCAAGATTAACATTTATGTGCATATTTAAGTTTGGTCCATATTAGCTTATAACAATAAGTGAACGTTCATTTCGCACTTCAGGGGTTAGAATTCAGGAATTACTTTCTCTTGAGCTTAACAACTAATACATGAGTACAGTGAGTGCTTATTTTCACTAAACTAGAGTGGACAATGTTCGAGCATCTGTTGACTCCTTGTGGTTCAATTACAGTTTAATAACGTAGCACTACACTTCGTGATGCTTTCACTTTCTGTGTTAGCTGTCTATGGCGTTCATCATGCAGTACATCTGTCCTTTCCGCTGTGGTGCCAGGAATTCAAGTGGCTTCCCGGGTTTTTATTTACAATATGAAACAGAAGAAGTGGAAAATTATTAGTATAACTTATAACCTATTGGATACATTTGTTAAGGATCGGGACTGGTCTGGAGTTTAGGGTCTTCCTATAGTGCACATTCATTTTCTTTGTCCATCAAGAGACAGGATTATAATTCATTTTAGCAGTGTTCAGGAGTGCCGGTATTAATGGCTTTAAGGCCTGAGTAATCTAACAATCTACTTCTCAATCATCTTAACTTCAACTCAAGAAAATTGCTTAATTTTAGGTATGAAAATGTATTCACACAAGTGTACAAATGTCTTTCCTCCAGTATGTACGATGGAAGTCATGGCGGTTAGCAGTTTAAAGTTTGGATTGTTTCGTCACCCACACGTCAGCCACTCACAGCGGCCGCACAGTGTTGCGTGAGCTCCAATACTTAGTATCCGTTCGCGCTCAGGCTGTAACAGAGCTGCTGATCGTCGATTGCTCCCTTTTTTTTTTTTGTGAACTTCGTATCACACGAGTGCATCGATACAAACACCTCGCGCGCGTTTCCCATCGGAGGAGCCGGACACTGAAGTTGCCTCCATACTTCTCTGTCAACTGCCTCCCATGAGGCTCACAGGTAAGTGACGACGAATGTTTTAGCTGTCGCTGCACTTAGAACAACACTGAACTTTGTGTTGCACCTGTTGTCGTAGCCTTGACTTCTTTTTACACTTGCAGTACAACACTACCACTAGTATACAGTGAACAGTTATTTTTATTATGCACGTCGCACTTTAGTGTGCATCTTCACACAGCATTCGTGCTTAGTTCCTTCGCCGATGGAGTTCATTTACAAAACAATCAATTTTGCACGTTTCCTCCACTGGTATAGAAAGACTTATATTCTACTATTTACAAAATATCACTTACGAGCTAATATTTACAATTAATGGTCACTCCTTTTGTTAAGTCCAGTGAACAACTGCTTTATGAATGGACTCTTTATATCTCAAGATTTGCTTTCACTAGTGAACCTAAAAATATTCTTTCAAACTTTCTTTTAAGTGCTCATCTCCTCATTATGAAAACTACAGGTTTCGCAACACTCGTTGCATTTATTCTTTAGTGCACCCAAGATCATTTTCTACTGCCACGCAGCATATCTACTACTTAACGAGTACACATTTAACGCTGAATCTTTTTTTTTTTTTTGTGCTTTCCTTTGTGCTTGCCAAATTTTTTTTATATTTGAGGGCAGACTGGATAACAATAGTTCTCCCTCTTCGCTTCATGTACTCAGCAATCGTTCTCTGTTAAAAAAAATAGGGTAACGCGTGTCTACTATTTTTTTGCATGAATGGAATTACCGACAGTTCACTGGGTTTACGCAACCGGTCCATAACAAACATTACCAAAGCTAGCGAAGTTCATCACGCTACGTGTCTCATTTCTCATAAGCACTGCTTTGCTTCGAAGCACACGTGCCTTTTACAAGTCGACCCTTGGTCTGGGTTAATGAACCAGGATCAAAAGGAACGGGCACAAGGAAAATGGATTTCATAAGAGGAGTGTCTTAGGAGACATTTTTGCAATAAAATCTGCATGTAAATCAAATAATCATAATAAACATAGGCACATATATAAATTTCAACGTCTTTCATTACAGCATGCTTTGCTACTTCTACGTCTTACTCTGGTTATAGTCAGTATTAAGTTTAAATATCACTGCATTGCTTGTTCTTAAGATTAGCCTTCAATTAGGGTATTGAATGGTCGCTAGATTACACTACAGATCTTCTGAAGATCTTTACTTGGACTTATTTATGATACAGGGGGCTTGCGGTGTGGTTATTTAGTACCTCGATTCTACTGAAATCAATTCGTCAGCTAACATTCCTCATATACTCTTTACATTGGGCTCAGATCACAGGGAAATAGTTTACTTTCATAGCAATTAGTGGCCTCGTGGAGTACTTACGCTACATTATTGATGCTTCATGGTTTGCCTCTATTTGTACTGTATTTCACCTAACTTAGTTTACTACAGCTTATTGTCTCCTTGCGTGAACACATGTGGGTTACCACTTGTTTTTCCATTTAACAGCACGCTTTAACTGAACTTTAAGCTATTTCTTCTACTCCTGTCCACTGTCTGGACTGTTTGAACATGTACCCTTTTTTTTTTAAGCAGGTAATTTGGGCTTTTACTACAGAACTTCAAGTACTTGCTTTACTAAAAATAAATCTATCTTCTTGTACCTTAAGAGAAGTGCTTATTTACGCATCCTTCTCCATTTCTCACCTTTACATATTTATATAGCTCCGGGCAATCGCCTCGCAAGCACTTTTTTTTTTTTAATACTAACTTAAAATTAAATTGAAATTCTTGGTGCAACCTCAATTTCCTGCTTCAGCTTGTTGAAGAAATATCAGTTCAATGTCCATCACTATAAACAATTTTTCCATACTTAACATTTAATACTTTAAAGTTTACATGTAGTAGCCGTTACCATGTTGTCAGTGTGCTGTTCAACACAATACTTATCATTAACAGTTCACACAAGGAAATTTCCAGTACGCAAAAGGTAAGAAACCAAAACAGATGCTATCTGCAGTTGAGGCTGTGTCTGTAAACTAACTCTCGGTTTCAATGGACCAATCGCTCCCGATATGGAGCAACCCTGAATCGGCAATGATAAAACTTTTGAAACAGAAGACACCTGTCTGAAGAGACATGGTGACATGACGATGTTTGCTCCTGTATCAACAACGGCTGTGAAAGGAATGTTGGCAATAGAAATCTTAATCGAAGCCTGGACCTGTTCATCATAAATGTTGTTAATGTCTTGAGCTTCTTTGTCATGTGCAAGGTCATCTCATAAGTCGGTCTCATGGTCGTACCGTATCGCATTAACATACTCAGAATCAGAGTATTCGTTAGTACCCCCACTGGAACCGGCAGCGACCTCTAGGAGGCTGAAAGCCGCTGCCTCTAATTTTCCGCAGGATGTTTAACCTGTTTGTCATTCATGGCCTTAAGTGTTTGTTCCGTTTCATATTGGTGCTGGTTATGTGGTACAAATGTCGGTGTAGAGGGGTAAAATCCACTGGGTGCATTCACTTGTGAATAAAATACTTGAGACGGCTGATGTCGCCCGATCTTTTGGTTGCCGGCAAAACCATTTCCTTGTGAAGGAAAGTTCGCATTTGGTGCCATTTGAAAATTGTTCCGCGGTCCTCTATCCTGTGAATAGTTGTTCTTATGTTGTGCTGGGTGGCCTCCGCCTTGCCCATGCCACTTGCTATATTTCGACCTATAACTTTGATTGTACACTGGCCCATTTGAAAAATTACCACTAGTTTGTGGAGAATTTCCATACTGCTCAGGCGCAGAATTAAAGGGTGGGTTTCCGTACTGATGTTGTACCTGGTGGTTGTAAATTGGGTGGTATCTCTGCTGATTACTGTAATTGGTTTTCTGCTTCCGTTTAAAGTTATTGCCGTTTGCGTTTTGATAACCGCTGGCAGGTTGGTAACAGCGGTCGCAGTAGCTCGCTCTCTCCTTGGGCGCATTGTTGTCCGCGTGCGATGCATTCTGCTGGCTCCCAGGGAAGAATTTGCCGCTGCCAACCTTGGAGCGCACATCCTCGCTAATTAAATCTAAGGAATCCAGCACAGAAAGGAATACATCCGTGTCTTCTTCGGACACATTTACTAATTTCTCTCTAATAGACACAGGGAGTTTGCTTTTGAGAATCATAATTACGTCCTTGGAAGAAATCGGAGAATCCCAGAATTTAATTTTTGCTAGATACTTCTCAAAGTATCGCCGGAGACTTCCATGCTTCTCATTGAAAATTTCCGCACCATACACCTCCTTCCTTAATCTTTGCTGTACCCCATTACTCCAAAATTTTGCCAAGAACATTTTCTCAAACTCTTCATAATTCCTACACGTGTCTACCATTTCCGTTCCCCATAATGCTGCATCACCAGAAATAAAGCCAGTGACGAACTGAATACGCTGTCTGTCTGTCCAGCTCCTGGGAAATATGCCGGAAAAATTCTTTAGGAACACGATGGGGTGTATTTCTCGCTTCTGCGGATGAAAAACAGGAAAAGTGCGATGCTTAATCACACTTTCCTCTTGCATTAAACTCACAATTGTGGGCGGATCATTTAGTTTCCCTACTCGGGACTCAACAGGACTGTTGTTTTGCATGTAATCAGGCGGTGAACGATAAGGAGTTGACTGACATTCGTCACCGTCTAAAGAGTTGTTCCCTATAGTTTGCGTATGTGTGTGCGGATTTTCTACCCAGTTTCTCAGCATTCTGACTTCGTCCACTACTTGCTGCTTCCACTCGGGAAGATCCCGTGTAAGTGTCCTCCGAATCTGTCCCAATTCAGAAACTACTGTGTCTCCCGACTTACCAGGAGCAGCTAAGATTTCATAAGTTACATCCTTGACAGTCTCCCTAAGCTCCTCCCTGACCTTCTTTTCGATAAAAATATCTTTACCCTTTATCCATTCACTGTAGTGTTCCGACAATGCCTCCGCGTGTGCTTTCACGGTGCTCTTAACCTGTTCTTCGATATTGATTGAGTCTATCTGCCTCGACAGATCCTCTACTACACCTTCAATGTCAGATACTGCATTTCTAACTGAGTTTATTTCTTTGGTAGCTGCCTGAATTTTTGTGTTTAATGTTCCAGATACTTCAGCTATTTCACTTTTCACCTGTTTCTGCATTTTCTGAATTTGATCACTGATCTTAGTTTGCACCTCACCCAAATGGGTATTTAATTCAGCCGTAATTTCTTTATGCAGATCTGTTTTGATTGTGCCTAGCTCTGTTTTTAATGATTCGCTTACAGCATCTAGTCGGGCGTTAACAGTCTCATTTTGTGTTTTTATAGTCTCATTTTGTGTTTTTATATTCTCATTTACTGCGTCAAACTGTTGTTTCAGCATTTCCATTAACGCACCGAGGTCATTTGTAGCTGCAGCGGGACGAGTTTGGACTTCAGGGTCACTTTCCCCTGTTACAGACATGGTTAGTTCAGTTTCCACACGGGAACCTACCGTTCGCGATCGTAAAGGGTATGGAATACTATTAACGTCTTCACTCCCGTCTCCTGTTGTCACCTGTCTCTGTTTACTATCTGCCATTTTCGTCAGTAAATCAGGTGCTACGCAAGGCTTTCGTCGTTTGTCAGTGACGTGGTGAGTCCGCTAAGAGCACCACTCTCGCGTGAGCAACAAATGAAATTCTATCTGGCGAGAAGACAAGATGGAACCTAAACGTTTCAGACAAATGAATGAAGATGTTCTTCACTGCAAATTGCACACACTATCCTCCATGTTGAAAATGTAATACAGCTATACTAACAATGGGGAGAAATAATTTCTATTATCAGACTACGAATAATTTTACTTTGAAAGATAAAATAAAGCAGATTTTCTATAGCGGGAAGGAGATAGAAAGGATGTGGATCGACTTGGAAAAGCAACGTTGCTACTGAAGCACTACACTGCGTATGCAAAATTCTGACTTACTTTTTGATGGCTTGATTACCGCTATGTTGTCTCAGCAAATTCACGTCTCTTTTCTTTTCTTTTCTCTCGGTAATTAAACTGCATTATTGACCGTTATTCTCACAGAGAGACGATGTGTACATGAAACGACAGAACATTTATTAACACAAGCACATAGAAAATTTTCCAAGAATTTGAACTAATTTTTGGTCAAGTCCCTGTTCGGGCGCCAAGTGTGATGTTACAAAATATAAGTGATGTTGCTATTCAATGGAAAGTTGGAAATTGAGATTTAACTAACTGTTTTATCAATCACAATTGGCGTAAGAATCATGGATTGACCATTGTCATAAAATATTGCATTATGAGATGTGAATAGTTTTTACTTGCGGTTTCGCGTGGCTTGAGGCAGTCACAACTAGCGTGCTATTGATTAAGAAGTTGCGTTATCGTCTTTCTAATTACTTCATGATCGTAGATACGATCATTCCCGGTTGTGAAGTTATTGTTATGACAAAAAAATTTCCTAAGGGACCAGAAAGTTCTTAAGGGCGCAAAAACAACTGTAACATCACACAAAAGAGAAATTCAATATTAAAGCTGATGCAAGAAGACGATAAAACAGTTTTCTTTTTATCAATGTAACACGCACATTGGACTGCTGATCTTGGAGTCTGTAATATTAGCAAAATGCATAATTAAAATGAAAATAATACTGAGGAGATAATAGAAATGAGCACTGCTAAATGATTCAGTATTCCCAGAACAAATATTTATTATAACTAAAACATATATCGCACCTTAAGCTTAGTACTACAATGACGGTAGATTTTTATGTCCATATCATGTCCATTGAGCACTCTTTTATATAGCCATTGTCCTCTTGAGTCGCTCGTGCTTCGTCACGGTAAGTTACAACAGTTCTTCTTCCTACACTTCACTCAAAACTTAGACGGAACACGTTTTTATTTATTTAGTAAAAATAATTAGATCAGACCGCCACAAATCTGCGTCCGTCTTACTCGAGAAAAACAGTAAAAGTCTTCTTAGCGCTCCAGGCTTCATTTGTTCTCCAGCGAACAAAATAGTGAAGGATCGTATATCTATCCGTATTTTTCTGTTTTTATTGCCGCCCAAAGACGACAAATTACATCACTAGAAAATTCCACCGTCGCTATGCGACGCCTCATTATACATTAATCATTATTTATAAACAAGTATTTGCCTTCTAGCTGAAAGTATTAACTACTCGTATTTGCTGTTTTAATGAAGTCAAAAATAGCGAATATCACAGTCTGCACCTCTGGTGGCCCACCAATACCACAATCTCTACCAGGACTCCAGTGGGTCTGCTCTGTGATGACCTACCTACCAATACTCTTCAAAATTTCGACTGACTCTGCTGTGGGTTTGCTCTGTTGTGGCCCATTACCTGTCTGCATGTCGAGAGTCAGCACTGTCTTTCCATTGGAGGACAACACTACTTCTTCAAGACTGCATGGAAATCCACTACTTCCGTGTGCATTTTCTTTTACTGCTCAGACTTTGAGAAAAACACTGCTATTCTCCTGTTATGTACGATTAGGATTGTCTTTATGGACTGTGAGACAATTTTAGCTTTTGACCAACATTGTATCAATAAGTGTGTGCATTTGATTTCTTTGTTATTGTAATTATGAAAAAAATTTTTCAAATCTGTATTGGCCACTGCCCAATCCAATTTGTAAAATTTTTTGTGGGGAGCATGGGGGCTATGTAAGTAGGCTGTTTAGGTTTTTTTATTGGTAATGCCACCTCTGTATGAAAATCACTGGCTGTGCTGTGTGCAGTCTGTGGCTGCTTTGCGTTGTTGTAATACTCGCCATTGTAGTGTTAGGCAGCTGGCTGTGAACAGCGCGTAGCGTTGCGCAGTTGGAGGTGAGCCGCCAGCAGTGGTGGATGTGGGGAGAGAGATGGCGGAGTTTTGAAATTTGTCATGAACTGCTATATTTATATATGATGATATCAAGGTAAATACATTGTTTGTTCTCTATTAATATCTTTCATTTGCTAACTATCCCTATCAGTAGTTAGTGCCTTCCGTAGTTTGAATCTTTTATTTAGCTGGCAGTAGTGGCACTCGCTGTATTGCAGTAGCTTGAGCAGCGAAGATTTTTGTGAGGTAAGTGATTTGTGAAAGGTATAGTTTAATGTTAGTCAGGGCCATTCTTTTGTAGGGAATTTTGAAAGTCAGATTGCGTTGCGCTAAAAAAAATATTGTGTATCAGTTTAAGCACAGTCGTGTATAATTGATCAAAGGGGAAGTTTCACCTTGAAGATCAAAAGAAAAGAAAAACCTCTCACTAGTTTACCGGATTTGAACGAAAATATTTTTGTTTGTAGTTTCCACAAAACCTGCAACGATTACAGAACGAAGCCCCAGCAGGAAAGCAAGAAGATACGTATTAGTCAGTAAATTCGTAATCGCCTGTGGTTTGATTCAAATAAATTTTCTTCAGCCGTCCTTGTGGCGGGGTACTGTTCTAAGTTATTATAATTCTACCACAGCGAGGATTCTCATGTCTGGTGTTGACAAGACAGCGATTAGTGTGAATAACAGTGGGGGTATAGTGACACAAGCGACTGGCAAAGTATCACATGGATGAGGAAGTTGTACGGATGATACAGTCGCAGATGTATGGGCTGAAAGAGCAAGTCGTCGAAGGAGTGTTATCCGTTTCACGCGTGCTGTGTCGTCTGAACAAGACACAGCCAGGGAAAAAGCACTACAGGCCCAAAGATGTGACCTGGTGCCAGTGCCATAGAGACTCTCCACATGCACGAGTTCCACCAGCACTATGGGAAGCTCTGAGGATGAAGATATCGAATTTGAATCGGCCGATTGCCGGCCGAGTATGAAGCGCCAATGGCCGGGAGGTAACGGACAAAAGCCTACTCGGAAGAGAGAAGGGCAGCCTTCGCGAACTTGGTTACAGATCGCCATCCAGGGCTGACTTTCTCAGGGTATGTCGTTTAGTGAACTCTTAGAAGCGAACAGACAGTCGTTGTAAATTGCATTTGCTATGTACTATGATGTTTACCTACGATTATTTGCACTTTGCCATTGAGGACCTTTTATGTGTTATATTACAAGCAGTGTTGCACAATTCATTATTCAACTAATCACAAAGTTAAGTAACCCTCTTAACTGATGTGTGTGACGTTCTTACTACAGTAATTTGTTAGAGTGATGTACAACTTTCGTTCTCCTATCGTGTTACCTGACTCTGGGTTATAGTTGTGTAATAGTGTCAGGGAGAAATTGTGTTAGCGGTGTGCTGCACCAGAAGCTGTTTCACGAACTCAGAAACTCGGCGTACCATGACAACAGTGGCACCTCGATCTCCACAGCAGTAGTGACGAGTCCTTTACAAAACTGGCGGCCAGGGTTTACAAAAATGCAGAAGACCTGTTCCAAGAACCGAAAACACAGAGTTGGAGTACGACATACTCACAAAAGTGGTAAGACTGGGGTTTAACATCCTGCTGACGAAAATCCCACTATGCTCGGAACACAAGGTCGTATTGGAGAAGAGTGAAGCATGAAATTGGCAGAGTCCTTTTGAAAGGAAATGTTCTTCTGCAGGTCATCAGCGAATTACGAAAAGAAAACATAACAGCCAAATGTACACATGTCAAAAAACATTTTGCATCAATTTGGTTCCGAGTTATCGGAACCTGTATACAGATCGACATAAACATCATTTCCGCCCTTTTTATTGCTCATGAAAACCACACATTGCATGTTGTACAACCATAGAGAGAGACCTTCGGAGGTGGTAGCCCAGATTGCTGTACACACTGTATACCCAATAGCAAGTTCTCTTGCAATGATGCATGCCTGTATTCGTCATGGCATACTATCCACAAGTTCATCAAGGCACTGTCCCACACCTCAACGGTGGTTCAAATGGTTGAAATGGCTCTGAGCACTATGGGACTTAACTTCTGAGGTCTTCAGTCCCCTAGAACTTAGAACTACTTAAACCTAACTAACCTAAGGACATCACACCACATCCATGCCCGAGGAAGGATTTCGAACTTGCGACCGTAGTGGTCGCGCGGTTCCAGGCTGAAGCCCCTAAAACCCCTCTGCCACTCTGGCCGGCCCTCAACGGTGATTCAGCGTAGAACCCTCCCAATTGTTCGTGGGTAGCGTCGTCCATAAACTGCCGTCTTCAATCTATCCCAGGCATCTTCGTTAGGGTTCATGTCTGGAGAACACGCTGGCCACTCTAGTCGACCAATGTCGTTATCTTGTAGGATGTCATTCAGAAGATGTGCACGACGGGGACGCGAATTGTCGTGCATGAAGACGAATGCCTCGCTAATATGCTGCAGATATGGTTGCACTATCGGTCGGAGAATGGCATTCACGTATCGTACAGCAGTTACGGCGCCTTCCATGACCACCAGCGGCGTACGTCGGCCCCACATAATGCCACCCCAAAACAGCAGGTAACCTCCACCTTGCTGCACTCGTTGTGCAGTGTGTCTAAGGCGTTCAGCCTGACCGGGTTGCCTCCAAACACGTCTCCGACGATTGTCTAGTAGAAGACATATGTAACACTCATCGGTGGAGAGAACGTGATGCCAGTCCTGAGCCGTCCATTCGGCGTGTTGTTAGGGCCATCTGTACCGCGCTGCATGATGTCGTGGTTGCAAAGATGGACCTCAACATGGACGTCGGGAGTGAAGTTGTGCATCTTTCAGCCTATAATGCACAGTTTGAGTCGTAACACGGCGTCGTGTGGCTGCATGAAAAGCATTATTCAACATGGTGGCGTTGCTGTCAGGGTTCCCCTTGAGTCATAATCCGTAGGTAGCGGTCATCCACTGCAGTAGTAGCCCTCGGGCGGCCTAAGCGAGCCATGTCATCGATAGTTTCTGTCTCTCTGTATCTCCTCCATGTCCGAACCACATCGTTTTGGCTGAATCCGAGACGCCTGGACACTTCCCTTGATGAGGGCCCTTCCTGGCATAAAGCAACAATGAGGACGCGATCGAACCGCAGTGTTGACCGTCTAGGGATGGTTGAATTACAGACAACACAAGCCGCGTACCTCCCTCCTGGTGGAATGACTGGAAATGATCGGCTGTGGGAGCCCCTCCGTCTAATAGGCGCTGCTGTGATGTAATATCCACAGTCAACGCCTATCTTCAGGAGTTTGGGAACTGCGGTGACGCAAAACTTTTTTTTATGTGTGTATATGGCCGTATGAAGAATTGAAACGGCTTTCTCCCGCATGCAGTTACACCTTCAGTGTGTGGATGAGTAAATATACTCAGGCTTAATCAGTAAATAAGGAAAATAGCGCGGAGAAAAATCTATTGGTTGGTATTAATTCCCTAATGCCTGTACGTCACATCAAATTTTATCAGACGTCAGTGGTGGCACTGAATTGCTCGAAAGCTGAAATCAGAATGGCGGTGCCAGCTGCAAACTCTCCAGGTGTGTAAGATATGAATAGTCGACCTGGGTGGTTTCTGGGACAGCTTGCATTGTAGCCATATTCATCCAAGGTAGCGGATCCAAGATGGTAATCGTAAATGTGATAATGTCACACCGATTTCATAGCGGGAGACTCAAATTTTGGCAGTAAATAGAGCAATTGAGGTACCTCCACTAACCTAACTCCGCCATCCCTCCCCCTACTCTTATGTCACCACCCTGTCCCCCAACCACAACCCCACACCAAGGTGTGGCAGGAATCAGTCAGTCCTTGCCGGAGAGGAAGGTTAGGTCACTGCACTTTATTTATTTTTTGCGGGAAAAGTGTTCTTGTTGGTATATACTGATGTTGGAGTGTCCTACATACTCCACCACCCCCGTATCCAAATTTCGCAGCCCCCCACACCCACCTAACATGGAAGTTTGAAGATGGGCTGCCTTAATCCACAATACCGCAACCAGAAGTGTGCTCAGCACTATACTACATCCATCCCTCACCTTCCGCCATCCCCACCCACCCACTTTTCGAGTTTCATTTGCTTGTTTGGAGGCACTGTCAGAGAGAAAAAATGTCTGGGTCCTACGGCTATCGGGTGTTCATCATTTTTCTGAAACGACGAGTGAGTTGATTTTCGCTGCCTTTATTAAGGACTTTAAGGCACAAATTTTTTAGCTTCCTCACTTTTTAAAGCGCAGTTCTGGAATGGGGAGCCCACACTGGTATCCAATCACATATGGCAAAATGAGAACAATTATGTATATAAAAGATCATTTCATATTTCTAAACCAACAACAGATCGTGAAAGAAAAAACAGACTCACAGCAGATCTGATGTCTAAAAGAATCTCCTAGAATTCGAAGCACTGTCCTACAGACGAGGAAAATAGCTGGAATTCACGGTGAATTTTCGATGTCCTATAACTGATGGTCTGTAGATGCTCGAAAGTAACAGTGGAGAGTGGGGCATAGGATTCCACCCGTCCAAACCAGGATAGGCTGGTCTGTTTGGACATGTCTCTGAACACTTGGTCGGTCATCCACCGTCACCAACGGTCACGGGGCAACTGCCCCCTGCACGCACTGGCCTGATGTGTGGTCGCCGAGCCCTTCCGCCAAGAGTCTCAGCAGGAGTGCACGTTGCACCTTAAGGCCACGTGCTTCAAAAGACAGTGGAAGTCGCAGCACAGTCCCACAGACTGGAAACCAGCGAAAGAAAACAAGGCTGCGTCCTACTCTCGAAAAAAAGAAAAAAAAAAAGAAACGTATAGTGATAATCATGGAAGATACCTCCCTATCCAGGAGAAGCTTCGAATACTGTGTCCTGCCGTCGTGGGTGCTTTTATGAAATGAAATGGCACCGCTGTACACTGTGTGAGCGGTCGTCGGCGCTGTCCGCTGCTGCATAGCATACCTCGAACAGACCACGAGTCCAACACAAAGACCTGCTGGATGGTGAGAGAGAGACACTGACAATCAGGTGTGACATCACGAATCACACAACTTTACATTCGAACAAGGTATTTTACATGCCAGAAAACTACGACATTTGATTCGTCAACCGTGAATTAATTTATCTATATCAGCTGCAATTACCGATTTTACACGCCAGAAATGACAATATTTTTGACACATTTAACATGAAATCTTCGAGTAGCATACGGAAATTCTTGAAATTTCTTGTACTTTCACTTACAAGGGGAGGCCGCCAATTGTGAAATTCAGATTCGATTCATACTGCGCATAATAAATGCTCATGGCCAGAGGTGTAATGTGGCAAAGCACCAAGATGCACTTCTCAGCCGTTGTCGAGAAAATCGACAGTTAAAATAAACCGTTGCGGTGAAATACTCTCTACGATTGATAATTCCCTACAGCGTCGTGGCGCAGGGGTAAGCGCTCCTGTTCGTAATCCGAAGGTCACCGGATCGAATCTCCCGCCACGCAACCTTTTTTTTTTATTTGTTTTTTTGTAATTCAAATGTATGTATACATACATACACACACACACACACACACACACACACACACATATATATATATATATATATATATATATATATATATATATATATATATATATATATACACACACTCCTGGAAATTGAAATAAGAACACCGTGAATTCATTGTCCCAGGAAGGGGAAACTTTATTGACACATTCCTGGGGTCAGATACATCACATGATCACACTGACAGAACCACAGGCACATAGACACAGGCAACAGAGCATGCACAATGTCGGCACTAGTACAGTGTATATCCACCTTTCGCAACAATGCAGGCTGCTATTCTCCCATGGAGACGATCGTAGAGATGCTGGATGTAGTCCTGTGGAACGGCTTGCCATGCCATTTCCACCTGGCGCCTCAGTTGGACCAGCGTTCGTGCTGGACGTGCAGACCGCGTGAGACGACGCTTCATCCAGTCCCAAACATGCTCAATGGGGGACAGATCTGGAGATCTTGCTGGCCAGGGTAGTTGACTTACACCTTCTAGAGCACGTTGGGTGGCCCGGGATACATGCGGACGTGCATTGTCCTGTTGGAACAGCAAGTTCCCTTGCCGGTCTAGGAATGGTAGAACGATGGGTTCGATGACGGTTTGGATGTACCGTGCACTATTCAGTGTCCCCTCGACGATCACCAGTGGTGTACGGCCAGTGTAGGAGATCGCTCCCCACACCATGATGCCGGGTGTTGGCCCTGTGTGCCTCGGTCGTATGCAGTCCTGATTGTGGCGCTCACCTGCACGGCGCCAAACACGCATACGACCATCATTGGCACCAAGGCAGAAGTGACTCTCATCGCTGAAGACGACACGTCTCCATTCGTCCCTCTAGTCACGCCTGTCGCGACACCACTGGAGGCGGGCTGCACGATGTTGGGGCGTGAGCGGAAGACGGCCTAACGGTGTGCGGGACCGTAGCCCAGCTTCATGGAGACGGTTGCGAATGGTCCTCGCCGATACCCCAGGAGCAACAGTGTCCCTAATTTGCTGGGAAGTGGCGGTGCGGTCCCCTACGGCACTGCGTAGGATCCTACGGTCTTGGCGTGCATCCGTGCGTCGCTGCGGTCCGGTCCCAGGTCGACGGGCACGTGCACCTTCCGCCGACCACTGGCGACAACATCGATGTACTGCGGAGACCTCACGCCCCACGTGTTGAGCAATTCGGCGGTACGTCCACCCGGCTTCCCGCATGCCCACTATACGCCCTCGCTCAAAGTCCGTCAACTGCACATACGGTTCACGTCCACGCTGTCGCGGCATGCTACCAGTGTTAAAGACTGCGATGGAGCTCCGTATGCCACGGCAAACTGGCTGACACTGACGGCGGCGGTGCACAAATGCTGCGCAGCTAGCGCTATTCGACGGCCAACACCGCGGTTCCTGGTGTGTCCGTTGTGCCGTGCGTGTGATCATTGCTTGTACAGCCCTCTCGCAGTGTCCGGAGCAAGTATGGTGGGTCTGACACACCGGTGTCAATGTGTTCTTTTTTCCATTTCCAGGAGTGTATATATATATATATAATTCCCGGCGATCAGTTGCAACAATTATGCGTATAATAAGTTGTTGAAAGTCGTTTGTCGTGGAAAACTGGCGACTTCGAACATCATTATGTTTTCCGCAAACAAAGTTGTATTTCACAAACGTTATTCATTGTCTTCATAATGTTAACCACGTATAGTTAACGGAAGACGTAGAAACGATATTCCGAAACGAATACGTACAGCGTAAATCAAACGTTCGAATTATAATAGAAACCCTACGAACACAAATTTGCTGTGGCAGGTATGAAATATAAACTCCGTTACTCGCTCGTTACACTTGAAGGACAGATGTTGAATGGGCCGAAACGAGCCGCTGCATAACAGCGTAGTTGCCTACTAACTTCGAAAGAAGGTAGATGCGGTCCCTAGCGCAGGTTATAACATCGTCGAAAATCAGTGCCGACGTGAGAGCTTTGGTACAAGTTTGTACAGCGTCGTGGCGCAGCGGTAAGCGCTCGGGTTCGTAATCCGAAGGTCACTGGATGGAATCTCGCGCCATGCAACACTATTTTTAATTATTAGTTTTTTGTATTTCATATATATATATATATATATATATATATATATATATATATATATATATACAAAAAAGTAATAATTAAAAATAATGTTGCATGGCGCGGGATTCGATATACACTCCTGGAAATTGAAATAAGAACACCGTGAATTCATTGTCCCAGGAAGAGGAAACTTTATTGACACATTCCTGGGGTCAGATACATCACATGATCACACTGACAGAACCACAGGCACATAGACACAGGCAACAGAGCATGCACAATGTCGGTACTAGTACAGTGTATATCCACCTTTCGCAACAATGCAGGCTGCTATTCTCCCATGGAGACGATCGTAGAGATGCTGGATGTAGTCCTGTGGAACGGCTTGCCATGCCATTTCCACCTGGCGCCTCAGTTGGACCAGCGTTCGCGCTGGACGTGCAGACCGCGTGAGACGACGCTTCATCCAGTCCCAAACATGCTCAATGGGGGATAGATCCGGAGATCTTGCTGGCCAGGGTAGTTGACTTACACCTTCTAGAGCACGTTGGGTGGCACGGGATACATGCGGACGTGCATTGTCCTGTTGGAACAGCAAGTTCCCTTGCCGGTCTAGGAATGGTAAAACGATGGGTTCGATGACGGTTTGGATGTACCGTGCACTATTCAGTGTCCCCTCGACGATCACCAGTGGTGTACGGCCAGTGTAGGAGATCGCTCCCCACACCATGATGCCGGGTGTTGGCCCTGTGTGCCTCGGTCGTATGCAGTCCTGATTGTGGCGCTCACCTGCACGGCGCCAAACACGCATACGACCATCATTGGCACCAAGGCAGAAGCGACTCTCATCGCTGAAGACGACACGTCTCCATTCGTCCCTCCATTCACGCCTGTCGCGACACCACTGGAGGCGGGCTGCACGATGTTGGGGCGTGAGCGGAAGACGGCCTAACGGTGTGCGGGACCGTAGCCCAGCATCATGGAGACGGTTGCGAATGGTCCTCGCCGATACCCCAGGAGCAACAGTGTCCCTAATTTGCTGGGAAGTGGCGGTGCCGTCCCCTACGGCACTGCGTAGGATCCTACGGTCTTGGCGTGCATCCGTGCGTCGCTGCGGTCCGGTCCCAGGTCGACGGGCACGTGCACCTTCCGCCGATTACTGGCGACAACATCGATGTACTGTGGAAACCTCACGCCCCACGTGTTGAGCAATTCGGCGGTACGTCCACCCGGCCTCCCGCATGCCCACTATACGCCCTCGCTCAAAGTCCGTCAACTGCACATACGGTTCACGTCCACGCTGTCGCGGCATGCTACCAGTGTTAAAGACTGCGATGGAGCTCCGTATGCCACGGCAAACTGGCTGACACTGACGGCGGCGGTGCACAAATGCTGCGCAGCTAGCGCCATTCGACGGCCAACACCGCGGTTCCTGGTGTGTCCGCTGTGCCGTGCGTGTGATCATTGCTTGTACAGCCCTCTCGCAGTGTCCGGAGCAAGTATGGTGGGTCTGACACACCGGTGTCAATGTGTTCTTTTTTCCATTTCCAGGAGTGTATATATATATATATATATATATATATATATATGTATATATATATATATGAAATACAAAAAACTAATAATTAAAAATAGTGTTGCATGGCGCGAGATTTGATTCGGTGACCTTCGGATTACGAACCCGAGCGCTTACCGCTGCGCCACGACGCTGTAGAAAATTTTTAATCGTAGAGAGTATTTCACGGCGACGGTTTATTTTAACTGTCGATTTTCTCGACAACGGCTGAGAAGTGCATCTTGGTGCTTTGCCACATTACACCTCTGGCCATGAGCTTTTATTATGCGCAGTATGAATCGAATCTGAATTTCACAATTGGCGGCCTCCCCTTGTTACTTTTGCCGAATATCATACCACTTACGCAACTGTTCTTGATATCAAACACATATCAGCGTGCTACCTTTCACCTGCTCAGTATAATTTAGAAAATAGAGTGCGAGACTTATATCTCCAGAGAGCCAAAATTTATCTCCTCTGTGAATATTTTTTACGTGAAAATTCGAAAACAGAGGAAATTGGTAGTTCCACTCCTATTTTTTAATGAATACCGATGTCAATGATATAACAGATTCCAGATCATTCATATACCTTACAAAGTCATCTAAGGTTTTAATACTCATGATCGTATGTGTTTCTCATGTCTAGAGAAACAGAAAATGTCTCTTCCATCGGTGTTTCGTCATACAAACAATGGCTATGTTCTCTCAACCAAATAAAGACGGGAAATGTGTAGAACACAAGCATACCTCACAGTCGAACAAGAGGCCTCTAGAACTCTCGGACATTCCGGAACAACAACACAAAGAGAGAGAGAGAGAGAGAGAGAGAGGGAGAGAGATATGGAACGGTTTGTCAAATAGGTACGAAACTAGGTTGTCGAAAGCAGGTAAGCCACGTTCCGTACCTGTATGACATTGGAAATACCTCTTCATGACAACTGTAGCTCTGGAACTATCAATTTCCCATGTAAACTTATATCCTCCTCATGACTGGATACAATTTTTGCCACGTAAAATCTTTCGTGCATATACGGCTGGACATGCCTTGAAATAACAGTTCAAATGGCTCTGAGCACTATGGGACTTAACTTCTCAGGTCATCAGTGCCCTAGAGCTTAGAACTACTTAAACCTAACTAACCTAAGGACATCACACAACACCCAGTCATCACGAGGAAGAGAAAATCCCTGACCCCGCGGGGAATCGAACCCGGGAACCCGGGCGTGGAAAGCGAGAACGCTACCGCACGACCACGAGCTGCGGACTTTTCTTGTCGGGATTCATAAAAGTAATTGTTTATAAAGACGTTCCAAGTACACCTGAAGATATGCGAGAGAATTGTCAGAGCATGTGCTTCGATAAGTGCTACAGTCATAATGAATACCACTCAATCCATGATAAGAAGATTGCAGCACTGTATTGGTACCAATGGTCATCACTTCGAACACCTTCTGTACATGGACGTTCATGTCACCTTTGTGACCTTCCTTGACCTTCAAAGACCTTACTGTTACACATCATTGGATTCGTCTCGATAGCTGCTATCAGAAAATAAATACCAAACTATAGCATCGAAATTAAAAAAAAAAGTTGACCATCATATATCGGAAGCCACCGGACCTGGCAATAAAAATCCAACCTCATATTATGGCCCTCGTTATGCAAAGCAACTTTTGCCACACAAACTTTTCAGCTCCTATCTTACTTTCGGATTTATTCTTGGTGGCAATAGTTAGTGGCTCACCCTGTATATCTCCCTTACGACCAGACATAGTCTGTTCACTTCCTATCCATAGCATTTTCTTTGCACATGTCGGAACACATACCATAATAACTTTACACTTCAACACAAACGCATTTGAGACAATCAATTTAATTATCTTTTATACCTGTATAGTGTCTGAAAAAAATATGTAATGTCCACACTCACACCGACTACGTGCCTAGAGTCTGCTCTGTTCTAGGAAATTATTTGACATTTAGGTCTTCCAACACCCAGAATCGTGAACAGCCGTTCAGGAACGTCCCACATCCCGCCAAGAGTCTCTCAAGCAAGCGTTGTAAAGCACTGGCGTTCGGCACTCTGTGATAATCGACAGCGCTCCCGCGGACGTCAGGTTTGGAAAGAAATTGCCGATAAGAGCTAGCGTACTGCCATGAACGTTGCAGTCGACATTCTGACAAAGAGCATGTGAGGTTCTGCTTAGGAAATCCGATGAGAGAAAGTTCTGTGTGTCTATAAAGTTACAGCCGTATTGCCTGCCCTGTTTGTACACTGTAGCAAATCCGGTTGAACCCCTGCTGCATTGGTATATTATACACATTTTTATGAAATGAATCTATCACCCATTACGGTCAAATATACACGTCAATGCGTTGTAATCCCAATTCCCTGCAGCAAATCTATCCTCCCCTTATGGTTAGACATACTTAATTTTTTACAGCAATCGTAATCTGATCACTTCCCACACACATCTGACGGTATATCGGAAAACTAACCACAGTAACTTTACGTTCCAACAGCATAACACTTCCGACAAGCGTGATTATCATTTATATGTGTAAGGGCGTCCAAAAAATTATGGTATGTCCACACTCACAGCAGCTGAGTGTTGTTTCGCACGGCATACCATAGTTTCCCAGTAGAAAAACCGTCCCGCCACGTCGTCATCACATATTTGTCGAGGAGTAAAGCACGTAATTACAATTAAAAAGCCCTCGCGTCTTTTATATGTGTTACGTACGTTCTTGCACGGTAGTGAGCGTGTGCCTGAGCAGGAAGAACTGACGCACTTAACGTAGGAAGTGTAACTTAGAATGGTAGAGTCCTCCTCCCCTAACCCTAATTCTGGTTTCTCCGATGACTTCGTCCATTCTGCAGGATCAAAACACACAAATATGCACTTAACCTCACGTATATAGGTGGAAGAAAGCACACACAAGCCGACGCAGCTCTATTTCTACCTGTGTGTGTGTGTGTGTGTGTGTGTGTGTGTGTGTGTGTGTGTGTGTGTGTGTGTCTGTGTGTGTGTGCGTGTGTGGTATGAGGACTGTGGCAACAAACAGTTATTTGTAGACAAAATTCCTGTCTAGACTATCTCATGTAAGCTCTCTGGCTTGAACGAAATTCCTGAGCGCTCAGGGGAAATGCTTTCTGCAAACGGAATGTGGAAAACAGCGAAAAAGACCACCTTTCAGTAGTGTCCCATGTTCTGTAGCTGTGTGGTTGAATCTCCAGTGTTTGTACAACGGTTTTAAAAAGAGTAAGGTTGATTGTTTGCTTTTAAACGCCCTTTCATTTATTAAGTATGGCATAGAAGCTGAAAATCGAGCAGCTAGGCGCACACCGACCAAACAATTTCTTGATGTCTCAACTCGACGGAAAGAAGAAGAGAACTTTCTGTAACATATGATTCTGGAAAAGTCTTGGCTAACAGCGAGTGAAAACAAACAAAAATTATTTTGTTTCTATTGTGTGTTATTTAAGAAACATAAGGAAAGTGGGCTAAATTTAGAAAACGCTTCTAAATACTAAATGTTTGGCACAATTAACATTTTGCCCAGATTGATTCGGCGCATAAAATGTCAATTCAGAAACATAATCAAATAACTATGAAGAAAAGACACTTATTGTTCAAATGTTTGTGAAATCTTATGGGACTTAACTGCTAAGGTCATCAGTCCCTAAGCTTACACACTACTTAAACTAAATTATCCTAAGGACAAACACGCACACTCATGTCCGATGGAGGACTCGAACCTCCGCCGGGACCAGCCGAAAGACACCAGAATAATACAGTGCTTAATGTTTTGCAGAACTCATGATTTAGCACTAAGGTCTCACAATGAGAAATGAGTCAGCAAACCGTGCCAACTTCTTAGATTTTTTATCTCCTCTAGGAAATCTTAACAGTCTGTTAGAAGGTCACTTAAGCAGTTCTGGTACTTCCGTATGTGAATATGCGTCACAGATGATACAACATGAACTTTTACACTGTATATGTAAATCTTACATTGAAGAACTGATTAAAGACACTAATGCTGACACTTTTGTTTCTCTGCAGTCAGATGAAACAACAAATACTACGCGCAGAAGTCAATTTGTCATCGCAATGCGATATTTAAGGGGAAGAAACCTGTTGAAAGATAATTTTCTTTGAAAATATTAAGGATAGTTGAGAGAGGTTCTAAAAAGGAGTGTGTAACGTTTCAATGTTCAAGATGAACTCCGTGCTCACGTATGCGATGGTGTCCCAGTAACGAGCGTCAGTCATGGTTGTGCACAGACTCTATAGCAGAGTACTGTACTGTCCCATATACGAAATAAGTCCACTGTTATGCACAACAAATGAATTTGGTTATTCAGAATGCTTGCAGTAAAAACAAAGTGTTACGTTGTTCTTCGCAAATATTTCTTGATGTACAACATTTTGCTCTTCATCGCGTAAGCTAAGTAAAAATGGAAATGAGCGTTTGGCGTCATTGGCCTGGAGGCCCCTTTCAGGGCAGGTCCGGCCGCCTTGGTGCAGGTCTTATTACATTCGACGCCATATCGGGCAACCTGCGCGCCGGATGGGGATGAAATGATGATGGAGACAACACAACACCCAGTCCCTGAGCGGAGAAAATCTCCGACCCAGCCGCGAATCGAAACCGGGCCCGTAGGACGGCAATCCGTCATGCTGACCGCACATCTATCGGGGTGGACACCTAAGCTAAGTGATTTGTTACGGACACTCTGCAACAAGAGAATTCCTTCGCTCTCTTCGACTAGATGGTATTTCCAGTCTTCCTTAGTAACTAATGTTCAAAAGAAATAAATGACACTTGTTGGGTTGTTTTGATCAGATTGAAGAACAAGATTCTTGTGATGATATTACAATAAAAGAAGCATCTCATTTCAGAAATTTACTTCACAATCCAGACTTTTTGTTCCGTCTAATTCTTTTCTTCGAGATTATGAAACAAGTGGTATTTTGTATAATACGGATCAGCTGCAGAGTGCAAATGCCATTACTATATCCAATGTACTACGTCATACTGAGTCAGCCGTTTCTCAAATACCAGAGTGTATCGAAAGGTATCGAGTTTCTGAAGATGAATGTCTTACTCCTTCAAGAAAACGTTCCAAATATAGCACTCAACCTAATGTGACATCAGATGCCAAAGAAGTGCGACATTGAGATCTGCAAACTGAAAGGAAGATTCCAAAACTCCGATGTATGCAGTAGCTTCGAAATTATTGGTCCAAAAAGCTTGCGTCTTTCAAAGAACATTGCCCAGTCACTTTATTCAATACTTTTCCCATTAAGTTACAGTCCCTTTACTTGTTAGGATAAATTGAAAAATGAACTGCCAGTGATTTATCACACTGGTATGTTTAAATGCATTACATCGGTTTTTGAGCTGTTGTGGAACATTTCTTTGAAGAATCATTCACTGAAGTGCACAAAATATTGCAGATTGCATTAACTACATGTGTTTCAGTGGCAGAAGCAGAGTGCAGTTTCAGCTCTTTAAAAAGAATTAATATCTTCCTCAGGAGCAGTATGGGTCAGGAGAGGCTGAACTCACTGGCTGTTTGTTCCATTCATAATCACGTAATCAGTGAAATTCCAAACTTCAACAACAGAGTAATTAATATGTTTGCCAGTCAGAAATATAGACGTCCACTGCTACAGTGTAAGGATACTCACAGGATACATGCGTCATTAGTTAACGTGCAGATCGGTAAAATACGCGTGAAACCACTCCTAGTCATGTTTCCTCCCACAGTTTTGCCAGGAGGGTCCCTATATTTGCTCTCTAGTGCATTTCCAATGGAAAGACGTTATGTCCTTTCTCCCACAGTTACACCATTTTTCTCCTTTCACCACAATCAGACTGCAGAAACACAACTAGAACAAGTGTGAACATCAGCAGAAGGTGAGCTAGCGAACATGAGTTTGAACCCAAACAGCTCCAAACCCCCACAAGTATTCAATAAAATATGTCGCCACAGCATTACTTCACACACCTAGGGAAAGGAAGTGAAGCCAGTGGACCAGACCAGCAACAATATTACACACACACACACACACACACACACACACACACACACAAATGGCGAGTTCATAGCTGTATTTATAATATTAATAACTACTGTATTTCGTGGATTGTGTTTATAATTGTATGTAACGTATTTGCAATCTTTAGAATATAATGTATAATGTGGTGTCACCGCCAGACACCACACTTGCTAGGTGGTAGCTTAAATCGGCCGCGGTCCATTTAGTACATGTCGGACCCGCGTGTCGCCACTGTGTGATCGCAGACCGAGCGCCACCACAAGGCAGGTCTCGAGATACGGAATAGCACTCGCCCCAGTTGTACGACGACTTTGCTAGCGACTACACTGACGAGCGTTTCTCTCATTTGCCGAGAGACAGTTAGAATAGCCTTCAGCTAAGTCCATGGCTACGACCTAGCAAGGCGCCATTAACCGTATCTGAAGATAGTCTTATTTGTATTATCAAGAGCGATGTACCACAAGGATCGAATAAAGTTAAGTATTCGAGGAGCTGCATACTTTTCTTATTAGCAATTCACTACTTATCCTGTTCCAGAATTCACGCCCGTCTGCGTTAGATAGTGTGCATTTCGGCTTCCTCTATCTACAAGGTGTTGGCACATTTACCAACACATCATTGGCGACGAGGGAAACGTGTTCTTTATAATTGCTTACATTTGCTTGTGCCATGGCTTCGCCACAATCTCCCGATGTACTGTCCGAATTTTATCGCTTGCAGAATCAGCAGACGCAGGCGTTATTGGATGCCCTTGGACAGCTCGTCCAGGGTCACCGTGCCATTCAAACCGATGCGGCAGCCGCCGCTTCGCCGCTCCCGCAGCCACAACTCGCTGTTGCACCGCCTTTTAGGCACTACGATCCAGCGCACGAATCATGGACTGAATGGTCACGCCAGTTTGGATTTCATCTCGCCGCCTACAGAATTCAAGGTAACGAGCGGCAGCCTCATTTATTGTCTTGTGTCGGCATGCAAACGTACCGTGTGATAGTGAAATTGTTTCCCCGACGCGACGTAGCAACTCTGTCATACGAAGAAGTTTTGTCGGCATTGGACGCCTATTTCAAAGAAACAGTTAATGTAGTTGCCAAAAGGTATACTTTCTTTCGTACCAAACGTACGGCCGGTCAAACTAATAGGGAGTGGGTTGCAACTTTGCAAGGCCTTACTCGGGATTGTGCGTTTGAATGTGACTGTGGCCTTCCTTATTCAGATACTACGGTGCGTGATGCAATTGCACAGAACGTTTCTGATGTTCGCATACGGGAACAGATTTTGAAACTAGTTAATCCCTCCCTTCAGCAAGCGATAGACATATTGGATAGGCAAGACACACTTGACTGTGCTCAGGAATCATTTGAAACTTCGCCAGCTGTGTGTCGCATTAACCGGCCCGCCGGGCGCGCTGCAAGGAACTGCAAACAGCCTTCGCGCACGTCCGCAAAACCAGGTGTGCCGCGCCAGCACACAAATGCAGTGAAATCATGCCCGCGGTGTGCTACTAGACATTCGCGTGAACATTGCCCGTCACGCCAAGCTATTTGCTTTTTCTGTAATAAGAAAGGACATGTTCAAAGTGTTTGCCAGAAAAAGCTCAGATCAGACAATCACATCCATTCCAGGCCCTTTGCTTCACGCCGGAATCGAACCAAGGACACTCAGGCTCATGGACCTTCGCCCATGGACATTGATGTAGCTAATTCCATTTCGTCCGGTGCCACATTCTCTAACAGTGACTGTGTTCGTCCCACAACAAGTGTGCGTCGACGTCGCCGGAAATCACGTCAATTAGCAAGTGATGCTGTACCTGTATCAGTTCAAATTGCAGAAGACAATCGCTCTTGTCGTCAGCAGGACAATAAACTTTTTGTAGATTTGGACTTTAATGGCAAAGTGATCCCATTCCAGCTCGATACCGGAGCTGCAGTTTCACTGCTCAATCACGACACGTACAAACAACTGGGCAAACCTCCGTTGCGTGCCGCAAATGTTCAGTTAAAAAGTTATTCAGGACAGCAGATCCCTGTGTTAGGACAGTGCACTCTTCTTGCAACATACAAGGGACAAACAAAACTTGTGTCATTTTACGTTCTTCGTTCTTCTACTGCAGTGAACTTGTTTGGTTTAGATTTATTTCAGTTGTTTAACATGTCTATAGTAAATCAGGTCCTATTAGTGAATCAGACTGTGCCTTCAGACAGTGTTTCTATTCTATGTGAAGAATTTGCAGACATTTTTGCACCGGGCCTTGGTTGCGCTAAGAACTATGAAGCACATTTGGAACTGAAAGTAAACGCGCAACCGAAATTTTTCCGAGCGCGCAATGTTCCCCACGCATTGCGTGATGAGGTCGCAAGAACATTAAACGATTTAGAATCACAAGGTGTAATTGAACGTGTGCAAGCTTCTCTCTGGGCCTCACCCTTAGTAATTTTGCCAAAACCTTCCGGAAAACTGAGACTTTGTGTGGACTTCAAGGCAACAGTGAATCCACAACTAGTGATCGCAACTTTTCCCTTACCCCGCCCGGAAGATCTTTTTGATAAACTGTGCCCGGGTAAATACTTTTCCAAGTTGGACCTCGCAGATGCGTACTTGCAAATCCCAGTGGACGCCGAATCCCATCGCGTCTTGGTGGTTAACACGCATCTTGGTCTGTACTGGTTCAAAAGACTGCCATTCGGGTGAGCATCCGCCCCAGCATTGTTTCAGCAATATTTACAAACTATTTGTGCGTCGATCCCTACTGCTGCGAACTATCTGGACGATATTGTGATCTCCGGAAAGACGGCCGACGAGCATTTAGCACACCTACGAACGTTATTTCAAGTCTTGCGACAAAATGGTCTTCGCTTGCGGAAGGACAAATGTGTGTTTTTTGCTCGTGGCTTACCATACCTGGGCCATGTCATCAATGCCCGAGGCATACATCCGAGTCCAGAGCACCTCCGTGCCATACAAGATTTGCCTTCACCACAAAATGTGAAGCAGCTACAGAGTGTGTTGTGTAAAATTAACTATTATCATCGCTTTCTGCGCAATGCCTCTTCCATTTCAGCTCCGCTTCATCGCTTACGCCGTAAGGGTGTTCCGTTCGTCTGGACGACGGAATGCGAACGCGCCTTTCGCCAGTTGAAATCGGCGTTGCTTTCTAATACTAGCCTTACGCCATTCGATCCCCAGAAACCCCTTTTGTTGATGGTCGATGCATCGGATTTCGGGATCGGTGCTGTGCTTGCGCACAAAGTTGCCTCGCATGATCGCCCTATTGCCTTTGCGTCCAAATTGCTCTCGTCTGCGCAAAGAAATTATTCACAGATAGAGAAAGAAGCTTTGGCTCTCGTGTTTGGTGTTACTAAGTTCCATGATTTCTTGTATGGTCGTCACTTTACCATCATCACAGACCACAAACCTTTGACATCGCTTTTTCATCCGAACAAGCCTGTACCTCCGCGTACAGCGCAGAAATTCATTCGCTGGTCTATTTTCCTCTCGCAGTACCGCTATGATATCTTGTATCGGTCCACTGCTAAGCACGGAAACGCCGATGCGTTGTCCCGTTTGCCTGTTGCTGACGATAAAGCATTCCATTCTTCCGAACTTGCTTGCATGTTCATTGATTCGGAAACTGATGAAGTGGTCGAATCGTTTCCGATTGATTTTCGTCGTGTAGCTGCAGCCACAGCTGCTGACTCTGTCCTTGCCACCGTTTTGCGTTTTGTTGCTTCGCAATGGCCCTTGTCAAAGTTTCGGATCGCGGATCCGTTGGTTCGCCCATTTTTTGCTCACAAGGAGAGACTTCTTGTTCGACGTGGTGTTTTGTTGTTGCGTTCTGATAATGATCAGTCCAGAGTTTTGGTCCCACGTTCGTTACAGTCCTCTGTTTTACGGCTTCTTCACGAAGGACATTGGGGTATAGTGCGAACGAAACAACTTGCTCGTCAGCACTGTACTTGGTTCGGAATCGATGCTGCGATTACGAATATGTGTTCTTCTTGCATGGCGTGTGCCGAACAACAATCCGCACCGCCGCGGAAAGTCTTTGCATGGCCAAAAGCCACTTCCCCTTGGCAACGCTTGCACATCGATTTTGCTGGTCCATTCTGGAATGCTCGCTGGTTGGTTCAGGTAGATGCCTTCAGTAATTTTCCTTTTGTTGTCCGGATGTTTTCCACGACGTCCTCCGCCACCATCCAAACGTTGTCTGCTATTTTTTGCATTGAAGGTCTTCCGCAGACTATTTTTTCCGACAATGGCCCACAATTCATGTCCGCAGAATTTCAGTCATTCTGCCAGGCCAATGGTATTCAACATCTGACATCCGCGCCGTTTTCGCCTCAGTCAAACGGTGCCGCTGAACGATTGGTCCGGACTTTCAAGTCACAGATGTTGAAGTTGAAACAGTCGCATTCTCGGGAGGACGCGTTGTTGCTCTTTTTGTCTTCGTATCGCTCTCAGCCCCGAGATGGTCACTCGCCGGCTGAGTTGCTCCACGGTCGTCCTCATCGAACCTTGATGTCTTTGCTGCATCCGCCGCATCAGGTTCCTGTGCAGCGGCAGACTCCTGCTTTTGCTCCAGGCGACGTTGTATTCTATCGCAACTATCGCGGTTCACGGCGTTGGCTCGAAGGGCGCATTCTTCGCTGCCTCGGCCGCGCGATGTATTTGGTTTTGGGGGCCTCTGGTGAGGTGCGTCGGCATCGCAATCAGCTGCGCCTCTGTCGTCGCACTGGTTCTGCCGCTCCCCGTCTGCTTTCAGCGTCGGTGCCGTCCGGTCAGTGCCCTGGGGACCCATCTACTGGCTCGCCTCATCCCCTGGTGTTACCGACGATGCCTTCCATTTAGCCCCATGGCGACGCTCCGCCGCAGCCGCCGCCGCCGCCGCCTGTTCTCCCGTCGGCGCCGCCCGCATTCGACGCTTCGTTGCAGCCGCCAAGCGCCTCCCTGGGTCACGCGCCGCCGATCGCTTCCCGTGGCCAGCTGTCCTCCGCCATGGAACCCTTGCCCGCTCCAGACCACATGACGTCATCGCGCGTCGGTTACCCCGACGCAATGGAGGTCGACCCTTCGGCCCCTCCTGTCTCTTTACGGGCGCATACACCGCATGTTGGCGTGCACCCTGGACTAGGTTTTCAGGCGTTTCCTAGCTCCCCTCGGACCGAATGGCCGGGTGCGGGTGGCACAGCCTCGCCTGTTGTTAGGCTCCCCACCTCATCGCATACGTCAACATGGGGTCCTCCCCACGGCGGGCGGAAGCCTTATAACACGACCGTTCGCCGATTTGCGGGGGAGGAATGTGGTGTCACCGCCAGACACCACACTTGCTAGGTGGTAGCTTAAATCGGCCGCGGTCCATTTAGTACATGTCGGACCCGCGTGTCGCCACTGTGTGATCGCAGACCGAGCGCCACCACAAGGCAGGTCTCGAGATACGGAATAGCACTCGCCCCAGTTGTACGACGACTTTGCTAGCGACTACACTGACGAGCGTTTCTCTCATTTGCCGAGAGACAGTTAGAATAGCCTTCAGCTAAGTCCATGGCTACGACCTAGCAAGGCGCCATTAACTGTATCTGAAGATAGTCTTATTTGTATTATCAAGAGCGATGTACCACAAGGATCGAATAAAGTTAAGTATTCGAGGAGCTGCATACTTTTCTTATTAGCAATTCACTACTTATCCTGTTCCAGAATTCACGCCCGTCTGCGTTAGATAGTGTGCATTTCGGCTTCCTCTATCTACAAGGTGTTGGCACATTTACCAACACATCATATAAGTAGTATGAGATAAATGAAGGTAACATAATGACAACTTCAGAACAATTCTGTTGTGAAATTTACTAACTTTTGTCTGGGCCTCACCAACGAAAGTGAGCACGAGTCGCCACTGAATCCATCTCCGTTTCTCTTTTGCTTTCTCTCTCCTGCCATCACCGTCTCCTCTCTCTTCCACCATCACTGTCTCTCTCCCATTCTCTTCCAGCACAGGAAAGCGCGAATTTGTTCACCTCCCAAAGTTATTAATGAGGAATACGATATGAGGATATGGGCATCCGGTTCCACACTTCTCTGCTACAGTCTTTTGAAGAGTTACGTATTTGCCTTTTTGTGCCCCTACAGGAGCAGTTTTCAGCTGGTTCCCTTCTATTCCACGTTGCAGCAGGCTGTGCTGCTTATATAAAACTAATTCTTTAGATCGGTACACTTATGGTTATTTATTTATATACTTCGACACATTCACGTGCTTTGATACATATAAGCAACAAATAAGTACGCACGGTAAAATGGTTCGAATGGCTCTGAGCAGTATGGGACCTAACTTCTGAGGTCATCAGTCCCGTAGAACTTAGAACTACTTAAACCTAACTAGCCTAAGGACATCACACTCGTACATGCCCAAGGCAGGATTCGAACCTGCGACCGTAGGGGTCACGTGGTTCCAGACTGTAGCGCCTAGAACGGCTCGGCCACCTCGGCCGGCTACGCAAGGTATAAAGTTAACACAAAACCGTCTCCTATCTAACACAAGTTCACTTTACCCTACTTTGCACAACGTTTTTAGGCTACACCTACAGTATACCAAAAGATTCGGCGTTTGATTTGCAAGTACAAAAAATTTTGTATGACAAAATAAAGTTTTTGTAATATGCTCATGCCTCTACGTGACATCATCGAATAATTTGGAAGTCTGGGCAGCATGAATAGACGTGAAGTACCGATTGCAGAGACAACTCATCATAATGTTTTATTGTCTAAAAATGGCAACTAAAAACATATTTTGGTGACCTCAGAACCCTTTCGATGACCGCAGAAGCCTTCCCAAGTCTTCACTACGTGAGTTAAAATTATATTTGCCCCTCAGACCGAACTTTACGAGCTTATTCCACGTGCGTAAGCACGGTACTTTGAATCTCTGAATCTCCGTAATGGATAAACTGTCAAAAGGGCTTTAGGGTTCCTCTAAAACAGTATCTAAAAATACATTGTACATATTTTGGCAATGTGCCATGAACAGAAGTTATAGAAATGGCCATCCCTCAAACTGGGACTTTTGTTATCCAAAAATCGTGGTTTTTCGCCCTCGAACAACTATTACTTTTATAAGCCGTCTAAGGCCCACCACAGACCATACCTAATGCAAAAGATGCAGCCAATTTGTTCAGTTTTAGTGTGGAGGAGAAACTGTGTATTGATCAAATTTTGACATCCGAGCGAGGTGTTGCAGTGGTTAGCACAATGGACTCGCATTCGGGAGGACGACGGTCCAGATCTACGTCCCGCCATCCAGATTTAGGTTTTCCGTGATTTCCCTAAGTCGCTCCTGGCAAATTCTGGGATGGTTCGTTTGAAAGGGCACGGCCAATTTCTTTCCCCATCCTTGACACTAAGCGTACTTGTGCTCCGTCTCTAATGACCTCGATGTCGACAGGACGTTAAACCTCATCTTCCTTCCCTTCCTTCAAACTTTTACAGAGCGCTATAGGATATCTACAGTATGCTCATTCTTCCGATGGTTATACAAATGGTCGCTATGCCAAGGGCTATCCAAAACACTTGATTCTTTACCTCTGATCAACAGAAGCCAAGATATGACCGCTTGAAAAGTCGCTTTTTCGCGCGTGGCTTTTTGGAACACTTTCGTTCACAGACTGACAGAAAATTTAACAAGATAAAATAAGTAAATCTGTAAAATTTTTGAAACGAGAAGTTGTTCATTTTAAATATAATAGTGTTATATTTCAAAATAAAAAATAACTTTTATAAAGAAATTGAGCTGTTCACTGCACTGATTTGAGCGGTTGTTGCTGGGAGCTGTTCATGAGAGTGTTTAAGAAAGACTTTGGGATGGAAGAGACGGGGAGAAGTGCCACGAACTAAGCTTTTGGAAAGAAAGGGAGGAAGATGAGCGGAAAAGAAGCTTCGACATTGAGAGGAAGTGGAGTGGGCTGCAAAAGCTGGAAGGACGGGTCGATCTGGGTGCGTTTGGTTGTGAGGCAGGAGTGTCAAGTTTCTTTGAAACAGAATGAGCACAGGGTATAGATGTGTTGGAACTAGAGTGGCAGTGTAAGTTGGTCGACAACCAGGGATGAATCGGAAGGTTGTCATGTCTGCAGGTAATGTAGTAAACACGAAGGTGACCAGTGTGGGAAGCGAGAGGGTCTAGGTGGGGTGGGTGGAGGTAATTAATAGATCCATACTAGTTTGTAGTGGAGGAGGGTAAGTAGGTAGGGGACACGAGGCAGCGTTCATCGTGTTAGAGCATTTGGAGCGAGTAGTGTGGATTTTCTAGTACTGAATCTGTATTAGGGCATTAATTTTTACGAGAACATTTTAAACGCATAATCTGCGGCGAGAGCCATTGTGGTTATTGTATACCACATATAACAACACAGGAGGTACAAAAAAAGTTTTCTCTTCTTCCGCGGTTTCCCTGGATTCCACAGACAAATGCCGGAATGGTTATATCGAACAGGTAATGGTGTGTTTTTTTCGTCGTCCCGGTTCTACTGTTTTACTTTGTCTTTAATAAACTCTCCGTTGACGTGGAAAGGAGTTCACGTATAAGTGCAACGAATACTGAAGCAATAGAGACACCGTTCATAAATAACGTAACTTCTGAGTCGATGCATAATTTAATCAACAGACGTTTCTTTTATTTTGTCCGCACACTGGTGAGATTCTGGAGTTGCTTGCTGCCGAATACCGTTTGATATTCAGTTTGGACAAGTACCGTTGAGAAGCCTCCCACGCGTTTGCAACAGGGTTAAGCCGAGTCTGCCCTTTCGGCAGCAGCCCGTGATTACGGAGCCCAGAGAGGTTTCCCCAATTACTGGAGCGGAGGCACGGCTGCCGCAGGATTCGGTCGAAGCATCGACCGCCTACCTTCATATCGGACCTTCCTACTCAGTCACCACCTGTGTGTCGTTATAAATATCTATTACACGTGCCCCATCTGCCAGCAATATTGCTAGTACGTACTCACAAATTTGCATGCTTAGTCTATCGATGCGCTGCTTGCTTTTCCCACCTCACTGAGCTAACTGTTAGGGAATAAGAAAACGAGGGTTGGTGTGGTGTGTAGTGTACAAACTGGGGACCTAGAAACGACAGAGGGGCTTCATCCCGCCGAAGCCCTCAGTGGTCCACAACCCCACAACAGACCACAGCAGTCCACCCACCCGCCCCACCGCCGCCCCACACCGAACCCAAGGTCATTGTGCGGTTCGGCCCCCAGTGGCCACCCCCCCCCCCCCCTCCTCTCTCTCTCCCGGGAATGTCTCATACCAGATAAGCATAACTCCAAATGTCTGTGTGGTAGAGTAAATACGGTGTACACGTACGTTGAGACAGTGCGCAGCAATCGCCGACATAGTGTAACTGAGGCAGAATGAGGGGAACCAGCCCGCATTTGCCGAGGCAGATGGAAAATCGCCTTAAAAACCATCCAAAGGCTGGCCGGCGCACAGGACCTCGACAGTAATCCGCCGGACGGATTCGTGCTGGGGACTGGCCCGCCTTCCCACTCGGAAAGCAGCGCGTTAGACCGCACGGCTACCCAGGCGTGCTAATCGAGGGTTAGTCACACGTCAGTAGACATGACGCACAAGACCCGGGAGGGAAAGCGTGAAAGGTTATCATGTCTCGTAATACAAGATCGAATAAGTTTTGAACAAGTTTCATCCTGAACTTTATATCATTTTTCAAATATGGAACACTGGATAACACAATATGATGCGTAAAACTTAGGCGCAATAAAGCCTTCGCTGGCACATCGATGTTGTTTCTTGTAAGCCATTTCTAACCAGCGCAGATTGGATACTATCCATATTCGCTCACTAAACAAAGACCACACAAATAATGGAACATGGCTTATAGCCACGATTCGTGGTGGGCAAATGTGCTTGCCATGCGTTGTACATACCACATCAAAATTACTAAGTAGTGAGTTCTGATGGACCTGAACTGCTGTTGCTCCAGCCTGTGATACAGTGTCCTTAGCTTACTGCTGAAAAATCTTACGAGAGATAGAACTTTTGTGCATTGCAAAACGAGTAGAAAATAAAATTAGATGCCATGAGACCGCCTCATATCAGTTTGAGTGAACAAAGGCCGGTGGCTACATGGGAGGACAAAGAAAAAAAAATCTATATTTCAATAAATATGTGTACGAAAATCTGAGAAAGTAAATGTTACAACGTTTGATGATAAATAGTACGGAAAAGATAGTCCCCCATAGGCAGTATAGACCACCAGTATATACTGATGCTTCAGTTAACAAGTCACTTAATCTGCCACAAAATCCACTGAGAAAGTTATAAGATGTTTACAATTCCTTTCTTGAGACAGCCAAATCGTAAGCCAGTTCTGCTCATAGCTAGCAAAAAAATAACATAGTACCACAGCAAATCGTCAAACACGTTGTTCGAGGAATTCCTATGAACGAACGTTGTTCGCAACATACGTTTGAAACACTACAACCGTAAATGGATATCGAATGAGTTGCATAGCTACTCTCTGCAACAAGCAGCACTTTTACCCAGTTGTGCCAAACAGCGTACTGAAGCAATGAAACGCCAGAACGTCTAAACAACACCGAAACAGACCCAGGGGCAAATGTTTAAATTCTCCCGTATAGAGCGTGCCGGTACATATAAATTTTGCTGCGTGCTTCTCATTGGGTTTTTATTGGCCAAAATACCTGAGCTAATTAAGATATGGCACCCCACACAGCGCTGAAAACTTTGTCACTTGCCTATCGATAAACTTCACACCCAAGTAACTCACACAGTTCGAAGCGCATAGTACCACGACTTCCATCTAAATGACCTTGTGTCCTAGTTTCGACTAACAACTGCCTGGCAATTCACATGTAACCCCACCAACTGCCTATTCAACAAAGCCAAAATTATTAGCCAGAACAACGTGCCAATTTCATCACTCCACTATCCTTCAAGCCTAAAACTCTTGATCCATTCTAGTGTCTACTATACCACTGCTATCTGGACACCCGCTGTACCCTAGATCTACCAATCCCTAGATACTCAGGCTGAGAACCGCGCAGTTGAACGCCCCACAAATCAAACATCAAACCACAGAAACTCTTTGACCCCCTGTCCTTAGTATCTGTTTACCAAGCCCCTCTCACCTGCCCATCACCACCAAGGCCCTTTTTGTGGTGTCACCGCCAGACACCACACTTGCTAGGTGGTAGCCTTTAAATCGGCCGCGGTGCGGTAGTATACGTCGAACCCGCGTGTCGCCACTATCAGTGATTGCAGACCGAGCGCCGCCACACGGCAGGTATAGAGAGACTTCCTAGCACTCGCCCCAGTTGTACAACCGACTTTGCTAGCGATGGTTCACTGACAAGATACGCTCTCATTCGCCGAGACGATAGTTTAGCATAGCCTTCAGCTACGTCATTTCCTACGACCTAGCAAGGCGCCATATTCAGTTACTATTGATATTGTGAATCATGTACTGTCAAGAGCGACGTTCATCATTAATGGATTAAAGTTAAGTATTCCACCAGCTACGTCCGTTTTTCTAAAGTCTAATTTGCTTGTCCTGTTCCAGACCTCACGCCAGCCTGCATGAGCAAAAACGCATGCCTTTCGGCCTCCTCTAGTAACACGGTGTTGGCTCTCCTGCCAAATCACATCATTGGCGACGAGGCAAAACCGCGTTCTTCTCTAAACTGCCCTGATTTACTTGTGTAATGGCTTCGCCACAATCTCCAGATGTACTGTCCGAATTTTATCGCTTACAGAATCAGCAGACACAGGCCTTACTGGATGCCCTTGGACAGCTCGTCCAGGGTCAACGTGCGATGAAAAACGATGCAGCAGCAGCCGCTCCACTGCTAACACAACCACAACATGCAGTTGCACCTACTTTTCGACCTTTTGATGCTGCACTGGAAAGCATGACCGAGCGGTCACGCCAATTTGGATTCCATCTCGCCGCCTACAGAATTCAAGGAAATGAGCGGCAGCCTTATCTCTTATCATCGGTCGGCGTACAAACGTACCGTGTGATAGTCAAATTATTTCCCCGATGCGACGTAGCAACTCTGTCCTACAAAGAAATTTTGTCTGCGTTAGATACATGTTTCAAAGATTCAGTCAATGTAGTTGCAAAACGGTATACCTTTTTTCGTACAAAATGTATGGCAGGTCAGACTAATCGGGAGTGGGTTGCAACCTTGCAAGGCCTTACTAGGGATTGTGCTTTTGAGTGTCAATGAGGACTCCCTTATTCAGATACTATGGTACGTGATGCAATTGCACAGAATGTTTCTGATGTTCGTATAAGGGAATAGATTTTGAAACTAATCAATCCCTCCCTTCAAAAAGTGGTGGACATATTGGAGCGGCAGGACACACTTGACTTTGCTCAGTAATCATTTGAAACTTCACCAGCCGTGTGTCAGGTTAACTGGCCCGCTGGGCGAGCTGCACGGAGCAGTAAACAGTCCTCCCGCCCGGCCGCGCCGCTGCCGCCTGGCTCTCAGCCGCATGTGCCGCGCCGGCAAGCAAATGCAGTGCTGATATCATGCCTGCAGTGCGCTACTAGACATTCGCATGAGAATTGCCCATCACGCCAAGCTCTTTGCTTTTTCTGTAATAAAAAAGGACATGTTCAGAGTGTTTGCTAGAAAAAGCTCAGATCGAAACTTACAACCATTCCAGGCCCTTTGCTTCGCGCCGGATTCGAGCCATGGATACTGAGGTTCGTGAAACTTCGCCCATGGAAATTCATGTAGTTCATTCCACTCCATCCAGTGCCACTCTCTCTAACAGAACTGTGTTCGTCCCACAAATAGTGTGCGTCGACATCGCCGGAACTCCCGTCGAGTCGCAAGTGATTTTGTACCAGTGTCAGTTCACATTGCATGAGACAGTCGCTCTTGTCGTCAGCAGGACAATAAACTTTTTGTGTACTTGGACATTAATAGCAAAGTGATACCATTCCAGCTCGATACCGGGGTTGCAGATTCACTGATAAATCGAGACTCTTACAAACTGCTGGGCACACCTCCGTTGCGTGCCGCAAATGTTAAGTTAGCTAGCTATTCATGTCAAGAGATCCCTGTGTTAGGACAGTGCAGCCTTCTTGCAACATACAAGAACAAACAAAACTTGTTTCATTTTATGTCCTTCGTTCTTCTTCTGCAGAGAAGTTGTTTGGTTTCGGTTTATTTCAGTTGTTCAACTTGTCTGTAGTAAACCAGGTCCTATCAGTGAACCAGACTATGCCTTCTGACAGTGTTTCTCGTCTATGTGAAGAATTTGCAGACATTTTTGCACTGGGCCTATGTTGCGCTAAGAACTATAAAGCACATTTGGAACGGAAAGTAAATGCGCAATCGAAATTTTTCAGAGCACGCAATGTTCCCCATGCGTTGCGTGATGAAGTCGCAAAAACATTACATGATTTGGAATCACAAGGTGTGATTGAACGTGTGCAGGCTTCTCTCTGGGCATCACCCTTAGTTATTTTGCCAAAACCTTCTGGAAAATTGAGACTTTGCGTGGACTTCAAGCCAACAGTGAATCCACAACTAGTGATTGCAACTTTTCCTTTACCCCACCTGGAAGATCTTTTTGACAAACTGCCCGGGTAAATATTTTTCGAAGTTGGACCTCGCAGATGCGTACTTGCAAATACCGGTGGACGAAGAATCCCAGCGCGTTTTGGTGGTTAACACGCATCTTGGGTTGTATCAATTCAAACGACTGCCATATGGGTGTGCATCCACCCCTGCATTGTTTCAGCAATATCTATGAACTGTTTGTGCGTCGGTCCCTACTGCAGCAAACTATCTGGACGATATTGTGATCTCCGGAAAGACAGAAGAAGAAAATTTAGCCAATCTCAGAACATTATTTCAGGTCTTGCGACAAAATTGTCTTCGCTTACTGGAGGACAAAGGTGTGTTTTTTGCTCGTGACTTGCCATACCTGGGACATGTACTCAATGCCTAAAGTATACATCCCAGTCCCACGCACCTCCGTGACATACAAGACTTGCCTTCGCCGCAGAATTTGAAGCAGCTCCAGAGTGTGCTGGTAAAAATAAACTATTGTCACCGATATGTGCCACATGCCTCTTCCATTTCAGCTCCGCTTCGCTTACGCTGTAAAGGTGTTCCGTTCGTCTAGACGACGGAATGCGAACGCGCCTTTCCCCAGTTGAAATCGGCGTTGCTTTCCAATACTTGCCTTACGCCATTCGATCCCCGGAAGCCCCTTTTGTTGATGGTGGATGCATCGGATTTCGGGATCGGTGCTGTGCTTGCGCATAAAGATGGATCGCACGATCGCCCTATTGCCTTTGCGTCCAAATTGCTCTCGTCTGCGCAAAGAAATTACTCACAGATCGAGAAAGAAGCATTGGCTCTCGTATTTGGTGTTACCAAGTTTCATGATTTCTTGTATGGTCGTCACTTTACCATCATCACAGTCCACAAACATTTGACATCGCTTTTTCATCCGAACAAGCCTGTACCTTCACGTAGAGCTCAAAAATTCATTTTCTGGTCTATTTTCCTCTCGCAGTACCGCTACGATATCTTGTATCGGTCCACTGCTAAGCACGGAAAAGCCGATGCGTTGTCCCGCTTGCCTGTTGTTGAGGATAGGGCATTCGATTCCTCCGAACTTGCTTGCATGTTCATTGATGCGGAAACCGATGACGTGGTCGAATCGTTTCCGATTGATTTTCGTCGTGTAGCTACAGCAACAACTGCCGACCCTATCCTTGCTACCGTTCTGCGTTTTGTTGCTACGCAATGGCCCTTGTCAAAGTCACAGATCGGGGACCCGTTGGTTCGCCGATTTTTTGCTCGCAAGGAGAGACTTTTTGTTCGACGTGGTGTTTTGCTGTTGCTTTCTGATAATGATCAGTCCAGGGTCGTGGTCCCACGTTCGTTACAGTCCTCTGTCTTACAGCTTCTCCACCAAGCACATTGGGGTATAGTGAGAACGACACAACTTGCTCGTCAGCACTGTACTTGGTTCGGAATCGATGCCGCGATTACGAATATGTGCTCTTCTTGCATGGTGTGTGCCGAACCACAGTTAGCACCACTGCGGAAATTCTTTGCATGGCCAAAAGCCACTTCCCATTGGCAACGCTTACACATCGATTTTGCTGGTCCATTCTGGAATGCTCCATGGTTGGTTGTGGTAGATTCAATCAGTAATTTTCCTTTCGTTGTCCGGATGTCTTCCACGACGTCATCTGCCACCATCCAAGCGTTATCTGCTATACTTTGCATTGAAGGTCTTCCACAGACTATTGTTTCCGACAATGGCCCACAATTCATGTCCGCAGAATTTCAGTCATTTTTCAAGGCCAATGGTATTCAACATCTGACGTCCGCGCCGTTTTCGCCACAGTCAAACGGTGCCGCTGAACGATTGGTCAGGACTTTCAAGTCACAGATGTTGAAGTTGAAAGCGTCGCATTCTCGGGAGGACGCGTTATTGCTCTTTTTGTCCTCGTATCGCTCTCAGCCCCGAGATGGTCGCTCGCCGGCTGAGTTGCTTCACGGTCGTCATCGTCGAACCTTGATGTCTTCGCTACATCCGCCGCATCATGTTTCTGTGCAGCGGCAGACACCTGCATTTGCTCCAGGCGAGGTTGTCTACTATCGAGGTTCACGGTGTTGGCTCGAAGGGCGCATTCTTCGCTGCCTCGGCCGCGCTATGTATCAGGTTTTGGGGGCCTCTGGCGAGGTGGGCCGGCATCTCAACCAGCTGCGCCTCTGTCGTCGCACGGGCTCTCCCGCTCGCCGTCTGCTTTCAGCGACGGTGCCGTCCGGTCAGCGCCCTGGGGACCCATTTAAAGGCTCGCCTCAGCCCCAGGTGTTACCGACGCTGCCTTCCATTTTGCCCCATGGCAGCGCGCCGCCGCCGCCGCCTGTTCTCCCGCCGGCGACGCCCGCAGTGGACGCTTCGCTGCAGCCGCCGGGCGCCTCCCTGGGTCACGCGCCGCCGATCGCTTCCCGGGACCAGGTGTCCACCGACATGGAAATCTTGCCCCCTCCGGACCATGTGTCGTCTTCGCGCCGGCCGCGGTGGCCGTGCGGTTCTGGCGCTGCAGTCCGGAACCGCGCGGCTGCTACGATCGCAGGTTTGAATCCTGCCTCAGGCATGGGTGTGTGTCATGTCCTTAAGTTAGTTAGGTTTAAGTAGTTCTAAGTTCTAGGGGACTTATGACCTAAGATGTTGAGTCCCACAGTGCTCAGAGCCATTTGAACCATTTATTTGTCGTCTTCGCCCTTCGGGTGCCCCGGCCCGATGGAGGTCGACCCTTCGGCCCGTCCTGTCTCTCAGCGGGCGCATACACCACATGTTGGCGTGCACCCTAGAGCAGGTTTTCAGGCGTTTCCTAGCTCCCCTCGGTCCGAATGGCAGGGTGCGGCTGGCACAGCCTCCCTTGTCGTTAGGCTCCCCACCTCGTCGCATACGTCAACATGGGGTCCTCCCCACGCAACCGTACGCCGATTTGAGGGGGAGGAATGTGGTGTCACCGCCAGACACCACACTTGCTAGGTGGTAGCCTTTAAATCAGCCGCGGTCCGGTAGTATACGTCGGACCCGCGTGTCGCCACTATCAGTCATTGCAGACCGAGCGCCGCCACACGACTGGTCTAGAGTGACTTCCTAGCACTCGCCCCAGTTGTACAACCGACTTTGCTAGCGATCGTTCACTGACAAAATACGCTCTCATTTGCCGAGACGATAGTTTAGCATAGCCTTCGGCTACGTCATTTTCTGCGACCTAGCAAGGCGCCATATTCAGTTACTATTGATATTGTGAATCATGTACCGTAAGGAGCGATGTTCATCATTAATGGATTAAAGTTAAGTATTCCACCAGATACGTCCATTTTTCTAAAGTCTAATTTCCTTGTCCTATTCCAGACCTCCCGCCAGCCTGCGTGAGCTAAAACCCGTGCCTTTAGGCCTCCTCTAGTAACATGGTGTTGGCTCTCCTGCCAAATCACAACACTTTTAATATCTTATCAAAAAATTCCTACTACTTCACATTCACGCCGTACATTTCTGATTGTCCTATGCTAACCAAAAACTCGAGTCGGCAACCTTATTTTTCCCTCTCTACACTTTTACACATTCCATATCATATCCCAATGAAACTTCATGTCTCCCTCTCGCAGTCAATGAAATCCTTCACAATGTTTGTAAATCCTTCCGACTGCAACATGCACCATACTAGTCCACTTCACTAGATGAGGAATTCCCTTCCACCTTTCTCTACGTCTTTTCTCTTCATACGACAGGCTGGGTTACATCCCACTCCCTTATGGTTTCTCTGTTTCCTATCATCCTTTCCTTTAACGACTCAAACCTTTATCTCTATGGCTGCAACCCACGAGACCTGTTTGTTTATATCTACAACAATGGCATTAGAGAATAATCATTTTTTGGCTGAAACTCTACTCTTTTCCCTGTTTGCTTCCTAATCTGTAATAGGGAAGTGTGATTCCCCTTGATAAGCGAATTCAGAGCACTATACAATCAAATCCTGTTCTCAACTCTAAAGGAAGTATCAGAAGACCAAGACACATCATACACAGGCACACAAGACACACACACACACACACACGCACACACACACACACACACACACACACACACACACACACACACACACACACACACACACACACACAGCCGGCCGCTGTGGCCCAGCGATTCTAGGGACTTCAGTCCGGAACCGCGTTGCTGCTACGGTCGCAGGTTTGAATCCTGCCTCTGGCATAGATGTGTGTGATGTCCTTAGGTTAGTTACGTTTAAGTAGTTCTACGTCTCAGATGTTAAGTCCCATAGTGCTCAGAGCCGTTTGAACATACAGACACACACAACCAAACAAGCAAAAACATACACACGCAAACACACACATACAAAAACACCTCCACAGCCCGTCTAGCAGTGCGCATTATGAATCTCCGCTCAAACATTCTTTACAAGCACGAGAACGCAAGATGTACAAAAAGTAAGTACACACTTCTACAGGCATAATCTGCCCCCCCTCCCCAATCAACATTCCACAAAGCCTTATCACAATCATCTTACATTTCAACACATTTTTCGAAGAAATTGTAGTGTAACCTAGAAACCGCTATCCAAAGAGTATAACAGCAAATCCTTAATTACAAAACAACATAAGATAATGAAAGTAGCGCAATAGAAAAAATATCGATAATACCATATTAGGTCTAAAATTTGAGAAAGTACATGATGAAACATTAATTGGCGGGTTGGTTGATTTGAGGGAGGGGACAAGACAGCGAGGTTCAAAAACGGTTCAAATGGCCCTGAGCACTATGGCACTTGACATCTGAGGTCATCAGTCCCCTAGAACTACTTAAACCTAACTAACCTAAGGACATCACACACATCCATGCTCGAGGCGGGATTCGAGCCTGCGACCGTAGCGGTTGCGCAGTTCCAGACTGAAGCGCCTAGAACAGCTCGGCCACAGCGGCCGGCAAACAGCGAGTTCATCGGTCCCATCGGATGAGAGAATGACGGGGAAGTAAGTCGACCGTGTCCTTTCAAAGGAACCACCGCGGCATTTGCCTCAAGAGATTTAGGAAAATCACGGAAAACCTAAATCAGGATGGCCGGACGCACGTTTCAACAGTCGTTGTCCCAAATGCGAGTCGAGTGTGCTAACCACCGCGCCACCTCACTCGGTGACAAAACACTGATAAACGCTTTTTAACTGTAGATGAAATGCGGGGAGGCAATAAGCATAGCTGTGCTACAAATACCGTACAGACTTGTGAACGTCAATATGAAATACACTGAAAAGGAAATGATCGTGTGGCGTCAGTTCCCAGACAGGAAGTTCGGCCGCCAAGTGCAAGTCTTATTGAGTGTAATGCCACATTGGGGGACTTGCGCGTCGGCAGCACAACAACCAGTCTCTGAGGGGAGAAAATCTCCCGCCCCAGCCGGGAATCTAACCCGGGCCCTCGTGCATGGCATTCCAACGCGCTGACCATTCAGCTAACGGGACGGACTGAAATACATTTACTCTTCATGTTAGTATTTCCGTCAGTACTTATGGAAATGTAAATCCTAGAATATCAAAAACTTGGTGAATATCATAATTAACAAATTCATTGTATATTGTTCAAGAGATAATAAATAAAACCCGCTGAAGATGGGGAAACTTCTCCGCAACATGTGCGGGCAGTAAAAGAAGTAAAATTGTGTCTGCACAAGGCAGAACCACATATCCTCATTAGACATTACATAAGCCTAGCGATCCCACTCTTGGCTATCAGCTTCCAGTAAAGGCCCCTCAACTTTACTGAACATGCAGTACTTCATCTGAAGATCTTTTGTATCTGACTGAAAACGGAGAGAGATAGAACTTTTTTCAATATTAACACCGAAAATCATATTTTTAGGAATTTTATTAATATATGATACGAGATGGCTTTATAATTATAGAGACTGGACGTCTATGGTGGGTGGTGGAATTGGATTTGCAGAGGTCAAGAGGCCGGTAGTCCACCATCCTGGGCGGCACACCAATGGAGTGGTGAATGGACACATGGAAGTGTCTGCTGAATCATTTATTTATTGTTGATTAGCTATAGCAACCATGATGACACTCAGAGAACCAAGTCCCCTAAACGTAAGCAGTTGAAGGCCTGCAGAGAGGAGTAGCCGTCAGCAGAGTCTTGCGGGTGATTGCAGTAATTCAGAAAGGACGCAGCTCACACCAGCCGGCGGCGGCCCACAATGTTGACTATAGGTTGCCCAGCAGCACAGGACTGAACACGCCGAGGCGTGCAGTACCACACAGTGGACACAGCGTCGACTGAATGCTTCACAGCAGCAGTGTCTGCGGAAGCAGGGAGCAAAAAGCTTGTCCAAACAATCCAATCAGCGACTTCACTTACCTGGACTCGAGCTGCACGCCACTCGTAGGCAGTCATACGAGTATGTAGCCCTTCAGACGAGGTGCCTGGTAGACTGCAATTCTTCTTACTTAAAATGCGGAGTATTCATATGGGCTTGGACTATCCTTGAGATTTGCTAAAGCATCAGGTTCTGCCACTTGGTCCACAACAGAATCATGTCTCAGACGTGAAGTTATCATATCTCCCAGGCCAAAGTGCCTCTGACTTTCTGCTGAGTCTGTTATGTTGTGTGTCTGGTCCCTCTGCTTGGCCGTAGCATGCAGTAACCATCTCGACACCTTGGAGGCAGTAGCTGTTGTATCAACAGGTAGCCCCTGATGTAATTTCGCCTGGCCAGCCCAAACTGACCCGCTTCCGTGGTCACTTGTTGTATGTCTGGACACTCCACTTGGCCATAGCATGCATCTCGACACCTTGGGGACAGTAATTGTTGTATCAACAGGTAGCCCCTGACGTAATTTCGCCTGGCCAGCCCAAACTGACCCGTTTCCGTGGCCACTTGCATTAGCCATGGAAAGTCTCTCAGTTTTGCTTAAGCATCCCCAGCTGGGACATAACATGGATCTTGTCGAGGTGGGGTGACTGTTGTCTTAGTGACAAAGGAACCCGTATCATAGGCACAACCACAATGGAAGCGTATCTGTGCAGATGCCAGACAGACACATGGTGTCTGAGGACAGCTGTAGCCTTTTCAGTAGTTGCAAGAGCAACAGTCTCCACGACAGTGATCTATCCTTCTAGTAACAGCCAACATGGCCTTACTGTGCTGGTATGGCAGAAAGGTGAAAGCAAGGGGAAACTAGAGCTGTGATTCATTTTTCCCTAGGTCATGCTGCTCTACTTATGATGATATAAGCCTCTTGGATAAAGAACTCCAGAGGTTAATTCGATCTCTGAGGGGGGGGGGGGGGGGGCTGCTCAGGAGGAATTCGGCATCATGAATAACAAAACTGGCGTTCCAAGGGACAGAGGGTAGAATGTTAGATTCTTTAAGTGGGTAGGTAGCTTAGAGAATCTGAAAAGGTTGCACAGATTATCATTTAATCTTCGTAATATTTGGTTTAAGAATCATGAAGAACATTTTACACATGGAAGAGACCTGGAGGCACACGGAAATGCAGACTGATTATGCAGATTAGTCAGAAATAGTCTGAAAAGTTTGTAAGGGTGTTGCAGGGGATGTTGGGTTTCAAATAATTGTTAAGAAAATATTCGATACGGTGTGCCGTTTCCGGGTTATCTGGAAGTGAGGTTAGGAAATCGTACCGTCCCATACGTAAATTCAAGCTGCCTGCCAATTTATCCGTCTGAAAAAACCATATTTTATGTATATATGAGGTGTCTGTTCTTTCTGACATGTCCGAAAGAACAGATACCACATATGTAATTAAAGCGAGACTGGCCAATGAGCCATTCAGTGGAGTTGCACACCACGCCTGAACTCTTACGGCAATCGGCGGAATCTCGCAAATAATGAGAATAATGGCCAGGGGCAGTACGTCAGTAGTGTGCGGATAACTGGAGAATTTGGGTGTGACGATTGGCGTGAGGCCGGCCAGAGTGGCCGAGCGGTTAAAGGCGCTACAGTCTGGAACCGCACGACCGCTACGGTCGCAGGTTCGAATCCTGCCTGGGTTGTGTGTGATGTCCTTAGGTTAGTTAGGTTTAAGTAGTTCTAAGTTCTAGGCGACTTATGACCACAGCAGTTGAGCCCCATAGTGTTCAGAGCCATTTGAACCATTTGATTGGCGTGATCAGGTAATCCGCGCAGCTGCGATAGGCATTGTACCCAGTTGGCCCAGTGCATCTCCCTAGTAAGTAGGAGGCCTGGGTGCAAATCCCGGTCTGGCAAAAATTTTCAACTATGCTCACTGATGTAAATCAACGTCCAGTATCAGCTACATGTCGTTATTCCCAGATGTGTTGACATGCCTCGCTAAACGCTGCACAGCGTGGAGCTCGCTGAGAGTGGGGTACTTCGCTGGCCGTGTGTCGCTGTACCTTGTGAGTACAACATGGCCACACAACTATGGAAGCTCAGATTAGGATGTCTACGTTGTGGTTCGGATATGACAGACTGAATTTGTTTGAACTCGACGATCGTTTGTTGGAAAGGAGACATTTATAAGATGATAACGTTCATGGATATCCACCTCCATAGCTGTCAGCGCTGCAGAATTCCATGCGAAGGGCCTGGGTTCCATTCCCGACCGTGTGGGAGATTTTCTCCTTTCGTGAACAGGATGTTTTGTTGTCTCAATCAACTACACGCAAGTTACCGAAATGACGTCAACTAAATGGACTTGCACCAGGCAAACGGCCTACCCGACGGGAGGCCCCAGTCACACGCATGTTCACTGATTGGCATATGATTTCCTTGTTAATGCAGTTATGTTAATGTCCGAGACGTTGAAACATGTATCCAGATTATGAGAAAAACAGGCGGTTTCTCGAACTTTCTGTATTCCAATCTAGTTCAACTGCGATTACCTTTGCTGGTTTGTGGTTGCGACCTGTGTGCATATTCAACCTTCCATTTTATCTAGGGTCCGATTTCATCGAACAAGCGTTAATGCTTTATGGCAAGGTTTTACATGTTACTGGGGAGGAATGGACAGATAAAAATCATTTCAATGTTGACAATTGGGTGCGAAATGATTGAATTGACCTTCATAAGCATATTTCGTCGTATTTTATGGTTCAAGCCTTCAGAGCCTTTGTTGTTTACGATGAGCAACAAAGAATCTGTGTGGATGCGCGGATAATCTTAAGGCTCTCTGCACCGGTGTAAAATCCTTACAAAGTGAAAACTATGCACTCACCACCACAGACGACGTGCGACATGAACAAAGACTGACATATGTGCAGACTTGTCAGCCCCATCACAGCGAACAGGGCATTGTCAATGCCCTGACATATCACGTCGGGGAATCAGGATTCAACTGCACATAGCGTGCTGACGAACGAACAGAGTCCAACGACTACCCTGCCGAAATGTTCAAACAGGTCTCTCCAGGGAAGATTAATCCCCAGACCTTAAATGGTAGCAAGACACCTAGGAAAAAAATACAATGGTTCTTAAACATTGCGATGAAGCACAAGGCTGCAATCAAGATGATGTTCCAGTGTTTACAGTAGGCAGAGACATGCTAGTTGACAAGGACACAAACCACAACGATCGAACATTCAACGACCTATCCTATCATCCAATATCAAATAAGGACAATTCAAAAAAAGTCATCTAAACAAAAGAAATGGCCCCCTAGAATACAAACTCAGTAATTAGAAAGTAAAAGGACACACAGCAGAGAAATCCCTAAGAAATCTCAGACGGGAGAAATGGCAGTGGCTGATGCAAAGAGGATAATGGGTCCCATTCAGAATGAGTACGTTGGTGTGGGCTTAGACGAACACACGAACACAACCATGTCTGCAATTTAGTGATGCGACAGATCTCTGCTTCCGCAACTGCGGCAGTTCCGCAAATTTGTTTCACATACGCTTCCGCATCCGGTTCCGAATTTTTATATCGGAAATTTCAACAATGGTGACATTGTCGATGCGCGCACTTATTGCCCCATCGCGCCAGCTGCTGTGCAGACGGGAGTTTGTTGGGTGGGTCTTGCAGCAAGCCGACACGTGCCCGTAGCGATTGTTGTGTTTCTTGGATTATTAAGCAGTGATCTTTGTGCATCGCGGGGAAAGTGTAGCGTTTTGTCGCTCGCCTTCCTACTTTGTGTTGCTGTGTAATACTCTCGCTCTCTCTCTCTCTCTCTCTCTATTCGTTTAGTCGGTTCCGACTCTTCGTGACCCCATGAACCAAATCACGCCACTTTTTCCTGTCTTGCACTTTCTCCCGTAGACCTTCCAGCTTCTGTGATGCCATCGATCCATCTCATCCTCTGACGTCCTCTTCTTCTAGTTTCTTCAATCTTCCCCAGCATTAATGTTTTTCCAGCGAGGCATGCCTTCGCATTGTGTGTCCAAAGTAGGTCAGATTTTGTTTTAACATTAGACCATCCAGGGAGAAATCTGGTTTTATTTGCTCCAATATTGATCTGTTGGTTCTCTTTGCAGTCCATGGAACTCTAAGAAGTTTCCTCCAACACCACAATTCGAAGGAGTCAATTCTTCGCCGTTCAGCCTTTCTAATGGTCCAGGTCTCACATCCATACATCACAACTGGAAAGACCATAGCCCTCACAATACAGATCTTTGTTGCTAGTGTTATGTCTCTGGACCTTATAATCTTGTCAAGGTTTGACATCGCCTGTCTACCGAGCAACAGGCGTCTCCGGATTTCATGGCTGCAGTCGCCATCAGCAGAGATCTGGGAACCGAGATAACTGAATGTGGTCACTACCTCCATGGTTTCTCCTGCTATATCCCACGAATTGGTAGGTGTAGTTGCCATAATTTTCGTTTTCTTCACATTCAGCATAAGACCGGCCTTTTCACTTTCGTCTTTCATCTTCAGTAAGAGTGTTCTCAATTCTTCTTCACTTTCTGCTAACAGGATCCTATCATCCGCGTACCTGAGGTTGTTTACATTTATTCCAGCTATTTTAATTCCTGTTTCTCCTTCATCTAGCCTCGCATTCCTCATAACATGTTCTGCATACAGATTGAATAAGTACGATGATAGTATGCAGCCTTGCCGGACCCCTTTCTGAATCTTTATCCATTTCGTTGTTCCATACATAGTTCTCACCGTGGCTTCTTGGTCAAGGTATAAACTCCGTATCAGATGAATGAGGTGATCTGGTACACCCATGTTTTTCAGTACGTTCCATAATTTGTTGTGATCGACGCAGTCAAAGGCTTTGGCGTAGTCAATAAAGCAGAGGTACCCATCTTTCTGGAATTCTCTCGCTTTTTCCATAATCCACCGAATGTTAGCAAGTTGACCTCTAGTTCCTCTTCCTTTCCTAAGTCCAGCTTGTTCTTCTGGTAGCTCTCGATCTAGATATTGGCGAAGTCTATTTTGTAAGATTTTCAACATAACTTTGCTAGCATGTGAAATAAGTGCGATTGTTCGGTAATCTGAGCATTCTTTAGAGCTTCTCTTCTTTGGATTGGGGATGAATACTGATCTTTTCTAGTCTTCTGGCCACTGTGTAATACTACTACACTGTATAGTGTTTTTTATTTAGTCAACAGTTTTGTGGCGTAGCGTTAGTTAAGAGTGCAATAATGAAACCAAAAACAAGTCTTATTTTGAATTATTTTGCTGAGATTAAAGATTTGAGATCCAAATTCAAAATCTATGACAAAGTATATTCGCGAAATGGGCGCACGACCATTATATAGAAGAGTCATCTTAAATCATTACATGTTGAGAAATTTACAGAATTTGAGAAGTTAAATGAAACTATCAAGCTTTCAGAGGAGGCGAGAAAACAGAAGGTTAGTCAGTATTTATATAATAATTTAGTTGATACTAATAATATAGTTCGATCGTCATAGGGTGATCTCTGTCGACTGCTGGTGCAAAGCTGTTTTATCTGAGTGATTCACAGTACGATAACATTGTAAGGACTCACCCCAACCTTAGTTCTGGTCGGATCGTGTTGGTTCAGGTCGATAGATATTGTGCCTTTCTCGTTGCTGCCAGTACTGAATGATATAAGCATTTAACAGTCTGTGGAAAGGAATAAATACACCATGTAGTACGTGAAACTACACGAGTGTGTGTTGGCACTACACGAAATTTAAACTAGTTATACGTCCTGCCCCTCACACAATCTGAAGTGAGCACTTAAAAAGTTATCTCACTGTGTATAAAAACGTTTCTAAGAATCTTATCTTTCATTTATCTATAGAAAAGTGATGGTATGCAGGTAACTGTTTATAATATGAACCAATACCAATCGGCCGGCCGGAGTGGCCGAGCGGATCTAGGCGCTTCAGTCTGGAACCGCGTGACCACTACGGTCTCAGGTTCGAATCCTGCCTCGGGCATGGCTGTGTGTGATGTCCTTAGGTTAGTTAGGTTTAAGTAGTTCTAAGTTCTAGGGGACTGATGACCACAGATGTTAAGTCCCATAGTGCTCAGAGCCATTTGAAACAACCAATACCAATCACGTTGCATTTACTCTGTATAATGTTAATTTATTTATTGTATTTTGTTCTCCATATTGTATATAAGGTGTCAATAGCTTCTTTAGCATCATCAGGTCTGAAATAAACACTGGATATGGTAAACAAGTTAACCAAACCTATTATGCAATATGAAGAATAAAATCCAATATTTACAAATTAACGCCCTACTCAGAAACTGCAGCGTCATTTATAAATTGGTCCAGAAACGTTTCTTTAACAATTGTCGCTTCAGCTGGGCACACTGCGAATTATTGACGTGCTCTACTTAACAATTTGGAATTTTATTTTTATATTACATTTTATGTATTTTATTTCTTGATGTATTTCACTATTTTTATTTTGTTATTGTTATAGGTTTCTTTTACTCCGCCCAAAGACGCTAAAAACGACTTACGAGCTTCAAAGTCTGTAAGTAAATGATTACTGGGATTCCTCACACCTAAAGTCTCAACAAATGGATCGTGTGATTGCTGAAATGATTGCCCTCCAGAACTTATCGTGTAATTTTGTCGATGGTACCGGCTTTTGCAGAGTAATGAATGTTGGTCTTCCAAAGTATAAGTTGAAAGGTCGTGACTTTTCTTACTTTGTATTTGTGTGATAAATTGTACAACAATCTAGCAAGAAAAATCAATAACTTACTTGAGAATTTGGAAAAAATATCTTTCACAACTGATTCAAAGTTTAATCTACATTGTGAAACTTCATAACTTAGTTTGACTTCTAATGGTATTTCAAAGAATTTTTACATGATGTCTATAATTTTGAAATGTGAAGTCATGACTGGGTGTCATGCAGGTGACATAACACCGACCAAATTTGAAACGATACTTCAAGTGTGGGGCATAAATCACCAAGTTGTACGTGGTATTGTTCGTGATCGTATACCTAATGTGATTAAAGTGTTGCAATTGTCTGGCTTTGATGATGTAAATTGTGCAATACATCAGGTACAACTTTCTACTCGCGCCTCTGTGGAATCACATGAGTGGCACCTACAACCTACTGTTACATTGAAAAAAAAAATGTCACTCATTTCAATCATTCCTTGGTCGCACAAACCGATCTGGCAAAAATTTAAAGGAAACGTCTTAATCAACCTGCTTTGTCTGTCATTCAGGATTGCCCAACACGATAAATATTGTGAAATATACATAAATGGATATGAATTTGATGGTATTATTTAGAGTGAGTAGTGTATGCGTTTTATGAAAATCGTATCTTTTAATACAATTTATTTTACTTCCAGCTGGAATCCCGCTTCTATGTGATGGAACGATTTTCAAAGCTCAAGGATTCGCCAACTTTGTACTTACGTTCAAATCCAATCACGATGATCTCTACTGAGGACTGGAGAAATGTCCAAAAATTTGTACAGGTAATGAAACAATTCGAAGAAATTGCTAGAAAATTAGACAGTTCTCAAGCGAGCATTTCGTCAGTCATACCGCTAAATCAAGTTCTTGTGACTACATTACAGCAAGAAGAAACAAAGACAGATACTTCAGAACAATTCCAAAATTTAGCAAGAAAATTACATGATGAAATAAATTCAATCACGAGATTTGGAGAACTGACCAAAATCGATAAGTACACAATTGCGACGTATTTAGATCCGCGATAAAAGTCAAAATTTTTCAATACGTCATCACAGAGCAAGTTGAGTCCTGAAAACTCAATTTGATGGTGATGAAAGCCAGAGATCCCAACTCATCTCAAGATGGCTGCATACCTAATAGCTCTAAAAGGTGCCGATATGAACTTGAAAATCAGCCTTCAAGAAGTTTGGCTAAGTAGCAGAATTTTCTAAAAGATGATGTGGTGGAAATCAAATGGACACAAGTACCACCGCGGCGCGGGGTAGCTGAGCGGTCCAAGGCGGCTTGCAACGATTCGCTCGGCTTCCCCTGTCGGAGGTTTGAGTCCTCCCTTGGGCATGGGTGTGTGTGTTGTCCTTAGTGTAAGTTAGTTTAAGTTCGATTGAGTAGTGCGTAAGCCTAGGGACCGATTACCTCAGCAGTTTGATCCCATAGAACTTACCACAAATTTCATTTCAAGTACCACCTGCCGCTAGCTCGCCAGCGTCTGTCAGCTCCTCCCAGTAGCGTATCCAGTGAACAATTACTCGATGGAGCTGGCCCCATATACGAAGAACATGGAAATAGATTGTAGGGTGAAAAAGAGACAAAATTACTTTTTGTAAATATAATCTGCCATTGATAAATTTTGCGTATTTATATAATGAAATACAGGGTGATTCAAAAAGAATACCACAACTTTAAAAATGTGTATTTAATGAAAGAAACATAATATAACCTTCTGTTATACATCATTACAAAGAGTATTTAGAAAGGTTTTTTTTCACTCAAAAACAAGTTCAGAGATGTTCAATATGGCCCCCTCCAGACACTCGAGCAATATGAACCCGATACTCCATCTCGTTCCACACTCTGTGTAGCATATCAGGCGTAACAGTTTGGATAGCTGCTGTTATTTCTCGTTTCAAATGATCAATGGTGGCTGGGAGAGGTGGCCGAAACACCATATCCTTAACATACCCCCATAAGAAAAAATCGCAGGGGGTAAGATCAGGGCTTCTTGGAAGCCAGTGATGAAGTGCTCTGTCACGGGCTGCCTGGCGGCCGGGTAGTTGACGTTCAGGTAGTTATGGACAGATAAGTGCCAATGTGGTGGCGCTCCATCCTGCTGAAATATGAATTGTTGTGCTTCTTGTTCGAGCTGAGGGAACAGCCAATTCTCTAACATCTCCAGATACTGTAGTCCAGTTACAGTAGCACCTTCGAAGAAAAAGGGACCAAAAACTTTATTGGCTGAAATGGCGAACAAATGTACAACTAAATGAAACTTTATAGCTCCCTTAATTCGCCGACAGATAGTGCTTAGCTCTGCCTTTTGTCGTTGCAGAGTTTTAAATTCTTAAAGTTGTGGTATTCTTTTTGAATCATCCTGTATAGTGTCTGATAAAGAACTGTTACTTTTTTCCTAATTTATACACTTCCACTACCGCATCCGCTTCCGCTTCCTCTAAAATTCGCCTTTGACATTTGTTTCCGCTTCTACTTCTATTATCACACTTCCGTCGCATCGCTAGTTACCATCTTCCCTGTCTGTTCTGGATGAGAGTGTGCTTTGGTAGGAAGATACTAAGCAGTAGTAAACATTTATACGCAGACTTACAAGCTGGTTACAGTCAATGTCTCCCTGATAAGTTTGGCGGTAAAATTACGATGTTTGAACGATTATCTCTATGCCGCTGACATAGATGCTACTATGTTACAAGATAATAACAACGATTGTAGCGCACATAATAGGTTATGAAGCAATCGTCAACACCGTAAATGAAGGAGAATCAGCAGTTTTGTTCAAAGAGGGCATCGCATGTCGAAATGAAGATATTTTAGAGACAGGCAGTGGTAATTATACAACCTCAATATCTCATTTTAACTAACGTTTACGCGTCGTCTGGGACTAATGAGAGACGGCAGAGAAGTGACTTTTATCGGAATGGGTAGTTCAACTGTTAAAGAAGGTTGGGGCGGCTGCCATACTTGCCGGAGATTTTATCATGCAGACCAGACAGCTAATTTTAATTCTTTTCGAGAGCTACAAACATTGGTCAATGAATTCCAACAGTAAGACACGTGGACTTACTTTAATCCCCACCTTACCGACTACACTTATGTCAGTGGCCCGTAAGCAGGCAGGACAGACAGAAGCTAAAGAATTTATGTGGAATATCGATGACTGTGAGATATGGCCTACAAACGTGTACGACTGTTATGCATACCACGTTTCATTCAGGTACACCCAACAAAAAAATTTTCGTGGGCGTGGGATATGGCAACTTAAAGTCTCACTATTACAGGAAGCTGAACTGAGGCAACAGGTAAGACAAACTTGGCACAAATGCTTAGGCTCCCAAACTAAGTATCTGGAGCGAATAATTTGATGGATCAAACATAAAAAACCTTTAATTTATAAGTGTATTATACAATATGCAAAGGCTGAAGCATATTAGCGTAAACAAACGGCGGAATATTACTTCTCCTGTTTTTTGAGACCTTTAAAAACAACCAAATGGCCTTTCGACTGACATAAAAAAGCTGCGTACTTCGTTATACCACGTAATAAGGGAGACACGCGGAGGGAGACAGAGAATAATAACCGCGCTTGCGCACCATGAAGGAGGAGAACACAGTACTCAGATCGCCATAAAGCAATAAGTGGCGAGGTACTATAGGGATCTCTACGCTGGATCGGAAATGGGTAGATTGGACGGTGAAGAACTTTTAGCACACTTTACGACAGGAATACGAGAGAGGGACAGTGTCAGTCTAATCGAAAATATAACTCAGGGAAAAAAAATTAACGGTGCTACGAGGAAGAAGTCAGCTGGTCCCGATGGTCTCCAGGTTGAATTTTATGTATGTATGTGGGACATAATAGAGAATGAACTCACAGAGATGTATGAGTTATTAGCTAACCAGACGTTATCTCCAACATTTACGAAGGGAATTCTTGTACTCAGCTCCAAAACACCAAGCAGCAAGAGGCTTTATGATTAAAGACCTCTCACTTTACTCAACGCTAACTTTAAAATTCTCACCCGTATTCTGAATACAAGGATGAACCCACTCCTTAAAAATGTCATAGGTCCTTACCAGACGAGCACAATAGAGAGAAAGTCAATGGTAGACATCTTATGTGAGTACAGGAACATCACAAACCTCACTTGGATAAGTGACGGTAATCTTTCTTTATTGTTTTTAGACTTTAATAAATCCTTGTATAGGATCAATCAAGGCTTCTTACTCAGCATCATGCACAAAATGGGTTTCAACGATCACTTTATAACTCTCATACGTAAATGTATCTGTGGTGTTTTTTCAAGGATTAAAATCAATAGACAACTGACTGAAGCGTTTCCAGTTCAACAATCATACGTCAAGATCTCAGCTGGGATGCTGGTTACCTTCCTCGCTATGCTCATCTTCAACATCTACACTGCATCCAGCATTCTCACCCATGGGGACAATAACGTCTTCCATAATGTGTGGTGTAACTGGCTGTCGGTCTTTCCCAGCAGCGATTCTCAAATCGCCGTTAATTCCAACTACGGACTCTCAGTATTCCTTTAATGCGTCGATATTTGCGAAGAGCAGCAGCGCTATTTCTGTTGTTTTGACAAAACAGCTGCTCACCCTGTCCAGCAGAGCCGTGTTGACTGCCTACCTACCACTTCAATGCCCACTGATGCTTGTGTTTCAGCCCAGCGTTGCCGTACCAGCACCGGCGTCTGACTCCCAAGTCGTGTCACCTAACAGTACAGACAACAGAAATCCTGCAGCGCACAGCCTGAACCAAATTCCTATCCAGTTTGGTACCCATACACTACTGGCTCAAGTAGCGAAGGTTTAATCAAAAGCACCCTGTACTCTGCTGGGGATTAAAGAATGATCATAGTAATCGTACGGTAGGAGCCTGCCTAGGAACTGTAGCAGGACATGCCAAAGGAATATTTTTTGCACAACTGCGTTTAGTTTATCGGGAAGTGCGTAACTTTAAATGACAATACCATCCCATATATTCACACAGAAATTTCATTAATAGGGTCAGTACGGGATTTCACTATCGCATAGACGGCTATTCTCTCTGTTGAACAAGCCCTGTCTTGTAAAAAACGTGGCTTCATCTATAAACAACACGAAAGCAGACGAATTGTGGTGTTCTGCATATTGGTGGAGGTACTAACTTTAAAACACAGTTTAACGTAGGACGTACGCTAGTTGCAATGACTGTAGCTTCTGTCGTTTGATATGGGCGCATTCATTGCTCATGTACGAATCGGAAAACAATTCTTTGGCCTGTGTTCAGAGCTCGTGCAACTCGTTAACTACTGGGGGCCACAATTGTCACCAATAGCGTTTAATACATTCTCTTCCATACCTGTTGTTTTGGCATACCTCACATGGCCAGTATCTTCCATTCTGACAAGGAAGGATCCAGTTCCTCATAGGCACCTATGTGCAGATGCAAGCGTACCGAGACGTCGTTGCTGTCGCTGCATGAACAGGACAATATAGCTTCGTTGTGCCGTTATTCGAATGCATACAGTGACCTTATACGCAATTTGCATCCGGAAACCTATCCCAACTACTGCGTATCACTGTTAATGTGGAGCACTACCCAAAACAGACCATAGACAGAACCGAGCAGCACTAGGTGACAGCTTCAGGGAGCAGAGTAAAGCTGACGTCTCTCTTGTAAACACCAAGTACAGTGAGTGAAGGGAAACGAGACACATAAAACATACCATCGACAGCTGCGTTGTATGTAGATATTTCCGGTGCACAAAACGAAGATTTCCAAATCACTTATTTTTTGTGCGAGTTGTGAGAGACAGGATACAAAATGACATGTAAAAGGAGCAAGTTTGTGTGCCAGTTACGACGTCATAGCTCCTGAACTATGATAGGTAGGTAGTTCCTGCTCTCACAGCGATAGTAGCATGACAGTAAGGGATACGTGTACCAAATTTGGCTGAATCGGTCCATTCGTTTACACACAAGACATCCATTTTTAAAATATATGTCGATTGCAGCCAATGAAAACCTCGTATTACATCTACCTATGAAAAACTTGATAATTCCGATAATCAGTAAATCCATTATCAAAGACAGATTTGAAAGTGCAAGGACTTCTCTCACCTCTCAATAACTAGTGTTCTACTTGATACTTACATATGTAGCAAATTTATCTGTATCACTTTATATTGTTTTTATAAGAGGCATTTTTTGCTTCGACTGTAAAATTTAACAGACTTTATTTACGAAGTTTTCATTGCCTACAAAATATTAAAAAATTAGTTTCGATTGATGTTATCTGTAGGCCTCTGGATAGTTACAGCTCTCTTCCAATTAAGTCCATAAGCTTGCGCCTGCAAAGCTAACGCTAGTAGCCAGCTCTGATACGGCGGCAGGGCAGACGTTCTGTGTCTTTGAGTCAGAGCGCGAGGGAAGTATCGGAGTCGCTGAGCTTTGACGCAACAGCTGGTGGGACGTGGCGCAGGGGGTCCATTTGTCTCTGGCAGATCAAATCAGATGGCATCAGGTGGCCGCCTCTTGTGTGGACGCACCTAACTCGATCTGAGTCGTCGCCGCAGCCGACTGGGGCTAATCGAATGACGCCCCAGAAAGCACTGTGCGGTGACCTCCCCCCCCCCCCCCCCCCCGTCCAACCCCGGCGCAAGCAATCCCTGGCCGCAGTGACACGGACGCCTCCCTACAAGAACTGCCGAGACGCAGAAGAGGCTTTCAAAATGTGACACCAGTACAGCCATATTACAGAGCCAATTAAGGCACTGAGGCGGCAATAAAGTCACCTTTCCGCTGCCACAATAAAACTTTCACGGAGGATGTGTCGTAATGAAGAGCGAAGACTGACACCTGTGCAAGTGTGTGAGAACCAACGGCGGCTGCTGTGTAAGAGCACAAGAGCACGTGAACAACCTAACTTTTGACACCTTGCGAATTTATTGGTTATTTTTCTTTCTATGCTGTTAAACGTAACGCATATAAGGCAATAGGAAATATACAGCACTAAATCTACCCCGCTGTGCTACATTGCTCCTCCAGACTCGGTGAAACTTGGTATCAGGGTCGCGAGCACACTTCCAGTTGTGCACGTTTTTGGAGCTTTTGCGCGTGTACAACTGGCGTGACGTAATTGCCTTACGGACCATGCAGATTTGATAATCAACGTGCACATGCACAGCTGGCCCACACCACTCAACTACGAGTTTACGTCAGCGCCGGCCGAAGTGCCCGTGCGGTTGTAGGCGCTGCAGTCTGGAACCACGTGACCACTACGGTCGCAGGTTCGAATCCTGCATCGGTCATGGATATGTGTGATGTCCTTAGGTTAGTTAGGTTTAACTAGTTCTAAGTTCTAGGGGACTAATGACCTCAGAAGTAGAGTCCCATAGTGCTCAGATCCATTTGAACCATTTTTTTACGTCAGCGCCACTAAGAAAAAAATGTTCAAATGTGTCTGACGTCTTATAGGACTTAACTGCTGAGGTCATCAGTCCTTAAGCTTACACACTACTTAACCTAAATTATCCTAAGGACAAACACATACACCCATGCCCGTGGGAGGACCCGAACCTCTGCCGGGACCAGCCGCACAGTGCACGACTGCAGCGCCTGAGACCGCTCGGCTAGTTCCGCGCGGCAGCGCCACTAACAAGGGAACCTCCCCATCGCACCCCCCTCAGATTTAGTTATAAGTTGGCACAATGGATGGGCCTTGAAAAACTGAACACAGATCAATCGAGAAAATAGGAAGAAATTGTGTAGAACGATGAAAAAAATAAGCAAAATATACAAACTGAGCAGTCCTTGCGCAAGATAGGCAACATCAAGGGTATTGTAAGCTCAGGAGCGCCGTGGTGTCGTGGTTAGCGTGAGAAGCTCCGGAACGAGAGGTCCTTGCTTCAAGTCTTCCCTAGAGTGAAAAGTTTACTTTCCTTATTTTCGCAAAGTTATGATCTGTTTAGTATCTGTGTTTTGCGACTGCACCGCAAAACCGTGCGATTAGTTGACGAAAGGACGTGCCTCTCCAATGGGAACCGAAAACATTTGATCGCAAGGTCATATGTCAACCGATTCCTCCACAGGAAAACACGTCTTATATATTCTATACGACACTGGTGACGGCATGTACGTCACGTGACTGGAATATGTTGTCGACCCACCTAACTTGTACACTTGACGAATGGGTAAAAAGATTCTTCTATCTTGCCCGATTTAGGTTTTCTTGTGGATGTGATAATCACTCCCAAAAAAGGGATGAAAACATAAGAATTTGTCACATAAATTGCAACAAATGAATGGTACAGTTTCACAGTAGCACAGTTTTCCCTGTGCTCTGTTTAATGTTTTTAACTTTTTCAAATTTTTCCGTGTGTAGACCGTCAAATCCTGCATATGTCCAAACAAATCTAAGCATGTCCTTGAATTTTGGAGAGCGAAGTTGATTATGTGCGAGTGCCTGAACTTTGAAAATTGTCTGAAAATAAAAAATTAAACTTTTCACTCGAGGGAAGACTTGAACCAAGGACCTCTCGCTCCGCAGCTGCTCACGCTAACCACGGGACCACAGCGTTCCTCAGTTCAGTTTCTCCTTGATGTTGCCTCTCTATTGCATGGAATACTCATTTTGTATATTTTGCTTATTTTTTTCATAGTTCCACACAACTCCTTCCTGTTTTCTCGATTGATCTGTGTTCAGTTTTTCAGGGCCTATCCACTGTGCCAACTTATAACTAAATCTGAGGGGGTGCGATGGGGAGGTTCCCTTGTAAGAGGTAGAACGCTGCAGGAGACTTTTATCCCCGCTCGCTTGGCCCAAGTCCCGCAAAACAGTAGCACATTCCTCGGATGAGCCAATTCACTCATCATATAGTAAAATTAGGTCGGACATCAGTATATGTTATAGTTATACTGATAGAAAAACCTATGTTGTGGGGTTCTGACGGGATACAATACGGGCTGTATCAAAAAGAATCATCCCATTTGGCACCTCTTAAATTAATAAGCATATACAATGAATTTTGTTTTACGATGAACGGGGAACTCAAAAAGCTTTTTTCATACCTTTTCATAGGTGCTCAATATGCCCTCCTTGTGTACGGCATATTTCAATGCTGTATTCAGACTTTTCCCATACTGCAACGAGCACGTCTTGAGTTAGAGCCCCCTACATCCGCTGTTATGCGATGTCTCAGTTCATTAATTGTTGTTGGCAATGAAGGCACATAAACAGAGTCTTTTATAAACTCCCACAATACATAACCAGTCAGGTCCGGTGACGTAGGAGGCCAGTAATGTAAGAGTTAATCATTTGGTTCACTGCGACTGATCCATCGTTCAGTAACGCCTTGATTTTGAAAATTGCCGCACTTCCAGGTGCACTGTGGCAGTGGCAGTGCCCCCTCCAATTCGTAAATGAAGTGGTTCGAATCAGTCTCCAACTGTGGGAAAACAAGGTTCTCATGCTTCCTGTAACAGTGTTCTCGCCAAAGAAAAATGGACCATACACCTTTTCCCATGAAACTGCACAAAGTACTTTAAATTTTGGAGAGGCCCTCTCATGTTGTACAACTTCATGTGGCTATTCTGTACCCCATATTCTCACATTATGACGGTTCACCTTTCCATTTAAATGGAATGTTGACTCATTACTAAACACTAAGCATGGAAGAAAACTGTTATCCTCCATCTTACCAAGAACGAAATTACAGAATTCCACACGTTGTTGTTTGTTACCTTCACGAAGATTTTGCGGTAGCTGAATTTTGTATGGTTTCATGTGTAAACGTCGACGCAACACACGCCAGACGGACATCGGGGGCATGTTGAGCTGTCTGTCTCCACGGCGAACGGATTTCTGCGGACTCCTTGTGAAACTGTGGCCGATGCGTTCGATGTCTGTGCCAGGCACTCGGGGACGGCCCGGCGATTTTCCTTTACTCAGGCAACATATTTTTCGGAATTGTTCATGCCATTGTAGAATGCTCTGTGCTGTAGGAGGATCCACACCATACCTAGTACGAAAGTAACACTGAACAGTTATTACTGACCCACACTGCACAAAACGTAGAACACAAAACGCTTTCTCTTGTCCCGACATCATTTCTAATAGAACGGAAGTGGGCGCACACTGCTGCTACCTAGCGGGAACCATGTAAAACTCGAGAGGTTGCTCTTTCCAACACTATGATATTCACGCACATATCTCAAATAACATAATAGTTATGATTTTTAAAATCGGGTAATTCTGTTTTATAAGTCCTGTATATTAAGTTTTGGATTTTATCATCAGTAATCCATTTGAGGGGCCGAGAACCATAAAGCACATCACTGTCGATTGTGAGACTGTACTATTTTTTCACGCTTCTGACATCTGTTGATCTTATAGTGGCTCTTGTTTATCTCTAATGTACTCTCACATGGTACGTGTTTCTGAACATTCACGAAAAGCTGTCTCAGTCGTTTCTCTGATATTCACTTAAGTGTGGGGTCGAAGAGGTGTGCTCTTGGCTCTTATGCCTCTCAGCGTCTCATTTGTATTCTAGTCAAGTGACCTTGTTGGTAGTTAGAACTATTGGGATTTAATCATTTCCGCAACCGGCAGTTTGAGTTTGGAGTTGGTTGTTGGCTGTGCAGGGATCGGGTTTCCTGTGAAGTGTCGACCTGAACTCTGTTGAATCTATTTTAAGTGCTTGCAGGAAATAAAATTACCAGGAAAAGTCAGCCGCAAAGGAATCAAGGCCACCCAAACCAGACCCATTGTCTGAGAAAGTGACAAAATCGAATAAGCGTGACCACAAGGGAACACTTAACAAAGAAGTCTAGAATAAGCCTATGTTGTTGTTGTTTGAGTGCAACGTAAGAATGCCTGATTTTCAGCCCGGAAGTTAATTCGTTAAATTATACATGTATTAATGATCTTGTACATTTGTCCGACAAAACAAAAAGCACGAAAACGCCCACTCACACAAAAATGCGAAACGGAGAGTAGCGAAAGCTTAAACATTATTTTGTTCTTACCATCAACTGTACTTAATTGTAGTCAAAACAACAAAATGCCGCAAAAACTATTATTTTTTTCTTCGTATAAGTTATGCATATTATTATTATGCTTATTACTGTTATTCTGCATCTACATCTACATCTGCATGGTTACTCTGCAATTCACACTTAAGGGCCCGGCAGAGGGTTTATCTAACCATTTTCACACTACTTCTCTACTGTTCCACTCTCGAATGGCGCGTGGGAAAAAGGAACACCTAAATCTTTCCGTTCGAGCTCTGATTTCTCTTATTTTATTATGATTATCATTTCTCCCTACGTAGGTGGGTATCAACAAAATATTTTCGCATTCGGAAGAGAAAGTTGGTGACTGAAATTTCGTAAATAGATCTCGCCGCAAAGAAAACCGCCTTTGTCTCAGTGACTACCACCCCAACTCGCGTATCATATCAGTGACACTCTCACCCCTGTTGCACGATAACACGAAACGAGCTGCCCTTCTTTGCACTTTTTCTATGTTCCCTGTCAATCCTACCTGGTAAGGATCCCACACCGCACAGCTATATTCCAGCAGAGGACGGAGAAGTGTAATGTGGGCTGTCTCTTTAATGGGCTTCTCGCATCTTCCAAGTGTTCTGCCAACAAAGCGCAGTCTTTGTTTCGCCTTCCCTACTATTATATCTATGTGGTCTTTCCAATTTACGTTGCTCGTAATTGTAATTCCTAGGTGTTTAGTCGAATTGACAGCCCTTAGATTTGTACGATTTATCGTATACCCAAAATTTATCGGATTTCTTTCAGTACCGATGTGGATGACCTCGCACTTTTCTTTGTTTATTGCCAATTGCCACTTTTCACACCATACAGATATGCTCCCTAGATAATTTTGTGATAGAAATGATCGTCTGATGATTTTACTAGGCGGTAAATTACAGCGTCATCTGGAAACAATCTAAGGAGGCTGCTCGTATTATCACCTAGATCATTTATGTAAATCAGGAACAGCAGAGGGCCTACGGCACTACCTTGCTGAACGCCAGATGTTCTACTCGATGATTTACCGTCTGTCACTACCAACTGTGACCTGTCTGAGAGGAAATCACGAATTGAGTCACACAACTGAGACAATACTCCTTATGCAATCGATATGATTAATAGTCGCTTGTCAGGAACGGTATCAACAGCCTTCTGGAAATCTAGGAATATGGAATCGATCTGAGATCGAGAGCACTCATTACTTCACGTGAATAAAGAGCTATCTGTGTTGCACAAGAACGACATTTTCTGAATCCATGTTGGTTGTGTATCAATAAGTCATTTTCTTCAAGGTGATTCATAATGTTCGAGTACAGTATATGCTCCAAAATCCCACTGCAAATTGAGGTCAGTGATGTGGGTGGGTCTGTAATAATAATGAGCGTATGGTATTGGTGGCCGGGAGACCCCTCGCGGGGCTTTTCGGCCGCCGCTCCAGAAGTTATTTAACGACTTGCGAGTAAATGAGGATGAAATGATGATGAAATTCAATTCTGTAATTCAGTGGGTTACTCCTATTTCCTTTCTTGAATATTGGTGTAACCTGTGCTACTTTCCAGTCTTTAGGAACAGACCTTTCGTCAAGTGAGCGGTTGTATTGATTTCTTCGAAAGGCGCATTGTGTCTACATACCCTGAAAGAAACCTGATTGGTATATCATCTGGACCGGAAGACTTTCCTTTCTTAAGTGATTTGAGTAGTTTCGCAACACCTAAGATATCTACTTTTATGTCACTCATGCTAACAGATGTTCTGGTCTCGAATTCGGGAATATTTACTTTGTCTTATTTCGTGAAGGAATTACGGAAACCTGCATTCAGTAACTCCGCTTTAGTGGCACCATCATCGGTAACATTTCCATCGCTATCGCGCAGTGACGGTATTGACTGCTTTTTGCCACTGGTGTACTTTACATACGACCAGAATCTCTTTGGGTTTTCTAACATATTTTGAGACAATGTTTCATTGTCGAAACTATTTGAGCCTCGCTACAATAACCTTGTGTTCACTAATCCCAGGGTCCGTCATGACGCTCTCTATTAGATATGGATTACTTGTGGCTAAGAGGTCAAGTGTGTTTTCACAACCATTTACAATTATTGTCGGCTCATGAACTAATTGTTCAAAGTAGTTTCAAAGAAAGATTTCAGTACAATTTCGGAAGATGTTTTCTGTCCACCAAATTTTCGCCAACAAATCGAGAGTAGTTGAAGTTTCCACCAATTATAACTGTATGAGTGGGGTACTTATTTGTAATGAGATTCAAGTTTTCTTTGAACAGTTCAGCTATTATATCATCTGATTCGGGGGGGTCGGTAGAAGGAACCAATTATTATTATGGTACGGCTGTTGAGTATAACCTCTACCCATAGTAAATCGCAGGAACTATCTATTTCAACTTCACTACAAGATAAACTACTACCAACAAACACACCACCACCTACATTATTTAATCTATCCTTTCTGAACACGGTTTGCGCCTCTAAAAATTTCGGCAGAATTTTAGTATTATTATTATTATTGACATCAGCTGAATTTTTGTAAATATGTTGATAAGCATAACTGTTATACAGCAGATGCTATTAATTTCACACTCTATTAATTATCTGAATTTAAAAATTTCTGAATACGTAGAACGTATACATACAAACTGTCACTGACGAGAACTTAAATAAAAACGTGATCTCTCAAGTTTCACTGGTGCGATCGGTTAATAATGTGTTTCCGGTGTCCTGGCGAGTTGTTCTCTCCATTTTCTGCACGCTATTTCCACGACTGTCCCAGTGGTCTTCATGCGCTGCGAGTTTTGCTTTTACGTCTGCTCGCTGCCTGAACTCCAACCGGAATGTGTTCTGTCGTTGGTCTCAAGCCGCTGCTTTGTACCGGTTCGATCCCAACGTCTACCACTCCCGATGTGTTACTTGATAGAAGACTGTACGGAACCCTGGTTCAATATGTATATAGAAAAACTACGCACGTTGATAACCATCTCCACGCCTCGAGCCGTCGCCATCTGTCAAAAGGAAACTCGATCTTAAAAAACTTGGTCTATAAAGATCGAACGAGGAGACACTCGCAGAAGTATTGCAACACCTACAAATAGTGTTGGGAAGGAATGGGTACTGGGATCACAAAACTGAACAAAAGAAGCAGTCAAATTCGAGAACCCGTGAGAAAGAGTTTGACAATGAGATCGAGGAAGAGAAGCCAAAAATCGCTTATCTATATTACGCTAGCCCAATATCCGGAAACATTGTATCCATTGTATTTCGCTCCCTTCAGCTACGATAAGAAAAAGTATTCTTTATAACGTCAGAGCCGTGCTATCGGATTCCCTGTGAACGTGGGAAGTCCTTGAAAACAGTCGAGGAAAGATGCAAGGGAACATCTACTACGGACCAGACTAAAACAACCGAGCAAATCAGCTGTAGCCGAGCGCTGCGTGGAATATAACCGTGCGATGACAGCAGTAACATGCTGCAAACGCCACGTTTCTGCGACGGCGTAATTAAGGAGCCTGTCGAAACAAAAGAGACAGGAAATGTATCAAACAGGGAAGGAGATTTCAATTTAAACAACGCTTGGTGTCCGGTGAACAAGTTATTAAAACCCTTTCGACCACCACGTTCATCAGAGTTGGAGCAAACTGAGAGAAACTGCGTTTTGCGCAGTATCAGAGGTAGCTCTCAAAAAGAAAAGAGCGTCAAAGGACATAGTGGACGTCGGGAATCGAACTCAGGTATATAAATACCGGCGACAGACTCACAGCAGTTCACAGTCTGACTGGAGTCTAGGTAGCGAAACGCGCAGCACCTGAAGACGATGGCTGGGTTCGTCTCCGAAATATTTTGCAGAAAATGGAAACAACAACTCGGCACACCTGGGAGCACACTACTAAGAAACGTGTTCGAGTATACACAGTTCCGCCAACGAGCGGATTCCGAGATAACTTCCAATGTTGCAGTTACTAGCCGCCACTACCTTCGGTAGGAAGTATTCTGCTGCATAATACAGATGGTCTCTGAAACGTTAACTTTTGTACTAAGTCCATCTGTAACTGGGCTCAACGTTTCAGTCGAGGGTAATGTGACATGTGGATGATGAGAAACAGCCAAAGATTGCTGCAGAAGTAAGACAGCATCCAACGCGCCATCACGTCCACCTTTGACAGGACCTATACCATACCCTCCTAGATCAGTTGATCAAAACCTTCTAGATTTTTCTGTCGGGGGTCATCTCAAAAGTGAAGTGTGCACGATTCCCGTTGTTGAGGTTGAAGAAAGGGAGCAACTACTTTTACTCTCTTGCAAGATTCACAACGTCATTTACATCCACACTTACATGATTACCCCGCAATTCACGCTTGAGTGGCTGGCGGAAGTTTCACTGAACCACCTCCAGATTATTTCTCGTCTATTCCACTTTCGAATAGCGTCCGGGAAATTATAATTAATAAAAAACCGAACACTTAAATATTTTACGTGAGAACTTTCATTTCTCTTATTCTACAATCTATGTAGACTGGCGTCAACAAAATACTTTCGCATTCGGAGGAGAAAACTGGTGATTGAAATTTCGTGAGTAGGTCTTGCCGCAACGAAAAACGCTTTTTTTTATGTCTGCTACCTCAGCTTGGGTATCATATACGTGACACTCTCGCCCCTGTTTCACAATAATACAAAGCAAGCTGCCATTATTTGAAGTTTTACGATGTCCTCCGCCAATCTTGTCCGGTAAGGATCTCATTCTGCACAGCAATGCTCTAGCAGAGGACGGACAAGCGAAGTGCAGGCGGTCTCTTTAGTACATCTGTTGCATCTTTTGAGTGTTCTGAAAATAAAACGAAATTCGCCTTCGACACAACATGATCCTTGCGATAGTTCCAACAGTTGATAATAATTGTTATGCCAAGGTATTTAGTTGAACCGACAGCATTTACATTTGTGTGATTTATCGTGTAACCGAAATTCAACGGATTCCTTTTAGTACTCATGTGGATGATTTCACACTTCTCATTGCTTACCTTCAGTTGACACTTTTGACACCATACAGATGTAGTGCCTATACATTTTGCAATTGTTTTTGACGTTCTGATGACTTTATTACACGATACTACACGATAAGTGACAGCATCATCTGCAAACAATGAAGAGGGCTGCTCAGATTCTTCCCTACACCGTTTATATACATTAGGAACAGCAGAGGGCCTAAAACACTTCCTTGAAGAACGCCGGACATCATTTCAGTTTTACTCTGTGATTTTCCGTCAGTTACTACTTACTGTGACCTTTCTGACAGCAAATCACGAATCCAATCACACAACTGAGACAATACTCCATAGGCAAGCAAATTGATAAAAGTCGCTTGTGAGGAACGATGTCAAAAGCCTTCTGAATATTAAGGAACATAGAACAACTTAAGATTTCCTTTCGATATTTTCTGAATCTCTGCGGACTATTCTTCAGTAGACTGAAAAAAGACGACAATGATATGTGCCTGTAATTCAGCTCATTACTCCTGTTTCCTTTCTTGAGTACTGGTGAGACCTGCACAACTTTCCAGTCTTTAAGTACGGATCTTTCGCCGAGCGAGCGGTTGTGTATGAACGCTAAGTATGGAGCTATTATGTCAGCCTGCCTAGCTGGGTGGTAACGGGCTCGCCTTCCATACAAAGAGCCCGGGTTCGATTCAGTGCCAGGTTGGAGATTTTCTCGGCTCGGGGACTGGATGTTGTCCTCACCATCATTTCGTCCTCACCACCGGTGCGCAAGTCGCTCAATGCGGCGTCGACTGAAATAAGACCTGCACTTGGCGGTCCAGCATCCCCGGATGGGGCGTCCCGGCGAACGGTGCCATACGCTCCTTTCATTTCATGGAGCTATTATATCAGCGTCCTCTGCAAGGAATCTAACTGGTATGAGATCTGGAATAGAAGTCTATCCTTTAATAAGTAATGCAAGCTATTTCGCTACACTGAGGATATCTCCTTCTAACTTACTAATGGTGACAACTAGTCTTGATTCGAATTCTGGAATATATATTTCGTTATCTTTCGTGAAGGAATTTCGAAAAAGTATGATTAGCAACTCTGCTTTTGTGACAACTGACTGACAGAATTCGTAACTCGTTGCAAAGGAGAGTGCAGCATGATGTGTGATCTGAGGTTTTCCCGCCATACGGAAATCTCCAAAACGTCTCGGGTATTCAGCCGTGTGGTGTCGTCCAACAGGCTCGATAATTCGGCAAGCCGACTTCATTCCATCTTCAGGCATTCCTGGAGATCAATCAGTGATCAGAGATCAATCAGACTCCAGGAACGCCTGAAGACGGCAAGATGTCGGCTTGCCGAAATATCGCGCCTGCTGGACGACGCCATCAAGAGTGCAGCACGCAACGATAGGAAGATGTGCGGAGCATCTCCATTAACCCACTGTTGTATAGTATGCTATAACATGTAACGTTCGTAAGTAGCATTGTACGTCATGTTAAGGTAGATCACAGGTGAAAATTTTTGTGGCGGCGTTCGTAGCGACAAGCAATTCGCTGTAGAAACGGCTTACGAAGTCACCGCCACACTTTTAATAGCGGGCCGACCGGTCCGCTGGAACAGTGAACAGAAAGATGAAAACCCAAACACTCTGATTAAATAAAAGTCGGTACTTATCTTTATTAACGAAGATACAGATACAAGGTAGTGAACTCCGTGTCTACAGAAATCTGTCTAGTTCGAGTCGGAGCGGCTAGGTCAGCGTCGGCTGACGACAACAACAACTCTGCTGCGATGAACACACAACTGACTAGCAAGTACACAATTCGGTGGCGAGTATACAACTGAGCGGTGAATACAGAACTGTCCTAGCGCTCGCGACTCCAGCGCTTAAGAACCCAGAAGCCAGCAGTGGCGCGCGCAGACTTGCGGCGATTCCTGTCTCGCTGGCGCTGCTTATGCGGACGGCGTCCGGACTTTGATGCTGCCAACCTTTTGGCAGCGGGCTCGGCTGGCATTACTGGCTAGGATACAACACTCCTTCCCCCCAAATCGCCGCACCGTCGTTGAATAATGACGTGGCGAGCGTCGACGGCGGGGGAGGGGTTTGGCCGCAGGCGTAGCAGAAGAGACCGGGGCGGAGACTGTAGTCGGTGGCAGTCCCCGGTCCGCACCCCAGCATTGGCTGCGCGGGGCCTCGGGAAACACCGACTGAAAACCGAGGTCAGGGTGCACGCCTGTGACCACGGGCGCAGCTTCTGGTACTGGACGCGACAAGGCGTCGGGACCCACAAAGAGAGGCAGCGTCTCCTGACGCTGCGTCGACGGCTGCTGAGTGGGCGCCGGACAAGGCGCTGCGGTGTCAGACTCCTTGGGGGTGCCCAAGGAAAGCGGCTGCAGGACAGGCTGCACAGCCACCGCTTGGGAAGGCGGCCCGGCTGAGGGGTCGACGTCCATCAGCTCCGAAGGCGGTGGCGACTGAAGAGGGACCGCAGGCGCCGGAGCGACCACCTGGGGCGCTCCCGGATGAAACTGCGCGGGAGGCATCAACGGGACGGGCTGTCGGCGTGGTAGCGGCAACGGCTGCTGCTGCTGCCCTGGGGGCGGCAGCGAAGTCGGAAGGCGCGGCTGGAACCCGCCGCGGAATAAATCTGTGGACAAAGAACGAGCGGCAGAATCCGGCCGGCCAGCGCGGCGCAACTGGTTCTGATGCCTCCTGTGCACCCCAGTAGCACCTTGAACAGTATAAAAACCGCGACCCTGGACACTTATCACGGTACCACGTTCCCAACGACAGTGACCATGATAAACTCTGAAAAAAACGGCGTCGTTGCGCTGAAAACGCGTGCGATGCTCAGAAGCGGCGGGTCGATCCGGGGGGTGCAACAACCGTAGTAGGGTGCGATGACGACGGCCGTGGAGAAGCTCCACAGGCGAAGGGCCGTCGCGTGGCGTGGTCCGGTACGACGACAGGAACGTGATGAGGGCCTGCTGACGAGAGTGCGTAGCACGAAGGCGGTCCATATGATCCTTGAATGTGCGTACAAAACGTTCCGCTGCACCATTCGATTGAGGGTGGAACGGCGGAGTAAGAACATGGCGAATGCCATTGGCAAAACAAAAACTTTCAAATTCAGCAGAGGTAAATTGTGGACCATTGTCAGACACTAAAACTTCTGGAAGACCCTCAATACAAAAAATTGAAGTCAACGCCTGTATAGTTTGTGCAGACGTTGTAGACTGCATGGGCACAACAAACGGAAAATTATTAAATGCATCTATCACGATGAGCCAACGAGAATTCCAATATGGACCAGCGAAATCAATATGTACTCGCTGCCAGGGACCGGCAGGGCGTGCCCACTCAAAATAGCGTTGAGGCGGAGCAGCTTGGTGTTCGGCACACGTCGAACAATCTGTAGACATCTGCGTAATCTGCTTATCAATGCCGATCCATGTACAATGACGGCGGGAAAGCTGCTTGGTGCGGACCACTCCCCAATGACCTTGATGCAACAAGTCGAGGACCTTGGATTGGAGCACTTGGGGAACCACGACACGAAGCTGGTCATTCTCGGTGCGCAACAGCAAAACTCCGTGCGAAAAAGACAACAGATGACGTTGCGGATAATAGCGACGAACCACAGGATCTCATATGTCCTTTGCCTTGGACGGCCAACCACGTTGAACAAAACGTAATAGTAAACTCAGATGAGGATCCGTAGCTGTCTCACGTGCCACCTGACGATAATCAATCGGAAAATCCTGGAGGGATTGATGCTCATCGGCGTCAATCTGATGGCAAGAGTCGTCAGAGGAATCGAAGACATCATCCGCAGCAATCGGCAATCTAGAAAGCGCGTCAGCGTTTGCATGCTGAGCTGTAGGGCGATACAGTATCTCATACTGGTATTGTGATAACAAAAGAGCCCAACGTTGTAGTCTCTGAGCTGTCCGCTGAGGAACTGGTTTAGACGGATGAAACAGTGACGTCAGGGGCTTGTGAATTCATGGTACAAACTTTAATGGTAGGTACAGGACATTGTAACAAGGATTTATTGTATAGGAATGTATAGTCGCAGGTGACGCGGTGAGGCGTAAACAGGGGAAAGAGAAATGGAGTGATCGGTTGGTGTCACTGCCGGTAGAGGGCAGTAGATGGACATGATGTATCGCAGTAGGGACAAGCGCCATTCACAATTGTGCTGCCGTAGACGATGGGTGACTTTACGTATGCAGAAAAAGCAGACATGCATTACATGTACGGCCGTGCAAATGGTAACGCCAGAGCTGCGTTACGAATGTATCGCGCGGAGTATCCTAATCGACGAATGCCGGATCATAGAATTTTTCAACGGTTACATCGTCAACTTTGTGAAACAGGTACGTTCGACGTCAACAGACATGACGCTGGTCGATTAAGAGCTGTACGCACTCCAAGACTGGAAGAACGCATCTTGAACATAGTGGCTGATAGACCCGAGTCAAGCACAAGAACTGTTGCGCGTGACGTACATGTGAGTCATCAGACTGTATGCAGAGTGTTAAATGAAAATCGCTTACACCCCTTCCATTTTCAAAAAGTACAAGCATTGAATCCGGCAGATTATCCTCTTCGCGTGAACTTCTGCCAGTGGTTGTTGCAGCAATGTGCGTTGCAGTCGGATTTCGTAGGTCATGTGCTATTTACAGATGAAGCGACATTTTCACGCGAGGGTGTCTTTAATGCGCACAATTCCCATGTGTGGGCAACAGATAATCCACATGCAACGCGTCCACATGCGTATCAACAACGTTTCGGTATTAATGTGTGGGCTGGTATTGTGAACGACTTTTTGATTGGGCCATACTTACTACCCACGCGACTCTGTGGCGAAAGCTATCTTATTTTTCTGCAAGAAGTGTTACCAGAACTGCTGCAAGATGTTCCGCTCGCCATTCGTAACCGCATGTGGTTTCAGCACGATGGAGCGCCAGCACACTTCAGCACTGCTGTACGGAATTACCTGAATGCCACGTTTGGTGCTAGATGGATTGGGCGTGGTGGACCAGTCCCTTGGCCACCCCGATCTCCTGATTTCTCTTGCCTCGATTACTTTTTATGGGGACATCTTAAGAGTCTTGTTTATGAGACTCCAGTTGACTCAGATGAGGATCTCGTTGCTCGCATATCTGTAGCTGCTGCAGGTGTGCGTGAAATACCAGGCATCTTTGAACGTGTACGCCAATCGCTGCACCGACGCTGTCAAGCATGTATCGCTCATGGTGGACGCAATTTTGAACACTTACTGTAAACATGACACTTGTCAACAACGATTTCAATAAAATCTTTCGTTTTCCTTTCGGCCGTTATTTCCCCTGTTTACGCCTCACCGCGTCACCTGGGACTATACATTCCTATACAATATATCCTTGTTACAATGTCCTGCACCTACCATTAAAAATTGTACCATGAATTCGGGACCACCCTGAATGGTCTACCATAGAGGTAGTGATGGAATTTTGTGACACCGAACACAATAGCCAACGCTTCCTTGTCCAATTGGCTATAATTACACTGAGCTTTGTTTAGCAATTTAGATGCGAGCGCAATAGGACGTTCGGTGTTACCGACTCGGTGAGACAACACAGCACCGAGGCCGAAAGAAGAGGCAACACAAGCTAACACCAGAGGCTTGTTAGGGTCGTAATGGACCAGACAACGATCATTCAATAAAGCCTCTTTAAGCTGCTGAAAGGCTGATTGGCAATCAGCTGACCACACAAACGGAACATTCTTACGGCGGAGACGATGCAACGGTGCAGCAATCTGTGATGCATTAGGTATAAACCTAATGTAATACGTCAATTTGCCAAGAACTGCTTGCAATTCATGCAGATTGCGAGGGGCGGGCAAATCACGAATAGCTGCTAAATGTGACTGGGAGGGATGAATGCCTTGAGCATTAATAACATGTCCCAGATACTCCATCTCCGTAAGGAAAAATGAACATTTATCGATGTTGAAACGTAGGCCTGCCTGAGACAAAACTTTAAACAAACACTCCAAATTACGGAAATGTTCAGCAGGCGTCCGACCGGACACATCAATATCGTCTAAATAGTTGCAACACGATGGCACACTAGCCAGAAGTTGTGACAAACAACGCTGAAAAACAGCTGGAGCTGACGCACAACCAAAAGGCAAACGCAGAAAACGGAACAACCCCAACGACGTGTTTATGACAAAATACTGTTGTGATTGCTCGTCGAGGGGCAATTGCAAATATGCTTCACGGAGATCAATTTTGGAAAAGAAACGAGCTTCCCCTAACTTATCCATCAGCTCGTCCGGTCTAGGCAAAGGAAAAGAATCAATGACAGTCTGAGGATTACCTGTCGACTTAAAATCAGCACACAAACGTAACTTGTCAGACGGTTTCTTTATAATAACTAAGGGAGAAGCCCACTGGCTCGCTGAAACGGGTTGAATAACACCGTTGTTTTGCCTACGACGAAGTTCATCTTCTACAGGTGCCCGGAGGGCGTGAGGCACTGGACGACCACGACAAAATCGAGGCTGAGCATTATCTTTTAACGTAATATGAGCGGCAAAGTTCGCAGCACAACCTAGTTCGTCTTTAAATATGTCACTGTATCGTTTACACAAATCGGTTATGCTGTCTTCAGGAACAACAACAGAATTAATTTGCAACACATTGTCTTGGATAGACAGGCCAAACAAGTCAAAACAGTCTAATCCGAAAATGTTTACACTGTCTGTAGCGCGGAGCACTGTGAATGAAACTGTTTTCGTATTGCCACGGAATGTGGCTGGCACGCTACATACACCTAACACAGGAATTTGCTCTCCACTATAAGTAGCCAAAGAATGTTTTGCCGCTGAAAGTTTAGGGCGGCCGATAGCCGCATACGTAGCACTATTTATGAGAGTCACAGACGCACCAGTGTCTAATTGAAGATTGAAGGTCTTATCCTGGATGCGTAGCTTCACAAATAGTTTATTACACTGTCTCTGGATCGGTGCAGTGGAGGCGGAAGACACAAAATCAGCGCGTGTTCGCTGTTTACGACAACTCGTGGGTTGGGCGGGTGGAACAACAACTCCCGCTTCACTCGCAATCTGTACATTACTTTTTACAGCGTTTGAATTACACTTGTGTCGCATAGCAGAGGGCTGTGTGGGTGGCTTATTGCGAACAAGTTTATTACCCACACGAACCGTGGAAGAGTCTTTAAACGCGACCTTCTGGGCGGGCTGGCTTTGAAGAACATGAATATCCATGGGCTGGGCAGCACTAGAATTGTTCTTGCGTTTACGAAAACAAACAGTCTGGATGTGTCCTTTCCTTTGACAAAAGTGACAAACCGCGTTTCTTAACGGGCAACGTTCACGAGGATGAACAAGAACACACTTAGGGCAAGAGTTAACTCTATCATTTTGCACACGCGGCTGACGAATGTGTTTAACATGACGCGGCCGGCTAGTGTTTACAGTCTGACTCTGCCGGTGGGGCCGCCGGCGTGACATAACTTGCTTAGCACAGGCAATTTGGGAAATACATGGCTGATCTAACTCACACTCAGCATAGTCAAAAGTATCTTGGGCTTCAATGATGATCATCACAGTCTCTAATGACGGGTCAGGCAACTTTAAGATAGCAGCACGAATACGAGAATCTGCAATGTTTTGAGTAATAGCGTCTCGTAACATGACATCACTGTAGGAAGCTCCACACACACAATTAAATCGGCACTGACGGGTGAGGCCCCGTAAATCTGTTAACCACTGTTTATTAGACTGATGTGGCAGTTTCTTTAATTTGAAGAACTTGAATCTGGCTGCTGCCACATGAACTCGCGACTCGAAATACTCAGCAAGCTTGTTAACAACAACGTCATAGTCTAAAGCTTCTGGCTGGGATTCCGGGAACAACTTACAAAGTAGTCGATAGACTTCCACGCCTGCAGTGGAAATTAAATAAAGCTGCCGCTCAGTACCTGTGATTTTGTAGACTGTCATGTGCGCCTGCAACTGCGCGAAATATTCTCGCCATTCTTCCCGTGATGCATCAAAAGCACGGAAAGGTGGTGCTGCCTGTGCTTGGTCCTTTTGTGTTGGAGGATTAGCCGCTTGTTTGGCGATTGCTTCCACCAGACTTTGTATTTGCTGACTCTGTAACAAGATCAACTGTTGTAATTCGGCAGACATAGTGAACACAAATTAAACCAGCCCCCAAAATTTTATCGCTATCATTAGTATAACCAGAAACAAGTTGAACCAGCCCTGCACACGAGTTCGGAAGTCCTCGTCGCCAGTTTTGTGGCGGCGTTCGTATCGACAAGCAATTCGCTGTAGAAACGGCTTACGAAGTCACCGCCACACTTTTAATAGCGGGCCGACCGGTCCGCTGGAACAGTGAACAGAAAGATGAAAACCCAAACACTCTGATTAAATAAAAGTCGGTACTTATCTTTATTAACGAAAATACAGCAACACAGTAGTGAACTCCGTGTCTACAGAAATCTGTCTAGTTAGAGTCGGAGCGGCTAGGTCAGCGTCGGCTGACGACAACAACAACTCTGCTGCGATGAACACACAACTGACTAGCAAGTACAAAATTCGGTGGCGAGTATACAACTGAGCGGCGAATACAGAACTGTCCTAGCGCTCGCGGCTCCAGCGCTTAAGAACCCAGAAGCCAGCGGTGGCGCGCGCAGACTTGCGGCGATTCCTGTCTCGCTGGCGCTGCTTATGCGGACGGCGTCCGGACTTTGATGCTGCCAACCTTTTGGCAGAGGGCTCGGGTGGCATTACTGGCTAGGATATAACAAAAACTGAGGTCAGCTAGATGTAGATGATATCGAAAAGTTTACGTCTACGATACATTTTCACTAACTAGAGTTACAACTGATATTCAAGTGAATGATGCTTCGTAATCACACATTCGCACTTACCTCAGAATCAGTTCGTTTGCAGACCAGTGTTCGCGGGACAGTTTCTGCTTTATTATTCTACACATCCACCTGTGACAATTTTTATATTATTTGAAATAGATCGTGTATAGTTAACGCAGCAGTTTCCCTCAGCTCCTGTTTCCGTTATAGTTGTAGTTATCGTGTAGAATTGAGGAAATACACTAGCGTCCAAAATTAAAGCAACAAACGAAAATTTGGCAAGGTCGCGTTTCTTTCGCCACAAAACAGTATGAAAAGGTAACAGTAAAATAGAAACAATGTAAACAAAACAGAATGTAAACAGCTGCAACATGCGTAACTGTAGACGAAAATGTTCTTCGTTTCTTTTCCAATTTAACGGATTTGCTCGTTAATGTGCTCAGTGTGTGGTGTGACCACCTCTGGCACCAATACAGGCCTGACAGCAATTTGACATGCTGTGAATGACGTCATCAGCCTCATGTTGAGGCAATAACGCCCATTCTTCTGTAGAGCTGAGACTGATTGATGAATTCTGACGTGATGTAACCCGCCTCCCTAGGGCATCCCGGTCATGCTCTATGGGGTTCAAATCAGGAGAGTGAGCAGTCCACGCCATGCGTACAATATCTTCCTGCTCCTAAAAAACATCAACCCCCGGTCTCTTTGAGGCCGAGCATTTTCGTCCATCAGTTCGAAGTCTGGGCCCACAGCACCTCGCAACAACAGCGCACGGGATCTCAAGATCGACTCACGATACCTGACAGCAGTTAAATCTTGCAGATTCACCCGCACGATTTCGAGTGGTCAACATAGTCCCTGTCCACACCATTGGGGATCCTCCTCGATATCAGTCACTTTCCACAATTTTTTGGTCCCGAAATCGTGTTCCACGTGCCCTCCAGTTATGAATCCGTCGAAAATCATTCTCCGGAACAAATCGGGACTCATCTGTGAAAAGAACACTGGCCCATCGTTCGACACTCCGGGTGGTATTCACATTAGGCCATCGGGCCCCATCAGTTTGCAACTCTCCTGCTTCCATTCTTCCTATGGCCCTCCACAACATAGAGTCTGTAGGCATCTTCTATGTGCCATACTGCACAGTCTGTGACTATGTACACAGCGACTTTGGATGTGGGACTACCTTGGAAAGACCACCTCGCTTGATAGGTGCCCTGATGTCATTGCTGGCGTGGTTGTCCGTTGATCGGAATGCCATCGTAACGACATCTGCAGACAGTTTTTATGATTGTATCGTGAATTAGACACAGTTCTAGGAAATAGCAGTTTGTTGCTTTAATTTTGGACACCTGTGTATTTACTGTCTGTTGCAACCGAATTTCTATTAATAGTCAGTAAAGCTGTCTAGATCGCAACAGAAGTTTATTTTGGTTGGCAATTGACTTCGGTCTATAATTTAGTTTAGACCATCTTCAAGCCGAATGCATCACGATTGGTTGTGGAGGGAGAAAGATCCGTAACAGCACGAACGTCAACTGCAGTTGGGTGTCCAAGTGGCAATGCACACACATCAGTCGGCAGCTGATCTACAGAGCAGCTCACTAAAATCCCTTGCTGTACAGATTTAAGATAAATTTTTGACATTCGTTTTGTAGCAAGTACTAGGCCGAATGGATGTGGAAGAGCTAAGTTTACTCAAGGCTTCGGAAACTGTTTTTAAAGAACTGTATGAAAAACCAGACTCTTACAGTAGAGACTTAAGTTCATAAATGACAGCTATGCATAAAGAATGAAATCAATACATGATAAATTATGTGACAGAACACTCTTATTACATAGTGAATTAAGAACTGATAAGAGAAATGAATTTGACAAGTGAATAGAAACATAGAAATCTGAGTGTAGTCAAAAAAGAGAAGTTTAAATGATGAAGTTGGTCTACTGATAAAGAAAATTCATAATACTAGACGAGACGGTAGAAAAATGTCAAGTAATTTTAAAGAGTGGGTGTCTGTACCTCAAACAGTAGTGCCTGAATATGCAACTGAAACTTTAGCTAGCAATTTAGATCAAGTGAAGTTTTTAGAAACAATGGTTGAAAAAGCGATATTGAGAAATGATGAATTAGCGTTTCATCGATTCGTTACATAATGATGATACAACACACAATAAACACCCAGCTGCATTTTTAAAAGCATTTGGGAGAATATTTGAAGAATTTTCGACAGATATTAGAGAATAAGTACTATTGTCGGTGGTTTAAAAGGTGAATCTGCTTAATAACCAAGAAAACGTTTAAAAATTGCATAAGTAATAAGTAGTATTTAAGAAAGAACTCCTGTGTAGCAGACTATACGAGTATAACGATCGTAAACCTAATTTTGGGGAAAATTTTTTAACTATAATGGATAGTCACAAGCTGATTTGAACTTTGCAATCTTTGCTTGTAAGGGAAGTCAGATACTAGTGGAGATGCTAAGATGCATATTCGTTTTAGACATTATTGTAATGATTGTTTGAATATTAATGAATAATTGAGTGGAGTATTACGCTATGGATACATTTTATGTAATGTATTATTTCAGTTACTGTCTGTTGAAAGAGTAAAGGCTGTTAGTAGTAAACAGCATTTTGCATCAGGCACGCTACGTTATGTAGATACACTGTATTTACTAGAAGAAGCTGTGTTATTTAAAGGAAAGTCGTAAGGTAGAGAGACTTAAGGTGAATGATCCTGTCGCGGGATATGTTATTTCGTGTTAAGGACATCATAAATCATTGAAAATATCCTGTTCCTTACGTCTACTAGTGACAGAACTGGAAAAAAGACTTTTATGTAGTTCAAAACGATTCAGTAAATGTTGTACACGGGGATGACAAAGTCATAGGACAGTGGTATGCACATATACAGATGGCGGTAGTATCATGTACACGAGGTATTAAAGGTCATTTCATTGGCGGAACTCCCATTTACATTCAGATGACTCGTGTGAAAAGGTTTCCGACGTTATTATGGTCGTACGACTGGAATTAACAGATTTTAAATGCGAAATGATAGTTGGAGCTAGACACATGGGACATTCCATTCCGGAAATCGTTAGGGAACTCATTATTCCGATATCAACAGTGGCAAGGGTGTCCGAGAATACCAAATTTCAGGCATTATCTCTCACCACGGACAACGCAGTGGCCGATGACCTTCACTTAATGACCACGAGCAGCGGCGTCTGCTTAATGTTGTCAGTGCTAACAGACAGGCAACACTATGTGAAATAACTGCAGAATTCGCAGTGGGACGTACGACGAACGTATCCATTAGGACAGTATGACGAAATGTGGCGTTAATAGGCTGTGCAGCGTCTGTCCTGAGTTGGTGAACATATCGGTTGGAACCTAGGCGACTGGAAAACAATGGCCTCGTCAGGCGAGTTCAGGTGGTAAGAGGTGATGGTAGTGTTAGAGGGTGACGCAGACCCTCTGAAACCATGCACTCATGTTGTTAACAAGGCGCTGCGCAAGCTGGTCATGGCTCCCTAATAGTGCGTGCTGTGTTTACATGAATCGTTGATGAGAAGTGGTTACGTTCAGCTACTTCGATGGCACATGCAACGATTCATGGACTTCATGTTCCCAAACAACGATGGAATTTTTATGCGCCATGTCACCTGGCCACAGTGGTTCGCGATTGATTTGAAAAACATTACGGACAATTTGAGATAATGATTTGACCACACAGATCTCCCAACATCGAATATTTATTGAGGCAACCGAGAATTAATTGGAATTGTTATACATTATGTACATGAACGTAAGACGTGTGTGAAGTGAGGGTTAGGGCGAGGATGCAGATTTACATAAAAGATTATTCAGCCAGCTTTGTGGATCTGTGAAACAGACAGAGCAGTTACTAGGTAAGCCTGCTTAAATAAGTATTGGAGCCATGGTGGTAGAGCTGTCAGACTGAATATTGCAGTGACCAGGCGCAGCTGTTAAGCTATATTGTAGTCACTTGAGTAAAGCTGTTGGGAAAAAGTTGCATTCACTACTGTCGACTTTTAATGAGGAATGATGTCTTTATTTACTTATTTAAAGTAGAGTGCAAATGAAAGTGCAGTGAAAATGAGAGAATTTTTTTACAGAAGGAAGTATTTGAGATTGTAATTATAATCTATTACTAAGAGTAATTTATGGTGATAAAATATATTACAAAATCATAAATAGTAACACACATTTTAAAGACTAATTACACTCACCTATGGGCTTAAGGAGAATTTGGTGGGATGTATATGGCTAATAATGTTGAGAACGTACGGCATTTATACACTCAAAACTGAGACCCACAGGTATCTGATTCTAAAATTACAATACTTTAAAAAATGCTGTTATTGCTATGATATCTTGTCATTCTAAAGAATAATTTATAACTGACCCACTTTGGGCTTATTTAGTGGACTCAGCAGCGTAGATAGTATTTCTTCGTATTAGAGGCTACGTATGTAACAGTTCGCCTACATCTACCGTTAGTGCGCCAGCTTTACTCCTCAAATAAATCAGAAAGTTTCGAGAATGTATTGAAAAAGATTGCTGACCGATAAGATGAAGTCATAAGCAGGACATTTACCACGTCCGAGTTTGTGTTAAAATCTGTTGTAGACAAGAACTAGGGCGTCTTCATGCAGCATCTACCAACTCTGGAGGACAGAAGTACTTGGCGACACCCGCGTCTGCCATGACAGCCAGTCGACAATATTCCAGCTACCACTGAGCGTCGGGACGCCAAAGCTACTGTCAGGAAAGTAATAAAAAAATCGTATACCAGTCAGTCGTTGCTCCGTGTAATTCACTGATTAGCGTAACACTACTATGTTGCCACATGCCGGACGGTATACAGCATTTAACGTCTGAAATTAATCAGTATTTAATGATAGGGAAAATACGCAGCGTCTCCCAATTCCATTAAGAACTGTGGGCATGAAAAATAAACATCATGGATTTGAGGACGAGGAATTCCGCCTTATGGAGGAAATCTTTTCAGTTTAGTTTTACCCAGACATGTTTCATCAATTTTTGTGCTATCTTCAGTGCGTTTTGTATTCCAAAAAACAAGCTCTGAATATTGAACTCTTCAGATTGGATAAAGAACTAGCAAATCACGCTAAGTATCCACCATTTTTGGTGAATTTTTGTACAGGGTTAGAATATACTCAGATACCATAATAGACAGAAAACATAGAATCCAGCAAAACAAACTCACCAAAATGATAAAGGACACAAACAACTACCAATACATCACCGATACAACAAACAAACCTTTCACAAAAGAGTGATTAATCTAACAGATGTAAGATTATCTGAACAAGAAATCAGCCTACTTGAAAAGGGTCCCAAACATAACATAAACACAATAGTGTCACACAGGACAATAGAAAATACTCGTATCATAACAGAAACTGAACCCATCATAAAGCAACAAAAAAACTAAACACGCCTAAATTCAATGGAAATCTCGCAAGAGAACTAGTTGCTGAGGAAATAAGAAATATAATCAAAGAGAACAAAACTATCATAAAAGAAAACACAAGGCCTACTGAAGAAGAAACCTACAGAAAACTACAGGACAAATTAACACAGTAAAATGCCATTATCACAAAATCCGACGAGGGTAATACGATCGTTATTATAAACAAACAGATACATTGACAAAGCATTAGAATTAATCCAAAGCAGTAACATCACAGAATTAAAAAGTGATCCAATAAACTGATGCCAAAGTAAGTTACAGGAAACACAGAAACAATTTCTACAGAAACACAGATTAAAAGAATAATACATAAAACTCACAAGGCTCGCACCAGAAAACCATTGCCTAAAGTTCACAAACATGGAATACCTATATGCCCAAAGAAAAACTTTACCAAAGCACCAATATAATACTTTGTCAAACACACACACGCACACACACACACACACACACACACACACACACACACACACACACACACACACTCACTCACACACACACACTGCTACAGACAACATACTGCTAACAGAAGTCTAAAGAACTCAAGTGACTTAATAGAAAAAATAAGAAATGAAAACATACCAAACACAGCAACATTAATTTAATTTCACATAATTTCCATGTACACACACATCCCAGCAGAAGAAGCCATCAACATCATAGTAAGAAACCGCCAAATACAGGGAAACATACCCACAACAAACATACAAGAAATATCAGCCATACTCAGACTCATCACAGAGCAAAGCTACTTCACATTCAACAACAGATTTTACTCCTAACAAGATGGACTACCCATGAGATCCCCAATCAGTGGCCTCCTAGCTGACATTTTCCTCAGTCAGATAGAAAAACAAATCTTAGACAAAATAGTGTTACAAAAAGAGCACAAAATAATATATTGGTACAGATATGTAGATTTAACCACAGCCTCGAATAAAAGAACTTCATGACAAAATAAACTCCTTCCACCCACAAATACAGTTCACCATTGATACACAAACAGATGGAAAACTTAATTTCTTAGATGTGACCACACACAAGAGAAACAACAAACATGAATTCACAATTGGCAGGAAATAACAATCACCAGCATCATTACTCGTAACAAATCCAATCACCCCATAACTCACAAAGAATCCAGCTTCATATATTTACTACACAGACTGAACAAAACACTCATGAACAAAAATGATTACACTAAAGAACTGATCACAATAAAACTAATTACACAGTATAATGGATATGATGCAAAGAAAGTAGATAAAGTAAACCAAAAAATACAAAAAAACCTCATAACCAATCAGCAGACAGTAAGCAACAAATGACACATAATGACTTACAGCAACAGTCACACACAGGGTGGGTAATATACTAAAAAGAAAAAAAAAAAAAAAAAAGAACTCAACATAGCATACAGAACCAACAACGCAATACAAAGCAGACTTGGAAGAAATACCTCCAACAGTGACAAATATAGTCAGTCTGTTATATGAGTATACCAGCTTAACTTGCAACTGATATCAATCACCACCCAACAAACACTGAAACTGAGTTGTAGAACCTTATAACTAGTAGCAGCTCATACCAAAAATTAACTGTAGAAGAAAACTATCACATCCAAAAATCAACAGCCCATTGAAAGAAAGTACTAAATTAATAAACGTCAGTGTGCAATAAAAATCTCTTTGTCACAACAGAAGAACTACACAAATAACAGCCATACCACAACTACTCTCCCTGTCTCCCAGTCCTGAAAACACACACACACATCGGTGCTTTCGGCAAATATGCGCGCGCACACACACACACACACACACACATACACACACACACACACACAAACACACACACATACATACAAAAGCCAAACACCATAACGCCAAATGCACATCAAATGACAAACACGCCACGAGATAAATGAATACCATACAGCTACAACAACACGTAATGGCGGCGAAAACTCTGCCAATGTTTGAAAATTCGTAGAAAGTGCGTTGTCAAACGAAAATAAGTCTCAAAATCAACTTATTCAAATCGCCTAAACATAAGAGAAAACACTAAAACATCAAAGTCGTAAGTTACACACAAAAAACCTGGTATGTACTCATTTCCGTTCTTAAATGCATAATAAACAGAAAAATACAACTTAGGTTTTACTGTTTGCAGATGAGTCTGTGGCATTCTTAGCATAAAATATACAACTGGGAAACAGTTCAGAATCCATGAACTGAAACCGCAGGTTTATTGGAAACCACAAGTGGGCAAAATCTTTACAGAAATCTTAGGTATGGATTATAACGTGGGAAAATATATTGTTCAAGTGAGAAGTATGGCTTACCTTTTGCTTAAAGCTTCTGTAGTGGATCTTTTTGGGTTGTGGTAGATGCACATCAGCTGTCTACAAATTGTTGTTACTGCTTACTGGCATTGTTCTTATGGCTGTAGGGTGATAACTCTGTTACGTGAAGTTGTTTGCAAATGTGATGTACGTATGGGTTTCACTTTTCTATATATCTTTTTATAAGTGATATCATTTCTCTATAAATAATAATTAGGCCTATACCACATTCTGAAAAGTACAGTTTCATAGTTTTTGTGTGATAGGTGTTGCTTACTATGCTCTACATACTAATTTAAACTCATATTTTGCATCAAGACAAAATGTTCAGTTCCTAGTGCTGTTTAATGTGGCAATTATAAGAAGGGCAACGGCACCAAAAATTGGAACAGAAACATAATATGTAGAAAATCGTAGACGAAACCGGCCATTGAAGATGCCATTGCAGAGAATACAGGCGAAACGCGTATAGCACGAAAATTGTGTCTCATTCAGTTTTAGTCAGACGGCCAGAAAAGTAAAAATCATGAACATACCGTAACATTACACGCATCTGAAGAAGAGAGGACTACAGAAGTTGAAGGGACCATGAAGTGTCTCTCCGTGAGCCGTAACGCAACAAGGAGAAGATACTGCCGACACTTACATTCGAAAATCATAAGCTTAGAAGCTAGAGGATTATAACGGCACTCTCACGCAAAAACTTGAAAAATAAATGTGACATACAACATTCGTTCGTCGGCTTATTCTCTAACCTACGCACAATGATCAAATTTTGGAATGTGATTCAGTGAAACTGAAATTAAAAGTGTTGTTACATGATCTTTAATAATACGGGCAACTCCACACTCGTAGCCTAATTCCAAATTCTTTGCTGTACCAGCAACACGAGGTCGGATACCAGATTCAGCACTTTCATCACGAAAGTAATGAAACGATGGAATTGTTTGTAAGAAAAATATTCGAAAAATTAGTCGTTATAAACTTCAGTTTGCTGAAAATATTGCTTTATCGTATATTAAATTCCTGCCTGGTAACACACGATTGCAAAAGTTATTTGTCCCCCCTCATATTAAAAATACCTGCGAAACAATTAACGTGATCAAATTTTCAGGCAGAGAGAAACGGCTTTTTAGACACGATACAAACACACTGCTACGCTCTGAAGAATTCTGCGATTACAGGAATAATAATGTCACGAAGAGCCAAAATCGCAAGCGATGTGGGCGCCAGGTCTGTTTCCCAGCTGCGCAGTGGGAATCAGCTCGCACCGCACCGGAAATCTCTTCTTAGATGCATCAGGTTTGTCACAGTTATCTACCTATAATAGTGACCAGAATCACAAAATAAAAAGGAAAAGAGGGAACAGAAAAGACTCAGTATGAGCAAGCGTTACAAATCACCATCAAAACGGAACTGAGGTATACCTATAGGAATGGCGACTTTGTCAACACAGTATGACTTTTTTTTTAGGTTTGCGCGTTTCAGACGGTAAAAACGAAACCCTTATAGTGTTACTTTCTAGTGTATCTGTCTGTCTGGCCCACTGTTAATACTCCATTTTCTCAGGAACCCGTAGACGTGTCACATTGAAATTTGTCGCTTGCTAAGGTATGCAGTCCCATGGCGATGTAAAAAACTGGAGCTTCATCGCCAATGAAATCAAAAGCACATATTTTGATACAAACTCATTCATCAAAACTTGTAAGGTGCTTCCTGTTGACCTAGAATCATAAAATTTGGCAAAAAACAAGATTTCATAGTGAAAGTAAACGAAACAACCAGAAACTGTTAATTTGTAGTTATATCATACGAAAAAATATTTCTTTTGTGATTTGTTATCCAAATTCAAACTTAAAACATTCTCAAAAGTCTTGAAATTTCCGCACACCGATACCTTACGGTTATCACTGTCGATAACAGGCAAACACTGGAGAGATTCTCCATGGGTGAGCTGTGTATATACGTATTTACGTTTGTATGGAAACTTCAGCGCGAGTTCTACTCGCATTGTTGTACCACTGTCTTCTTCAACTACAGGTTCTACAAATTCACCTAAAGGAATTCTGTGAGACCTACGTATGTCAACCGAGCGAGGTGGCGCAGTGGTTAGACACTGGACTCGCATTCGGGAGGACGACGGTTCAATCCCGCGTCCGGCCATCCTGATTTAGGTTTTCCGTGATTTCCCTAAATCAGTCCAGGCAAATGCCGGGATGGTTCCTCTGAAAGGGCACGGCTGACTTCCTTCCCCATCCTTCCCTAATCCGATGAGACCGATGACCACGCAGTTTGGTCTCCTTCCCCAAACCAACCAACCTACGTATGTCGTCTTGCTGTCGCGCTTCCCATTTCATCTCTTTTGAGCATTTCTATTACACATTCACAAGGACTAACCGACCTGTTACAATCGAGTCGCTGATTTGTTTCCTGTCTGTTGTGATGGCTGCTTGATAAGGACACCAAACGATTACAATTGCAGTTTTGTATACGGTTTTCTTCACAGGTGCACCGTATTTCTCCAGAACCTTTCCAACACACCGTAGCTGTCTATCCCCCTCCACTATAATGACTTTACCTGATCGTCCTTTTTCATATCGCTTCTTAGTATAGCCAATAAATACATACACACTATGTGATCAAAAGTATCTGGACACCTGGTAGAAAGTGACTAACAAGTTCGTGGCACCCTGCATTGGCAATGCTGGAATTCAATGTGGTGTTGGCCCACCCTTAGCCTTGAGGACAGCTTCCACTCTTGCAGGCTCTCAATCAGGTGCTGGAAGATTTATTGGGGAATAGCAGTCCATTCTTCATGAAGCGCTGCACCCAGGTATCGATATCGGTCGGTGAGGCCTGGCACGAAGTCGGCGTTCCAAAACATCCAAAAGGTGTTCAGTAGGTTTCAGGTCAGGACTCTGTTCAGCCCAGTCCATTAGAGTGATGTTATTGTCGTGTAACCACTCCGCCCCAGGCCGTGCATTACGAACAGGTGCTCGATCCTGTTGAAAGATGCAGTCACCATCCACGAACTGCTCTTTAACAGTGGGAAGCAAGAAGGTGCTTAAAATATCAATGTAAGCCTGTGCTGTGATAGTGCCACGCAAAACAACAAGGAGTGCAAGCCCCCTCTACGAAAAGCACGACCACACCATAACACCACCACATCCCACTTTTACTGTTGGCGCTACATACGCTGGCAGATGACGTTCACCGGGCATTCGCCATACCCACACCCTCCCATCGGATCGCCACATTGTGTACCGTGATTCGTCAATCCACAAAACGTTTTTCCACTGTTCAATCGACCAACGTTTCCGCTCCTTACACCAAGCGAGGCGTTGTTTGGCATTTACCGGCGTGATTTGAGGCTTATGACCAGCCACTCGACCATGAAATCCAATTTTCTCTCCTCCCGCCTAAATGTCATAGGGGGAGTTGGCAATACTCTCTTAGGATGTAAAAGGTTGGCTACAGCGTGCATACACAAGCTCTGGGATCTAAGATATTGTTGTCGCGCCTCGCAGCGCACGGATTGACTAGTGGCAGTTTGAAGCCAGTGTAGGAGCCCGCCTGCCCGCCTGCCCGCCTGCTGTGGTGCGCACATGTGTTGGGCGAGGGGTCGTCGCCGAGCTGCCGCACTGCCGTGTCCGCCAGCAGCGACACAGGATTTGGTATTTAGTTGATATTTTTTATAATTAGAAGCGCGCTCATTAATTTAAAGAAAAGGGTTTGTGTATGTGCGTAGCAGCAGACGGTAATTTTGATAATGATAAGAGTTGAATTCTTAAGGGGAAACCATTGTTAGATTAAGTATTGATTTTTGTCATTGATTTCTTTTGTAATTGTCAGGGAATTGTTTCACTATGTATTCAATTGAGAAGTATTTCAGTCTGTCTCAAGAGTTTGATTAATTTGTAATATTGCTTTAATGCCACTGGAGGTAGATTTACAAACGAAGCGATTGTTCAAAGAGCTTCTAGCGTTTTGTTAATTGAATGAGAAAGAATCGCTTTCAGAATATAGTTTTTGTTTTGGTTATCATCTATAGAGTTTAGATTTGACCAAACCCTTTCTCTTCAATTATATGTAGTTGTAGTAAGCAGCAGCAACCGCAGCAACAGCAGGAGCCGCCATACGGAACATGTATTGCACTCAGCATGAATAATAGGTTTTTTATGTTTTTGTTAAATAATGGAATGCAGCAAATCAAGCAGTGGCAGCAGAAAGACCTAGTAAGTTATTTGTTGTGCACAGGACCAATAAAAAAAATAAAGTTTTGGCGATCTCTGTAATAGTAAAGTTAACAAGAGTACAAGCACGAGATTTTCAGTAGAAAACACGAGATAAGAAGATAGAGCTTGCGACTTTCAATAGTACTTGCAGTGGATCCTGATGCAGTCTGCAATAGCTGTGTAATGGTCTGGATAGACGTCTGCCTATTGCACTTTACGATCCTCTTCGACCTTTGCTGTCTCTGTCAGTCAACAGACGAGATCGACCTGTACGCTCTTTTGCTGTTCGTGTCCCTTCACGTTTCCACTTCACTCTCACATCGGAAACAGTGGACCTAGAGATATTAAGGAGTGCGGAAATCTCGCGTACTGACATATGACACAAGTGACACCCTATCAGTTGACCACGTTCGAAGTCTGTGAGCTCCGTGGAGCGCCCCATTCTGCTCTCTCACGATGTCTTATGACTACTGAGGTCGCTGGTGTGGAGTACCTGGCAGTAGGTGGCAGCACAATGCACCTAATATGAAAAGCATATGGTTTTCGGGTGTCCGCATACTTTTGATCACATAGTGTGTGGTATCGACAGTTCCAATGGCACAGCGTAGGTTGGCACTACGAGAGTGGAATATCTTCGCCGACGACAGCGCCCTCTAGCCAACGCTGTGCGGCTCTACGAGAACCGCTCGACTTTCGCCCCGGTTCATGAAGAGCAGACGGCCGAGAACCGTCGCTTTAGCTTGGCGTGATATCAAGACTTTCTTATCTGGACTTTGGCTGCACACCTGCGTGCTCTTCACCTAAAGTTATGTAATATGTTTACATATGTTTATACTATAGTAAAACCACTTGTAGTACCGACGTGCTTTACCTCACCTCCTCCCACTTGCCTCCTTTCATTCGACCTCTTTGTCACATTTCAGGAGCAGACCCACGCGCCGCCTCCCAGGCAGGATACAAAATAGTGTACACTGTGCAGTCACATTGTTGTGACCACCTGTCAAAAGCCTGAATAATCAACTCGTACAGCGCAGACGACTGCGAGAGGTGCAGGGAGGAAGGTAGCCACGTTCTGGAAGGCACTGGCGGGGATGTGGAGCCATGCCGAATCCAGCCAGTGCCGTGGCCCGCTGTTCAGGAACTATGCCGCAAACAGCCCGATAGAGGTGGCCCCTTAGATTCTCTACTGGGTGTAAATCCGGTGAATTTGGCAGCCAGGGGAGTATGGTAACGTCATCAATGTACTTTTCGAACCACACACGTACACTGTGAGCTGTGTGACTGGTTGCATGGTCCTGCTGGTAGACGCCATCGTGCCGAGGAGAAACAAATTGCTTGTAGGGGTGGATGTGGTCCCCAGTAATAGATGCATACATAGCAGGTGTAGAAGTATGAAACCGGAATTTGGCTGCAGTAATTAGACGTCTGTTGTTTAAAACTGTTAAACAATATTTTATTCAAAATTATCTCCACTGTTATTTATACATTCCTGCCACCTCTCCGGCAGGCAATGAATGTCACGCCGCAAAACAGATCTTCTTTGGAAGTGAACCAGTCAGCCAGCCATTTTCGTACGTTTTAAAACGACTTGAAGCGTTTTTCAGGGAGAATGTGTCCCATCGACGCAAACAGGTGATAATCTGACGGAGCCAAGTCTGGAGAATAAACCGCATACACTAGCATTTCCGAACTGAACGCCTCGATCGTTTCCCTGACCCCATTGTTATGTGTATGATGGGGTGTTATCAGAGAGCAATACGACTGTGTTGCCTTTTCCCATTTTCCGCTCGTTTCTCGCGTAATTCTCAATTTAATTCCATCTTTTGCTGTTGGTAACGATCAGTATTAACGGGTTCACCAGGTTTTAGCAGTTCATAATAGATGACACCCTTCCGATCCCACCAAACACAGAGCATAGTCTTCTTTCCAAAGCGATTTGGTCTTGCAGTGGGTATCGATTGTTTGCCTGGATTCACCCATGATTTACGACGCTTAAGGTTCTCAAAACATATCCGTTTTTCATCACCTGTCACTATTAGATGGAGAAACGACTTTCTTTTGTATCTGGAGAGCAGTATTTCATAAGTGGTCTTTCCATCTGCTTGCTGTCTTTCATTCAGTTCACGCGGAACACATTTTCCCACTTTCTGCGCCTTCCCCATGGTTTTCAACCGAAGAGAAACGGCTTTCTGTGTCACATTCAATTTTTCACCGAGTTCCTGTTTATTTTGAGTATCATCTTCATCCAATAAGGCTTGCAATTCGTTTTCATCGAACTTTTTCGGTGGTTTCACGCGCTCGTTTCTCACCTCAAAGTCACCAGTTTTGGATTTTTTGAACCACTCGAAACACTGTGTTTCCTAAAGCGTATATTTGTCGAAAGCATCGATAAGCGTCCGATGCGATTCTGCAGCAGTTTTCTTCAAATAATAACAGAAAACCAATGCTGTCCGCAAATCGTAGTTCGTAGGCACGAAACTCGACATGTGTGTGTGTGTGAAATCTTATGGGACTTAACTGCTAAGGTCATCAGTCCCTAAGCTTACACACTACTTAACCTAAATTATCCTAAGGACGAACACACACACCTATGCCCAAGGGAGGACTCGAACCTCCCCCGGGACCAGTCGCACAGTCTATGACTCCAGCGCCCTAGATCGCTCGGCTAATCCCGCGCGGCAATCTCGTCATGTCTACGGGTTTGAAACAGATACTGATGTATGGAACTTGGGTTGCTGTGTATTGAGATTCGTCGTCAGCCGACACAGGAAGCAGATGCCGCTGCAGACACGGTCTCATGTGCCATATACTGACGGCTAGCACCCTCTATAGGGAAATTCAGGTTTCATACTTCTACACCTGGTATGTTAATCCATTGTGACATACAGAATAACGAAAGAACCCAGGGAATGCCAAGAAATTCCCCAGACCATTAAGTTCCCTACTCCGGCTAGATCTTTCCGAAAACTGTTGCGGGTATCCTCTTTCAAACGTTTCACGCCATACGCGCATACTACTAACTGCCAGATGGAACACGCAACGTGGAAACTCCAGCTGTCGCAACTCGGTAGACGTCCAGTTGCGCTACTGACGTGCAGGTTCCAGCCTTCGTCGTCAGTGAACAGCAGTCAACACAGGTGCACGAAACAGGCTCCTGTGCGGAGGCCCTTACACAGCAACGTTCGCTCGACTTGCGTTGAGGGGACACTGCTGGTGGGCCCTTTGGTTCACCTGGGTGGCCAGTTGCTCAACAGTTGCACATTTATTCGCCCGGGCACATCTTCGCAGCAGTCTTTCACCCCTGTTGTCTATGGTCCGTGGTGCACTAGTTGTCTCAACTTGAGTCATGAATGGAGTTATTTTGCCATGCAATGTATAATTTAACAATAATGGCACGCGAACAGTTTGCAGATTTAGCCGTTTTAGTAATGCTTCCACCCTTAGCCGAAGCCGGCCGGTGTGGACGAGCGGTTCTAGGCGCTACAGTCTGAAACCGCACGACCAGTACCGTCGCAGGTTCCAATCCTGCCTCGGGTATGGGTGTGTGTGATGTCCTTAGGTTAGTTAGGTTTAAGTAGTTCTAAGTTCTAGGGGACTGATGACCTCAGAAGTTAAGTCCCATAGTGCTCAGAGCCATTTGAATCTTAGCCGAAAGCCAATGATCATCCCCTTTTGGATGTCAGCTCAGTCGTTTTTTTTTCTGCATCACGACGACAACTGCACTGTTTCCCGCGTTCCCCGACACGCTTTATATACCCTCCCTGCTACTACTGCCACCTGTTACCTGTGAGTGGTTATTTCACGTTGACATCGAACATGGGACATGTCACATTAATGTGAGTGGACCGGGTATAATGTTATGTGCACAAAACGTTCATCACTTATCTCGTAACTGTATACTACAGGGTTCTTTGTCTTACATTTATGCAAATTTAAAGAGAGCTCTCATTCAGTACACCACTGCAGTTCTTAATGATCTTCCAACGACGACAGTTTCATGTACACAACGTCATCATCAGCGAACCACAGAGCTCCTGTTCATATTTGGTCAGTCATTTATTTATGCTGAGTACACTACAGCTACTACTGCGGTTTCTTGTGGCACCTCTGACGTTCGTTTCTGTAGGATACTCGCTGTCCACTGCAAACTACTTAATTGTGTTAGTCAAATACTCATCGAGTCAATCATATACACTGTAGAGCCAAACAAACTGGTACGACTGCTTAACATCATGTAGGGCTCCCGCGAGCACTCACAAGTACCACAACACAAAGTGTCATGCTAGAGGGGTGCTGGAGGGAAGAAACACCATGAATCATGCAGGGCTGTCCATAAATCCGTAAAAGTAGGAGGGGGTGGAGATCTGTTCTGAACAGCACATTGCTAGGCATCCCAGATATGCCAAATAATGTGTATTTGTGGGAAGTTTGGCGGCCGGCGGAAGTGCTTAAACTCAGAAGAGTGTTCCTGGAGCCATTCAGTAGCATTTCTGGACGCGCGGGTTGCCGCATTGTCCTGCTGGAATTTCCCAAGTCCTTCGGAATGCAGAATGGACATGAATGGATGAAGTTGATCAGACAGGATGCTTACATACGTGTTACCTGTCAGAGTCGTATCTAGACGTATCAGGGGTTTCATATCACTCCAACTGCATACGCCCCACACCATTACAGATCTTTTTAACTTTCTTGCTCTTTTACCCACCCCTGCTCATTCTGTATGAATGAACAGTTTACACTTCATGTATCTGGTCATTTCTTTCATTTGATATTCCTCTCCCAACTAGCTGTACTATTCCTCTATTTTAGCAAAGACATTCTGTCTTGGCTTCCTCGCAGAGTCTCCAAAACACACCCTCTTCACAGGCGGAGCGGTAGTCCCATATTTGTTCTCCTTTGTTAGACAATCTGCTCCCCAACACTTCAGCTTATAACTGACACTAGGGCTCCCGGAAGCACATACTTCACGCTTACCTCACTAAATATCACATGGTAGGACAGGTGTTAATTTCATAGTGGTAGTACAGATTGGAAGATGGTACAATGCGGAAAACTCTCCTTTGCCTGTTTTATGGTCTGCAAGAGGTGTAGGAATAAAGTACACTTTGTTGCTCAGCAACGATTTTTCGTGAATCTGTGCTGAATCATGTAGAAATGCTTGTTTTTCTCCATCGACATCATAATGTTTGAACTCGGAAAATGCTCTAGGATCTTCCAGCGGATGGACTTCAACAACATCGGTCTGTAATTCTAATTCTGTATGTCTAATGTTTCAAGTTGCCTGGAATCACCTACGTTATTTTCCGCTGATGCCGGCCTCTTCACTCGGCAAAAGGCTTCCGATAAGTATTATACCGCAGCGTATTCAACGTAAAATCTAACTGGGATTCAGGCAGGACCTGGCATGTCTGTAAATGTGGGCGCTAGTAGTAATCCTTGCATTAGCAATGCCAACGCGTATCTCTGTACGTGCACCGAATACGATATTCCCCACACCACCACCCTTCGGCCGTACTGGTCTATTTCCACTGAAATGGCACTACATCCTCTGTCACAGAATATACGACCAAAATAATTCGTCGAATTGAAGTGTAATTTGTTTGGGAAGTGCACGTTGATTTACCCATTCATGGCCTAACCTCAGTGTCACTGACGTAACAAAAACTGTATTGTCTGGCCAGTGCTGTGGGCGGGGCGTATGACATACAGATCAAGTATATTTTTCTTTATTAGGGCATGAAACAATAGTGAAGAAGGGAATGTTATTCAGTCTCTACACTGAGGAAGTAGTAAAGGAAACAAAGAAAAAATTGGAAAGGAAATTAAAGTTCAGGGAGAAGAATTAAAAAATTGGAGGTTTACTGACGGTATTGAAATTTTGTCAGATACGCAAAGGAATTGCAAGAGCAGATGAACAGAATAGTTGGTGTCTTGGAAAGAGAGTATATGATGAATATCAACAACTATAAAACAAGGATAAAGAAATATAAAAGAATTAAATCAGATGGTACTCACAGAATCCGATTAGGAAGTGAGATAATAAAATTGGCCAGTGTGTTGCTATTTGGACACTGAGTTAACTGCCAATGGCCGAAGTTGAGAGGTTCAAATGCGGACTGTCAACGGCAACAAAAGCGTTTCTGGAAGAGAGAAATTTGCTAAAAGTGAACATAAATGTAAGTGTTACAAAGTGTTTTCTGAAGGTCCTCGTATTGAGTGCATCCTTGTGCAGAATCCAGAATCAAGCTTTTGGAAAGGAGCGAAGAGAGGAAAATGAAGTAGGAGAGAGAGAATGGGGGTATTCTGTTAGAGCTGGCACAGTGAGTAGATCTGTGGACGGATTTCATTGCCAGTTTGGGCGATGCGGTTGAAGTTTAGTTGGTACATGGCGTATGGTGTTTGTGTGTATAAATTAATTTGGGGGTCCATGTTGGTGCAACGCGGCGGAGTGTGAGGGTTGATGATCAGGAATGAAACGATAGGGTGGTTGATGTCAGGTTCTGGAGAACTGTAAGAATTCCAAACGTGTATAATGTGGTAGCAGAAAGGGAATATGTTGATAAGTCCTTACAGGATTCCAGTAGTGATGGGGTTTTCGAATATAGAAGGTGAGTGATGCTACGTGGCATTCGAGGATTTGGAGGATGTGACAATGTTTTGATGAAGCGGAAATGTAGGCGACGTTGTCATAACTGAGAACTGATCAGATTATGGCGTTTTAAGTGTGGAGTATGGAGGCAGGACGCAGCCTCCAAGGTCAGACGGTTATAGATGGTCACTGACAGGTAGTACATACGTTTAATAATCATTTCTTAAATGTAGTAGAAAATACAGGGACAAACAGTTCAAAAGACAAATTAAAAATGTCGAACAGTCAACTGGCACAAAATCCAATCATATGAGTGTCTCACCCAATTTTCCTTCTTAAATCAAGAAAGTTATTTGTTGTCTTAAAAAAGTAAGCACATCAGGATTTGATGGGGCTTCCAACGAAATATTAACGACGTGTTCCCGTGCAATAAGCAATGGGTTTTCTATAGTATGTAACCATCACTAACTGAAGGAATTTTTCCATAGAGATTGAAATACGCCATTGCTAAACACCTCTGTAAGAAAGGTGAAGAGGGAGATGTCAATAACTATCGATACATTTCATTGATAACATAATTTTCCAAAATTTTTGAGAAGGTCATCTTATCTAAACTAAGATACCACCTGAGCAATAACAATGTCCTCAGTAAATCACAGTTCTGATTTCAGAAGGATTGCCCAATTCAGAATACCGTTTACACATTCAAGAGCCAAATTTTACAACCACTAAATAACAAAATAACACCAGATAGTGATTTCTGTGACCTATTTAAGGCATTTGATTGTATCACTGTATTCTCCTAGATGAACTGAAGTTTTCTGAAACTGGTGGCAAAGCAAACCAATGGATAATGAGACATCTAACTACAAGAATGCACAAATTTTTAGTTAATATTCAACCAACGTAACTAGAGAAGATTCTTCTGACTGGGGAGAAAGCTTGGTTCGCACGCTGACAGTTATTGATGGCCCAGCATGGAAATCAGCAGCAATTTGAGGAAGGGTTGCACTTCTGTCACGTTGAACGATTTTCTTCAGTCGTCGTTGCTTCCGTTCTTGCAGGATCTTTTTCCGGCCGCAGTGATGTCGGAGTCCTAACATTCACGGTACACTCGTGAAATGGTCGTACGGGAGAATTCCAACTTCATCGCTACCTTTGAGGTGGTGTGTCCCACCGCTCGTGCGTCGACTATAACACCGCGTTCAAACTCACTTAAATCTTGATAACCTTCCATTGTAGCAGCAGTAACCGATCTAACAACTGCGACTGGCGCTTCTTGTCTTATATAGGAGTTGCCGACTGCAGCACCGTATTCTGCCTGTTTACACGTCTCTGTATTTGAATACGCATGCCTATACCAGTTACCTTGGCACTTCAGTATATAATGCGTTCCAACCAAAGTATGAATCATCTGTGCCCTGAAATCAAGACAGAATACTCTCAGTCCAACCCTAACTCTAACTAAGTCTAACGCTAACTCGGTACAACATTATGGACACAATGATTTGGCCTTTAAATAATAGTTGCACATTTCAGATTTATACTACTTTCATTTGGCTGTCGACCATGTAATTGAAAAAGGTGCATAGCAAATTAAAAGTTTAACGTTTCGCCTAAAAATTCGACGGGAAAGGTCGTTTCTCCACCCGTAAATGCCTCACGAGTCATGTAGACCACAAAGGAATGTGCTGGTGTTCGTTCCGACCGACATTTAGCGCGTCCATCCTGTCATTCTGCCGTGAGAGCTAACGGTCTCTCCCTGAACTTTGTCCCAACACACAGCTAGATTTACATTATCCGTTTACTTATAAAACAGTAAATGAGCACAAAGTGGAGATTGCTGAACATAAAATGCGCTTAAATATAAAGCAAAACATTGGTTACAAGGACACTTCTTCCGAGCATCGGTATTCTCCACCGGATTAAAAACATACAAAAAATTGTATGCTACCTACACAATTTAATGAGTTATAAATTTAATGAAAGAGGTACTAGAATCACCGTAAGTCTTTCATAAACATCTTGCTCAGACCATATTTATGTAGGGACTCATGTTTTTCATAAAAGGATGAGGGACAAGGAAATTTAGGTTCAGGAGGCATCGGAACGTCGTCACGTAAGTAATGGCAATTGATGGGACACTAGCTCCAAACTAAAGAATCTTAACACCCCAACCGATCTACAAAACACCCTGTTAAGTGTCTGTAAAACCGTTTTCAGCATAAGTATGTTGTAATTGTCACATGACTGCTCAGGAACACGGATGACATCATTTCAATGACTCTAATGCAAAATTGCTCTGGCGTTTAAGAGGCTTCAAATATCATCCAAATAGACTACCAGTAACATAATATGGTATTAGTGAAGGCAAAGACATGATTCAGAACCCACATCCAGAGACAATTCAATTAATAATTTCAGTGAATTTTCCAACTAACACTATTACATATGGTAAAGGATACATTTAAACTTGGGTCTCATTCTCTATTAATTTAATCAGAACATGTCATTAGTAAAGATTGAGTTGTAACCTATATTAACAACAAAGATTGAAAATAGTGTGTAAAAAGTGAACTTAATAAAACCAGATGGTCGCAATAGTTGCAAATTGCATTGCATAAGAATTCATTCCATTGTATGTGTAGTTAAACTTTACCGAAACAAATGTTGATATACCATAGTGTAGACAGTGTAAACAGAGATGAAATGATCACAAATGAATATACATAAACAAAAGAGTGACTTACAACACTTAATTATGTATAACACTACTTACTAAGTCAAATAAATAGAAGTAACATATAGTGTAATTCTCACAAAGATTTGTTGAAGTCTATCATTGTTACTGACACCAAGTCATTCTGTATGCTAAGTGCACATCTGAAACTATCGTCAGCATCCCATGAAGCGCAATACCTTGCATACATGTCAAACACATTTTTGTACCAGTCAAGCTGTAGATTATCAGATGAAAAAAAAACTGGGGGTTCAGCTAAACTTTAGTATTGGTTAGTTTAAAGTTGTCAAATGCACTCGATTCGTTTTTTAGGTTCCCCTTCCTGTCTGTTTGCATCGCTAGTATAATAAAGCGAGGCGCTTCTATCAGAATAGAAGACTTAATTGTGCAAGCTTGGCGAGATTACTGTAGAAGGACTGGATTATCAAACAGCTCCCATGAATGGAAAGTTAGCACAGCTGAAGTCCTAAGTTCAGTAAACGTAAAAGTTTCTGATTATCTTTGTCTGATAGAGATATGTACTGTTTTTTTTTCGTACAAGATTATCCAGCACAATTTTATGCTCTTCTTCTCTGTCTCCTAGAACGTGCAAGCTCAGTAGCACTTCAAAGTAGAATCAGCCCCTGTTTAGTATTCAAAATATCATGATTATTGTCTTCTAAGAAGCCCATTAACACATTTGAGTGGAATGCACACACTAAAGGAGTTGCCTATCCATCCATCTACGAATCATCCAGCATTGTGGGGCCTTCAGCGATGTTGAAGCAGAGACATACGTTGTGAGAGTCGATGTAATACCAACGTTTCCGGAGTGTTTGATGCCATTAAGTTCGTATCATATTCCTCAAAACACAGAGGTGAGTGGATTATGTGTAAGGTGTGATGTTACAGTTGCTGCTGAAGTCTTAATCTGTAGGTATAAATACTTCCTCCAAATATAGGAAGCTCTTTCTTGGAGGTGTCAGTCCATTATGATGTTGGACAATAATTCGGATCTGACCATTATTATCAAACGTTGCTGTGTCAAACGGTTAGTGGGAAAAGTATTTCTTACTAACGATACTCACGTAATATTGAATTGGAGTTGTTACATCGAGTGATGTCATTGTGAGGGTTCAATCTTTTGGATTAACAAACTTGTAACCCTCTTGTGCTACCCTCTGCTACTCTCTGCTTTCACTGCAAAGTGGTCTTCTGAGGGGTGGGTATGCCTTATTTATACTTAATACTCTTAATCCTGCTTGAGACGGAAAAGTACTATAATTTCCTCATAGCGTAAATCTATTAGATTCGTGTCCTGACATGGTATTCAGTTCGAGATGGTCTAATATATAAACAGTCACAGGGAGGTATATTGGGTTACTCGAAATCTCTACAATTTTACGACCTACATCCACTGTAGGAAAAAGCTGTATCTGTGGTATGGACTAATCAGTCGTTGAGGTATGAACTCGTCACAACATTTCACTCAGCGTGAATCGTACTGACTGATATTGTGTCCTCCAGCTGATTCTACTTGCAAATTTTATCAGTATTATGCTGCAGCAATTGATCCCTTAAGGAAGTAGCGATTCTATTGAGCCTTCGTGGCCAAAGCTCATGGTCTCTTCTGCTGTTTTCATCTCTGTTTCACTTGTATTAATGTTTGCATGTAACTTAGATCCTTTTGCAGTTCGTTTTCTACACACATTTTAAACACCAATGTCACAATAGCCTGGGGGTATTACCACAACTTACTCACTTCCTAGATGCAGTTTTTTATTTGCCTCGTTGACATTAGCTATGCTATTTTATGTTTCAAGCCTGATCAATGCACTACTCCACTCCACCTTGCTTAGACCTATTGGAGGAAAGTAGTCGCTTTTAATGAAGAATATTCCTTTAATGTTAGAGTGTACGGTATCTCATCTAGACCTCAAATGATACACTGGTGTGCATACAACTTATTTTTGTGCAATTTTCTGGGCAAACATTAGACCCATATGTCCACAGAGATATGAATTCAAGACTTGATGGCGGCGAAAATTGTAGAACACCTGTTTCTTGTCGGTGAAGTAATTACACAATTCTTCTTGTGGTTTCAGATCGCCATACGAATCAAAGTAGTGGATGGTATTTCGTTTTTTTAACATACACAACCCGTTGAGTTCCATATCCCTTCACAGTATCAAAATTGAGAATTCGACATTCCTTAAATTTCCACATCATCCCTGGCAATGTATCCATCATAAACATGCAGCAAAATCTTGGGATTTTGAGTTTTCTGAAGAGTTTAAATATTTCTATGTTTGTAAGCAGTCTGTCCACGAGTATGGCATGAGGTTTTTTCATGTACAACCCAAGCCCTTTCTTTCATGGTTTTGTAGTCTTTTAGTGATAGTGATGGCCTTTATTGCCACACTATGTATTTTAGCCTCCTGTAGTTGCTTCTCTGTGTTTCATGCGTTACTGCTTGAGTTATGGCAGCAGCTCACATGACTAGCGAACCAATGGCTGGCTGACAGTCCAGTAATGCGAGGATTACAAATGGAATTATTCTACCAGATCTGTTTGGTATTGGAGGAACCATGGGCATTGTAACACGTCTTTTTCTTCCTCCTTTCTGCCTCAAAGCACATTTCGCAGCTGCCACCAGCGACGATTCAATTTTTTATAAACATCCCGTAGTTGTTTTCTTCTTCTTTAGTGTACGACAAGCTGCATTCAGAATTTGCTTGAAGGTTATTCCATCACCCAATTTAAGTTTAATACACATTCCCGATCGACGTTTTCTTTCTTCGACATATCTGTCCAGCTTAATCAGTTAATATTTGGTCCAGAATTGACGATCTTTATTTGTGGTGTAAGCGATATGCTCCTCGACATTTCTAGCCAACACCGCTATAAGACTTTCAATTTCCATTAGTTTAGCATTGACTGCTTCGAGTTTTCTGTTAAAGTATAGATGCACCTGCTTTTTACCCTCTGAACGAGTGTGCAGCGCATGTGCATATTTGTCCATAACCTACAATATAGTGATACAGTTGCGTTTTGATTGACAGCCTTTTACATGTAATCTCTTCGAAGATTCGTCTATATCAGCCATCATTCAATTTCCTAGTTTTATTTATAACCAGAAAGTCATACTGTGAGTTACTCCATCAACCACCGCATGTGGTAAGGAATTCACAGAATGACTTGCAGTTCGTACATGTGCTTGGTAAATATTCTTTAAATTCAGATCGTCCTGTTTGAAAGTGATAATATGTTCACATTATCCTGGACCAATTGCTGTGGGATCCTTGAGTATGTCCGGCTCAAATAAAATATACTGTTTAGCGTATGATGGCCAAAGTTGAAATATCTCTGGATCTATCCTGATTTTCCACTGCGAGGATATAAAATATGAATTCACTGTTTCACCACAATGGAATATCGCTGTTTTCGTTCAACATCTGGAATGTTGCTTCCTCAGTATTATGCAAAATCTCCTGCAATAGCTGATATTTTGTCTGAAAAAGGGCTTTAGAGAATATATATGCATGCTCGAAGTGGACTCCCTCAGGATGGTGTTAAGAGTGTTACAACAAGATTTGTCTTCTCATAAACTGAAATTCCAATACTCAGAGCAGTTACCGGGAAGTAAATAATCGATTCAACTTTTTCTTCCACTTTCCAACATGATCATACTGCACGGCCAGTCTCTTACAATAAAACCTTGTTGTGAGGTTGTTTCATCCACTCAGTCATGGTGGTAATTATTCGTTTTGAAACGGAACTTGTTGTACCGTTCCAATGTTTTATTAAATTGCTAGCACGCAGAAATTATTAGCAAGAGTTTCTTCTCTTGCAGGTAATACTTCAGCTGGTGTCCAAAAGGAGAGTATGGACTAAACAGTGTTATTTATTGAATTTTTTTTTCTGTTTTGTACCACTTTCCCCATTTTTAGTTTCCTTTGTGCGGCCTGGACGGTATAAATGAGTGAGTGTGTGAAGTATCAGAAAGCTTTAGGCAGAGATTGTAACACTGCATGAATGGTCGTTCTGTGGCAGGGTAGTACCAACCCCCAAGCGTGAACAAGTTTAGCAGAGCCCCAGTTTGCTGGTCAGGGCAAAGATGACACGTAGGCGTGCGAATTGGCTCTGTCAGGTTGGCGCGCCACCCCCACCACGTTTGTAAGCGGTACGGTTAGGCGAATTCGGTTGGAAGAGCACTTGTTCCTGAGCAGCGGCGCGGTACAGACGCAGAAGTTGGAGTTCTGCACTTTACGGTAGTATGATGTAAGGTATTGGAATGTTTCGAAACTGCTGCTGATTAAGGTCAGGACGGTGGAAGCAGGTGTAACACTACTGGCAGACCCCCATAAGGGAATTTATTTTCGCTATTCGATTTAAATTTCCGTAAGAACTTTGGGTTTGTGCCTTGCACAAGCATGGACCATGGGCCCTAAGCTCACGGTCGTATTTTGGGTCTAAGTGAGAAGATAGTTATTTCTTTTCATGCAATTTTGTGTGCTCTCTTCTGTATGGTAAAGTTTTGTGGGATTTTTAACATTTTTTCGATGTTTTCTTTGTGTACAGTTTCCCACCATGTGGCCAGTTGGAATAACTGTCATGGCATTAAAGTATACATCGGTTATCGCTTAGATGTTCAATTAGCTTCAGTACAGTATCGCTAGTAAATTAGTTCCGTTATTATAAATACGTGCCTAAAATTAAATTTGATGTTAGGAAATGTGCGCTGGCTCATTTTGGCGCGAAACGGGATCAACGGCCATTCATAAGAAAACAGGTCAGATTTATCAATATGAGACCCAAATGAATAATTAAACAGTACTGTGCGACTGCACTAAACGGTCGAGTTAACCTGCTGTGTCAGGATTTCGAGAATTGTCCATACTTTGAACTACTCCAACTTAGCCACGTGTGCGAGCTGCGACCAATGTTAGTTGGCAGATGTGCGTGTGTCCTCCTCTTTAAACATTTTGCCTTGCTAAGAATTAAGTGTACTGGGTAACTTGTGGAGTACAGTATTGTTTAACTGGTAATGAGCTCCGATTTTGCCGGCATTAATACTCGTGTGATTTTGGCACCACGCGGTAATAGGTAGATGTTCCTGAGTTCCTTTAATCACTTTGCTTTACAATAATGGAGCTTGCCGCTAAATGTTTAGTGCGCGATACAGTTTATTAGAGAAATTTCCGTTTTTCGGTATAATTTGTGCTGCTATCAAGACTTGCATAACTCTCCCCGCCACGTGGTACGAGGTGAACGTTATTGAGCTCCCCCAACCACTTTGCTTTAGAATAAAGGAGGCTGCCACGCAACCTTCAGTGAACGATTCCGTTTATTAGAGAGATTTCCGATTTTTTTCGATAATTCTGCTGTCATTAACATTTGCGTAACTGCACCGACACGTGGTACTAGATAAGCGTTCTCCCGCCACTTTACCTTTTGCTTTATAATGATGTTTACCCTGAAACATGAACAGTAAGGTACTATTTATTTGAACGAGCGCCGATTTTATGCATAGTTTTGATGGCCCTGATAGTTGCATCATTTCCCAGCCACTTGGTACTTAGTAAATGTACGTGTGTGCCCCATTTTATCTATGTGTGAACAGTAAATGTGTCTGAAAATTATTTGCACCAATTTACGGGTTACAATCAAGCAAGCTATGCTTAACAGGGAATGCTGGGTCCTGGAATGTGACAGTGTATCTGTGTAGTCTCAACACATAAATGAATCCGAATTGCCAAACCAAATATAAGCAGACAACTTGCTATATCCTTATGAAACTCATGTTAGCGTATCGTGCATCCTGTTGGTACTGACCAGTATACTTGAGTTCTCGATAGCTGGACTTGCTCTGCGTTTCAGTCGTAGTACTTAGTAATAATACCAAACAAAGCATGGGTCTAGGCATAACTGTATGGTTGAATAAGTACTTACATTGAAGCCAGGTCAGCACTCCATTCCCCCCCTTCCCACAATTGCGTGGTAATAACCATAGGCTTGCTTTGTTAGAGAGACCTTCTTTGAGAGTAAATAGGGCTGATGCCCCTTGCAGTTGTATGACTTTGGTTCTTGCTTAGTTCTAATGTGTTAACAATTGTTTTGGTATCATTTAGACAATAAATTCCAACCAGTATAGAACTGCCAAAAGTTTTTTCCTCAAACCTGTCATCAATAATTTAAAGCCATATTCAAATTTCAAATAGCTCAAATGCGCCAGTACAGAAAATTAGAAATTAATTAATCTTCCCTAAGAGGTGAGACACAAATGAATGCCATTAGCTAGTCACATGCTTGATCTAATCAACAGATATTGAAAGATCAGATGCCCCCTAATAAGCTCTGTTTAGGTGCCTTCTGTAGCGGCTTTTATAGATGCGTTATCCGCTCCGTTTATAATTTGGTGGGTTAATTAAACCACCTTGCTGAAGCATTAACGCCCCAGTATCAAGTCTCGGGCCTATGGTAGCCAAAGCTACAGAGTGCAACTTGCATAAGCTCCGGACTCGTTAAGTAACGGTAATCCTCCCAGGGGGTAGAGCTCTACTGATACTTAACCCAAACACACACCCTGAGGGTTTCGTTGCAGTTTACATCAGGATGCAGGTAGTTTTATAGGGACGTAAAATAACACACGTTTGACTCTCACACTTTATAAGCTCTTACAAATAGCTAGGTGTAGATAGAAACCAAAATAATGTCGTAGTCCTCTGTTCACATCTAACAAAATTGAATCATGTATTTCTACCTCCATCGATACACAGCGTGCATCGTCGGATTTGAGATATGGTTTCTCCGATGGGCGGAGAGTTTGGCGAGCTAAGTCCAGTAGATTGCTCTATAATGTCTCATTGAATCGGTAGACATATGACTGCCACTTTTGTCGACACTCTAGCTCAGGGGCGGCCAAGATTTCAGCTCGCGGGCCGCACCCTGTCATGAGTGCCACACCGCTCACCTACGCTGCATATTTCCTCCACTTCCACACCACACTGTCTGAGCACGAGGAGGGAGGAGAGGAGAGCAGAAACTGCGAACTCGCAGCATTTACGTGGTAGCACAGCTGCGCTGCATATGACTTGGTTTTATATTCTACATATTTTGTCAACAGCATGGATCACAAACAAAAACAATTTTTAGTATTATTTAATTATTTTTGGCGCACTGAAGACACAGTACAAACTGTTGGAATACGGACAAATGTAGATAATTTCACAGATTTTCGCACTCAGATTGCCACGTCGTCACTTGCTTAGTTTCATAAGTGAAAAACGATCTTTCGCACAAATACGTCGATCGAAATATTGTAGGCCTTTTGCAACCTTATTATGGAGACATGGAAATTCTACGTGAGGAAATCAACATTTTTAACGTGAAAGGACTTGTCATTGAAATGGGAACACCTTGCAGGTCAACCAATTACATCTGCACATGCACAGGGGCGCTTTCAATTGAAATGTCAAACAGTCTCGAAAATAGCTCGAAAACAGGTGTGAGACTGACAGTACCTTCAAGACAATCTTTGTAATTCTTTCAGGGCCACAATGAATTCTTCAAACGTCGCTCTTTCAACAACAGCAAGTTGCTTCAGTCACATCCTGAGCACTGCAAACAGATATTGCCTGCATGCCGTCGTCAACACTCCTTTCACGTCGTGCTGTGCAAAAAAATACAGAAAACTGAATGCTTAGCACCGTGATGTCAGAATGGTGGACCTTTTTCTTCTTCAAATACTTACACCCGACTTTTTCAACAATCGACAACATTGTCAAGACGCAGATGCAGCGATAAAGCGTTCTGCATTGATATGTATATAACCTACAAATCGCTGCTGTTTAGAACATTTCCACTAGCGACGTAATAGTAACAAGAAATACGTCCTAAGTATAACATCATGCAAACATATACTAAGAATAATAATTGTAGATAGATGAATACTTACTGAAAATCTTACGGTTCTTGCATAGTTTGGGACTGGATAGGCATTTTAAGAATGGTATACGATCACAAGCACGGTGTGTTGGTCGACCCAGTCATGTAATGCATCTTCTTTAGATTCTGATCCACAGCAGTTATTTGTTGAACAATATTCCTCCTGCCTACAGGGTTTCACCCAACCGTTATAAAGCCCTTCCATTCTTGATCTAGAAAGCTCTGAGTACATGTCTGTGATGGATGTTTACAACAAATAGGTTTGTCAAATTCTTCTTCATTCAATGCAACCATCTCGTCAATTGAACACATGACACACAGACAGCGATAAAATAACGGTGTTATGTGTGTGATGTTATCGGACGTTCGGAAAAATTAATTCGTATTAATTATAATATTGTGTTGTCACAGATTCTTTACACTTGGCTACTGAGCACGGATGCAGCAGTGGGATACTATGTGGTATGTGCAGACACATGCTTGGGGCATTGGATTATTAACACTCAGCAGTATAAGCGTGCATGCGTCATGCAAACTGCAGTCGCCGCTCGCTCCCACGAAAAGCGCAAGTGCAGCAGTGCATGCAGACGTGTGCTACACATACGAGTATCACTCCCGCGAAATGCGTGAATGCAGTAACTATCACAACGCTGCACTTCACGCACTCCAGCAAATTAAAAAAAAAAAAAAAATGGCACGCCATTAGCTAGCAAACTGACACAAGCCGGCGGTGGGTGAACGCTAGAGGTCTGTCGGGAATCGGGTGGGGTGGGGGGGGGGGGGGGCGGGTGGGAGCGAGGTGGTCCTCCGCCCCCCTCCCCCCATGGCCTTGGCAAGTGGCCCGATGCAGTTCCTGGTATGGTCTTGTAATGTGCATTACAGATAAGAAAGAAAATTCATGTCCATATCTGCAGTGTTTCACTACTAACGAATATGTAAAATCACTATTAGGGAAGCCGAAATTAATACTTTGATTTTTTGGAAGGGCACAAGGAAGGTACAGTTAATCTACAAAGAAAATGACATACAAGACCAAGAACAAGCAATTCAGATAACTGTTCCATTGTACGAAGTCTGTGTCATGTAAGCCCAATAGCTAGGGTCGTAAAAGTTAGGCATGGCCCACACGAAAGTGACTTTTGGGAATGTAAATAGGATCCATGGACGAAGGCTACGTTGTTTCCACGACCAGGTTGGTATCTCACCACTGTCTGGGGCGTCTCCAGTCTTTGATGGCCGTCAGGGGTCATTTGGAAGCAGGGACGATCACTGAAGACAGTTCTACTTCCGCCAATGAGACTCCAGGCCGAAGACGTGTCTGGAGACACCACAGACAACGGCTGGATAAAGCCTGATTGTCGCTCGCAATACAGCTCGACAACGAGGAATCGTGGTCAGTAGTGCCATTTCTTTCCGTAGCAGCAGTCCTTTAGTTGCCACTGGCAGGATCCTTACAGCACAGCGGCACGTCGACTCGACGACATTTTATACCTCATTTTGTTGGCCTTGACAGCAAGCCATCCTGAGCTTACATTTCAGGAAGACAATGCCTACCCGCACGGGCAGTAGTTTCTACTGCTCGTCTCCGTGCTTACCTCACTCTACCTTGGACAGAAAAATCGTCAGATGTGTTCCCAGTTCAGAATGTTCCCAATGCCAGCCACCGCGGTATTTTGACGATGCAAAGCGCCAATTGGACAGAATATGGCGCGATATCTATCAGGAGGACATCAAGTAACTCTGTCAATCCATTCCAAGCCGAACATCTGTTTGCATAAGGGACGTAGATGGACCAACAGGTTACTGACTTGCTCAATTTCTGAAAATCTCCCTCTTGAATAAATCAACCATTCTTTTCTGAAATTGTAATCATTTGATTGTCGGTAGATGTACATCACATTTACGGATTTCCGTCCTATTAGGATAATTCCTTCGTGATGTGTCGTTCTTTTTCTTGTGGTAGTTACCTTTTCGTGTAACGTGCCCGCAACGCCACCAGAGGGTATTTGATCTCGCGGTGGGCAGTGGTCATTATCTTTTGCTTCATCAGATGTCGTAGGGTTTGGGTTCACCATTCTGTATCTTGTAATGTAGCGCCGTTCTCGGTAGAAACAGAGCGGAATCATTTAAGCGACGAATATTTCAGGTACATGTGATACGCCCACTAAACCCGCTGGGCAGAACAGGTAATAGGATTGTGGAAAGGGCCAAAGGTTGAGGTCAGTTTCTCCTTCTAATTTCTATTTATTGTAATTTAATAACCTTTACAACCAAAGCGGTACATAGCCGGACCTTTACCGAATGCAACTCTTTCACGACTGAAGGCCTCCAAACAAGAAATCTTAACAAATCAACAAGATAAAAAATCCAATTAAGATAGCAATAAAATAATTTTAAAAAAACAGCAAACATATGCAAAGTGCAATACAAATGGCTGATGGCCACGATTAAATTTAAAATTTTAGAATATATTACCATAGACTTTTAAAGACAGAAGGCCAGAATGTTTCACAACAAGAAATCTTAAAAATCAACAAGATTAAAATGCAATTAAAGAGCTAAATGAAATAAATAAATAAAAGTATCACGGCTACGTGGAAAGCCTTAAGGCAAAGAAGAGAGAACATATATATGCAAGGTACAATACCAATGGCTCAAGGCCACAATTAAGTTTCAAAATTTTAAAATATATTACCAGAATCTTTTAAAGGCACAAGGCTGCATTGTTTAGGCTTGAAAGATAAATTTAAAAATTTATTATGCAAAATTTTTATGAAAATATAAAAATAACCATAAGCCTTGAATTTAAAATACCTGACAGCAGATAATTAAACACCGGTGGCACTCAGAAGCCTCCAGGGAGGTCGGTCTGCCCTCGTTCACTTAGGTGAGACAGGTGGTGAGCCCAACTACACTTGATCCGTCGCAACCCAACCAGAGGACAGCCACGGACCGACCGACACAACGACTTGCTTCCCGTCAATCAGTTCATGTGAACTCAAACCAGAAAGGTTACAAACGTCATAATCCACAATGGAGTCTGTATTAGCTGTCAAAATTACACACCATGTTGGACAGCTACAACAGGTGAGGAAAGGACGCTGCCTGAAATTACGTTAGTCGCCAAGGCAGGTAACCGGAACACTAACGGCCAATAGGCAGAAAATTCCGCTGGTACACTTGAATTTGAAACACGGTAATATAGTTAACTTTACTCCAAAGAACACTGCCTGAATTTACGTCAGTGTCCAGGGCAGGTAACCAGAGCACTAACGGCCACAAGATAGAAAATTCCACTGGTGCACACAAATTGCAGTCGACCAAAATAGTTAATTGCACCGCATGGCGGCTAAATTTCAGCATTAGAAACACTCGGTGTTGTTCACAGGAAAACCTGCCCAACAGCAAACCGCCGAAACGAACCACCACAACATGAATGGACGTGGCTTGGGTGGTTGAAACCACTACTCAACTTTGACGTCCTGGGTCGGTGAACCACGAAGCTCGTAGCGATCGGACAGCTCCACACACGCTCCGACACTGCGAAGGGGTTGCTACGGCCACAGCCGCGGAGATAACTTCCCACGTCCGCAACAACCGACCGACTGCCTCCAGACCCCCAACCGGAAACGGTGTGCACCAAACCAAAGATGGTACACGGCGCAAATATCGATACACATCACTGCTGCCACACGTAGAAAGAAGAAGAACCACGACGTAACCGCAACAAGGGCGGGAAACCAAACACAGATAGACAGCGAAGTTCACGAAAACGCATAGTTGGGAGTGAGCACGGCTCAACAAGTTTCTTTAATATTTAGATTTGCCTCCTAAGGACCACATGAAATGATTGTCTGGCATGTATTCTTTCTTTCCTCCTTTCTTTCTTTCCAGTTATTTTTCGTTCTTTCCCTATGTTTTTCTTTTCTTTCTTCTGTCCATAGTGCACCTGTCTTTTTTCTTTGTTTCGTACTGAAAGCCCTTAACTCTTTTACTTTTTGATTCAACCTTTCTGTTTCGCCTATTTCTTCCTCCATTATTTCCATTTTCCTCAGGTCTAATTTAACTCCTTTTATCTTTTTGTTATCCTGTTTTCATCCGCTCTTTTTAGGTGCCCATAGAATGCAACTTCTCTTCCTCATCGTGTCTGATAGTTGCTCTATTTTTTGTTTGTAAACATATTTATCACTTCTTAATTTCAATTTCCCATTCTCATATTTTGGTCCTAAGATTTTCATGATTACTTTCCTTTCCTTCTTTTTTATTTCACCTGATTGTCTGGCTGTATTTAACGAAAGGCATTCTGATGCATAAAGGCATTCTGGTTTAATGACAGTATTGTAGTGCCAGAGTTTTGCATTTATGGAAATAGACTTCTTGTTATAAAAGTTGAAAATCACCTTCATTTTCCTTGCTCTTGCTAGGTAAGTTTCTTTGTCTGAATCATTTGTATTATTTCACCTAGCTATTTAAATTTTGTAGACTTTTTTATTCTGTCATAATGAGTTTCCGTATATTTCTGTGCCTCCTTCACATCTGTCATGTGCTCTTTTTTTTTTCAAACATATATGTATGCCTATTTTTGTAGCTATCCCTAGTAGGAGATTTATTTTCATTGTTGCATGTACTACAGGTTCAGCAAAGAAGGCAAGATCATCTTCAAAAGCCAGACAATCAAAACACTGATTATCCCCTTTTCTCCCAGTTGTGTTTCTTCTAATTCTATCTTCTGTTCTTTTCCTCAATTCCTTGACCACCTTTTCTAGCACACACTTGAACAACAGTGGGGACTGTCCCATCCAGGGACACATTAGTGTTCTACATTCTTTAATACTTGCTCAGTAAAATGAATTTCAAGACTGTACTGTATGTGAAATTCAGTGCGAAATGCCTTACTGAATTACGCTCGAGTGTGACGGCCGACCGACCAGAGTGTGAAGGACGTTTGTAGCGAGAGTCGGTCAGCGACTGTGGTTAGCCTCGTAGCGGCTGCCCGTCTTTCTCATTCCACGGCACGGAATCAACCGCTGTGTATCGACCGGTTACATAAGAAAGCAGCACGTGTCCCCGTCCTGGAGGAATTCCCTCCACCTCACATCCCGGGCCACCTGCTGTCGGTCAGAGCACTCCGGGGCAGTGACCCCCGCTGGAACTTGGACGATTCGTAGGGGGCGCACCAGCCATCTTCTGCCTCCTACGCTGTTATATCGACGCGGTATGTGTCATAACTGTTTGGTCATGGATCGAATCACTGCACATGTAGTTACCAGAATGTCAGTGGAATAGGAACAGTCGTAGGAAGAGCGTGTTCGAGGTTTGAATTTATTGGTAGCATGCTGTGAAAATTGGTACCATACTGAAAAAAATACGGTCAATCTACATAGGAGATTGCTTACAAAACATTAGTATGGTCCATTCTAGAATACTGCACAGGCGTGAGCCACAGGCACTGCATGGGAGCGACTGGGCATGTTGAATGCATACATACACAGTCTGTCCCACAGGAAATATGGCTGGTTTTCTATTCGCGTAATCTAACGTCATATGTGAACGGATGCATGAATTAACTAGCGTAGTATTTCGGCTATCTTCTGTTTCAAATTTAACAGAGCTGGCATCACACTCTGGTCTAATAAGTTTTGTTTTCTGTTGGATTAAAGTACCAGAAACACTGTCGAAATGATACAGACTGTTTATAGTTGCGAATCAATGAGTCGTGAAAACGTTATTAAGTGACATGCAAGATTTCGTTCGGTAAAGAGAGAACAAAGAAGATGATGATCCACGTCCAGTTGGAGTGTAAGCAAATGTTCAGAAAGTGGCTAAAATTCTTCGAAATGATCGTTGTGCTGCTGACAGGTCAATTGAGGATCTCACTAGTTTCCTAAAACAACTGTTCATAGCATTATAGCTGAAAATTTGGGCAAAAATAATATCTACTGTCGCTTTGTCACTCACTGACGAGCGAAAAGATTGCAGAGTGTAACACTGAGGAGACATGAAAAGATCGGACGCTAGGGACTCAGACTTCACGTCTAGCATCGTAACAGGTGATAAAACACGGTATTAACAGTAGGAGTCACTAAAAAGTTCCAAAGCAAAACGTCCAGAATCTCTGAGACCGAGAAATGTGCATATGCACAAGAGCTGTGTCAAGACGCTACACACTGTTTTCCATCCGGAAGGTTAAATGCTGAATCTAGATTACTTTTAAATCGTTTATGAGTAAGGGATTGTTCGGATTCTACCTGAATAGCGGAATCAAGCAACATGGTGTTGCATAACAATGTACCTGTTCCCAGAAGCAAGATCGTACCCGAGTTTTAGACTCAAAAATGTGTCGTGGTGCTTCTATATCCTCTTCACTCGCATAATTTCTCTTCTTGTGACTTCCGGTTGTTTACAAAACTGAAAATGGATATGAAAGGTGTTGTGACTTGGCAAGACAGCAAGTCACTATGAGAGGAAGCCGAAAGGCACGCGCTTAAGCTCACGCAGGCTGGCGCGAGGTCTGGAACAGTTAAGAGAATTAATAGTAGCAAATAAAGTACGTTGTTGATGTAATACTTAACTTTAATCCATAAATGGTGTACATCGGTCTGACAGTACAGGCATCACAAGTTAAATTTCTATTGATAATGGCGCCTTGCTAGGTCGTAGCAAATGACGTAGCTGAAGGCTATGCTAACTATCGTCTCGGCAAAGGAGAGCGTATTTGTCAGTGAACCTTTCCTAGCAAAGTCGGCTGTACAACTGGGGCGAGTGCTAGGACGTCTCACTAGACCTGCCGTGTGGTGGCGCTCGGTCTGCAATCACTGACAGTGGCGACACGCGGGTCTGACGTATACTAATGGACCGCGGCCGATTTAAAGGCTATCACCTAGCAAGTGTGGTGTCTGGCGGTGACACCACAAAAGGAAAGTATTTTGACACGATTACAGATATCCAAGAGGTTACGACGATGGTACTAGAGGCCATTTCGAAGGCCGACTACAAGAATAGTTTCGAAAAGTTTTCCAACGCTTCCACGTGTATATTGACCCACAGGGAGCCTGTTTTGAATGAGAAGTCACGCAAACTAAAAATAAACAACGTCCTGTATTGTATTTCACTTCAGTCACCTTTCTGTGGGACAGTCAGAGTGAAGACCAGCACGAATGGTCAAGGGTTTATTTCCCCTTGCGCAAGAGCGTAACGGAAACGCTCAGAGATCTGATTTGGCAGTCGCTTGGAGACAGACAGTAACTATCCCGCGACGTGAATATGCAGTGAACTAAAAATCAGTCATAAACTGTGAGTCGAACACGGCTTTGCTGCCTACTATGAGCAGTCACAGTAAAAATTAGTCTAAGCATACCTGCAAGCCTGGCCCAAACTTTCGTTGTGACTGATGTTTCCACTTGTCACTACCGAATACTGCCACAGACGTTCTTCGATGAGATTCAAGGGCACAGCACCACACGCACAGGGAGCTCGGGTGGGGGATGGGGACATTGGCTTACCCTTCCATAAATTCTTATAACATATCGTTTTCTTGCCGCCCATGTATTCTATCCCTGTTAACAATTTTAGTCACCTGGGCGAGTTTATGGCTGCAGGGTGAAGGGGGTTTTCTTCAGACTGGAGGAGCTTATCGGTCTTACCCTAATCCTCCTAAATGGACTGTGAATGGGACTTACATGGCTGGTTTATAGGGAGAGTAATTTCCTTTCATAGCGCTCTTTCCAAAAGCCGTTGCGAGAAAATTATTTAAAGTCCTACCACAAGGCAGAAACATACACAAGCAATGTAAACAGGAGCAGGAAATGACCAACGAGAATGCCTAAATTCTGCTGCTGACCCGCACGCGCTGGAGCACTTACACGCAAAATGATGTCGTGGAATGTTTTCGGGGTTCACGATATTCTCCATTCAGCCAACAGGGAGTTGTCCAACAGCCCTAGTGACGTGGAGAAGTTGTGAGTTCTCTGGGGCAGACCCGGAGGTTTTATTCCGAGTGTTGGAACTTGGAAGCAGATGATTATTTACGATGAACCAAATTACTTAATGCAGTAGGCGAGAGTTTTGTACCTAGAAGATAGCTTAGCAACGAACACACGATGTTATTTGGTCGGTACTTCAGTCTATTGACTGTTTTCAAAACCCTATCAAGAAAAGCTCGCTAGAGACCTCCATAAGCCGTTTCCGCAATTTTCTACCGTTTTTGTTGTTAGACATTAGGTTCTGTTTTGTGCAGCATTTGTAAATAGTTCGTGTTCCACACATTTAAGTGCTTTGTAATATATTGAAGTTATTTGGAATATATTTCTTTAATTCTTTAGATACAGAATTTTATAGTGAGTAAAAATTTTAGAAGTATTTATAAGGGTGTCCGGGAAGTAAGGATGAATTTGAATTTTGCGTCATTTCGTCATATGACAGTTGGCGGCAGCGGTTTTTCTCCTGTTTGTTGTCTGCGATCCTTCGCATTGTAACCTGATAGCTTTTGTGTCTTGAGCATTGTTGTTTGATGTTTATTTTCGTCATGGAGTAGATGACAACTGAGTAACCTATCCAAGCGATAAAATGTTATTACAAAAACAGCGAAAGTCCCACGGTAAGCGTTCGTAAATTTCGTGCGACACTTGGGCGTAATGCCACTCCAACCGAATCATCAGTTCGAAAGTTGATCCGGAAGTTTGAGACCACAGGGTCTGTTTCGAACGTTAAGTGAATAGGACGACCGCGTTCAGTTCGACACGAGAAAACATTGCTGTTGTGCATGACAATGTGACCATAAGCCCCAGAAGATCGGTTTGCTGGCGAGATGAACAATTGAATTTGTCACCAACTTCACTGTATGGAATCTTTTCAAAAGTTCTGAAAATGCATGCGTACAAGATTCAACGAACACAAGAGTTGAAGCCTGCAGATCACGGAAAGAGACATCGATCTGCTCAATGGGTCTTGGTTCGACAAGCGGAGAACGAGAATTTCACAAAAAGAATAATTTTCCCAGATGATATACACTTCCCTGAGGTGGGTACGTCGACAAGCAGAACTGCAGAATTTTGGATAACGAGAATCCGCGATTGCCTGTGGAAGATGAGATGCGTCCAGAGATGTGGGTTCTGGCCAGGAGGAGTGATCGGCCCTTACTTTTTTTGAAGTGATAAGGGACTTGTCGTCACTGTGAATCGCGGCCATTACCGAAACATGCTTACTGATCGGCTTTTCCCTCTTATTGATGAAGATGACGATTTTTGGTTTCAACAAGATGCTGAGACATGTCACACATCCCGTGGAACGATTGCTCTGCTGATGAAAAGATCCTTCAAAAAATTATCTCTTTGCGTGGAATGGCCAGCCAGATGATGCGATTTGTCGGGATTTGTGAAATCAAAAGAATACGTCAACAAACTACAAACAATACACCAAGTGAAGAATGAAATTAAAAGGATTATTAACGGCATCCCACCAGATGTTTGTGAACGCGTCATCGAGAACTTCAATGAACACATTGCGCGTTGCCGCGCGATCGTGGATGGTCACATAGAGGATAAAAATGTGTGTTAAATACACTCCTGGAAATGGAAAAAAGAACACATTGACACCGGTGTGTCAGACCCACCATACTTGCTCCGGACACTGCGAGAGGGCTGTACAAGCAATGATCACACGCACGGCACAGCGGACACACCAGGAACCGCGGTGTTGGCTGTCGAATGGCGCTAGCTGCGCAGCATTTGTGCACCGCCGCCGTCAGTGTCAGCCAGTTTGCCGTGGCATACGGAGCTCCATCGCAGTCTTTAACACTGGTAGCATGCCGCGACAGCGTGGACGTGAACCGTATGTGCAGTTGACGGACTTTGAGCGAGGGCGTATAGTGGGCATGCGGGAGGCCGGGTGGACGTACCGCCGAATTGCTCAACACGTGGGGCGTGAGGTCTCCACAGTACATCGATGTTGTCGCCAGTGGTCGGCGGAAGGTGCACGTGCCCGTCGACCTGGGACCGGACCGCAGCGACGCACGGATGCACGCCAAGACCGTAGGATCCTACGCAGTGCCGTAGGGGACCGCACCGCCACTTCCCAGCAAATTAGGGACACTGTTGCTCCTGGGGTATCGGCGAGGACCATTCACAACCGTCTCCATGAAGCTGGGCTACGGTCCCGCACACCGTTAGGCCGTCTTCCGCTCACGCACCAACATCGTGCAGCCCGCCTCCAGTGGTGTCGCGACAGGCGTGAATGGAGGGACGAATGGAGACGTGTCGTCTTCAGCGATGAGAGTCGCTTCTGCCTTGGTGCCAATGATGGTCGTATGCGTGTTTGGCGCCGTGCGGGTGAGCGCCACAATCAGGACTGCATATGACCGAGGCATACAGGGCCAACACCCGGCATCATGGTGTGGGGAGCGATTTCCTACACTGGCCGTACACCACTGGTGATCGTCGAGGGGACACTGAATAGTGCACGGTACATCCAAACCGTCATCGAACCCATCGTTCTACCATTCCTAGACCGGCAAGGGAACTTGCTGCTCCAACAGGACAATGCACGTCCGCATGTATCCCGTGCCACCCAACGTGCTCTAGAAGGTGTAAGTCAACTACCCTGGCCAGCAAGATCTCCGGATCTGTCCCCCATTGAGCATGTTTGGGACTGGATGAAGCGTCATCTCACGCGGTCTGCACGTCCTGTACGAAGCTGGTCCAACTGAGGCCCCAGGTGGAAATGGCATGGCAAGCCGTTCCACAGGACTACATCCAGCATCTCTACGATCGTCTCCATGGGAGAATAGCAGCCGGCATTGCTGCGAAAGGTGGATATACACTGTACTAGTGCCGACATTGTGCATGCTCTGTTGCCTGTGTCTATGTGCCTGTGGTTCTGTCAGTGTGATCATGTGATGTATCTGACCCCAGGAATGTGTCAATAAAGTTTCCCCTTCCTGGGACAATGAATTCACGGTGTTCTTATTTCAATTTCCAGGAGTGTATTATGGGACTCAACTGCTAAGGTCATCAGTCCCTAAGCTTACACACTACGTAACCTAAATTATCCAAAGGACAAACACATACACGCATGCCCGAGGGAGGACTCGAACCTCCGCCGGGACCAGCCGCACAGTCTTTGACTGCAGCGCCCTAGACCGCTCGGCTAATCCCGCGCGGCTATATAGAATATAATTTTTCATACGTAAATGGGAAAAGTTACTTAACGTGTCTGCAAAGAAAGCATTCCATTTTCAGTAAATTTTGTATGTTCTATAGAACTTAAATATTCGTCCCTACTTCCCGGATACCCTCTGTAACATGTGAATAGTTACTGTACTTCGCCGGTCGTGCCTTATCTTGTACCGTGAAACAAGAAAAGGTCACTTACCGTGTAACCTGTGATACTTGCAAATAAACTGATTTTTTTTCAATGTCTTAACATTAATTTCTGTCTTGTAAATGGAAATTTGTGCTAGTTTCCTACAATTTACTTTCAAAATAAATTTAACTTGTATCTGCTTTTTGATAATATTTCTGCTTAGTTATATTTCACTTACTGATTATTGGTGTGTAACGTAAGCGTAGAGTTCTGCGTTCTAGCCCTAGAGCGGTCAGCAGGGCCAGACCGACCGCTTGTCATCCTCTGGCAAAGGCGTATCGGATGTGGGACGGAGCGGCAGCTGGCCAGCACGTCGCTCCCGCTGTCGTCGCCGTGACTTTTGACCTCGGGACCGCTGCTAATCGGCGGAGCAGATCCTCAGCTGGCATCACGAGGCTGAGTTCAGCAGGTGCCACACCTCCCGCCATGGAAAAATCCCTCTCACTAACGGACCCCCCTCATCGTATTCAGCCGCACTGGCTACTCGGCTATGCAGGCAGATATTATTGGTGTGTAGAAAAAACCTTTCTCCGAGTAATTTTTGTAATATCAGAAAAATCGTACAGCACATAAAAAGTGAATGCCATTGTTTAAAAAACGGAATAAGAAAATATGTTAAATTTCCATTACATGGATGGATAGAGACGAAAATGTACCGAGTACAAGCCTGAGAGAATCGGAAGTGCACTGCTGGGGGTGGAATTCTACTCGGCATGTTCCTGTTGTGTTCGGTGAATGATTGCGGATTAGTAAACATGCACCCGTTCAGTAAAGAGAGAGATCCCAAAGCAGAGGGTTGAGACATTAGCTAGCGGAGGTGATCTGGGATAAAAGCTGTGGTCTTGGCTAGTTTTATTTTTTACTGTAAGGAAAATTTGAGAGTGATTTTGTGTGTGTGTGTGTGAGAGAGAGAGAGACAGTCTTCCTCCGGTGACTTTGATCAGTACTTCTGTGGCTTCCATGGCGTCGCACGAAGTCACATTCGCGGTGGCGGTCATACTTCGAGGACTCGTAATAGCGATGTGCGTCGCGCGAGACAAAGTGCGTGACGTATTGCTCCGCGAATTTCGTGGGAAGCGTTCATTGGCGGACCCAGATTAATTGTCTGCACTGCTACACCTATGAAATCACTGAAAATTGATCGCCAGCGTGATCCTTCTCCCTATGTCAGCGACAATATCAAAGCCTTGTACAGTGGGCTGACAAAAATTTGAAAATAGATCGAATGTATGGTCAACATGAATCATGACGCACGTGCGGCCACACATGTGCGTCGATTCGTTGACCGTACACTCGATCTCCCCCAACCCCCCCCCCCCCCCCTGGGTTCCCTGGTCCCAAGGTCGCCATGGCGCCTGTGGCTGTGGTGCTGAGATAGTTGGCTTTTCAAGCCGGCTATCTGGGCAAGCACCCACGCCAGCAAAAGTTTGGCGACAGAAAGAAATTGCGCGTAATCGGTCACAGCCATTTGCGCCATGCAGTGACAGATGTTGCTGTTACGTATATAAATGCAGAAACTAGTAACATTTATTTAGTCAGCACCATGTCTTCGTTAAATGCGTATTTAAGCACGGGGCAACATGGTTCCACACAGTACGAGAGAGGAACTTTATATCCAGGACCAGTGGACGATATTGAAATGGCGGAATGGGGAAACGTTTCTAATGTTAATGGGAGTAATAGTATAAGGACAATGTTTCGCAACGATGCTGCAGATGAAATTAGGTATAGAGAAAATCCAGCGTACGATGATTTAGACGAAGAAGTTGTTGAATTTGAAATGGAGCCAAGCCAACAAAAGATGTAAATACTGGATTGCGCCACCGTAGTCCATATCAGTACGGTGAAGAAGGTCATACAGCAATAGAAATAGAAGCATCTGAAAATACGCCACTTCTATCTGGGGCAGCTGAAACAGCAGTTGATGGTGCGACCTTAAGCACCTCGTTATCTACAGGTCAAATAGCTGGAGCTGCTGGTGTAACAGCTTTAGCAGGTGCAGGAGTAGTGCACGGCGCTACAAAATTAGTTGAAAGAGTAAAAAATAAAGGATTAACATTACCTGGTAGTGATTATGTGGGACCTGAAAATCCTATAAATATAGACGCACAACGAAGTGGAGCTGATGCCATTGCTAAAGAACACGACGTTGGGTACGATCGTTTATTGAAGGAAGCTGGAGAACGTGTTTTTAGGGAAGAAGAATTTAGACAATGAGTGCAGCAGTTGGATACTAAAGCCATTATAGACTTTGCTATTGGTTGGAGACATACACGCAATTGGCATTCTTTTGCAGGAAAGTACGGATTGGAATTGAAAACATTTGTGGAAAAGAAACTTGACAAAGTGTTATACCCGAAAAAACCTGATGCCAAACAACAAGGTATGTACATTTATTTATGTTTTACATATATAATGTATATATTGAGATAATAGTAATAATAACGTTTCTTGCCTTCACCAGAATTACGACTGGCCTCCTTGGGAACGTCCTAATTGGAATGAAATGCATGAAGGCCAGAAACGTTATGTTTATGAACAGTGGCTAATGTCGCGTGTACGTCGTGGTTTGCCTGTAGATCACGAGCGGCCATCAACGTCTGTAACATCAACGAGCGCCGGTGGGACGGATCACGACGACGACGACATCGAGTATTCCGAAGACGAACCATAAGATCACAATGCAGGTGTTCCATTACGTTTATATTCTGACTCTGATACAAATATGAGTGCTATGGATGTAGATTCAGGAAAACGTGCAGGACAATCGCAAAAGGGAAACAGTGCAAATAAAAGTAAAAAGACGCTTCCGGGTACTGCAGCGCCATCAGCTAATGGAATCGGTGATTCGGCTAACACAAGTGATGTACCGTTACCTGCCCCATCAATATTAGATACGGGAAATATTACTACGTATAGAAAAGTGCACAGATTTTTTACATATGGCTTAGCATATTAAGTTATTACTCATTCTGATGCTGTATTTATGATTACTCCTTTGGCTGAAATTCCTGTTCATAGACCATTTTTGTACATGACTCCGTCTGAATTCGATTGATTGCCAAATGGTAGTAGAATTGTTCACTGTTCAGCAAATGTAATTGCCCGAAATCCTGGGATTGCTTTTCCTACCAATTCCAGTGAAACAGAACTTGCAACTTTAAATAAAAATAAAAATATGATTACTAGTGTGGGTATTAATTTAAAAATACCTGGTGTTAACGTAAAGCCTACTGCATTTGGTAACTCAGGTCCTATGGAAACAATTAGTATAGACCATAAACGTGATTTTTCGCCTATTTGGAAATCATGATATGGGTATAAAAAAGATGAGGGCGACTTTTTAACTACAGTTCCTGCACATCAATTTGGGCAACCCATTAACTTAAAATACTATTATGCGTGTGTAACAAGTACAAAAGAAAAAGGTCTACACAACAGGGGTTGGAAATGTGTACAATCATGTGTTTCTGAGGTAGATGCATATACTCATACTGGCAGTATTATTGTTAATTACGAATACAAACCTACTTTAGGTTTTCTTTAAATCCCAAAACCAGCTAATATTGATATTTCCCATTAACATCTACTGCTCAGGGTGTACCTCAGCGGTACACAATCAATGGTGATAAGCACTCCACTCCATTCGTAACATGTGATAATTCATGAACAATTAGTAGGAGCTATTTCTCCAGTAACAAACACTGATTCATCTGGATATAATAACTTAATAGAAAAAGCTGATATTGCTTCTGCTGGGTATAATATTAGACTTCATGATACCAATGTTCAGCCGAGTCTTCATGTAGGCATAAATCCTACATATGCTTTATGTACGAGTAGTTTGAACAGTGATGTTACAAAGTATACAGATACTCAAATGTTATTTGAAGTGATAGCTGAATGTTCTGTATACTCAGATGGTTTAGAAACTCACTAGCCTCGCGCAAATGTACCAAATGTTCAAGTTTCTGATGTGATATATATGTCTAATGTAAAAAGGAATGAGGAATCATCAGTGTACAAGGGTCAATATGAAATAAAACAATTGTAATATTTATTTTGTATAATGTAATATTTTATCTACCTTTGCAAACAAGTTATTGAAAATATAAGTATTTCAAAATTACTGTTGGTTCTCATTTAATATTCCACATTATACATTTGTAATAAGCCGAAAAAAGCTAAGGGATAAGGCTTTTTTGTTGCATTTTTTAAATCTTCAAATCTACGCCACCTTACAGTTTTCACACAAATATCTTTAAAATCAGGGTGGCTGCAAACTACAGGTTGACTGCTGGAAATTAATGAAAGTGGTGTCCTCCTTAAAATTGCATCGCCTTTATAGTTCACTCTAATGTTACATGAAATTCCCTCACACACTTTTTTAGAATTTTCTAAGGCTCCTTCTTCAATACTAATTTCATTCCCAACAGTTAATCTTCTATTAACAGCATCTTGCATTGCGAATTGATTTGTCTTGTTATTACATCTATCTATACGACCAACATTAAGAGCTAAAGATACAAAGCAATCAAAGAACCAATTTTTACCACTATTTTGAGGACCCACAATACACAAAGTGTTTAACTTTTTTGACTGTACATAATTATCATTATTCCAATAATACAATCCATTCTTATTGAACCGTGAAACTAAATTTAACAAAAATTCTGTAGCTTTATCATTGTCATCTTCACATTGGAATAATAGAATTTTGTTTAACCAGGTTAAAGAATCACCCAAAGTATAATAATATTCCCATACATTGCCAGAGGTAGCATAAAATATACTATCCTGTGAACCAGAATATAAAAGTGATTCAATTCCCCTAAGGTCTAAATCGTTAATGGTTTTCTTGTATAACTCTAATCCCATATGGAAAAATATTTTAAATTTAGGATCAACAAAATTCATGAAGTAACCACAATCAATTGGAAGCACGTTTGTAATGTTCTCAGGTGGTATACAATTGTACTGAATTAGTACGGAAAGAACCTGGCGCGCGATTGTTGTCGGGTTGCACCCTTTTCCTGTAATGATCTGTTTGTGTCTCGAATGAGACTGTTTACATGGTGCATTATTTGCGTGCCTCTGTTCGCCGTCACCATCAGATCGACTACATTCCCCTTCCAGTATTGTTTGGTGTCCTGAGAAGCAACTTTCCCATTGTACAATTTCAGCTGGATAAGGTAGTATTTTAATGGCTCCTCTAATCCAAATTTGCCCGCAGCCATACCCCTTTTGCACATAGAGGTATAACAATACATATAGCCAGTCGATATCTGACATTTCTGCAATTGCTCTTTTCCGTCTGTGGAGCTTCTTAATTCTGGAGGAAATAAATGCATCATTTCGGAACCAACATCTGCATCTCCTCGAGGAATAGACACAGTCATGAATGACGTGGAAGTGGTCTCCGTCTTCTCTCCAGAAGAGAATTTCTCCAGGATATCTCTTTGAGAACTCAGTAAGTTTGCTATGCAAGATGTCAGCATCTCCCGGTCTTTCTGTGACAATGACGTCACTGCAGTACCACCTGGTAGAGACCTCACATAATTTAATAAATCCTGTAAACCATGGGAACATGAGTAGGAAGTCAGTTCGTATTTTGTCAAACAGTTCATGGTTATATTCAAGCACGTTAACAAAGCTCCATCGTCTTCTCCCACTGATGATAGGATACTCGTTACCAGGTATGTGAGCAGCTTCAGGGACCGTTTCTTCACTTTGGCTTCCAGCATCGTCCACATCAAGATTATCAATTCCACTATGTGTTCCATTTTCAAAATTCTGCAAACAAATTATCAAACATTAACTCATCATCTCCATCAGAATCGGAAACTGCACCTAGACAACCTCCACAACGTACACTACGAAATAGTGGGGTGTTTGCTCAAAATGAGCACCAATAATTATATTTAGTTACAATGGGTGATGCAAATACACCTTCCACAACTTTCAAAGGATTAACAACTAGTGATATGTTGTCGACACAAAATACACTCCTGGAAATTGAAATAAGAACACCGTGAATTCATTGTCCCAGGAAGGGGAAACTTTATTGACACATTCCTGGGGTCAGATACATCACATGATCACACTGACAGAACCACAGGCACATAGACACAGGCAACAGAGCATGCACAATGTCGGCACTAGTACAGTGTATATCCACCTTTCGCAGCAATGCAGGCTGCTATTCTCCCATGGAGACGATCGTAGAGATGCTGGATGTAGTCCTGTGGAACGGCTTGCCATGCCATTTCCACCTGGCGCCTCAGTTGGACCAGCGTTCGTGCTGGACGTGCAGACTGCGTGAGACGACGCTTCATCCAGTCCCAAACACGCTCAATGGGGGACAGATCCGGAGATCTTGCTGGCCAGGGTAGTTGACTTACACCTTCTAGAGCACGTTGGGTGGCACGGGATACATGCGGACGTGCATTGTCCTGTTGGAACAGCAAGTTCCCTTGCCGGTCTAGGAATGGTAGAACGATGGGTTCGATGACGGTTTGGATGTACCGTGCACTATTCAGTGTCCCCTCGACGATCACCAGTGGTGTACGGCCAGTGTAGGAGATCACTCCCCACACCATGATGCCGGGTGTTGGCCCTGTGTGCCTCGGTCGTATGCAGTCCTGATTGTGGCGCTCACCTGCACGGCGCCAAACACGCATACGACCATCATTGGCACCAAGGCAGAAGCGACTCTCATCGCTGAAGACGACACGTCTCCATTCGTCCCTCCATTCACGCCTGTCGCGACACCACTGGAGGCGGGCTGCACGATGTTGGGGCGTGAGCGGAAGACGGCATAACGGTGTGCGGGACCGTAGCCCAGCTTCATGGAGACGGTTGCGAATGGTCCTCGCCGATACCCCAGGAGCAACAGTGTCCCTAATTTGCTGGGAAGTGGCGGTGCGGTCCCCTACGGCACTGCGTAGGATCCTACGGTCTTGGCAAGCATCCGTGCGTCGCTGCGGTCCGGTCCCAGGTCGACGGGCACGTGCACCTTCCGCCGACCACTGGCGGCAACATCGATGTACTGTGGAGACCTCACGCCCCACGTGTTGAGCAATTCGGCGGTACGTCCACCCGGCCTCCCGCATGCCCACTATACGCCCTCGCTCAAAGTCCGTCAACTGCACACACGGTTCACGTCCACGCTGTCGCGGCATGCTACCAGTGTTAAAGACTGCGATGGAGCTCCGTATGCCACGGCAAACTGGCTGACACTGACGGCGGCGGTGCACAAATGCTGCGCAGCTAGCACCATTCGACGGCCAACACCGCGGTTCCTGGTGTGTCCGCTGTGCCGTGCGTGTGATCATTGCTTGTACAGCTCTCTCGCAGTGTCCGGAGCAAGTATGGTGGGTCTGACACACCGGTGTCAATGTGTTCTTTTTTCCATTTCCAGGAGTGTAGAATATTAATTGTCCTGACATGGGGCATATCGAAAAGGCTACAAAGGGAGTAAAAGTGCTCATATTTAATGTAAAGTTAATGACAGACTCAAACAAAACTTACCACTTAATTGGAATATGTGCTCTGTTACGTTACATTTTTCCATTCCGAAAAAATAAGAAGCATAAGTCGCTGTAGAGGAGCGATAGGTTTGGTGACGGCTGCCCGTGTTAAGATGTACCACAGTGTGGTTAAATACGTCACATAGACTGTATCTTCAGACAGAGAGGATGCAAATATTCCTCTGACAACACGCGGATGGTGACTAATCGTCACATCACCAAACTTTCGCTTCCCAGTGGAACTTGTCGGCTGAAACAGGTAAAAAGGCTGAACAGACAATTAGTGACACTAACAAGGGAACCTCCCCATCGCACCCTCCTCAGTTTTGGTTATAAGTTGGCACAGAGGATAGGCCTTGAGAAACTGAACACAGATCAATCGAGAAAACAGGAAGAAGTTGTGCGGAACTATGAAAAAAACAAGCAAAGTATACAAACTGAGTAGTCCATGCGCAAGATAGGCAACATCCATTATAGTTTGAGCTCAGGACCGCCGTGGTCCGGTGGTTAGCGTGAGCGGCTGCGGAACGAGAGGTCATTGGTTCCAGCATTCCCTCGAGTGAAAAGTTTAAGTTTTTATTTTCAGGCTATTATTATCTGTCCGTCCGTCCGATGCGAGGTAACTGCGCCGTAGTATGGGGACGCTACGCCTAAACAAACATCAAAACAAAACATATGTTTTGACAGAGCACAGGGAAAACTGTGCGTCTGTGAAACTGTTGCATTCATTTGTCGCAGTTTATGAGACAAACTCTTATGTTTTCATCACTTTTTTGGGAGTGATTACCACATACACAAGAAAACCTAAATCGGGCAAGGTAGAAGAATCTTTTTACCCATTCGCCAAGTGTACAAGTTAGGTGGGTCGACAGCATATTCCTGTCGTGTGACGCACATGCCGTCACAAGTGTCGAATAGAATATATCAGACGTGTTTTCCTGTGGAAGAATCGGTTGACCTATGACCTCGCGATCAAATGTTTTCGGTTCCCATTGGAGAGGCACGTCCTTTCGTCCACTAATCGCACGGTTTTGCGTTGCGGTTGCAAAACACAGACACTAAACTTATTACAGTGAACAGAGACGTCAATGAACGAACGGACAGATCATAACTTTGCGAAAATAAAGAAAGTAAAATTTTCACTCGAGGGAAGGCTTGAAGCACGGATCTCTCGTTTCGCAGCTGCTCACGCTAACCACGGGACCACGGCGCTCCTGAGCGCACGTTATCCTTGATGTTGCCTATGTTGCACATGGACTACTCAGTTTGTGTACTTTGCTTATTTTTTTCATAGTTCCACACAACTTCTTCCTGTTTTCTCGATTGATCTGTGTTCAGTTTTTCAAGGCCTATACAATGTGCGAACTTATAACTAAATCTGAGGGGGGTGCAATGGGGAGGTTCCCTTGTAAGGAATGTAGTCAATGAATTATAAGTCATTTAACTCATCACAAAATTCATTACTCCCAATTAACTTAAAATTACAAATTTGTCTTCCTTACGACAACTGAATGGACGGTGTCTTGAAAGGAGGATATAAGACTTGGAAATTTGTGATGAGGTCTTATGGGACCAAACTGCTGAGATCATCGGTCACTAAGCCCACACACTACTTAGTCTAACATAAACTAACTTACGCTACGGACAACACACACACCCACGCTCGAGGGGGGTCTCGAATTTGCGACGGGGGGAGCCGCACGGACCGTGACAAAGCGCCTGAGACCGCGCGGCAGGATATAAGATGAATATCAACAAAAGAAAAACGTAAATAATGGAACGTAGTCGTATTAAATCAAGTGATACTGAGGGAATTAGATCAGGAAATGAGACACTTAAAGTATTAGATGAGCTTTGCTATTTGGGGAACAAAATAACTGACGATGGTCGCAATAGACAGGTTATAAAATATAGGCTTGCAACGGCAGGGAAAACGTTTCTGAAAAACATAAATTTGTTAACATCGAGTATAGATTCAATTCTCTGGAGGTCTTTTTTGAATGTATTTGTGTGGAGTGTAGCCATGTATGGAAACGAAGCATGGCCAATAAGTAGTTTAGACAGGAGGAGAATAGAAGCTTTCGAAATGTGGTGCTACGGAAGAATGCTGAAGATTCGATGGGTAGATCACGTAACTAATGAGGAGATATTGAATATAATTGGGGAGAAGAGAAAATTGTGGCACAATCTGACTAAAAAAGGGCGTCGATCGGTAGGACACGTTCTGAGGCATCAAGAGATCACCAATTTAGTACTGGATGGCAGCGTGGAGGGTGAAAATCGTAGAGGGAGACCAAGAGATGAATACACTAAGCTGATTCAGAAGGATGCAGATTGAAGTAGCTTCTCGGAGATGAAGAGGCTTGCACAGGATAGGGTAGCATGGAGAGCTGCATCAAATCAGTCTCTGGACTGAAGACAACAACAACGTGCATCTAGACCGCAGAAGCAGAAGAAATCAAGTGAACTACAAGAAGAACCCTTAGTGAGTCTCCCTTGTTTTATGCAAAAGAAGATCAAAAATATTAGTACTTCGAGTCAGAAGATATACATACTCTTTCATTAAATTATTCAAATATACGATATAATTTTATTACAGAGCCCCTATGAGTGGCTACATCAACAACTGGAGAAACTGAGACCAAACAATTCAACCATATTATAAGTGCATTAGCTAAACACAGAATTTTTACATATTATTGACAGTGTTATGGTTATAATTGAACTGTATTGTTCATAAATAGTTTCCTGAAGGATAGTTATCGCTTCAAGTAATCGAAGTTCACAGTGTCATTTTATACCGTAATCAGTTAACTAAAAGAAATCCATTACAATTGGTTTAACCCTCTTCCAGGCAAGATGTCTGCAAACCGTAAGTGTATAAAAAATTGTGTCAATAATCAGAGTTGACGTTTGGAAACATTTATATTAAACATCGTAGTACGGTCTAATACACTTGCCAGTTTTAAATCCTAACCATCGTTTCACAATGTGTGGGAGATTCATGTCTCCTTGTTGTATTGACCGCGGGGTTTGAGTTTATCAAAATGGCTCTGAGCACTATGGGACTCAACATCTTAGGTCATCAGTCCCCTAGAACTTAGAGCTACTTAAACCTAACTAACCTAAGGACATCACACACATCCATGCCCGAGGCAGGATTCTAACCTGCGACCGTAGCAGTCCCGCGGTACCGGTTTGAGTTTATCAGCTGCAGTATTCCAGGCCTGATATATGTTGAGACAGGTGATGACCTGGAGTGTTTCATCCAAAGGAATGGCATAGTGGAAGTTATGTGCCTGTGCTAGGATCCAAACTGGTACTCAGCCTTTTGATATAAGGCCAAACAGCCGGAACAACAGGCAGAAAACATCCGTCTACTTTGACAGGCGCCTCAAATTTACCTCAGTCAGTCCTGCGTTTTCGTATGCATGAAAAATCGTACAGTATAATTACCGACACGTAGTGTATGACCCATGCAGGACGTACTAAAGAGAGTCATTGTTGGTACAAAAATGAGATTACATACACGGGAAAATGATACACATATACATATACAGGGTGACAATCATTGAACTATATGAAAAAAACGTAAAGCACTTACAAAACTACGGGGTGTTCACACTTTGTTCAATATGCAAACGTCAGTACAGATATTCGGATTTAGGTTTGACATGTTCTAGATGCCTGCCGTCACTGGCGATGATGTGACACATACGAATAGGCAAATTGTGCACGACCCTCTGAAGTGTCGGAACATCGGTGCTGTCGATCATCTCCTGAATGACTGTTTTCAGCTCAGCAGCGGTTTTGGGATTATTGTCTTTAATATAGCCCTATAAAAAGGAGACGCATGCCCTCAGGTCGTGAGAATATGGCGGCCAATCGAAACCCATGCCAGTGGCCTCTTGGTACCCCGGAGCCAGAAAGTTGTTCCCAAAGTGCTCCTCCATGATATCAAACACTCTACTGCTTCGATGCGGTCGAGTTTCGTCTTGCATGAACCATATCTTGTCGAAATCAGAGTCACTTTCAATAATGGAGGTGAAATCATCTTCCAAAACCTTCACATACCGTTCGGCAGTCACCGTGCCATCAAGGAATGTCGCACCGATTATTCCGTGACTGGACATTGCACACCACGCAGTCAGCCATTGAGGGTAAAACGACTGCTCTATAGCGAAACACGGATTCTCAGTCCCCCATATGCGCCAATTTTCCTTATTTATGTACCCATCCAAAAGAAAGTGGGCTACGTCACTACACCAAACCATACGGCGAGTATTAATTTCCGTCATACGCCGCGGGCAAACGTGCAGTGTGAAGGTCGTAACGCAAACCGTTCAGAAGTTATGAGAATTTTATTTTATGTAGTTCAATAACTGTAACCCTGAACATTTATTAGATTAAATGGATCCGTGGTTGGTGTGGGAAATATTTGAATTTCTGCGGTTAGAGCGTCACTCAATTACATTGTATTATCACAGCCGGTAATAACCGAGTTCATCCGCTCAGGATCATATTTTCCATTAATGCCTTAGCGTGTGCAATACGAGTGTCTGTACTACACCATGCACAAGATCATATTCGTAATTCAAGTCAAAAATGACTCGGCACCAAGTAGAGCCACCGACAGTAAGAACTGACGACACACCTCGCAGGGCGGTCACCTCAAGCCCAGTGCACAGTTGCCTCTCGCTCGACGGCCGTGCAGAGTTATTAAGTGAGTGCTTGCGACACGTATCAAAGGAGCCGCAGCCCAGGTTCCACTATTCTCCACGACACCACAAGTAATTAGCAATTGGCTAAGTACGTCTCAAGCTAAATACATAACCAGCGCGGAGCATACGTCAAGATTTCAGTTTGTCGTCCGTAATAACACGCTCAGACTCTGTACCACTTTAATTTTACCGTCGAATATTCACACGGTACGAGTCCAGCATTGTCCTGTCTGTTATGGTATTTAGTGTCACATTACGCAAATGAAGCGGTGTTTCACTGTAACACTGTTTATCAGTATTTATAGTCGACGTTCTTGCGATTTACCACACTGATTCCAAGATTTTCAGCATAACATAATTTGTTATCCAGATAAATATATACATACATCTCGTTTTAGGAACTTTGCTTATTAACTTTTACATAGATATATTTACATTCATTTATTAACTTCCTATCCGTGGGCCTGGCCTGATTCATCAGCTATTTTTTCAGGAAGGTAAAATAATTACATAGCATAGGACAACATTGTATATTACTGGATAAAACTCATCTTCTGTATAGAATGTCGGACCAAACCAGAAGCAAAATTCGAAGAAAACAAGAAATAGAATGAAGCAAACGCACGAAGTTGAGCGTAATATGTACTTATACTTACATCCTAAGGAAACTCAAAGTACAGTACTCATTCAATCTCACTTATTATCTTGTCCTAAAATCTACCTAGTTTGGATATGAGTAATATTAGTCACATTTTCCATGTATAAATTTGTGCTTAGTGCACCCCTCTTGTTTTGCGCTCAAAATAGCCACCTCATAAGAGAAAATCCTTGTAACTATCGCTCATATACACACAGGGTGAAGAAAAAATGCCACATTTGGTAGTCGGCATATGATTCCTCGCTCCAATTCAAGACAAAAGTGTATCTAACAAAACCTAGATCCACCAGCAGGTTTAATAGGAACGCTATTTAAAAAACAAGGCTCGGGCAACGCCGTAACTGCGTGCAGTGTGGCCAAGAAGAGGCAGTTTGAACTCTGGGCTGTCTGCGAGCTGTCCCATTAGCTCAGTGAGACGACGTAATGGCGCGGGGAACGGATTTACAGACTTGCCAATGTTCGAGTCGTATTTGCGTAGAACTTCTTTTTTTTCTGTTAAAGCATAAAACGGTATCCAATTTACACCTCCACAATGCGATATCTTGTGTAATTCTTTACTTAAACATTAAGACATAACATGAATTTATTACAAACGTAAATTACCACATTGTTTCGTCCGAAGCTAATGGAAAATAATAGTCGATACAGTAACATCGCCTGTATCCAATGAAGTGCAAAGAACACAATCGGTAGGCTACACTAACACAATAATTCCATTCTATACGTTTGACGCCCAGAATCATACTTTGATGGACCCTACGCAAGACACATGCATCCACCATTGCTGAAGCGGCATGCACGCGATGTATTAGGTCGTGTACATCCATTGGTGGTGTACTATAAACTAATTCCTTTAAGTGTTCCACAAATAAAAATCTAGTTAGTTAAAGTCCTTGGAACGTGGAGGCCAGGACACTGGACCTCCACGGCCAACTCACTTTCCTGCAAACGCTTCATTTAAATAGTTTCGCACATTCATTCCAAAGTGTGGCAGTTCACTCTCAAGCTGAAACCATAACTGTCAGCGAACACCAAGTGGAACGTTTTCTGTTGTGTCAGACGAAGCATTGCAGAGAAACGTACGATAAAGGGGCGCATTTAACTTGCCTGCCTGCTTTGTGCCAAAGCATGCCTGAAACCCATGTTTACGAGTGACATGTGGGTTGTGTTCTGATCCATAACAGCTGTTGTGGAGGTTTAAAATCACTTCACAAGTGAAGCTAGATTCGTCAGTCCTCATTACGTTATTTATAAAATGTTCATTATCATCTACTTGCTGAACCGTGGTACTAACCAATTCTTTAGAAAATCAAAATTACAATCTCAACACAGTTATTTAAAGGCAATAGGAAGCCCGGGACCACTGGTGATGGACAAGCTTGTGATTGTTTTACAATTTTAATTTGACTCAAAACAGACTTTATTATAAACTTCAATTCGGACATTTACTCTATTACTGATGCAATATACAAATCTTCACTTTTATTGAATTATATAAACACGAGTGAGAATCATATTATTTTGCGTCCGCAACCAAAATTATTGATAATAGGCACGGTGAATAATCAATCACAAACAATCATTCTTGTTTCACCCCTTCTCAAGAGACTAATAACACCATACACTTCCAACCAAAGAAATTACACAGCCACATAATACAACTTCATAAAGAACAAAGAGATCTTAAAGCTTAATAAAACTGAATTGCCTACATAAAGGTCCACAGTGAAACATGCATATACTAAAAATACAAAGTGGGCAAACCAAAGTCGCAAACTTGTACACAGGAATAATAACAAGTTGCACTTTGATTAAAAGTACACAAACGATTAACATAAATGTTAAATAAGAAGGGCTTGTAATAATGAACCAATAAAATGACTTACAGAAACGCCAATATTAGCAATGAGGCCTCACTTAAGTAACGGGCACAATAACTCAGAATGATTCCCAAATTGCACTTCACTTTAGAGAACAGCGTTAAGGCCCACAGCAGAGTTTGGAAGCAATAACGCTACGGCCGGCAGGCAGTACGAGCGTTCACTCCCCACGGCTTGTGCACAGGATCACATAGCAGGTGGTATATATTTATATATAATCCGACCGGTCCCACAATGAGCGGTCCTGACAAGAATCCATAACCGCGCCGACGCCAGGGAACGAACAGTCTTAACAAATGGCCTGCAGCACAAATATATTGCAATGAAGACAAGGTCAAATCACAGCCACATTGGAATATATAATAAGCACGATCCTAAATTCTTAAGGAGCAATACTCTAACATTAGCAGGAAACTTAGAGATCACTTCCAGTTGCCTTTAGGCACTTTCAACATTAAATAAACATACCAAATGCTGCCGTGACAAATGATTAAACGACGAACTCTACAGCTGCCGGCCACGTACACAACCGCATCCAGCCCCAAAGCGGACAATATGTCCAAAAACAAGTTAAAATTTGCATGAAAACCACTTGAAACACACACTCCACGGTTGATCAAAAACTGAATGAGGAACTCAGCGCCCTTAAAATAGCCACTGTGGAACCAAGTTCAGAATCATCTCCGGCAGCTACTCATGCCACAATAAGTTTCACCAATCTTCTCAGTTAAACACAGAATAAAAGTCATACGTAACTTGGAGCTTGAAAAATCCGAGCTGGAAGCTGTTCAGCCAATGATCGGCACCGTACATCCGGCGCGCGCCAAAAGACAAGGGCGGCGAGCACGGCGGGGTCCATGCACCACGGTTAGGGACGCGGGCTTGTTTTAAACACAAGTTGGCTCGTTGAACGCCGACCGAGACTCACCCGTCACACGTTCACCCGGAAAACCCGCCAGGGGAGCAGTCAAAGGTAGCAGGACAGCCGAACATCGACATCAACGATGCAAGCCGAACACCCTAGCGCCAGCCGCCATGGCTCACTTGGCACAAACGCCATTCACAACACCGTAATCCTCGAATGTGGTCTTCTGGATACTGGTGTGGAGTTAACGTGTAATGACATGGATGCAGTTCTTCATCGTGCAATTCTAGAGCAGTCTTCGACATCTCTGGAACTGCCTTGCAATATCGTGGGTACCTCGCCATGGTGACTGGTGAACGGTTTCAAGCATCAAGTCCACCATCTGTGGAATATGTCCAATACTTGTGAACAAAGTTTACCGGTTTCTCGAAGGCGTTGCTCCAAGGCGTTTCTCTGGGCGGAGAATAACGTTCTAATCAGGATGGCGCCTTTGAGGGCACCGAGCAGAATATCCATGCATCAGCAGTAGCCATTCATCAGATGCACCCAGCCCCAAAAGCATATCGACTCATTCATCGTTAGTGGAAACCACCCTACACGAACTTCAGAGGACCAGTTATGGTTGTGCACTGGATGGTTACTAGACACATGCATGCGGTTTAATAGATCCCACTGTCACGTTATAGGCTAAGGTTTTATGACTAGGATTCGAGCCATAGCTCGATGGTGGATATGGGTTTGATCTCCAGCAGTCTACGCAGTGGGCTACGACAGCTGGTGTGGTAGTATGGGAAAATACACGCTCCTCTGTACATTCTGATGCGCAGCAAATATGTCAGTGTTGCCAGTCCCTCGTTTTCGTACATGTGTTTTCAAAGTGCTCGTCCGCAGCTCGTGGTCGTGCGGTAGCGTTCTCGCTTCCCGCGCCCGGGTTCGATTCCCGGCGGGGTCAGGGATTTTCTCTGCCTCGTGATGACTGGGTGTTGTGTGATGTCCTTAGGTTAGTTAGGTTTAAGTAGTTCTAAATTCTAGGGGACTGATTACCATCGATGTTAAGTCCCATAGTGCACAGAGCCATTTGAACCATTTTTTTTGCTGGATATACCTTTGTTTCGAATCTGGGTGAGGAATCACAAGCCGATCTCCAAGTGCAGCATTTTTTCTTCATCCTGTATATACGGTACATATACTGGCAAGCAGTCAAATGGTAAGGCAGCATTGTGGATAGCAAATTATTCCTCTTCCAGTTCAGTAGATAGGAAGTGAGAACCTCCTACAGGTGTGTAAATACTTGCATTAGACTCCTTCACTTAATAGTATCTTTCCTTAACGTCGTTAAGGTATGTTTATTTGCTGTTTGATTCATTACTCTTACTGACATTGCATGTTAATCAGTTATAAATCACCTTCAAAAAATACACTTAAAAATAGATATTAGATTATTTTTATTCATAGCGGTAATTTTCAGCAAACGTAGTATTACTTTTTCAGGATAAAATCCAGTCATCAGTTGCAAATGCACTTTTATTTGTTCTACCGGTTTCGACAAATTAACTTATCATCTTTAGAAGCCTACAAAATAAGTGATATTATAAAACTTTAGATCTTGGCTGTATGTTTATGTTAAGTATAAAAAGTATATTACAGAAACATACTTAATCCTGGTTTAACTGATGTCAGTATCTTCTTCATAGAAGCATAATGCCATGATATGTTCAGAAATGTACATATAATATGTGATTATTTTAAATACTGATCGACAATCTACAGTAACTGAATCACATCCATTATCTGATATGCTAACTGCAAAGAACATATATAAGAGCATATATAAAAAATACAACTAAGGTATATAAAATGTTATATATAATACATTTGAAAAAAACATGAGACATAGTTCTAATACATTTTTATGAGAAATGATAGGTAATCAAAATAGTGTCCCTTTTTAATCCAAGTTGATCATTCAGCATCTCTTTTAATTTAGGTGGAAATTTTTATAAATTTCAAATTCTTGTAAAGGGTTGATTTTGTAGACCTTGTCAACTATATAGAAAATGTCCATGTTAAGCAAGGATGGAGGAGGAAGTGTGTGTATCTCTGTTTTGAGATGTTCTTCTATATTTAACTGGTATGAATTCTCGCCGTCTTTCTTGAGCAAGTGTCCACGAAATCATTGCATTAAAAACAGACTCTATTTTCATAGCATATTATTTCTTACAGACTGTGAAAATTAGCCCATTCCTTTTATATATTAGAACAATATGTCACATTTTTCAAATTTATTATATATAACTTCTTCATACACCTTGTTCAAATCTCTTTATATACAATCACAGGTCGTCTTGTCTGTAGTTCAACTATGCCTAGATGGACAATATATGTATACAGCATCACCCCGATTCCCAAACCTCCTGAAGATATGCTTTTATATTTGTACCTTATTTATATGTTCCTTGTTTAATGACATGTTCATACAGAAATATTTTCCAGATTTGACATTAAGTTACGTGCACTGTCAGTTAACAGTGTGGCAGGTTTCCCAACTGTTGGGATGTGATGGTTGACTATTCTCTTGATGACTGGATCTGCTGCTGTTGACTCTATAGTGTATAACGTAACATACCTGGTGAATTTATCATATGAGACTACAACATTTTTAACTCCACCCACTGCAGAGGGGAGAAGTCCAGCAATGTGTCTGCAGAGTATTTGAAGTGGTCGCATTGGTACAACAGGATGTAATGGTGCAAGGTGTGATTTACTGGTGGGCTGGGTTTATGACAAATAGAACATGTTTTTAGTAGTTGTTGTGGTTCTTGTGTTCATTTTCTCATGTTTGGAAAGTAACACTATAAGCAAGTTTTCTGTACACACTTAGATGTTCCTTATGCATATACCTGATTAATGCATCTTCATAGGCACTAGGAATTCAAAAATACCAAATATTGGGATTTCGATTTTTTCTATAGAATATGACATCATTTTGTATCTTGTAGTGCTGGTTCAGTTTGTCTAAGGCATTTTTGTAAGTAATTTTTTTATCTTCTGCCAACGACTGCCTGCATTTTGTAAATCAACCATATTCCTACGTATGTATAAATCATAAAGACGTTAATAACAATATTGCATTAGCAGTTCACAACAGTCAGTTGTTTGCTCAGTTATTTCAGTATATTTGAACGATCCTTGCGGTAATAATGATAGTGCACCTGGTACCATGTTGTCTCTTTGGGATATGGGAATGACTTCAGAATTGTTCTCCTGAAGAAACAAAAACCATCACAGTAAGTGAGGGGTGCAGCAACTAACATAATATGAGGTAGCTCAACATCTGATGGCCACAATAGACTTTAATTTTCTTTCCACAGATGTAATAATTTGAGTTTATAATAGCTCAAATCACTGCTAAAGTTGCTAGTCCAGTAGCGGAGAATGAGTGTTCACGTTCAGGTAAGGTGCGACTAGAAAACTTGTGATTCCATCTCTCGTTTTCCCTTTTCCTCAGGTATCTGAAATAGACAACTCTTAATCCAGAAAATGATGCATCAGTAACTAAACAAAAATCTTTACTCATATAGCATGTTGTAAAACGTCGGATTCACTGAAGCCTCCCTTATTGTATTAAAATCATTCTCACAATCACTTGAGCAAATCCATGGTGCAATTTTCTTAAAGATTCTTAGCATTACTGAACTGTTTAAAAGCTGATTAGGTACAAGTAGATGAAAAAATGAGCATATGCCATGAATGCTTTAAGTTATTCCTCAACGCATCGGTATGGGGATTTTTTATGGCAGTAGTATCACTGGGCTCAGGTGTCTTTCCAGCAGAGATGATACTGTGACCAAGAAATTTAGACTTTTGCGTTATCACCGTCACTCCTGCCTCAGAGGATCTGTGTTTATTTTCCAATAGTTCTACGTGTCCTCATGTTTATCAACATACAAGCAGTTCAGGTACTAGGACCGTATCTAGGGTAATGATAAAAATTCGTGGACTCACATTTAACCCAAATGGTAGTACACAGACCTGATAGCTTCTTCTACTGAAAATAAAGGCAATGTATTTCTTAGATACTTTCGTAAGTTTTACTTACCAGTACAAACTTCATAAATTGATACTAGTGATGAATTCAACTCCAAGACATTTCTGTAACTATTCTTCCACACTCTCTACACTAGTTCATACCAGGGCAATAATATTGTTAATTTCCCTCGCATCCTAAACCAAACGAACATCGCCGCCGGGTTTTAAAGCAGCTGTTTTAATTATAAACATTATCACCTGTAAATTTCCGTCAATCACTGGTTCGACACTTTCCCCAATTTTTTGGAACTTCAGAAGGAGTCTTTCTTTCCTGTCTGTAAATTGAGTTTAAACTACAGTTACCTCATTTGAAACAGCACCTATCGATTCAGTAAGTTTTGCAGCATGAGTATTTAAAATAGCCAAATTCGCTTTTATTTTCTCAGTAAGACTTGCACTTACATTAAATGTTACAAATGCTAGTTAAGTTTTAAGATTTGTGTTGTTCGTTTCCAGCTTAGTGGCTGGGTTTGTATTCATTGCAGACATATTAGAATTCATGACCACCGTTTAACGCAACGTTTTTTTAAAAAAAATCATTCCATACAAAATGAAAGATTGATGTCAAGCCTCCATTGTTTGATTCACTTCTTGTTTGAATTTTACTGGCGTTGATTGTGGTTCTTTCTTGACTCTAATCGGAATGGATTCACTCAACGGATTTGACCAAAAGTTTGCACCTTCCCTAGTCTCTGTTACTGATTCCTGCTGAAGCATGCTGGGGCTATCTCCGCTCACGTATCCGCTATCTTACAAATGTGTCGTTGTTGCTCACTTTGTTGGCATCCATCTCGGATTCAACTGGTCCGATACAGTTTGACTACAAGCCATCTTCCTTCGTTCCCTTTCGTGTCTAATTAATATTCTAATACAGTCAAATATAAATCGCTGTAGAGTTCTAACCGGTTTTCTGCCTAGTGTTTTGTAAGCTGTGTCATAGCCTTACCAATTTTGGTATCTCTTTGTAATGCGATTTTTACGAAACTGAAGGTTACGTAAATCATATATTGTGATGACACACAAAACTGAGACTTTCTGTCACGAGAAAATCACATAAAACAGAACCCGTCATTCCTTTATATAAAAAAAATAAATAAATAAAAATAAAAAAACAGCCATTAATTATTTCGCTGTCGGGAATTTAAATTTAACTACGAAATATTAAGCTTTTGCTTTCAACCACGTTTGAACACGGTATAGAATTGAGATGCAGCGTCTAGAAATCAAAGCTCAGGGGCATAATATACACGTAAAATCGGCGACAGTCTCGTTCATTTTTTGTTAGTAACGGCACCACAAAAACAGCCGTTAACCACACATATTCGCTCTGTTCACTACAGCTTCTCGTTTCACTCAATTGAGTATTGGCGTAACATTATGCACTGTACAAATATTTTACGTTTACAAAAATTAACTTTTAACCACCTTTGAATTAATTTCTGAAATAACTTTTGACTCATGTGAGGTAACGAAGTTTATATTTAATTAACATAATCAAAAATAACTTGAACTTCTAAACAAATCATGAAGATGTTTGCGGGTCCGATTTATAATCATGGTAGACACTTAAATACGTTGTTTTTATCGCTGTCTACCTTAGTCGTAGGTTTTACGACTGGTTCCAGTTAGTGTCGCAGCAGTACTGTAGACTCGAAAAAAAACTGATTTCAGCTTGCCTTATGTCTGTCCCTCTGACATCGAATTACATTTCTACGAAGATTCGGCCACTAGCTTTGAAGGAGCAAATGAATTTAATGGTTCTGAAGCAAATGTCAGTTTATTTTGAACAGAATAATAGTTGTGTTAAGTCTGATGGACTTTCACTTATAAACAAGATAGATCAATGCTGATCAATAAACTACGTAACACTGTGGATACCATTTTGCATTTGAAGTCATGAACAAGATTTTCAGTTATTTAGAAGTTACCGATTCTGCTTTACAAATGAAATGATACACAAAGAAATCAACGATGAACAGGGCGACCGTTATTAGGAATTAAAACAATATTAGCCCTGGAGAAGCAAATATTTAATTATTAACCACATAACAGTGATAACTGTGGTGTCACCGCCAGACACCTAACTTGCTAGGTGGCAGCCTTTAAATCGGCCGCGGTCCGTTAGTATACGTCGGACCCGCGTGTCGTCACTATCAGTGATTGGAGACCGAACGCCGCCACACGGCAGGTCTAGTCTAGAGAGAATCCCTAGCACTCGCCCCACTTGGACAGCCGACTTTGCTAGCGATGGGTCACTGTCTACATGCGCTCTCATCTGCAGAGACAACAGTTTAGCATAGCCTTCAGCTACGTCATTTGTTACGACCTAGCAAGGCGCCATATTAAGTTACAATAATTATTATCTTCAAGAATGTATTCTGAACAGATAATATTGTGAATCATGTACCGTCAAGAGCGATGTTCATCATTAATGGGTTAAAGTTAAGTATCAAACTAATTACGTCCGCTTTCTGAATTCTCATTCCTTGTCATGTTCCAGACCTCACGTCAGTATAGTCCTTCCCTCCTCATGCCAGCCTGCGTGAGCTAAAACGCGTTCATTTTGGCCTCCCCTAGTAACACGGTGTGGGCTCTTCTGCTAACACAAAAATAAGCGCTGTCGTAACTATTACCATTTAGAAAACGTTCACAAAACAATTAGAAAAATATTATGACCAGCTGAATCTTGGGAGAATGATGTTAAAAAACTGAATAGAATGCATCAATTCTGACAATGGCTACATCATTTGAATGAATATTATTGACTGTAGATCATCAGTTATTATTTGCTTACGATTGCATAATGGGCCCAAGCTAAATTATTCATTTTATCTTGGAGTATAAAAAGATTATTATCTTACGCAGATAAACCTAGCTCGTACTGTTTAACAGTAGAAACTACATGGTGCTTTGATTGAATAACATAGTGTAGAACTGTTTTAACTGCATAATTCAACACAGATGGTCGGTAATCATCGATGGTTACCTCTGTAACAGAAGACTGTTTCACACCCTTTGCTATGCGTACTACACTTCGTAGTTCAGTCTCGAGTTGATACATTTTAGCTCATGGCCTGAAAAATTAAGTAATAGGTTGGCCATTCAATTCGTATTTCATTTTATCAACCTCCTTTATATTTATAAGTGGAATGTTGTGTCTATTACTTACAGGAAAACTGAAGAATCAATCCATATACGTGCATCAGTCCTGATAACATCATAAATATGCGTAGGTAGTTCTACATGCTGTGCTAGAAAGTTGTTTAAGATATATGTATATTTATTATATTATTATTTTCGTATCTAGGACAGTACAAGACAGTTACTTACAACTTAAAAACGTATCTAAAGTACAAACGTAAGGCTTTGTACATGTCAAATTGATTCTGAGGTCGAAAATTCAGCAGCTGACTGCTGGAACATTTGCTGAAACCAGATCCTCCAGGGTGCAGGCTTCGGGCACCTTTGGGTAGATTAAGAGGTGATCAGCATCTTTAAGATCTCTACTTTCACTGGTAGCATCTCCGGCAATTTAGCCACACCACATCAAATTTTGTTTGCTCCACAGACTATTCAAAGTTTTCCTCGTCTGGCCCGACAGCTGGAAACAAGCAGTGAGCTCTTCCTTTAGGTTTTTGATATTACCTCTAGTTGCCTTGTTTCGTCGCAGTTCTATGCAGTGAGTGAAAGGTGATAATTCAATTGCTCTAGTTGGTCGAAGAAAGTTCTTTCTCGACTTCAGCGGTAATATCGGGAGTTTTTGTCAACTGAAGTTGGTCGTAGGCAACCAGCTATAATGCGGCCTGTCTCGTTAAGAGAGGTGTCAACGTGCCTGCTGTGCCAGAGTGGTGTAGCATATTCTGCCGTAGATAAACACAGAGCTGGAGCAGACGTATGTAGAGCATTTGGCTGAGCCCCTCATATGCTGTTAGTGAGCTTGCGTATAATATTATTTCGGCTGCAGACTTCGTGGTCTCAAAATGATTTTTAAAAGTAATTGCGCGGGCGACTTTTATTCCGACGTACATATGGGTGTTCCAGGTTTGTAATTGCTTTCCCTTTCAAGCTGCTTCCAGTCTATAAGGTGGCTCTTTGAAATATGCACAATAGTCGTTGGCTGCTATTGCCTTATCAAACGCTGCAGTAAGACTGTTTAATTCAGTACCACATAAATTTTCATTAAAAATAACGCTCGCGTGAAAATTAGGATTTGCAATTAGTGCAGCAGCTCCATATCTACATTTCCTGGCTGTCACTAATTTTAAGGGCCTCATTTTTTGTGCATGTTCACAAAATGACATACAGTCTCTTGTCACATCCATATTAATTACGAAGATACCGCTACAAGCATCATCTTTGCAAATAGTATTACAGTAATTCCTGCTGCATTAAGAGACGGAAAAAGTCAACGTTGTATTTTCTCTATAGATTTAATTCATTATATTAACTACTGTCAAAGTGTCAATAATTGCGAGTGCGTGAGCTTTTGTGTGTGTGTGTAACAGAGAGAGAGTGAGAGAGAAATGTTTGTGATGGAGAAAGAGGTTAGGTAGCAAACAAGGTAACTAAAGCAGAGATTTTGCCTGAGTAAAAATGTACAAAGGTTTCGACCAGATAGTATCACCCGGTTACGTTTAAGCGAGTCTGTTCCTTTCTTTTACATTATGTGAACGGCAAATGGCGTTACCTGAATTAAATACAAGCTTTATGATGTATTTAGAAAAACAAACGTGACCAGCCGTTTGTTCCACAAAATATTTCATTATTCCTTCTTTTATTTTGATGACAAACCGTTGTTCTATGTAATACCCCTTTCTAAAAAATTTATCTTCCGTTTGTGTGTATCAGTATTTGTAATAACATAATGTCGACGATTTTATATGTAAATGCTTGAGTAGTAAAAGAAGGCACAGCCTTCAAATTTTTTAGAGAGCCGCTAGCGGAAGTCTGGCACTTATCTTTCTGCTTTCAGCTATCTCATTGTACGCATCGTGAACTGTAGCTGGAAATGATTTCATAATATATCATCTTATTTTGAGTTACTTAAGTGTTGCTTTCTTATCAGTCTACCAGCTCACATGTTTATTTCATTACTTATTGTTTACGAGTTTTGTTTTTCATAATTTCTAGCAGGGAAGACTCAAGAATTCAATGTGCCACCGATTCGCCATTGGCGTGATTTTATTACTAATTTGCAATGTCCATTTTCAATTATTATGTGCGCGGAACCTGTAGTCACTCAGAGAAGAAGTCAGAATTTTTTCAAATCAATCATAAGCAAAGTACGATTATCAAACGACAATGTGCAGATTGCATTTTCTAACATTCAGTGGGTCCACATCCTCTGTTGCGCCGCTTCCAACACCGACCTGAGATATTTACTATCCTCATTCTGGTGAAAAAATAATTTCAGATATCTCAGTTGGCGGAGGTGGAAGTCAACTCACATCTACCAACATGATCAATTACCTCCGTTACTGGACCGTACTTCACGCAGTTACAGCTTCCGACAGACAGGACGCTTTCACATTTTTTTCTCTTTCATCAGTCCTCATGGGGCTTACACAAAGATTAGTTTTGCGAGATGTAGTCTTTATGCATTGCTGCTGTTGAGAATTGTAATATAACGAAATCAAACAGCCAGGAAAGCAAAAACTGTAAACCACTTTGATCGTGATACGGAGTAAGTTCATTTTGTTTTCAATACAATACCAACTTTTCACGTTGATTAACTCATCAGGCACAGCAGAAGAAGAAAAGTATAACCAGCAGTTCGACTGATAGCAACAAACGCGCAATTAGACGTTATGTACGTGTTTAGTTTCTCGAGATTGGTGATGGCGTCAGATGGAACACTTTCAGCCCACTAAGTTTCACAATTAAATGAGGTTTTGGAACAATGGAATACTGGAAAATATTAAAACACCCCATGACCCTTGTACTGGCACGTAACGTCTTGCTCTTTTTGATGTGATCGCTAATTCAGGTCGTGTGTTTTCTTTTCCGATCTTCATGAACATATTAAACAGAAAATTTGACGTCTGCAGGTTGCGTCACAGAAATACCGCCTAAGGAGCAGCAGGGTGTAAAGTGGTTGGTTCCTATGGGACCAAACTGCTAAGGTCTTCTGTCAGGGTGTAAAGGTTTTTTCAGAAGCCACTCATTGATATTCCCGTGGTCGAAATTTTTAATTGCCTTAGTGACAGGTCGAGGAAACACTGTAGTAAACCGAAAGCTATTTTCGTTGACTGATTGAATGTAGAGTACTTTGTCAATAGTACAGTGCAGAGATGATTACCCAGAAAATCACATCGGCGATAGCGAATCAGACTGATGAATCACCACTCAGAAAAAAACTACTCACATTTAGGAAATCATACAGAAACACGTGATTACCCATTTTAGACGAATGTATTGCAGGATAGAGCAGATACCACGAACGATGTTGGCGAGAACTTGCTTTCAGGAGTAACTTATACGACGGAGCTGTGCCAATTATACCTGCGTGGCTAACGAACCCCGTGTAATGAGTATAACGTGTCGTTATGTAAAGCACGGATTTTGCAGGGAGCGATGGTTGCATTCCACGTGCGAAACAGCATACATTCGAACACTGTAGTGCACGGGTACAATGTCGAATTACAGCCTGGCAAGCAAAACAGCGAATGTGGTTGAGGACAATTGAAACAAGCCACTTTCTCGCGCTGCACCGTCGTTTTATATCTGTATAAGTAAGTCTGCCAGTGCCCTAGTGCTCTGCCGACGTAAAAACTGTTCCTTTTGGGACCACAAGAGCTTTCAGGCGACTGATCGCTTCAAGAAGGTTTCTGCAGTTAATATTAAGCACAAAGAAAGGCGTTTAGACGAAGAATGGAACGGAACCATTGGGAGAAACCTTGTCTCCGGTTTTGTTCGCCGTCAAGATCCTCTCTCATGGTTATGGAGCGTCTTTCTTTATCATGAAAAACTTTTGAACAAATTGCCTGTTGCATTATAGTGCGTGCAAGTTTAATCAAATGAATGTGATACACCTCTTCTACTGAAAAAAATATCGATCTAGCTCTACACGTGTGTTGGCACAGCAATAACTTGAGTGACTGAAAAAAGAGGCCATATACAGTACCATATTATTATTTTTTTTGTTTTAATATGGAGTTTCTGAGTCTCGCTTGTTTAACATCAATTATATCTCTAATTCAGCTGTTAACATGATTAAATGAGGCCATCAATACTTTCATAATATTTAGAAGTTTTAATGGAGAGAGAGTACCATTAGTTTATGGTCGTAAGCAAACTCATCAGGAGAAGGAGGAGACTGTGGAATAAGAGATGTTGAACAGTTTTATCCACGACAGTTAACGAATTGGCCTAGCTCACATGGGTTGCGAATAAGCGCAAAGTGATTATTCGTGAAAGGATGTTGTAAACCAACATTTAGGAACTTCAGAATGGCAGAAATATGTCCCAATGAGTAACGATATATTGCTTACCTGCACATCCATCTGCAACTACATTTTCAAAGATATAGTTCGTGTATTGAAATTAGGTCGCTGATTGAAGCCCCAGTTTGGATGTAACCTGAATAATCCACAGCAGGAGTAGGTTTCCACTCTCATGAATGCCTGTAGCAGTACGGTATATAATTTTGTTCCAAAAATAAGATTATTCGGCACCTCTTGCTCCTTTTTAAACTTTTTTTGCCAGCATAACACCATCGAACCTTTAATTCCTGTAATAGAAGAAACTGATATTTAGTCTTAGAACTTTAACTACCATTGCTAGCCGTCCCAAGCGGCATGTTTTCATAGTTTTGATGAGATACAGTGGAGCTACAGTTTTCTTCTTTGGCAAGCGAGTCAAATATGTAATGAAACAAGATAAGTTGTAAAGCCGTGCATTTCGCACACTTATTTACTTATTTTTGCATGTATAAGCCGATATCCAGTGTTTTCTTTGTGTCCGAGTAAAATCTAAGTCAGATAAATTCGCCTCCAAACCATAGTTCCAAAAATACCATGTAAGATTTAAACGCGTTTTTGTGTTGATTGTATCAGAAATCGTGATTTCGTATGCTATACTGTTCATGTTTTGTACGATGGGTGCCACGAGAAACGTATTTTTTGCTATTGCATCAGTTCTTGTAATCAGAATTTGCGCTTTATCAATTTCCGATGTGGTATCCTCATTCAAAGAACCATTCACTCCGAATTTCAGTGTATATAAACGTGAATAAAGGTATGTTTTTGAGAATCTCCGGAAGATAGGAGTGTCGTGCATGATATATTTCGCGGTAAATTGGCGTTTGTCATTTACATTGTATGTAGCATGCATTGTAACTGACATATCGTGTTACATTTAGTTTTCCTTTCCAACAAGAGTGTACTCGGTCTGTATTTACAGCAAATTTACGCTATTTTCGAGTTTATTATTGATTATAACCTCAAACACGTTTTAGGAAACCAGTAACTTTTATCCCAGGTTTTTCAGTTGGTTTAACAGAAATTTAATTTTGCGTAATAGTAGCTTCAGCTCTTAAAAGTAATTAGTTACACTTTTAGCTGAAAAGATTCAAAAATGAAAAGGGAAGCAGCAAGCTTAAAGTTATATGTTTACTGTTCAGTAAAAATTGCACCGTCCACAATGCAGTCCCACTCTCTATGCCGTCCTTGACACCGGATGAGTTGGTAGATGTTCGTAAGCAGATGGAAATCGCCCTGACTACTGTCACATCATTGACAGAACTACCAATCGAAACTACCTTAAGTACTGTCCTCTCCCGTACACACTCAGGTGGCAGAAGTCATGGAATAGCGATATGCACATATACAGATGGCGGTATATCGCGTAATCAAAGTATAAAAGGGTAGTGCTTTGGCGGATCTGTCATTTGTAATCAGGCGATTTCTGTGAACAGCTTTCAGACTTGAGTATGGCCGTACAACGGGAATAACAGACTTTGAACGCAGAATGGTAGTTGGAGCAACACCCATAGGACATTCCATTTCGGGAATCGTTAGGGAATTCAAAGATCCAAAGCGTCAAGAGTGTGCCGAGAACAACAAATTTCCGGCATTACCTCTCACCACGGACAACGCAGTGGCTGACGTCCTTCATCTACATCTACATGGATACTCCACAAATCACATTTAAGTGTGTGGGAGAGGGTTCATCGAACCACCTTCAAAATCCTCTATTATTCCAATCTCTTTTAGCGCCCGGAAAGAACGAACATCTATGTCTTTCCGTACGAGCTCTGATTTCCCTTATTTTAGCGTGGTGATCGTTCCTCGCTATGTAGGTCGGCATTAACAAAACATTTCCGTATTCGGAGGAGGAATTTGGCGATTGGAATTTCACGAGAAGATTGCTCCGCATCGTAAAACGCCTTTGTTTTATTATGTCCATCCCAAATCCTGTATCATTTCAGTGACACTCTCTCCCCTATTTCGCGATAATACAAAACGTGCTGCTCTTCTTTGAACTTTTTCAATGTACTCCGTCAGTCGCATCTCGTAAGAATCCCACAGCACTATTATAAAAGAGAACGAACAAGCGTAGTGTAGGCAGTTTCCTACTAAGAACTGTTACATTTTCTATGGTAAGACTTCGTCATAACATTTTCTATATTCCTTCCAATTTAAGTTGTTCGTAATTCTAATTCCTACGTATTTCGTTGAATTTACGGCCTTCAGATTTGACTGATTTATCGTGTAACCGAAGTTTATCCGATTCCTTTTAGCAATCATGTGGATCACCTCACACATTTCGTTATTTAGGGTGAATTGCTAATTTTCGTACCATACCGATATCTTTTCTAACTAGTTTTGCAATTTGGTTTGATCTTCTGATGACTTTACTAGTCGATAAAAGACAGCGTCGTCTGCAAACGACCTAAGACGGCTGCTCGGTTTGTCTCCCAAATCGTTTATATAGATAAGGAACAGGAAAGGGCCTATAACTCTACCTTGTGGAGAGCCAGTAATGGCTTCTGTTTTACTCGATCACTTTCCGTCAGCTACTACGAACTGTGACCTCTCGAAAGGAAATCACGGATCCAGTCACATAACTGAGACGATATTCTATGAGCACGCAATTTCACTAAGCCGCTTGTGTGGTACAACGTCAAAAGCCCTCCGGAAATCCAGAAATACGGAATGAATTTGAAATTCATTGTCAATTGGACTCAACAGTCCACGCGAGTAAACAGTTGTAAGAGCGATGTTTTCTAAATCTGTGTTGACTCTGTATCGCAGGCCGGAGTGGCCGAGCGGTTCTAGGCGCTACAGTCTGGAACCGCGCGACCGCTATGGTCGCAGGTTCGAATCCTGCCTCGGGCATGAATGTGTGTGATGTCCTTAGGTTAGTTAGGTTTAAGTAGTTCTAAGTTCTAGGGGACTGATGACCTCAGCAGTTAAGTCCCATAGTGCTCAGAGCCATTTGAATCATTTGACTCTGTATCAATAACCGTTGTCTTCGAGGTGATTCATAATGTTCGAACACAATATATGTTCCAAAATCCTGCTGCATATCGACGTTAATGATCTGGGCCTACTACACTTCTTGAATTTTGGTGTGAGCTGTGCAACTTTCCAGTCTTTGGGTACGGATCTTTCGAACAGCGAACGGTTGTATATCATTGTTACGTATGGAGCTATTGCATTAGCATACTCTGAAACGAACCTAATTGGTATACAGGCTGGACTTGCTTTTATTAAGTGATTTAAGTTGCTTCACTATTCCGAGGATATCTACTTCTACGTTACTAATATTGGCAACTGTTCTCGATTCGAATTCTGGAATATTTGCTTCGTCTTCTTTTGTGAAGGCATTTCGGAAGGCTGTGTTTAGTAACTCTGCTTTGGCAACACTGTCTTCGATAGTATCTCCATTGCTATCGAGCATAGAAGGCATTGATTGTTTCTTGCCGCTAACATACTTCACATACGACCAGAATCTCCTCGGATTTTCTGCCAGGTTTCGAGACAAAGTTTCGTTGTGGAAACTATTATAAACATCTTGCATTGATGTGCGCGCTAAATTTCGAGCTTCTGTAAAAGATCGCCAACTTGCAGACACTGCGTCTGTTTAGATTTGGCATTTTTTTCGTTGTTCCTGCAACAATGTTCTGGCCCGTTTCGTGTACCAAGGAGGATCAGTTCCATCGTTTGTTAATTTATTTGGTATAGATCTATCAATTGCTGTCGATACTACTTCTTAGAATTCTAGCCACATCTGGTCTACACTTATACCGTTAATTTGGAAGGAGTGGAGATTGTTCTCAGGAAGCCAGCAAGTGAAATTTTTTCTGCTTTTTTGAATAGGTATAGTTTCAGTTAATTTTTGGAGGATTTGGTGGTTACAATATTCAATCTTGGTAAGCTAATCCAATGTTCACTAATCTCTATATCCGTTTTGGTGCTCGTTATTAGATGAGGAATATTTGTTGCTAAGAGGTCAAGGGTGTTTTCACAACCTTTTACTATTCGTGTGGGCTCCTAAACTAGTTGCTCGAAATAATTTTCAGAGAATTCATTTAGAACAATTTCGGATCATGTGTTATGCGTACCTCCACATTGAAACATATACTTTCGCCAACATATCAAGGCTAAATTAAAGTCACCTCCAACTACAATCGTATGAGTCGGGTACGTGTTTGAAATCAAACTCAAGTTTTCTTTGAACCTTTCAGAAATTGTATTATCTGAATTGAGAAGTCGGTAGAAGGATCCAATTATTATTTTATTCCGGTTGCCAACAATGACCTCTGCCCATACTAACTCACAGAATTATCTACTTCAATTTCGGTACAAGATAAACTACTTCTAACAGCAACAAACACGTCTCCGCCAACCGCATTTAGCCTATCCTTCCGGAACACCGTTACGTTCTTCACACAAATTTCGCATAAGCTTATCTCCGGTTTTAGTCAGCTTTAAGCGCTCTTAACGGTTTGAGCATCAGTGCTTTCTGTTAGCGCCTGGAGTTCTGGTACTTTCCCAACACAGCTACGGCCATTTACAACAGTTCTTCACATAACGGCTGACAGCAGCGGTGTTTGCTTAAAGTTGTTAACGCTAACATACAAGTGCCACCGCATGAAATAACCGCATAAATCAATGCGGAACGTAGCGGTTAGCACTGTGTGGCGAAATTTGGTGTCAACGGGCTGAACGACTTGTGTGAGTGCCTTTGCAAACTGCACGACGTCGCGTGCAGCGCCTCTGCTGGACTCGTCACCATATCGGTTGGACCCTGGACGAATGGAAGTCCGAGACCTGGTCAGATGAGTTCCGATTTCAGCTGGTAAGAGCTGATAACATGGTTCGAGCGCGGCGCAGACCTCACAAAGGCATGGAGCCAATTTGTCAAAAAGACAGTGAACAAGCTGGTGGCGCCTCCATAATGGTGTGGGCTGTGCTTACAAGTAATGGACGGGATCCTTGTGTTCGGTTACTTGAAGACCATTTGCAGCCATTAATAGATTTCATGATCCCAAACAACGATGAAATTGTCACCTGGCCACAATTGTTCACAACTGGTTTGAAGAACATTCTGTACAGTTCGAGCGAATGATTTGGCCATCCATGTCGCTCAACATGAATCGCATCGAAATTTATGGGACTTAGTCGAGAGGCCAGTTTGTGCACAAAATTCTCCACCGTCAACACTTTCGCGATTATGAACGACTATACAGGCATCATGGCTCAATATTTCTGTAGGGGACTTCCAGCGACTGGCTGAGTCCATGCCACGTCGACTTGCTGCACTATGCCGAGCAAGAGGAGGTCGGACAGGATAATTGTACGTATTCTATGATTTTTAGGTTTATATCACCTCAGTGCATACTGCCTCCGCCACGTGGAGTACGGGATCTGTCACCACTCATGTGGCTAGACAGTGAGTGGCGTGTCAGTTGCTAGGGCTAAGCGACCTGTTCAGGGCCGACAGGGTTTTATGCCCGCACCCCTAACCAAAAAGTGTGAGAGGGGTCTTCACTGAAATAGTAACTGAGTCACTGATACTCTATTCACATGGAAAATTTGCCGCGTCCTGTCTCAAGAGGAGGCAAACGCAAAATGGTAGGGGTCTATTAATCATTAGCATCTCAGACTTATGGTGAATGACGTATGGCGAATAATGGTACCCCTCTGTGAAATGGCAGCAAGGTGTGGGAAGGAACACCAAGTATACCTTGTGTATGACTAGGGGCCTGATGCAAGTATAAAATTAGAAGGGTACTTCAGCAACAGGATACAAACAGCTGCAGAAACAAACAGTGTCTGTCGTCTGGGCTCCGAGTTCATCCTTGGATCATTCCTGCGACTAGGAGACAAGGTTTAGAAGACCAGCCAAGTGTACACAGTTTCAACAAACTTCTCAATTTTCAGCATTTTCCCCAGAACAGATAGTGCCTCCTGGTTTCTCAATCGAGTTTAAGGCTTGAACCAGAGACCATGGAGATTTTGTAACCAGCTCAGATGCTACTTCCGAAATTTCGCCAAGAGGGTAGAGAACAGTAAGGTCGTCCTAAAAGGGTAAAGTGGGCAGTGCACATTAGACACTGCTACCTCAACAGATGCCTCGATGTCGGGTGCACACGAAAGCTTTCTAAATTAGGCGACTCTCCATCTATTTTATATAACGATATCTGCAGGGAAATCCGAAGTGTTAGTAAAAAACCCAAATAAATGTCCTCTACGGACGATAGTATCAAAATCACGATGAGTACCTGCCAAAGCATTTACAACTAAGTGTCAGAGTTTGAAGAACTCCTAAAAAGTAGTGGAGCTCACAGAATATGGGCTACAGAAAGCTCGTTAAAACTTGAAATAGACAGCAGTAACATTTTTGTGGTAACTCTAGGGGTACATCGAAAGATAGGCTAATGGCAAATGCATGTGATGTGTTTGTCGCAGTATACAGGAGATTCAAATCCACTTAGATAGAAACTGAAATTGCATTCTAGATTGTTAGCCAAGTCTCAGTATCACAGGAGTCTTCTGTCTACCAGCAGACTCACCTCCAGACTTAACCAAAAACTTTAGAGAAAACGTAAGGTCGCTAGTATGTAAGTTCTCCAATCATAATTTCTTCATCGGAAGGACTCTAAGCATCCAACAGTCAACTGGGAAAATTACAATTTTGCAAGGGATAAGCGTGACAAGACGGCCAGCGAAACATTACTTAATACTTTCTCTGCGATCTACCTAGAACAGGCTGTCTGGAAGCCCACTCGTGATTGCAGTACTTTCGATTTAACAGCAACAAACAGACCTTACCTAGCTCTGAGGTGGTACGCTTAGCAACTGATATCAGTGGACATGGTACATTGTGCCAGTAATGATTACCAATGTGAAAAGGGCAACTTAAACATGCACAAAGATTCATGCTTTTGACGTACTAGATAAAGCGGCAGCAGTGCCGTATCTTAGTAAGGAACTCATAACATTTAGCTTCGGAAAGCAGCATGCTTAAGATCTGTTATAATGTGCCCTTTGCTTATAACGCTATTTCTGCCTGTTAGAATTCTGGCACAGTGAGCCGAGTATAATGTGCCTGTTCCAGTGTTCTTTTCTGTTTTTGAACTTTTTTAAGTGTTAATTATTAAATACTTGTTTGAGTAACGTGTTATTATATACAGTCAGTTCCACAGGAGAGTGTATGCCATAATTTTAAATGTGACGTCCGCAGCGACGTCTCTGATAGGGGTCTCAGACCTGTAATCAATACTCTTTTGCACAGCGTATAGCTAAACAGTGTGGGAGTTGAGTGTTTTGTTTTGTCGTTTGCACTTTAAAATGAATGCAAAATATCCGAATCATCACGAGGCACTGTTCCGTGTAAATCATCCAAACAGACCAAAGCTTTCATACGGAGCTGCTGCTAAAATTCTTAGAAAGTCAAAGACATTCGTTCCGAAGTCGGTCAAACGATATTTAGAGGTTGGAAACGTGGATGATTTACCGGAGAGAGGGCTAAGGTGCAAAGCTGCAATTGGATTGACTATTAGGTAATTGTGCAGTTAGTAATAACACGTATTTTCATGTAAACATACATTTATAATAATGTCTTTTATTTCATACAGATAACGGGATGCACTTTCTTGTGAAAGTGACTGTACGTTCATAGGCATACAATGGGTGCATTACGCCTCTCGCCATATGAGCGTACGTAATACACCCAAAAATATTGTCAAACATGATCGTTTTGGTGGATCCGATGTTATAGTGTGGAGAAGCAAAATGTTGCATGAGCGTCCTAATCTCCAAATCATCGATCACGGCGCACGGTCAACCTTATCGTGACTGTACACCTCTTTTCTGTGGTGCATTCGATCCTGACTTCACTTTTACGGACGACAATGCGCGAGCGCGTCGAACAGCGCGGGAGTAGCTGCTGGAACGGGAGGATGTCCGGCGAATGGGCCGGCCCAATCGTACCCCCAACTCAAATTCCATCCAGCAGGTGTGGGATGCGGTGGGAAGACGTACTGCAGTACGTCCACGTATATCAAAAACCATCCAGCAGGTATCAACGGCGCTGGTGAAGGAATGGTACGTCCAACCACGACAACTGCTTACCAACCTTATGCTCAGCATGGAAGCACGTTGGAGAAGAGCATGCACTGCTGCCCATGGTGATCACACACCCTGTTAAGAATCAAATCCTGCCGTTTGTGATCACCAGGAGACCATCATAAATCGCGGTGAGTTCGGTGTAAGTTGTTGTTGTGGTCTTCAGTCCTGAGATTGGTTTGATGCAGCTCTCCATGCTACTCTATCCTGCGCAAGCCTCTTCATCTCCCAGTACCTACTGCAGCCCACATCCTTCTGAATCTGCTTAGTGTATTCATCTCTTGGTCTCCCTTTACGATTTTTACCCTCCACGCTGCCCTCCAGTACTACATTGGTGATCCCATGATGCCTCAGAACATGTGCTACCAACCGATTCCTTCTTCTAGTCAAGTTGTGCCATAAACTCCTCTTATCCCCAATTCTATTCAATACCTCCTCATTAGTAATGTGATCTACCCATCTAATCTTCAGCATTCTTCTGTAGAACCACATTTCGAAAGCTTCTATTCTCTTCTTGTCTAAGCTATTTATCGTCCATGTTTCACTTCCATACATGGCTACACTCCATACAAATACTTTCAGAAACGACTTCCTGACACTTCAATCAATACTCGATGTTAAAAAATTTCTCTTCTTCAGAAACGCTTTCCTTGCCATTGCCAGTTTACATTTTATATCTCCTCTACTTCGACCGTCATCAGTTATTTTGCTCCCTAAATAGCAAAACTCCTTTACTACTTTAAGTGTCTCATTTCCTAATCTAATTGCCGCAGCATCACCCGACTTAATTCGACTACATTCCATCATCCTCGTTTTGCTTTTGTTGATGTAGTATCCCCTTGCTTCCAGCCGTTCACAGTACCAAAACAGCAAGACCGTTTTGGTTAGTGTTACAGGGCCAGATCAGTCAATCATCCAGACTGCTGCCCCTGTAACTACTGAAAGGCTGCTGCCCCTCCTGTAACTACTGAAAAGGCTGCTGCCCTCTTCAGGAACCATACGTTTGTCTGGCCTCTCAACAGATAGCCCTCCGTTCTGGTTGCACCTATGGTACGTCTATCTGTATCGTTGAGGCACGCAAGCCTCCCCACCAACGCCAAGGTCCATGGTTCATGAAAGGGAGGGGGGCGGTGTAAGTATTGTCTTTGAATACTAGTGTCATTTCTATTCCTCCCACTGCATACTTCTTTCAGATATTTTCTGTATTGTGCTGTACTACGATTGGTGTTCAGTATGTAATGCAACACATTTATCTCGGTCAGTTTCGGTTGAAACAAATGCGGTATTTCCTGTGGGACGTCGTGCAATACTCCAGCTTAAGGGCCGTATGGCAGTCAGGTCGGTATTCAACCGCTGTCCTGGTCGTCTTCAGACACGTCTTCGCTGCTCCTCGGATCTTAGTTCGAAGAGGGACTCATTACTGAAGACAATTCTGAGAACAGTCAATGAGATTCCAGGCTCAAAACGTGCGTGTAGACGTCCTGGGCGGCGGTGGGGTTTGAACCTGATTGTCACTTGTCACCCAGCCCCGACAGGGAGTGACAGTCTATAGTGCCATCTCTTTTCATAGAAGGACACCTTTGGTTGTCATCCAGGGCAGCCTTACATCACAGCGTTACGTCAACGCCCCGTTTTGTTGCCCTTCGTAGCAAGCCTTCCTGCTGTTACGTCTACGAAACATAATGCCCGACCACATACGGCGAGAGTTTGTACTGCTAGTGTTCGTTCTTGCCAAACCCTACCTTGAACAACAAGATCGCCGTATCTCTTCCCAACTGAGATCGTTAGTTGCATTATGGAGATGATCCTCTAAACAGCTCGGGGTCTTAACAGTCTCACGCACCAACTGAACAAAAATTGGCGAGGTATTCCTTAGAACTCTGTCAGTCAATGGGAAACCGAATAACTGCTTGCATAAGAGCCAAAGATGGACGGGTTATTAACTTGCTCAGTTTATGGATGCTCTTTCTCTCGAATAAATCATCCAATTTCTCTGAAATTGCAGTCACTTGCTTGCCTGTACACGTACACCACATCTAATGATGTCCGTTCCATTGGGATGAGTCTTATAATAATATAGCATAATAATTCTCCTTCACTCTTGTCGCAGTCTCTTAAACTGACATGCTACCTCGAAAAAAAAAGTCAGAAACGAAGTTGACTAAGCCTGGTACATAAATAACTGCAAAACCATATTCTTGAAGCAACAGTGCCCACTGAGCAAGACGACCATAAGTTATCCCCGCAGTCATGAGAATATTTGTGACCCGAATTGACTTTGGCATGACGTCAGCAGGAATGCAAAGGCGGCTTTGGCCGAAATATAAACCTGAACTGCCTTCTCACCTACACGTAGGGATAGGGATGCGTCAAGGAGAGCACCAGCCATAGCAGAATGATGTAATCACGCCCCACTCCTCCGGACTCTCTTACCCTTACCTCTATCCTAAGTCACTCCTCTTTTTTTGTAAGTAAGTTAATGAGAGGATTTCTAAGACAACAAACGCATATTTTGCTTTCCCAATCACAGCCTCATATTTTGCCACCAAAAAAATGTTCAAATGTGTGTGAAATATTATGGGACTAACTGCTATGGTCATCAGTCCCTAAGTTTACATACTACTTAACCTAAATTATCCTAAGGATATCCTCCCGCCTGGACCTGCCGCACAGTCTATGATTGCAGCGCCCCAGACCGCTCGGTTAATCCCGCGCTTTTCCCACCACTAAAAATGAAACAGTCAGTCAGTATGCATCCGAAGAAATGGCCATCTTGTTCTCTGTATCCCACTTGGCGCCTAGACATGACTGTTGTTCGATCTTTGTACCCACTTGGTGCCGAGAAAATGAACCCTCAAATGAAGTGCCACAATGTTAGTTCCACTTCTAAATTGTCTGCACTATTCTCAAACACGTAAAGATTTTGGCACTATCGGCGTATCTTACAGTTTAAGTTACACCCCACACCCACATATGACTATCGTTCAATTTAACTTTGTGCATCAGATAAACCAATAAGAGAGATTTTAAGCCGACACACAGATATTTAAATCTCCTAATCACAACCCAGTATTTTACCGGTTACTGAAAGGAAACAAACAGTCAGAATGTACCCGAGAGCCAACCATCTTGTTCTCCGTATCAAACTTACCGCCCGAACACCTCTGTTGTTCGATCTCTGTACCTGGATTTACAAACTATAATGGGCCTTTAAATTAACTGACATAATGTTATTCCAATAAGTACATTGCTTGTATTATTGTTCCATAAAAGTAAAAAATACATGTGGCTCATTTGTTGCCCTACTCGGGTGCCACGCACTTGCCGATGTACATACAGGATACTATGTAATGGTGTCTTTATTATGCAACACAATATACCGTATCATGCAGTGCGGAACTAGGGATTTCACTCAAACGGAAGTACATGGACCTTGGTATATTGCTAGATATAGCGTGATTCAAAAAGACAGAACAAATTTTAATTGTTTAAGAGAAACTACGAAAGAAACACATTGTGCATGTCATTGGATAGAGGAAGATTCAAATTTTTATGTTTGCACAGAAGCTACACATACACTCAACATGAGCACCATACGTTGCATGAGAAACAACGAAACGGCAGCTATTTCATTCCACTAACGAATCAACAGGTCACTGTTTATTGAATCTACATCTTCAAAAATTTGATTTCTCAGTTCTTAAAGTATAGTTCCCATAGGTGGGACGAAGACCTGTCTTTTATATACGACGCCAGGACTTTGTGACACCCAAATATTTATATAATGGTGGTTTACTTTACCCCATAGATGAATCGTCAATTAGTTCGAAAATATTTGTAGTTCGAAAAAGTGTCCTCTACCATATCCTGGACAGCAGAAATGCCAAATTTGTACCTTCTGTTGTGGTCGCCGTGAAGCAGTTGCTGATGTAACTGCAGCCTGTAAGGCTTCAAATCCAGGCATCGTTTCAGAGCACGCCACACCGTTACGTGAATAAGTTGAAGTTCTGCCCGTCTTGTGAACGCATCTCCGGTACGTTGGACACTTTCGTCACACTTGCACGGCCCACCGGTGCTCTTCCCCTTGCATATGCAACCAACTTCCAAGATTTTGTATGCCAGTCGTAGATCTGCTTATTGCTGAATCGAAGGCAGAATGCACATTGCACTCGGACAATGGTCTGACTATACGCAAATTCCAACACACAAAATGATTTCTCTTTTCGTGTAGTCGCCATGTTGCTACAAAGAAACAACTGTGCAGCTGGATCAAAACGTTTAACCTTCCTCCATCCAGAGACATGCGCAACGTATTTCTATTTCATATAGTTCGTTTGTAATAAACAACTGAAACCCGTTCTTTTTTTCCTTGAATCACGGGGTATTGCACTTGGAAATATGACTACCTAATATCAAAGCGTGGCTTCCGTATGCAAGAAGACAACCAATGAAAAAGATATGTGCTTGTGAATAATAAGAAGACAGTTGGAATAGGCAGTTTAACGTGGATGAGCTCAAGTTGTAACGTGGTCATGTCATTCAGATTTTTGTATATCGATGTGCACGTCAGAGAGAGTGCAAGTTAGGATACTCTCAAACAATCTTTGGTCTTGTTGTGGCACAGTCTTTCCTCTGCGCAGTCTGATGCATTCTTATTTGAAATGTGGTAGGTGATGGATGTGATCAGTAGTGCTGTGCTGACTTGTAACTGTTAGATGAAGAAAGATTTATTGTAAGCGACAGCAAGGATGAAAATGATGTATATATATTGGAAAGGGATGAGAATATAAATTTTGAATAATGTTATTATTTCTGAAGAGAAGAAGTCTGAGGTAAGACAGCAGCGCTGCGCAGCCAATTTTTTAGAATAATTATTGTGAGATAGTTAACTTACTCAGAGCTGAGAGAAAGACTATCCCACTTCACTGAGTCTGCATTACGATATCAACTGATTAAGTTATTTGGATTTTTAAAGATATTTTCTGTTAACATCACTTTCTTAAGCATAGTATTGCTCACACCAATGTGTGAAGTTTTACTCTGTCCTTTTGAATTTCTATGTCTACAGCTACGTGATTATTCTGCTATTCACAATTAAGTGCCTGGCAGAGGGTTCAATGAACCACCTTCAAATGTCTCTCTATCGTTGTACTCTACAACGGAGCGCGGGAAAAACGAGCACTTAAATTTTTCTGTGCGAGCCCTGATTTCTCTTATTTTATCGTAATGATCATGACCTATGTTGGTGGGTGCCAACAGAATGTTTCCGCAATCGGAGGAGAAAACTGGTGATTGAAATTTCGTGAGAAGATCCCGTCGCAACGAAAAACGCCTTTGTTTTAATGATTGCCACTGCAACTCACGTATCAGGTCTGTGACACTATCTCCCCTATTTCGCAATAACACAAAACTAGCCGCCCTTCTTCGAACCTTTTCGCTGTCATCCGTCAGTCCCACCTGATGCGGATCCCACACCGCACAGCAGTACTCCAGAATAGGGCGCACAAGTGTAGTGTAAGCAATCTCTTTAATATATCTGTGGCACCTTCTAACTGTAAGTGTTCTGCCAATGAATCGCAGTCTTTTATTTGCTCTACGTAATTCTAAAATCGTTGTATTGAAATATAATTTCATAGGAATAGCTACTCTCCTCACCCCACTGTTTAACATCACGCATTACCACATTGCACCATGTGGTATGTAACAGTTTGAATATTTATTTAGAAATAGATATCTAGCTTAGTCGCTACCTCCTTGCTGTCTGATGCTGTGCTTTCGAGAAATTTGCAACAATGTTGCCAAGACGCAAGGAAACTTAAGACTCTGATTAAGGCCAGATAATTGTTTTACTTCCGTTGCGCATTTAATATAAAGACAAGTTGTATTCAGACCAGTTACAGTTCAGTTCAAATTATGTTCTGTTCAGTCAAAGGTTAGCAAATGAGTTTAAGTTCGATTTGAGAGTACAGTATTTTGGTAATGCGTAGATCTTTTACAGAATGGAAGGTACAGATAGTCTAAATTTCATACGGAAACCTGCAGTCGGTGTCTTGTCTGTATGTCGACCTTTCCTGCCAGGATAGTTCGTTCATACGTAATCTGGTAGTATTGGAATTCTCGAAAGCAAGAAATGCCACAGTACTAATCTTACTAATGTTATATTTCTTTTTCGGATATGTCATTTAGAATTTTTTCAGTTTGTGAAATTCTTGTGACGATTATGCATTACTTTATTACCCAAACAATTGACATTGAAGTACAGGTTCTGTGTGGATTTCATTCATTGTTGAGTATTTGTGTGCACAATAGTACACATTTGGTTTTTATTTGTTTGGTCATTGCAACAATTTTGTTTCTCCAAGAAATAGTTTCATCTTGCTTTGTACAAGAGAAAACAATATGAAAATCCGTCGTAGTACAGAACAACAGAGGGTGTTACAGAATAACGATTCGGTACAGGATGAGGTAAAACACCTTGAGCGGTTAGCAGTTACCACTGTTTTATATGAGACTGCAGGAAACTACGCGGCTTCACGGTTATTAACCAATTTAGCGACCAACAATGAAACAGAGCAAACGATGTGTAGTGAATAAGTGAATTCCGGAGTTGAGTCGGTCGGCGATACGTCGCCACAGTCTAGAGAAAGCTTTCAGAGTCGCCACAGCCGTGCTGAAATTTACAACTGCCAACAGACAGATCAGAATAAGGTTCTCTCTCGAACGAACATAACACACATCATCTTCAGTGAATAATTATACAAAAAAATGTGTGTGAAATCTTATGGGAGTTAACTGCTAAGGTCATCAGTCCCTAAGCTTACACACTACTTAACCTAAAGTATCCTAAGTACAAACACACACACACCCATGCCCGAGGGAGGACTCGAACCTCCGCCGGGACCAGCCGCACAGTCCATGACTGCAGCACCTTAGACCACTCGAATAATTATACAGAATCACATTGTGTGAATTCGACAGATTTTCAAGAATTAATTCGTCAGGTGCTTAAAGAAACACTGAAAGAGAATATAAATCACTGTAAGAAAATAGTACATCGGTTAGGGAAGAGACAAAAAAATCACCGGAAGAAAATAGTGAATCACCCAGGGAAGAAATAAAAAAATAACAGGAAGTAAATAAAAAAAATGGTTCAAATGGCTCTGAGTACTATGGGACTGAACATCTATGGGCATCAGTCCCTAGAACTTAGAACTACTTAAACCTAACTAACCTAAGGACATCACACAACACCCAGCCATCACGAGGCAGAGAAAATCCCAGACCCCGCCGGGAATCGAACCCGGGAACCCGGGCGCGGGAAGCGAGAACGCTACCGCACGACCACGAGCTGCGGGCGGAAGTAAATAGCAAATCACTCAGGGACGAAATTAAAAATGACCTTCAACCAGTAATTAACAGATTTGCAACTAGATTACGTGACCTTGAAAGAGAACGCGAAAACATGAAAACAAACCAGTGCAAAGACAAGGACGAAATGTTAGCTAAATTTAACTCTGTAGTTCCGAGTGCGATAGTTACACAGATAAGAGAGCAGAACGAGCATCTTAACACAACGGTAAAGGAAATTAGCGGATAAATGGAAAGTCTGAAGAACAAAGAGTAGAGTTAAGCACAATTAAGGAAAATTTGATGAGCTGACAATGAAAATGGCAAATTTTTCAAGCAGTGCAGATACAGATTCATTATACAACGCCAGTACAGTTTTCAGACACAGCAGAATTAATAGATTTTAAAAACAACCAGGAGAAAATTAATCGGGAAAATAAGAGTTATAGAAACACTATAACTGAAAAAGTCGAGCGTATTGTGCATGGTGGCAGCCAGTCAAGGAATATTTTAGGGAATTGGTTTAAAAATTTTATTTCAAAGGCCCAGTAACATCTTTACAAGTTTTCTCCCAGAGTAACTTACGCTGTGCCTACGTGACACGAGTCGCCTGTCTCGCAAAACCGAGCCAGTTCTGTCCAGTTAAAGCTGCTGGCAAGAGAGGCCTTGAGCCCTCTGCTGAAACAGCTAGCGAATTCACGCCATTGGTTTTAGCCAATAGCATGCGTGGGATACAGGTCACGTATGTGGACGCTGGAGTGTTCTGCGGTGCGGAGCACAGTTGCCTCTCTCTCTTGTAAACCAGACCTCGAGCAGAACAGGCGTCTTTTTGGGAGGCGGAGACTCTGGCTCTGCTTTTCACGACCGGCCACCAACACAACTTAACATGAGCCGCTTCCCCTTCCGTTGCCCATTTCAATTAATTATTCTACCTTCTAGACTGGCCTAAACCTAGTAACTTGCGACCCTAGGCGCGCCCCTTGTACACCGTACATTGAAATGTATCCTCTTTATTGTACCTAATCTCCTGTTTTGTCATTTAACGGCTCCGCTGGATGCCCACTCTCCAATCCTGACCGCTCGACCTCCTGCACACTGTCGTCACGAGGCATATGTAACAACCTTCTGCCCCCTTCCCTGCCATTTTATACATTAACAACATTGAAAGAAAGCTTAAACGCGACGACGAAAAGAAAGAATTTCACCGTTTACAATCATATTCACAAACCTTTGGCGACCATACGAATTTACGTTGTTTAGGTGATTTCCTGCGAGAACAGTACCACACACCCTGATACGACAATGGATCGCCGATGTGGCGCAATATAGAACGGTCTGTTTCACGCAGAAATGGTAACCTCGATTACAAACACTTTCTGACAGTACGTAATTTCAAAGTCTAAAAGAACTATAGTAACGAAATTCACACCCAAACTTGGACTGATCAGTTCCTATACTCTTTACCACCAAATTGGCCACTTGAACACAGGTAGAATTTATATGCGGTTATTAGGAAAATGAACCTGCAGCTAGCGCAGACCACACAATATCGGGTAACACATGGCTTTACAATTTTACGAAACGTTGAACAATCTGACTTTTCTAGAACAGAAAAATCTCTGAAGACGTGGTACGCAGAAATAAGTACTTATCAAATCAAAACAGTCCGTCAAAGCTAATTCGCATTTGTTTAACAAAGCTACCAACACATTTGAGACATGTACAGTAATTTTGGTCGGCAGATGTAAAGAAGATTTAGAAGCATTTCAAACATTACTTCAGAAATTGGAATTAACAGTGACAACGGCTTAACGAAAAAACACAGAGGCAATCACAAAAAGAACTATGACACGGAAGACGCATTTGTATAACGTAAAAACAAAAATTATGAGAACTCGCATAACAAACACAACCATGCAAACAATTAGAGTCGGGATAACCGTATGAGGCACAGTTCTCGCAGCTGAATAATAATTATTGTGATAGCAGTAATTTCCGGAACTCTGACTGTAAGCAGGATAACAGACATCTCAGGAATTTCGGTAATGCAAATCGTCGTAATGACAACTACCCCAAATAATCACAGACAATACTCTAACTCAGATGGTAATCATGCACGTGTTCATGGTAGATAAAATCCGCAAAACGTATGGCACAAGAACAGTTATGCAAATAGGAACCAATACAGTCAAAACCAACACAGTCGCAGTAATCAGCATCATAATTCACAGTGCCAAAATTCTGAAAGGCCAAGTCCAGCGAGGCAGATAGAAATAACTAAAGTCAGATCACCAAATCCATGACATAATCAATGACAAGAAGCAATGCACGTCGAAACTGAAACTATTTGTAAACAAGGGACCTCATCATACTTCGCATATCAAGCCATATATAGAATAATTATATCGATTAAACTTGTCCCCAGACAGTCGACAAAACTACATTTCACATATTTCTAAAATATTTATTGCATCACAGCGCACAGCAACAGTTAGCGATAAACAATGCTATTGCAGGTCATGGCAGAGCGACTTTTGACAACAATCGGGCCACTACCGTCGTGCAACAAACTTCATTTATCACGCAATGAATGGAGTGATTTGCTACGACGATGCGTACGCTAAAAGAACTGCTACGAACTTCGAAATTTCATCTAGAACCCGAATAAGAACAAATAATTTCTAATAAAATGAACATCAACAAGATTTTTTGAGACAATTCTGAGAGGACACACATGTTTTCAGCAATGTGTTGTTCCCCTGAGTAAAATTTTTGGTTATACACAGTGATGATAATACAGAGACATATAACATTTTCTACCACTTCTGACGAGATATGCAGGCTGTTAGGATGGTAATTTTGTTGCCTGGGAAGAAGAGTAATAGGTATTTTGATAAGAAGTTTTCAGGATCTGTTGAGAGGTAGTGAAGTTGTGTTTATTGAATTGTAATATTTAAGATTGTAACTATGAAATATTGTCTTTGTGGAAATAAGTGGACGGAAACAGAGCAGGGAGTTGTTGTATGAAGTGTGTAATGATACGAAGAAGCGAATATGATTATAGTTGTGATAGAATAACGAGATTTACGTTGGTTAGGTACGCGAGATTATAATTGTGAGATTTATTAAGCATACTGTAATAGAACGAGATAATGATTATGAAGATTAATGTAGAGAAAGAGTGAGTGAGTAATGATTAGGGTATATTGACCCTCTTTCTTATAATAGTCAGTTATTATGTAGGTGCATTTCATGTTTATAAGCGTGAAAGGTAACAATAGTGAATGAAAATAACCTGATTGGAGGGAACACAGTTACTTCTTTGATGTGTAGTTTATAACTATCTGTTTCAATCATTTTACTAAACATATATACAGAAGTGTGTGTTTTTCCTCTCCATTTCTGCATGAAAAATGTTTTGCAAAGATTTTACCTCAGTGAACATTTTGTGACTTGTCTTTGTGGCAATATGTATTTTCTTGTTCATATTGATGAATTACATTTTTTTCTGAGTTGTATATAGGCACAGGCACCCTAAAAATAAACTTCTACTGAATTCTGTAGAACTAATCTGCCCTTTCTTTGTCTAATAGGTAAACTTTACATATGTATGAAACGATGTCATAACAATATTGTCCACCAGTCTAGGCGTTTGGAAAATTTGGAAATGTAGATGACATAAGAGAAGATGCAATAAGAGGAAGGTCGTTCTGGAGATATAAGGAATATTAATCAACCAGCAGCCGCAGGAGTCTATCATATAACCTAGTATACCAATGCTCCCAATTGATTTAGCCATTCAATTTAAGCAAATCGGGGTTTATAATCAGAGTGTTTTTACCAAGCTGAGTTGTATGTGTCCTTCCACTAATTCTTTTCATGCAGCATTCCAAGACCTAGTGCTATATTCTAGAGTATGCTATTAGAAGATATGTCATATATTTTTAAAAACTCTGTATGCAACAACTTACACATATACGAGCCTTTTCACTGCAGCCTCACTCATATATGTGCTTGACACTTACATTGCAAACATCCCCTTTTCCCTCCATTCTTGGTCCATCTCCACCACCCCCACCCCCACCTCCAATAAGCCTATCTACTCTTCTGTCTCTCTCTCTCTCTCTCTCTCTCTCTCACCATCTCCTCCTTTCTTCATCCCTATCAATATCCTTCTCCTCCCTCTGTCTGTCTCCTCCTTGCCTCCGTCTCTGCCCTTCTCCTCCTCCCTTCATCTCTGCCTGTCTCCTCATGGTCCTTCTCTCTGCTCATCTTTTTCTGACCTTCTCTCTGTCGATTCCCACCTCTCCCCTCTGTCTGTCTCTTCTTGCTTCCACTCTTTGTCAATCTAATCATCCTCTCTTATTTCTCTCAGCCCACCTCCTCCTCTCCCTTACCTCTCTGTCCATATTGTCCTCCCCCCCTCTCTCTGTGTTCCTCCCGTGCTTCTCCCCATTCTCTTCATCCCCTCCTGCCCTTATCTATCCTTACCCATCCCTCATTTTCTGTGCATAATGTGTAAGTTACTCCACATAGCAGGCCAATAAGGCAAGCTCGTATTACTCCAACGCACTTTTATGCTGCGGAAGAAGAAGCACTTGCAGGGTTGAGTATTTTATACTTTTCAGCAACTGTATATATCCAAATTATCAGCAACCAGTTGCACTAAACGAATTTATTTTCTTAAACGGTTTCACACACTTAGTGCCCTTCTTCAGAAGGTTATAACTGTCACAATACTTGCGAGTGTCAAGAATAACAAGCATCTTACTTTTGACGCTCGCAAATAATGCGGTAGTTATAACCTTCTGAAGAAGGGCACTGAGTGTCTGAAACCAGTTAAGAAATTAAATTTCCTTTATGCATCTGCTGATTATTTCCAGGTAGATCTGTGGTAGAACAGGACTTTCAGAAATTTCGAGGTCTAAACTAAATAGGAAAATAAAAAGTACTTAAACAGAGAGCAGTTAAGTAACCACTATAGAGAAAGCTTATATTGTTATAAGTCTGGAAAAGCAAAAGGGTATAGTAACAGTCTTAACGCCTGTCAAACTGAGCTGGTGATTGGGGGATGTAGAGTAACCAAATATTAAGACAGTTACACCATGTCTCCTACCACTCAGTCTGCAGATAATAACGTATGTGCTCCACATGTAGGACATTCAATACCTAGTATGTTTATTATCAATGTTATTGTGTGGTTGTAAGTTCTGAATTGTGTGTTTAAATGGTTTTCTCGAATCTATTTCATGTCGATGGAGAGCGCCATACTATGACATTACTAGCATCTACAGCACTGTCGCCAGGCGGAAGTTGTCCTGTATTATCCACCAGGCAAAGGTCATTACGGGGAAGAAGATTGTATCAGCGTTTGTTACCGCCTTCGGATTTCCGTAAGAAAATAATAACTGTAAAAGACATATAAAGGGAGGATCAATGTTGTAAATAAAAATTGTTAACGATGATTAGTTAAAACTTGTCTGAATCTCATACAATTGACATCGATGTCAACGTAAAACCCGTGTTGTAATAAAATACATCGACGGAGGTGAGAAACTGTTAATTTTCCATCACGATTTTTAAAGTGAATGCCTTTGTGGAAGTAGTAGATTGAATTTGAATCTGATTTCATTATGAGACTTTTAATCTTTTTATGATCAAGTCTTGTGGTGGATTTTTGAGTTATTGAAGTTGAAGTGAGTCGTCGATCGATAGTTAGATACAGAAGCCATGATAACATCCCAAATAGCTAATTTATGGAAAACCACGGAACTTCTGTGGATCTGGTGATACGCTAATGATTGACGTATTTGTTCCTCTCTATTTCCGGGCTTTCAGAAACCTAATCTAATTAATTCACTGAAGTAATTCAAATTCGTTGTGGTATTCCCCTCTGGTGAAGTAGTCTCAAACGGTCCAGCTAAACTGTTACACCTACCTGTTAATTTTAGGCAACTGGGTGTTAGGTAAGAAGTTTACTGATGTAATTTAGAAAACAATCCATATGGAAGCAGTAAGAGTCGTAGCTCACACGAAGCCTCCGAAGTGCATTTAACTGTGGGTGAGAGGAACACTATAAAACATCCGAATGAGTAGTATCATTCACCCCACTGAAAAGGGCAATGCATCAGTAATTATGATGGTGGCTAACTACCACAGCATCATTAATCACTTATTAGATCCATGAACATATAAGAAGCTAAGTAAGGACCGAACCGAAAAAGTTGTTCGCATTAATCTATTTCGGCCGAGCGCCTACGCACCGGCTATCTGCACAACTGCACAACAGATCAGTTAGGCGGGTCCCGGACCGAGTAGGGGCCAGACTTTCCGCCGTCAGACAGAAACCAGGTGAAGCCGGCAGCCGCCAGGATGCGTCAGGTACGCTGCTATGCTTGCGGTGTACGCGAACTTGTTTATTACACATACAAATGTAATTGGAAATCGTGCACGGAGTATTCTGCCTCGGGCAGCCAAGTAAAGACTGATCACAAACCACAGAAGGCAGTCTTCACCTAGTAAACCGCTGATCCAGGCGCGAGAGCAACAGCTCTTACACAACCAGGGACTCAACTGCGGTGCAGCCATGAAGACACCTCACAGTCCACCGCCAGCTACGACACCGAGTCGTCCTCCCAGAGGAACCGCATGGCTCCAGATCATTACCAGACCATGCGTGGCCCACCAGGCCGTATCAAAAGTCTGGACTTGCAATTAGTACTGACTGTTACTTATGCTGCACTGAACTCTATATCCTGTATCCCATTGTGGAACTTGACTATCACTAACTGCTGTTTAAATCCAGACGAGATAAATTTTAGCTACAGTGCGACGACAGGAAATTATGCCTCTAACAGTTATAAACATTATCTATCCAACATATGAAAAAAACAGTGAAATAAATATTAATTATTTATATAATATTTTATGATGTAATTGGACATATCGATGTGTATCATACAAAGACAATGATAATTGTAAATTCCTTTTATTATCTGCGTTTGTCTTCCTTTGTTTTTACCTTTAGTTGGTTGGCTTTTGTAGGTTGCGGACGCAAGACGCATATCAAAATGAGGTCTTTTAAGAAATTGTAATTATTTGTTAATTATTACTTGAGAATAGAGTTCATTATTGACACACACAGTGGTTACGGTTACTACATGCCACACCACAAGTTGGGGAACGGGGCCAAATTTCTGTCGAGTTGAGATTTTCACAAATGTTTTATTCGTTTCTTACAGAAACTAGCAGTACCGCAATAAACAACAGCCTTTTAAATACGCCGCTAACGGCAATCAAGTAACTTATAGCAATACAACAGTTTTAAAAAAATTAAGGAACATTACCAAACAGGCTACTAAAGTAAATACAGAACTTTGTTCATAAGGTATGGTGAGGTAGTGAAGCTACCAACACCGCCATTAAAAAGACTAAACAGGACTCAGCCAACACACGATTAATGGCAATAATAGGAAATTACAAACTTGGATGAATTTTAAAAAGATTTTAAACAAAAGTGTCCTGGAATATCATTAGAACATAACAGATATGACGTACCCGTGTAAGGCGGCCACAAATCACCCACTCAGGGATTCTCAGGCTAGACAGAATACTGACCAATTTAAAACGCCCGTAAACACAATTACCACTCTCAGGCTCGTCACTGCACCGACTTTTAGCCAGAGAAAACTTGTTATAAGATGGCTTAACTTGCTGACAGAATTAGAGCTAACCTCATGCAAGGAAACATTACACCACAAAGTCCTGAATGAGCGACCACATGATCAACCAACAAGAAGCATGAATTTACTCGTAACCCACGACAGAATAGCGAAACAATTAAACTGCCAAAACTACACCTTCCATCGGACGGTAACGAGAGGAGGAGGAAAGATCACTGTCGTCAATTAACCGGTGTCAGGGACAGGAAACCCGGTCGCCGGAGGCCACAAGGCAGAAGAGACGCTGGTTACACAAAATTATTACTTAATGATTAAACCTTCCACGAACTTAATTTGCAATTATGCTCAAACAGGCAGTACACGACCTCCGATGGCAAGGATCCACACATCCGACCGCGCACGCGTCGCCAGCGTACCCAACACGCCACGGTCACGCGACAACACGCTCTGTCACTGCAGTTCACGTCTTCTCTGCAACGTTGACGGGTAGTGACCACTCCTTCATGTTAGGTGTCTCCTTTTAAACTCCAGTGTTGAAACGGAGGATTTAAAGAAGCTTGTTAACGTCCCACCAAGGCGAAAAAAACAGCAACTACTCGTGGGGCGATTCTGTATACAACCAACACGCGGGGAGCTCTTCCGTCCACACGACCCCCTCGTTACACACAATCGACATACATCACGTGGCGACTCGGTACAGCCGATCGAGCCTCCTTCATGCTGGAGAGCCACACTCCCTTCCATGTCCACTACACTCTCTGTGCGCAACCCCCTACTTCCGCGTCACCATACGAGGATACAACCGGTCAAAGAACTCACTTCCTCCACGCAGATATCGATAGTACAGCAAAAGACAACCAAGCACCACTTAATGACAGACAACATATCAAAGAAACATGTCAGGGGAAGAAAAGGAAAACCAATGCAACCTAAACACAACGGCTCAATTATTATAATAAATATTAGTGAATAATTATTTGTAACTTTAATTCCTTTCTCAATAAGCATTATCTGTATTAATTATTTCTTTCCGCTGCAAGGAGCGCAAGCATTGATGACAGCGATTTGTATCGGGTCTTTATCTGTGTTTCATAGAAAAAAAATCAAGGGTTTGCTTGATAAAAATTAGTCTAAATAGTGCACAATATGAAAGTAAAGATTAATAAGCATTTCAAATACTTATCCTGTTAAAAAGAAACTTTCCTCTAACAATAGAAAGCCTCTATCAATTTTCTGCCGCCCTCTTAACAATTATCTCAGTGGCAAATTCAAATTACGCAACTCTGCAGACATAAATGCCGAAGGTAATAAAAATGTGTAAAAATAAACGTGCACCGGTGGTCCAGAACTGACTTTAATGAAAATTGTTCCAATCAGATTGATTCTTTAAAAACAGTACTCATAGCACTTTTTCTTCCTGATATATGGGGCAGAAATTAATTACGCACGAATTGCAAAGAATATTGTTTCAGCTAACATACTAATTGTTGTGCGCGGCTGATATTCGGTGGTTTTAATGATCATTTTGCTGAAGATAACTGTTTCCATCATAATCAATAGTTGTATAGAATCTGTTGTATGAACTGTGATTTAGTGACACTTACACAGCTTACAGACAACACTTTAACACAAAGTTAACTTGGATTTCGTTAGAAACTTGACCAAATCTTTAGCCGGGAGAAAAAAATTAATGAGATAAGATTATCATTTTCATTTACAAATTAGTTAAATACCAAACCACTGAATAACACAGCGAACACCACAGGGCCAGACTTTCGGCCGTCAGACAGAAACCAGGTGAGGCCGGCAGCCGCCAGGATGCGTCAGGTACGTTGCTATGTTTGCGGTGTACGCGAACTTGTTTATTACACATAGAAATGTAACTGGAAATCGTGGACGGAGTATACTGCCTCGGGCAGCCAATTTAAGGCTGATCACAAACCACAGAAGGCAGTCTTCACCAAGTAAACCGCTGATCCAGGCGCGAGAGCAACAGCTCTTACACAACCAAGGACTTACTGCGGTGCAGCCATGAAGACACGACACAGTCCACCGCCAGCTACGCCACCGAGTCGTCCTCCCAGAGGAACCGCATGGCTCCACATCATTACCAGACCGTGCGTGGCCCACCAGGCCGTATCAAAAGCCTGGACTTGTAATTAGTACTGACTGTTACTTTTGCTGCACTGAACTCTATATCCTGTATCCCATTGTGGATCTTGGCTATCACTAACTGGTGTTCAGATCCAGACGAGATAAAATTTAGCTACAGTGCGAAGAGAGGTAATTATGCCTCTAACAGTTATAAACATTATCTATCCAACATATGAAAAAACAGTGAAATAAATATTAATTATTTATATAATATTTTATGATGTAATTGGACATATCGATGTGTGTCATACAAAGAAATGATAATTGTAAATTCCTTTTATGATCTGCGTTTGTCTTCCTTTGTTTTTACCTTTTGTTGGTTGGTTTTTGTAGGTCGCGGTTCCCAGAACCGCTCGCGGTCCTCTGGTTTGGAGCAGAGTGGAAGGCTTAAACCAGAGGCTCAGACGATTCTGCGGAGATCTGGGGTGCAAATTTCTCGACCTCCGCTATCGGGTGGAGAAATGTGCACTACACGCCGGAAGCGGCTACAAGGGTAGCGGAGTACGTGTGGAGTGCACATGGGGGTTTTTTAGGTTAGAGAATTCCCTCCCTAGGCCCGACAAGACGCCTCCTGAGACGCGGTAAGGTAGGAGTAGGCAAAATGCAACAGGGAATAACAATATTAATGTGCTAATAGTAAACTGCAGGAGCGTCTATAGAAAGGTCCCAGAACTGCTCTCATTAATAAACGGTCACAACGCCCATATACTACTAGGGACAGAAAGTTGGCTGAAGCCAGACGTAAACAGTAATGAAATCCTAAACTCAGATTGGAATGTATACCGCAGAGACAGGCTGGACAGTGAAGGGGGAGGCGTGTTTATAGCGATAAGAAGTGCAATAATATCGAAGGAAATTGACGGAGATCCGAAATGTGAAATAATTTGGGTGAAGGTCACGGTTAAAGCAGGCACAGACATGGTAATTGGATGTCTCTATAGACCCCCTGGCTCAGCAGCTGTTGTGGCTGAGCACCTGAAGGATAATTTGGAAAATATTTCGAGTAGATTTCCCCACCATGTTATAGTTCTAGGTGGAGATTTTAATTTGCCGGATATAAACTGGGAGACTCAAACGTTCATAACGGGTGGCAGGGACAAAGAATCCAGTTAAATTTTTTTAAGTGCTTTATCTGAAAACTACCTTCAGCAGTTAAACAGAGAACCGACTCGTGGCGATAACACATAAGACCTTCTGGTGACAAACAGACCCGAACTATTTGAAACAGTTAACGCAGAACAGGGAATCAGCAATCATAAAGCGGTTACTGCATCGATGATTTCAGACGTAAATAGAAATATTAAAAAGGGTAGAAAGATTTTTCTGTTCAGAAAAAGTGACAAAAAGCAGATTACAGAGTACCTGACGGCTCAACACCAAAGTTTTGTCTCAAGTACAGTTAGTGTTGAGGATCAGTGGACAAAGTTCAAAACCATCGTACAATGTGTGTTAGATGAGTATGTGCCAAGCAAGATCGTAAGAGATGGAAAAGAGCCACCGTGGTACAACAACCGAGTTAGAAAACTGCTGCAGCAGCAAAGGGAACTTCACAGCAAACATAAACATAGCCAAAGCCTTGCAGACAAACAAAAATTACGCGAAGCGAAATGTAGTATAAGGAGGGCTCTGCGAGAGGCGTTCAATGAATTCGAAAGTAATGTTCTATGTACTGACTTGGCAGAAAATCCTAAGAAATTTTGGTCTTACGTCATAGCGGTAGGTGGATGAAAACAAAATGTCCAGACACTCTGTGACCAAAATAGTACTGAAACAGAGGATGACAGACTAAAGGCCGAAATACTAAATGTCTTTCTCCAAAGCTGTTTCACAGAGGAAGACTGCACTGTAGTTCCTTCTCTAGATTGTCGCACAGATGACAAAATCGTAGATATCGAAATAGACGACAGAGGGATAGAGAAACAATTAAAATCGCTCAAAAGAGGAAAGGCCGCTGGACCTGATGGGATACCAGTTCGATTTTACACAGAGTACGATAAGGAACTTGTCCCCATTCTTGCAGCGGTGTATCGTGGGTCTCTAGAAGAGCGTAGCGTTCCAAAGGATTGGAAAACGGCACAGGTCATCCCCTTTTCAAGAAGGGACGTCGAACAGATGTGCAGAACTATAGACCTATATCTCTAACGTCGATGAGTTGCAGAATTTTGGAACACGTATTATGTTCGAGTATAATGACTTTTCTGGAGACTAGAAATCTACTCTGTAGGAATCAGAATGGGTTTCGAAAAAGACGGTAGTGTGAAACCCAGCTCGCACTATTCGTCCACGAGACTCAGAGGGCCATAGACACGGGTTCACAGGTAGATGCCGTGTTTCTTGACTTCCGCAAGGCGTTCGATACAGTTCCCCACAGTCGTTTAATGAACAAAGTAAGAGAATATGTACTATCAGACTAATTGTGTGATTGGATTGAAGAGTTCCTAGATAACAGAAAGGAGCATGTCATTCTCAATGGAGAGAAGGCTTCCGAAGTAAGAGTGATTTCAGGTGTGCCGCAGGGGAGTGTCGTAGGACCGTTTCTATTCACAATATACATAAATGACCTTGTGGATGACATCGGAAGTTCACTGAGGCTTTTTGCAGATGATGCTGTGGTGTATCGAGAGGTTGTAACAATGGAAAATTGTACTGAAATGCAGGAGGATCTGCAGCCAATTGACGCATGGTGCAGGGAATGGCAATTGAATCTCAATGTAGACAAGTGTAATGTGCTGCGAATACATAGAAAGACAGATCCCTTATCATATAGCTGCAAAATAGCAGGTCAGCAACTGGAAGCAGTTAATTCCATAAATTATCTGGGAGTAGGCATTAGGAGTGATTTAAAATGGAATGATCATATAAAGTTCATCGTCGGTAAAGCAGATGCCAGACTGAGATTCATTGGAAGGATCCTAAGGAAATGCAATCCGAAAACAAAGGAAGTAGGTTACAGTACGCTTGTTCGTCCACTGCTTGAATACTGCTCAGCAGTGTGGGATCCGTACCAGATAGGGTTGATAGATGAGATAGAGAAGATCCAACGGAGAGCAGCCCGCTTCGTTACAGGATCATTCAGAAATTTCGAAAGCGTTACGGATATGATAGATAAACTCCAGTGGAAGACTCCGCAGGAGAGACGCTCAGTAGCTCGGTACGGGCTTTTGTTAAAGTTTCGAGAACATACCTTAACCGAAGAGTCAAGCAGTATATTGCTCCCTCTTACGTATATCTCGTGAAGAGACCATGAGGATAAAATCAGAGAGATTAGAGCCCACACAGAAGCATACCGACAATCCTTCTTTCCACGAACAATATGAGACTGGAATAGACGGGAGAACCGATAGAGGTACTCAGGGTACCCTCCGCCACACACCGTCAGGTGGCTTGCGGAGTACGGATGTAGATGTAGATGTAGAAGACGCATATAAAACTGAGGTCTGTTAAGAAATTGTAATTATTTGTTAATTATTACTTGAGAATAGAGTTCATTATTATTATAAATATAAGTGAATAATTATTTGTAAGTTTAATTCCTCTCTCAATAAGCATTATCTGTGTTAATTATTTCTTTCCGCTGCAAGGAGCGCAGCCATTGATGACAGCGATTTGTATCGCGTTTTTATCTGTGTTTCTTAGAAAAAAATCAAAGGTTTGCTTGATGAAAATTAGTCTAAATAGTGCGCAATATGAAAGCAAAGTTTAATAATCATTTCAAATATTTATCCTGTTAAAAAGAAAACTTCCTCTATCAATTTTCTGCCGCCATCTTAACAATTATCTCAGCGGCAAATTCTAATTGCGCAACTCTGCAAACATAAATGCTGAAGGTAATAAAAATGTGTAAAAATAAACGTGCACCGGTGGTCCCGAACTCATTTTAATGAAAATAGTTCGAATCAGATTGGTTCTTTAAAAACAGTGCTCATAGCACGATCCATATAACAAACTTATTCTTGCTGATATATGGAGCCGAAATTAATTACGCACGAATTGCGAAGAATATTGTTTCAGCTAACATACGTCATTGTTGTGCGCGGCTGATATTCGGTGGTTTTAATGATCATTTTGCTGAAGATAACTGTTTCCACCATAATCAATAGTTGTATACAATCTGTTGTATGAACTGTGATTTAATGACACTTACACAGCTTACAGACAACACTTTAACACAACGTTAACTTGGATTTCTTTAGAAACGTGAGCAAATCTTTAGCCCGGAGAAAAAAGTATTTTGTAATTACTCAATGTAATGAAATAAGATTATCATTTCCATTTACAAATTAGTTAAATACCAAACCACTGAATAACACAGCGAACGCCACACTGGCGCCCAACGTGGGGGCACCAGTGCAAATTTATTCATTTTAATAATTGAAATTGTGATATATTACAGGTACCAAAACAAACTATCAATAACTGTGTATTTACTTATTCATGAGCACTGACATCCGCCTACCAAACTGCTGTACGAATCTGTATCTGCGTTGGTGCGAGAGACACGATTAGCTTCGTATAAGCAGTGCAGTCCACCACTCTCAATCGACATAGGTAGGAGCAGATGTTCACGTTCAATAATTAATCAGCAGCACATGATCAATAACCGCTTTGTATGACGAGTAGCTTCGTATATGCAGTGCTGTCCACCACTCTCAATCGACATAGGTAGGAACAGATGTTCATGTTCAATAATTAAACAGCAGCACATCATCAATAATCAATCCGTTGTTGTTGTTGTTGTGGTCTTCAGTCCTGAGACTGGTTTGATGCAGCTCTCCATGCTACTCTATCCTGTGCTAGCTTTTTCATCTCCCAGTACCTACTGCAACCTACATCCTTCTGAATCTGCTTAGTGTATTCATCTCTTGGTCTCCCTCTACGATTTTTACCCTCCACGCTGCCCTCCAATACTAAATTGGTGATCCCTTGATGCCTCAGAACATGTCCTACCAACCGATCCCTTCTTCTGGTCAAGTTGTGCCACAAACTTTTCTTCTCCCCAATCCTGTTCAATACTTCCTCATTAGTTATGTGATCTGCCCATCTAATCTTCAGCATTCTTCTGTAGCACCACATTTCGAAATCCGTATGACATTCCAATTTGAAATCAGTACCTACAGCCATAAGTAGTAATCATTGAATATTCTGGCTGCGAGAATAATATTTTTAAGTGTTATTTGTGTTTATGTGTTGGTTATAAGATTATTTTGTGTTAGTTGTTGTTTGTCAGTGATTTATATATTTGTTGTGCTGTATTGGTTATACAATGGTTAAGCAAAAGAAACAGGTTAAACCGAATGAGCATACTGATGCAGAAATGACATCAGAGTCTCAGATAGAACAATCTACCCATATTTCTGTCGAATTATTAGAAAATTAATTATGAATGATCATTTAGTAACTGATGTCCCAAGTGATAGTAAAACTGAGGAGTTGCCAAAACGAACTGACCATCCTGCATTCAACCAGTTAGGAATTAATGACAATATTTCTTCTGGGCAAGAGGCAGAAGTTAGCAATGCTCAAGCTATGTCGATACAGGGTATGCTAACAGCATTACTTGAAAAGTTTACTATTAAAGAGCAGGAGCGTGAAAAACAACGTCAGCAGGAAAAGAAAAACGTAGACAGGAAAGATTATAGAATAACAGCAACAGGTGCTCAGGGATCAAGTAAAGGAAAAGAAATTTATGGAAAATATAAACAATATTTTTCTGGAAAGAGATAGAGAATTTGTCCGTAGGATAAATCAAGTGTTGGTCGATCGTGATAATGCTATTACTACCCATTTTAAGCAGGAGATCGATGCAGTAAAAACCACTATCGAACCATTAAAAACATTCCAGTTCAGGTCAATAGCCTTCAAACTGAAGTAGATAGACTAGAGAACCAATTCAAAGCTGTGGCTACCGCTGTGGACACAATGCAGGAGGACATTTCCTCGGAAATCCGAAAGCAAGTCCGAACAGAAGCAGCCAAGGTGTTGAACACTGAAAATCAAAACTTTGAAAATCTGACGGTATGCAGTAATGACAACACTCATACTGACAGGCAAAAGATTGCAGATAATCTAACGGCGAATTTTAATTCACCACAAGGAAGACCAATTTTTGGTAATCCACCGATATTACCTCAGCAGTATGTGACACCAAGGAACAGTAATAGTGAAATAGAATGTACTTGTAATAAAGTAACCAGTCCACCTGCGAATAATAGCCATTCCATGCACTTAACTACTTTGTTGCATGAGGAAAGCCTAATTAAGCATAGACAGTTCCAAATATTTAACGAAGAAAGCAAGAAAAATATACATCCAGTAGTTTTCATTCGAAACCTCAAAAGTGTACTTCCAAAATCATGGTCGGAAGAACAGAAAATACAGTTTGTGGTTTCACATATTTCTGGTGATGCATCGCTCTGGGCATTAAATGCAGCCGAAACTTTCAAGACTTTCCACGACTTTGAGAAGGCGTCCCTTGATCAATTCTCGTCAGCGTCTACTCAAGATCGACTCGTAAAGTTGTTTACAATGCGGAAATGTACAATCCGAAGTCAGGTTCCTTAAGGAAAATATATTAATATGCCCCGGTACTGGGATGAGCCAGTAACCACCAGAGACTTATTGCGAGTGTTAAAAGCTAGATTACCCATACATATTATAGAAAAATTATTTAATGTTACAGACACCGATCTGAAAGAATTTCTGTCTGTAATTGACCCTCTGTACCTAGTGCAAGAAGACGCCCGAAAAAATTCTGACGTAATCAGCAATACCAATAGTCCTAATAGAAAAAATTTATGGAATGGAAATAATGGAAATAGGGGGAAAGGTAGTCCAAAGAAAAATAAAAGTAAAGCATGTAGTAACGGAAAATACAATAATAATAATAGTAGTAGGAATCCATACAAGCAAACTTTTGGTTATCTTAATAATAATAACAGTAATTATCAAAAGGCCGAAAAACACCAACAACCGAATGGTAATCAGAGGCAGTCACAATGAAAGGCCAAAAAATAACAATAGCAACCGAAAGAGACGAAATGACACCAGGTCAGACAGTCCATATAAAGACAAGCCTATATTGGCGACAGCCAGTGCCAAGTCATTGGCAGCCGTAGGAAAATTCTATCAATTCAGGTCAGCCAATAAATTATGTACAGGCTGCACCTATACCAATCAATCCATATCCACCGTGGTGGGGTCCAAGCAGGCCACCTCCGACTGAAAACTCACAAAATGTGAGAATAGTGGAGGTGCCTCCGGAAGCAAAACAAAACGCTCACAATCCAGCAAACTAATTTCGGTCCCTGTAAGCCTTCTCCAGATGATCGATGCCAACAATGAAGGCAATAGGTCATCGAAACAAAAAATAAACATGATACGGTATGAGGATGGCAACAGAATCGAAGATGAGCTATATCAGGAACCTGCTGTCTCTGATAAGCCACAAAGGGAAAATATCTAAGCAAGAGTCACCGGGGCAGTAAATGGTGTAACAACTACTATTCTGCTTGACAGAGGTGCGAATGTATCAGTTATGAGCACGCAGTTTTTCAAGAAGGTATCGTAGATACGAAGATTGCCGATTTTGCCTGTTGCAAATTGTAAGGTTATAGGGGCATTGGGAAAAAAGGCACAAAGGATAAAATACCAGACAAAGGTGGTAGTTTCCTTGGGAAATGATCGCTTATTACGCACGTTCCTACTAACGGATAACTTGTCAGTATCGGTGCTTCTGGTCTTGCGTTCCTTCGGGAAAGGGAAGCTGTAATTGATCTCGCCCGTGGGACATGTGCACTTAAGTACCAACAGCGACCCATAACATTAATGCTGAATCGGAAGTTCGGTGCGAACCTTCCGCCGATGAGAAAAATGAATATTTCTGTCACCAAACAGAAGTTGTTAGTGTTGGATCATAAGCACCGAGAGATGTGTCAGAAAAATCGAAATAACGATGCACCCAGTAACGTGAGTGACATCGTCACAACAATAGAAGAGAAAGTACAGGAGGCAACTTGCGTTAATGCTTCAGAGGCTAGACAATTAACAGAATTATTATCCGGATACCTCCAAGTATTCATTGAACGCCCTGGAATCATAAAAGATTACCAGTATAATATGAAAGTGTATCCGCACAAGACCTATTGCAGAGCATCTTACTCGGTCCCCTGGACTAAGAAAAACGAAGTGAATATACAAAGGACCAATCAGAAGTGCTAGTGCACTATCCCATAACTATAAATATAGTGTTTATGGTAAAGTAATTAGCAGTAATAATGTGATAATATTATGTATGTATTATTTTATAAGCTTTTATGTCAAGTATTACACTGTAATATTCTCGAATTATTTAAACAAGGAGTAGAGAATCTTCATAATAAATGTATTTTAACTATAAAAGGGATCAATAACTTGATAAACACATGAGTGTTATTGCATTAAATGTGAGGATCTTTTACCTTTCTATACGTAGCATAGAAATGATTAGTATGCTTAAATAACATATTTGTTCGTGTGTAGGAATGGATATAACAAAAATATTTTCATAAGATTGAGTCATGTAGTCCCACACACGTAGCGAGTGTTGGTTGTGTGTTGGCTGTGAGACTGTTAAAAAAAAAACAAAAAAAAACAAATGCTTCCACCACTAGTGAAGCGAAATCTGAATGTGTACTGATTAACGTACACGGTTTCACGACGAAGTCATATAAAATGCTCTTATGAGCAACATTTCGGTTAGATAAACCGAACATGGAGATCTGTCCCAAAAAACATGGTAAATAACAATCCCAAAAGAAATAGAAATATATATAAAAATATGTATCTGTAATAAGAAATGGAAATTACTGTTATCTGGACAGTTCAGTAATGATCTCATGGTCAAAATCATGTAATATGAACTTACGTGCAAGTGTACCAGATCACATTACTTGAAAAGTGTCATTTGCATACAGATTGTCTGTTAAGTACTGTGGAAAACCACTGACAGCAATCAGAACAGTGAAACGTGTTTCGCAGGAACTAGTGGACGCGTGAAGAACTGTGATTTATATTCTGAATAATGATGAACAGCGATAAAAACTGTGATCACGTAACCTTATGAACGCTCTTGGAGTGTCAAAGTTAGCAAATGGCTCAAATGGCTCTGAGCACTATGGGACTTGACATCTATGGTCAAAAATCAAATGGCTCTGAGCACTATGGGACTCAACTGCTGAGGTCATTAGTCCCCAAGAACTTAGAACTAGTTAAACCTAACTAACCTAAGGACATCACAAACATCCATGCCCGAGGCAGGATTCGAACCTGCGACCGTAGCGGTCTTGCGGTTCCAGACTGCAGCGCTTTTAACCGCACGGCCACTTCGGCCGGCTCAAAGTTAGCAGCAACGCTATGAACGTTGAGTACTGTTGACTGTATTAATAATTAACTTGAACTGATAATCTTTAGTAGTTTGATACGAAGCGTCTTCGCGTGTCAAATTTAATGTGACAGACTGTACAGCCAGCCGCGCGGCAAAACAATAATGCAACGTTGGCTATGCAGCGCGTCGCGAAAATATTTACATTCCGCTAAAGTAAACGAAGCACACTACGGACACTTGTTTGATTAACGGTGCAGTGTTCAAAATGTGCATATTGAGATAAACTTACATGTGAATCACTGCATTGTGTTGAACAGTGTCAAAATACAGAACATACACCAAAAACAGTCTAATTCCATCCGTGTGAATGCGAGTGAAATGGACACTAATAAACTTTTCCACAGGATGATAATAGTAATTATCTTGTCACTGATGCTTATATTTTGACATTTCATGTACCCGCCTTAAACTGGGGGACGTGGGAAAGGAGAAGCAAGACCTGCAGCAGCGCCACTTCTAGCCAGCAGCAGATCCAAACCACGATGCAGCCGACGGCAGCCGACGCCCCACCGACTCGGCCGGGGGCGGTCCAGCAGCAGCCACTACCTGTCTGCGGTCCAACGGCTCGACACGGGGGCGGTCTTACGACGTCAGCAGGAAATTCTTATGACATTCGATAAATGAGTGATATACCACCATGAAAAACATTCATTATCTCAGATGCTTACAACAGAGTCATAAATATGTATTTTCCAGCATATTTTATTACATTCATGTCAAGCCTGACTGTTAAAAGTAGGTGTCTGTATTTTCTTGAAGCCCCTTGGACGGTTTTATTCCCGGTTTTCCGAGTCCAGTGAACCCAAATGGGGGGGGGGGGGGAAGGAATAAGTTAATCCGGGAAGTATCTGCAGCAACTTCCGAGATACTACAGTCACTGAAGTCATTTAAAGTACTCCATTCAACTATAATTTTATCATATGTAAAACAACATTGAAACTGAACATTTGCATCTTGAGAGTAGCAAATCTACGTGGATTACGTGGACTGATAAAAAAAATATACAACAGATAAACTAATTTTTTTTTCTCAGCCCAAGGGGCAATATAACGTCCACGAGATAAATTTTAGCTACAGTGCGACGAGAGGAAACAATACCTCTAACGGTTATAAACATTATCTATCCAATATAGGAAAAAACAGTCAAATAAATATTAATTATTTATATAATATTTTATGATGTAATTGGACATATCGATGTGTATCATACAAAGACAATGATAACTATAAATTCCTTTTATGGTCTGCGTTTGTCTTCCATCGTTTTTTCCTTTTGTTGGTTGGCTTTTGTAAGTTGCGGACGCAAGACGCATATCAAACTGAAGTCTGTTAAGAAATTGTAATTATTTGTTGATTATTACTTGAGAATAGAGTTCATTATTATTATAAATATGAGTGAATAATTATTTGTAACTTTAATTCCTCTCTCAATAAGCATTATCTATGTTAATTATATCTTTCCGCTGCAAGGAGCGCAGCCATTGATGACAGCGATTTGTATCGCGTTTTTAACTGTGTTTCTTAGAAAAAAATCAAAGGTTTGCTTGATGAAAATTAGTCTAAATATTGCACAATATGAAAGCAAAGTTTAATAATCATCAAATATTTATACAGTTAAAAAGAAAACTTCCTCTATCAATTTTATGCCGCCATCTTAACAATTATCTCAGCGGCAAATTCAAATTACGCAACTCTGCAGACATAAACGCCGAAGGTATTAAAAATGTGTAAAAATAAACGTGCACCGGTGGTCCAGAACTGATTTTAATGAAAATGGTTCCAATCAGATTGGTTCTTTAAAAACAGTACTCATGGCACTTTTTCTTCCTGATATATGGAGCCGAAATTAATTACGCACGAGTTGCAAAGAATATTGTTTCAGCTAACATACGTAATTGTTGTGCGCGGCTGATATTCGGTGGTTTTAATGATCATTCTGCTGAAGATAACTGTTTCCATCACAATCAATAGTTGTATAGAATCTGTTGTATGAACTGTGATTTAGTGACACTTACACAGCTTACAGACAACACCTTAACACAACGTTAACTTGGATTTCTTTAGAAACTTGACCAAATCTTTAGCCCGGAGAAAAAATTATTTAGTAATTAATCAATGTAATGAAATAAAATTATCATTTTCATTTACAAATTAGTTAAATACCAAACCTCTGAATAACACAGTGAACGTCACAGGACCAGACTTCCGGCCGTCAGACAGAAACCAGGTGATGCCGGCGTACGCGAACTAGTTTATTACACATAGAAATGTAACTGAAAAATGTGCACGGAGTTTTCTGCGTCGGGCAGCCAATTTAAGGTTGATCACAAACCACAGAAGGCAGTCTTCACCGAGTAAACCGCTGATCCAGGTGCCGAGAGCAACAGCTCTTACACAACCAAGGACTTACTGCGGTGCAGCCATGAAGACACGACACAGTCCACCGCCAGCTACGCCACCGAGTCGTCCTCCCAGAGGAACCGCATGGCTCCACATCATTACCAGACCATGCGTGGCCCACCAGGCCGTATCAAAAGTCTGGACTGGCAATTAGTACTGACTGTTACTTTTGCTGCACTGAACTCTATATCCTGTATGCCATTGTGGATATTGGCTATCACTAACTGGTGTTTAACTGCAGAAACAGTAACTGACTGCTTAGCATCATCCGGCAATACGTTGATAGCTGTCAGCCAAATTTCAGTTGGTTTCCAATACCGGCCTTATATATTATACTTAATGAAATTTTGCAACAGCTGAATCGGTTTTTCCTACTGATACTGCAAAAGTGTTTAAATATTGTCTCATAACTACGTACTACGTACTCCACTTGGATGAAAGTTTCACGAACAGATGGATGGCATATGGGGAGCCCTTTAAGACCAATAATAGCACATTTATTATTAAAAAAATTCGTAGAACAGGTATTAAGAATTGCTCGAATACATGGTTCCATTATGTTGGTGATTAATTTGTATTGTGGGTACATGGCAGAGAGGAACTAGGTTATTTTCATAAACATCTCTCTGAGGTTAATCTGAATATACAGTCCACAATGGAGGAGGAGGAAGCAGACAGCAGGTTGTGTTTTATTGATGTGCTACTTTTCAAGAAAGAAGATGGTAACTTGGGCCGTATGGTATATAAAATGACCACACGCACAGACCATTACCTAAACAGGGCTGTAGATCACCACTCATGACAAAAGCGAGGTGTTTTAAAAATGTTTGTGCAACTAGCAAGTAACCTCTGCGAAACGGAGATATTCGACACGGAAATGGAATATCTCGGAGGAGCATTGCTGAAGAATGGGCTTTCATCTGCTGAGACAAAAAGGCCGTTAACTCTCGACCGGGAGCGCCATTTTTTACGATACTATGGACATATGTAAAGAATAGGTGCTTTATGTTGTCAGGGTAAACGTGTATGACAGAAATCATCTTAATTCATCTAAACAACAATAAAATAAACGTACATTATGTAGGCTAAATTACTGCTTAATTAAAAATAATATAGTTTCATTGCATCATTATCCTGCCACATACATATGTTACCTCACAGTAAAGAACTACCCAGAACATTAAACGGCGCTGTTGCATCGGACCCAGCCAACCGCATATTCGATTCCTAATTATCTTGTTGACAACTGACTCTTTGTGGGATTGTGCCGGTAGCTCGAAATCTGTGTAATTTTCTTGTACGGATCTTAAATTTTTTCTCATCTAGCAGTGTGTTTATTTTACACTACAGGCCATTAAAATTGCTACACTACGAAGATGACGTGCTACAGACGCGAAATTTACCGACAGGAAGAAGATGCTGTGATATGCAAATGATTAGCTTTTCAGAGCATTCACACAAGGTTGGCGCTGGTGGCGACGTCTACAACGTGCTGACATGAGGAAAGTTTCCAACCGATTTCTCATACACAAACAGCAGTTGACCGGCGTTGCCTGGTGAAACGTTGTTGTGATGTCTCGTGTAAGGAGGAGAAATGTGTACCACCGCGTTTCCGAGTTTGATAAAGGTCGGATTGTAGCCTATCACGATTGCGGTTTATTGTATCGCGACATTGCTGCTCGCGTTGGTAGAGATCCAATGGTTGTTAGCATAATATGGAATCGGTGGGTTCAGGATGGTAATACGGATCGCCGTGCTGGATCCGAATGGCCTCGTATCACTAGTAGTCGAGATGACAGGCATCTTATCCGCATGGCTGTAACAGATCGTGCAGCCACGTCTCGACCCCTGAGTCAACAGATGGGGACGTTTGCAAGACAACAACCATCTGCACGAACAGTTCGACGACGTTTGCAGCAGCATGTACCATCAGCTCGGAGACTATGGCTGCGGTTACCCCTGACGCTGCATCACAGACAGGAGCGCCTGTACGGGCCTTTCTGGATACAGAAAATGTTCAACTGCTGCCCTGGCCAGCACATTCTCCAGATCTCTCACCAATTGAAAACGTCTGATCAATGGTGGCCGAGCGACTGGCTCGTCACAATACGCCTGTCACTACTCTTGATGAACTGTGGTATCGTGTTGAAGCTGTATGGGCAACTGTGCCTGTACACGCCATCCAAGCTCTGTTTGACTCATTGCCCAGGCGTGTCAAAGCCTTTATTTCGGCCATAGGTGGTTGTTCTGGGTACTGATTTCTCAGGATTTATGAACCCAAATTGCGTAAAAATGTAATCACATGTCAGCTCTAGTGTAATATATTTGTCCAAAAATACCCGTTTATCATCTGTATATCTTCTTGGATTACCAATTTTAATGGCCAGTAATGTATATTACTGCTGGTCACTTGGACGTATGACAGCACGACTTAGCACTACGATAGCTGATGCAATAGGAAAGGAATAGGTGTGGGCTCGGAACTGTAAAACAACAATGGAACTGTAGAAGACAGTGTTGTTTGTGGGTGGCTTACAAATTATTTTAAACACAGTGTACGGAACAATCTGGATAAGACTCGGAGGAATAGAAGATGGCAGTTACTATAAACTGGAATGGAAAGTGGCGATACATTGAAGTACTTGGAGAAAATGTTGGATACATGAATGTCTTTCAATTAGAGGATACACAACGAATCTGTTGATAAACCTCCACCCCCATTTAGGTGTGCTTGAAAAGATGGTTGTATTGTGTCTAAGTGTGGTGGTCTCAGTACTGTGGCTCTAGAAACAGAAAAGCCATTTAGATAGTTTAAAATCATAGAAGAAATACACTCCTGGAAATGGAAAAAAGAACACATTGACACCGGTGTGTCAGACCCACCATACTTGCTCCGGACACTGCGAGAGGGCTGTACAAGCAATGATCACACGCACGGCACAGCGGACACACCAGGAACCGCGGTGTTGGCCGTCGAATAGCGCTAGCTGCGCAGCATTTGTGCACCGCCGCCGTCAGTGTCAGCCAGTTTGCCGTGGCATACGGAGCTCCATCGCAGTCTTTAACACTGGTAGCATGCCGCGACAGCGTGGACGTGAACCGTATGTGCAGTTGACGGACTTTGAGCGAGGGCGTATAGTGGGCATGCGGGAGGCCGGGTGGACGTACTGCCGAATTGCTCAACACGTGGGGCGTGAGGTCTCCACAGTACATCGATGTTGTCGCCAGTGGTCGGCGGAAGGTGCACGTGCCGGTCGGCCTGGGACCGGACCGCAGCGACGCACGGATGCACGCCAAGACCGTAGGATCCTACGCAGTGCCGTAGGGGACCGCATCGCCACTTCCCAGCAAATTAGGGACACTGTTGCTCCTGGGGTATCGGCGAGGACCATTCGCAACCGTCTCCATGAAGCTGGGCTACGGTCCCGCACACCGTTAGGCCGTCTTCCGCTCACGCCCCAACATCGTGCAGCCCGCCTCCAGTGGTGTCGCGACAGGCGTGAATGGAGGGACGAATGGAGACGTGTCGTCTTCAGCGATGAGAGTCGCTTCTGCCTTGGTGCCAATGATGGTCGTATGCGTGTTTGGCGCCGTGCAGGTGAGCGCCACAATCAGGACTGCATACGACCGAGGCACACAGGGCCAACACCCGGCATCATGGTGTGGGGAGCGATCTCCTACACTGGCCGTACACCACTGGTGATCGTCGAGGGGACACTGAATAGTGCACGGTACATCCAAACCGTCATTGAATCCATCGTTCTACCATTCCTAGAACGGCAAGGGAACTTGCTGTTCCAACAGGACAATGCACGTCCGCATGTATCCCGTGCCAATCAACGTGCTCTAGAAGGTGTAAGTCAACTACCCTGGCCAGCAAGATCTCCGGATCTGTCCCCCATTGAGCATGTTTGGGACTGGATGAAGCGTCGTCTCACGCGGTCTGCACGTCCAGCACGAACGCTGGTCCAACTGAGGCGCCAGGTGGAAATGGCATGGCAAGCCGTTCCACAGGACTACATCCAGCATCTCTACGATCGTCTCCATGGGAGAATAGCAGTCTGCATTGCTGCGAAAGGTGGATATACACTGTACTAGTGCCGAAATTGTGCATGCTCTGTTGCCTGTGTCTATGTGCCTGTGTTTCTGTCAGTGTGATCATGTGATGTATCTGACCCCAGGAATGTGTCAATAAAGTTTCCCCTTCCTGGGACAATGAATTCACGGTGTTCTTATTTCAATTTCCAGGAGTGTATTTTAACATAATTCATTTGCTTATGTAGCAAACATATAGTTCTATATGGAAATTCCGCTACACTATGGAGAAGAGTTGACATCTTACACCCGAGAGAATGTACAATGCATTACCAATGTTACTCTGCAAAAACTAAAAGGCCACATTGAAATACACAAATTCTTTCACCTAGAGCAAGTGTTGGTTGTACTTTCTGTACGTAAGAGCTGTGTCCAGTACTGCAGTGTGCAGATTCGAGTACTGGGGGACAGGCTCTGATCGCTGCATTCGCTGTGCCTTGATCATTGGACTCTGGAAGCAGTGAGCACTGTACACGGTGCACGCAAGTATAGCGTCTAGCGTTGTCTGGATTCCAGTTCCAGGAAGGGAGGCTCCAATCGCTGCGCATGCTGTGCCCTGATCACTCTATTCTGGAAGGCGATGTATGGGCATTAGCCGAACTAAGAAAAGTTTTTAACATGTAGTACAGATTATTTTGATGTGGAAATAAGATAATAATTTGAGGCTCCATTGCGCTTTGCAAAAATTGAAGTAAAAAGATCGAACAATAGTTGTCGCCAAGTGTAACTTAATCTGTCAGGTACACCAGTAACTTCAGTAAGTATCCCACGTGTGATTTCTGCTGTTATAGAACAAATCTTTACTTATTTTGACAATTAATAACACTTTTTTTGTTTCTTTGGTGCTATTTTGCTTTGATGCAAAGATCAAAGAGTAATCATCCACAAGTGCACCTTCACCTCTAAATTAGACCAGTGGTACCAATACTTTGTTACAGAATAATAATACAGACCATTTAGACGTGGGATTAACATTGTAGCACTTAATTTGAGGGTCCATTGTATCTTGAATCAAATGGGTACCAAGATCGAACAACAGTCATCTTTGGGTACCAGCTGGTGTACTGAGAGCCACATGACCAGCTCCAGGTTATATACTGATTGGTTGTTCATTTTTAATGACAGTGAAACATTGTATTTTGATTTGGAGGTTTAAATATTTGCGTCTAGATTTAGAAGATCTCCGAATTGCCTCTTCGGTGTGAAAAGATCAAACAACATTCATATTTTGCCAAGTGTATCTTAACTTGTAATTTACCTCAATAACACCAATATCTTTATCCTCCTGAGACCCAGACAAATTTTTGTAGAAATTATAAGCGAAATTGTTATTTTTGTGTTCCTTTATGCCAAAAACTATTTGGGAAAATGCTTAAAAAATTCTTTCACAGACAATTTTCATGAAATGGTGGGCATAGTATACTGTACTTTCCGACTCTGTACGATGAAAGGTACGTATAAATTGACTAATGATATCCAAAGTAAACAATTGAAATATTATTCAAACATATTTATTGAAAGTAATAAAATAGATTACAATGTACGTTGAAAAACAAATTTAGTGTAATTAAAAAAAGAAACATACCGGTAAATAATAAATAAAATGTATAACACAGTCAGGGGAATTTATTTTTCATGAAACACTTTAAAACAGTTTCTCCTCACTGTAAAGCACAGGAAAATGTTACAAGTTGTACATTGTGCTCTTGTTCTTCCTGTGCAGCCTGGTCTTTTGCCATTCTTTAACATCAGAAATTTCTGGCATGTGTACAGATTTTCATTTTCTAACATTTTCGTGAGGAAGTAGAACAGGCACTTTTCTTCGTTTTGTACCTGGCTTTTTCTCATCATCTTGTTCGCTGTCTTCTGCAATGTTTGTTACTTCTTCAGTATCACTGTACAGAAGTGCTTCTCTCAGCATGAGTTTGTCCTTTCTAAATTAAGGAATATTTTTTGAAGGTATCCTCTTTTGGATTTGGTGTGAATTGTATCCACGAATTAACCACTGACATGTCAATCAAATGAAATATAGTTCTAAAAGTCCATTTCTTGGTTCTGGCTCTCATGCAATAGTATGAGAGCATTCTGTCAAAGAGGTTCACTACCCCATTTTAGCACTGTATGCTTGGATGGCCATTGAACTGGTGACTTCAGTCTGATTCTTATCCTTCTCACTGTACTGTAAGCACTTGTCTCTTGGGCCCCCACACCATGGGCAGAAGACATCATTATTACACTCTTTCTATCCATCGATTTAATTAAACATATATTTCCATCATAATGGACAAGCATATCTGACAACCCTCTGACTTCCTTAGTAAGCTCCTTCTCAGTTTTCATTCTTGCCTCCTTGGGTATCCAGATTTTCTGGATAGTGTCAATTGAATTGCATCCTCTTTTCAGAAGCTCACGTACCAGCTTCAGACTGGTAAAAACTCTGTCATGATAATTTGAATGTCCAGGAATAAGACTTTTACCCAACTGCATTACAGCTGATTCATCTAAGCCAAATACTTGGTTAGTATAATCAGGGTATGTGGACTTCACCACTTCACATGTCCACTGGGATTTGCAAGAACAAACAGTTTCTGACCAAAAATATTTGACTTGTTTGGGCAGTACTGCTTCACAGTCTTAGTACCCGAAAATGGTACCAGCATCTCATCTACTGCCACATCTGCCTCTTTTTCTTCCTTCAGACACACTTCTCTAATTTTTGTGGTGAGTGAGCGTAATTTCCGTAGCCTGTCCTTTTTTCTTTCTTTTTCTTTGACACCTTCATCAACCACAATTTTCAAACTGGTCCTAATTACGAAGAATCCATTCCTACTCATGTTATCACTTATCACAGGTATTCTCCATCTGTTATCCCAATACATACGCATAATAGGATATTGTAAGCATCTCATTATCAGGCATATGCCAATAAACATCTTCAGTTCAGTCAAATTTCAACGCAAAGGCCTTCCATTCACTTTAGTGTAAGTTTGATAGGTTTTCTCAACAATCACCACATTTGTAGTAGTTAGTGTCTGTTGGAGGTAGTGTTGGTTGGAAAATTGTTACTGAAGCTGGGTTGAAAGATCTTCTTCACCAATGGCACCTCGGTGCATTTGGGAGAGGAACCTACAATTTAATATAGATTAATTTAATTTATTTTAATACATGTTGATTCTTTGTTATCTGTCCATACATTAGCACTTATTACAGAAAGGGGAAATTGTTTGTAAATCTTTGCAAAATTTTGGGATAGTAAAATTATTGGGACAGTGAAATATGTTACCTCAGAGTCCTCCTCTGATTCTTCACTGTCAGATCCGTCCTCATTTATATTCTGCAGTGGTGGTAGAGTCGCTATTGTGCTGTTGTTACCATTTCCTGAAACATCATCACCATCAGAAATATCTCCTTCAGACTCATCACAGCGCTCTAGTAATTCCTCCAGATATAGTAAAATTTCATCATCTGAAATAAAAGTAACTACTACTACTACGCTTACATATTTTAATGTAATGGTCATTACTAAGATTATTAACAATATTAGTAACATATTATTAATGAATATACTGTTTCATAAATTAAACAAACAGTTTTTGCATATGAAACAGTAATGCTAAATTTTACAAATGAGATTAGTTAAGCTGAGTCACAAAGTACAGGATACTGAACCTCTCGATTGCGAATTTCATTACCACAAGTAAAACTGGACACGAAATTATTTTCTTCTTAAAATAATCCTCAGGCTTTTATAAATAAGTCTTTCTTTCTTACAAGTGCTAAAACCAAAAGCGATAACTTGTAATTCACACTTACCTTGAATGAAGTTTCTTTCACGGCGCGAACTGGTTGTTGCCATTCTCTAAAATCATTATTTAGAGAGACACTGTGAACAGAAGATCAGGTTCAAGTACACAAAATGCTCCCTAGATGTCAGAGCAGCTGTTGAGAACGAAAAAGGACTGTTGCATGCTGCAGTCTGGTGGAGAATTTTTTAAACTTGAAGTACAGTATACTGTACAAGGGGTCCCAGGAGGTTATATGTTTTGCTAAATAATACGTACAAGTTAGACGCGAAAATAACATTGCGCTACATAATTTGAGGGTTCATTATACATTCCATCAAGAAGGCATAAGGACTGAACATCAGACATATTCCAGCACCTAGTGGGGTACAGAGAAGAAGATGGCCAGCTCTGGTCTACATACTGATTGGCTGTTTCAGATTAATCTCCAGTAAAATACTGGGTTGAGGCTGGCTTAGAAGCTGTCTGTTAGCCTATCTGCAAGAAAGTGGTATGGTTTAAGAGAGGAGATGGGGAAGCGAGATGGAGGGAGGAGGGAAGAGGTAGGTGGAGCAGTGGAAGGTCAATACAAGCAAAAGCAATCTTCTTATGTGTTGGTGTATCTATAGATCCAGCTTGTTGTAATAATTCCATGTACATCCCAATGTGGAAAATGTCAGTTGAGAAGCAAAAATCATAATGAAGATCTGGATGAGACTGTATAGGGGCTTTCAGAAGACTCTTCTTAATTACAGTAAATTCCGTTTCCAGCATTCATGCAAAATCCACGGTGTCAGCTTACTGGTCAATGAACAAAGATTTGGTGTTGCCAAGAAATGTTCAAGAATAAATTTTCTAGAAAACTCAGCCATTTCAAGAAACGCATCTGTCTCTTTGTTGCGTCTTTGACATGGAAAATTTTGGATTGCTAATAGCTTTTCAGGTCATGTCGAATAGTTAATATGACCACTAATTTTTGTCCAGTTCAGACTCCTATGTGTTAACAGTTATTCCTGCCTTCTTATATCCTGCAAGCATCTTCAAGCAGCATAATATGCTCATTTCAGTTGCATCCAGTGATGAGAAAATCTATATTCAGAATTAATGTGATCCCAAGAACTTCATCCAATACAATATCCAGGATATGAATAAATGATGCTGCAGATCTATGAAGTCCAAAAGGCAGTTTATGAGACTGATAACTAAATCCAAAATTAACAAAACATGTATATTTCCTACAGCAATCGGAAATTACAGGGTTGTCTTACAAAAGCTATGACACTGGCGGGTTACAGTATGTCCATGACGATGAGAGAGACGAACTATTTCGCGTTTCAGAACTGGGAAACATTTGGACATGATCGTCGCTATGAATTCGGATTCATTTTAGTAACGTGAGGATGTATTCCCCTGTGGTGTAGTTTATTGTGAAAATATTCTAATGTGCCTTTTGCTGAGCAACTGACAAGGGAACCTCCCCATCGCACCCCCCTCAGATTTAGTTAGAAGTTGGCACAGTGGATAGGCCTTGAAAAACTGAACACAGATCAATATAGAAAACAGGAAGAAGTTGTGTGGAACTATGAAAAAATTAAGCAAAATATACAAACTGAGTAGTCCATAAGCTAGACAGGCAACATCAAGGATTGTCTGAGCTCAGAAGCGCCGTGGTCCCGCGATTAGCGTGAGCAGCTGCGGAACTAGAGGTCCTTGGTTCAAGTCTTCCCTCCAGTGAAAAGTTTAATTTTTTATTTTCATACAATTATTATCCGTCCGTCCGTACATGCGATGCGAGGTAACTGCGCCGTAGTATGGGGACGCTACACCTAAACAAACATCGAAAAAAAACGTATGTTTTGACAGAGCACAGGGAAAATTGTGCGGCTGCTGTGACGCTGTTGCATTCATTTGTTGCAGTTTATGTGACAAACTCTTACGTTTTCATCACTTTTTTGGGATTGATTATCACATCCACAAGGAAACCTAAATCGGGCAAAGTAGAAGAATCTTTTTACCCATTCGCCAAGTGTACTAGTTAGGTGGGTCGACAACATATTCCTGTCATGTGACGCACATGCTGTCACCAGTGTCGTATATAATATATCAGACGTGTTTTCTTGTGGAGGAATCGGTTGATCTATGACCTTGCGATCAAATTTTTTCGGTTCCCATTGGAGAGGCACGTCCTTTCGTCTACTAATCGCACGGTTTCGCGGTGCGGTCGCAAAACACAGACACTAAACTTATTACAGTGAACAGAGACGCCAATGAACGAATGGACAGATCATAACTTTGAGAAAATAAAGAAAGTAAACTTTTCACTCGAGGGAAGACTTGAACCAAGGACCTCTAGTTCCGCAGCTGCTCACGCTAACCACGGGACCACGGAGCTCCTGAGCTGACACCGTCCTTTATGTTGCCTATCTAGATTATGGACTACTCAGTTTGTATATTTTGCTTTTTTTTCATAATTCCATACAACTTCTTCCTGTTTTCTCGATTGATCTCTGCTCAGTTTTTCAAGGCCTATCCACTGTGCCAACTTATAACTAAATCTGAGGGGGGTGCGATGGGGAGGTTCCCTTGTGAGAAGTTGTGGAACTGAGAACGCCTGGTGCAAATAACGTTTTCTAAAGCTTTGTAATTTATAGTAAAAATTCAGATTTTCTCATGGTTGGCCAGAAGTTGCCGTAGCATACCACGTAGCCATATATCAGAAACTTCTGACTATTTAATAGTGCTCAAATGTTTAGAATTGAGAGAGCATACTAAACTGATGAACAGTGCTTGAGTTTTACTCTGATTATTGACTGGTTGAAGCTGTGCATCTTTGGCTAGGAGACTGTCAACTACTGGTGAGATACGCTGAGGTTACGAAACTCTTTGATTGCCTCCTAATATCGTGTCGGACCTCCTTTTTCCTGGTGTAGTGCAGCAGATGGACGTGGCATGGACTCAACAAGTCGTTGGAAGTGCCCTACAGAAATATTGAGCTGTGCTGCCTCTAAAGCCGTGCATAATTGCGAAAGTGTTGCCGGTGCAGGATTTTGTGCACGAATTGTCTTCTCGATTACGTCCCACGCCCGGTGGTATTCGTGTCGGGCGATCTGGATGGCAAACCATTCCATCAAAGTCTCCAGAATGTTCTTCAAAGCAGTCGCCTTGTCACCTATAAAAATTCCATCGTTGTTGGCTGCAAATGGTCTCCAAGTAGCCGAACATAACCATTTCCAGTCAACAATTGGTTCAGTTGGACCAGAGGACCCAGACCATTCCATGTAAACACAGCCTAGACATTACACAGCGACGACCAGCTTGCACAGTGGCTTCCTGAAGTCACCTTCACACTCAAGCCTTGCCATCAGCTGTTACCAACTGAAATCGAGATTCATACGACCAGGCCACTGTCTTCCCGTCGTCTAGCGTCCAGTCGGTACGGTCACAAGCCCAGGAGAGGCGCTGAGGGCGATATCGTGCTGTTACCGAAGGAACTCGCTTCGGTCGTCTGCTGGCATCGCCCATTAACGGCTGATTTCGGTGCACTGTCCCACTTGATTTCTGCTGTTTTGTCACTCAGTGCTGCTTGTCTATTAGCAATGACTACGCAATACCCGATGCTCTCGGTCTTTAAGTGAAGGACGCCGGCCAATGCTTTGTCCGTGTTGAAAGCTAATACCTGAAATTTGGTATTCTCGGCACACTCGTGACACTGTGAATTTCAGAATATTGACTTCCCCAACGATTTCCGAAATGGAGCGTTTCAGGCGTCTAGCTCCAGCCACCATCCCACGTTCACAGTCTGCTAATTCCCGTCGCACGGAAGTTATCACGTTGGAAACCTTTTCACATGAATCACCTGAGTACAGACGACGGATTTGCCAGTTCACTGCCCTGTACACTATCGCCACCTGTATACGTGCACACCGCTATCCCATGACTATTGTCACATAGGTGTAACATGTTTTATGAATGAATGGAAGAGTACAAACTACTTCGAATCAAGTACTTGCCTTTAAGGTTAGGTATTAGGTAGCAGCATGCATATTGCTAAGTCGATAATGAAGCACAGGCATTTTACCGAAGAACTTTTTTTTATTTAACAGCTTCTGTCAGACCAGGTAGAACGAATCACTTTTTCAGTTTACGAAACACTAAAAGTTACGCACCATGCTGACAAGTATAGTGCAATCTAGCTTTCAAACAGCTCTTGCAGTCTGAACCACGGTACACATTGCTCCAGGACGGACAATGGTTATGAGGAGCTCGCTGATGTAAGTTCGGAAACTGAACGAGACCGCGCAACCGCAAGCTAATGGTCGTTTGTATTCGTTCTGAGAACGGTTACATTTGCTTTGTAAGTAGTGATAAATCTGTGGATAAATTGCTGAGAAGCCTTCAACATCTTTACATACATTTCAACATGTCTGAGAAAATTCTACTTAATGTGCAGATTGACAATTTTTGTATGTCTTTCTGACACTTAACACTGTACTTAATCTGCGCGCCTCGTTCTCTGCCATTTTCCTGGTATGCTCTCTTTCTCTTTTTTTCTGCTTTGCTTCTGTAATTTTTACAGAAGCTTTTGTCAGTTTTCTCGCTAGAAGACTATTCATCCATAGTCGCAGTCACTATTTAATCCCACATATACTTTTCCCACAATCCAGCTAGCGTCTTAGTCGAAGAATACGTTATGAAAGGTTTAAAATTTAGGGTCCCAATCTGTCCGAAAAAGTTACAGCATATATTTTCACTCGTGTGGTGGAAACGTATTTCAGGGTTCTCTTCCTGTACTTGGTCTACTAGCAACGGTTCTCTAATCTCAAGTTCTGAACGCTGTTAATTTTTTAATAAGAGCCAGTAAATTATCTTGGTTTACTGAAATTGGGTTCGTATTATGCTCTAGAAAGCCAATTAACAGCGGAAAGTTTTTGCTGGAGCTGGTCTCCGGCACAAAGTTCGCAATAGTCTGCTATAGGTAGAATGAACAACACGACCTATAAGCAAGAGCAAGTTTGTGGGCCTGCTTTGTGGCTGGAACGCCTACTTTACTCAATGATCTGTCAAATGTGCCGTCGTATTCGGATAATTTCCGTACTAGCTAACTGCCAAGTGAATTTCGAATGATGACAGGAAAACTGTCAAACAGGTAACTGTGTTAACTCCATTAACAACAGTGAATCGGAGCTTAATTTTACAATAGGCCTACTTCCGCAGAAACGCCATCATTTTGTAAGTAAGTGGTTCATAATTATGGTACATTATTTATAATTATACAGTTAAGTATTAAATTGATTTCCTTATTATACATTTTTACATACGTCTGATGATTTTGATATTCAGTGGTTGTGTCACTGTCTATTTGTTTCTCAGTTACGTTACTTTAGTGTTATTCGAGTAATAGTGGTTGGTTCCCACCTTAACTGATTTATTACTTCATGTAGTTGTCAGATAATGCTCTCATCATTTTTTTCGTGACAGCTTGTTTCACAGGTAACCCAGCGATATTGTATGGTTACAGGCAGTTCTGTTTATCACTGCTGTCATGTAGATATTGATCTTTCTACTGTTATATTTTTTTGTGTCTATGAACTGTTCTTTCTTATAATCACACGTATTTTTCAGCTTTTGCTATTATTTACAGATTTTGATAGCCCTTTTCTCTTAATTATTACTCATTATTTGTATGTCCAGTCTACATCGCTGGATACTGTCACTGAAATCTACATTGAAGAGCCAAAGAAACTGGTACACCTGCCTAATATCGTGTAGTCCCCCACCTCCCCCCTCCGAGCACGCAGCAGTGCCGCAAAACAACGTGGCGTGGACTCGACTAATGTTTGAAGTAGTGCTGGAGGAAATCGACACCATGTATGCTGCAGGGTTGTCCATAAATGCGTAAGAGTACAACGGGGTTGAGATGTCTTCTGAACAGCAATTTGCAAGACATCCCTGACGTGCTCAATAATGGTCAAGTGTGGGCAGTCTGGTGACCATCGGAAGTGTTTAAACTCAGAAGAGTATTCCGGAGCCACTTTGTAGCAATTCTGGACGTGTGGGGTCTCACATTGTCCTGCTGGAATTACCCAAATCCATCAGAATGCAGAATGGACACGAATAGATGCAGGTGATCAGACTGGATGCTTACGTAGGTGTCACCTGTCAGAGTCGTATCTAAACGTACCAGATGTCCCACATCGTTCCATCTACACACGTCCCACGCTATGACAGAGCCTCCATGAGCTTGAACAATCCCCTGCTGACATACACGGTTTATGGATTCATAAGGTTGTCTCCATACCCGTAGACATCCATCCGCTGGATACAATTTGAAACGAGACTCGTTCAACTAGACAACAAGTTTCCAGTCAACAACAATCGAATGTCGGTTTTGACGCGCCCAAGCGAGGCTAAAGCTTTGCGTCGTGCAGACATCAAGGGTACACGAGTAAGCCTTCGCCTCCGTATTGATGATGTTTCGTTGAATGGTTCGTACGCTGGCACTTGTTGATGTCCCAGCACAGAAATATGCATCAGCCTGCGCAAAGATTGCACTTCTGTCCCGATGAACGTTTTTTTTCACTCGTCGTTGGTCCCGTTTTTGCAGGATCTTTTCCGGCTGCAGCGATGTTGGAGATTTGATGTTTTACCAGGTTCCCGATATTCACGGTACACTCGTGAAATGGTCGTACGCGAAAATCCCCAACTTCTTCGCTAACTCGGAGATGCTGTGTCCAATCGCTCGTGCACCGACTATAACACCACGTTAAAACTTGCATAAATCTTGATAACCTGCCATTGTTGCAGCAGTAACCGATGTAACAACTGCGCCAGACACTTGTTGTCTTATACACAGGTTGCCGACCGCAGCGCCGTATACTGCCTGTTTACATATCTCTGTATTTAAATGCGCATGCCAATACTAGTTTCTCTGGCGCTTCAGTGTATTTTCATAGACGAATTTCGGTACAGGCTGTGTTACAATATCGTCTGTTCGATTCTGTATCTTCTTGTGAATTTAACTATAATGTAATATCTTGTTGGCTCCTATTGCTCGCTTTTTGCAACTACACGTTGTGCTGAAGGATAACTTTTTCTATGTATTATTCATGCTTCAGGTCGATTTGCTCATTTAGTATTGTCTGCGGGTATGTACATAGACTTCTATCTCTTCCAGAATGTGCATTAGTGGAAGCTTCGGTGCTATGTGAAAAACTTGGATAGCTTGATTTGTATTGTCTACTGCATGCCTTTTGATCTTTAGGTGGTGGGAGAAAGTAGATGAATTGTTGTTGTAATTACTCAGCTGTATCCAAAATGGAAGATACGCAGAAAGATAGCTAACTAGAAAAGTAACTAAGTCGAAAACTTTATTATTTCGTACACAACAGATAACAAACATAGAGAAACTAGCTATTTAAGAATAAAACATTCTTAAAGTTCTCACTGCAAATTCATGCTCGTGTGTCGACTTCTCGATCTGTCGACTTGTGAAGACGACCTATCGTCACGGTAGACCCCCTCTTTGTGTGTGGATCGGCAGGCGGCCAGCTGTGCAGCGCTTCTATGAGCAGAGTGCAACTGAAACGTTCCTTCTTCGAAACATGGTTGCAGGACGGTCCTCTGTAATGATGGACAACAGTTTGTTCCCTCCGACCGGCGAGGCTGCTGCGAAAACCAGGGTACCGGGAACTGAAGGGAATTTCGATTGCATCCTCCATCCTGCTCGAGAGAACACATATTCGGAAGCTGCCAAGGTTTTAGATGCAAGACGGTTTTGGAAGGCTATAGTAGAGGGCGATGGAACTGTAGCTGGGGAAGGCTGCGTTTGTGGAGGCTCCTCTGGTTGTGTTCTTCAGATATGTGCGCGTGCCTGTCTGAGAAGTGGTGCTCCCAGTATGTGTTGTTTGTTTGACTCTCTGACGTGCGCATGTGATAAAGCCTGCGGGAGCCAGGTCTTAGGATGTTGGTGAGCTGCGTCCTGCAGGAGCTGCTGCTATGAAGGGATCATCAGTGCCATTATACGGGGAAGCTTTGTACTCCTCCAAAGAGATTACATTGAAAAGCTCGCCCGAGGTGAATCCGGAGGCACCTCATGTGCGCCATAAGCAGGCTTCTCCCTCTCAACTGAGACTACAATGGCCTTGCCATCTTGCAAAGTAACAAAGGTGTGCAGGCCTCATTACAGTACGTCATATGGGCCAATGTACGGAAGCAACAGTGGTGGCTTGACCGCGTCTACCCATAAGCAGACGTGTGAACAACTTTGACGAAACTCGTGGCAAAATGTTCGCTTTACACTGTGACGAACTGGTGATAATGGGATGAGTTTTCGCATTGTCTTCTGCAGTGTTTATGCAAACTCTTGCATTATGTGTACCGGAGGTGGTGTAATGACCTCTCACTCTATGAGATATGTTGGCATATGTTGACCATTGACTAGCTGACTCAGAGACAGGTCGATGTCTGTTTTTATAACTGTTCTTGATCCAAGTACGACCACTGATAATGTGTCCCTTCAGGTATCTTCATCGCACATGAGAGCCGTTTTCATGGTTCTGTGTAGACGCTCTACCATCCTATTGCTCGAAGGGTGTGTAAGGTGGTACAATAAATGAAGGTCAATTTTGCACCTTACATAAAAGTTCTATACATCGTAACACTAAACTGATTATGACACTTAACTTACTTTGGTGGTAATGAGCAGATTTGCCTATAAGTATGTAATGCAAAATGGACGACACTCAATCGATGGTATTAACACACCGCTCCTATATAATGTATGTCAGTGAGCGGAAGGTGAAACAAGCAGCCAGAGGAAAGGTTTTGTGTGGAAGCAGGCACAGGCAGAAGCAGAGGCTGCACCACGGACGGCACCACAAAAACAGCTTGGGGGCGTCGCGCAGCAGGAGTCAGCGACCGGACAGGTGACATATACTGGAGAGCAAGAAACGGGACAACAGGACAGAAAGAAGTTTTAGAAAATTGTGTTTCAGAATTCCAAATGGATATGAACAATACCAAAGATGCAGCTGATCATGTGAACAGTGAGTGGAACACATGTGATGTATGCATGTAAGTTTTAGGCATCTGAAGCTTACAAAAAAACGTTCTTTTGGCGGAAACGAACTAGAAAGGAGTAAAGTGCCGATATTTCGATGCAGTTCAATGGTAGGGCACTTGCGATTGGAAGAGAGAGTTTCCACAAAATAAGAGGAACACTCCTATTGGTCGAAAAAAGCCGTGATGTGGAGAACGAAAGAACGCAGGTGGGGAGACAGTTCGGCTACGAGAAAGACAAGAGCGAAAATTTCGGGGACTCTTCTCTGAACTGGCATCAAGTGTATCCAGGCGCATAACGCTCTGTTCGGGACAGCCAGATTGGAAGGGGGTGGGTGTGAAAGAACCATTAAGAAGATTTTAAGTTCAAGTGGTTCAAATGGCTCTGAGCACTATGGGAGTAACTGCTGAGGTCATCAGTCCCCTAGAACTTAGAAGTACTTAAACCTAACTAACCTAAGGACATCACACACATCCATGCCCGAGGCAGGATTCGAACCTGCGACCGTAGCAACAGCGCAGTTCCGGACTGTAGTGCCTAGAACCGCTCGGCCACTCCGGCCGGCAGATTTTAAGTAATTAGTGTTTTATTGGCCACTTTTGCCTTCTAAAGGGTCACATAGTCAGGCCTAGGGAGGCGAGAGTGAGCCATAGTTAATGAAAAGCGGTGTCTGGAAAGATAAAGTCTGCGGTGCCACAGCACCGGGAAGTGCAGGAGACGTTGACTGCTACAGGGTGCACGATCGAGAGAGAGAGGCTGGTGGGGGTCGGCCTGGTACATCCAGCACAGCCACGCGGCTTCCCCAGCCCGGATTGGTCAGAAGCTGAGAAACCCGTGGGGGCGGCATGCAAATTTCCAGAGCACCTGTGATAAACCTCTTGCATTTCCTTTATGTTTTCGTCTTCTTTAAAGGCAAAGAGAGAAGATGAAGCGGTAGCCCATCATAGACCCTATGCCTACCGTCATGTATTTTTTTACTTTCAGTTGTTAAAAAACAGAGGATTTTTTTTCCTGGCACCAGTGGGAGGAACGAAGGATTCACGCTCAGCTAGTAAACGAATGAGAAGCACGCCATTTTTAGCGAGTAATTGTAGACCGCCATTTTGGGGTCGCTATGAATAAGTGAGGAGTATGTATTTCATATGTGCACCGTTTAGAAAAATACAGTATTGTTTTATTAACATAAGGGCCTTTTGAGTTGTTATTTCAAATAGTACAATAATTACAAGAACTGAAGCCCACCTGTATACTTTGGAAAATTACGAAGATCCGATAAGCTTAATGGGAACACGGTCAAGACTTCAAAGGTGAACACGGCGACCAAACGTAGCATTATAAAGGATGGTAAGCACAAATCTACAGCGGAGAAAGAAACTACTTCGCCCTCCAAAATAATATGAACTAATACGAACTTATTTCCAGGCATAGCTCAGCTTATTGTGCTTGTCATTCATGCCGAAAAATTAATCTCGTTAATTCAATACATTTTAAAAAGCCACGCATTTCAACATTTTATTATCATCTATTCCATTATTTTATTATATTATAAAGTGGCGACAGGTGACTGGCACGATACGTAGTGGGCAAAACTGTGAGTACTAGTATTGTTAGGAAAATGAATATACATGTATGTTAACAATTTCTTTATGTTCCATGTACGCTGATGATGTGACGGAGACGGTGATGTGATACTGAAGAAATACTATCAAAAGGAAATAATAAATAAATTAGAAGGAAAAAGGCGACAATACGAAGAGCACACAACAAAGCACAATAGAGGAAGTCCCATTTACAAGACAACAATCAGGTAGGACCACGCAATGCATATGGAGAATGCGTTCCCAGTAGACCTATTAGAAAATCCATCCACCTATTTCCTAAAATCCAGAACCTAAAGCTTCAGAGATTAGCGCTATTGTAGTCAAGTAGAGATAATGACATTTCTTTATTAGTACGGAAAACATATTGATTGAAGAACAGTTGAGACTACAATTACATATAACTGTATATGCATTTTTTCGCGTGAGAAGTAGCGCGGAAGTAAAATCTTAAAAAAGAAAATTTTTATTTTGATAACTGCAGTGGTATAAGGATTTCTATAATGGAGGGTCAAAACAATAAGGAAATGTCATTCGAAAATCAGAATGCCAATGTAGTGGATGTTCATTTGCAAAATGCAACAATGAGTGGTTTGGAATCGTTTAGCGACGATTATTTGGATGCTGGGCGCTACATGCCATTGTTGAATTCGACGCCCGTGAATACAGAACATTAAATTACAAGCAATACGTTAATTACAGTAGACGTAACTAATGGCACCTCGAGGCAAGAGAATATTTTAAATGACAGCAGGACGCGTAGTACGGACGCAGATGCTGACTGGCGTAGGCCGGAAGTGAATACGGAAGATATGCAAGCCTTATTTCGAGCCTTAACAGAATTCATACAAACAAGCATGAATGCAAAGAAAGCAGACATAAATTCAAAAATGTCAGGTTTAGAGACTAAAATGTCAAGTTTACAAACGATACAAGCAGACATGACTAATATGAAAGCAGACATGACCGCAGTAAAGTCCGAGATCGAGAAGGTTAATACAAATATGACACACATTTCAGACGAGGTAAAAAATTTGCGCACAGAACTCAATAGTCTGGACACGAAGTTCACACAGCAGATTTCACAAATCTCCACGGAGGTGGATAGGAAAATTAGTGAACAAGTACAAATTTCGGTTCACGATATGGGTGAGAAATTAAAAGGCATAATGGGCGAAAAATTTGAAACACTAACACACACGTATCGACAGGAGCTATCCGGAATTAGAGAATCCCAAGAGAATTTACAGGCAATGCAAAAGAATACGCAAGTCATCTTAGACAATGTACAATCAGAGGTAGCGAAACTACATTCTTTCTGTGACGACCTGCCAGAAAATGTAGAAAAAATCACATTGGAGGTAAGATTACTCAAGTTAGAACACAAGAGGATCAACTCAGACATTGTGCAGCTTTATGAATCGGTAAAGAGCAATGCAAAGGACGAAAATACAATGTTCGCAGAAAAATGCGTACGTGAACAGCGTACCTATGTGGCAGCGGTAAAGGAAGTAATGGGGGACAAGGAAGAAGAAATCTTAAAACGCGTAGGACATGATATCAGACAGTTAGAACAACGGTTAAGAGACGAAATAGTTAACAAACAAAGTAATGTAATATCATCGCCTGGGGCGGTAAGCGGAGCGATAAACAGCCATCCGCCAGTGGGAGAAATCAGTGGCGCGGACAACAATGCCCAACCCACGCCGCGCGACGGCATGTCGACGCGCGACGCGGGCAGCGGGCAAAACTTTGCTGAAACAAATATACCATCACCGCAGGGAAATGCTGTTCCGCCGTGCTGGACAGCGTTGTTAATGGATAAGAGCTTAATAAAACATCGACAGTTTCCCGTATTCTCAAATGAGAAAAAGCGAACGCACCCGGTAGTGTTTGTCCGATTCTTTAGAAATGTACCGCCCAGGACATGGACAGAAGCTCAAAAGATTAAATATGTAGTAGGACACACCGAGGGTGATGCCCTTTTGTGGGCTACGGAGATGTCAGAACTTTGCGAGACATATGATCAGTTTGAGAATGCATTTTTAGATAAATACTGGTCAACAGCTATCCAGGAGAGGTTAAGAAGAGAGGTATTTAACCCAGTACCATATCATTCAAAATTCGGGGGGCGAAGAAGCTATTTTGAAAAATACCGCCCGCATCTCGTGGTCATGCGGTAGCGTTCTCGCTTCCCACGCCCGGGTTCCCGGGTTCGATTCCCGGCGGGGTCAGGGATTTTCTCTGCCTCGTGATGGCTGGGTGTTGTGTGCTGTCCTTAGGTTAGTTGGCTTTAAGTAGTTCTAAGCTCTAGGGGACTGATGACCATAGATGTTAAGTCCCATAGTGCTCAGAGCCATTTGAACCATTTTTTTTTTTGGAAAAATACCTAAACAAGACCCGTTACTGGAATAATCCAGTATCTCATGTCGATGTACTGAAAATCTTAAAGAACAAGTTACCTGCAAATGTTATGGAAAAATTAATAACTGTTCCCGAATATGATCTCGAGTATTTTCTTTCAGTGCTCGACTCAATAGATCTGATTCATGAGGATGGGCAAGCCACGCCTAGTTATCGTAACGGTAATGGGCACAACCCAAACGGGAAGAACTACGGTAACGGCAATGGCTTTGGAAATTATAAAGGTCGTGTGCGCATGAATGAATGGCATCCGTATGCACCGCCGCGCCACAACGTAAATCCGTACAATCGGTCTACCCATCAGCCACAGGGTGACCGAGGGTACGAAACTAAATATCAGCCCCATAGGTACGGTAATGGCCGAGACAATAGAAATTCGAGGGAAAACTTCGACAATAGGCGACAAGGAAATGCAAATTACCAGGGACGGAATATGCAACACAGGGATCCGAGAGATAACAGGCAGCCCGTACAGTCAAATCGAAACAACCGGGACACGAACTGGCGAGCACGCGAACATACGGTAAACATAGTAGAAATGACGGCAGAAAATGAAACAATACCTTTACCGGCCCGAGGAAATAATAATCGAGCGTGACTAGAGGAAGAAGGTAACGAACTGTCAGCGTGCCACAGTACTAATATGAGCGACTTAAACACTAAAACGAACAGAAACGGAAAGGAGGAAGCAGACACTGAAACAAACCTACACATACAGAATATATGGAATCTATTTTTAAGGTATGATAAGGACGCAGAAATGAAAGAAGACTTGTTTATCGAAGAGAAAGAAACAACACGCAAGGTAAGTGAAATTATTCAAGCAACAATAAAGGTAAAGGTGGGAAACATAGATGTACTAGTTGTTTTGGATACTGGCGCGTCGACAAGCCTAATGTCTACTAGCTTGTTCAAAGAGATTGCGAGGGAAGTAAATGTTCCCACACTACCTGTAGAGATCTGTAAGATCGTAACGGCGATGGGAAGTAAATCTGAAGTTATAAAATTACAGGCCAGCATACCCATTAGCATATGTGGTGTAATTTTGCAGTGTACTTTCTTGTTGGTAGACAAACTTATAGTGAACTGTATACTTGGTATGGAGGAGTTCAGAAGATATGAGTTCAGAAGATATGTTTCAAATAATAACAAAGGATGGTAAGGAAGAAGTCAATGTAATAAGTTTTGCCAGTAGAACCCTCACAGAATGTGAAAGATCTTATTCCGTAACTGAGCTAGAAGCGTTAGCAGTAGTTTGGGCGTTTCGTAAATTTCAATATTACCTTTGGGGAAAACATACCAAAGTTTACTGTGATCATCAAGCCTTGTCCTTTCTTCTGACGTGCAAGTTGTTACATAAGAGAATTGCGAGGTGGTGCATGTACGTCCAAGAGTTTGATTTTGAGATAGTATACATAAAAGGGGAACAGAATGTTCTGGCAGATGCACTATCACGGTTACCTCAAGGTCTTACCGATTTCCACGAGTTACAGGTTCAAATGGTTCAAATGGGTCTGAGCACTATGGGACTTAACATCTATGGTCATCAGTCCCCTAGAACTTAGAACTACTTAAACCTAACTAACCTAAGGACATCACACAACACCCAGTCATCACGAGGCAGAGAAAATCCCTGACCCCGACGGGAATCGAACCCGGGAACCCCGAGTTAGAGGAACAAACATCAGACTTCAAGGTGCTTTTAATAAATGATGGAACTTTTAAACGATATTATATTAAAATGTGCAAAAACATGCAACGTTTACAGGAAGAAGACCCATAGATGGAGCAAGGTAAGGAAAAAATTGCAGGCTAGAACACACGAACGTTTAGAGCAGTATTACATTATACATAATGGCGTCCTTTTCCACAGAAGAGATCAAAGAATGGATAAGTGGTGTGTGTGCATACCTCAGGAATATGTGGAAAACTTAATTCAACACACACACCGTACATGGGGGCACTATGGAGTGCTAAAGTGTGCCGCCAAAATTTCTACGTATTGTTATTTCCCTAATACGAGGCGACGTATAGAGCAAGTAATCAGACGCTGTGCGGTGTGTCAAAAGGTCAAACATCAGAATAGGACATGGCTTAACGTACTAAACCCAATAATACCATAGCAACCAAGAGATCTTGTATCTATTGACGCCGCAGGAACTTATCCCCAAGCCCGCGGCGGAGTTAAATACATCGTAGCCCTGTATGATGTTTTTAGTAAGTATCTACAGCTGTACGCAGTCAAAACAGTTAGGCGAATTCTGGAAGACTACATACCACGCATTGGGAAGCCCCAAGCATTCCTAACTGATAACGCCTCAAATTTTATATGTGACCAATGGAAATCATTTTTAAAATCAAAAAACATACGTCATATTTTAGTATACAAGTTCCACCCGGAAGCAAGTCCCATCGAACGGTGCTTCCGTGAATTTAATAGGTTTATCCGCACATACATACCACAGAACCAAAGGAAATGGATCGAATACGTGGGTCCGTTTCAGCACATAGTAAAACACCTACCACACACATCAACAGGGCACACACCGGCCGAACTAATGTTTGAAAAGGTGGAGCTAGATGAACGGGCAAAACCGATACCTAAATTACGACACAAAGACGTAATCTTAGATGAGAAAGTACGGCGAGCGCTAATAACATTGGAAGAGCACGCTCAAATAAGGAAAGGAATTTACGACAGGATATTGAAAAACGTAACAGAATTCCAGATTGGACAGGAGGTACTACTAAGAACGCATCCGAAATCATCGAAATTAAAGGCATTGAATAAAAAATGGCAATTTTTGTATGTTGGTCCGTATATCATTGTTGACAAGCTCGCCGGGGTGCTACTTGATAGGAAATATAAAAAATGGTAAATTAAAAGGCATGTATCCACATAAAGATTTGCGGAAATTTATTAAATGGAAATTCAAATCTCATTCTGTTCTTATCTGTTGCATCAGTAAAACGCAAGAAGGTAGGAGGTTTGTGGCTCTTTGACGAATAAACTGACTGGCGCTAGGTTCCTCTCCAGCTAGGTGGTACAATATATTACTGGTGCCCTCTCCCTCTTCTACTATCCTGCTTAATCAATAAGGAATGTTCAATTTTCTTTTACTATCTAACATGCAGAGAGTGAGATGCAGTTTATTGTACTTTCTTAAGACCTAATTCACAGCGCGCGAGCTTTAAGCGAGAGGCATGAGCGATGAGGTATACAGAGCCGTGCTGCCGCGCTTAAAGCAGAGCGTACTTCCACAATTATATACGAAGCGGCTAACAGCTGATCGTAGGGGCCAAGTAGGCAAAAAGCAAGGTGGAGTTCAGTGTCCCTTGTACGATGCGCAAAGACACACTGCGCACCGCGACGGGAACCATTTTAGAATTTAAGCGAATCGGCATCCACACCACGCAACCAGCTGGACAAAACGGAAGCGACACGAAGAGGGGTACCTATCAGCTAGTTACTCTGACGTAGATGAGCAACACAAACTAAACGAATAGAGACATTTATTCCTAAGTCGGCGACTATCCTGTAAAGAGCACTAATTTTAAGGGTATATCATTAAGTTAAGCATATGAAGCTTTAAGAAAATGAGCGCATTGACGCAAGTAAACTATATGGAGAGTAGAATACGCTAAATTTGTGAACTTAACACAATCCATTGAACGTACATAGTTATACTTATTTCTCAGTATTCAACGTAGAGGAGAATAAACACAGGAAATGACCTATCCGACTATACACAACAGGATTAAGACAAGTTGAAAAGGGAAGTAACAACATGTACACTTGAAAGAACGTTATTAGCACATAACTTACGAACTAAGCGACTTACATACAACTCATAAGTGAGCGACGATGTGAAAGGTAGAAAGAGATATAAACATAGAAAAATGCGTGTGACTGAGACGTAAACTATAAAATAACATATCGTACAAGATTTAGCGAAAGGAGCAGTTGTACACTTATAGAATTACACTTCTTTACAGACAACATTAGAAGTAGTGAGCTTAATGTACAGGGAGAATACATATCCACAAATTTGTTATTACAGAACTCACCTATGTTAGTTGCTATTAATTACACGATACCTTATAGTATATGCACAAAATAAAACTGTAAACATGAATTGAACAACGCGCGGGAGATAAGCTAATTAAATACAAACACCAACCAATACGCACACAACGTAATTGCATGAACTTAAAACAAAAGAACTGAGGTAAGTACTGTATGTTTACAAAAGCGATATGGAGAAATAAATGAAATTTCACTGCTGGATAATATTTTGAAGTAGAGAGAGTGAAAGGTTTTATTAGATTCGATTGAAGGTATTAATTAGTTAATCTACGTTTGTGGTGACGTACCGTGCATGGAGTGAATCTAGGAAGAGAATGAAAGTGTATTAGAGTAATACGAGTTTATTTATATCTGTGGGAAGAAATAAATAGTGCGGTGGTTCTAGTGTGAGAACCCTGTAGGTAGTACATGAGTATAAATGGCGATTTATGTGGAATATTTTTAATGAATAATTATATGGGTATACGGCGATGAATATGAAGATTAATATTACAAGGGTACCTAGGAAAGGGCCACGAAGCCGACGTAAGAAAGAATACACTATATAGTTTTAAGTCTTAGAATGAACGGTTGTATGAGTGTGGAAAGCAAAGTATGATGGTGCATGTACGGTAAGTAATTATGAAAACGAACATCACGAAGAAGCAGTGAGGAGTATAGAAGAAACAGTGAAGTCGATAGTAACAATGGTACATGATAACATTTAAAACACACCACAGCACAGTGATTTGCTACACAGACATCAGAATGTAAAACAACCTAGTATGAAAAATATTTCCTTAGTGACAAACTGTTACAGCTCGAGAAATTGTAAGGTTAATATAAATGAAAATACGATACACGATTCGTATGAGGAATGAACACAAAATGCAGTGAATATTTTCTACACTGAGTTCTTGACGCTCGCAGGAGCGAAAGCATTATTTTAGCACATGCGCGTTGTTATTTAGCGATAATGAATTATGAGTGGAGCTACACATGACAAAAATACGGTAAAATTATCGGTCACACGTCACAAAGGTAAACATGTACATGTCGTCGAATCAATAAGGCAGAAATATGGCTTGAAATATGTGTTCACGAATGTGGAATATTACGACGATTAACAAGCAGTGATGAAGTCAGGATTGTCAAGGGATAAAACATCCTCCACACTTGCTCACAAACGAGAACTTGTAAATATTATACATAGTATGAAGATTTATCAAATGCCAAGGATAGAATAAGTACACTAACGACGCACTACAAATAGCAATCCTAGAAGCAGCTTAATCTCTGAAGCAGACCTTAGCGAATCCTGTTTTCCATGTAGTGAGCAGTGCTGGAACGTATTTTCTATGTGTATTTGTGATGGTAAAAACGCGCAGGAGGCTGGGCCTGCAAGTCAAGAGAAAAGCAAAAATTCAGAACAAATGAGAGATTCCTTCTAATTTACTTATTAGTGTGTAAGATGGATGATGCCTAACATGGAACCTGTGGTGTCACCACCAGACACCACACTTGCTAGGCGGTAGATTTAAATCGGCCGCGGTCCATTAGTACATGTCGGACCCGCGTGTCGCCACTGTCAGTGATCGCAGACCGAGCGCCACCACACGGCAGGTCTCGAGAGACTTACTAGCACTCGCCCCAGTTGTACGGACGACTTAGCTAGTGATGCAACACTGACGAAGCCTCGCTTATTTGCAGAGAAGATAGTTAGAATAGCCTTCAGCTAAGTCAATGGCTACGACCTAGCAAGGCGCCATAGCAATTGATAGTTATCGTATGAAGCATGTCTCATCAAGAACGATGTATACAAATGATGGATTAAAGTTAAGTATTCCAGAAGCTACGTACTTTTCTTTATAGCATTCATTACATATCCTGTTTCAGACCTCACGCCAGCCTGCGTGAGTTTAAGCGCGTGCCTTTCGGTTACCCGTCACTGTGGACTGGCTGTCTTGTCAGTCCACAACAGAACCCATATAGGAAATGTGAATGTGACTTGTACATTTATGTGTCAACTTTACTATTGCAGTTGTGGATGTAAAAACGCGCAGGAGGTCGGTCCTGCAAGACAATAACAAGAAAGAGCAGACATTCAGAACAAGTGCAAGATTCCATCTAATTTATTTATTGCTGTATCAGATGCTGCTTAACATAGAGTCCATATACGAAATGTGAATGTGAATTGGATATTTATTTGCCAACTATATTATTGTTAATGTCGATGTCCATGTAATCTATATGTATGTACTCTTTTCTTCTTTTCTATGTGTAGTTGTGGACGTAAAAACGCGCAGGAGGTCGGTCCTGCAAGACAAGAATAGAAAATTCCAATATTCAGAATAAATGGAAGATACCTCCTGATTTACTTATTAGTGTGTAAGAGGGTGCATGTCATGGAGTCCGTATATGATAAGAGAATGTGAATTGTAAATTTATGTGTCAACTCTTATTATTGTCAATGTTTATGTCTATGTATGCACTATTATCAATTTTATGTGAGATTTTATACTTGAAGAAGAACAACTTATGTATGTATGTGAAGTGCAACGCGACGGACGAGTAAAATACTCGTACGTGTGAAGTGATACAAAAATATTAAGGCGTAATAATATTGAAAATAACGGCTCAGCCGTAATATGAGTAAACGCTACAGTCTAGCAAAGTGAATACAGAGAGTGTGATGCGTGTGCGACGGAGATATCAGAGGAAATCCGTATAACCACGAGTTGAGGTGTGAGAACCGCTGAACTACACTCCTGGAAATGGAAAAAACAACACATTGACACCGGTGTGTCAGACCCGCCATACTTGCTCCGGACACTGCGAGGGGGCTGTACAAGCACTGATCACACGCACGGCACAACGGACACACCAGGAACCGCGGTGTTGGCCGTCGAATGGCACTAGCTGCGCAGCATTTGTGCACCGCCGCCGTCAGTGTCAGCCAGTTTGCCGTGGCATACGGAGCTCCATCGCAGTCTGTAACACTGGTAGCATGCCGCGACAGCGTGGACGTGAACCGTATGTGCAGTTGACGGACTTTGAGCGAGGGCGTATAGTGGGCATGCGGGAGGCCGGGTGGACGTACCGCCGAATTGCTCAACACGTGGGGCGTGAGGTCTCCACAGTACATCGATGTTGTCGCCAGTGATCGGCGGAAGGTGCACGTGCCCGTCGACCTGGGACCGGACCGCAGCGACGCACGGATGCACGCCAAGACCGTAGGATCCTACGCAGTGCCGTAGGGGACCGCACCGCCACTTCCCAGCAAATTAGGGACACTGTTGCTCCTGGGGTATCGGCGAGGACCATTCGCAACCGTCTCCATGAAGTTGGGCTACAGTCCCGCACACCGTTAGGCCGTCTTCCGCTCACGCCCCAACATCGTGCAGCCCGCCTCCAGTGGTGTCGCGACAGGCGTGAATGGAGGGACGAATGGAGACGTGTCGTCTTCAGCGATGAGAGTCGCTTCTGCCTTGGTGCCAATGATGGTCGAATGCGTGTTTGGCGCCGTGCAGGTGAGCGCCACAATCAGGACTGCATACGACCGAGGTACACAGGGCCAACACCCGGCATCATGGTGTGGGGAGCGATCTCCTACACTGGCCGTACACCACTGGTGATCGTCGAGGGGACACTGAATAGTGCACGGTACATCCAAACCGTCATCGAACCCATCGTTCTACCATTCCTAGACCGGCAAGGGACCTTGCTGCTCCAACAGGACAATGCACGTCCGCATGTATCCCGTGCCACCCAACGTGCTCTAGAAGGTGTAAGTCAACTACCCTGGCCAGCAAGATCTCCGGATCTGTCCCCCATTGAGCATGTTTGGGACTGGATGAACCGTCGTCTCACGCGGTCTGCACGTCCAGCACGAACGCTGGTCCAACTGAGGCGCCAGGTGGAAATGGCATGGCAAGCCGTTCCACAGGACTACATCCAGCATCTCTACGATCGTCTCCATGGGAGAATAGCAGCCTGCATTGCTGCGAAAGGTGGATATACACTGTACTAGTGCCGACATTGTGCATGCTCTGTTGCCTGTGTCTATGTACCTGTGGTTCTGTCAGTGTGATCATGTGATGTATCTGACCCCAGGAATGTGTCAATAAAGTTTTCCCTTCCTGGGACAATGAATTCACGGTGTTCTTATTTCAATTTCCAGGAGTTTATAATGCACGACGGAAGATATTGCCGAATCCTGCAGTGTGGCTCTTACCTTCAATGTCACTGGCCGAAAACCTCGCCCAGGCGCGAGATGAGGTATTGGTGTTCTTCGGGTTGAGCGTTGGAGCTGAATCCGTCGTATCCAGTCTCCGGACTGGAGGGCAAATACAACACCGACTTCACGAGCCTGGAGCGACATTACAGTGTGTGCGCGGGCAGTGCTGCTGCTCACGTGGCGCTTGCGTCACTGCGTCGGGCGCGTTAAACAATGTGCTGCTGCTGGCCATAAGTGCAGGGAACAATGAGATAACGTGTGCCGAAAGGACAGCTTCTCAGAATGGCTAATGAACCAAAAGCCAAGGAGAAAAACAATTATTAAAATATAGTGAAAGGACAATTTAAGAAATGTAACATTTTCCCCCTGGAAATACTGCTTAACAAATGTAAGGAGAAATAAGAGACTACGACGTTAGCACGCCATGGACGTGCGATATGTAATACGAATATATGTGAATGTAATTACGTGATATAAGTATATGTGAATGTATTCATATGTATGAATTTGTAATGGCCGAGAAAATGAGTTTTGTAGATATACTTGTAGTAGCATAAGGGTATTAAAACTCCATTGACGTGCACCAACTTACCGAACTATGAGCCCCAAGGTTAATGAGGCTACTGTATACTGTCTCCCTAAATGGACTTATTTCCGACAGTATACAGTAGGGGGCATTTGTGATAAACCTTTTGCATTTCCTTTATGTTTTCGTCTTCTTTAAAGGTAAAGAGAGAAGATGAAGCGGTAGCCCATCATAGACCCTATGCCTACCGTCATGTATTTTTTTACTTTCAGTTGTTAAAAAACAGAGGATTTTTTTTCTGGTACCAGTAGGAGGAAGGAAGGATTCGCGCTCAGCTAGTGAACGAGTGAGAAGCACGCCATTTTTAGCGAGTAATTGTAGACCGCCATTCTGGGGTCGTTATGAATAAGTGAAGAGTATGTATTTCATATGTGCACCGTTTCGAAAAATACAGTATTGTTTTATTAACAGAAAGGTCGTGTTGGTTGTTATTTCAAATAGTACAATAATTACAAGAACTGAAGCCCACCTGTGTACTTTGGAAAATTACGAAGATCCGATAAGCTTAATGGGAACACGGTCAAGACTTCAAAGGTGAACACGGCGACCAAACGTAGCATTATAAAGAATGGTAAGCACAAATCTACAGTGGAGAAATAATCTACTTCGCCCTGCAAAATAATATGAACTAATACGAACTTATTTCCAGGCATAGCTCAGCTTATTGTGCTTGTCATTCATGCCGAAAAATTAATCTCATTAATTCAATACATTTTAAAAAGCCACGCATTTCAACATTTTATTATCATCTATTCCATTATTTTATTATATTATAACGGTCTGCTCAGCATCGACGCCAGGGCGGCGTTACCTCGTCAGCACACGAGGGAGGCACACGGTCAAGATGCTTGCTGACTTGCTGTTGCCAGACTATAGGACGGGAAAATTACAGGCAGCCGATGCTGCCAGCTATGGCTTGAGAAGAAAGAGACTTTTGAAAGTGAATAAAATCCCCTACTACCGGGCTACGATCTGGCTCATCCTTACGCTCCTCCCCCTTCCGTGGGAGCAGAGAACGTATGTGATTTCTCTCTGTATGATGATCAATTTAGGCTCCCACAGAAGGCAGCAGGGGCCTTAACCTATGGGAGGGTGTAGAAACTTTAAAGACCTCCTAGGAGCGGCAAAGGGATTTACACACATCAACAGTATTATGTGCATACAAAAATAAACATTGCAAAACATCAGAACAAAATTACATAAGTAAAACATGAAAATAATTTGGATTAGGCAAATACGCCATGTTTCTCTGTTAATTTTTTGTTTAAGAGTATACATATCACCAGTGAAGTTGCATGCAGGACTGGGTGGCGAGAGGTGACGTGTGGTGTTGTCCTCAGCAGGCAGTACACAGGCCGCCAGTGGGAAGGTGGCGTGTCTGTGGCCAGGCCCGTGCACTGGAACTCAGTGCAGTGGCGTAAGAGGGGAGGTTCACACGTTTCATACACTTTTAAAAAGGGAGTCAACGCTAGGGAAACACTTCACTATGCTGCACACGTACTTCACATTGATAGATAACACAGTTGCACTTTTAAACTAAGGGAGGGCACATGCCTGATAGGTTCTTTCTTCTAGTCATGGACGCCATTTGCCCTGAGGCTGCGGTTATGGAACCTTTGGTGGGGACAGTCTTAACAGTTTGCAAAATCCCTTTTTGTACAAGGTCCATATTAGTACAATACTAAGAATACCAGTGACTGGGGTTACTGTGGCGCTGGGTATAATAGTTGTATGTAGTTTAGTGGTTGTTTGCCATTCATTTAGGCGTGCTAACAGGCGATCATAAAATTTGTTCTATCTCATGTTTTAAAAGGTCATCAGTTGACGTTAAAAGGTAATCAAAAATGGCCCTGAGCACTATGGGACTTAACATCTGATGTAATCAGTCTCTAGAACTTAGAACTACTTAAACCTAACTGACCTAAGGACATCACACACATCCATGTCTGAGGCAGGATTCGAGCCTGCAACCATAGCATAAGACGCTATTTGATATATTAGATAAAGCAGGCAAACCAGTTGAGAAGGGGATGACGAATGAACTTTCAGGTAGATAAAACGTGAGTAAATGGGCACACATACTAAATGAGTAAGACATAGTGGCATGGAAGGTTATTAATGGTGTGATAACATCACAGTAAGAATGGTTTGTGAAAAATACACTGTTTGAGATTTCTATCTCATATGTCTGTGATTGGAAATTGTGTTCATAGCAATGAAGGTTTAATACTGCAGGTTGGTCTACGGCATATAGCAGGTTTGCGTTAACAGTCCTGAACCGGGGTTCCGTTAGGCGAACGGTAGTTCGTGAGCAGGGTGGCGCTTGGCGCTTCCCCAGGGAAAGGCCTCGCTTCCGGTAGGATGGTTTTGGAGAGCGATTTCGTGGCACAGGAAAGTACGAAGACGTTTGAATCCATGTAACTAAAGGAATTTTCCTTTATGAAGGTATAGTGCACAGTGCATCGTTGACACGACAGTATCATCTACTTAACTGTGTATACGACAATGCTGCGATTCCAAGATAGCTGCTACATACTTCTCTTTAAAACTCGACACCTCTCACATAAAAAAAACTTTACTGTCCTACCAAATTCGCCGTCTCTATAACTCCTAGATGCTGACCTCATCAGGCCCGGCTAGTTGCTTAAAACTCCATGTATCCTTCGGTATATCGCAGTGTCCTGGGACACATCATACAGCTACATAATACTACTTCAGTACTCAGAGATCCTCTGGAAAATACAATGGAAGAATAATGTCAAAGAAAGCTCAAGTTTTGAACTGAGATTTCCTCTTACTGGCGGTTAGCTGCGGACTAGACACTGTTCGCGTCTGATAGTGCCTGATCAGCGGTCGTCAAAGAGTATGGAACACTGTTCTTGTGAACTCATCTTCGACATGAAAGATTAAAGTCTAATTGTGTTAGTTCCCTGAACTGAATAGTTTTGTGTAGGAATACGCCCAGGTAATGAACTCCAAAAGGCGTTGTTCTGTTGAAAATTGAAAGATGAATGTGGTTAGAATGGACTATGTCACGAAACTGAAAAGTGAAGGAACAACATAGACAGCTAGGTGTCCACATGATTGCCAGTTGCGTCTCGTCCGGTACGTGCTCTTTCGGGTGGTGCATGACTCTTCATGTGCTGTTCTGTTGATAGTTGAAAGATGAAAGTGGTTAGAACGGCCTATGTCGTGAAACTCAAAAGTGAAGGAACGACATAGACGGCAAGTGGTCCGCACGATTGCCGGTCGCGTCACGCCAGATGTGTGCCCTTGTGGGTTGTGGTTCTCTTGTTCATCCAACAGACTAGGTGTATGGCCAACGTTTGCTCATCCTGTGGGCATTATTCGCTCCATTTGCGTTATATGTCGTAGGGTTAGGCATGTGGCATGTCCCTCCGAACAAACATCCAAATACAAATGAAATAAAACATGGTTACATCTTAAATTACCCTTCCAACATAGTTTCTTACCAAGAACATTAATAATAAACACTTAAGTAATGGGCAATACTCAGGAACTTACTCTGGCATACCTGGAATCCTACAAGTCAAATAATTATCCTCATCATTTTAGTAATGCAGTGACACATGGAATCACTATTCTCCAGTGACATTTTGTAGCAAAATAAGTGTACGTCTTTTCCATTATTCCCTTATGCTCTCGTTTACATTTCCATACCGATTGACATGGCTTTGGTATATCTACCTACAAGAAAGCTGTCTTAAATTATGTCAATGTTCGAGTAATGCTGTGGAATAGTGCAGTGTCTCGTTAATACTTCCTTTAGCAAGGTTTAAATGAGAGTAGTTTTACGTCTCCTTCAGTTATCAGATCAATAATTGCACATTAACTTCTTTAATATTATTGAACATTTGGTATAATATTTCCTGCGTTGTTTTGAACTCCTTGACTCATACTACGTGAAGTTGATTGTTGGCAGACTTCTAGCCTTTTGTGCCGAAATTTGTTTGTTGTTCCTTTTGTTACTTTCTCACCTACCTGCTTCCTCATACTGGTACTGGTGCTGGTTGCCTCTCGCTGACGTCATTATAACTTACCGGTGGGCGCTTTTGTTTGTAATAAAATTAGAGTCCAATTGTCATGTGTAGAGTGTATAGGTAGGAAAGTGATTTCCTTAGTATTGCAAATGTGCTTAAAGTTATTCAAAGTATTCATCATATAGTCGTTGAGAGTTCTGTGTTGAGACTCAATGCTGCTTGGGGCGCCAAGACGCGACAGGCGTAGGATTGCAGGTTGCTAACAGTACAGCCGACAGCATGGCTGCGACCGGATTCAACCGGCTGCAGCGGCATTCACGCTGGGTCCCTCCTGATTAATACATACATAAAACACTCTCAGTGATGCTGTGGCAACAGATTAAAAATTAATTTCAGTAATATGGTGTTATCGAAGATAAAAATGGTCTAAAGTGTAAATGTTTCTGGTACTTTCTGCTTTTGCTAACGTCGTGTACCACACTAGACGACACAGCTCAGACACTGCCGGAATGCAGGGTGTGGTCTTTTCCAATGGTCGTTTCTTTTGCCTGGGGCTAGATACAAAGCGGATGGCGGGGTCTGGTCCCAACAGGGGGTGGCGAGGGTGGAGAGCAGAATAGAGCTTTTGTATGTGTGGAGGCTGGGTGGTATCAAGTTCCCCTAGGCGGTCACTAAGGCCTTAGTTATGTTGTCCATGACAGTTATTCGTGAAAGATCCTCTCTTGAAGGGGCTCAGATAACTCGATCCTTTAAGTTCGTGGATCTATCATGATCCTTTCACTGACTTAGATATTCTGTTCTTCTGAAATTTACGTAATTTTATGGATTTTTCTGCTTCTGCAGGGATTGTAATGACGACTTCACTCTCTCAGATATCATTTATTTCGTAACTTCTGAACTGGACAATGATGTTAGGGCTGTTATTCAGAATGAACATTAACTTGGTTTTCACTTTTCTTTACTGTATTATATGGTGGCATCTCAAACCCTTTCCTTTTGGCTGGTGTGTTTCCCACACAGGGCTCGCTTACAGAATAAAAATCACAACAAGGGCCGACTTCATTGACGCCATATACATTTGTTTATTAACCGCGAGAATTGTAATACAACACAGTGGGAGACTGGTCTGAAATTCCAACGTCTCCTATTTTTGGCGGTATAAACAGTATTTACAAGGAAAAATTTCTTTTCTCTCTCTGTTTTGTTCTTTACTAAAAATTCAAATAAAGGTCACAAATAGATTTCCATTATTGGGTAAGGCTAGCAAAATCTGAAGAGCAATGTTAGGCTGGTGGATTTATTTTCATAACTATCTTCCTGGACTTACTTCACTATAACGTCTGAATGTATGAAGGTATAGACGTTGCCTTCGGCAGCTGGAAGCAGGGTGGCAGAGGGGCAACAGGTGTGGGGGTGTGGGGCTTCACAAAGCAGCAGACAGGGGCGAAATCCTAATGGCTGCTCACTTGATAGGCAGGTGGGAGGGAAGTAAAGAAGGTCGCTAAGTGGCAGGGTGGGGCAGAGCTTGCTATCTGCAAATAGCTGTGTCCGGCAGGCTCTGCCTGGCAGTATTTTTCTCTTTAGCATTTAATACACAGAAACACAACACATCATAAACACTTACCTTATTGTATCTTCATCGGCGCATTATGAAAGCAATAAAATAGCACTTAAGAAAGACTCCTTTTACTTTTAAAGTAACTGATTTTTTTTTAACTTGGATGTGCATATTCTTGTTATTATAGGCGCATGAACATTCAGCATAACCATACATGTAATGGGGCATATTTCAAGTGGCAGGTAGATGGCAGTATGTTGTCACTCGTCGACTGGCAGTTACGAATGCGTGTTACTATCATGCTTTTCCCCCCCATGAACCATGAACCTTGCTGTTGGTGGGGAGGCTTCTGTGCCTCAGCGATACAGATGGCCGTACCGTAGGTGCAACCACAACGGAGGGGTATCTGTTGAGTGGCCAGACAAACATGTGGTTCCTGAAGAGGGGCAGCAGCCTTTTCAGTAGTTGCAGGGGCAACAGTCTGGATGATTGACTGATCTGGCATTGTAACATTAACCAAATCGGCCTTGCTGTGCTGGTACTGCGAACGGCTGAAAACAAGGGGAAACTACAGCCGTAATTTTTCCCGAGGACATGCAGCTTTACTGTATGATTAAATGATGATGGCGTCCTTTTGGGTAAAATATTCCGGAGGTAAAATAGCCCCCAATCGGATCTCCGGGCTTGACAGGAATGGGGGAAAGAAATAGAGTAGAAGAAGAATGGGTAGCTCTGAGGGATGAAGTAGTGAAGGCAGCAGACGATCAAGTAGGTAAAAAGACGAGGGCTAATAGAAATCCTTGGGTAACAGAAGAAATATTGAATTTAATTGATGAAAGGAGAAAATATAAAAATGCAGTAAATGAAGCAGGCAAAAAGGAATACAAACGTCTCAAAAATGAGATCGACAGGAAGTGCAAAATCGCTAAGCAGGGTTGGCTAGAGGACAAATGTAGGGATGTAGAGGCTTATCTCACTAGGGGTAAGATAGATACTGCCTACAGGAAAATTAAAGAGACCTTTGGAGAGAAGAGAACCACTTGTATGAATATCAAGAGCTCAGATGGCAACCCAGTTCTAAGCAAAGAAGGGAAGGCAGAAAGGTGGAAGGAGTATATAGAGCGTTTATACAAGGGCGATGTACTTGAGGACAATATTATGGAAATGGAAGAGGATGTAGATGAAGATGAAATGGGAGATAAGATACTGCGTGAAGAGTTTGACAGAGCACTGAAAGACCTGGGTCGAAACAGGGCCCTGGGAGTAGACAACATTCCATAAGAACTACTGATGGCCTTGGGAGAGCCAGTCATGACAAAACTCTACCATCTGGTGAGCAAGATGTATGAGACAGGCGAAATACCCTCAGACTTCAAGAAGAATATAATAATCCCAATCCCAAAGAAAGCAGGTGTTGACAGATGTGAAAATTACCGAACTATCAGTTTAATAAGTCACAGCTGCAAAATACTAACGCGAATTCTTTACAGACGAATGGAGAAACTTGTAGAAGCGGACCTCGGGGAAGATCAATTTGGATTCCGTAGAAATGTTGGGACACGTGAGGCAATACTAACCTTACGACTTATCTTAGAAGAAAGATTAAGAAAAGGCAAACCTACGTTTCTAGCATTTGTAGACTTAGAGAAAGCTTTTGACAATGTTGACTGGAATACTCTCTTTCAAATTCTGAAGGTGCCAGAGATAAAATACAGGGAGCGAAAGGCTATTTACAATTTGTACAGAAACCAGATGGCAGTTATAAGAGTCGAGGGGCATGAAAGGGAAGCAGTGGTTGGGAAAGGAGTGAGACAGGGTTGTAGCCTCTCCCCAGTGTTATTCAATCTGTATATTGAGCAAGCAGTAAAGGAAACAAGAGAAAAATTTGGAGTAGGTATTAAAATTCATGGAGAAGAAGTAAAAACTTTGAGGTTCGCCGATGACATTGTAATTCTGTCAGAGACAGCAAAGGACTTGGAAGAGCAGTTGAACGGAATGGACAGTGTCTTGAAAGGAGGATATAAGATGAACATCAACAAAAGCAAAACGAGGATAATGGAATGTAGTCAAATTAAATCGGGTGATGCTGAGGGAATTAGATTAGGAAATTAGACACTTAAATTTGTAAAGGAGTTTTGTTATTTGGGGAGTAAAATAACTGATGATGGTCGAAGTAGAGAGGATATAAAATGTAGACTGGCAATGGCAAGGAAAGCGTTTCTGAAGAAGAGAAATTTGTTAACATCGAGTATAGATTTAAGTGTCAGGAAGTCATTTCTGAAAGTATTTGTATGGAGTGTAGCCATGTATGGAAGTGAAACATGGTCGGTTAATAGTTTGGACAAGAAGAGAACAGAAGCTTTCGAAATGTGGTGCTACAGAAGAATGCTGAAGATTAGATGGGTAGATCACATAACTAATGAGGAAGTATTGAATTGGATTGGGGAGAAGAGACGTTCGTGGCACAACTTGACTAGAAGGGGGGATCGGTTGGTAGGACATGTTTTGAGGCATCAAGGGATCACAAATTTAGCATTGGAGGGCACCGTGGAGGGTAAAAATCGTGGAGGGAGACCAAGAGATGAATACACTAAGCAGATTCAGAAGGATGTAGGTTGCAGTAGGTACTGGGAAATGAAGAAGCTTGCACAGGGTAGAGTAGCATGGAGAGCTGCATCAAACCAGTCTCAGGACTGAAGACGACAACAACAACAACATCATGTTTTTATGGTGAAGCTTTAAATCAACAGGTCAAATGTGAATTCCTTTGACATATACAAGATTAACTGATTCTTAACTTTGTGCACTCTATTGGCAAGGAAAACTTTCCGCTCAATTCCATTACCAATATGTATTTGTGGTTTCAATACTTATCTGCTATGATAACATTACTGGAGACATTAAATAATACATGATAAAATGATTGCCGTCTGGCGTGGCCGAGAGGTTCTAGGCACTACATTGAGGAGCAGCACGACCGCTACGGATACAGGTTCGAATCCTGCCTTGGACATGGGTGTGTGTGATGTCCTTAGGTTAGTTAGGTTTAAGTAGTTGTAAGTTCTAGGGGACTGATGACCTCAGAAGTTAAGTCCCATAGTACTCAGAGCCATTTGAACCATTTTTTGATAAAATGATTGTCCAATCACTTCCATTAAAATGTGACATCCTAGATCCTGTTACCAATGGTTGCCAATCCTTATGTCTACTTATAACTAACATGAACAACTTAAATAACTATATAGCAATGATGTGAGTTTCCCTCAATTAATTCTCTTGCCTAACTCAGGACTTTTCTAGCTGATTACATGTCATATTGGACCTAATCCCTGGAACGTAGCTCATAGGGGTGTTTTGATCTTAGAGCATATTTATGTGGCCGTCTAGGTGGTTGTATTACCTTCTTTCTTGCTTTTTTGGGTGGAACTACTGGCGTAACACGCTCTGTTTCACTATCGAGCGGGGATGGCTCGGAACCCTTGTACAACTTAAACCTGTCGAAATGAACGATCGCTGTACGTTCCACTAACTGAACTTCCGCATTTATCAGCGAATTAAGCGGCGTGATACGGTATGGCCCTTCATACGTAGGTGTGAACTACTTTGTTCTTCCCTTTTTTACTACTGGATTGCGTAATATAACTAGATCTACCTTGTACTCGGGAATTTTTGCTTTCCCTCTTTAACTGTTGAGCTGTGGCTTTTGCGGTGTTCCCTCTCACTTTTTTCCAAATGGCTTTTGGACGTCATGCCAAACCTTTCACGTCTTTGGATTTAATTCCAGGGGGCGATCTGTCAATCTCAAAAGGCGAATTCATAGGTCAGTCATATACCGCTTCATAAGGGGAATATACTGTAACTTCATGGACCCAGCTATTATATACTGATGTGACGTATTGGACATACCTGTCCCAGTCAAATCGATATATGAGAACATGCGTGTATCGGTGCCGTGGACGCCCTCCAGGCGACCGTTCGCTTTTGGATGAAGCGGTGTCGTTCTCCACTTTTTGATTCGCAACAATCGACACACCCCTGTAAACAATGCGGATATAAAATTCGTGCCTTGATCTGTAAGTACAGCTTCAGGACTTCCATAGGGTAGTACCAAGAGGGTGACAAATTCACGAGCTACAGTTTCTGCGGACATATCTGGTATGGCTACCAGAATTAAGAACCTGGAAAAATGATCTACGGTGGACAATATATATCTGTTACTTTGTGGGCTCAAAGGGAAAGGACGAACGATATCTGTTGTTACCAAAGCTCAAGGATGAGTGGCTTCTGGCACTTGCTGTAAAGGTATCTTCGTTCAGGATGGCAATGACCTCTTAACGCAGGACAAGCAATATTGTATGTACTTTTGTACTTCTCTCCATCTGCCTTCCCAGAAATAGCGGGCGGCTATTTGACAATTAGTGGCATGAAGACCATTATGACATACTTGCAGGCAATCGTGACATTATGCTATTATCTTGGGACATAGTTCTTTCGGAATTACCACCCATTTACCCAATGAGGTTCGTCGATATAAAATTCCATCTATGACAGAAAATTCGGGCAAAATTTCATCTCTTTTCTACACTTCCCTCAATGTTTCAAGAGAAATATCATTGGCAACAATTACTCTAACCTTTCGGCTTAACGCATCGGTGTTTTGATGCAACTTGCTTGGTTTATGTTATACCTCATATTCAAACTCGCTCAGTGTTAAAGCCCGACGAGCCACCCTGCTACTACGATCTTTTAAACTTAACAACCATTGTAATGTGGCATGATCAGTGATGATAGTAAATTTTCTCCCGTACAAATAGCATCAAATACGTTACACCAAACATGAGCGCTAAGAGCTCCTTCTCAGTTGGACTGTAATTTAATTCTGCTTTGTTAAGCTGTCGAGATGCATAACCAATCGGTCGTTCTTTTCCATCAATTTCCTGTGACGGGATGGCTCCTACAGCATAATCGAAGGCGTCTACTGGGAAAATGAATGGTTTTTCGAAATCTGAGTATGCTAGTACACGGGCTCTAGTTAAAACATGTTGGATTTGTTGCATTGCTTCATCACATTCCTTGGTCCAGGTAAAACTAGCTCCTTTTTTCAATAATTTAGTCAGAGGCTTACCAATGGTAGCATAATTGGTCACAAAACGTCTGTAATAATTATCAAGGCCTAATAATGGCTGTAATTCTTTGATATTTGCTGGTGTTGGAAATTCCTTTACTGCCGTGGTCAAACAGGGATCTGGTTTTACAACTTCTTCACTTATTATCTGTCGCAAATATTGTACCTCCGATTGGGCAAAGGCACACATTTCCAGTTTCACACTCAAGTGAGCTCCCTCCAACCCTTCCTAAAACATCCCTCAACCCCTCTGCATGTTTTTTGATGGTCTTAGAAAAAATAATAATGTCATCTAGATATACAAAGCATGTAGTGGGTTTCAATCCGCACAACAACAAATCTGCAAATCTTTGACAAGTGGCGGGTGCATTCCTCAAACCAAAGGGCATTCTTACAAATTCGTATAATCCTGTAGATACGACAAAAGCAGTTTTGTGGGGGTCCTGGCGTGCAACAGGGATTTGATGATATCCAGAAATACTTGCCTAGTCGGTCTAATGTTTCGTCAATGTGCGGTAACGTGTCTGGGGTAGTTATTCGATTCACTGCCCGCATATCGACACATAGACGATAGTCTTTCTCTCCATTTACTGACTTTTCAGTACGACGATCACGGGGGACGCCCACGAACTTGAGGAGGGCTGAATGATTCCTGCAGCTAACTGCTGCTGAATCGTATCTTCGACTACAGATTGCAAATGATACGGTATACGATATGGTTTTTGCGCAATCAGCTGTGCTTCACCGGTCGGAATTTCGTGCTGAACCAAATCCGTGGCCGGTAGAAACTGCCTCTCTTCAAACAACCAAGAAAATTCCTCTAACACTGGCTGCAACACCTTTTTTTCCTCAACGTTTAAAAGATTCAGCTTCTCTGTCAACTATTTCCTTAATGACGACGCGACATAACGCACTTCTCTGACTGGACACTTCTTTCTCCTCCGTCCCTTCTCATCTTTACCATGTGGAATTTCAGCTCCTTCTACTTCTTCCAAGATCTCCTGTCCACTAGCAACAATAGTACCTTTCGGTATTACAACATCTTTCATACCAAAGTTATCTATGCTCACCGGTATTGCAAAGCCTTTCTGTTTTCTTTCCAGTCAGCAAATACTTCTCTTAACACCACGATTCACACACCACGTGTAATCGGCACTTTATCATTCCGAGCGAAAAAATATACAGTACTTGTGGAATCAATGAATCTATGTCACATCGTATACAATAATGCCAATGATAAGTATCAGTGGATTATATCTGTCTTCAGGTATCTCAAGGAAAATTAGAGGCAAAAAAGAAAAAAATAATTTAGTAACAGAAATATTGTAATTGACTTGGTAAAATCTGGAAAAATTGGAGAGAAAAATTTTCAGTATTATTTACAAGACGTCTTCTTACCAGTTGCAGAAAATAATACGTTGGTTTTGTTGGACTCTTGACCTGCAAATAACGACACCTCCGTCTTTAGAACGATGCAAAGTCTCTTAATATAATTCAGATTCCACCTCGAACTAATAGTTTCATTCAGCCTCTCTACAAGAAGTTTTTCAACGTTGTAACGCATTTTTCAGAAAATTCTCTCTAAGTGAAACCATTAATTATTGTGAAGTGTCTGAATGAAGAATTTTTTTTCATCACATGTGCCTGCTGTAAGGAAAATGTTGGTTTTCGTCATTGCATTTTTGTGACATCTACAGGGAATAAATATACTCTTACATTATTGCTAAAATACACATGGTTCAAAAATTATCATAAGAACTGTACTAAGGGAATTGTCACAATACATTTAATGTCAACAAATTAATGTCTCAATTGGTGGAAGCCGTCTGTAAAGAAACCTAATACATTGCCTTGTTTTTCTTTACTCTGCTAATCACTTGTGCAACAATTACACAGCAGCAGTTTAGCAGATGATATGAATTGCAAGTTCTTCAAAAAAATAGTGATACTGTGGTGGGACAGGGTCGTTCTGTCGTTCTTTCGTCTCCTTACTCTCTCTTAGTCATCTTCAACGGACACTACACCTACCTCTATATTTCTTCCTTCCGACGTCCCTTCACTCAGCAGTAGTAGATACACACTAGGCAGTGTAAAGCCGAGTTGATGAAACCACTACGTAATACCTACCACACAGGCCACGTAACTCGAGTTGCAAATCAGTTCCTGTAATTTCATTTTCACAAATTTCGGGTGGTAGGTAACTGCAGTTTAATTGCAGTTAGCATCTGAAAATTCTATTAACGCCTTATTGTTGATAAGGAAGTACATGAAAGGGCTATCAAGTTGTATTCAGTAATGCAAATGCTTTATCATTCCAAGTTCACTGTCTATCCAACGTATTTCACATGCAAAAGCAACTAGAATTCCTGCAAGTCCGACCCTGTTAAATTTGCGATCTAACAGCCAATGACCCACCACTATTAGCGAGTTGAACATTCGGTCGTTTCAGTGGTCTTCTATGTCAGAAGTACTCACCAAAGTATTCCATCAAGAACACGGAATATGCCAAGCGGAATTGTCTATCGACCAAAAGATCACGCGCTTATAAAACTTCAACTGATTACTTCCGAAACATCACCCTTTACTCAAAATGTTCCTAACTTAAACCGCTTTAGTCACGACACATTCTATCTGAAATGATCTCACTAGCTCTTCATTTTACATACTATTTTCGCGGAGACATCTAGCACGTTGTTACTCGTAAGCAGGTTATCGAGAGACTCTCTCAATCCTCCACTCCTCTCTGCCTGTCTAACTACCTGCACGCGGGAAGTGCTTCATATTGGTTGGCTATTCATCTGACTGGCGAATCAGAATGATCCTTCCAGGTCATTCCTGCGGCAAAACTTGACTTAGCCAACCACTAATCAGATAGTCATTTACGTCATTATAATTTGAATTTCTACTGTATTGTTTACTAAAATAGAACGAAATGTGAAATATTCTTTAAATTAATATAGAAACTTTTCCCGCTTCAGACTTTTATTCTGGCTGCTCTCTTACAGAAGCAAGCACACACCGACATACTTCATCAGCATCGTGGTTTTTCCCACAGTTCAATTTTATAAGGCTTTACATAAAATAACATTAAGTTTCAATGTATGTCCCACATACACTCTCTCATTCATTCCCACGTTTTCACAGTTTTAGGATATTTAAGTAATTTTCTCAATCTCTGTAACTACAATAGATAAGAATCTGAAATTTTGCAGGAGCCATTCCTTAATAACAAAAGATTGTGTACGATGTTTGAACAAAGTCAGCTGATAATTACTATGGTTTATTTAGATTCGTAGGAGGTATGAATTTCCATGCCGACTGAGTGTTACTTGAGACTGTTCTAGCGGCTGGTAACGTCAGCTACTCTGTGAGACAGAGTGAAGAAATACGAGGTGCATTCAAGTTCTAAGGCCTCCGATTTTTTTTCTCCGGACTGGAAAGAGATAGAAACATGCGCATTGTTTTAAAATGAGGCCACGTTCATTGTTAATACTTCCCCGAGATGGCAGCATCGTACGGCAGATGGAATTTTACCGCCAGCGGCGAGAATGAGAACTGTTTTGAATACTTACAATGGCGACATTTTCCTTACTTGAACAGCGCGCGATCAATCGTTTTCTGAATTTGCGTGGTGTGAAACCAATTGAAATTCATCGACAGTTGAAGGAGACATGTGGTGATGGAGTTATGGATGTGTCGAAAGTGCGTTCGTGGGTGCGACAGTTTAATGAAGGCAGAACATCGTGTGACAACAAACCAAAACAACCTCGGGCTCGGACAAGCCGGTCTGACGAGATGATCGAGAAAGTGGAGAGAATTGTTTAGGGGGATCGCCGAATGACTGTTGAACAGATCGCCTCCAGAGTTGGCATTTCTGTGGGTTCTGTGCACACAATCCTACATGACGACCTGAAAATGCGAAAAGTGTCATCCAGGTGGGTGCCACGAATGCTGACGGACGACCACATGGCTGCCTGTGTGGCATGTTGCCAAGCAATGTTGACGCGCAACGACAGCATGAATGGGACTTTCTTTTCGTCGGTTGTGACAATGGATGAGACGTGGATGCCATTTTTCAATCCAGAAACAAAGCGCCAGTCAGCTCAATGGAAGCACACAGATTCACCGCCACCAAAAAAATTTCGGGTAACCGCCAGTGCTGAACAAATGATGGTGTCCATGTTCTGGGACAGCGAGGGCGTAATCCTTACTCATTGCAATCCAAAGGGCACTACGGTAACAGGTTCATCCTACGAAAATGTTTTGAAGAACAAATTCCTTCCTGCACTGCAACAAAAACGTCCGGGAATGGCTGCGCGTGTGCTGTTTCACCAAGACAACGCACCCGCACATCGAGCAAACGTTACGCAACAGTTTCTTCGTGATAACAACTTTGAAGTGATTCCTCATGCTCCCTACTCACCTGACCTGGCTCCTAGTGACTTTTGGCTTTTTCCAACAATGAAAGACACTCTCCGTGGCCGCACATTCACCAGACGTGCTGCAAATTGCCTCAGCGATTTTCCAGTGGTCAAAACAGACACCTAAAGAAGCCTTCGCTCCTGCCACGAAATCATGGCGTCAGCGTTGTGAAAAATGTGTACGTCTGCAGGGCGATTACGTCGAGAAGTAACGCCAGTTTCTCCGATTTCGGGTGAGTAGTTAATTAGAAAAAAAATCGGAGGCCTTTGAACTTGAATGCACCTCGTACATAGCCATCCTGAAGTCGCCGCGCTGCACGGCTGTGTGCTTTACTGCATCGAATGTTATTTCGTGATAACTTGCTACACGACAATATGACACATTGGTGTTATGATTAAAACTCTTAAAATTAGCGAGTGTGGACGTTGGACTGTTGACAGTGCATTTCTTTCAGTCTATTCTTGCTCTGTGAAAACTTTCAGGGTAGATTTCAATATGTCAGACTGGACCAATCCCTTGCTAGCTTTTATACGAGGATATCAGTAATTAGTAGGGCCCTGATTTTAATTACCTAAGAAGCAGTGAAATGTGCAAGCACTTATGACCTAAAACTTACATAAATATTGTGGTGTCACTGCCAGACACCACACTTGCTAGGTGGTAGCCTTTAAATCGGCCGCGGTCCGTTAGTATACGTCGGACCCACATGTCGCCACTGTCAGTGATTGCAGACCGAGCGCCGCCACACGGCAGGTCTAGAGAGACTTCCTAGCACTCGCCCCGAGTTGTACAGCCGACTTTGCTAGCGATGCTACACTGACAAACTACGCTCTCATTTGCCGAGACGATAGTTAGCGTAGCCTTCAGCTACGTCATTTGCTATGACCTAGCAAGGCGCCATTACCAGTTAATTTTGAGATTGTAATTATGTATCATCAAGAGCGATGTTCTCCAATTATGGATTAAAGTTAAGTATTCCAAGATCTTCGTACTTTATTTGCAATTCTCAAGACATTGTGCTGTTCCAGACCTGACGCCAGTCTGCGTGAGCTTAAACGCGTGCATTTCGGCCTCCTCTAGCAACACAGTGTTGGCTCTTCTGCCAACACAGCATATGGCGACGAGTGTAAAAAACGGTCTTCCTCTTTATACTTGCTTAAATTACTTGTGTCATGGCTTCGCCACAATCTCCAGATGTACTGTCCGTATTTTATCGCTTGCAGAATCAGCAGACACAGGCCTTATTGGATGTCCTTGGACAGCTCGTCCAGGGTCAACGTGCAATGCAAAACGATGCGGCGGCCGCCGCTCCACCGCTACCGCAGCCACAACACGCTGTTGCACCACCTTTTCCTCCTTTTGATGCGGCACTGGAAAGCTGGACGGAGTGGTCACGCCAATTTGGATTCCATCTCGCCACCTACAGAATTCAAGGTATTGAGCGGCAGCCTTTTATGCTTTCTTGTGTAGGAGTGTCCACCTACCGAGTGATAGTGAAATTATTTCCCCGACGCGACGTAGCAACTCTGTCCTACGACGAAATTTTGTCTGCATTAGATGCATATTTCAAAGAATCAGTCAATGTAGTTGCAAAAAGGTATACTTTCTTTCGTACAAAACGTACGGCTGGTCAAACTAATCGGGAGTGGGTTGCAACTTTGCAAGGCCTTACTATGGTGCGTGATGCAATTGCACAGGACGTTTCTGATGTTCGTGTCAGGGAACAGATTTTGAAACTAGTCAATTCCTCCCTTCAACAAGTGATGGACATATTGGATCGGCAGGACACACTTGATATTGCTCAGGAATCATTTGAAACTTCGCCAGCCGTATGTCACGTTAACCGGCCCGCCGGGCGCGCTGCATGGAATGGTAAACAGGCCTCGCGCCCGCCTGCGCAGCTGCCGCCAAGCTCTCCTCTACGTGTGCCGCGCCAGCACGCAAATGCAGTGCTAAAATCATGCCCGTGGTGTGCTACTAGACATTCGCGTGAGAATTGCCCGTCACGCCAAGCTATTTGCTTTTTCTGTAATAAAAAAGGACATGTTCAGAGTGTTTGCCAGAAAAAGCTCAGATCGGACACTCACAACCATTCCAGGCCCTTTGCTTCGCGCCGGATTCGGAATCGAACCAAGAATACTCAGGCTCGTGAACCTTCGCCCATGGAAGTTCATGTAGTTAATTCCACTCCGCCCAGTGCCACTCTCTCTAACAGTGACTGTGTTCGTCCCACAAATGGTGTGCGTCGACATCGCCAGAAATCACGTCAAGTCGCACATGATTCTGTACTAGTGTCAGTTCACGTTGCACGAGACAGTCGCTCTTGTCGTCAGCAGGACAATAAACTTTTTGTAGACTTGGACATTCATGGCCACGTAATACCATTCCAGCTCGATACCGGAGCTGCAGTTTCATTGATCAATAAAGACAAGTACAAACAACTGGGCACACCTCCATTGCGTGCCGCAAATGTTAAGTTAAATAGTTATTGAGGACAAGCTATCCCTGTGTTCGGACAGTGCAACCTTCTTGCAACATACAAGGGACAAACAAAACTTGTGTCATTGTACGTCCTTCGTTCTTCTTCTGCAGTGAACTTGTTTGGTTTGGATTTATTTCAGTTGTTTAACTTGCCTATAGTCAATCAGGTCCTATCAGTGAACCAGACTGTGCCGTCCGACAGTGTTTCTCATCTATGTGAAGAATTTGCAGACATTTTTGCACCGGGCCTAGGTTGCACTAAGAACTATAAAGCACATTTGGAACTGAAAGTTAATGCGCAACCGAAATTTTTCAGAGCGCGCAATGTTCCCCACGCATTGCGTGATGAGGTCGCAAGAACATTACACGATTTGGAATCACAAGGTGTGATTGAACGTGTGCAGGCTTCTCTCTGGGCATCACCCTTAGTCATTTTGCCAAAACCTTCCGGAAAATTGCGACTTTGTGTGGACTTCAAGGCAACGGTGAATCCACAACTAGCGATTGTAACTTTTCCTTTACCCTGCCCAGAGGATCTTTTTGACAAACTGTGCCTGGGTAAATATTTCTCGAAGTTGGACCTAGCAGATGCATACTTGCAAATACCGGTGGACGAAGAATCCCAGCGCGTTTTGGTGGTTGACACGCATCTTGGTTTGTATCGATTAAAAAGACTGCCATTCGGGTGTACATCCGCCCCTGCATTGTGTCAGCAATATCTGCAAACTGTTTGTGTGTCGGTCCCTACTGCAGCAAACTATCTGGACGATATTGTGATTTCCCGAAAGACGGAAGAAGAACATTTAGCCAATCTCAGAACTTTATTTCAGGTCTTGCGACAAAATGGTCTTCGCTTACGGAAGGACAAATGTGTGTTTTTTGCTCGAGACTTACCCTATCAGCGACATGCAATCAATGCCCAAGGCATACATCCCAGTCCCGAGCACCTCCGTGCCATACAAGACTTGCCATCGCCGCAGAATTTGAAGCAGCTACAGAGTGTGGTGGGAAAAATTAATTACCAACATAAATATGTGCGCCACGTCTCTTCCATTTCAGCTCCGCTTCATCGCTTACGCCATAAAGGTGTTCCGTTCGTCTGGACGACGGAATGCGAACGCGCCTTTCGCCAGTTGAAATCGGCGTTGCTTTCCAATACTTGCCTTGCTCCATTCGATCCCCAGAAACCCCTTTTGTTGATTGTAGATGCATCGGATTTCGGGATCGGTGCTGTGCTTGCGCACAAAGATGGATCGCATGATCGCCCAATTGCCTTTGCATCCAAATTGCTCTCGTCCGCGCAAAGACATTATTCACAGATTGCTAAAGAAGCTTTGGCTCTCGTATTTGGTGTTACAAAGTTTCATGATTTCTCGTATGGTCGTCACTTTACCATCATCACAGACCACAAATCTTTGACATCACTTTTTCATCCGAACAAGCCTGTACCTCCACGTACAGTGCAGAAATTCATTCACTGGTCTATTTTCCTCTCGCAGTACCGCTACGATATCTTGTATCGGTCCACTGCTAAGCACGGAAACGCCGATGCATTGTCCCGTTTGCCTGTTGCTGAGGATAGAGCGTTCGAATCTTCCGAACTTGCTTGCATGTTCATTGATTCGGAAACCGATGACGTGGTCGAATCGTTTCCGATTCATTTTCGTCGTATAGCTACAGCCACAGCTGCTGACCCTGTCCTTGCTACCGTTTTGCGTTTTGTTGCTACGCAATGGCCCTTGTCAAAGTCACGGATCGAGGATCCGTTGGTTCGCCGATTTTTTGCTCACAAGGAGAGACTTTTTGTACGACGTGGTGTTTTGCTGTTGCGTTCTGATAATGATCAGTCCAGGGTCGTGGTCCCACGTTCATTACAGTCCTCTGTCTTACGGCTTCTCCACCAAGGACATTGGGGTGTAGTGCGAACGAAATAACTTGCTCGTCAGCACTGTACTTGGTTCGGAATCGATGCTGCGATTACGAATATGTGCTCTTCTTGCATGGCATGTGCCGAACACCAATCTGCACCACCGCAGAAATTCTTTGCATGGCCGAAAGCCACTTCCCCTTGGCAACGATTACACATCGATTTTGCTGGTCCATTCTGGAATGCTCGATGGTTGCTTCTGGTCGATTCATTCAGTAATTTTCTTTTTGTTGTCAGGATGTCTTCCACGACGTCATCTGCCACCATCCAAGCGTTATTCGCTATCTTTTGCATTGAAGGTCTTCCACAGACTATTGTTTCCGACAATGGCCCACAATTCATGTCTGCAGAATTTCAGTCATTCTGCAAGGCCAATGGTATTCACCATCTGACATCCGCGCCGTTTTCGCGTCACTCAAACGGTGCCGCTGAACGATTGGTCCAGACTTTCAAGTCACAGATGTTGAAGTTTAAAGAGTCGCATTCTCGGTAGGACGCGTTATTGCTCTTTTTGTCATCGTATCGCTCTCATCCCCGAGATGGTCGGTCGCCGGCTGAGTTGCTCCACAGTCGTCCTCATCGAACCTTGATGTCTTTGCTACATCCGCCGCATCAGGTTCCTGTGCAGCGGCAGCCACCTGCTTTTGCTCCAGGCGACGTTGTATACTATCGCAACTATTGCGGTTCACGGCGTTGGTTCGCAGGGCGCATTCTTCGCTGCCTCGGCCGCGCTATGTATCTGGTTTTGGCGGCCTCTGTTGAGGTGCATCGGCATCTCAATCAGCTGCACCTCTGTCGCCGCACGGGTTCTGCCGCTCCCTGTCTGCTTTCAGCGACGGTGCCGTCATGTCAGCGCCCTGGGGACCCATCTACTGGCTCGCCTCATCCCCAGGTGTTACCGACGCTGCCTTCCCTTTTGCCCCATGGCCACGCGCCGCCGCCGCCGCCGCCGCCTGTTCTCCCGCCAGCGACGCCCGCAGTGGACGCTTCGCTGCAGCCGCCAAGCGCCTCCCAGGGTCACGCGCCGCCGATCGCTTCCCGTGACCAGCTGTCCTCCGACATGGAACTCTTGCCCGCTCCGGATCAGATGGCGTCTTCGCCCGTCGGGTGCCCCGACTCGATGGAGGTCGACCCTTCAGCCCCTCCTGTCTCTCTGCGGGCGCATACACCGCATGTTGGCGTCCACCCTGGACTAGGTTTTCAGGCGTTTCCTAGCTGCCCTCGGACCGAATGGCAGGGTGCGGGTGGCACAGCCTCGCCTGTTGTTAGGCTCCCCACCTCGTCGCATACGTCAACATGAGGTCCTCCCCAAGGCGGGCAGAAGCCATATAACACAACCGTTCGCCGATTTGCGGGGGAGGAATGTGGTGTCACCAGCAGACACCACACTTGCTAGGTGGTAGCCTTTAAATCGGCCGCGGTCCGTTAGTATACGTCGGACCCACATGTCGCCACTGTCAGTGATTGCAGACCGAGCGCCGCCACACGGCAGGTCTAGAGAGACTTCCTAGCACTCGCCCCGAGTTGTACAGCCGACTTTGCTAGCGATGCTACACTGACAAACTACGCTCTCATTTGCCGAGACGATAGTTAGCATAGCCTTCAGCTACGTCATTTGCTACGACCTAGCAAGGCGCCATTACCAGTTAATATTGAGGTTGTAATTATGTATCATCAAGAGCGATGTTCTCCAATTATGGATTAAAGTTAAGTATTCCAAGATCTGCGAACTTTATTTGCAATTCTCAAGACATTGTCCTGTTGCAGACCTCACGCCAGTCTGCGTGAGCTTAAACGCGTGCATTTCGGCCTCCTCTAGCAACACGGTGTTGGCTCTTCTGCCAACACAGCAAATGTGACCTTAAAAAATGACTTAATAGAAGTTTATTTAAAGCATTCTTGTTTGTATATTTAATTTTTTACTCACCATAAAGTAATACAAAATTCACTTCTCAAAATATTGTAAATATAGTCCTTCTTTCTGCAGGGTTTGTGGTTAATATGCAACTATTTCTTGAAAGTCTGAATGTTTTATTTTCTAAACACAAAGTATAGTGAAAAGATCATCTATCGAAACTGTAAAACAATGTTTTTATTTCTACATAGTATTTAAAGCCTTTCACATTATTTAATACCGTATGTCAATCTTCAGCATCTGCAAAGTTGCACTGGATTACAAGGTGCCTTTTCAGTTTTTCCATTGTCAAAGATTTACGGTTATCGCTGAGGATAGTTTTGTACCAGGAAAAGCTCCTCTCCACTTCACAAGACGTAACTAGTGCGTATATGAAGGCAGCAAGGTCACTGGAGTTCAGCTTTGTTTCAGTGTCTTCAAATGTTGCGGCATTTCCTGAAAAACTGCCACTAATTTTGCACAGTGTAGAGTATCCAGGATTCCGTTGGAGAACACTTTGCAATTTGGTTTTCACTTTGTCAGCCACATTACCCCGAGCTCGACCCAACTCAGTCTGCACATGTTGCACAATACCCAGGGCCTCACATAGCTGAGTGCCAACAGCTTCCAGTGGTTTGATGGCTTTTGATGTCACTGAAAAATTGTCGTTGATGTATGCCAAGTTTCGAGAAAATATGTAAAAACTTATTTCATAATTTTGATAGCACTTGATTCATCGCTATCAAGCTCACAGAAGATTGTCTTTATTTGGGTGTAGTTGGTGCAGTAATACTCACCAGCATTAAACCAAGAACCCCATTGTGTAAGAACAGGTTTAGGTGGGAGGGGCGTTAAAGGTGTTTGTTCCTTGAATTTCTGCACCCGTGGCGGGTGCCAAGGAAATTAATTTTTCCACGTCAGGGTAATTTGATCGCACCTCTTCGGCAACTCTGTGCAACGCATGTGCAAGGCAAGCGGCGTACACCATACTGGGGTAGAGAATCTGAAGCCCTTTGGCTGCTTTAGCCATATATGAAGTACCATGTGTTACAAGCAGCAAAACGTTGTCTCTTTTCACACCGTCCAGCCACAGTAGCTTCAGAGAGTTGTCAAACAAAATAGCAATCGTCGAATTGTTTACTCTATCGAGAGCTTCACACGTTAGTAGGAGCATATCTCCAGAGCCATCAACTTTTAGAACACCAACAGCAACATTTGCAATATGTCGCCCACTGATATCCGTAGTTTCATCTATCGACAGCCAGATCTTTTGCTCAGCAATAGTAATTCGTATTTTGTTGAGCACATCATTGTAGCATACGGATAAATAGTTATTTCTCAGTGTAGGTTCATTTGGAACCCCAAGAACCGTCTTCAGCTTTTCCAATGGGATGTTGCAGGATGCAGAATGATTGCACGGTTGACATTTGATCTGTCTGTTCAAATAACAGCGTTTGCCTGCTGTTATTTTCAGCACTTCGTTTCACACAGCTGCTGTATTTATTACAGTGTTGTTGCACATTAAAGCGCTTTTCTGCACTAACTTCACACGGTTACAAAATAATATTTTCTCATCATTACTAAAGAACTTCTCTCCAAATTCTCGAACATATCCTCGAAACTTCACGCTGTCGGAGGACTTTGCTTTAGGCATGTTGAACAAGGCAAAGGTTGTATTGAAAATGGTTACTGGGAACACCTGTGGGACTGCGATGATTATTACGGCAGAAGCCGCCTTTGTTGGCTCTGAGAGCGTATTGTCGACTCTGCGCAACAATGTTTTATGTTCTGCTACAGTCCTGAGAAATAAAGCTGTGTACTAATTTATCTGTTTATCTTTCATAATAGCACGTTAAATATTGTCTCGTGAGCAACATATTCGTTTTCTTATTCGTGTGTCCCGTAAGATACGAGAAAAATGGTGTATAAATTTTTGGCAAAAGTTGACGGAATTATGACTTCTTATATTAAACGTTAGCCGCAATATGACCTATTATTTAAATTTGTTGAAATATGACTTTATGCGCACAATCAAAATACATTTTTCGCCACTAAAATGCCTAGATTTGTGTACATATTGTTCTAAAATTCACCCTATAGTTCATAAAAAATATGACATGTCATTAAAATCCGGGCCCTAGTAATAAGACAGCACGATGGTAATAGTCACTGTCTCTTTGTACAGACTTGGTCATTAGTGTCGAAATGCCTCAGACAGCAAAGTTACTCTGTAACTGAGATGCGGAATAAGACTTGGAAGTTCATTGTGTCTTCTTAGCTGCTTATCTTCCTCATTAGCTACCAATTCTACATGTCAGACAATCAAGTTCCCTCTCACTTTGATCACTTAGCTGAATTTCATTTAGCACAAACCACATTCTCCCAGCCCCTTGCAAAAACTACACTCAGGACTCAACATAAATAAATTTCGTGCCATATTTTTATGTGATTAAGAACTGACAGATCTTGCTATAGTGCAGACTCAGAACTCAATATGATTAAATTTTGTCGCAGAATTTTATGTGATTAAGAATTGACAGGTTTTGATACAGCGACTATAGCACTGCAGGATGTTGTGACGACTCACAACTTTATGAACAGAAGCCAGTAATTTGCATCAAAAGTTGGTGTAGTGGCGTGGCAAGACAGCCAAGCCACTCAGAGGTAGCCGAAAGGCACGCGTTAAGCTCACGCAGATTGGCGTGAGGTCTGGAACAAGTTAAGGGAATTAATAGTAGCAAATAAAGTACGTAGTTGATGTAATACTTAACTTTAATCCATAATTGGTGTACATCGCTCTTGTTTATACATTATTAACAATATCAATATAAACTGGTAATGGCGCCTCGCTAGGTCGTAGCAAATGACGTAGCTGAAGGCTATGCTAACTATCGTCTCGGCAAATGAGAGCGTATTTGTCAGTGAACCATTGCTATGAACGTCGGCTGTACAACTTGGGCGAGTGCTAGGAAGTCTCTCTAGACCTGCCGTGTGGTGGCGCTCGGTCTGCAATCACGGACAGTGGCGACACGCGGGTCCGACGTATACTAACGGACCGCGGCCGATTTAAAGGCTACCACCTAGCAAGTGTGGTGTCTGGCAGTGACACCACAGTTGGTGTAACTAGGCATCATCCCAAGGAGGCAAACATAACGTCTCCTAGCCAAAAAGACAGCCAAAACATCCCCTGGCCAGAAGAGCAGCGTGCTAATAGCGGACAGCAGTGGAAGAAGCAGGCATTGAGCATTGCTAGAAGAAGATGGACATCCCAGGGTTCGAGGTCACGGGAGTTAACACGACAGTAGCGATAGCAACTGATGGGCCGAATGCAGTCAAAGAGGTATAGTGGATGGCACCTCGCTGGATGCAGCAATGCAGCTCAACACAACAGAACAAATCGTCCAAGTGCAACACAGCAAAAATGTACACTAAGAATTGCCATTTGTTAGAAAATTATGTCTGGTCAAAATGGCTCCTACTAGTGAGGCAAGCTCATCAGGAAGTGTTACAATTAGTGCTGGTGATGCATTGTGTGTTATACAAAAAATATTTTGACTGTAATAACAGAGACCTGAGGGAATTTATCAAAAATATAGATTCTGCATTTGAGCTAGTGGAGCTGGAGCTACATGAAATATTGTTTAAAGTCGCAAAGGCAAAACTACAAGAGACGTGAGGTCAGGGTTACAACTGTAGGATAGAACAGGTTAAGTAAGTTAAGCAAGTTAAGTAAGTTAAGCGAGTCCTCAAAGAAAACTATTCTAGTAAGTGAACTATTGATTATTATGCATGTAGAATGTTCCAAGCCAGATAAGGGCAAGGGAAACTGGTTGCAATGTGGGCAAACAAGATCGATGAAATGTAGAGAGACTTCAGGCAAGTGATCAATAGGGAAGTTTACAGGGAGCAATTTAATTAGTCGGCTTCCTTGGTGGGGCATGTCTCATATACAGGGCAGGTAACAAAAGAATATGAAGAATTGTGAGATCCTGGGGTGATGAAATGAGACTAGCAGCTGCAGTAGAACTTGCGCTACAAGAAGAGAGTGTATTAGTCTCCATGAGAGACAGGGCAATAGTCTTGCAAACAAAATATGGGTGTGGAAACGAGCCAGTAAGACCATCCAGAGCTGTAAAGCATCTTAATTGTTTCACATGAGGAATGCAAGGATATTTGCTGGTAAAGTCGATGGAATAAGCCACATGGCAGAGTCCAAATAATGACAGCCGGAATGTTTATAAATAATTGCATCAATGTCACAAGAAAGGTCAGACATATGGTATAGGGAACGTAAAGCTCCACTAATGGAAGTGACTGGTATTGACCCAGGACATTAGAGGGGAACTCTAAAGAGACCAACAGATGACATATATAAAAATAACCTCAGTCTTATCTGTAGATAACTGTAGGCTGAGTACGATAGCAAGAAAATCAGCTTGCTTTAGATGTAAGTGAATAGGGCAAAATGCAAGGGACTGCAATGAAGATTCTTGGCATGGGCAGAGAAATTGCAGAGTGCCAGTGCCACGCAGAAATAAGGGAAACTAGGATTTGACAAAACCACAAGTCAGGAATTGTACACATTAAATTAGCCCACATTTCGTCTAATAGAATGAAAGATATCTTAGTGTCGTACTGTTTAGAGTGAAGGAAGAAATTTAAGCCATTGATAGTCATGGGGCACAGTGGCACCTGTTACAGAAAAACAAGTATTCTTGTTAATTGTAACGATAGAATAAATGATGCAGAAAGTTTTGCACTGAAAGGTGACACCAGCGAAGCAATAAGTATCCTAGGTGCAGTGGATATGCACCTAAGTGTGGAATGTGCTGGAAAAATCAGGCATGTGCACAGAGGGTTGCAACACTGACACATGTGAGAATGAAATAGCAAAGGATCCCTCTAATACCTCCCAGTTTGGCAACACCCCTGGTTCCACTCAAGCACCTTTGTAGGGAAAAGAGAGCGAAACAATAAGGGATGAAAAAGCAGAAGCACCCTTTTCTGCTTGGGACCATGTTCAAATTTAGTGGAATCCTTTTGAACACTCATTTTTGGTTCCAACTTGTACCTTGTGTACAAAGGCAAAGCTGTATTACAAGGTGTGAGATCACATTCAATGAGGTTTCAGCTGAATGGTGTCCCCAGAAAGGCACTGAATCGCCTGGGAGGCGAGAGGCGGGAGATGCCGGCATAGGCGCACTAAGTCAAGAACGGCGTCCTATGGTCATCAGTATGGGAACTAAGTATGTTCTACCCCCCTCTCCATCGTTGCCAGATATATAAGAGAATTCATTGATGATGTCATCCAAGATGGTGGTCTGTAGACTTGCCAAAAGTGCATGACGTCATCTAAGATGGCGGTCGGGAAGTGATACAAGATGGCGGATATTGGCAAAAAGATAGGTCAATTGGGCCACCTCCACAACCTAACCCCCTTCCCCTTCCATCTCCCAGAAATTGGTGGGAAGTTCAAATTCCATCAGGACAGTGCAACACACCATAGCTACCACTAATAACCTAAAAAAACGGCAGGAAAATAGGTCACTTGCGCTACCTCCACTAACCTAAGTCATCCGACCGACACCTCTTCCTAGGAAATGGTGGGAAGAAGACTCAGCCTGTGCTGGACATAAGTCTTTATTTTGCATGCAGTCTTTATTTAAACAATTTGAGGCTCTACCACCACCTAGTGTGTTCGCGATGAGATCTGGAGTCCAACTGACTTAGTACCACCAGAGGGTACTGTCATCCATTCCCTGACATAATCCAAGATGGAGTCCTGGGGTGGGGGACAATGGCGGAAAATAGTGTGTACACCATGAGACATGGGCCTCATACACAGTACCACCACCAGATGGCGCTGTCATCTGTTCCGTGATGTAATCCAAGATGGCGGTCTGGTGGTGGAGAAGAACAGGGAATTCAAGGGTATATTCTTTACTTCTAAAAAAATCAGTTTCTGAGGGCTGCATTTCTCTTGCTCACCCTTCTATGCTGTTTGCAAAGATGTAGGTCTTGTAAGAAGTAATGATATGGAGCACCCATGTTGCATAACCTAATGATTGGCACTGTACTCTGGGCGTTTTAACCTAATGTTTATACCTTTTTCAGCACTTAAACTATTGTTCCGTTAAGTTGTTTTTAATGTCACTCCCATCTCCTTAAATTAATATACCACCTTTGATACCTAATTAAGTGATTAGTTGTGTCCTCCAACCATTTTCTGCTACAATTTTAGAATTTCACATGCTTGTGAATGCCATTTTTGGTGCATTATTCTTTGTTACCCACCCCCTTTAACTATTGTATTGCGTTTTACATAAGAATTATGTGAATTACCCTAGTGTTTTGCACTTGACATGCTGTTCTGCTCCATGTCACTCACTCACGCACACCCAACCCCTTAACTACTGTATTGCTAATACCACATTGATAAAAAAAAATGCAAATTCATTAAATTGATATTTTTCACATGCAATGGGTAGTTTTTTTAATTCACAACTCTCTGTTGGTCGGTGAAATCGATGGAATACAGTTTAAACATAAGATAGCTAGTAAAAAACACATCCCACCAATCGACGCCTGCCGCCACCACCATCCCCGCCACCGACTCCGCCGAAGCAGCCGCTGCTGTCGCAACCCCAACCCAGCTCCAGCCGCGGCTGCCCCAGCATCGCTCTGACTTCCATGGGCAGCCCTCCCACAGGCTAGCAGGTTAGGGCTGCAGCAACCAGGCTGCTCGCAGCAGCCCAATTCTGCAGTGTCTCCTTCTCCGCCATCACGTCCTAGTCAATCAGGTGAGGTGCAGCACACAACCCTGTCAACCTCGCCACAGAACTCCAAGGTGCGCTCACACCGATACCATACACGAAACGCCACTGACAGCACATGTGTTTACCATTGCTGACGCTATACTGGTGGATACTGATGTCACAGATTGCGCTACAGAAATCTGTTCCAGAATAACACAGGCTGCTTTCCCCCTAGCGAGCCTAACGCGACATATGAGCTGTGTCCACACGTAATTACCTGCCCCAGCGTGACTGACACATCATTGCCAAATGTCCGCATAGTGACTCACCATCTAAAAGGTTCTCAATGTTATACTGACTTCACATGGGTACGTAAAATAAAAGCCATGTCGACCTCTTATAAACTATATAGTGCCCAGAAGTATTTAACAGTCGATTTTGTAGGAGCTTTCATAATTCCTTAGCTTGGCCACATGGAAATTCTTGTCCTAACAGAACCTGTTTACGAAAATAGCGTGGAATAACGCCGAATGCATTCCTACTGATGGTCCTAATGTGGCACTTCGTCCATCACGTCTTACACTTCCTGCTTTGAACATACTCAAACGTTCTCACCACTATGTAGAGACTCCTATATCCCAGCACAAAGGCTGTCTTGTGAATGAATGGGGGATTATCGAATTTACCTGCAGAATTACTGACTCCGCCAGTGTGAAAGCAATGTCCGCCTCGTTTTTCTTTCTGCAAGCAACACTTTCAGCCGCAAAAAACTATTTTATACAGACAGCCATATTGCACCCACAATTAAACCTTGCAAAGTGCCCTACATATATCGTCAAATACGGAAAGACTCATGCTCAATTACTCTGCTATCCGACTGAGGACAGGAACTTGATTATTAGAGCGTGAAACCAATCTCCAACCCAGCAATGTATCACTGGTTTACCATGTCCATGAAATAAACATATAATTCGTATCCTGCGCCATACAAAATCACCCCTTTTACATCATTCATACATACAACATGAACACAGACAGCGTAAGCACATGCACCATAGGTATACTCACAGCACTAAGTATTTCCTGCGAGGACGGGTGGTCATCCGATACCAACGCCGTTATCCAAGACGTCACTCTGTGACGCGATTACGTCATCCAAGATGGCTGCTGCGACATCAGCTGATGACGCGATTAACGTCATTCAAGATAACTGCCATGACGTCATCTGATGACGCGAATACCGCTACCCAAGATGGCTGCAAAGTGTCACAACCCCTGCCAGGTTTCCCTGGCTGGAAGTTTGAATTTTGGAGGGAAGATAGCTCAATTGGCTTACCTCTAGACGTCGCACAGTGTAAATCATATTGTTACTGCTGTTACCATAACACATTGCACACACTGGATGATTTTAAATAAAAGTCATTTAAAACATATGGGAACTTGAAGAGTTTTGCGGCGTTAACGTGGATTTCCAAAGTACATTTAAGTATGCGGCACCAAGAGGAATCCGAGAGAACGACGATATGGAAGCGAAGAGTATCAGGGAAGCAGTAATTTTTTTTCTGTCCAGGCAGCATTATACTGTATGTCTATTGAGATACCACTGATAGATGCGAGTTGAATAATGTATTTGACGCTTTTCGGGAAGACAGAGAACCATCCACTTCTAAACTTACAGGCATCTCCGTTAAAGGAATGCAGAGAGTGGACAGGGTGATCGATTGAGGTGCATTCTAGAGAGGGAGAAGTAGCTGTAGGTCAAATTTTCCACTGTTCTTTCAGGATGTATCAGTCGCAAGACATAGCCTTCGTTTGACTCATATACAGCCTCATGTTCTGTATGTGATTTAAAGAACTGTCTTCTTGCGATCGTTCATGGTAAAAGTGTCGGTCATAAGAGGACGTCCATCTAATGAGTGATGAAACACAACACATTCCTCTAAACGAACTATGATTTATGCGATGTACTCCATCCCTCTGTCGTATCTTGGGTGTAAAATCGAGACTTCAGCTTCATAACTAAGATAAGGCTTATGAGGCACTGCAATCCCTGTGTATACATGTGCCTGACGGATGTGCTGTTTACAGAGTTAGTGGCGGAATGACTTGTAATTTCACATGTCGGACACTGCTGCTATGCGATTATGTTTCCTTGTATGAGGTATTCTCTGTTACTAATAATCATTTTATATGTGTGCATTGCATAATTTCTTAAACGTGATCGGATGTGAACAGTGGACGCTATACATCTCTGGAAAGCTATATTTGCTCCTATCACGCAGAGCCAAAGTTTTAAGGCTGTAGTTTTTTCGTTTTACGGTTCAGTAACATAGTTTATCGTACAGAAACCAGGAAGAAGGATGTATTTCTTGCACTTGAAAAATGTTTCTTACATTGGAACATTAACAGTGCTACATTCCATACAACTGATAGGTTGGAAACGCAAGCGATCTAGCATTATAACACGTTTTAAGTGCAGAACGTTGTAGCCATAGGAGTACGTGTGTTCATGTTCTCTCTTACCAATACCTTCCAGGTACTGATCCTAGATTCTGGAATAATACTTTAAAATTGATAGCTTGGTTGATTTACGTAAAAGTGCGTTGAACTCCAGCCATCTGGAGCTCCATCGTGCATAAAAATCGGCCGCTTCTTGTTCTTCTTCATCGTCTACTATTACATCACAACACTTTCAAATCTGTTAGTACACATCGATAAGGAGTGCTAACCACCTCGTCATGGGCGCATCTCGAGAAATTTTGTGCACTTGGATGGGCGAGGACTCAGCAAGCTCCATTCATTTACGAGGCGTGGAATGTAGGGTCTACTTCTGGTCGATTGCAGATTAAATTGGTAACAGTGCTACAGGGCGGGTTGGTCAATGACAGTGTGAGGGGGGGGGGGTCTTTCAGTCTCTAAATTTGCCCTAAGATTGCGAGAATGCTCTATGACTCCCACAAGCATAGATAGATCGTAAATTAAGCACTATGCTTGAAGTGTTACAAATATGTAGACTGCTGTCTGATATACTTTGACGATGGATGTGTTCAAGAATTAACAATGAATGGACGTACTGCACAGTCATCTATCCACTTTCGCAATGATGCTCGGTAAATGGGGAGGCGGTGGTTTAGCTATCATACGGAAATTGGGAAACATGCTGTCACATCATTGGTCAGTGTTGAAATTATTGTAAAATTGGTAAAATCGTTCACACAATCAACTGTAATGCTCACTATTTTAGTACATGGGGGGGGGGGTGTTTTTTCGATCCCATCTGTCATCTGGCATGCTGTTGGTTACAATATCACGCTTGTTTGAGTTGGAGAAAGAGTTTTGAGGATGGGTGACACCTTCGGGGGATGACTGGCACTGAAACAGTGGTCATGTACATGACTGCAATGTGAGGAATCAGTTGAAATGGAATGTAGAGCAATCAGCTATTGCATCAGTGTCCCATATGAGTTTAAATGTACTTTGGATATCCACGTAATGTTGCAAAACTCTTACAGTTTCTTTATATTGTAAATGACTTTTATTTAATATTATCCAGTGTGTGCGGTATGTTATAGTAACAGCAGTAATATGGCAGCCATCTTGAATGACGTCAATCATGTCATCAGCTGACATCACAGCAGCTATCTTGAATGACGTCAATCGCGTCACAGTGCGACATCTTGGAGAACGATACTTTGGGGTGATGTCTTTGTTGTCTGCGAGAGGCCATGGATCAGAAACTCTTAATGAATGATGTCAGTTGTGTCATCAGCTGGTGTCCAGCAGCCAACATGAATGACATCAATCGCATCACAGTGCGACGTCTTGTATAACAGTATTTTGGGATGATGACCTTGTTGTCTGAGAGAGATTATGGATCAGAATATCAGTTTAGAAGCTGACACAGGCCTCGAAGTCGTGGCAGAAAAACAAAATGTTTGGCAGTGCACAAATGGTGTTAGAGGAGGAAAGAAAACAATGTTTCAAACAACGAGACAGGGCAACAGGTGGCGTTTCTTGCGTCTTACAGTATAGTCCAAGGGATAAGATCATCCTCCTACAGTACAGGTGATGAAACTTTCAACTGGTCTGTGTAGTTGATCAATACCTGTATATTTAATAGGATTGTCAGTTGCGCTCGATGCCTGCATGCATGCGGTATTTGTTTTCGGTATATGGGAGAAGAAAAATGCCATAACAATCTTATCTAGTTCTCAACCAGATGAAGTTAGTTGAGCTTTTATAGTTCGTAAATTTTCTCTGATGGATGGTACAGAATAACGAAGGTAGCATATTGGGGAGACACATGAGAATGAACGTGGATCTGTAGTACTTGTATGTAGTTTGGGGTGCACCACAGTAGAGTAGCAAAAATCCTCTTCCTTCTCTCAGTTCCCATTTCCATCGAATGGTCAAATCCCAGTACTATCGCAGTAACGCAGATTAATCTGTTTCTACACAGTATGCAGAAGGAGGTAGATATAGTTTCCTCCGACTTCTAGTCAGTTGCGACTTACATTGGAACAATCACACATGCAAAGCTGTAATGATAGTAGCGCAGAGTCTGAGAGGGCTGTTGTATGATGCATAGGGACTACCTACACCGTAGCTGAAATTTTACTGTAGCAGATAGGTTTGAGAGAGGTGACTCGTTTCGTGATATGAGAACGTTAGAAATATGATTCACTAGTGGCTGTAATCATTAAAGGACTTCTCCATAGGATCCAGTGCAGGTATGTGCTTGAATGGAGGGACTTGATTCCAACACATAGAAACCATTTCTAGCGGATTGGGTGACACTAGAGATGTGAAAAGCTAGTGTATATTTCTTACAGTGTCAATCAGCACAACATTTACAACTGTATGCAAGCCTCCTCAATCAGTCATCGACTATAACTCAGTGGATATATCATCGCACCTCTGAGATGTTATCGAGACTGAATACATTACAAATACTTGAACAATATCTAGCGGTGGCTACGTGTAACCAGACTGCTGGTCTGATAATATACACTACTATGATCACTGTCATGGTATTTGTCTGGAAAAAAAACATTCGGAGGTAATGTCATAACTCGATTAATAAAGGAAGTATAGCTTTTAACATGGATACTTGTGTGCACCTGTAGGTTCAAGGCAGCTTGTGATGGTAATATGGTTGTGTTTTTTAACATCTGACACTTCGTAAGATGAGTACACGTCTTATCAGGCCTATAAAATATGCGTTTGTGTTCAGACACGTGCAAAGGAAGGTGTGGATTTGACGTGCAGTATTGTGACAGCAAAGGGAAGAAGAATGATACAGATGTTTCTATTTCCAGAGCCACAGCCATCAGCAGGTTATATTTTGATACTTCGCTCATTATCGAATGTCATTGAATTGAGACTGCGAGCATTAAATTGAATTGAGACTGCGAGCATTAAATTGTAAGTACAGTGATAAAGCACAGATGTGACGGTACCCTAAGATGATTCTGCCTATCCGTGATTGGCATGTAGCGTCGGTGACGGGAATGATTTACGTTTCCTGTTAATGGTAGGAGCCGTCCGAATGGAAAGGGCTGTTGGAGTATAGGAATGTAGCTGACTAAATTGTGTAATCCTCTAGACAGCTGAATAGCGAACTAATACTTAATGTGTGTTGGACAGCTTACGTGACTGCATGGAAATGTGAGAAGATTGCATATGGAAGTGTGTTTGCGCTGGGCCATTATTCCCGCCCATGTAAATTGTTCCGTTGACTGGTTCTTCATATTTCGCGTCTTTATTTAGCTGAGAGAACATCGATTGTGGTGTGTGCATCTAGCAGGTGGAAGACTCGTTTGCTGGTTCTCTAGACATGAGAAACACGTTATTTGACTCTGTAAATTATACGGATGATTTGGAATCTGTTACATCACTGACATCGGTATTAGCGAGTGGAAATATCAATTTTTTTGTCTTGTTTTTTCACGTAAAGGTCATGCAGGCAGGATAAGTTTCTAGTTACTCTATGGTTTACAGCACGCTCCACCTAGCTAATGTTTAGGGTTTCTAGAGAAATAATTTCCAGTCTGTATCTTCGAATTATATCGCGTGAGCGATACTGCTATGCAAGCGATATTGATTTGTGTTTGACTTCGAGATGTACTGCGATAATGGTATGATATTTTAGCAAACCACGCGAAATTAGTTTTGTTCGTGTAATCACAGAGTCTGGAAATGAGTGTAGAAAAGCGAGCGAGCAAGCAAGCAGGTTCAGACCAGAAACAGTAATGCGTTTGTGCTGAGGGGGAAACGTGTCAGACTTTGCACAACAGTTCTGAGAGTGACTTCAATCCACTGATGGCGCTCTGCTCACGCGTTGGTATCGGATGACCGCCCGACCTCGCAGGAAATATCTAGTGCCGTGAGTATACCTATGGTGCATGTGCTTATGCTGTCTGTCTTCATAGTGTTTGTATGAACGATGTAAAAGGGGTGATTTTGTATAGCGCAGGATACAAATTATATGTTTACTTCATGGACACGGTAAACAGTAATACATTGCTGGGTTGGAGATTGGTTTCACGCTCTAATAATCAAGTTCCTGTCCTCAGTCAGATAGCAGTGTAATTGAGTATGAGTCACTCCATATTTGAAAATATGTAGGGCGTTTTGCAAGGTTTAATTGTGGGTACAATATGGCTATTTGTATAAAATAGTTTTTTGCGGCTGAAAGTCTCGCTTGCAGAAAGAAAAAAAAATGGCAGACAGTGCTTCCACACCGGCGGAAGCAGTAATTCTTTGTGTAAATTCGATAAGAGCCAATCATAATCCCCCACTCATTCACAAGACATCCTTTGTGCTGGGATATAGGAGTCTCTACATAGTGGTGAGAACGTTTGAGTATGTTCAAAGTGGGTAGGATAAGACATGATGGACGAGGTGCCACATGAGGAGCATCAGTAGGTATGCATTCGGCGTTATTCCACGATATTTTCGTAAACAGGTTCTGTTAGGACAAGAGTTTCCACGCAGACGAGCTAAGAAAACACGAAAGCTACTGCAAAATCGAATGTTAACTATTTCTGGGACACCATACAGTTTCCGAGAAGTCGATGTGGCTCCTGTTTTACATAGCCATGTGAAGTCAGTATAACATTGAGAACATTTTAGATGGTGAGTCGCTATGTGGACATTTCGCAGTGATGTGTCAGTCACGCTGGGGCAGGTAAGATTGTCTGTATGCAGCTCGTATGTCCCATTAGACTCGCTAGGGTGAAAGCAGCCTGTGCTAATCTGGAACAGATTTCTGTAGCGCAATCTGTCACGTCAGTATCCACAGGTATAGCGTCAGCAATTGTAAACACATGTGCCGCCCAGGGGCGTTTCATGTATGGTATCGGCGGGAGTGCGCCTCGGAGTTCTGTGGCGAGGTCGACAGGGGTGAGTGCTGTACCTCACATGATCAATGAGGACGTGATGACAGAGAAGGAGACACTGCAGAATTGGGCTGCTAAGAGCAGCCTGGTTGCTGCAGCCCTAACCCGCTAGCCTGACGGAGGACTGCCAATGGAAGCCAGAGCGATGCTGTGGTGGCCGCGGTCGGGGCAGGGACGGTGTTGGGACAGCGGCGGCGGCATCGGCGGCGCGGTGGCGGGGACGGCGGCATAGTTAAGGGGAGGATGTGCGTGAGTGAGTGACATGGAGCAGAACAGCATGTTAAGTGCAGAACACCAGGTTAATTTTCATAATTCTTATGTAAAACGTAATACAATAGTTAAAGGGGGTGGGTAACAAAGAATAATGCGCCAGAAATGGCATTCAAAAGCACGACGTGAGATTCGAAAAGTGTACCAGAAAATGATTGGAGGACACAACTAATTACTTACTTTGGTATCAAATGTGGTACATTAATTTAAGGAAATGGGTATGACAACAGAACAATAGTTTGATTGCCAACAAAGGGATAAACATTAGGTTAAAACATCCAGAGTACAGTGCCAATCATTAGATTATGCAACATGTGTGCTCCGTATAATTACTTCTTACAAGACCTACATGTTTCCAGACAGCAGAGAATAGTGAGCAAGAAAAATGTAGCTCTCACAAACTGAATTTTTTATAAATAAACAATATACCCTTGAATTCCCTGTTATGTAACCCTTCCTCTCCACCACTAGACCGCCATCTTGGATTATGTCACGGAACAGACGACAGCGCCATCTGGTGGTGGTACTGTGTACTAGGCCCATACCTCATGGCGAATGCACTGTTTTCCGCCATTGTCCTCCACCCCAGACCTCCGTCTTCGATTATGTCATGGAATGGATGACAGTACCATCTGGTCATGGTTCTGTGTACTAGGTCAGCTGGACTCCGGACCTATTGGCGAACACAGTGGGTGGTGGTACTGCCTCAAATTGTTTAAATAAACACTGAATACAAAATAAAGACTTGTGTCCAGCACAGGCTAAGTCATCTTCCCATCATTTCCTAGGAAGAGGTGGTGGTGGGATGACTTAGATTAGTGGAGGTAGCGCAAGTGGACTATTTTCCCGCCATTTCCTTAGATTAGTAGAGGTAGCTGTGGTGTGTTGCATTGTCCTGATGGGCTTTGAACTTCCCACCATTTTCTGGGCGAGGGGTGGGGAGGGGAGGGGGTGGGGGTTTAGGTTAGTGGAGGTAGCCCAATTTACCTATCTTCCCGCCAAAATCTGCCATCTCTGATGGTCACGGCTGCCATCTTAGATGAAGTCTTGTGCTGTTGCCAAGTCTATAGGCTGCCATCTTGGAAGACGTCATCCACGCTGTCTTGGATACATCTGGCAACAATGGAGAGTGGGGTAGAAGATACGTAATCCCCCTACTGTCAACGCATTGCAAACGTTTTCAAGAGCGAAATGTTTGAAAATGAAAGCCCATAGGAAATGGTTGATTCTATTTGCGCACTTTACGCCCCCTCTGGAGACTTTTTCGTACTTATTCTGTGCGGCGTTGTGTCTGAAATGATTTCCTCGGCCACCCATGTGAAACCCATGCGCTTTCAACCAGTCGTTGCTGGTATGAACTCCATTGTAGAGATGTCAAACGAACAGGTGAAATGTGGATATGAGTGGGTGTGACGACCTTTTCAACGTGTGTCGCGTCGGCGGTGGCATTGCGCGGAATGATCGTGAAATTTGGTGCCAATGTAACATCTTTTATCCACCTTGTAACTCACATGAATTTCTGAGCTCTGGTGCTTTTTTCAGAAGCGTCGACACATTGCGGTCTGCGGCGCCACCGAGCCGACGTCACAGGGGTGCACGCTTTTGCAGAGGAAGGTTGTCGGTACCTTTGAGCCAAATTTCAAACTTCGGTGCCGCAATGGGAGACAATTACGAGGTTTCAAACAAGTGACCCTTTAATTGTGTTGCGCCGTGTATGTGGAGGATACGAGGGGAAACGCACTAATCCCGTCGTCTATTTCCAACTGTGAATCATTGTAGAGTACCAGTAATGGTTACGATGGTAACACCATGGTTTTCTATAGTTTCCTATGTTGATAATGCAAGGGAGGACAACGAGCACTGTCAGCGAACCATTCCATTTGAAAAGGTTCGTGCAACAGCAGATGCACCCTTTCAACAGTGGATTGCACCTTATACCCATTCACATCGCTTAGTTAGTTATTGGCTTGTTCTATAGCTCCTATCTACGAGATGATGTGGAAGGAGGCATTTTGCAGGTATAACACATTTTCGTAGTCACAAACATTGCTACCATGCTGGCCATTTATACCAGGTATTCTGAAATTCCCGTTAGAGACTTATACGACTTGTAGAGGGGAGTGAGTACGTAATATTTTGAATAGGAATACATGTTCAGAAACGTACCGTTTCCATGCCACAGCAGTTAGAATACACGTTTGCTAAGTAGGTTTGGAACAGGGTTCGAGCCTCATTCACGTGTCTGTGAGTGGTAGAGCAACCTAGTTGAGTACACATTTTCAGAATACACGGACATGATTCTTCTGTATGGAAAAACTCCTCGTCACCTTCATCAAGATCGTTATGCACAACGTCCGACTCCATTGCATATCCTTTTCGCCAAAATTACACATCGGCTACGGGAAAGAGGTACCTTCACCATCATTAGGTGTGACTTTCGTGGTCCAAAGAGACGCTGCACACAACTGGAAGAGGATTTAATGGGTCTTGTTGAAGAGCACCCATCAGCCAGTACACGAGCAATTGCGCGTGCAATGACATTGCTCCCAGTACCGTCTGGTATGATGTAGAAGACCAGCAGCTACATCCGTACCGCCTCCAACACTACACAACATCTCTAACAGTCACAGTCACGTGAATGAGGCTCGAGACAGATGAGAGAGGTAGGAAAGACGTCAGATGATATCAGACGATCTGACGTAAGCATCTCCCTCCCCTTCCCCCAACCCATGACTTTTCTGTTGCATACGTACCGACAGGGTGACATCATGTAAACGTCACTACAGATATTCGGATTTAGGTTATGACATGTTCGATATGCCTGCCATCATTGGCGATGATGCAGCGCAGAATTCTGCGTGACCTGCTGACGTGTTGGAACATCGTGTTGTCGATGACTGTTTTCAGCTCAGTATTGGTTTTGGGGCTATTGCTGTACATTTTGTCTTTAATATAGCCCCACAAAAAGGAGTCGCATGAATCAGGTACAGAGAATATGGCGGCGAATCGAGGCCTATGCCAGTAGCCTCTGGGTACCCAGGGCCAGAGTGCGGTCTCCCCAAAGTGCCCCTAGAGGGCATCAAACATATTCATGCTTCGACGGGGTCGAGCTCCGTCTCGCATGAACCGTATCTTGTTGAAATCAGGGTCACTTTCGATAATGTGGATAAAATCGTCGTCCAAAACCTTCACGTAACATTCGGTAGTCACTGTGCCATCAAGGAATATCACACTGATTATTCACTACTGGGCATGGCACACCACACAGTTGAGGGGGAAGAACCTTCTCGTTCGCGAGATGCAGATTCTCAGTCACCGAAATGTGCCAATTTTACTTATCGATGGATCATCCAAATGGCAGTGCTCTTCGTCGCTAAATCGAACCACACATGCATACACTAATTCTCACCACGCCCAGCGGCTAATCGAGTAGTTTGAGCGTTCAGAAATTATGACGATTGTATTTCATATAGATCAATGATTGTCACCCTGTAACAAACATGTTTTCAATCGGCTGTAGTACGAAAATGGTACGTTTCCGGACATGGATTCCTATTCAAAATATAATGTACCCACTGTCCTCTACAAGTCCTGGAAGTGAAGACTCTGTATGATTGTCTCTTACAATAATCTTATACTAGTTTCAATTTTCTATATGTGCAATGATTTATATTCATGTTGAACCTCTCTTGCTCTCTCTTACACACTTGAGCGCACGTATTACATATTTACTCATTCAGAATGATATCAGTCTGTATTCGGCTTTACTCTTGTTGTCCCTAAAATCAGGAATGTACACACCCGTCACTGTGAATATGTAACGACCTTCTTGTGGGACTACGGATGTGCTTTACCTGTGTGGAGACACAGCCCAACAGGCCTCTCCAACAATACGTGACGCGAGAGCTTCCGGCAGCCTGCGTCCAGCAGGAGGGGAACTGGAGCCCACGCCTCACTCGCCGATGAGCGCCAATCATAGCAGAAATGTACGAAGCAACAGACAACAGCGAATCCCAACTGCCTCCACAGCAGCAGCCTGTTATTACCAAAGTTCCCGGTCCTTCCGCCTATTGTGACCAATCATAACAGCGGCCTTTTAGAATAATTGTAACGTAACGACGTGCTCAGTGATCGGCAGTGACAAAATATAATCGACTCTGCACAGCTACAGCACCTTAATAGACCAAGAAGAAGTCCATTGTAACCGTGGGCGAAACGTTGGTTGCTCCAGCACAGTTTTCTACATTACGGCGCGGTATGATATTCAGAAAACTTTTATGTCAACTGACTCTGGCCGCAGAAGCCTACGCAATAATATCCTCGTCATTTGTTTGGTAAGTATTTATTTTATTTAGATTTTTGACTTTGTTATATTAATATTTTCCGATGATCGCGACGTAAATGCTTACAGTTTCACAGAAACGCATAAAATTATTGCTTACCTTCGCCACAAAAGTTGAAGTAGTAATAGTACGATAATGAAGCTCAAAATGCAAGGTACGCATTGTAAAATATACGAACCACACGATTCAACAATGCCGTCTCCTGCAGACCGACTTCAGCTTTTGTTGCCCCGACTGCATTGTTGAAAGTGAGCATGTTCATAAATAACGTGCCAAGGGAGAAGTTATTATTCCGAATGGGATCCCCCTGCCTCAGGACGGCCGGTGTGGCCGTGCGGTTCTAGACGCTTCAGTCTGGAACCACGTGACCGATACGGTCGCAAGTTCGAATCCTGCCTTGGGCATGGATGTGTGTGATGTCATTAGGTTAGTTCGGTTTAAGTAGTTCCAAGTTCTAGGGGACTGATGACCACAGATGTTAAGTCCCATAGTGCTCAGAGCCATTTTTTTAACCCTGCCTCAGTTCCAAATAGACTGGCGTTAGTCAAAAGAACTAAGTTCTACAGGGGCCTGCCTCTACTCTCAAATTTGATTCGTGTTTCTTTAATAACTTCTTTTTATTTTTAATTCTTAATCAAACGAAAATGCGAGTATCACTAACAAATGAAAATTTGGTGCAATGTTGTACAAATTACATATTTTTAAATAAAAAAGTTCTGTATATTAACAATACTATTTTTAATATTATGTTGTATTTATTGATAATTTTTAAATGTAAATAAAACTATTTGATTTTGTATCTAATGCTTCGCATTTGGTAGTACTTTATTTTAATTTATAAAGAATAGTGGGGTCAAATTTGGTAATGGCATAAACGTCAGGTAGAAGAAATTAAAACTGCCAAAGGGATAGCAATTTTGTAAGAGCAGATGAATGGAATGGTGTCTTAAAGTTATGAGGTAACTGTCAACATAGGTAAAGGAACGGTGGTTCAGTACAATCGAATTAAATCGGACGATTCTTAAGGAACTACATTAGGAAACATGATACTAAAAGTGGTAGATGTGTTTTGCACTTTGAGAAGCAAAGCAAATGGCACTGGACGAACTGGAGAGAATACAAAATTCAAACAGGCAGTAGCTAGAAAAGCATTTCTCAATAAGAGAAATTTGTTGGCATCGTATATAAACTTAAATTAGAAAGTAATTTTGGAAGATACTTGTCTAACACAGGATTACAACGTAGGTCATAAACAGTTCACTCAAGTAGAGCTTGTGAAATGTGATACTACAGGACAGTGCTAAAGATTTTATCGGTTTATACGATTACTAATGTTGAAATACTGAATCTAATGGGGGAGAAGAATAAAGTTTTGGTGCAACTTGACTAAAGGAAGATATAGGTTGCTGGTACAGATCCTGGTGCCCCAAGAAATCGCCAGGAATCTCGTAGACGGTAAAAACTGTAGAGGGGAGCAATATTTGACAATAAGCAGATCCAAACGACTTTAGGCTGCAGTAGTTGAGAGTTATGCAGACATGAAGAAGTTTATACACGGTAGATTGTCGTGGAGAGCACAACCAAAACAGTTTTTTTATCTAAGGGCACATAAACGATAATAAAGAATAAAATATAAGTTTTTTTCCAATTTTTGTGTAAGTTATATAATTTATACGTTTGGCCACGCTTTCTTGAATTCCATTTGCTGTGCGTCGTCGACGGCACGTTAAACTGTAACGTTACATTCGTCGGCCAAAACTAGAGATAAGTATACGACTGACAAAAAATCTGGAGTACCCAGAAGACGTGGTCGGATATCAGTACAACTCCATAAAAGTACACATCATCGGTGGGTATCTAAATGATTAGAGCTGCAATTCTCCGTGAGTGTTGGAACGGCCAGGATATCAATGGCCTGTTGTTGTTATCAAGCCTGATACTGTGTATTAAGGGCGTGAAGAGCGGCAGATGTTGAGTGATGAGACATCTTTATCATCATTTGGCTAGCTGGTAGAGTCAAGCGATATCCAGATCTGAGGAGTGTTCGGATGTGGCAGTGGTTGGCATGGAAACGTGAGGGCAGGCATATTCGTCATCAAAGTTTTGTTCGAACACATCTTATCACTATAATGGCGGATCTCCCTACTGTGTACCAAGCATATCGTGGCCCATTTAAAACTGTTGAAAAAATATCGATATACCTTCTAAAAATCTATAAATACTCACGTCTTGACTTTTCACGAGACATTGATTTATCGATATCGAAACGCCAATATCGAATCCAGATATTTTTATTTTACATTAAAATTTTTTCACAACATTCGGTATATATTTGAAGTCGTTCTATTGAAATTACAGTACAACATAGCTTTACTTTCCCTGTGCGAGAAGGAGTTTTATTACTTTTTCAGCTTTCATCATGTGCAATCTCTGTCTTTTACTGTGTGAAGCGAGTATATGCGACACAAAACAATAAGTCCGATTGCACTGCGGGGTGGTCGTGTGAATGGAAAATGGAATAACACGATTTCCAATGTGAAGAAATGGCACACCAGTTGCGTTCAAAATAATTTTTAAATTTATGATCACAATTAGTGTGCTATTTCTTCACATCGGCATCTTCAAACACAGTTGCTGAAAATGATGAAGAAAAATGTAAATGACAAGATTGTTCTTTTTGGTGGGCGAACATGTGTGAGGTGAAATGCTGAAGTAATCGGCGCTCGGCGCTACCAGCAGAAACTGCAACGTTTAGCTTCACCACGCAATTTTGACACTGCAGCTGCCTCACTGGAGTTGGCAGAATTGAAAAAGTAGGGAAGTTGACATGAAATGTTCCGGACAAATGCGATAACGGCGAAAGGGAACGGCGGACCCATCAGAAACCTTTTATTCTGCCACTTACACGCAGTTACCATTGTTAGCAATATGGTTATCGCCAAACATGAACGCATTTCCCTTTCAGTTCTTGCTTTGAGGGGTATAGGCAGGCTGTTAGCTTGTTGATGTACCCGAACATCTAATAATAAATCATTACCTAAATATACAGCTCTAAACGGAGCAGTATGTTTACAAAATTGCAGGTGATATTTTTCGATTTTTATCGATACTTATCGATATTTATCGATACTTTTCTCCGAGCGGTTCTAGGCGCTTCAGTCTGGAACCACGCGACCGCTATTGTCGCAGGTTCAAATCCTGCCTCGGGCATGGATGTGTGTGATGTCCTTAGGTTAGTTAGGTTTAAGTAGTTTTAAGTTCAAGGGGACTGATGACCTCAGAAGTTAAGTCCCATAGTGCTCAGAGCCATTTTTGATACTTTTCTCGATACGTCGGGAGTTGACACTGATTTTTAAACTCCGATGTATCGGAAAACCAATATTTTTAAAAATATCGATAGTCCTAATGACAGTGGTCCGATGTCGGACTGCATGAAAAGGTGAGGGCAGGCCTTCTCTTCGTCAAAGTTCAGTTCCAACACGTCTGATCACCATAAGGGTCGATCGCCGTACTGTGCGCCCAACAGATCGTTGATTTTCCACAACTTCGCCTGCCATCACAGAAGAAGTAATGGACTACAACACACAACTGATCAGAGACTACCAGCTGCTGGACCAGAGAATCACCGTTGTAAGTGTAGGGTGCTGTTAAGACGACAACCAAACGATTGCGTTTGGAGGGGTGCCATGACAGGGAAGCGTGGACTGCTGACGAATGGCGTCGCATCGTGTTCAGTGATGACTCGCGGTCCTGCTCTGTTAGCGGATGACCATCGTCGGGGAGTATGGTGGCGACCTGGTGAGATGTATCTTTCCTCCAGTGAGAGGCACAGCGGTGTTACTGCCGGTACCGTGGTGTGGGCAGCCAATGGCTTTACTTCAGGTCATCGTTGATGGCGACTGAGGGAACTTTGATGGCGCGGACTCCCTGCGTGCTCACGTGTTATCACTAACGAGACAGTAGCGTGGTGTCTTTTTTCGACAGAAAAATGCTCATCCAAACATGACACATGTCGCTAAGAACTGTCTGCTTGATGCTGAGCTACTCCCGTGGCCATCAGAATCCCCAGATCTAAAAAATGGTTCAAATGGGACTTAACATCTGTGGTCACCAGTCCCCTAGAACTTAGAACTTTTTAAACCTAACTAACCTAAGGACATCACGCACATCCATGCCCGAGGCAGGATTCGAACATGCGACCGTAGCGGTAGCGCTGTTCCAGACTGAAGCGCCCAGAACCGCTCGGCCACTCCGGCCGGCAATCCCCAAATCTGTCCACGACACAACATGTATGGGAGCAGCTAGAAGGTCAACTCCTTACCAGCGCCAGTGTCCAGGACATCGACGGCCTGTTACAGGAGCTGTGGGTCCGCTTGCCTCAGGAGAGTGTGAAGTAGCTTTATGACATCATTCCCAACCGAATCATTATATACATCCAGGGCAGACGCGGTGTAACATCATACTGACAACGGCTCATACTGCCACGTTGTTTGTAATTTTGACTCGAGTCATAACCGCCTAAATAACATCACATACCGCCTCAAAACGTGAAGTTTAGTTTCATTTCCCCCTCCATCAACCACCCTGGGCGCTTCACTTTTTTTTTTCTTTTTAAATCAGGCAGTGTATGAGCGTTCCCCTACAAGCTTTAACAAATGACCGGTAGATGGAACCAGTGAGATGCGACGTCATTACGATTGCCTTCAAAATCATTATTGCTAAATTAATGGCAGCTGCGAAATTGACCGCGCAGTTTGTTCATAGTGGATATTTAAACAAAGAGTGTTGTGAAAAATGGAAAACCCACGTGAAAGTTTTCTTCACAAGACCTTTTAACGATTTTCATAAAGACTGAATTAGACAACAGTGTTCCAAATCGCTTCGTTCAACTTTTTGTAATCAATCACCTTCAGAAAAAACTTTACAATTTGTTCGCTGAATTTTTCTCGTGATTGTCCTTCCGACAGGGATGAATTTCGAGAAGGTCGATCAAAATCGGTTGCGTTCCAAAAGACATGATTGAAGACGATCGATAGGGACTTAACCTGACATAATGCACCAGTAAACCATTGTTTACTGAATTGTTGTATCGAGGCTTCTTTCCTAAATGTGGGAATGGAATATGAATCAGAAGTAGACCTAATTGTTCCCAGAATGATATGCATAGTGGATAAGACGGACATTACTACTTTTACATGAGCGCTGCTCAACCATGCTGATGCACAGAACTCAGCTGCAGAGTATGCCAAGCTCGCTAATGATCCCCATGTGGTTCCACAAAGATTTTGAAGTGGGATATATTCGTACTAAGTAGCAGTCAGCTGTTCGGGTGTTGCAAAATGCACTACAACAAACAAAACTCTTCGTTCAGCAAGCAGTTCCAAGAACATAGTCGCTTGTTTCATTGTTTGCCCTCTACATGTAGCGATCGTTGGTTTAATGAACCAAAGTATAGCTAATGCTGAATGGTATACAACAATTTGTTGGCCGAAAGTCATGGATCTAATCCGACGTGTCACTCTTCCTTATGACAATGCCAAGTGTCACACGGCATGTGAGTTCCCTCTAAGAGCCATCGACTGCTTCGTCTGTATGTGCATGGTGAGTACAGGTTCCTCGCCATTGCCATACTGCACTTTTGCTGCACCGTATTTCTGACAATCTTTCATTCTACTCCCTTGCTCACTCTATCTTTATCCATTCTCCTGTCTCTCAGCCGGGCCTTATCTCAGTTCTTTTTTTTTTTTTTTTTTTTTTTTTGGCCCTTTACACTAGTCTCTGCCTTTTTTCACTTTTCTATCCGCTACAGGTTCGAACGCGCAATCTGTAAACAAAACAAATCCGTTGAGATCAGAACACTGAAGGAAAGCCAATACCGACAACGAGAAGATCCAGACATTATGCCGGTTCGAAATCCAATAATCAACACAGAGTGACTGATAGTAGCTCATGCAACAGACTGTAATAGACTAAATCATGGCTGCCGACTTAGCCCAATTGGTGTGAGCTGCTCCGCACACGTGACATGCTGTACATGCCTAAATCAACTTACTTTGATGTCTAACCGGGTTTGAACTCCATTCTTTTCCAAATTTTTCCAGAGGGTGAATTGTATACGGAGGGGCATGCAGTAAAATACGTGGGTATCGGCCAGGGTGCGACAATGTGGAAACCTAGTTCTGGGTGAAATACCTGCCAGTCTGGTGTAGAGGGATATCCTAGTAACCACACTGTGGCAGGCCCCGGACAATAAAGGGCTCACACTACAGTTATTTCCACACATGGCAAAGAGAAGGCACCGACCACATTGGGCACCAGTATTCTGGGCGTTACCCACCATGCCAGATAGTTATTTTCATGGTTAGTGGCACCTGTGGGGAGCCCCAGTCGCAGCGGGCGATACCAGGGCAATCTGCCATGAATGATTCAAACTTACTCAAACCAGTTCCTGGCAGTCTTTTCAGATCCCCAGCACAACCCGACATGGAGGGTCTTCCTCACCACAGTACCAAAATTGTACTACAATACACGGTGAGACCTTTTTAATGACCAAATGTCAATTCTTTTTGAATCACATCAAAGAAAAGGTTAGAAAGGTGGCGTTGTCGGCAAAGAAATGGAGCAGCTCTCTCTTGTTCAAGACATCGGAATTTACTCAGTCTTCAGCTTTTTTCCTTGTACTTTGAGCTATATTCCACTTTCTTTTACTTCACACAGAAGGTGAAACAATACAGGGATTATCTTTCACAATTACAATCAGTTGAAGTCCTAAATGCCAAGCTTTGACGGTGAGGTGTGCAGTTCGTCCGCCATGTCCAGAAGGTTAACAGATATGATACAGCCGTATTTATTCTAGCGTTGAAGGGCACAGCATTCCCAGAAAAGGTGAAGATCGTGGCTTACCTTTTCGACATAAAGCCTTACACACCATCGCCCAGGAGTGCTGTAAGTGCTCCTCTTTCGGACATATGTCGTCTAGACGTCCCAGTGAAGCCATATGTGGCAATTATGGATGTGCTCTGCATGACAGAACACCTACTGTCCGTCCTATAACTTATGTCATCTGCCAAGACCGGCACCCCTCCCACTTGCCACTGTGTCAATTTACAAGAAAGAATAGGCCTTGTAAGAACACAAGACATTACCTGTTACTATACTTTGATGTTAATAACGAGATGCGTCAGTAATTGCAGTGGCAAAGAAAGACAATAAACATGTACAAAAAGGTAACACACATTGATATGTTTATTTAAAATATGTTCACTTAATAATTGAGATAAACATAACTCTGAACTTCTGTGAGTTCCTCTGCAGTTACGTACAAGGAGAGTAGTCTAACGATTTGAAACAAACAAATGGTCTTGCAAGCTGATACAGTTCGATAGTCTCCAGCTAGCAGTAATGCTTAGTAATGTCGTGCTGCATCGATGTATTGTCTCACTGCAGTCTTCCGTGTTACAGTTAAGACAAGTCTGAAGATGTTTTGAATCTGCGGCAAAGCTCTCAGTGTGGCTGCATTAAAAGACGCACCAGCCAGTCAGAGTCAGCCACAGGCAGTGAGGTCAAGTGGATTCAGCTTTCTCTAGGTGAGTGTATGCGTGGCGCCGAGCGATAGCGGGAGGTTACAGTGCGTTGTCTCCCGCATGGCCGCGTATGTTCCTGGCCACTGCACCAACGCAGGTGGTGTTGAGTGAAGACTCTGGAGCGTAATTCACTACATACTTTACTTCGCTACATTCCTTATCAGTACCCTATCCCCTCCCCCTACCCTCTACCCCCTCTTCCCTCGGGATGAAATTTGAGGAGGCACTGATAGTTGCTAATACGTCCGGTTTCTGAGACAGTGTTTGTAATGAGGCAACTGAAATTAGATTGGCAGACAACTCGATTTATGGAGACAACGGTTTTCCCTTAGCGGGACTGGAATGCTGTACTATCTCGCAGCAAAACACAACTTTTATCGGTGGCCCTGTCTAGGTGTTTCCGGATAATCATTAAATGTGATACATCGTTTGCGTCAGTGTTCTGCCACAGGCGTCGCGACAGCCAGTCTTGGGATCAACACTTGTGATGGGTGCCACATGCACTGTGTACGGTGCGTGGGACCCGTATAGGACGACGGTTTCCAGCCTCGGCATTGTATACCAGGCCCTGCTCCGGCCAGTAATGGAATATGCGTGCCCTGTCTGGGGATATGCAGCAAAGCAGCACCTGCACAAACTCCAGAGGCTGCAGAACCGCGCCCTCAGGAGGGCACTGCATTTACCCCTTGGATTCCCCACAGACGATCTGCACGCCGCAGCCGAAATCCCACTCCTGAGAGAGCGTTTCCAAGATCTGGCAAGGGCCTTCTATGAGGGTTCTTCCAGTTCGGGAAACGCCCTCATCCACTCCCTAGGTCGGTAGCACAAGCGTCCTATGACGATCTTCGACGATTAAGTCGAAGAGAAAATCCCAATACCAGATCCCAAATCCTGCTCCTTGCCCATATAACACCAAACATCTCGCCAACCCAAGGCAAATACCAGACACATACAGAACAGTCATCACATATCACAGACACCAAAAAAGTACAGAAAAAATCATACACACACGTACACAGGGGAGAAAAAGCCGAAAGGCTACAAACTCCCCCTCACACTTCCCCAAAGAGGGGAAAATAAAAGATGAGAGTAGCAGCAGCCTCGGCATTAGTCTTCACCAGGACTCATCAGCTGCTGCATCTTTCCTGAAGATGGCGAACAGGTAGACAGCCGAAATACCAAGTCGATTAGATTTCGCGATATGATCGGAAATCCGACGAAATTACCAAGTTGCTAAATCCTTCCCAGAATAATGCAAAGTATGAAAAAAACTTCAGAACTGCCGCCAACTCGAGCAAAAGTGCAAATATTTGGAACAATAAAACAAGTTGCTCCCTCCAAAATGTTTTTACTTAATCGTTTTTGCAAATCCTTAATAGACAGACCCGCTCATGTCCGCACGCTCAACTGCACAATACAGTATAAACGGTTCCCATCATTCGTGGCTGGCCACATGTGCCTCGTGCGAAAAGGCTCGTAACAGCAATCTCACTCAGCAGTAACGGCTTGTCCAGCCAGGTGTTCTCCCGGGAGTCCAGAGGGCACCGGCGAGGCCCACGGCCGCCACGTTCCGGCAGGCTGGGGTCAAGCACGCCACGTCGTATCACATCACGTCACACGCCACGCCGATCGTTGGCCCCACTTTATGCAATGCGGCGGCACTGGCCGGTGTTTTATCGCCGGAGCCGTGTGGCCCGAGCCCTGGGGAGGCGCTCCACGTGTGTCGCTACAGCGTTACGCAAGTCGTTCGCCAACTGCCCGCCCCAGGGCTGTCCGACGGGGCACCTCCCCAGCCACTGCCGGCCGAACGGCGCCTGTCTCTGGGACCTCCCACGTGAGGTAACTGGAATTCGGACACTCGGGAGGTTCGTGACAGTGACACCAATATGAGGGGATTTGTGAAAAGATCTACACCTACTTCTGTACTCCGCTGTACCCCTACGCTGTGCAGAGGAGGATACTTCGTACACAACTACAATATATCCTGGGCCCACATCCTGTTTTTTTTTTTTGCGAATGTGGCGCGGGAAGAACGACAGACAGTAAGACTCTGTACGAGGTCTAATTCCTCAGATTTTCTCTTCCTCGTCATTTCGAGAAATGTACGGTGGAGATGACAATGTTTTCCTACTCTTCTTGCTCTCTATACTTTTATTTCTATAGTAAATCTCAGAGTTATACGCAGTGCCGCTTCGAGAACATTTTCCCACGCTTTTGAAATTTCATTTGAGACCCCTATCCCTCCCCCCTTCCCCCTCCTCCTTGTCTCTCTCGCACCAATAACTCTCTCACACATTTCTCAACTAACTTCGGCTATAATAATGTATTATATCAGTATTGCTCAATAGTTACACTATTCATATTGCTGGTTTAGGCAGTTGGTGACCATCTTCAAATGTTATTAATTCACTAACTATTAGTATGCGCCCTGTGCCTACCAATGGAAATCAACCACTAGTCTGAAACCTTACAGTCAAATCACGTCACATATCTCTCATTGATTTTCCTGTATGGGGTCATTCGTTAATCCACGTGTTCATTACAATTGGTTCCTCCATGGTTATGTGGACTCATCAGCCATGATTAGATCCATATCACCACCTGCAACAATACGATATAAGAGTTCGTAAACATCTATGTAATATATAGGGGGTAATGGGACTTTGCGATCAAGTTGTAGCGTAATATTATAACCGCGCGGAGTGGCCGCACGGTTTTAGGGTCATATCACGGATTGCGCGGCCCCTCCCGCCGGTGGTTCGAGTCCTTTCTCGGGCAAGGGTGTGTGTGTTGTTCTTAGTATAAGTTAGTTTAAGTAGTGTGTAAGTCTAGGGACGATGATCTCAGCAGTTTGGTCCCCTAGGAATTCACTCACATTTCGTAATATTATAGACAGATACAGTAGCTGTAATTCATTTAATGTGCTTGTGCAAGGGATTGAAAGCATAGAAATACATAAGGTGGTTTCTGTAAAACATGTTCGCAAATCTCTTCAGTGATTTGCTAGTCTAATGAAGTATCAGAACCTTTCGGTGTGTAGTTCCACGCACGCTTTGTTCTCAAAAGACGATGCTCCACTTGGGCTAAGAGAGAAACTCCAGAGTGGATCATCCAATTCCATAGATCTACTTATAGAGCGGTGTTGGTTTTCTGGTTTTTGATACTAGTGTCCAATAGGGTGATCTCAGTTGTGCTGCACACATGACTCAGAATGTACACTATCATGAATACGCATAAAATTATGAAACAAACAAATAGCTTGAGCCATCACATCGATTTTGTTCATGTCACAATTAACTGAAGTATCCAACACCTTGATCTTCCAGACAAGCATTCTAAAATAACATTCTACAGACCTTATTCCCATGGGTAATTCGTAGTTAAATATACGCCTTTCATTAATTAATGAGGATATAGTCTCGTTGGGAGTTGGTGAGAGGGACGGTAATCATCTTCCAGAAAAGGTTTAGATTCCGGAAGCAGAAGCGTGCGTCCTAAAGAGGCTAAACTGAAACAACTTTCTTTAAATACTCCTCATCACTCCATCACTGTTGCAATCACACTCCCCAATGTCAACTGATTGGGTACGTACCATAAACGTTTAATTACCGTAGTAATAACAGGTGCTTTATGGCGTGATTAATATTGAGGCGAAGTATACTGGAGCCATAAAATCGTGGGATTAATTTATATGACTGGGTTGTCACTGCATATGTCATAGTTTCTAGTAATGATCAGTTCCTTTCTTCCAGAATTAGTGGCATGGAGATAGTAAATATTCAGGCAGCAGCTTGCAGATGTTCTAAATTTACTTTTGGTGCGTCAGTCACAATGCTTTTAATGGTTGTGTGGCCCCGAAATACATAAATAAATAAAAGGGAAGCAGGAAACGTATTAAACTCTTCAAAAAGTCAAGGCTGACAAGAGACATCAACTTCTCAGGTTGATACTAAAGGGACACCACTTTTGACTTAGATGCCGAGACTTAATAATTTACGTGAAAACGAGGGACAAAGCTTGCGCAGTGTGAGATATATTGAGTCAATAGCGTAGTGGGTAGGAGAGCTTCGTTTCGAATTTTTGCGCTGAGTGCCGAGTGCCGACATACACACATGTGTTTCTTTTCTTTTCGTTTCTGTTGTAGTGGAAGTATGTGACATCATTATTTTTTGTGAGATCCTGAAAAAAGTGAAATTATTGTCGAAAGAAATAAGCATTTCAAATCTTGTTGAAAACAGTTTTCATCGTCACAAATCAAATCATTAACAGTTATTGAAAATGAAAAACATATAAATTCATTTCAGTTTTTTCTTCAATGCTTGCTTTTATACTTCTAGAGAACCACTGCATTCCACATGGCAAATCATTTATGAAAAACATTAAAGCATAGTAATTCGGAGCACGACGAGCATCGTGTGGGTGTACATATGGCACATTAACATTTTTAGTGTGAGTATCATTACGAAAAGAAGTCTCACTAAGGTTGTCAAATACCTCGTGATCTGGCGATAACTTCGCAGCAGACCCGAAAGCATATAGGGGCATTTTGTAGAAAGCTTGTAACTGATGATGGATCAGGGTGTGTATTTTCGTTGAATCTCTCCTATTCGTGATGTCCGTTTGCTATACGATGAGAACAGGGTACTTCTGTGACGAAACCGTATGCGTGCGGAAAGCTGTCCAGTCCCAGGAGACTAATTGTGAGCCTGGCACGCCTTTAAGATCCAAGTTGACAATTCTGACGCGAGAAATGTTAAAGGATAGTGCGATTTCTAAGGCCCTAGCTATAGATCCTAAAGTGAAGTCTTACCCAAGATTAATTTTAATATGATGATACTTTATGAAACGGAAATAATCTTTCAGTAAACACAATAATTTATTCAGTAAGACATAGTAAAAACGAACAAATTATTCAAGATTGCTGAATATTTTATAAACTCAGTGCTCATAACTTTAACTGCAGGATTCTGAATGATTTGCAGAGCTACTTTCCTCAACGAAACAACTAAGCGCTTCTGACGCAAAATATCAAACAGTAATTTTTCTGAAGGTTTGTTAACGCAGAACGAACACAGTGACTGGAAACCTGCTGGTAATGGAGAGGCTCACGTACTCAGTACAGCAACTATGGATCTGAAACAGGTTATCGTAAAGAAATCCGCAAATGAGACCGAGAATGCCCTATCACGCCGGTGCTGCAATTTATGCTCGCCGTAATTATTCTCGGACAGCTGTGCTGGACGCCACTGACGTGCGGATGGCTGAACTGTAGAAGACGTGGTGGCGGTACTGCGGTTTCAACTCCGGACACCAGTCGCTGGCTAAGATTCATTCTCTGGACCGCAACTTCAGCATCGCATCCACACACTCTGAATTCCTATTTTCCCTCAAGCCATACGTGTCCGCCAACAGTGGAGAATGCATACGTGGCGGCCCAACAGCATAGATTCCCTCCAGCACCAAGGACATCGCCAAGACAACGAGACTGATGCTGGTTCTATTGGTCAATTCGACTGTATCCAGACAGCTTGTTGCTACTTCGCTCACTAGAGCTGAACAGAAATTAATTGTGGAGTAGCTTGAACAGTCATTCTACACCATCCTAAGGCTCAACAGAAAAGAGTGTGCTGATCTGCTCCAAGCTTGTCGATAGGATTGCAAGTTCTTATTGTGAAGAAAGAGATTGTAGATGACATTGTTTTGCATAGCACAGAACTGCAGTCTGGTGCAGACTGGCTATTGGGCACTGGTTTCTGGCAGGAGAAAGGTCAACTTATGTTAAGGAGTTGTAGGCACATTCTGTTAAGCAGCTTCTGAAGTATGCCATTCATTAGTTGTGGCCAACCAACAGCTACATCAGTCCTGGAGGATCCCACATACCTCAAGAATCCCTGTGTTGACACATGTCACTCCATTGTATATTACCACTGTCCACCTTCCACTACATGCTAGTTGCTGGAAGGCGTCTTTTTCTTGTCTCCCTGGACCCCTCCTTTGAAGCTCTGACTTGCCAATCGCCTATTTCGTTAGCGCCCTGCTGAAAGCTGTTGGGTGGCTGTAGACCAGTTGACCTTGACTACGATTTCCATCAGCTGGTGAAAATGACCCAGCTGCACCCCCATGACTGTAAGCTGTGACAGGTCCCATCATCTTTCTGGCTCCTCCTCGCTGAGCCTTGTTGCCTTGCGCTGGCTCTGTGCTGTAAGCAGCCATAGTGACACCGTTGCTTGACTCTGTGTCTCTACACAATACTTAAAGGACCTCACCCAGTACAAAATTACTATTTTCTCAAAAACAATATCGTGGATATCACAATATGACTGTTCAAAATGGGGTGATACTATTATTACAACGAAAATGTACAATCATCACAAACAGATTCTCGAAACAAGAAGTCTAACGTAGCATGTATAAATTGTACAATATGGAATCATGGTAAGTGTGTTATAAAGTTTAACAAATTTGCTTAATAGTGTTGCCTTGGCAGACTGATCTATTTCTCTTGACATATGATACTCTTGTAGGGAAGAATAGGTTAATATCAACTTAACCTCTACCATTTCTGCGTTCAGTGTACCTCCTTCCACTGAAACAATGTGAGCTCAGATTCCATCTTCCACACACAAAACAAGATTTCTCTAAATTAATGGCTACTCTTGGCCCCCTAGATTATCGAGCAATACCTTTAGGGTTCTATTGTGATCCTTCCAAGATTCTTATGAAATTGACACTTCAGCCACGTAATGGGTTGACATGAGTTATGGATTTTTCTATTTAAGTAGTACAGAAAAGTTGCACCCTTACAGATAACGTTTTCACAGACCAAGATAAATTTAAGCAAATAAGCATTTATGCTGTTCAGAATGGCATTTCTAATCACAATGCACAGTTAGTTACAGCTTCATAAAGTACTCCAAACTGGTACATTTAATTAACGATTTAACAATTGAAAATATGAGGAAAAGCTAGCAGCAGTTAGGTTGGGATGAAGGGTACTGATAAACTGATACTAATTTAAAATATAAATTACTTCATGATGCGTTTGTGAGTGTATTCAGAAACTGTTTCCACAAGACAACAGTGAATTTTAGCTGAAAGAAACCATGTAAAAACCATGGCTTACAAAAGGAATAGCTATACCTTGTAATTGAAAAAAGGAAATATATGTAATAGTGAGCATGAGTAATGACCAAGAAACAATTAAATATTATAAACACCACTGTACTGTGCTAAGAGAAGTTATTAAAAAGTGCAGACGCATGTGTATTATGTCTGAGATTAGCATCTCTTAAAATAAAATTAAAACATTTTAGAGTATTGTTGAAAGGGAAGCAGGGAAACCAAGAGCACAGAAAGACATATTGGCATCAAACTGAATTAAAAGATTTTTAACAATAATTCAGAAGTTAAAATTATTTTTAATAATCACTTTTTAAAAGTTGTGGAGGAAATAGGATCCAGATGTTCATTAGAAAAGGCAAAGCTATGTATTGAACAGACAGTACCTATGAATTCTGATAAAATTTCAGTTCTACCCACCCCTCCTTCTAAATTTAATAAAATAATAAACGCACTCAAAAGTAAAAACTCATGTGGAGTTGATGTTATTTGTAACAGAGTATTAAAATCTTGTTCTCAACAGATAAGTAGGAGTCTGAGCCATATGTGTACTACATCACTGAAACAGGTCATTTTTCCTGGGAGTGTGATATATGTTACTGTCATACCATTGCATAGTAGGGGATTGTGTCTGAACCCAACAACTACTAGCCAGTCTCACCTCTCACAGCTTTATCCAAAGTTCTTGAAAAAGGAATGTATTCAACAGTAGCTTCACCTATTCATAAAAACAAAGTATTAATAAAATTCTAATATGGTTTTCATAAAGGCTTTTAAACAGAGAACACTATATATACTTTTACTGATAAAATATTAAATGCTCTCAGTAACTGAACATCTGTCACTGGGATATTTTTTTGTCATCTGTCATTTGCTCTCAGTTGTTTAAATCACATTAGTCTTCTACAAAAGCTTAAGCATTGTTGTATGAAGGAGACTGTGCACAAATGGTTTAATTCGTATTTGACTGGAAGGTGTACGAGGTTGAAATAAGCAGTTCATGTAATGTGAAAAAAATCAGCAGGTTCCTTAAACTGGGGAGGTGTCAAGAATAGGGTTCCACAGGGTTCAGTATTGGGTCCCTGTATTTCAGGAAATTATTAAGTGGTTCTCTGCTAGTGGACTCTTGTTAAATTTCAATAAATTACAGTATATACACTTTTGTACAGTAAATGGCATAATGCTAATAATAGATATACAGTTTGAATGTATGATATTCTGAAACATTTGAGTACAGTTACTTATGCTGTTAGGGTTATTGCAAATTTTGGTGATAAACATAACAGTTATTTGGTCTACTATGTCTGTTTTCATTCACTGTTTTTGTGTGGCATCATAGTTTTGAGTAATTCATCAGTAAACAAAAAGTTTTTATTGCACAAAAGTGTGTAACCAAAACAACAGCAGGAGCCCAATCAAGATCATCTTGCATAATATATGTCTATTCATAGTAGCTTCACAATATATATATATATATATATATATATATATATACACTCCTGGAAATGGAAAAAAGAACACATTGACACCGGTGTGTCAGACCCACCATACTTGCTCCAGACACTGCGAGAGGGCTGTACAAGTAATGATCACACGCACGGCACAGCGGACACACCAGGAACCGCGGTTTTGGCCGTCGAATGGCGCTAGCTGCGCAGCATTTGTGCACCGCCGCCGTCAGTGTCAGCCAGTTTGCCGTGGCATACGGAGCTCCATTGCAGTCTTTAACACTGGTAGCATGCCGCGACAGCATGGACGTGAACCGTATGTGCAGTTGACGGACTTTGAGCGAGGGCGTATAGTGGGCATGCGGGAGGCCGGGTGGACGTACCGCCGAATTGCTCAACACGTGGGGCGTGAGGTCTCCACAGTACATCGATGTTTTCGCCAGTGGTCGGCGGAAGGTGCACGTGCCCGTCGACCTGGGACCGGACCGCAGCGATGCACGAATGCACGCCAAGACCGTAGGATCCTACGCAGTGCCGTAGGGGACCGCACCGCCACTTCCCAGCAAATTAGGGACACTGTTGCTCCTGGGGTATCGGCGAGGACCATTCGCAACCGTCTCCATGAAGCTTCGCTACGGTCCCGCACACCGTTAGGCCGTCTTCCGCTCACGCCCCAACATCGTGCAGCCCGCCTCCAGTGGTGTCGCGACAGGCGTGAATGGAGGGACGAATGGAGACGTGTCGTCTTCAGCGATGAGAGTCGCTTCTGCCTTGGTGCCAATGATGGTCGTATGCGTGTTTGGCGCCGTGCAGGTGAGCGCCACAATCAGGACTGCATACGACCGAGGCACACAGGGCCAACACCCGGCATCATGGTGTGGGGAGCGATCTCCTACACTGGCCGTACACCACTGGTGATCGTCGAGGGGACACTGAATAGTGCACGGTACATCCAAACCGTCATCAAACCCATCGTTCTACCATTCCTAGACCGGCAAGGGAACCTGCTGTTCCAACAGGACAATGCACGTCCGCATGTATCCCGTGCCACCCAACGTGCTCTAGAAGGTGTAAGTCAACTACCCTGGCCAGCAAGCTCTCCGGATCTGTCCCCCATTGAGCATGTTTGGAACTGGATGAAGCGTCGTCTCACGCGGTCTGCACGTCCAGCACGAACGCTGGTCCAACTGAGGCGCCAGGTGGAAATGGCATGGCAAGCCGTTCCACAGGACTACATCCAGCATCTCTACGATCGTCTCCATGGGAGAATAGCAGCCTACATTGCTGCGAAAGGTGGATATACACTGTACTAGTGCCGACATCGTGCATGCTCTGTTGCCTGTGTCTATGTGCCTGTGGTTCTGTCAGTGTGATCATGTGATGTATCTGACCCCAGGAATGTGTCAATAAAGTTTCCCCTTCCTGGGACAATGAATTCACGGTGTTCTTATTTCAATTTCCAGGAGTGTATATAAAGTCAGAACTGTATATGCTGTGTTTTTTTTAAAATTTAATGAGAGACCATTTGCAAAGAACCACTTAATAATTTCCTGAAAGATATTATTTACAATTTCTTCAGGCAATCTTTGTTTGTTGGGTGTGATTGCTATACTCATATCATTAGCAAAAAGAACTAGTGTTGCATCCATGTGAGTATAGAGTGGCAGTCATTAATATATATTAAGAACAATAAGGACCCAGCCCTGAACCCTGTCGAAGCTTATTCTTCACACCTCATGAGTTTGAGAAATATGCTTATTTTTACACATTATATGACCTACTTATTTTAGCCTTCTGCAGCCCTTCCATTCAAATATGAATTAAACCATTTGTGCAGAGTCCCACTCATACTACATTACTTAAGCTTATCTAGAAGAATTCTGTGGTTTACATAACCGAAAACCTTTGAGAGACGACAGAAAAATATCCCAATGGGTGACATTCGTTTATTGAGAGCATTTAATTTTTGATCAGTGAAAGCATATATAGTGTTTTCAGCTTAAAAGACTTTCTCAAAACCAATCTGGCATTTTGTTAATACTTTATTTTTACAAATAGGTGAAGCTACTGTTGAATACATTTCTGTGTCAAGAACTTTGGATAAAGTTGTCAGAGGTGAAATTGGGCAGTAGTTGTTGGCTTCAGATACATCGCCCATTTTATGCAATGGTATAACAGTAATATGATTATGTCGAAGGAAAGTCGTCGGAATTTATAACACTGAACAAAATCTAGGAACGTTGTGTATTGTGGCATGATGGATGTAGTTCTGCCTACAAGAAGCTATTGACGAGAAGACTTTCACCCAGTGACATCTCTGTAATAGTTCTTCTAGTTTCTTGAACATGTCCATCGCTGGAATAATGATTGTTGATCTGTATGGAATCTAACAAGAGGCTTCTAGATACATCCTTCTCAACGACTGTCGGCAGGCTTTTGTAGATGGTAACTGAATGTTCAACCACACACGCTCGTAACATGTGTCCTGTTTCGTGGCCTATTTTTTCTCTGTATGTAGGTGACACTGCATAAGGCGATACTAAGAACTTGTTGTGCTCCTTCACGCTGAAAATGTATTGAAAATTGTTGATTACTCACGTCTTTGGTGGAAGTATTTTATGAATGTCGATTAATATTTTCCTCGACTCTTCTCTAGCTTCTGTACTGATGTTCGAGATTTGCGTGAGTAATTTCGTTTCTTACTGTTTCTTATTCGTCTGCTGAGTCCTCTTCATCTTCATCTGACCAGTCTGCATTCCTTTTCTTGCAATCTCGTATGTCCCTATAAAATTTCGAACAACTTGCAGATATCCGTGCACGAATGGCTTGTGCCATGAACCGAAACTGAATCTCTTTCCCTTTGATCAAAATGACTTCGCCACAGCACAAGCCAAAAACAGCGTTGTACCTATATTCTCTGAGCACAACCATCCTACTTATTAGGTCCGTTGCTAGTTTAGGGACCCAAAAAAATTTCTTATAAATATGTGTCTTGACACACTAGTTTGAGTCACATTTGTCTGTTTACTTCAGTAGCCTTCCCTAAGATGGTACCCTTAATTTTCTTCAGTGAAAGCTCTGGCCAATTGCAGTTCACTCTACATCTATTGAAGGCGGTCTCTGCTATCACCGGAAATTGGCTACCACTATCTAAAATCAGACATAATTTAACATCTCCTACCTTTGTAACTGTGTGGACGTCTTTGGTTGCTGTCATTTCGTTTCCATCTGATAAAGCTTCAGAAATACGGTCATACTCGGTTACATTTACGAGGCTGGTTTCTGATGGTGTTGTGGACGCGGAATTAGCCTCTCCCACGTTTTCCTACTGTTAGTGCATTGTTGGCCCATTTACATGCTGTTCGATGCATAGCTTAGGCCCTCGACTTTCTCGACATTGAATCTCCTCCTTCATTATTCTGCCAAAATCGTTTTCTGTTATAGTTGTTCCAAGATTATTCCATCCTGTGTTGAGTTGTTGTTGTTGTTGTTGTGGTCTTCAGTCCTGAGACTGGTTTGATGCAGCTCTCCATGCGAGTCTATCCTGTGCAAGCTTTTTCATCTCCCAGTACCTACTGCAACCTACATCCTTCTGAATCTGCTTAGCGTATTCATCTCTTGGTCTCCCTCTACGATTTTTACCCTCCACGCTGCCCTCCAATACTAAATTTGTGATCCCTTGATGCCTCAGAACATGTCCTACCAACCGATCCCTTCTTCTGGTCAAGTTGCGCCACAAACTTCTCTTCTCCCCAATCCTATTCAATACTTCCTCATTAGTTATGTGATCTACCCATCTAATCTTCAGCATTCTTCTGTAGCACCACATTTCGAAAGCTTCTATTCTCTTCTTGTCCAAACTATTTATCGTCCATGTTTCACTTCCATACATGGCTACACTCCATACGAATACATTCAGAAATGACTTCCTGACACTTAAATCAATACTGGATGTTAACAAATTTCTCTTCTTCAGAAACGATTTCCTTGCCATTGCCAGCCTACATTTTATATCCTCTCTACTTCGACCATCATCAGTTATTTTGCTCCCCAAATAGCAAAACTCCTTTACTACTTTAAGTGCCTCATTTCCTAATCTAATTCCCTCAGCATCACCCGACTTAATTAGACTACATTCCATTATCCTTGTTTTGCTTTTGTTGATGTTCATCTTATATCCTCCTTTCAAGACACTGTCCATTCCATTCAACTGCTTTTGCAAGTCCTTTGCTGTCTCTGACAGAATTACAATGTCATCGGCGAACCTCAAAGTTTTTATTTCTTCTCCATGAATTTTAATACCTACTCCGAATTTTTCTTTTGTTTCCTTTACTGCTTGCTCAATATACAGATTGAACAACACCGGGGAGAGGCTACAACCCTGTCTTACTCCCTTCCCAACCACTGCTTCCCTTTCATGTCCCTCGACTCTTATAACTGCCATCTGGTTTCTGTACAAATTGTAAATAGCCTTTCGCTCCCTGTATTTTACCCCTGCCACCTTTAGAATTTGAAAGAGAGTATTCCAGTCAACATTGTCAAAAGCTTTCTCTAAGTCTACAAATGCTAGAAACGTAGGTTTGCCTTTCCTTAATCTTTCTTCTAAGATAAGTCGTAAGGTCAGGATTGGCTCACGTGTTCCAGTGTTTCTATGGAATCCAAACTGATCTTCCCCGAGGTTGGCTTCTACTAGTTTTTCCATGCGTCTGTAAAGAATTCGTGTTAGTATTTTGCAGCTCTGACTTATTAAGCTGATAGTTCGGTAATTTTCACATCTGTCAACACCTGCTTGCTTTGGGATTGGAATTATTATATTCTTCCTGAAGTCTGAGGGTATTTCGCCTGTTTCATACATCTTGCTCACCAGATGGTAGAGTTTTGTCAGGACTGGCTCTCCCACGGCCGTCAGTAGTTCCAATGGAATATTGTCTACTCCGGGGGCCTTGTTTCGACTCAGGTCTTTCAGTGCTCTGTCAAACTCTTCACGCAGTATCATATCTCCCATTTCATCTTCATCTACATCCTCTTCCATTTCCATAATATTGTCCTCAAGTACATCGCCCTTGTATAGACCCTCTATATACTCCTTCCACCTTTCTGCTTTCCCTTCTTGGCTTAGAACTGGCTTTCCATCTGAGCTCTTGATATTCATACAAGTCGTTCTCTTATCTCCAAAGGTCTCTTTAATTTTCCTGTAGGCGGTATCTATCTTACCCCTAGTGAGATAGGCCTCTACATCCTTACATTTGTCCTCTAGCCATCCCTGCTTAGCCATTTTGCACTTCCTGTCGATCTCATTTTTGAGACGTTTGTATTCCTTTTTTCCTGTTTCACTTACTGCATTTTTATATTTTCTTTATTCATCAATTAAATTCAATATTTCTTCTGTTACCCAAGGATTTCTACTAGCCCTCGTCTTTTTACCTACTTGATACTCTGCTGCTTTCACTACTTCATCCCTCAAAGCTACCCATTCTTCTTCTACTGTATTTATTTCCTCCATTCCTGTCAATTGCTCCCTTATGCTCTCCCTGAATCTCTGTACAACCTCTGGTTCTTTTAGTTTATCCAGGTCCCATCTCCTTAAATTCCCACCTTTTTGCAGTTTCTTCAGTTTTAATCTACAAGTCATAACCAATAGATTGTGGTCAGAGTCCACATCTGCCCCTGGAAATGTCTTACAATTTAAAACCTGGTTCCTAAATCTCTGTCTTACCATTATATAATCTATTTGATACCTTTTAGTATCTCCAGGGTTCTTCCATGTATACAACCTTCTTTCATGATTCTTAAACCAAGTGTTAGTTATGATTATGTTGTGCTCTGTGCAAAATTCGACCAGGCGGCTTCCCCTTTCATTTCTGTCCCCCAATCCATATTCACCTACTATGTTTCCTTCTCTCCCTTTTCCTACACTCGAATTCCAGTCACCCATGACTATTAAATTTTCGTCTCCCTTCACAATCTGAATAATTTCTTTTATTTCATCATACATTTCTTCAATTTCTTCGTCATCTGCAGAGCTAGTTGGCATATAAACTTGTACTACTGTAGTAGGCGTGGGCTTCGTATCTATCTTGGCCACAATAATGCATTCACTATGCTGTTTGTAGTAGCTTACCCGCATTCCTATTTTCCCATTCATTATTAAACCTACTCCTGCATTACCCCTATTTGATTTTGTGTTTATATCCCTGTAGTCCACTGACCAGAGGTCTTGTTCCTCCTGCCACCGAACTTCACTAATTCCCACTATATCTAACTTCAACCTATCCATTTCCCTTTTTAAATTTTCTAACCTACCTGCCCGATTAAGGGATCTGACATTCCACGCTCCGATCCGTAGAACGCCAGTTTTCTTTCTCCTGATGACGACATCCTCCTGAGTAGTCCCCGCCCGGAGATCCGAATGGGGGACTATTTTACCTCCGGAATATTTTACCCAAGAGGACGCCATCATCATGTAATCATACAGTAAAGCTGCATGCCCTCGGGAAAAATTACGGCTGTAGTTTCCCCTTGCTTTCAGCCGTTCGCAGTACCAGCACAGCAAGGCCGTTTTGGTTATTGTTACAAGGCCAGATCAGTCAATCATCCAGACTGTTGCCCTTGCAACTACTAAAAAGGCTGCTGCCCCTCTTCAGGAACCACACGTTTGTCTGGCCTCTCAACAGATACCCCTCCGTTTTGGTTGCACCTACGGTACGGCTATCTGTATCGCTGAGGCACGCAAGCCTCCCCACCAACGGCAAGGTCCATGGTTCATGGTTCATGTGTTGAGTAGCCCACTACTATTACTTCACTGGTTGTTCTACGTTGCGTAACCTGTTATTTTTCCTCCTCTCATTCCAGCCTCTATTTTGAGGTCCATGGTTCCACTCAAAATCACGTACCCCAGATGGACCAGGGGAATTGTGGCTGTTCCCAGAGTGTCCGTTCATATTGTTATCTTTGTTCTGGGTTTTGGGATATGGTGGTTCTCATTATTGCGGCTACTTTCTCGGCTGATCTACGCACCGAACAAGAACTCTGACTCATGCAGCATGTTTCCGAATGTGTTTAGGTCTATGTTACATTATCCTCCAAATACCTGCTGGTATTGAGATTGTATGAGATGCCTAGCAGCATCTGACGACATCTCCTGTCGTGTATGCCTCATCCAGAAATTAGTTTTTCTTAATCTTTGCCTCAAGGAACTTCGCTGTGCTTTTGTACACTGACCCCTCGTAATCCTTTGTGAGAATCAACTCGTTTATGATTCTTCCCTGAGTTTCCTTCGGCCAGTAGTGCTCCAGAATTTTGGAACCATTTGTTATGGTAGCGTATTACGACATTGCTGGAGACCGAAATCTCTGTAGGAGCTAACTTGTGTTCCGAAGAGATGATCGTGTGAAACCCAACTCGCTCTGTTCGTCCACGAGACACAAAATGAATACATGCAGACGCTCAGGTAGATATCGTGTCCCTTGATTTTGGAAAAGCATTCGATACAGTTCCACACGGCCACCTAATGAACAAAGTACAAGCATATGGAATCACAGTGTGACTGGACCGAAGAGTTTCCTGTAAACGGAACCCAGCATGTCTTTCTGAACGGAGAGAAAAAGTCTTCATAACTAAGGGTGCGCTCATACTTTTCGTAATGTATATATAAATGACCTAGTAGATTACGCCGGAAGTTCCATGAGACTTTTCGTGAACGCTGCTATTATATACAGAGAAGCCACGACGCTAGAAAATTGAAGCTAAATGAGGAGAGACCTGCAGAAGATCGACGCGTGGCGCAGGGAGTGGCGATTGAACCTCACCATAAACGAATGTAACGTATGGAGAATACGTAGATAGGAAGACCTTTTATCATCATCATCATCATCATCATCATCATCATCATCATCTTGAACAGTTTCCGGCCCCAGGCTAGGTCCGTTTGGGACACAGCCCTCACCATCTAGTCCTGTTTTCCCATCATCTTTCTCTGTTAACTCTGATCCAGTTCTCGCCTCTTTTCTCAACACACTCCTTCACACCTTTCAGCGATAGCTCTCGGTCGTTTCTTTCCCATCTCCATTTCATGTATCTTCTTGGGAATCCTCTTGTTTTCCATTCTCTTTACGTGCCCATATCATCGTAGCCTTGATGTTTCTGTCCTGCTCTGCAAGGGCTCCTCTTTTCACTATTTCCCTTACCCTTTCATTTCTCATCCTATCTCTTTTTCATTTCTCATTCTATCTCTCCTTGTTACTCCTACCCTACTTCTGAAAAACTCCATTTCACTTGCTTGTAATCTGCTTACACCTCGTTTCTTCACTACCCATACTTCAGATGTGTAGGTCAGTATTGAGATGTAGCAACTTCTATACATTACTACTTTGCCTTTTTTTCTGGGACGTCTTCGATCCACACCAGGTTCCTAACACTTCACAGGAATGCTTTTGCCAGTCTGACACTTTCACTGATCTCGTCTCGTTTTTTCCATTTTTTTTATCAATCACAGTTCACAAGTACTTGACGCTTTCCACCTTCTTCACCCGTTCACCTCCCATCCTTACTCTACTTGTTGATCTTTCATTATAGTTATAACCAGCAACCCACCTTTGTTTAAATTAAATTTCACTCCATAATGTCGCAAAGCTTCTTCCAAAGCAACCAGCAGTTCCTAAATTTCCTCCTTCCTGTTTCCCCAGATCATCAAGTCGTCCACAAACACCATTGCTTTCTTCTTGCTGTTTCCAGTTTTTGTACCACCTCAGTTGAAACGTCCCCTTTGAACAATTATACATGACTGTGCTTAAACTGACATAAAATATTTTTAGCGCAACGCAATCTGACTTTCAAAATTCCCTACAAAAGAATGGCCCTGACTAACATTAAACTATACCTTTCACAAATCACTTACCTCACAAAAATCTTCGCTGCTCAAGCTACTGCAATACAGCGAGCGCCACTACTGCCAGCTAAATAAAAGATTCAAACTATGGAAGGCACTAACTACTGATAGGGATAGTTAGCAAATGAAAGATATTAATAGAGAACAAACAATGTATTTACCTTGATATCATCATATATAAATATAGCAGTTCATGACAAATTTCAAAACTCCGCCATCTCTCTCCCCACATCCACCACTGCTGGTGGCTCACCTCCAACTGCGCAACGCTACGTGCTGTTAACATCCAGCTGCCTAACACTACAATGGCGAGTATTACAACAACGCAAAGCAGACACAGACTGCCCACAGCACAACCAGTGATTTTCATACAGAGGTGGCGTTACCAATAAAAAAACCCAAACAGCCTACTTAACGTTGCCAACAAGAAAATATAAACAGCCTACTTACATAGCCCCCATGCTCCCCACAAAAAATTTTACAAATTTTTTTTTGGGCAGTGGCCAATAATGATTTGATAAAATTTTTCATAATTACAATAACAAAGAAATCAAATGCACACTCTTATTGATACTATGTTGGTCAAAAGCTCAAATTTTCTCACAGTCTATAAAGACAGTCCTGATCGTTCATCACAGTCAAACTGCCGTTTCTTTTCTCAAAGTCTGAGCAGTAAAAGACAATGCACACAGAAGTAGTGGATTTCCATGCCGTCTTGAAGAAGTAGTGTTGTCCTTCCAACGGAAAGATAGTGCTTACTCTTGACATGCTGACAGGTAATGGGCCACAACAGAGCAAACCCACAGCAGAGTCATTCGAAGTTTTGAAGAATATTGGTAGGTAGGTCATCACAGAGCAGACCCACTGGAGTCCTGGTAGAGATTGTGGTATTGGTGGGCCACCAGAGGTGCAGACCCACTGCAGTCCTTGTAGAAATAATGGCATGGTGGGTCATCAAAGATGCAGACCCACTGTAGTCCTTGTAGAGAAGGCCAGCAGCCATCTGTTGCGATTGTGCAGGTGCACATTCACCATCGAAGAGTCTTGCGGAGAATATAGCAAGTCCATAAACCACCCCTTGTGCACTCACAAAGTTTTTGGAATTGTCCTTAGAACCAGCAATGCTGTTATCCAGTCCCTTGCTGAATTATCAACACACGTGCAAACACTAACAGTCCCTACTTCTCACATATTGTCCATATACTATGACCAACAGAAACGTGTGCAGTGAAATGTAACTAACAAGTTAATAATATCATGAACTGGTGACAATTACAATTTTATAACATAAGAATACAATAACAAAGGTACAAAACACATCATTAAAAACATAACAATATAGATAACATTTGTAGTACAGGCTTTACAAAAGAATAGAAATAAACATATACATCAGTGTTACAGGAATTATGACATGAGTAAATACATAAAAGATCAGAATAACTTTTGAAACATCAACTTTACACATGAGCATTAAAACAAAACAGAATTAATAATGTCTAACATCTTTACAAAGTAAATAACATATTATTAACGCAAATTATATTTGAGGATAACAGTATTCCTCATCATAGTTCATGTAGCTGAGTATGAGAAAAATTCTACAACAAAAGTCTGATGAGGTAAACATATAAAGACAGGAAGAACATATATACAAGAGTACACAAACACATAGCAGAATAACACAAGAGGAAAGGGCAGGGTTTGTTTTCAGTGTAACATTTGGTACTGCAGTCCAACCTAAAACTTCATTCCATAGATCTTTCGTCTATGAAACGTCCCCTTTGAACAATTATACATGACTGTGCTTAAACTGACATAAAATATTTTTAGCGCAACGCAATCTGACTTCCAAAATTCCCTACAAAAGAATGGCCCTGACTAACATTAAACTATACCTTTCAAAAATCACTTACCTCACAAAAATCTTCGCTGCTCAAGCTACTGCAATACAGCGAGCGCCACTACTGCCAGCTAAATAAAAGATTCAAACTATGGAAGGCACTAACTACTGATAGGGATAGTTAGCAAATGAAAGATATTAATAGAGAACAAACAATGTATTTACCTTGATATCATCATATATAAATATAGCAGTTCATGACAAATTTCAAAACTCCGCCATCTCTCTCCCCACATCCACCACTGCTGGCGGCTCACCTCCAACTGCGCAACGCTACGCGCTGTTAACATCCAGCTGCCTAACACTACAATGGCGAGTATTACAACAATGCAAAGCAGACACAGACTGCCCACAGCACAACCAGTGATTTTCATACAGAGGTGGCGTTACCAATAAAAAAACCTAAACAGCCTACTTAACGTTGCCAACAAGAAAATATAAACAGCCTACTTACACAGTCACGATCTCATCCAAGACCACAATGAAGAGGAGAGGTGACAACGCATTTCCCCGCTTCACACCAATTGTTTGCTGGAACTAAACCATACATTCATTTCCCTCTTGTCACACAACTCAGACTTCCGTAGAACATCTCCTCCACTCTGCTTGATGTCTCTTTTGCCACTCCTTTCTTTTCTAGTGCTTCCCAGATCTTTCTTCTATATACGCTATCTAATGTCTTTCCATACCCTTTTTTGTATTGCAATGACATAAAGAAGAAAAGAAAAAAGCGGTTATACACCAAATGCTGCTACAATTGCCAGCTGCTAGGTGTTATATAGTAGCAATAGACCTATTTCGGCATTACCGACATCTTCAGGCTATCTGCAACCAAATAAACTTTGTTAAAAGTTGTAAGATTATTGAATGTTTACAAAATTGCAGAACAGTCACTGGAAGCAGTTACATCCATAAAATATCTGTGACTATGCATACCGAGCGATTTGAAGTGGCACGACCACACAGAATTAATTGCGACTGAAGCAGATGCAAAATTAAAATTCTTTGGAAGAATCCTCAGGAAATGAAGTTCATAAAAGAAATACTCGCGTTCGACCAATACCTGAATGTTGCTCATCAGTATGGGATTCATACCAGATAAGACTGATTGAAGAAATAGAGAAGATCCAAAAAAAGGACAACGCATACAATTACGGGTTCGTTTAGTAAGCGCGGAAGAGTATGAAGATGCTCAGCCAACTCCTGATACAGACGCTGCAGGCGTCATGTTTGCTCGTATCACAGTGACATCTGCATGATCCCTGATTACATTTTGACTGTTACGTAACAGTATCTATTATATTTTTAAAATCATTAACTAAATTTTGTTAATGCACTTTTTGAAATTGAAATTATTTAATCTGTTTTAGAGGCACGAAAAAGAAAGATGGCTTGCTCAAAGTTTCAATCAGTATCACTGGCTTTGGCCTGTGGATAGGTGGTCGATTTGATGGTGGTGACAGATTGATCAGCAACGTAGCTCGAGTTCTGCTTTTGGCTGAAGTTGGAGGATCGCGAATGTGTTTGCCAACTAAAGGTTGTGGTAACAGACTGATCAGAAGCGTAGCCTAATGACTACATTTGCGCCATGTTTAATGGGTCGCTTTTAGCCGTTTCCAGTTGTACCATTCTCATTTTAGTTGCTAAAATCCCCACAGTTAGAATCTATAGGCTAGTTTATGCAGCTGCCAGCGGGCACACGAGGATGCGCAGAGCTGAAATCGCGTTCAACTGGCGCATTCTCATCCTTCTTCTGACTACTTGGAGTTTAAACGGTGAGTAGCAGACAACCAGAAACTACCCAGAACAACTTTTCCGATTCTCCAAGGTACAAGATTCGCGCATGTGCATAGATGTCTCAGCAGGAGTCTGAGTAATCTCCACGTGTCCCATGTTTACGTTTCGTTATTTTGCTGTTTTATGTTTTTAATTCGTGCACATCTCCCATCTCAAATCAAAACAAAAGTGACTTGTGTGACTGGGAGCTAGCGACTGAAATATAATACATTCATATAATCACTCTTAACTAAAATAATATGTTAGTAGTTTCAGTATTCAAATTTTATTTTATCTCCACGTCTTTAGAAGCATTAATCGTTTTGAAAAACACTGAACTAATTTTTGTTGTCTTGATAAGGAAATCTGCCTTTTTTTAGTCAATATAAGCGAACTATTCTTTTCCCCAGACGCACTCAATTTATTTGAAACAAAGTTTTTCATTCCACACTATTGCCTAGTTTCCTCATATATACAGCATTAAATTATTACATACTATACCATAATAAAGAACAAAAACATGAGAGAATACGTCGACAAAACTGGCACACCGAAAACCACACCGAAGCTTAATACCACGTGCAGTTGGAGACAGAATTCAAGAGAGCCCTCGCCTCATGTTTACACTCACCTGCATAGATTTACTGTCTCGTACACAGCATAACATGTAAGGTCACAAAGTGCTGCCAATACATTGCCTACAAGCTTCAAGCCGAAAACATAGCCGAGCTTTCTCACACTGTTGCAGATTATGTGGGAGACTAAATTGCTGCTGACTAATTTATCTCTTATGACTGTCTCTCGTCTTCAATAAACAAACGAAAAAACGCTATTTAATATGCACTGTACTAAGACAAATGAATTAAAACTTACGAAAACGTCACAAAAAATCGTCTTTAATAAAACAAACTATCCCAATTTGTCATGAATTTGCCAGATAACATGCACTTTCGGTTTCGAAAAGGTCTCTGCCTACAATCAGTCCACAGTCATACTGAAACAGTGTTACAGGAAGAACTACCACGAAAGTATGCAAATGTAGCATAGCAGTAAAGGTAGGCTAGACACATAACGAAATCGAGATAACAAATCATTCAGTGCCACAGTTAAATCAATTCAATTAATGAAAACAGAAAAAGCAGGCATTAGTAAGTGTGCAATCCTGGAAGTTTTTCAGTTTTAGATCTAAAAGTTGCAGATCAAGGCAGCAACAAAAATTATGGAGGAGAAATTATCACAACATTTCTTCACTGAATGTCGTTCTACCTACTAGTGGGCCTTTCACAGAGAAAGTAAAAATCTTGTTCCCAGCGAGGTTATAGCGGAAAACCAATGCCGTCTTTCCCCTCGAATGACAAACATTGCACTGCTAATCTGCAGACGTCGTTTATCCAAGTAATGACTTAAGACAAAAATTTCACAACATATTTCCTAACCAAGCTACAGTTTCTGTTGGAATGACCGTCCTGGACTCAAAATCATAAATCCACTACCTCTATGTTATCCCTCAAGTGAGACTCATTCAGAATATTTAGTTTAAAGATAATAAAATAATGAGTAAATTTAGGAGGATAAACATTAACCACTCCAGGAAGTAAATAAATGTATACAAAGTTGCCAAGTATATTCCGATCGTTGCAAATTCTCCATTAGAATAGTGATGGGCGGAATACGTCTGCATAGCTCGTGTGTTGCTTGACTTGGTCAGCACTGGAGAAGCTGGTGCTTCAAACATGCGATGCCTCCGGCTGCTACTGCTTTGACAGGAGGCAAAAATACTTAGTATAGGCCAATAAGTTTAATTCACATTTCTGTAACTATGATTTGTGTCTTAATTACCGACTAAAAATCGAACATCATAAGAAGGAGAACGGGAAATTGTTTGAGCAGCTCTCCTCTTCAGTAGCTGGCGTAACTATTTTTGGCTTTCTGCCTTAAACGAACAGAAACTAAAAATTTCATTCAACGAAGTTATGAGTAAATAACATTCATTTTAATATTATAAACTTGAGAACAGATTTCCTTATAAACGCTTTCCTTGGCACCACCTCTATCACAAATAACAAAAATGAAAAGACAGCATAACACTGGTTACAAATGCGAATATACAGAAAGAAATATCGTTAGCTTCAAATAACATATAGTTTCAAAACAGGAAAGCAAAACGTGCAAGAAAATCTTTCGTAATGACCGAAAAGCAGGGCTCAAAAGTCACGAAGAAAATTATGCAAGTGAGTGATTCTAGTGCAAGTTCGATTTCGGCTTCTGATAACATGAAACGAGAAGCGATTGTGATGGGAATGTAAAACAAGGAACAAAACGTCCTGGCAGTAATATCTCGAATATGGCATTCTTAAGGAAAACTGCCTTTGGTTCTACAAAAACCGAAGGGACGAAAAGTATTGTCTACTCGTAGGAATTACTTTATAACTGCTGATGATGCTACGTTAATAAAAGCAAAAAACGTGCGATGGTTGAGATTTCCAATTTTCCGACAGCTTAAGACAGAAAGGAACCAAAGTTACAAGAACAGGTTCAGTAGGTGGGACGCGGGGCGGAATTTTTACGCATTACCTCATAGTTGACGCATTTTGCTAGTAGTTTATTTCCCAATTGCTTCACACTAACGACGCCTAGAGGCTATGACAACATTAATATGAGAATTATCGAAGGGTAATTGTTAAAACAGACTGCTATGTTAAATATGGAGGAACTTGCGGCCGGGTCCGAATCAGTGGACAACGTTAATTGTAATTTCATTTGATCTTGGAGGCTACTGGAGAGGCTTCAAAAGTTTTAAGATAATTCCTGCACACCTCAGCTTGACCCCTGACTACGTTCCTCATTGGCTCTTGCTTAACTAAAAAGTTAAGTGTCATATAAATAGGGCATAACTGGAAGGACAGATAGCTATGCTGACTAATTGTCAACATCAGTGAACTCCCCAACATCCGTGGAACTGAGATGTTAATTATTTTATTTTGAAGGCTACCAGTTTCGGCATTCCACTATGCCATCTGCAGGCCCCATATCCATCACTTCAAATGAAGTCTACATTCAAAGACCTGATAGCAACTGAGCACGTGCGTGTAATGAAGTCTTCAAATGAAGCACTAATGAAACTATTGAATTCACGACATCCAGGGTTTTATGGCACTATACGACATTACCGTTTATCTGGAGTGATGCATATGGGGCCTGAAGATGGTACAACGGAATGCCGAAACTGGTAGCCTTCAGAAAAAATATAATAACATCTCAGTTACACGGCTATTGGAGAGTATCACTGATATTAACAATTACTTAACCAGCCGATGTCCCCCGTCCATGATGGATCAACAGAAATATGATGACTGATTGAACATGGGTAAGGCAAAGAATATAGATAAAATGAGATTGATGACATAAATTAAACACTTCACGATGAAAACTAAATCATTGCTTTCGAAAGTATTCATGGTGATAAATTACCCCTCAGCAGCTAACAAACGCCAAATACGTGTCATTGTAGACTTCTTCGAGTCGTTTGAGACACTTTCTTTGATAATAACCCGAGTTTGTGGTTGGGAGTTCCTGTCAGGCGAGGATAAACAAGTCATCAGTTCTATACTACTATCATCTCTGTAACAGAAGGATTACGTTCTTATAAGTTCCAAATTCATACTACTGAACCAGAAAAACCCAACGCTTCCAGTCTCCACACAGCGTCGCAATTTATCGGAAAGGATGGCTAAAAAGAGGAACCCGTCATAAGTCTCTCTCTCACATAGCCAAATTATCGCTTGGTGAACGAAGGGTGAAAATAAAAGGACACCTATTTTGTCTTAGGTGGCAACACTCAGTAATTTCCAATTAAATGAGAAAGATTTGAAGCTACGTCATCAGTTCACGTGCGTGGCATTAAGCTCTCAAGCGAGTCTGTAGCGTAGTGGCTAAGAGCACAATTTCTTATTTTTGCTCTCCGTGTTCATGACCAATTGTATGTTGTTTTTTTTTTCTCTTGTCTTCACCCTAGAAGAATATGGCATCAAGGACATATCAACTATTTGTTCTGACAACGGAATAATTTAGCAAAAAAAAGGCATTCCAAATGTTGTTAAAGATAGATTACATCATTACAAGCCTTATATATCCTTGTACCGACGACGTGCTACAGCCACGGTAGACGTCAGATGATGAGTTGATCGTTTGGCAGACGTCAACAGTGTTCATGCGCTTGCTGACAGAAGTGCTACGACATACCTTCTCCCTGCTGCAGCACGGAGTTCCGTTAATTTAATAGTGTCGGTGTTTTTTGCTTTTCTTGTTCATTTGTTCACTTGGTTACCCAGCAAAAGACTTGAAAGCATACGCTTTTGTGTCACGTAGTATACCATTTTTTTCTAGTTGTCATTTTGAAGGTGAAGGCACACTGTTTAACGAAATGAAGTGTTACTCCAAGCCGCACATTCGTTCGCATCTAATGCTAGCTGCGACTAGAACACAATATCTAGTTCCCAAATCTAGCAACCTGCAGATCTGTGACAGTGGCGACCCTGTCGTGATCGCAGTTAGAGAAAATAAATCAGTAACACACAAGTATTGTGGCGAACGTCCGAGAATTGGAAATTAGTGGAATGATGGCACATCAGCAGCATCAAGACTCGTAGTGCGGCTACCCACGTTTCCGCCACACAGCCCGGCGCTACGTTTCTGCGCCAGACTGGCCACCGATTTCACTAAATTCGCGTTGGCAGTTAGTCAGGTGGACCACCGCTACGCAGTCGCGGTCCAAGACATCATAAATTCACCTCCGGGTATGGACTCGTATACATGGCTAACGGCCGACTTAATTCGAAGCGTGTCCACTTCGCAGGAGGAACCATCCCAGTACCTGTGTCATTTGAGAAGCTAGGTTGATTGTGTGCGCGGTGACTGATTCATTACTTTGTACATTGCGGAGCAGCCTCCTGCGAGCACAGGTGAAGGCCATTACAACATCACAAACGGACATGTCGCTCGACCCCGTAGAAGACCTGGCGGACGGGATTCAGAACGCAGTCCTATCGATCTCCTGTTCTGGAACTATGATAGCGCGTCGGTGGAAACACCAGTGGATTATGACAGTCTCATGAACAAGGTCGACGAGCTGAGTAAGCAGATGGGTGAACATCTCTGCGACCAGAGCGCTACTGGACGGTTACGTGGAAGATCGAGAAGTCGTTCCTCAGCGAAATCACCAGCTGCCGACGATTCAGCACGGAAAGACCTGTGTCGGTATCGCTAGAGGCTTGGAGACCAGGCACCCAGGTGTACCTCGCCATGGATCTACCTCAGTTGTAAACGACATGCGGAAGTAATTACACAAGGTAGCCAGTAGTCACCCTCGCGCCTTTTCACTGCAGACCGCAAGAAAGGACGCAAGTTTTTGGTACATTACAAACTAAGTAGTTTGCCACAGACCCAGTAACACAAATACCGACCAACCGTCTCGTTTTGTCTTTCTGCTGTTGATTATTCATCCACAGCGACGTATGGAACGCTGTACGCTGAGTTGGACCTGGTAGTAAGACGAACCTTGACGCTGAATTTCACCGTGGAGGATGTAACCGAATCTATAATCAGAGCGAGTTTTTAGCACATTATCGTTTGCTTCCGGACATCACCAACATTTGTCTAATAGACAACGTCAGGGGACTGTCTGCCGATGGATTCCGTCGTAACTCGGCAACACACAACGCCAAACTGCTGCAGTCGAAGGGTGATGGGACGTCGAATTATTAGAACAATTTCCTGGTATCACGAGGCCTCCTGGGGCTCCACATAAGGTATGTCACAACACACGATATGTCAACACTACCGCAGGCACGCTGACTTCATGCAGCCCCAGACGCTCAATTCCTGAACGATATGCCGTTGCCAAGGTAGAATCCCTTACCATGTTGAAGGAAGGCACCATTTGCTCGTCTACGCGACCTTGGTCGTCACTCTACACTAAGTACTAAACGTGGCGGGCATATGGTGATGACTGTGCCCTCATGCTAAGACAATACCGGATCGCTACCCTGTTCCTCTATTCAGGAATCATAGTTACGCATTATGTGGGTAAAGGTGTTCAGTATTCCGCAAAAGTGTTCAGTATTCCGCAAAAGCATACACGTAGATGCCTGTAGCGGAAAGAAATATTCCGAAAACAACTGTCACAATGCTGATTGGCCTATTACGAAACCAGTTTATGACGTTCGGATCGAGAAATGCTGCCCAGACGTGGCAAACCTTTATAGATTCAATTTTACAAGACTTGCACCATTGCTTAGTATATCTTGGTGATATGGTCATTTTTATCAGCATCCCCAGAGGAACACAAACAGCACCAGATTAAGGTATTCAAGCTCGTTGACAAGTACGGAGTGGAGTTGAACACCTCAAACATAGTTTTTGGTCAGGTAGAGATTATCTTTTAGGCCTTCTCACATCATCTGCCGGATCACTGCCGTTATAATGAAAGTCGAAGTTGTTTTAAGTTGAATAGGTTAATTGCCGTCTTTAACAGCTGTAATAAGTGACTTATTAAGACCAGATACCTTTCGCTTTATTTTCTACATCGATATCTATACTCTGCAAACCACTGAAAGTTTTATGGCAGAGGGTAGGTCCCATTGTTCCAGTTATTAGGGTTTCTTCCTGTTCGACTCACCTAGGGAGCGCTGGAAGAATGATTATTTGAATGCCTCCGTCCGTGCAGTAATTATTCTAATCGTATCTTCATGATCCCCATGTGAGCGATATGTAGGGGCTGCAGTATATTCCTAGAGAAATCATTTAAACCCGGATCTTGAAACTTTGTTAATAGACTTCCTCGGGGTCTTCCAGTTCATTGCCTTCGGTAGCTCTGTGACAGTCTCCCACAGTCTAAACAATCCTGTGGTCATTCGTGCTGTCCTTCTCTGTGTACGTTCAGTATCCCCTGTTAGCCTTATCTCGTACAGTTCCTACACACTTGATCAATTTTATAGAACCAATCGCACGAGTCATTTGTGCAATCCCTTTTCAGACTGATGGCACTTCCCCAGTATTCTACTAATAAAACGAAGTCTACCGCCTGCTTTACCCACAAATGAATCTATGTGATTATTCCATATCATATCTCTACAAAGCGTTACACCCAGGCATGATTGGCCGATTCCAACACAGACTCATTGCTATTATAGTCATAGGGCACAAGGTTTTTCCATTTTGTGAAGAGCAGAATTGTAGATTTCTGAACATTTAGAGGAAGTTGCCAATCTATGCACCACTCTGATATCTTATGAAGATCTGACTGGATATTTATGCAGTTTCTCTCAGACAGTATTTCATCATAGATAACTGAATCATTTGCAAAAAGCCTGATTTTACTATTACTATTGCTGCAAGATCATTAATATACAACATGACAAGCAAGTGTCCCAACACTCTTCCCTGCAGCAAACCCGAAGTTACTTCAACATTTGACCGTCCATCCAAGACGACACGTTGCGTCTTCCCTACCAAAACGTCCTCAATCCAGTCACAAATTTTACTTTATACCCCATATGATAGTACTTCTTACAATAAACATAATTGTAGTACTGAGCCAAATGCTTTTCGAAAATCAAGATATACAGCTCCTTCCTGATTGCCTTAATCAAAAGCTTTTAGTATGTCATGTTGGAAAAGTCGAGTTAGGTTTCACACGATCGATGTTATCGAAATCCATGCTGGTTGGTTATGAGAAGGTGTAACCTCCCCCTCACGTATCGACCTTAATGACAGTGAAAAATTAAACCGGGCGTACCTAATGGAAATTTGGGAAAAGCAATCGTCGGTAAAGAGGGAGGAAAGGGTTACATCTAAATGAAAGGAAAAATGAAAATGAAACTGGTGGAAATTAATTTTGAAAAGGGGTAAAGTTAATAAAGAAAGTAAATGTGCGGCCGTTATGTTAACAATTAACTAGCGGTAAATGGAAATGCCGTGTGGCTACGACCTCCCGTCGGGTAGACCGTTAGCCTGGTGCAAGTCTTTCGAGTTGACGCCACTTCGGCGACTTGCGTGTCAATGGGGATGAAATGATAATGAAAGAAACACAACACTCAGTCATCACGAGGCAGAGAAAATCCCTGGCCCCACCGGGAATCGAACCCGGGACCCCTTGTGCGGGAAGTGAGAACGCTACCGCAAGCCCACGAGATGTTGACAACTAGCGGTAATTAGATATTTGAGATTTGTGGGAAATTATGGTCGCCAGTCCTATGGACAATTACTATAGTAACTGAAAAAGAAAGGTTACTACACATATAATTAGCACTGGAAGCATGGCAACTGAAGGTTGACACCTGTAGTGTGAACACTGAAAGTTTGTCAGAAGTAATAAATTTCGCTACATGCTGACTTAATTTAACAAAAGAATTAATAAAACCAGAAAATTGAAAGTTAATTTAGTGACTGAAATTAATAGTGAGCTTTGTTTCTGAAGCACATCGAAATTCAATAAAATACGGTTAGTCTTGGGCTACCTCAACAATCATTTCAAACGCTACTTGAATCTACGCAATTTAGATATAAGAGATTTAACTTTGAACTTGAATTAAATGATTCTGAACAATTAACAATAGTAAAATTTAGTACGTACCAAGCTGAGCTCCAGTCACAGGTAAGCTAAAATACGGTAACAAAACTCGCACTCTTAATTTGTGCTTGTGTAATCTAAATATTGTAGCCAGCTATGAATACCTTAACTGAACTTTGAAATTAAAACAGTGAAATCGAATGATATTACTTTAACGCTGGCGTTTGAATTTCAACGACACTCGGGTTCATTCCGGAAAAGGAAGGGACTCTGCTTGGTAATGCAATTCGGACAATGAGCAACAAAGGTTCATGCTACGTTGCTGTAATTTAGTGAGAAAAATTTAACAGTTTGAAAAGCTGAGGTCTGCCATACAGTTCTAAAACTTTATGTGCTACCAGTCTTCCTTGTTGGTTGATTGAAGGTTTGAAGTCGTCGATCGAGGAGGTGGCGACAGTCACTCATTGTCGGTCGTCGCTGTTGCAGAAGCTGCATGTTGGCGCGCCTTCTTCTCGACACGGTCTCCAGCCGAAACGGGCTCTTGATGTGTGCCAGCTAACGCTTCCCGTCCGCGACACCATGTCAGAAACTAACATAGCAAGTCGAGCGCAATTACATGCTGCCAAACCCTGAAAGCGCGGAAAATCGCGGGAGCGTCATACAACACACCTGCTTCACTGCCCTCCTCCAGCCAGACTCCCTCTGCTCGCGCTCCACGCGGCCGAGTTCACACTACCAAAGATCCTAAACACTTTGGTTCTCCACACGACCTATCGATGTAATCGTTTGATACCATAGTTTTCCCTAGGCAATACCCAGCATAAAAATACAACTAGTATTTACAAAACAAACCAATTATACATCGACACTGATGCATAAACATACATATACAAATAGTAAAACAATTACAATATATAAAGGACTAGAAATGTCATATATTCAGCTAACAAAATAAGGAAAAAATTTATAGTACAACAGATGGAAATAGGAGGATATCCATTTCCGGCGTTACACGTGCCCCACATTGTCTGAGGATGTTCGTGTAACCTAAACAGACACAGAAAATGCCCCCCCCCCCCCAAAAAAAAGCGGAAATGCATATGCTCAAAACATCAAAAAAAATTAGCATTAGGCTGATTAACCATAAACCAATTTTTAGACCATAATAATTGAGTGGAGACACTCCTAATCTTATTCCACTCTGTCATCTTACACAAAAGAAAACAGGTTGATAACATATTAAAATTCATAGAAAACATAGAAAATGGTTTAGCTATTCTAAAATCATCAAAATTCCTAACAGTATCAAGAAATGGAATACTATTTACAAAATTAATCAGAGTACATGGTCATAAAAACAGGTAGATCAAAATACGCAAATTAATAATTAATTACATAGAATACACATTTTTATATAACCTTTTCATAATTAATATTCTCGTCATGAGAGTCCACTTAACGCTAAACAAGAAAATAATATACAGCAGACCGACAAAAACATAAATATTCACAACAGAATTCTTTCACATAGGCTGTCCGGGAAGAAAAACAACTCCGCCTTCCGTACCCGCAAGTACAGAGAATGCCGACAGCGGCACAAGAGCCGACAGCGGCTCTGCCTCGCCAGTGTTGTTGCGCCCGTCTGTGCGGCACGCTTGATCTCACTCGCCTGTGTAACGGCATTTTTAGAACGTCCGTTTCACTGAGTTCTTTCGGAAAAACTCACTCCCGAGTAATCTCAAGGAGTCCATTAATACTATCACAATGGATAACTCAACACTGTCCATCATCACAAGCATGTACTAACCTGAAACTTAAAACAGCGTCTAAGTACATCGGCAATCACTAGTAAAACACTCATTCATGAAATCTTACAGCTATTTACAAAATCATATTTACATTCCTTAATCTACTGTGACTCAGCTGAAAACTTAAACTAACAGCTTAGATTTTTCAGTTGATTACTAATCAGTTACTCTTAAATCATTTAATCAAAATAAATTACTTATTAATGACAACTTCTTTAACGACCTCTAGGTCAGGCAAAAGCATCACAACATGGCACATCCTTAAATCTTACACTCTATATTTACATACTGTACAAATTACCCTTTCTGTGGTATTAATCAATCCTTGGTTGGTGCAATTTCATGTCTACAATGTTAAGCTAATAGCTTTCCAGAGCTTGGATACTCTAAGCAATAAGCACTTGTGTGAGGTATACCAATGACTTTATATGGTCCATTATAAACAAACTTAAATTTAGAGGTTTCATTGTCTATCTCGCTCGATTTCTCATGAGTTTTCACAAGTACTAAGTCTCCGATTGCAAACTTAGCAAAAGGCGCTTTAGCGTCATGACGACGCATGCGAGCATCGGCTTGTAGCTTCATTATTTCTCGCAAACGATCTTTTTTCACACCAATACGAATGTCAATCCGTGGAGGGAAATTGATTATCTCTTTCAATTCACCTTCTACACTATTGTCAATGCCGAGATTCCTCACGTTACAGTGGTTCAAACTCATACCTACGTCAATGGCATCCGGCCAGTTAACAATGTGTATAGGCTGGTATTGCCTATGCACACCATCTCCTGCCTCTTCAAAATTAACTAGTATTGTTTTATCTTGTGACGTACATGTCAAAGTTTTGCTTTCGCAATTAATCACAGCACGGTACTTTAGTAGCCAATCTAACCCGATAATTACTTCCGTAGTTAAGTCTGGAATGACGACAAACTCTTGTTCAAATCGTGCCCCACATATCTCGAAGTTAACAAAAATTTTTTTTTGTGACCGGTTTACTGGTCTTCCCAGTAGCACCGATAATTTTCACTCCTGTTACTGGTATAACTACAATACCAGGTCTGTCTTTCAGTAACTGAAATATTTTCCCAGATACAGCACTCAATTCTGCACCGGTGTCAACCAACACGTTTAGTTGTAGGTCGTGCATATTAGCAGACACTACTATCTGTCTACACTTCTCCTCGACTGTTTCTTTATTTTCCCACAGTAAATCCTCGTCTATATCCAGGTCATTCCAGAAAAAACCATCTGGCTTTGATCTTAAATCCGGCTTATCTGGCGGCGTTTTCAGCCTCTGTTCACATACAGTTTTAATTTCAACACGTTTGTCCTGAGGCTTAGTCTGTAGCTCAGCCTCGAATACCGAAACCTTTTCCTGTAACTCGTCAACTAGTGAGTGTTGCTTTGCTATCAGTTCACTAATTGCCACCTTCGTTGATTCCTCTTTGGTCAGATTGATCTCATTTGCCAATCTACCTGGAGGAATGGGCCCAGTAGTATCTGCAATTACTTCCTCTGGATCTGCGCAACCCACACTGCTACCGTCTGACCGTATAACGTCAGATCTAACCTCATACACGCTGTAATCTACGTGCTTTTCTACCAATCGTGTCCGGCTATCACTAAAATTCTCGTAATCTTTCTCCTCAATATTTTCGCAATGTTTAAACTGGAGTTTCGCGTCGGATGGGTCGGCCACTTCTAACACTATAACTTTCGGTAAAGTCTGCAGGTCAGGGCCAGAACTTTCCATTACTACTTCAACATCCAACTCTTGCGGTATGAAACATGACAAATCTTGCTCGTGCTCCACATTAACATCAACTATTTCTAGTAAAGTCTGCCGGTTACGGCCAGAACTTTCTATCATTTCACAAACACTATCTTCCTGCAGGACGAGATGCGGAAAATCCTACACGCGCTCCCCATTAATACTCCTCCCATACAGGCCCCTATAATCTCTTAGTTCGTCGTATAGGCGACCGAACTGCCTTAACCAGACCTCATCCCTCTCTGCATCCCCTCGCTCGATGACGGACGTGTTATCCGGCATCTGATCTTCTCTCAACATTTGCGAATCATTCTTAAACTCAATCTCCAGTTCCACTGTAGGTGTTACAGCTGCCACTTTATAATCGATTTCCGGAACACTGCTTAAATTGTTCTCACTGACAGTGAATGTATTTTCTGCTGCCGTGTCTACAGCTGATCTACTACTTGTGGGAGCACTCCTTTCTCCTTACACTGGTACACTCTCCCGCCGTTGATTATTCCATACGGAATTTTCATAACGACGACACCTCAGTTTTCTACTGTTATTGGGCCGCCAAAATTTCTCCACGCCCGGTCGGCACCTCACCGGCGCGGCTAATGGTTTCCCTGTCTCGTCCCAGCAGATACCCTCCGGGGTGCTGCTGAGGCGGCTGATCACACCCTCTGGCGTTATTACTATTCTGCGAAGCCCGTATCACGCTAGTATGATACTGGTTTCCGTCATTCCTGTTATTATTTGCGTTGTACCGATTGTCATTACGGCCCGAACCACTATTGTTATTGCTGCCAAGATTGCAGTATGCATTATTCCCATAGTTATCATTGTTGTGGTTGATGTGGTACCCGTTGTTGTTACCACGGCCTCTACCACTGTCGCGATTATTGCGCCAATTGTCCTCGTCCTCAACTCTTTCCAGGAAATCATTGATTGTCCTGTAATTGCTTCCTACGTAGCGTTTTGTATCATCTGGAAGCTTCTTGTAGAGTTCCCAGACTATTTCGGATTCCGTGCGGCGATCACGCAAATATTCCAACTTGCGGATCCAGCCCTCACAAAACTCCTTCATCGAGCCGCGCGAATTCGCATCTAAATGCCTCGATACGACAAAATCGCGCCAGACACTTTATTGTTTTTGCTCTGACCAGTATTCAGACAGAAACAAATTTTTAAACTCGTCAAAAGTCAGGTTCGTAATGTTGAGGTTTAAGCCCAACGCTTGGTATCACCAGCCAACACATTAACAACCACATTAATTTTTCTCTCATTAGTCCATGATCTGGGTAAAACTCTTTCACAATTTTTAATGAAATCCGTTGCGTGTATACCGCCTTTTTTCAAGGGGTCGAACCGCTCTCTTTCGTCAACAATTCCGAACTATGTGCACAGATTGGCACATAGCTCCGTTTTTCATCAAGTTTCTTTTCTAATTCCGACACTCTCGTAATTACTTGGCAAGTGGTTGACACAAGCGTTTCTACTTCCCTTTTTTTCTCTTCGCAGGTATTAGCCTCCTTCCTCACTTTAGGAACTACTTCGGATACTAAAGCCTTTAAAGTTTCAACCTTCTGTTGATCCTCTTTTTTCACTAATTGAATTTGTTCCGTCACCTTATTCTCGATGATCAGAGCAACTGTTTCTCCTACACATTTCTCGATTCTGCTAATTTCGGAATCAAAACGAGGATTTATGCTCGCAATTTCCGCCTGAACTCCTATCATTTCCTGTTTATCATTACCGATTTCAGTATTAATCATAACAATATCTTCTTTGATTTTATCAACTTTTGTGTTAACAACTCCACCATTGTTTTTAACAACATTAATAGCTTTGCTCTGGTTGTCTAGCTTCCTGGCAATTTTTTCAGACTGAGCTTTCTTTTCTGCCGATTGACACTTGATTTCATTAATCAAAACATTCAATAAATCAGTTAAATTCCCGGAAACTACCGGTTTTACTTCCGTAGCTGGTTGCTCTATATATGTTCCCCCGTATTCGTCATCAAGGGGTACGGATTTGGTTTTCGCTTCCGATTCAGAAACATGTTTTAAAGATTGGAATTCCATTTCTGCTCTTTGTTGCGTTTCGGTGGTCGCGTCTTTCATGCTAGCCGCCGCGGTGCGTGTTTCCCACTGTTCGACCGATTGTTCCGTATCCAAGTCTTCCAAATTTCGTTAATTGTTGCCTTCACTCATTTTAATAATTTTCAATATAAATGCCAAATCAAAAATATAATTAGGATTACTCCCACTACTTATTCTCGCTGACGTAACGGCCTGTTCGTAACCAGTACTTTGTTACGAGATTTGCACAATGCAAAATTCGTGTCCAGAACAACCTCAAATCTGAAGATTGTCCTGTCACCAGGTCACCATGAGTAACCTCCCTCTCACTTATCGACCTTAATGACAGTGAAAAATTAAACCACATGTATCTAATGGAAATTTGGGAAAAGCAATCGTCACCGAAGTTAATCTGTCGGTAAAGAGGGAGGAATGGGTTACATCTAAATAAAAGGAAAAATGCAAATGAAACTGGTCGAAATTAATTTTGAAAAGGGGTAAAGTTAATAAACAAAGTAAATGTGCGGCCGTTATGTTAACAATTAACTAGTGGAAATTAGATATTTCAGATTTGGGGGAAATTGCGGTCGCCAGTCCTATGGACAATTACTATAGTAACTGAAAAAGAAAGGTTACTACACATATAATTAGCACTAGAAGCGTGGCAACTGAAGGTTGACACCTGTAGTATAAACACTGAAAGTTTGTCAGAAGTAATAAATTTCGCTACATGCTGACTTAATTTAACAAAAGAATTAATAAAACCAGAAAATTGAAAGTTAATTTAGTGACTGAAATTAATAGTGAGCTTTGTTTCTGAAGCACATCGAAATTCAGTAAAATACGGTTAGTCTTGAGCTACCTCAACAATCATTTCAAAAGCTACTTGAATCTACGCAATTTAGAAATAAGAGATTTAACTTTGAACTTGAATTAAATGATTCTGAACAATTAACAACAGTAAAATTTAGTACGTACCAAGCTGAGCTCCAGTCACAGGTAAGCTAAAATACGGTAACAAAACTCGCACTCTTAATTTGTGCTTGTGTAATCTAAATATTGTAGCCAGCTATGAATACCTTAACTGAACTTTGAAATTAAAACAGTGAAATCGAATGATATTACTTTAACGCTGGCGTTTGAATTTCAACGACACTCGGGTTCATTCCGGAAAAGGAAGGGACTCTGCTTGGTAATGCAATTCGGACAATGAGCAACAAAGGTTCATGCTACGTTGCTGTAATTTAGTGAGAAAAATTTAACAGTTTGAAAAGCTGAGGTCTGCCATACAGTTCTAAAACTTTATGTGCTACCAGTCTTCCTTGTTGGTTGATTGAAGGTTTGAAGTCGTCGATCGAGGAGGTGGCGACAGTCACTCATTGTCGGTCGTCGCTGTTGCAGAAGCTGCATGTTGGCGCGCCTTCTTCTCGACACGGTCTCCAGCCGAAACGGGCTCTTGATGTGTGCCAGCTATATATATATACATCGCTACGTTTTGTTGTTATGTAGTGATCTCCGCTTCATGGTCAACCATTCGTTCAAACATGAGCCAGAGATCCTCTGCATGCTCCTGTTATCTAGTTTACTGAAAATATATATATATAAAACCTTTCGGCTTGTTTTAGGTGTTCTTTGTACTTTGGTAATCATTGTTGCCACAACTGAGTCCTGGTCACTGATACTAGATTTGTTTGGACATCCTCAAAGAGGTCACTCTATTTGTTGCGATTATATCCAATATATTTATATTATGAATGGGGTCCCTAAGTATGTTCTAGGTAGTTTTCAGAAAAGGCATGTAGTAAAAATTCACAGGATGCCGTATCACGCCCACCACTAACAAAACTGTAATTTTCCCAAATAATTGTTGGATGATTAAAGTCTCCACCAATGATTACAGTACGATCGGGGAACCTATGTACGAGTGAACTGAGGTTTTCTCTAAAATTTTCGGTTACATCAGAAGATGAATATGGTGGGTGACAGAAGGATCCAATTATCATTTTATGCCCATCCCTGATACTGAGTCTTCCCTAAACAATCTCACATGCAGCTTCAATTTCTACCTCTGTGGATTTGAGTTTATTGTCTACTGCGACAAATACAGTACCTGCCTTTCCTCTTTGGCTATCCTTTCGACGTATACTTAAATTGTCTCAAATAATTTCACTGCTGTCAACTTCAGGTTTCAACCACATTCTGTAGCTAGTATTATGTGAACTTCACTGCGTCTCATGAGCGCTTCACACTTTGGCACAACGTTGCGGATTCTTTGGCAGTTTACTGTTAGGCTTTTAATACTCTCACCTGCAGGAGGTATTTCTTTCGATCTTACATTGATACTTCCTATCTTCCTACAGCTTTGGTTGGAGAGTCGCCTAATGTAAAAAAAAAAAACAAAAAAAAAACCTTATGTACATCCCACACATGGTCAGCTACCTGATCCATTTAGGGGCTCTCTATAGCGCAAGACCAGAAAGTCGCAGTCTAGTTTGTCACAAAATTTCCGAAGCCTCAGGTTCAGTCTATATTTTAAAGCATCTTCGCTGGTCGCTGTAACAGTGTCACTTTTTCCCTTACAATTTTGTTTCTTATGATCATGAACAGTTTTCATGCTTTACTTACTACTAAAACCAGCTTTTATTCTTTTCGTTACTCTTCATTTTTTGTTGTTCACTGCATTCTTCATCGCCTTCCACGTATATGTGTTGAATTCTTGTACGGAGCACTTTCACTGCGCTTAATAAATTAACATTTCCGTGTAGGGAAGTATCACTGTCCTCTCGCAATTTCGTGAGTTTTGTTTTGCTCTTGCAGGATACGTTCATATTCTGTTTGTTATGGTAGTCGTGGAATCCGACTAGAGACAGAGAGAGAGAGAGAGAGAGAGAGAGAGAGAGAGAGAGAGAGAGAGAGAGCGACAGCTGCATCATCTACCCATCTAATCTACAGCATTCTTCTATAGCAAAAGTATTCGAAGCTTCTATTCTCTTCTTGTCCAAACTGCTTATCGTCCACGTTTCATTTTCATACATGGCTACACTACAAACAAATACTTTCAGAAAAGGCTTCCTAACACTTAAATCTTTACTAGATGTTAACAACTTTCTCTTCTTCAGAAATGCTTTTCTTGCCATTATCCTCCATCATTCGACTATCATCAGTTATTTTGCTTCCCCAAATAGCGAAACCCAGCTACCACATTAAATGTCTCGTTTCCTAATCGAATTTCCTCAGCATCACCTAATTTAATTCGAGTACATTCCATCATCCTTGTTTTGATTTTGTTGATGTTCATCTTAGATCCTCCTTCCAAGACATTGTCCATTAGATTCAACTGCTCTTCCGAGTCCATTGTTGTCTCTGACAGAATTAAAATGTTATCGGCAAACCTCAAAGTTTTTATTTCTTCTCCCTTGACTTTAATTCTTACTACAATTTTTTTTCTTTCCTTTACTGGTTGCTAAATATACAAACTGGATAACATCAGGGATAGGCTACAGCCCTTTCTCACCACCTTCTGAACCACTGCTTCCCTTTCATGCCCTTCGACTCATACAGCTGCCATCTGGTTTCTGTACAGATTGTAAATACCCTTTCGCTCCCTGTAGTTCACTCCTGCCACCTTCAGAATTTGTAAGATGTTAGTCAACATCGTTAAACGCTTTCTCTAAGTCTGCAAATGCAATAAACGTGCGTTTGCCTTTCCTTAAACTATCTTCTATGAGAAGTCGTAGGCCCAGTATTTTCTCCCGTCTTCCTACGTTTCTACAGAAGCCAAACTGATCTTACCCAAGGTCAGCTTCAGCAGTTTTTACATTCTTCTGTAAGGAATTCGTGTTAGTATTTTACAAATACGACTTATTACACCGGTAGTTCGGTAATTTTCACACATATCCGCACCTGCTTTCTTTAGAATTGGAATTATTGTATTCTTCTTGAAGTCTGAGGATGTTTCGACTGTATCATCGATATTTCTTACCAGATGGAAGAGTTTTGACGAGGCTGGCTCTCCCAAGGATATCAATAATTCTAACGGAATGTTGTCCAAACCCAGAGCCTTGTTTCACTTAGGTCTTTCACTGCTCTGTCAAATTCTGCATGCAGTATCATTTCTTCCATCGCATCTTCATCCACGTCCTCTTCCATTTCCATAGTATTCCCCTCAAGCACATCTCCCTTGAATAGACCCTCTGCACACTCCTTCCGTCTTTCTGCTTTCCCCTCTTTGCTTAGGACTTGTTTTTCATTTGACCTCTGACATTCATACAAATTGTTCTCATTTCTCCAAAAGTCCATTTAATTTTCCTGTAGGTAGCATCTATCTTTCCCCTAGTGATATCCCTGTACGGTATGCTTCTAAAACCTTACATTTGTTCTCTAGCCGTTACCTCTTAACCTTTTTGCACATCCTGTCGACCTCATTTTTTAGACGATTGTAGTCCGTTTACCCTGCTTCATTTACTGCATTTTCGTATTTTCTCCTTTTATCAATTAAGTTCAATATCTCTTGTGCTACTCATGGATATCTACTAGCCCTCGTCTTTTTACATACTTGATCCTCTGCTGCCTTTATTATTTCATATCTTGCGGCTAACCATTCTTCTTGTACGACATTCCTTTTCCTATTCTCGTCAGTTGTTCCCTAATACACCCTCTGAAACTCTCTACAACCTCTGGTTCTTTCAGTTTATCCAGGTCCCATCCCCTTAAATTCCTACATTTTTGCAGTTTCTTCAGTTTTAATCTCTAGTTCAAGACCAATAAATTGTGGTCAGAGTCCACACCTGCCCCTTGAAATGTTTTACAATTTAAAACCTAGTTTCTAAATCTCTTTCTCACCATTATACTAGTTTCTAAATCTCTGTCTTACATTATACAATCAGTCTGAAACCTTCTGGCATCTCCAAGTCTCTTCCACATACACAATTGTGTTAAATAGTTCTTAAACCAAGTATGATTAAATTATGTTCTGTGCAAATTTCTATCAGCTGGCATCCTTTTTCGTTCCTTTCCCCCAGTCCATATTCACCTACTTTTTTTCCTTGTCTTTCTTTCCCTACTATCGAATTCCAGGAACGACTACTATTCAATTTTCGTCTCCCCTAGTTATCTGAATAATCTCTTTTATGACATCATACATTTCTTCAATTTCTTCATCATCTGTGAAGCAAGTTCCTGTATAAACTTTTGCTTCTGTTGCGGTTGTGGGCCTTGTATCTATCTCATATACAATAATGCAATTATTGTGCCTTTCGTAATAGCTTATCCAAGTCACTACTTTTTTATTGATTTTAAACCTACTCCTGCATTCCTCCTATTTGATTTTGTACCACACATATGTCTGGCCTCTCTGGCCATAACAGTTCAATCCACAGTACAGCTGTCTATCTCACTGAGACACTCAAGCCTCCCCACCAATGGCACCAATGGCAAGGGGGAGTATTCTTTGCTATCTGAATAATTATGTCTAATACTTTAATACAGTTATGTTTGTAAATGTTACTGTGTTTAATTTGTGGGCCATACATCTGAGGGCAGATTCTTTTTGGGCCTGAGGATGGTTTGATGACTGATGTAATATTGTTCCTGTTAAGGTGTCTTTCCTGTGAATGCTGAATGTGTATTGGTTATTTTTCTTTGTGATAGATGTATCTAGGAAATTTATATGGCGTGTTTGATCTGTCTCTAAGCTGAACTTTATCTATTGTGTAATGTGTTTATCTGTGCATATTGTTGTTCTATTTTATTTTCTGATTTATCTACTAAGCAGAGGATGTCATCCATGTATCTCAACCTACAGAGCATATCCCTGTTAGTATTTTCTGGAAAATTCTTTGTTCTATTTCGTTCATGAAAATATTTATTAACTTTATTGAACTTGGGAATCACATTGACAATCCCTCTTGTAGTTAGAATTCATTGTTGAATTCAAAGCAATTTTGGTTGGTAATGACACATACCTTTTTGGACAGGATAAAGTTTAATTAATTTGGAAAATACATCAGCCATGGGGAATATAAAACAATGACCACCTTTCTTTTAGGTAAAGAACCATAAAATTCTACAGCCTCTAAATTTAATGGCATATCTGGAATTATATTCTGCATTTCCACCTGATATGTTCTGTTACTTAATTTTACTTTGACATTTGCAACATGTTGATATTTCGTTCCTCACCTTTTCACCATGATATAAAAGTAGATGTTTTCTTGTAACTTTTGTACGCGTTTCTGTAGCCCACAGTGACTATAACTTTAATGGGTGTACTTTATTAACTTGTTTGCCTCACACTCTGGCCAACACAGTTTCCAATTGTCAGAGTCCCATTCTGTTCTACTAAAGAGTGTTCCCTTATAGCATTTGTCAAGTTTATCATCCCTCTTTTGCCAAAGCAGTCCTTAACCAATTTCCAATTAGGATCGTTATTTTGTCCCCTCCTTGTGTTATTGCAAAGTGTCCTTATGAGCTTTTCATCTTTGATCAAGAGGAAGAAAAAGCATTTACAATCCAAGATTTCCTTATCTCCTCCTACTGGTAACCTGGATAAAGCACCAGCTACTATATTTTCTGACTCCTTAATATACTAAATTTCATAATCAAAATGTTGCATAAACATTGGCCACCTGGTTAATCCATTATGATATAGTCCACACTCCTGTAAATAACTTAAAGCTTTGTGGTCTGAATACAATTTTCTCTTATGTCCTAACAGTTATGTATTAAAATTTGTAAACGCTCAATATACGACGAGTAACTGTTTTTCTGTAACTGTGCAAGTTCTCTCATGTTTAAGTAACATTCTACTGGCAAATGCAACAGCACAATGAATATTTTTTCCATTCACAACTTTCTCTTGAAATAGTTCTGCTCCTAACCCATAATCACTACTATCTGTGTGAAGACAAAATGGTAAATTAAAGTCTGGTCTGTGCAAAAGACTGTTTTTACAAAGTTCATTCTTAACTTCATCAAATGCTTTCTGACACTCTTTGGACCAATTCCACATAGTATTTTTTCTAAGTACGTTGCTTAAACACGTTACATTAAGGCATTGTCCATTTATATATTTTCAATAGAATCCACAGATTCCATAGAGAGATTTCAATTGTTTGCTGTTTCTAGGAGATGAAAAGTTCATGATTGATTTTATTTTCTCAGGGTCTGCACTTATCCCTCCCTTAGTAATGGCATGACCTAAAAATTTGAGTTCTGACACACCAAATTTACATTTTTCTAGTTTAAGGTCATTTCTCCTCTTCTGAGTTTCTCACACACCTTTTTCAACAACTTCAAATTATACTCCCAACTTTGATTTGACACTAATATATCATCTACATAAATGGTTAATTCTGACACAACTTTTTTGCCAATTACATAGTGTAGAGCTTTTATAAATTCTGCAACTGATGAGTTTAATCTGAAAGGCACTACGCAATATTGGTAACATCTCCCATTGTATAAGAAAGCAGTGTACTTTCTAGAAATAATTACGAGAGATACTTGATGAAAACCTGAAGTTACGTAAAGGCTTGACATAATTTGGATATTTTTAAATTTATATAACAGCTCGTTGATGTTCTCTGGGTGGTCAGTTTAACTGTCTGGAATCTAGTACTAATCTTACTTGTCCATTAGATTTATCTACAAAGACCAAGGTGTTATTATAATGGCTTATATTTCTCTCAATGATTTCACACACTTCCATCTTTTGTAATTCTTTCTCCACTGCTACCCTTTTTGAGATTGAAATAATGTATAGTTTCGTAAAGAAAGGTTCATGTGCCTTCAACTGCAAAGTACATGGGTATCCAAATACTTTACCTGGTATGTTGCTAAATACATCACTATATTCCCACAAAAATAATTTCAAATCTTGTTTTTGGTTCTCAGTTAGTTCTCTAGCTTCGGCTACTTTTTTACCAAGTTTTCAAACTCTATCTCATCAGTATCAAAATCTGTGAAGTAACTAACTTTCAATGTACTTAACTTCTTTTGTAAATTCAATACTGTTCACATTCTTATTCATACACGGCACATTTGACATAAGAAGTTTTGTAACAATGACTTCACCACTTGGCTGAGTCATCATCAATTACTGTCCTACCCAATCAAATGGTGCAATTACTTTTGTTATCCAAGACATGCCTAGGATAAAATCCTCTTTGAGATCAGGATTAACAAGACATCCAAGTGTCTATGATACTCCTTCAATTTCAAAAGTAATAAAAGCCTGACTCCTTACTGATTTACAGTGACTCTCAGCAGCACCTCTTCTTTTAATTCCTAGTACAGTTAACCCAACATAATCCTTATTAGTTTTCAGTTTTTACTTAATGATTCTGATATCACAGACACTTGACTTCCTGTGCCCACTATACAGTTTCCTTTCCATGATCCTATCTGTACATCAATAAATGGACTGGTTAAATCAAAGTCAAAATTTTTATTAATATTCTCATGTAATAAGTCATCCTCGATTTCACTAAATCTAGTGTCCTTACCTGTATCATTACTACCATAGTTATAAGCTTTTATTACCCTAATTACATTTTTTTGGCCTGATTACCATTCCTAATATTTCATTAATCCAACTACATTCATCTGTGCTATTGTGTGTCTCTCCTTTATATTTATCTCTTAACAATTGTGCCATGGGGTACTTAATCCTATGCCACCATACTGGACACAAAGTTTCACAGATATCAAGTGTTACCTTTCTGAAATTTCTATCATTTTTAATGTCACTACTGTAATCCATAAATTAAACAAGAATTGTTCACTATCTGACATTTCATCATCTACTTCCCTGATGATAAGATTACTTCCTGTCAATTCCCTCTCATTGTTTTTGTTCCATGTATCAATATCAAATAGCTCATTGACTAAAATTCTGGCATTCCTTATCATTCAAATTGTCAACTGTGTTCATGTGTACCTCGCTAACTTCATTACTATCCTCTTTTATATTAGTAATCCCTAAAGCATCCAACTCCTCAGTTACACCAATGAAACATCTTTCTTCACTACTTCCTCAATCTCCTTTTCTTCCCAATCAACATCACAAACATTAACCTCTTGATCCTCTGCACCCTTACCTTCAGTATACACATACACATATAAATCATCTTTACTAGTTGCAACTTTCATTCCTAGCCCACCAACTCTTCCTTAAGTTATCTAATTCGTAACACACTTTGATCATTTGAACAACTATTTTCCAGCAAGGTGTCCCTCTCAACCTACTCATAGAATAAATCTAAGTTAATTCTTCTTCACAGTCCTCTATGCAACGAGTGTCTTCAAATAACTTACCTTTTGTTTCTGGTTTATTTGTTACGACATATATTATTTGTAACAGATACCACATTAATGGGATAACACTTCTATTTAAAATAATTACTCATTATGTCATTGGTATTTTCTGTTTAGTTTGACAGTTTGGGTTGGCCCTTTCCATAAGTAGCTCCTACCTTGCAGACTGCCAATGGATCCCTATTCAGTTTTTTAACTCCTGTATAGTTTCCTGTTCAGTTCTCCCCGTACCATTAGGACTATGCCACTCCTTTGGTTTATTTCCAAAGTGCTTGTTACCAAATTGATTATGATTATTTCCATATTGACCATTGTGATGGAAATTATTTCCTTGTGATCCCGTGAAGTTGTACTGGTGATACTTATGATGAGAATCGTTACTTCCAAAACTGTGAGGTCCCTTTTTATCATGTTGTGTGTTTCCCCAATTTGTGTGTCCTGTTTTTTGAAAATAGTTTTGACTATGGTGTGGTGGATTTCCCATTTTCTCAATAATTCTGTCTAGTTTGTCTACATACTTCATGAACTGATCCAATGTGTCATCAGATACATAAGCTAACTTCTGCTGTAGTTCATATGGTAGCCTTCTTTTTAATGCAACTGTTTGAGTGAGTTCATCAGAAGGTTTGCTTAGGTGAGTGAGTTTCCTTCGCAAAATTGCTTGCTGTTACCAAACTCATCTTTATCAACAGGTCCATTCAAGAATTTGCGTTTTATTCTAGCTTCTTCTGTCCCTGACCGGAATTTACTTAAGAACACCTCTTCAACTCTGCAAAAGTCATTTCCCCAATACAATAATGATTAGTCCATGACAATGCTTCACCTTCTAGGAATCTTTCACAGATTTAATTTTCAAATTATCTTTCATATTTTCAAAAAAATTATCTTTGCAGTGCTGCAGGAAATTATCGGATACATACTGCTCTTATCTGACAATTTTTTTACTGGAATGTTGCACCACATAGTGCCAATATTGTTCACCAAACTGTTGATGACCATGTTGTCAATAACACTTTCAAGTTTCTTAGTGATGTCACCAATACTATTTTCGGAACTCTTCACTTCATCTTTGCTTATTTCCTTCTATTTTTTCAGTAATAATTCCTATTTTTTCTTCAAATTTGCTTTCTACTTTAAGAATTTGATCATCTGCAATAGAAATATGATCAGATACTGTATCTTCTACATGTTGGATACCGGTATCTGCATGTACAACTTCAAACACGTTACAGATTTTCTCTCTACCCCAGTTTTCAGATTCTTTACTTTTTCATCTACATTTTTAACCTTTCTCCCAACATAATTTACCTTACCTGTCATCTTAACCATATTGCAACTCAAATTGGAAATTTTTCCTTCTACTTTTTGAATGTGATTGTCATTTTTCTTTTCATATTCTTTGAACTGTTTTTCAAATCTATCACTAATGCCTTTAAGATTCTGATCTAACTGAGGTGCATTTTTCTGATCCATTTGATTAAAACAAGTCTAATTATTTTTCTCCATTTGTTCCAAACTAATCTCTTTAGCCCCGAGTCTGTCTTTAATATTAACTAACTGCTCACCATTTTGTCTGTTAGTGTCATAAGTTGCCTTAAATTTTCCCTCCATATAATTCATTATTGTTGATAACATGACATTACCTTCCTCCGGTCTTTCCTAAGAGTTTCAACTTTCTCTACAGGATCAAGACTATTCCTGTTGCATTCACTTTCGTATGATAAATTTACATTGGTACTAGCATTAGCGATACTGTCTCTAACGTTTTTGACGACAGGAATGTGTGAGGTTGGATTGCAACCTTCCCATTTCGTTTATACAAGTCGACTTACTTGTTATGCACAGCCGGTCTTCTTCTCTGGATAGCCAGATACAGTCAATCTTCTTCTCTGGATAGCTGGTTACGTCAGTCTCTAAAAACTTCTTCTCCGAAGAATGATGCTAGTGAAAGGAACATATAAGACACTCTCTCTGTACTTGTGAAATAAGTAGGTACTTGAACAATACTTTAATTTCGATTTCCCATTTCCATTTTTATTATCACGTAACATGCCTTCTACAATCAAAGATTGTGACATTGGTGACTTGTCAGTTTTATACTATATATAATAATACTAAAAATAGACAATAAACTAATAATGCATATGTTGTAACATCTTCAAAGAGGTATTTTAATTACAGTTATAATGCATTGTTGCCATGCAAGAAACCTTCTACACTATAGTAACATCTATCTTTCAGAAATTTTTCCAGGTCTCTTTTGGTACCTTTTACATTTGGGTCATCCATACCTTCCCATATTTTATTTACAAATTTTATGCCCATATAGTATGGGATTTTTCATATGATTTTAATCAGTGGGTAGGTAACATATAGCTCATTCTATTTCTAATATTATATTGATGCAAGAAGCAGTTGTCCTCAAAAAGTTGTGGGTTTATTTTCGTGAAAGTTAGATTTTCATAGATGTATATGCTTGGAATGCTCATTAGATATACTTTTACAAGTAAAGGTTTACAATGTTGCTTTGGTTTTACTCCCACCATTCTTCAGATTATTCTTTTTTGTAGTCTACAAGCTCTAAGTAAATTTTTTTTTCAGACCCCCAGAAAATTATACTATACCTAATGACTGAAACAAAATAAGCATTATAACAGCTTTTCTTACAGCTAAATCAGTAATACTATACAAGATATTCATAATATACACAAGGCTATTCAGTCGACCCAGTATGTTGCCCACATGGTGACTCCATAACAGGTTTTTATTGACTAATATGCCAAGGAAATTGATACAGTCTGCAGTCTCTAATTTTTGTCCATATACATTATTTCACGTATAGACTGTGCAGATTGTTTTGTGGTGAAATGAACAATTTCTGTTTTCTGTACAATTTAATGTCAAATTATTGTTTTTGACCATGCCTCCACTTCCCCAAGTTTTGGTTCAATACGAAGAATTAGGTCTACCTCATTTTTACAACAGACTACAGCTGTTGGGTCATCTGCATAGAGGATAGTATCAGACTGGACCTGGCATGGCATGGCATATCATTTATATAATACAGAAAAAGTAGTGGCCCTAATATTGAACCTTGTAGAACACATAATTGAGTGTGTTTCCAGGCAGAGAGAAATTTCTTGCCATTGATGTTAATAAGTACTCTTTGTTTTCTGTTTCCCGAGTATGATGACACCCAGGTAAGAGATTTGCTTTGAAAACCATAGCGTGCCAATCTTTGGAGAAGCAGGTCACGATTTACTGTGTGGAAGGCTTTGGACAGGTCACAACAAATGCCTGATAGACGCATTCTATCATCAAGACATCTGCTGACTTTTGTGACTAATTCATTTATTGCATGGATTGTGCTGCGGCCTTTTCTGAAACCACATTTACTGCATTTGGTAATGCTGTTAGATGAATTGTTATTTTCGATCTGATCACATGTACCTCTTTCAAATATTTTTGGTAACAGTGAGATTGGCCTATAGTTGCCCACTTTATCAACGTGAGATTGCGAGGGTTACAATAAACTGGCATTAGCACATCGGAAAAAAGTTACAACACTCCAAGAAGAACTTCTATACATTGACCATAGGGACGATACAAGCTTGGGGAGAAGCCAGCATGGACTCTTTACTATTGAATAGTCACACAATTTGTTTGTTAATTCGTCAACGTGCTTTGGCGATGGTTACAGTTAACTGGCAGTTGTGCATCGGAATAAAGATACATGAGTCCCAGGAGCAGCTCCATGCGTAAACCATAGGCGTATCGCTACCTCGGGGGGAATTAAGCATGGATCCTTTAGTATTGAATAGTGATAAAAGTTCTGAGTTGAATCGTCAATGTGAGGGTCCGAGGGGTACAGTTAACTGGGACTGATGCATCGGAAATAAGATACATGACTACCAGGAGAAGTTCCATACGTTAACCTTAGGCGCGTTACTAGCTCGGGGAGAAGTCGGCATGGATCATTCAGTATTCTATATTGACACAATGTCTGCATTAAATCGTCAATTTGAGTGTGCAAGCATTACGATAAACTGGAAGTGGTGCATTGGTAAAATGTTACATGACCCCAATGAGAAGTTCCATACGTTGACCAGAGGAGCATTACTAGCACAAGGAGAATTCGACATGGGTCCTTTAGTATTGAATAGCGACACAATTTCTGTGTTACATCGTCAACGTTAAGGTGCGAGAAGTACAGTAATCTGGCAGTAATGCATCGGAAAAGAGGTTGATGCCTACCAGGAGAAGTTCCATACGATGATCGCCGGCGCGTTACTGGCTCGGGGAGAAGGCGGCATGGAACATTTAGTATTGAATAGTGCCATAATTTATGTGTTAAATCGTCAATGCAAGGGAGTGAGGGATAGAGTTAACCAGCAGTGATGCATCAGAAAAAAGCCACATGACTCCTAGGAGGTGTTTCATACTCTGACTGTAATCGCGTTTTTAGCACAGGCAGAAGTTGGCATGGACCGTTTAGTATTGAATAGTGACACAATTTCTGTGTTAAATTGTCAATGTGAGGGTGCGAGGGTTACAGTAAATTGGCAGTGATGCATCGGATAAAGATACATGACTGCCAGGAGAAGTTCCATACGATGATCATCGGCGCGTTACTAGCTCGGTGAGAAGTCGGCTGGGATCGCTTAGTATTGAATACTGACACAATTTCTGTGATGAATCATTAGCGGGAGCGATCGAGGGTTAGAGTAATCTTTCAGTGGTGCATCGGAAGAAAGATACATGACCCTCTGTAGAAATTCAATACGTTGACCATGGAGCATAACTAGCTCGGGGAAAAGACGGCATGTATCACTTGGTATTGAATAGTGACACAATTTCTGTGTTAAATCGAGAATGTGGGGGTACGAGGGGCACGGCTAATTGGCAGTGATGCATCGGAAAAGAGCTACATAACTCCTAGGGGGTATTTCGTACCCTGACCATAGGCGCGTAGTTTGCACGGAGAGAAGTCAGCATGGATCATTTAGTATTGATACTGACATAATTTCCGTGTTAAATCGTCAATTTGAGCGAGTGAGCAATACAGTTAACAGGGAGTGATGCATCGGAAAAAAGCAACCTGACTCCCAGAAAAAGTTTCATACGTTGACCATAGGCGCGTTACTCGCACAGGCGTAAGTCACATAAATCATTTAGTATTGAATAATGACACAACTTCTGTGTTAAATCGTGAATGTATGGGTGTGAGGGGTACAGTTAACTGAGAGTGATGCATGCAAAAAAAGCTACATGCGTCGCAGGAGGTGTTTGATACACTGACCATAGATGCGTTACTTGCACATGGAGAAGTTGGCATGGACCCTTTAGTATTGAATAGCGACGCAATTTCAGTGTTAAATCGACAATGTGACGGTGCGAGGTTTACAGTAAATTGGCAGTGGTGCATCGGAGAAAGGGTACATGTTTCTCAGGAGAAGTACCACTCGTTGCCATAGCCGCGTTAATCACACAGGGAGATCTCGGCTTGGATCCTTTGGTACTGAAAAGCGGTGCAATTTCTGTGTTAAATCGTCTATGTGAGGGCACCAGGGTTACAGTAAACTGGCAATGGTGCATCGGAAGAAAGGTACATATCTCGCAGGAGTGGTTTCATACGCTGACCGTAGGCGCGATGCACAGGGAGAAGTCCGTATGGATCATTTTGTATTGAATAGCGACGAAATTTTGAGTTAAATCGTCAGTTTGAGGGTGCTAGGGGTACAGTTAACTGGCAGTGATGCATCGGAAAAAACTACATGACTCCCAGGAGATGTTTCATACTCTGACCGTAGACGCGTTACTAGCTGGGGGGGGGGGGGGGGGCGGGGGAGGGGGAGGTCGGCATGGATCATTTAGTGTTGAATAGTGACCCAATTTCTGTGATAAATGGTCAGTGAGAGGGTGCAAGTGTTACAGTAAACTGCCAGTGTTCCGTCGGAAAAAAGCTACATGACTCCCAGGAGAAGTTCCTTACGTTGACCATCCCTGGGACTATCTCTGGGAGAAGTCGGCATGGATCTATTAGTATTGAATAGTGACACGATTCCTGTGGTATGTCGTCAATGTGAAGGTGCGAGGGTTACAGTAAACTTTCAGTGGTGCTTCGCAAAAAAAACACATACCCCCCATAGAAATTAAATACGTTCACCATGGCGTGTTAATGGCTAGGGGGAAGAGACGGCATGGATCATTTGGTATTGTATAGTGACATAATTTCTGTATTAAATCGTCCATGTGTGGTCGCGAGTGTTACAGTAAACTGGCAGTGGTGCATGCTTAAAGTAGTACAGGACTCCCAGAAATAGTTTCATACGTTGACCATAGGCACGTTACTCGCACAGGTTGAGTCATCATGGATCCTTTAGTATTGAATAGCGATGCAACTGATGTGTTAAATCGTCAACGTGAGACCTGAGGGTTACAGTAAACTGGCAATGGTGCATCGGAAAAAAGGTACATGACCCCCAGGAGAAGTTCAGTATGTTCACTATTGTCTCGTTACTCTCACAGGTAGAATTCGCCATGGATCCCTTAGTGTTGAATACTGACAGACTTTCTGCGGTAAATCACCAGCGTGAGGGCGCGAGGGTTACAGTAAACTGGCAGTATTGCAACGGAAAAAAACGTACATGATGCCCAGCAGAAGTTCCGTACAATGACTACAGGCGCGTTACTCGCACGGGGTAAAGTCGACATGGATCCTTTACTATTGAATAGTGGCATAAATTTTGAGTTAAATCGTCAATGTGAGGGTGCGTGGGGTACAGTAAACTGGCAGTGGTACATAAGAAAAAAGGTACATGACTCCCAGGAGAAGTTCCATACGTTGACCTTCGGTGGGTTACTAGGTCGGGGAGAAGTCGGCGTGCATCATTTAGTATTGAATAGTGAAAAAATTCCTGAGCTGAATCGTCAATGTGAGTGTGCGAGGGGAACAGTTAACTGGCAGTAATGCATCGGAAAAAACCACATGACTCCCAGGAGATGTTTCAAATGCTGACTTTAGACGCGTTACTCGCTAGGCCAGAAGTCGACATGAATAATCTACTACTGATAGTGAGATAATTTCATTGTTAAATCGCCATTGTGAGAGTTCGAGGGATAGAGTTAACTGGGAGTGATGCACAGCTACATGACCCATAGGAGGTGTTCCCTACTTTGACCGTAGGTATGTTACTAGCTCAGGGAGAAGGCGGCATGGTTAATTTAGTTTTCAATAGTGACACACTTTCCGCGTTGAATCGTCAATTTGTGTGTTCAAGCGTTACAGTAAATTGGCAGTGGTGCACTGGAAAAAAGTAACATACTCCCAGCAGAAGTTCCATATGTTGGACACAGGCGCGTTACTAGCACAAGGAGAAGTCGGCATGGATCCTTTAGTATTAAATAGCGACGCAATTTATGTGTTAAATCGTGAATGTTAAGGTGCGATGGGTACAGTTATTGGCAGTGATGCATCGGAAAAGAGCTACATGACTCAGGAGGTGATTCATATGCTTGCACGGGGAGAGGTCAACATGGATCATTTAGTATTGACAGTGACCAAATTTCTGTGTTAAATCCTCAATGTAAGCCTGTGAGGGGTACAGTTAATAGGGGATGATGCATTGGAAAAAAGCAACCTGCCTCCAAGGAGATTTTTCATACGCTGAACATAGACGCATTACTAGCTCGGGGAGAAGTCGGCATGGATCATTTAGTATTGAATTGTACAACTACTTCTTTCTTATATCTACAATTTCACAGTGTGAGGGTTTCAGTTAACTGGCAGTGATGCATCGAAAGAAAGCTACATGACTATCAGGAAGTGTTTCAAACCCTTCGGGATAAGTCCGCACGGATTATTTAGTAATGAATAGGGACACAATTTCCGTGTTAAATCGTCAATGTGGGGGTGCGAGGGGTACAGCTAACTTTCAGTAATGCATTGGAAAGGAGTTACATGACTCCCAGGAAGTTTTACATTCGCTGACCATAGGCGCGTTGCTAGCTCCGGGAGAAGTCAGCATGGATCATTTGGTATTGCATAATAGCAAAATTTGTGTGTTAAATGGTCATTATAACTTCCGAGGGATACGGTAAACTGGCAGTGGTGCATCGCAAAAAAGGTACATGTCTCCCAGGTGAAGTTCCAATACGTTTACCAAAGGTGTGATAAACGCACGGGGAGAAGTCGGCATGTATCCTTTAGCATTGAATAGTGACCAAATTTCTGTGATAAATCGTTGACGTCACGGAGCGAGGGTTACTGGCAGTATTGCATCGGAGAACATGTACGTGAGTCCCACGAGAAGTTCCATACGTTGACAATAGGCGTATCACTGCCTTGTGCAGAAGTCGGCATGGATTCTTTGTTATGATATAGTGTCTCAATTTCTGTGTAAAATTGTCAACGTTAGAGTGCGTGACAGTAAACTGGCAGTGGTGCATCGGATAAAAGGTACATCAATCTCAATAAAAGTTCCATACGTCGACTGTAGGCAGGTTACTCGCACAGGGCGAAGTCTTCAGCGATCCTTTAGTATTGAATAGCGACGGAATTTCTGTGTTAAATCGTCAACGTGAGATTCCAAGGGTTACAGTAAACTGTCAGTGGTGCACGGAAAAAAGGTACATGTCTCCCAAGAGAAGATCCATACAATTACCATCGGAGCCTTACTCGCACGGGGAGAAGATAGCACTGATCCTTTAGTATTGAATAGTGTCAGAATTTCTGTTTTAAATAGTCAACGTGAGAGGGCGTGGTTTACAGTAAACTGGCAGTGGTGAATCGGAAAAAAGGTACATGACTGCCTCGAGAAGTTCTGTACGTTGACCATAAGCAGGTTACTAGCTCGGGAAGAAGTCCGCATGGATCGTTCAGTATTGAATAGTGACACAATTTCGATGTTAAGTCGTCAGTGTGAGTGTGCAAGGAGTACAGTTAACTGGCAGTGATACATTGGGAAATACTACATGACTCCCAGGAGGTGTTTCATACGCTGAACGTAGGTGCGTTAATCGCTCAGGGAGAAGTCGACATGGATCTTTCAGTATTGAATAGCGACGCAATTTCTCTGTAAAATCGTGAATGCGAAGGTGCTAGAGGTACAGTTAACTGGCAGTCGTGCAACGGAAAAAAGCTACATGACACGCCGGAGGTGTCTCATACGCTGACCATAGGTGCGTCACTGACTCGGCGAGGAGTCTGCGTGGATCTTTTAGTGTTGAACAGCGAAGCAACATCTGCGCTAAACCGTCAACAAGTGGGTGCGACGATTACAGTAAACTGGCAGTGGTGCATCGGAACAAAGCTACATGACTCCCAAGAGAAGTTCCAACGTTGAACATAGTCTCGTTACTCGCTTGGGGAGAAGTAGGCATGGATCCTCTAATACTGAATACCGACACAATATATGTGTTAAATCGACAATGTGAGGCTGCAAGGGATACAGTAAACTGTTCAAATGGTTCAAATGGCTCTGAGTACTATGGGACTTAACATCTGAGGTCATCAGTTCCCTAGAACTTAGAACTACTTAAACCTAACTAACCTAAGGACGTCACACACATCCATGCTCGAGGCAGGATTCGAACCTGCGACCGTAGCGGTCGCGTGGTTCCAGATCGAAGCGTCTAGAACCGCTCGGCCACTCCGGCCGGCTAGTAAACTGTCAGTGGTGCATCAGGAAAAAAAAAACCTTGATTCTCAGGCGAAGTTCTATACGTTGACAATTGAAGTGTACTCGCTTGGGGTGAAGTTGGCATGGGTCCTTTAATAATGAATAGCGACGCAATTTCTGTGTTACATCGTCAAAGTGAGGGTGCGAGGGGTACAGTTAACTGGCAGTGATGCATCGGAAGAAAGCTACATGACTCTCAGGAATTGTTTCATAGGCTGGCCATAGGCGAATTACTTACTAGGGGAGAAGTCTGCATGGATCTTTTAGTACTGAATAGCGACGCAATTTCTGTAGTAAATCGTTCTCGTTAGGGTGCGACGGTTACTGTATACTGGCATTGGTGCATCGGGAAAGAGCTACATGACTCCCAAAAGAAATTCCTTATGTTGGCCATAAGCACGTTACTCGCACGGAGAGAAGACTGCATGGATACATTAATATTGAATACCGAAGAAATTCCCATGTTATATCGTGAATGCGAGAGTGCGAGGGTTACGGTAAACTGGCAGTGGTCCATCGGAAAAAAAAGTACTTGACTCTCAGAAGAAGTTCTAACCGTTGACCATAGGCGCGGTACTCACTCGGATAGAAGTTGTCGTGCATCTTTAGTATTGAATAGCAGTGCTATTTCTGGGTTAAATCGTCAACGTGAAAGTGTGAGGGTTACAATAATCTGGCAGTGGCATATCGGTAACAGGTATATGACACCCAGGAAGTGACAATACGTTGACCATAGGCGCACCACTCCCTCGTGAAGAAATCGGCATACAATATTTAGTATTGCAAAGCGGCGCAATTTCTATGTAAAATCCTCAATGTGACGGTGCAAGGGACAGTGGACTGGTAGTGGTTCATAGAAAAATTCGACATTATTCCCGGGAGGGGTTCCATACACTGACCATTAGCGCGTTACTCGATCGGGGAGAAGTTGACATGGATCTTTTAGTATTGCATAGCGACGCAATTTCTCTGTAAAATCGTGAATGCGAAGGTGCGAGAGGTACAGTTAACTGGCAGTTGTGTAACGAAAAAAAGCTACTTGAGTCCCAGGTAAGTTCCATACGTTGATCAAAGGCGCATTACGAGCTTTGAGAGAAGTCCGCATGGAGTGACACAATATCTGTGTTAAATCGTCACTGTGACGGAGCGAGGGGTACTGTTAACTGGCAGTGGTGCATTTAAAAAAAGCTACATGACTCCCAGGAGGTGTTTCATACACTCAACATAGGCGTATTACTCACTCCGCGAAAAATCGTCTTTGATCTTTTAATATTGAATGGAGATGCAATTTCTGTGTGAAATCGTCAATCTGACGGTGTGGAGGGTACAGTTAACTGGCAGTGGTGCACTGGAAAAAAGGTACATGACTAACAGGAGAAGTTACATAAGATGACCATAGGCGCGTTACTAGCTTGAGGAGAAGTCATCATGGAACTTTTAGTATTAATAGCAAAGTAACTTCGGTGTTAAATCGTTAATGTGAGGGTGCGAGTGTTACAGTAAAATGGCAGTGGTGCATCGCAAAAAAGCTACACGACACCCAGGAGAAGATCCATACATTGAGCAGGGTCACGTTACTCACTTGGGGAGAAGTCGTCACGGAACCATTAACACTTAATATCGACGCAAAATCTGTGTCAATTCGTCAATGTGAGTGTGTGAGGGATACAGTAGACTAGAAGTGGTGGATCGTAAATAGATACTTGACTCCCAGGAGAAGTTCCATACGTTGACCATAGGCGCGATTCTTCGCTTGGGGAGAAGACTGCATGGATACTTTAATACTGAATAACGACGCCATTACTGTGTTAAATCGTCAATTTGAGGGTGCGAAGGCTACAGTTAACTGACAGTGTTGCATCGGAAAAGAAATACTTGACTCTACATAGAAGTTCTATACGTTGACCGTGGAAGCGTGCTCACATGGGCTGAAGTTGGATTGGATCCTTTAGTAATGATTAGCGTCGCAATTTCTGTGTTAAATCGTCAACGTGAGATTCCAAGGGTTACAGTAAACTGTCAGTGGTGCATCGTAAAAACGATACATGACTCCCAGGAGAGGTTCCATACGTTTACCGCAGAAGTCTACTCGCTTAGGGAGAAGTTGGCATGGATATAATAGTATTTACTAGCAACACAATTGCTGTGTTAAATCGTCAGTGTGAGGGTGCGAGGAATACAGTAAGCTGGCAATGGTGCAGCATAAAATAGATACTTGACTCCCAGTACAAGTTCCGTACGTTGACCATAGTCGCGTTACTAGTTCGGGGAAAATTCTAAATGGACCATTTAGTACTGAATAGCGACATAATGTCGGAGTTAAATCGTGAATGTGATGGTGCAAGGGTTAGAGTAAACTGTCAGTGGTGCATCGGAAAATGCTACACGACTCCAAAGAGGTGTTCCATGTGTTGACCATTGGCGCGTAACTCGCTTGGGGAGAAGTCTACATGGGTCATTTAGTTCTGAATAACGACGCAATTTCTGTGATAAATCGTCAGTGAGAGGTTGCGAGGGTTACAGTAAACTGGCAGTGATGGATCGGAAAAAAGCTACATGACTCCCCGGATGGGTTCCACTTGTTGACCATAGGTCCGTTACTCGCTGGAGGGAGGTCGGCATGGACATTAGTACTGAACAGCGACGAAATTTCAGTGTTAATTTGTCAACATGAAGGGGTGACGGTTACAACAAACTACCGTGGTACATCAGAAAAAAAAACCTGACTCCCAGAACTTCTATACGTTGACCAAAGACGTGTCACTCGCTCGGGAAGAAGTCGGCATGGATCTTTTAGTGTTGAATAGTGACGCGACTTCTGTATTAAATCGCGAGTATTAGGATGCGAGGGTTACAGTAAACTGGCAATGGTGCGTCGGCAAAAAGCTATATTGACTATCGAAGCTATTTCTGTGTTAATTCGTCAATCTGAGGGTGCGAGTGATACTGTAGACTGGCAGTTTGAATCGGAATAAAAGATTTTTGACTCCCAGGAGAAGATCCACACGTTGACCGCATCCATGTTACACACTTGGGGAGAAGTCGGCAATAATAAGTTAGTATTTCATAGCGACGAAATTTTGTGTTAATAGGTCAATATGAGTGTGCGAGGGATACAGTAACCTAGCAGTGGTTCGTCGTAAAAAGTATACTTGACGTCTACGTGAAGATCCATAGGTTGACCGTAGCTGCGTTACTCAATCGGGGATAAGTCGTGATCGATCATTTGGTATTGAAGAGTGACGTAATTTCTGTGTTAATTCGTTTATGTGACAGTGCGAGGGATATAATAAACTCGCAGTGTTGCACCGGAAAAGAGATATCTGACTCCTAGAAGATGATCAGATGCTGACTGTAGCAACGTTACTCGCTAGGGGGAAGTCGGCATGGATGCTTTAGTATATAATAGCGACGCATTTTCTGTGTTTATTCTTCAGAGTGAGTGTGCGAGTGATACTGCAAACTGGCAGTCGTGCATCGGAATAAGATTCTTGACACCCAGAAGAAGATACAGTCGTTGACGATAGCCGCGCTACTCGATTGGGGGTGCGAGGGATACAGTAAACTAGCAGTGGCGCATTGGAAAAGAGATACCTGACTCCAAGGAGAAAATCCATATGTTGACCGTAGCCTCGTTACTTGCTTGGTGATACGTCCACATGGATCCTTTAGTATTTACACTACTGGCCATTAAAATTGCTACACCATGAAGATGACGTGCTACAGACACGAAATTCAACCGACAGGAAGAAGATTCTGTGACATGCAAATGATTAGCTAGCTTTTCAGAGCATTCACAAAAGTTTGCCGCCTTGGCGACACCTACAACGTCCTGACATGAGGAAAGTTTCCAACCGATTTCTCATACACAAACAGCAGTTGACCGGCGTTGAATGGTGAAACGTTGTTGTGATGCCTCGTGTAAGTACGAGAAATCCGTACCATCACGTTTCCGACTTTGATAAAGGTCGGATTGTAGCCTATCGCGATTGCGGTTTATCGTATCACGACATTGCTGCTCGCGTTGGTCGAGATCCAATGACTGTTAACAGAATAAGGAATCGGTGGGTTCTGGAGGTTAATACGGAACGCCATGCTGGATCCCAACGGCCTCGTAACACTAGGATTCGAGATGACAGGCTGCGTCAACAGATTGGGACGTTTGCAAGACAACAACAATCTGCTCGAACCGTTCGACAACGTTTGCAGCAGCATGGACTATAAGCTCGGAGATCATGGCTGCGGTTACCCTTGACGCTGCATCACAGACCGGAGCGCCAGTGATGTACTCAACGACGAACCTGGGTGCACGAATGGCTAAACGTCATTTTTTCGGATGAATCCAGCTCCTGTTTACAGCATCATCATGGTCGCATCCGTATTTGGCGTCATCGCGGTGAACGCACATTGGAAGCGTGTATTCGTCATCACCATACTGGCGTATCAGCCGGCGTGATGGCATTGGGTGCTATTGGTTACACCTCTCGACATTTCAGATGTGTTACGACCCGTGGCACTACCCTTCATTCGATCCCAACGAAACCCTACATTTCAACAGGATAATGCACCACCGCATGTTGCAGGTCCTGTGTGGGCCTTTCTGGATACAGAAAATGTTCGACTGTTGCCATGGCCAGCACATTCTCCAGATCTCTCACCAATTGGAAACGTCTGGTCAATGGTGGCCGAGCAACTGGCTCGTCACAATAGACCAGTCACTACTATTGATGAACTGTGGTATCGTGTTGAAGCTGCATGGGCAGCTGTACCTGTACCCGGCATCCAAGCTCTGTTTGACTCAATGCCTAAGCGTATCAAGGCCGTTATTACGGCCAGAGGTGGTTGTTCTGGATTCTGATTTCTCAGGATCTATGCACCCAAATTGCGTGAAAATGTACTCACATGTCAGTTCTAGTATAATATATTTGTCCAATGAATACCCGTTTATCATCTGCATTTCTTCTTCGTGTAGCAATTTTAATGGCCAGTAGTGGACCAGCGGCGAAATTTGTGTGTTAATTCGTAACTGTGTGTGCGCGAGTGATATTGTAAACTGGCAGTGATGTATCGGTAAAAGATTCTTGACTCCCAAGAAGCAGTTCCATTCGTTGACCACAGCCACTTTACTCGCTCAAAGAGAATTCGGCATGGATCCTTTAGTAGTGAATAGCGACCCAATTTCTGTGTTAAATCGTCAATGTGACGATGCGAGGGATACAATAAACTAGCAGCGGTGTACCGGAAAGGAGTTACTTGACTCCCAGGAGATGATCCTAATGTTGACTGTAGCCAGGTTACTCATTTGGAGAGAAGTCGTCATGGCTCCTTTAGTACTTAATTGCGAAGCAAATTCTGTGATAATTCGTCAAATTGAGGTTGCGAATGATACTGTAAACTGCTAGTGATGCATCAGAAAGGAGTTTCTTTACTCCCAGGATAATATCCATTCGAAAACTGTAGCCCCGTTACTCGCATGGGGAGAAGTCGGTATGGATCCTATAGCGTTTAATAGAGAAGCAATTTCTGTGATCATTCTTCAATGTAAGTGTGCGATTGATACTGTAAATTCGAAGTGATGCATCGGAAAATAGATACTTGTCTCACAGGAGAAGTTCTATATGTTGACCGTAGAAGTGTTACTCTCTTTGGGAGAAATGGTGTGGATCGTTTATTATTTAATAGTAACGCGATGTCTATGGTCATTCTTCAATTTGAGTGTGCGATTGATACAGTAAACTAGCAGTGGTGCATCTGAAAACAGAATCTTCACTCGAAGGAGAAGATCCACTCGTTTACAGCAGCCGCGCTACTCGCTTGGGGAGAAGTCGGCTTAGATACTTTAGCATTTAATACCGGCGCAATTTGTATGTTAATTCGTCAATGGGAGAATGCGAGTAATCCTGTAAACTGGCAGTGGTGCATCGGAATGAGATACTTGACTATCAGGAGATAATCCATATCTTGGCTGTAGCCAGGTTAATTGCTTGGGAATAGGTTGGCGTGGATCATTACGTACTTTATAGTGACGAATTTCTGTGTTAATTCGCCAATGTAAGGATGCCGAGGATAAAGTAAAGTAGGGTGGTTCATTAGAAAAAAGATTTTTGAGTCCCATTAGAATATCCATAAGTTGAGAGTAACCACTTTACCCGCATGGGAGAAGTCGCCATGGATCCTTTAACATTAAATAGAGACGCGATGTTTGTGTTAATTCCTCAATGTGAGAGTGCGAGGTATAAAGTAAATTAGTAGAAGTTAATCGAAAAAAAGATACTTGACTCCCATTAGCAGACCCATACGTTGAGCGTCCCCCCCATGAACCATGGACCTTGCCGTTGGTGGGGAGGATTGCGTGCCTCAGCGATACAGATAGCCGTACCGTAGGTTCAACCACAACGGAGGGGTATCTGTTGAGAGGCCAGACAAACACGTGGTTCCTGAATAGGGGCAGCAGGCTTTTCAGTTGTTGCAGGGGCAACAGTCTGGATGATTGACTGATCTGGCCTTGTAACACTAACCAAAACGGCCTAGCTGTGCTGGTACTGCGAACGGTTGAAAGCAAGGGGAAACTATAGCCGTAATTTTTCCCGAGGGCATGCAGCTTTACTGTATGGTTAATGATGATGGCGTCCTCTTGGGTAAAATATTTCGGAGGTAAAATAGTCCCCCATTCGGATCTCCGGGCGGGGACTACTCAGGAGGACGTCGCTATCAGGAGAAAAAAAACTGGCGTTCTACGGATCGGAGCGTGGAATGTCAGATCCCTTAATCGGGCAGGTAGGTTAGAAAATTTAAAAAGGGAAATGGATAGGTTAAAGTTAGATATAGTGGGAATTAGTGAAGTTTGGTGGCAGGAGGAACAAGACTTTTGGTCAGGAGAATACAGGGTGTTAATACTAAATCAAATAGAGGTAATGCAGGAGTAGGTTTAATAATGAATAAAAAATAGGAGTGCGGGTAATCTACTACAAACAGCATAGTGAACGCATTATTGTGGCCAAGATAGACACGAAGCCCACGCCTACTACAGTAGTACAAGTTTATATGCCATCTAGCTCTGCACATGACGAAGAAATTGAAGAAATGTATGATGAAACAAAGGAAATTTTTCAGATAGTGAAGGGAGACGAAAATTTAATAGTCATGGGTGACTGGAATTCGGTAGTAGGAAAAGGGAGAGAAGGAAACGTAGTAGGTTAATATGGATTCGGGGTAAGAAATGAAAGAGGAAGCTGCCTGGTACAATTTTGCATAGAGCACAAGTTAATCATAGCTAACACTTGGTTCAAGAATCATAAAAGAATGTTGTATACATGGAAGAAGCCTGGAGATACTCACAGATTTCAGACAGGTTATATAACGGTAAGACTGAGATTTAGGAACAATGTTTTACATTGTAAGACATTTCCATGCTTAAAGAACATACACTGCTTCTCTGATAGGGCCCTACACACTGTTACTACAATGAGTGACAGGGTCTTGGTGCTAATTTCTATACCACAAGCTTCAAAATACATAACCTAACCTAACCTAACCTAACCTAACCGGGCAGATGTGGACTCTGGCCACAATCTATTGGTAATGAACTGTAGATTAAAAATAAAGAAACTGCAAAAAGGTGGGAATTTAAGGAGATGGGACCTGGATAAACTGACAAAACCAGAGGTTGTACAGAGTTTCAGGGAGAGCGTAAGGGAACAAATGGCAGGAATGGGAGAAAGAAATATAGTAGAAGAAGAATGGGTATCTTTGAGGAATGAAGTCGTGAAGGCAGCAGAGGATCAAGTAGGTAAAAAGACGAGGGGTAGTAGAGCTCCTTGGGTAACAGAAGAAATATTGACTAAAACTGATGAAAGGAGAAAATATAAGAATGCAGTAAATGAAGCAGGCAAAAAGGAATATAAACGTCTCAAATACGAGATCGACAGGAAGTGCTAAATGGCTAAGCAGGGATGGCTAGAGGACTAATGTAAGGATGTAGAGGCTTATCATCTCACGGGGGGGTAAGATAGATACTGCCTACAGGAAAAATAAAGAGACCTTTGGCGAAAAGAGAACCACTTAAATGAATATCAAGAGCTCAGATGGAAACCCAGTTCTAAGCAAAGAAGGGAAGGCAGAAAGGTGGAAGAAGTATATAGAGGGTCTATACAAGGGCGATGTTCTTGAGGACTATATTATGGAAATGGAAGAGGATATAGATGAAGATGAAATGGGAGATATGATACTGCGTGAAGAGTTTGACAGAGCACTGAAAGACCTGAGTCGAAACAAGGCCCCGGGAGTAGACAACATTCCATTAGAACTACTGACGGCCTTGGGAGAGCCAGTCATGACAAAACTCTACCATTTGGTGAGCAAGATGTATGAGACAGGCGAAATAACCTCAGACTTCAAGAAGAATATAATAACTCCAATCCCAAAGAAAGCAGGTGTTGACAGATGTGAAAATTGCCGAACTATCAGTTTAATAAGTCACGGCTGCAAAATACTAACGCGAATTCTTTACAGACGAATGAAAAAACTAGTAGAAGCCGACCTTGGGGAAGATCAGTTTGGATTCCGTAGAAATACTGGAACACGTGAGGCAATACTGACCTTACGACTTATCTTAGGAGCTAGATTAAGGAAAGGCAAACCTACGTTTCTAGCATTTGTAGACTTAGAAAAAGCTTTTGACAATGTTGATTGGAGTACTCTCTTTCAAATTCTGAAGGTGGCAGGGGTAAAATATAGGGAGCGAAAGGCTATCTACAATTTGTATAGAAACTAAATGGCAGCTATAAGAGGTGAGGGGCATGAAAGGGAAGCAGTGGTTTGGAAGGGAGTGAGACAGGGTTGTAGCCGCTCTCCGATGTTATTCAATCTGCATAATGAGCAAGCAGTGAAGGAAACAATAGAAAAATTCGGAGTAGGTATTAAAATCCATGGAGAAGAAATAAAAACTTTGAGGTTCGACGATGACATTGTAATTCTGTCAGAGACAGCAACGGACTTGGAAGGGCAGTTGAACGGAATGGACAGTTTCTTGAAAGGAGGATATAAGATGAACATCAACAAAAGCAAAAAGAGGATAATGGAATGTAGTCGAATTAAGTAGGATGATGTTGAGGGTATTACATTAGGAAATGAGACGCTTACAGTAGTAAAGGACTTTTGCTATTTGGGGAGCAAAATAACTGATGATGGTCGAAGTAGAGAGAATATGAAATGTAGACTGGCAATGGGAAGGAAAGCGTTTCTGAAGAACAGAAATTTGTTAGTATCGAGTATTGGTTTAAGTGTCAGGAAGTCGTTTCTGAAAGTATTTGTATGGAGTGTAGCCATGTATGGAAGTGAAACGTGGACGATAACTAGTTCAGGCAAGAAGAGAATAGAAGCTTTCGAAATGTGGTGCTACAGAAGAATGCTGAAGATTAGATGGGTAGATCATATAACTAATGAGGAGGTGTTGAATAGGACTGGGGAGAAGAGAAGTTTGTGGCACAACCTGACTAGAAGAAGGGATCGGTTGGTAGGACATGTTCTGAGGCATCAAGGGATCACAAATTTAGTATTGGAGGGCAGCGTGGAGGGTAAAAATCGTAGAGGGAGACCAAGAGATGAATACACCAAGCAGATTCAGAAGGATGTAGGTTGCAGAAGGTACTGGGAGATGAAGAAGCTTGACAGGATAGAGTAGCATGGAGAGCTGCATCAAACCAGTCTCAGGACTGAAGACCACAACAACAACAACAACAACAACAACAACGTTGAGCGTAACCACATTACTCGCTTGGTGAGAAGTCGCCATGGATCCTTTAGTATTTAATACAGACGCAATTTCTGTGTTCATTCTTCAATGTGAGTGTGCGACTGATACTGTAGACTAGCAGTGGTGCAGCGGAAAAAAGAATATTCACTCCTAGCATAAGTCCCATTAATTGACCGTAGAAGTGTTACTCTCTTGGGGAGAGGTTGGCGTGGATCGTATAGTATTTAACAGCGACACAATTTCTGCGTTAATTCGTCATAGTGATGTTTCGAGTGAGGCAGTAAACTGGCAGTGCTGCATCATAAAAAAGCTACTTGACTCGTAGGAGAAATTCCATATGATGACTGTAGCCGCTTGACGTGCTTGGGGGTATGCCAGCATGAATCCTTTAGTATTTAACACCCACGCAGTTGCTTTAATGAATCGTGAATATAAGGGTGTGAGGGTTACAGTTTACTGGCTATGGTGCATCGGAAAAAATGTACTTGACCCCCACGAGAAAATCCATATGTTGACAGTAGACGCGTTACTACTCACTTGGAGAGACGTAGGCATGGATTTTTCTATGTTTAATAGCGACGCAGTTTCAGTGTTAAATCGTCTATCTTAGGGTGCGTGGGTCACAGTAAACTAGCAGCGATGCATCCAAAAAAATATAATTGAGTCCCAGTAGTAGGTCCATACGTTGACCGTAGCCACGTTACTCGATTGGGGAGAAGTCTGCATGTATCACTTAGTATTTAATAGCGACGCAAATTCTGTGCGTAATTGTCAATGTGAGAGTGCAAGAGCTACAGAAATCTGGATGTGATGCATACGAAAAAAGATACTTGCCTCCCAAGAGAGGATCAATACTTTGACCATCGCCGCATTACTCGCATTGGAACCTTTAGTATCTAATAGCGACAGAATTTCTGTTTCAACTCATCATTGTAAGGGTGCGATGGTTACAGAAACTAGCAGTGGTGCATCGAAGAAAAGATACTCGACTCCCGGGAGAAGATCCATACATTGACCGTACCCATGTTACTCGCTTGGGGAGAAGTCGACATGGAACCTTTAGGATACAATTGCAATGCAATTTCTATTTCAGTTCATCAGTGTGAAGGTGCGAGAGTTACAGTATACTAGCAGTGGTGCATCGAAAAAGAGGTGCTTAACTCCCAGGAGAAGATCCATACGTTGACCATAGCTACGTTACTCGCTTGGGGAGAAGTCGACAAGGGTCCTTTAGTATTTAACAGCGACACAATTTCAGTGTTCATTCGTCAACGTGGGGGTGCGAGGGTACAGTAAACAGGCAGTGCTGCATTGGAAAAAATATACTTAACTGCCAGGAGAATATCCGTAAACTGACGGTAGATGCGTTACTCGCTTCAGCAGAAGTCGGCATGGATGCTTTAGTATCTAATAGAGGCCCAAATTTCAGTGTGAGGATGCGAAGGTTATAGTAATATGGCAATGGTGCATCTGGAAAACGATACTAGACTCCTAGAAGAAGATACATACGTTGACCGTAGCCACGTTACTTGCATGGGAGAAGTCAGCTTATATCCTTTAGTATTTATTAGCGACGCAATTTCTGAGTTAAAACGTCAATGTGAGGGTGCGTGGGAAAGAGTAAACTGGTAATGGTCCATCGGAAAACAGATACTTGACTCCCAGGGGAATATCAAAATGTTGACAATAGAAGCGTTAGTTGTTCAAATGTGTGTGTGAAATCTTATGGGACTTAACTGCCAAGGTCATCAGTCCTAAGCTCACACACTACTTAACTTAAATTATCCTAACGACAAACAAATACACACACACCCATGCCCGACGGATGACTCGAACCTCCGCCAGGAACAGCCGCACACTCCATGACTGTAGCGCCTTATGACGCGTTAGTCATTTGGGGAGAAGTGCGAATGGATCCATCAGTATTTCATAGCGACAAATATTCTGTATTAATTCATCAAAGTGAGGGTGCGAGGGATGCGGTAGACTGGCAGTAGTGCATCGGAAAAAAGCTACGTGACTCCCAGAAGAAGATCCATATTTTGGCCGTAGATGCGTCACACAATTTAGTAGGAGCCTGCAGGAATCCCTTAGTATTTAACACAGGTGCAATTTCTGTTTTAATAGACAATGCGAGGGTGCGTGGGTACACTAATGAAGCAATGGTGTTTCGGATAACAGATACTTGACTCCCAGGAAAAGATCCATATATTGACTGTAGCCACGTCAATCTCTTGGGAAAAAATCGGCATGGATCATGTGTTATTTAATAGCGACAATATTTCAGTGTCAATTCGTCATTGTGAGGGTGCGAGGGTTCTAGTAATACGGAAGTGATGCAACGGAAAAAAATTACTTGTATCCTAATAGAAGATACATACGTTGACCGTAGCCACATTACTCGCTTGGGAAGAAGTCGGCATGGATTCCTTAGTATTTATTAACGAAGCACTTTCTGTGTTCCATCGTCAATGTGAGGATGCGTGGGATGCAGTAAACTGGAAATGGTGCATCGGAAAACAGATACTTGACTCCCAGGGAAAGATCCATATGTTTACTGTAGACGCGTTATTCGCTTGGGGTAAGTGGGAATGGACAAATTAGTATTTAATAGCGACAAAAATTCTCCGTTAATTCATCAATGTGATGGGGCGAGGTATACAGTAAACTGGCAGTGGTGCATCAGAAAATACATTCTTGACACATAGGAGAAGATCTTACGTAGACCGTATCTGCGTTATTCGCTTGGTGAGAAATCGGCATGGATCCATTGGTATTTAATAGCGACATCATTTCTGTCTTAATTGGTCAATGTAATGGTGCGAGCGTGCCTCAGCGATACAAATGGCCGTACCGTAGGTGCAACCACAACGGAGGGGTATCTGTTGAGAGGCCAGACAAACATGTGGTTCCTGAAGAGGGGCAGCAGCCTTTTCAGTAGTTGCAGGGGCAACAGTCTGGATGATTGACTGATCTGGCCTTGTAACATTAACCAAAACGGCCTTGCTGTGCTGGTACTGCGAACGGCTGAAAGCAAGGGGAAACTACAGCCGTAATTTTTCCCGAGGACATGCAGCTTTACTGTATGATTAAATGATGATGGCGTCCTCTTGGGTAAAATATTCCGGAGGTAAAATAGTCCCCCATTCGGATCTCCGGAGGGGGACTACTCAGGAGGACGTCGTTATCAGGAGAAAGAAAACTGGCGTTCTACGGATCGGAGCGTGGAATGTCAGATCCCTTAATCAGGCAGGTAGGTTAGAAAATTTAAAAAGGGAAATGGATAGGTTAAAGTTAGATATAGTGGGAATTAGTGAAGTTTGGTGGCAGGAGGAACAAAACTTTTGGTCAGGTGATTACAGGGTTATAAATACAAAATCAAATAGGTGTAAGGCAGGAGTGCGGGTGAGAGATCTGGAGAATGTGCTGGCCAGGGCAGCAGTCGAACATTTTCTTTATCCAGAAAGGCCCGTACAGGACCTGCAACATGCGGCCGCGCGTTGTCCTGCTAAAATGTAGGGTTTCGCAGGGATCGAATGAAGGGTAGAGCCACGAGTCGTAACACATCTGAAACGTAACGTCCACTGTTCAAAGTGCCGTCACTGCGAACAAGAGGTGACCGAGACGTGTAACCAATGGAGAAAGTACAAACAGCATAGTGAAGGCATTATTGTGGCCAAAATAGACACAAAGCCCATGCCTACTACAGTAGTACAAGTTTATATGCCAACTAGATCTGCAGATGATGAAGAAATAGATGAAACGTATGACGAGATAAAAGAAATTATTCAGGTAGTGAAGGGAGACGAAAATTTAATAGTCATGGGTGACTGGAATTCGTCAGTAGGAAAAGGGAGAGAGGGAAACATAGTAGGTGAATATGGATTGGGGGGAAGGAATGAAAGAGGAAGCTGCCTCGTAGAATTTTGCACACAGCATAACTTAATCATAGCTAACACTTGGTTCAAGAATCATAAAAGAAGGTTGTATACCTGGAAGAATCCTATAGATACTAAAAGTTATCAGATAGATTATATAATGGTAAGACAGAGATTTAGGAACCAGGTTTTAAATTGTAAGACATTTCCTGGGGCAGATGTGGATTCTGACCACAATCTATAGGTTGTGAACTGCAGATTGAAACTGAAGAAACTGCAAAAAAGGTGGGAATTTACGGAGATGGGACCTGGTTAAACTGAAAGAACCAGAGGTTGTAGAGAGTTTCAGGGAGAGCATAAGGGAACAATTGACAGGAATGGGGGAAAGAAATACAGTAGAAGAAGAATGGGTAGCTCTGAGGGATGAAGTAGTGAAGGCAGCAGACGATCAAGTAGGTAAAAAAGACGAGGGCTAATAGAAATCCTTGAGTAGCAGAAGAGATATTGAATTTAATTGATGAAAGGAGAAAATATAAAAATGCAGTAAATGAAGCAGGCAAAAAGGAATACAAACGTCTCAAAAATGACATCGACAGGAAGTGCAAAATGGCTAAGCAGGGATGGCTAGATGACAAATGTAAAGATGTAGAGGCTTATCTCACTAGGGGTAAGATAGATACTGCCTACAGGAAAATTAAAGAGACCTTTGGAGAGAAGAGAACCACTTGTATGAATATCAAGAGCTCAGATGGAAACCCAGTTCTAAGCAAAGAAGGGAAGGCAGAAAGGTGGAAGGAGTATATAGAGGGTTTATACAAGGGCGATGTACTTGAGGACAATATTATGGAAATGGAAGAGGATATAGATGAAGACGAAATGGGAGATAAGATACTGCGTGAAGAGTTTGACAGAGCACTGAAAGACCTGACTCGAAACAAGGCCCCGGGAGTAGACAACATTCCATTAGAACTACTGACGGCCCCGGGAGAGCCAGTCATGACAAAACTCTACCATCTGGTCAGCACGATGTATGAGACAGGCGAAATACCCTCAGACTTCAAGAAGAATATAATAATTCCAATCCCAAAGAAAGCAGGTGTTGACAGATGTGAAAATTACCGAGCTATCAGTTTAATAAGTCACAGCTACAAAATACTAACGCGAATTCTTTACAGACGAATGGAAAAACTGGTAGAAGCCGACCTCGGGGTAGATCAGTTTGGATTCCGTAGAAATGTTGGAACACGTGAGGCAATACTGACCTTACGACTTATCTTAGAAGAAAGATTAAGAAAAGGCAAACCTACGTTTCTAGCATTTGCAGACTTAGAGAAAGCTTTTGACAATGTTGACTGGAATACTCTCTTTCAAATTCTGAAGGTGGCACGGGTAAAATACAGGGAGCGAAAGGCTATTTACAATTTGTACAGAAACCAGGTGGCAGTTATAAGAGTCGAGGGGCATGAAAGGGAAGCAGTGGTTGGGAAAGGAGTGAGACAGGGTTGTAGCCTCTCCCCGATGTTATTCAAACTGTATATTGAGCAAGCAGTAAAGGAAACAAAAGAAAAATTCGGAGTGGGTGTTAAAATTCATGGAGAAGCAGTAAAAACTTTGAGGTTCGCCGATGACATTGTAATTCTGTCAGAGACAGCAAAGGACTTGGAAGAGCAGTTGAACGGAATGGACAGTGTCTTGAAAGGAGGATATAAGATGAACATCAACAAAAGCAAAACGAGGATAATGGAATATAGTCAAAGTAAGTCGGGTGATGCTGAGGGAATTAGATTAGGAAATGAGACACTTAAAGTAGTAAAGGAGATTTGCTATTTAGGGAGTAAAATAACTGATGATGGTCGAAGTAGAGAGGATATAAAATGTAGACTGGCAATGGCAAGGAAAGCGTTTCTCAAGAAAAGAAATTTGTTAACATCGAGTATAGATTTAAGTGTCAGGAAGTCGTTTCTGAAAGTATTTGTATGGAGTGTAGCCATGTATGGAGGTGAAACATGGACGATAACTAGTTTGGACAAGAAGAGAATAGAAGCTTTCGAAATGTGGTGCTACAGAAGAATGCTGAAGATAAGGTGGGTAGATCACGTAACTAATGAGGAGGTATTGAATAGGATTGGGGAGAAGAGAAGTTTGTGGCACAACTTGACTAGGAGAAGGGATCGGTTGCTAGGACATGTTTTGAGGCAACAAGGGATCGCAAATTTAGCATTGGAGGGCACCGTGGAGGGTAAAAATCGTAGAGGGAGACCAAGAGATGAATAGACTAAGCAGATTCAGAAGGATGTAGGTTGCAGTAGGTACTGGGAGATGTAGAATCTTGCACAGGATAGAGTAGCATGGAGAGCTGCATCAAACCAGTCTCAGGACTGAAGACCACAACAACAACAACATGGTGCGAGGGACGCAGTAACCTACAAGTGGCGCATCGGAAATAAGCTGCATGGGTAACACCAGCTATTCCATACGTTGACCGTAGGCGCATCACTCGTTCACCGAGAAGTCCACATGGTTCTTTTAGTATAGAATAGCGATGCAATTTCTGTGTTAAATCGCTAATGAGGAAGTTCGAGGGTTACAGTAAACAACCTGTGCTGCATGGGAAAAAGTATACTTGACCCCCAGGGTAAGATCCATATGTTGACCGTAGGCGTGTTACTCGCTTGGGGAGAAATGGGAATGAATCCATTAGTATTTCATAGCGACGAATATTCTATGTTAATTCATCAATGTGAGGAAGCAAAGGAAACAGTAAAATGGCAATGGTGCATCGGAAAATTGATACTTGACTCTGAGTAAAAGATCCATATGTTGAAGGTAGACGCATTACTCAATTGGCGAAAAGTAGGTATGGATCCTTTAGTATTTAATAGCGACGTAATTACTGTTCTAAATCGTCAATGTAAGAATGCGAGGGATACAGATAACTGGCAGTGTTGCATCAGAAAAAAGATACTTGACTCCGAGGAGAAGATACATACATTGAAGGTAGCCACGTTACTCGGCTGTGGAGAAGTCGCCATGGACCCTTAAGTATTTTATAGCGACGCAATTTCAGTGTTAAGTCGTGAATGTGATTGTGTGAGGGTTACAGTAAACTGGCAGTGGTGCTTCGGAAAAAGTTCAATGACTACCAGGAGAAGATCCTTACGTTTACCGTAGCTGCTTCACTCGCTTGGGAAGATGTAGGTGTGGTGTCACCGCCAGACACCACACTTGCTAGGTGGTAGCCTTTAAATCGGCCGCGGTGCATTAGTATACGTCGGACCCGCGTGTCGCCACTATCAGAGATTGCAGACCGAGTGCCGCCACACGGCAGGTCTAGAGAGACTTCCTAGCACTCGACCCAGTTGTACAATCGACTTTGCTAGCGATGGTTCACTGACAAAATACGTTCTCATTTGCCGAGACGATAGTTAGCATAGCCTTCAGCTACGTCCGTTGCTACGACCTAGCAAGGCGCCATTATCAGTTGCTATTGATATTGTAAAGAATGTACAGACAAGAGCTACGTTCAACATTAATGGATTAAAGTTAAGTATTCTACCAGCTACATCCTTTTTTTCTAGTCTAACTTCCTTGTCCTGTTCCAGACCTCACGCCAGCCTGCGTGAGCTAAAACGCGTGCCTTTCGGCTTCCTCCAAACTCCGTGGGTTGGCTCCTGCCAAACCACAACAGTAGGCATGGATCCTTCTCTACTTAAAAGCGACGCAATTTCTGTGTTAAATCGTCTACTTTACGGTGTGAGGGTTACAGAGTAAACACCCAGTGTTGCATCGGAGAAACGATGCTTCACTCCCAGGGCAAGATCCAATGCTGACCGTAGCAACGTTACTCGCTTGGGGAGAAGTAGGCATGGAATCTTTAGTATCTAATAGCGACGCAATTTCTGTTTCAATTCATCAGTGTGAGGAACACAGTAAACGCAGTGGTGCATCGAAAAAATTTTTTTGACTTCCAGGAGAAGATCCATACATTGACCATAGCCACGTTAATCGCTTGGCGAGAATATGGAATGGATCCATTAGTATTCAATAGACACAATATTTCGGTGTTAAATTGTCTATGTGGAAGTGCGAGGGTTACAGTAAACAGAGAGTAGTGCACGGGTAAAAACCTACTTGACTTCCAGGAAATAATTCATGCATTGACCGTAGCCACGTTACTCGCATGGGGAGAAGTCTCCATGAATCCTTTAGTTTCTATTAGCGACGTAATTCTGTGTTAAATCGTCAATTTGAGGGTGCGTGGGATACAGTAAATTGATAATGGTCATCGGTAAACCGATACATGCCTCCCAGGGAAGATCCATATTCTGACCGTAGCCGTGTTACTGGCTTGGATAGAAGTCGTCATGGACCATATATTATTTAATAGCACCGCAATTTTGTGTTAAATCGTCATAGAGAGGGGGCGAGCGATACAGTAAACTAGCAGTGGTGCAACTGCCAAAAGACTCAAGAGTCCCACGAGAAGTCACATATATTGGCCGTAGCAACTCAACTACCTTCGTTGTAAGTCGGCATGGATCTTTTCCTATTTAATAGCGACGCAATTTCTGTCTAAAATCGTCAATATGATTGTGCGTGGGATACAGTAAACCGACAATAGTGCATCTAAGAAAAGGTTCATAAGTAGACCATAGACGTGTTACTCACTTGGGGACAAATCGGCATGAATAATTTAGTATTTAATAGTTAAGCAATTTCTGTGTTAATTCATCAGTGTGACGGTGCAAGGAATACAGCGAACTAGCAGTGGTGCATCGAAAAGAGATACTTGACTTCTACGAGAAGATCCATACGTGGACCATAGCCAGCATCATTTTTCCGATGCAACACTGGGTGTTTACTGTAACCCTCACACCGTAACGTAGACGATTTAACACAGAAATTGCGTCGCTTTTAAATAGAGAAGGATCCATGGCTACATCTTCCCAAGCGACTAAAGCAGCTACGGTAAACATAAGGATCTTCTCTTGGGAGTCATGCAACTTTTTCCGACGCACCACTGCCAGTTTACTGTAACCCTCACACAACCACATTCACGACTTAACACTGAAATAGCGTAGCTATAAAATACTTAAGGGTCCATGGCGACTTCTCCACAGCCGAGTAACGTGGCTACCTTCAAGGTATGTATCTTCTCCTCGGAGTCAAGTATCTTTTTTCTGATGCAACACTGCCAGTTATCTGTATCCCTCGCATTCTTACATTGACGATTTAACACAGTAATTGCGTCGCTATTAAATACAAAAGATCCATGCCTACTTTTCGCCAACTGGGCATAAATCGGCATGGACCCTTCAGTATTTAATAGCGAAGCTGTTTCTGTGTTAATTCATCAATGTGACGGCGCAAGGAATACAGTAAACTGGCAGTGGTGCATCGGTAAACACATACTTGACTCCTAGGAGAAGATCGATATGTCCACTGTTGCCACGTCACTCGCTTTGGGAGAAATTGGCATGGATGTTTTAGTATTTAATAGCGAAGCATTTCCTGTGTTAATTCAACAATGTGACGGTACAAGGGGTATCGTAATCTGGAAGTGGTCCATCGGAAAAGAGTTACTTGACTCCTAGGAGAAGATCCATATGTCGACCCTAGCCATGATACTTGCTTGGGGAGTAATGGGCATGGATCATCCAGTATGTAATAGCGACGCAATTTTAGTGTTAATTCGTTAACGTGTGGGTGCGAGGGATACAGTAAAGTAGGAGTGGTGCATCTGATACCCTGCCGGAGTGGCCGATCGGTTCTAGACGCTACAGTCTGGAACCGCGCGATCGCTACGGTCGCAGGATCGAATCCTGCCTCGGGCATGGATGTGTGTGATGTCCTTAGGTTAGTTAGGTTTAAGTAGTTCTGATTTCTAGGGGACTGATGACTTCAGAAGTTAAGTCCCATAGTGCTCAGAGCCACTCTGCATCGGAAAAGTGAACCTTAAGTCGCAGGAGAACATCCATACATTGGCCGTAGCCGCGTTACTCCCTTAGGAAGTTGTCATGGACATTTTAGTATTCAATAGCGTCGCAATTTTATGTTAAATAGTCTATGTGCAGTGATACAGTAAACTAGCAGTGGTGCAACTGACAAAAGACAATTGACTGCCACGAGAAGATCCATAACGTGACCGTAGCAGCTTTACTCTCTTGGTTATGACGACATGAATCCGTTGGTATTTAATAGAGACGCAGTTTCTATACTAAATCGTCAATGTGAGGGTGTCAGGGTTACAGTAAGTAGTGGAGCAAGCTGTGTGTCACCCCACATTCCATTGTAGCCAGATGTGTCCAAGATGGTAGCATTGACATAATCCAAGATGGCAGCGTGTAGACTTGGCAACAGCGTACGACGTCATCTAATATGGCGTATTTTGGCGGGAAGATTTGTCAATTAGGCTACCTCCACTAACCTAACCCTCCTGAAAAAAATTGGCGGGAAATTCAAATTCCAGCAGGATAATGCGTCACACCACGAAAATGGCGGGAAGAAGGTCAATTGTGCTACGTCCACTAACCCCCACCCCCTAGAAAATGGTGGGAAGATCATATTCGAACGGGATAATGCACCACACCGCTCTTGTCTCTACTAAGCAAAGAAAATCGCTGGAAGATAGCTCCCTTGGCCTACCTCCACTAACCTAAGTCACCCAACCTCCACATCTTCCTACAGACTGGCATAAACTTTTAATTTTTGTGGTAAACAAAATTTAATTCCCATATGTCTACTAAGCTAACAAAAATGGCGCGAAAGAAAAGACAATTTACTAACCTCAGTCCCCAGATTGCCACCACCTCCTAAGGATTCGTGGGAAAAGGACTTGAACATAAGATTTTATTTAAGCAATTCGATGCTGTTGTGTTCACTGCAAGTTCAGGATTCCAACTCACTTAGCACACATCGCCACGAGCAGAGATGCTCTCATCTGTGACATAATCCAAGATGGCGACACACAGTGTATTCACCACGAAGTCTGAAGTTCAACTGACTTAGTACATGTCGTCGCCATCAGAGAGCGCCACCATGATGTCATCCAAGATGGCAACAGTGACGTCAATCAAGATGGATGCACATACTGAATTCACCATGTGGTGTAAGACTGTGCACTTGGCCTACCTCCATTAACCTCCCAAGAAAAACGCAGGGGAAGTTCAAATTCCAGCACGATAATGGCGGGAAAACCGGACTTGTCCTTATTATTATTTAAACAATACCATGCAGGTGTATTCGCCACGAGGTCTGAAGTCCCACTGGCTTAGTACACATACCCACCAGCAGAGGACATCATTCCAGATGTCGGATTTGGGCGTGAAGTTTGAATATTGAGGGAAGATCGGCCAATTGGGCAATGTCCACAAACCTAACCCTCCATAAAAAAAATTGGTCACAAGTTCGAATTCGAACACGATAATCGGACACACCTACGAAAAAATGGTCTGAAATAGGCCAATTGGATCACATCCACTAACCTCACTTCATCCTACGAATTCTCGCCAAGTTTGAATTTTGATGGTCACTTATGTTTTCGCTGCTAAGCTATGAAAATCACGTCAAATAAAGTACACCTGTACTAATCTAAGTCACCTCCTGTCGATAGGGCGGGAAAAGGACTGAACTCTTTATTTCAAGCAGTATGGGCATTCACTATGCTAGGCTTAGTACACATCTATGAGATGGCGACACCCAGGATGCTAGTACAGTAGAGCAATGAGTCGCATGTCAACACAAGCACGGAAGTCAACATTCTTCAATTGGGCCAACTGGCGGTGAATCGAGGAAGTACAGTACATACTGACGAAACTAAAATGAGCTCTAACATGGAAATTAAGCGTTTCCGGACACATGTCCACATAATATCTTTTCTTCATTTGTGTGTGAGGAATGTTTCCTGAAAGTTTGGCAGTACCTTTTTGTAACACCCTGTAATCTTCTGTAAATATGCTAACACACACATCGCGCATCTAAGCTATCAATTATCTAAGTACTTAATTGCATTTCAATTTTAATCATATTAAGTAATTCAATTTATAATTTCATATAAGTATGAAGAGGCGTTCAACTATGTAAATTCAACTACTTTTCAATGTCCAGACCGAAACCCATTCCCAGAAACCAGGGCTGAGTTTGAATTCTGCCAGTAAAGAAAGGTCACTTGCGCTTTCGCTATCACCCAAACAAAATTGGGGGAAAGAAAGCACACTTGTACTAATCACAGCCACCTGACCGCCACCTCCTCCTACGAACCGGCGCCGAGTTTGAATTCTGGCAGTAAAGAAAGGTCACTTGAGCTTCCGCGAGCAACCTAACAAAATTGTTGCAAACGAAGCTCACCATCACTAACCTAAGCCTCCAGGACGCAACCTCTTCCTAGGTAAAAAGACTCAGCCTGCACTAGGCCCATGGATGGAGGAACGAATGTACTTTATTTAGGGACGGAGTTTATGTATCACAGAACACACGCACTGACATATCCCACAGCATACAGACCTGCAAACAACTCCTACATAACTCATTTATAATGCTCTACACACACGCTTGCTAATTTTAAACCGACAAAAATAACGCATCGCACAGCCTACAGACATGTGTACCGCTCGTAAATAATGCAATACATTTACGTTCCAATAGCCAAACAACTCCTAATTTTCCTAAATTATTTCAGTACAGACCTGCAAACTGCTCCTAAATAATATAGCACAAGGATGTGTAGACACGCTAAGCACTCAAACTATTCGAACAACGCATATTAAGGCCTACAGCCCTGCTCCCAAAATAATGCAATCAATGCGCACACGCACCCTCCACCACATCCTGTCCAGAGGACGTAGCGATAAGTGATGTATCCATCAGATGTCAAACAGCGCACAGCCCCTACTCAGCTTCCACAAACATGAGGTTGCAGCACCTCCCATTCATATGTAACACCTGAGAAAATTCCTACCCAAATACATAATCACCTACACACACGTGCTGATGTGATCGGGCAGGAGCGCAACTGCGAGCTGCAACCGAACTCAGGTCAAAGTTGTTTGTAGGCGCCATTAATGAATGGGCGTTTCCGCCCACGGTGGCCGAGCGGTTCTAGGAGCTTCAGTCCGGAACCGTGCTGCTGCTACGGTCGCAGGTTCGAATCCTGTCACGGGCATGGATGTGTGTGATGTTCTTAGGTTAGTTAGGTTTAAGTAGTTCTAAGTCTAGGGCACTGATGATCTCAGATGTTAAGTCCCATAGTGCTCAGAGCCGCTTTTTTTTTTTGAGTGGACGTTTATTTACACAGCGCACACTCGAAGCGGTCCGCCGAAGACGCTGCAGAATTCCATTCCACAATAGCAGAATCTGCTCCCTCCTCCCCCCCCCCCCCCCTTGCCATTCTAATGGACCATAAGTGACGACTGACTGGCGGTCCACAGATCGTTTTGCAAAAAATAAAGAGCCACGTCGACCTCTCGGGAACTGTATAGTGTCCTAGAAATAGTTAAGGCTTGCTTTCTTCATGCCTCAACTTGTATGCACGGAAATTCTTACCCTAACAGAATCTGTTTACAAAAAAATCGCCGGATTCAATCTTCCTCCCGGACTTAACGTGATAGCCTTCCAGCTCTAAACATACGCAAATGTTCTCACCGCTATGTAGAGACTCCCATATCACAGGACAAAAGATGAATCAAGCATTCCGATTCGCTCTTACCGAGTTAACACGCTGAATTACTTATGCTGCAGGTATCGAAGCACCATCCTCCTATTGCTTCTCGGGCTTCCAGCGGTTATTTTACACAGATCGCGAAATTGCATTGACAGACTAGAAAAATCGTCTACACCTCATCAAATACATACCAGACCGACAACAACATTCGAAGCCCAGAATATATTTACCAATGTAACTGCAATTAAAAATTACCATTTCTGCTACAGTCTAACACCGATCATTGGACACGTAATGTCTCCTATTGACGACTGTGCTTCATTATTTATAGCGCTTATAATTTTCCACCTACAAACTTTCTCTCATACCCTAGTCTTTATCGATGTGGTACATCCCTCACGACAGGACACACAGTCATCCTCTCTAGTCAGACCATAACATAAACCATATTAACATTACGATGTAATATATAGCCTTTGTAAACAATGTAAGCCAGACTAACTTTGCAGTACAATATATACACATTTTACAGAAACAGTGCACTTATCTTTTATACCTGTATAGCACCAGAAAAAATTTTATATTTCCTGAATAAGCGTTTGCCTACCATACGAAATAATACTAACCCAAAATCAACTATTCGTGTGCATGTGTGGTACGTTCTTCTTGCGAGTCCTACCACCATGTCAGAGACGTGGTAGACCGGATGTTAAAGCAAAAAACTCTATCCCAACTGTTACAGCATGTTACTATCACAAGCGGTCACAGTTCTACAGATGCACACAAGTATCCATGTTAAATGCTATATCCGCTTTACAAATCGAGGTACAACATTACCTATGAATGAGGTGATGTTTTCGGTGCAAATAGCGTGACAGTGATCGTACGAATACGTATTATCAGCCAACGATCCAACCTCGTCATAAAATCAATGAACTTTGTAATTGATTCTGCTAAGGAATGTGGTATGTAAGAGGTATTTTCGACTCCATGAAACGTATAATTCTATACTATTTCCATCGCATTCTGACTCTAGATCATATCACACGTTCCACGATATATCCACTGAGTTATAGGCGATGACTGATTGACAAGGAGCACAAACAGTAATGGTAGATGATGCGTCGATTGAGGTCCTATGGGGGAAAAATGTACACTATCTTCTCAGATCTCTGGTCTTAATCTATATGTTAGAAATTATATCCATCATTTGTAATGAGGACCCTCCATCCAAACACATACTCGCATTGCCTGACACCCACATGTTAATCATATTTCACGCACTCTCATATCTCGAAACGAGTCACCTTTCTCGAACATATCTGCTACAGTAAAAATCCAACATGGTCTTAGTCAGTCGCTACACATCTTACAACTGCTTCCATTTCTATAGCTTTGCACATGTGATCATGCCATTTCAAGTCGGAACTGATCAGAAGTCGGAGAAAGCCATATTCACCACCTTCTGCAGTCCGTCTACAAACAGAACGAACTGAGTTACTGCGACAGGACCGCGTTTTGACCATTCGGCGGGAATGAGCGCGTTGTGGTGCATTCCCAAACTACATACAAGTACTACAGATCCACTTGCATTCAAATCTATCAGCCCAACATCCTACCATCGTTATTCTCTAACCCCCCCCCCCCTCCCAGCGGACAAAAATTAACAACTATAGAAGCTCAAATCACTTCATCCGGTATAGAACTCAAATAGACGCCATTACTCACGTGATGACGCAAAGCTGCGTTGGGGGTCCAGCGCTGAGAGAGAGACAGAGACAGAGAGAGGGAGATAGAGAAAGAGAGAGAGAGAGATTTTGCAATGCTTCCCAGAATATCACAGCGTGCAGCCCTCCAGGCATTCCTAACGGCATACTTCGTCACTCACTGAATTTACCCTCAAACTGCTGCTGCTGCTGCTACTGCTCCCTGTGTCGAACAAACCTATTAAATACACACTTATTGATACACTACAGAGGGTAGTTTAAAGTTTCATCACCTCTACTCTAGGAGAATGATTGTACCCCACGTACTATACCGTAAATGGCAAGAAACGCCCACTGTGACCCAGTTTACTTGTTTGAAACACTGTTTTCTAACGCGCTTTGCACACTGCCAAACATTTGTTTTTTCTGCCACGACTTCGACCTCTATGTCAGATTCTAAACTGGCATTAAGCAGCTCTGATCCACGGCCTCTCACAGAAAACTAGACATCACACTATGTAAATCACATTCTTACCGCAGATAGTATAACACTCAATTATTTTTAAATAAAACACGCTTACAACATAAGGAAACTAGAAGAGTTTGGCAGCGTTGTGGAGAGTTTCCAAACTACCGTGCGAAAGTCTTTCATCACCTCTCTATTTAAGTTCATATGTCGCCGTGACGGAACAGACGGTGGCCCGGCGTTCCATTTAGAGATATTCGTAATTTTGCACTCATGTACGCGATCGCCGTTTAGCTGCGAACAACACTCAGAAGTTGTCTCCTACCCACAAAACTTCCCCCCCCCCTCCCCCGACTCAACTCAAACAAGCTATGTTACTCAATCATTATGTAGTAAACGATGCGTCAATGTGATGGAAAAAGACACCCTTGATGTACTGTAATATTTAGCAACAGACTTGATAGTGCGAAGAATTTTACACTACGTTTAGCACCAGCCATTGATGTGACAGCACGCCCCCCTCCCCCACCCCCCCCTCCCCCAATTTCAGTATCAGAGCTAAACCGCCCCTTTTACATCACTTTGATCGTGTATGTGTTCGAGAATTAACAATGAATGCACGTACTGCACAATAATCTAATCAAATTCGCAGTAATACTCGCAAAGTAAATCTGACAACGCTCTACATATATGTAACACTTCTAGCATAGTGTTTATTTTACGATCTATCTCTCAGCGTATGGGAGTTACAGAGCATCCTCCCCGTCTTAGGGTAAAAGACCAATCTCGCACAGTGATTGACCAACACACCCTGCAGCACCGTTAGAGAATTAATTTCCAAACGATCAGAAGAAGAGCGCGCTACACTCCACATCAGGTGAATGAATATAAATCTCCAAGTCCCAAACCATCCAAGTGCACGAGATTTCTCGAGATGTTACCATGTCGAGGAGCTTAGCACTCCTTATCGATGTATAGTAACAGATCTCAAAGTGACTAAGTGTAATAGCATACAGTTAAAAAGAACAAGAGAAGACTTATTTTTATATGCGATGGAGTTCGCGATAAATTGAGTTTTACCTAAATCAACGAAGCTATCAAATCTAAATTATTGTTCTAGAGTCTAGGATCTGTACTTGGAAGGTACTGGTAAGATAGAGAGCATAAACACACATTCTCCTGAGACTACGAAGTTCTGCACTTAAAAACTGGCCATAATGTTAGATCGAAAACCTTTCCCCCCTATCAGACATACATCCTTCTTCACACTTTCTCTACGCTGAACTATCTTATCGAATGGTAAAACATTTGCTATCCATGATATGAGCGCAATATAGCTTCCTGGAGACGCATAGTGTCCACTTGTAACGTATTACTATGTTGACGACGTTGCTCATCGAGCCACATACGTTATCTCGCATTTCTAGCTGCTTCTCTCACACAAATAATGAGAAAAATTCAGAAATTCAGGGTCGCCACCAGCACAAGCCCTTCCTAACCATTTAGAAAAAAACGGAGCTGGAAAATTATTAGTTTAATTACTTTAATAATTTAATTACAAGTACGCAAATTTCTTTAAGTAGCCAGATAAATACTATTCCATGTCGTGCATGAAGCAACTTGATTAATTCAGGATTGTAAATCAGAGTAAGGGGGTAAGATCGACACCAAAGAATTTATCTTTCCCGTAGATTGTTTATTGTAACTAAATATTTGGTTGCACATCCTAACTACACATAACTGGTGCCTCATTCGAAATAATTAAGTTAGAATTACGTGAGATTGAAACAGAGAACAATTTAACTACAGCAAGAAGCAAAACAGAAGACGGAGGTGGGAGACAATTATACTATCATCTCCTTTGCATTAATACCATAAAAATAAGTGAGATTTGCATTACTATTTTACGCATGTACTATTCTGGACAGAGGTTTAACCATTACACAAGGCTGTGCGATAATTATTTAACATACTAACTGCGTCTGCTGCTTGCAAATGGACGAACTAGAGCACGTGGTGCATTCTGACTAAAACTGTTGTGCTGCTTTGTAGAAAGCGCACGAAAGAACAGATATTCTTCCAGAAACTGTAGCTCATTAAACAAGCAAACTGTTAAAATAAAGCCTATTGCAGTGCTGTGGTGGACCAGAAGGGTCATTGATTACCAAACACATGGTACAAAATAGACACACAAAGACAAAAGCAATTTCCACAAAATATAAGATTAAAAATCATTAACAAAATAACTCGCTACACACGCTTCAGTTAAACTGAAGTTCTTAAGTATTTCACCACTAAAAAGTAACAATGTCCTGATTCCAATCACCTGAAACTCCCCTTAAGAGCTATAATCCGTACTCACCAAGCGTTCACCGAAGAGTGCCTCTTTCTCTTTAGAGATTACCTAGCTCCCCGTGCAGCGGAAGCTACCAACCTCAAACACAAAAACAACCTTCGACTAAGATGGGTAGACTTCTCTGTTTAGGTATTGGAAACCTAAGTTGGTCATCCTGTGCTCTCCTTCAAATGCGAAGCAACATCGTCTACTCCCAGCAGACGATGACCAACTCAGCATATCCCACAAAACAAATCCGAAACACCACATTAAAACACACATATAATATCAATATTCAAAAGGCCTTATTTGCGTGCTCAGTCTTTCTGGAAGAGATCATGAAATGAGCTATAATCAGGTAGTAAAGTGAATAAATTTTACCGAATTCGACAAGCGTCTTATGAAACGTCTTCACAGAGACGTTTCACACTGTTCACATCCAATCACGGTTCAGAAATTACACAATGCCTGCATGAGACCTACATAAAATGACAGTTAATAACGAGGGATACATCCTATAAGGAATCAGATAAAAGCAAAGCAGCAGCGTCCGACATGTGAAAATTACAAGTCATTCCGTCACTAATTCAGTAAACAGCGCATGAGTCGGGCAAATGCGTACACAGGCATTGCAGCACATCACAAACTCTTACTGCTAAGTTAGTTATGACCCTGAAGTCCCGATTTTACACCCAAGATGCAAGAGGGGTGATTGTATGAATGAAAGCTCCTTTAAATGAGTGTGTCAAGTTTCTTCACACAAAAGATGGAAGTCCTCTGATAACCGAAGGGTTTACCGTTAACGATCGCAAGTAGACAGTGCTTTAAAACACATAACGAACACGTAGCTGTATATGAGTAGAACGTCGGCTATGCCACGTGACTGATGCATCTGGAATCACTGATACCTCAGTAGACATACAGTATAATGCAGCCTCAATGGGAAAAAAATTGACTGCCTCCCTTATCTCCTTCGTTTCGATGTCCACAATTTACGGAATTCCTCCTGTTGCAGAATACTTGGTCTGATATACAAATTGTTTATTGTGAACCAGAAGATAGCAAAGTACTTCCTCAAGTTCACCACATAACGTCCGATATTTGGTCGATATGTATCTATTCCCTAGTCACTTTTCGCAATTCTATGGATTTGACGTCAGATCTATATAAGCGATCATGACGTAACATCTCGCTCTATGTTCTAAAATTGATCGTAAATGTAGCACAGATAGCACCACCTAGCCCAAATCTATTGATTGGGACATGTAATATAGCACTGCACTATAATGTAACCAGTCACCTCCACATTCTGAGAGCGTTTGCTCTGCTTTCTGTATGTCAATTTCCCGTCAATTTCTTTCTGGAGGGTTAGGTTAGTGGAGGTAGCCCAATTGACCTATCTTCCGACCAAATCCGCCATCTTGGATGACGTCATATGCTGTTGCCAAGTCCATACGCCGCCATCATGGATGACACCATCGCCGCCATCTTGCATACATCTGGCAACAACGGAATGTGGGGTGACACACAGGTTGCTCTACTACTACAGTAAACTACCACTGGTACATCAGAAGAAAGATACTTGATTCCCAGGAGAAGATACATACATTGACAGCAGCTGTATAACTCACTTGGGAGGAAGTCATCACATATCCGTTAGTATTTAATAGCGACGCAATTTCTGTATTAATTCGGCAAAGTGAGGGTTACAGTAAGCTACCTTGGTGCATCAGAAGAAAGATACTCAACTCCCAAGAGAATACACATTGACTGCAGCCACATTACTCACTTGAGAAGTCAGCAAATATCCATTAGTATTTAATAGTGATGCACTTTCTGTATTAATTCGCCAATGTGAAGGTAAAAGGGCTAAAGTAAACTACCACAGGTGCATCTGAAGAAAGATACTTGAATCCCAGAGAAAGATACATACTTTGACGCAGCCGCAATACTCACTTGGAAAGAACTCAGCATGTATCAATTACTATTTAATAGTGACACAACTTTTGTGTTAGTACGTCAATGTGAGGGTGTAAGGATTACAGTGAACTCCCACTGGTGCATCATAAGATGATACCTGACTCCCAGGAAAAGACACACATTCTGACCGCAGACGCATTTCCCACTTGGGGAGCTGCTAGCATGTATCCATTAGTATTTAATAGCGATGCAATTTCAGTGTTAATTCGTCAATGTAAGGGTAAGAGGGTTACAGTAAACTACCACTAGTGCTTCGCAAGAAATATACTTATGGCCCAGGAAAAGATACATACACTGATCGCAGCCGCTTTACTCACTTGTTGAGAAGTCAGAATGTTTCTAGGGTGAAGTTTTCACTCTACATCGGTGTGTGCACTGTTACGAAATTCCCTGGCAGATAAAACTGTGTGCCGGCAGCGACTCGAACTCTGGACTGTTGCCTTTCACGGGCAAGTGCTCTTACAACTGAGCAACCCAACTACGACTCACGCCCTTAATTCCGCCAGTGTCTCGTCTCCTACCTTCCAAACGTCACACAAGCTCTCTTGCGAACCTTGCACAACTAGCACTTCTGGAAGAAAGGATATTTCGGAGACATGGCTTAGCCACAGCCTGGGATTGTTTCTACAAAGAAATTTTCACTCCACAGCGCAGTGCGCGCCGATATAAAACTACATAGCAGAAAAGCTGTGTGCCGGACCGAAATTGGGACCTTTGCCCTTCGCGGGCAAGTGCTCTTACCAGGAAGTTTCATACCAGCGCACACTCCGCTGTAGAGTGAAAGCATCATTCTAGATCAATCCCCAGGCAGTGGCTAAGCCATTTCTTCGCAATATCCTTTCTTCCAGGAGTGCTAGTTCTGCAAGGTACGCAGGAGAGATTCTGTGAAGTTTGGAAGGTGGGAGACGAGGTACTGGCAGAATTAAAGCTGTGGGGACGGGGCGTGAGTCGTGCTAGGATAGCTCAGTTGTAGAGCACGTGCCAGCAAAAGGTAAAGGCCTCGAAATTGAGTCTCAGTCTGACACAAAATTTTAATCTGCCAGGAAAATTCGAGTCAGCATGTATCCATTAGTATTTAATAGGGACGCAATTTCTGAGCTACTTCGTCGATGTGAGGTTGTGAGAGTTACAGTAAACTACCCTTGGTACAATGGAAGCAAGATAAATGACTTCAAGGAGAAGATACATACTTTGACCGCATTACTCACTTTGGGAAAAGTCAGCATGTATCCATTAGCGTTTAATAACGACACACATACTGTGTTAATTCGTCAATGTGAGAGTGTAAGGGTTCCAGTAAACTACCACTGGTGCATCAGAAGAAAAATACTTGACTCTTAAGAGAAAACACATACAATGACCACATCCGTATTAGTCACTTGGGGAGCAGTAAGCATGCAAACATTAGTATTTGACAGCGATGCAATTTCAGTGTTAATTCGTCAATGTGAGTGTATCAGGAAACTACAACTGGTGCATAGGAACAAAGATACTTGACCTAATTTCTGTGTTAAATCGCCGGGGGTATGGGTTACAGTAAACGACAACTGGTGCATCAGAAGAAAGATACTTGACTCCCAGGAGAAGAAACTTACTTTGACCGCTACGTCATTGTTCAGATTGGGAGAAGTCAGCATATCTACATTAGTATTTAAAAGAAACGGAATTTCTGTGATAATTCGTCAGTGTGTGAGTGTGAGGGGTACAGTAAACCACCACTGGATCATCAGAAGAAAGGTGTCATCCATGATGGCGGCGTATGGACTTGGCAACAGCATATGACGTCATCCAAGATGGCGGATTTGGTCGGAAGATAAGTCAATTGGGCTACCTCCACTAACCTAACCCTCCAGAAAGAAATTGACGGGAAATTGACATACAGAAAGCAGAGCAAACGCTCTCAGAATGTGGAGGTGACTGGTTACATTATAGTGCAGTGCTATATTACATGTCCCAATCAATAGATTTGGGCTAGGTGGTGCTATCTGTGCTACATTTACGATCAATTTTAGAACATAGAGCGAGATGTTACGTCATGATCGCTTATATAGATCTGACGTCAATTTCGCGAGCCTGAGTAACCTTGGTTCGACTCCGATTCCGGTGCGAAGCAAAGGGCCTGGAATGGTTTTGAGCTTCCAATCTGAGCTTTTTCTGCCAAACACTCTGAACATGTCTTTTTTGATTACAATAAAAGCAAATAGCTTGGTGTGGCGAGCAATTCTCACGCGAATGTCTAGTAGCGCACCGCAGGCAGGATTTGTTCACTGCATTTGCTTGCCGGCGCGGCACACGTGTCTTCTCCCAGGAGAAGATACATATACTTCGACCATATCTGCATTGCTCACTTGGGGACAAGTGAGCATGTATCCATTAATAGTTAATAGCGACGCAATTTCAGTGTTAATTCGTCAATGTGAGGATTACAGTAAACTACACCTGGTGCATCGGAAGAAAGATACTTGACTCACAGGGGAACAAACATACTTTCACAGAAGCTGCATTGCTCAGATTGGGAAAAGTCAGCATGCGTGCATTCGTATTTAAATGCGACGCTAATTCTGTGATAATTAGTCAATGTGAGAGTGTGAGTGTGACAGTAAACCACCACTGGTGTATCGAAAGAAAGATACTTGGCTCCCAGGTGAAGATAAATACTTTTACAACAGCCACATTCCTCACTTGAGTATAAGTCTGCATGTATCCATTAGTGTTTAATAGTGACGCAATTTCAGGGCTATTTCGCCAGTGTGAGGATTACCGTAAACTACCACTGGTGCAACAGAAGAAAAATACTTGACTCCAAGAAGAAGATACATACTTTGACCGCAGCCACATTTCTCTCTTGAGGAGAAGTCAGCATGACACCATTAGTATTTAATACCGACGCAATTTCAGTGTTAATTCGACATCGTGGGGTTACAGTAAACTACCACTGGCGCACTGGAATAAAGATACTTGACTCTGAATTTACAACTTTCACTGCAGCTGCATTATTCACATGGTGGGAAGTCAGCATATATACCATAAAATTTTATAGCGACTCAATTTCTGTGTCAATTCATCAATGTGAGGGTGTGATGGTTACAGTAAACTAACTGTGGCGTCACCGCCAGACACCACACTTGCTAGGTGGTAGCCTTTAAATCGGTCGCGGTCCGTTAGTATACGTCGGACCCGCGTGTCGCCACTATCAGTGATTGCAGACCGAGCACCGCCACACGGCAGGTCTAGAGAGACTTCCTAGCACTTGCCCCAGTTGTACAGCCGACTTTGCTAGCGATGGTTCACTGCCTGCTTACGTTCTCATTTGCCGAGACTATAGTTTCGCATAGCCTTCAGCTACGTCATTTGCTATGACCTAGCAAGGCGCCATTATCAGTTACCACTGATATTGTGAATCATGTACCATCAAAAGCGACATTCATCATTAATGGATTAAAGTTGAGTATTCCACCAGCTACGACCGTTTTTCTAAATTCTAATTTCCTTGTCCTGTTCCTGACCTCACGCTAGCCTGTGTGAGATAAAATGCGTGCATATCGGCCTCCTCAAGTAACACGGTGTTCGCTCTCCTGCCAACCACAACATTGGCGACGAGGCAAAACCGCGTTCTTATCGATATTGCCCTGATTTACTTGTGTAATGGCTTCGCCAAAATCTTCAGATGTACTGTCCAAATTTTATCGCTTACAGAATCAGCAGACGCAGGCCTTACTGGATACCCTTGGACAGCTCGTCCAGGGTCAATGTGCGATATAAAACGATGCGGCACCAGCCGCTCCACCGCTAACGCAGCCACAACACGCAGTTGCACCAACTTTTCGACCTTTTGATGCTGCACTGGAAAGCTGGACGGAGTGGTCACGCCAATTTGGATTCCATCTCGTCGCCTACAGAATTCAAGGTAACGAGTAGCAGCCTTTTTTGCTATCATCAGCCAGGGTGAACACGTATCATGTAATAGTCAAATTATTTCCCCAACACAACGTAGCAACTCTGTCCTACGAAAAAATTTTGTCTGCATTCGATGAATATTTCAATGTAGTTGCAAAACGGTATACCTTCTTTCGTACAAAACATACGGCAGGTCAGGCTAATCGGGAGTGGGTTGCAGCCTTGCAAGGCCTTACTAGGGATTGTGCTTTTGAGTGTCAATGTGGACTCCCTTATTCAGATACTATGGTACGTGATGCAATTGCACAGACCGTTTCTAATGTTCGTATAAGGGAACAGATTTTGAAACTAGTCAATCCCTTCCTGCTACAAGTGATGGACATATTGGATCGGCAGGATACACTTGACTTTGCTCAGGAATCATTTGAAACTTCACCAGCCGTGTGTCAGGTTAACCGGCCCGCTGGGCGAGCTGCACGGAGCAGTAAACAGCCCTCGCGCCCGACCGCACGGCTGCCGCCAGGCTCTCAGACACGTGTGCCGCGCCGGCAAGCAAATGCAGTGAACAAATCCTGCCTGCGGTGCGCTACTAGACATTCGCGTGAGAATTGCTCGCCACACCAAGCTATTTGCTTTTATTGTAATCAAAAAAGACATGTTCAGAGTGTTTGGCAGAAAAAGCTCAGATTGGAAGCTCAAAACCATTCCAGGCCCTTTGCTTCGCACCGGAATCGGAGTCGAACCAAGGTTACTCAGGCTCGCGAAACTTCGCCAATGGAAATTCATGTAGTTCATTCCACTCTGCTCAGTGCCACTCTCTCTAACAGTGACTGTGTTCATCCCACAAATAGTGTGCGTCGACATCGCCCGAACTCCCGTCAAGTCGCAAGTGATTTTGTACCAGAGTCAGTTCACGTTGCACGAGACAGTCGCTCTTGTAGTCAACAGGACAATAAACTTTTTGTGGACTTGGACATTAACGGCAAAGTGATACCATTCCAGCTCGATACCGGGGCTGCAGTTTCACTGATCAATCAAGACACTTATGAACTGCTGGGCACACCTCCGTTGCATGCCACAAATGTTAAGTTAACTAGCTATTCAGTTCAAGATATCTCTGTGTTAGGACAGTGCAGCCTTCCTGCAACATACAAAGGACAAACAAAATTTGTGTCCTTTTGCATCCTTCGTTCTTCTTCTGCAGTGAACTTGTCTGGTTTCGATTTATTTCAGTTGTTTAATTTGTCTATAGTAAGACAGGTCCTATCAGTGAACCAGACTGTGCCTTCAGACAGTGTTTCTTGTCTATGTGAAGAATTTGCAGACATTTTTGCACCGGGACTCGGTTGCGCTAAGAACTATAAAGTACGTTTGGAACTAAAAGTAAACGCGCAACCGAAATTTTTCAGAGCGCGCAATGTTCCCCACGCATTGCGTGATGAGGTCGCAAAAACATTACACGATTTGGAATCACAAGGTGTAATTGAATGTGTGCAGGCTTCTCTCTGGGCATCACCCTTAGTAATTTTCCCAAAACCTCCCGGAAAATTGAGACTTTGTGTGGTCTTCAAGGCAACAGTGAATCCACAACTAGTGATTGCAACTTTTCCTTTACCCCGCCCAGAAGATCTTTTAGACGAACTGTGCCCGGGTAAAGATTTTTCGAAGTTGGACCTAGCAGATGCGTATTTGCAAATACCGGTGAACGAACAATCCCAGTGCATTTTGGTGGTTAACACGCATCTTGGTTTGTATTGATTCAAACGACTGCCATTCGGGTGTCCATCCGCCCCTGCATTGTTTCAGTAATATCTACAAACTGTTTGTGCGTCAGTCCCTACAGCAGCAAACGATATTATAATCTCCGGAAAGACGGAAGAAGAACATTTACCCAATCTCAGAACATTATTTCAGGTATTGCGACAAAATGGTCTTCGCTTGCGGAAGGACAAATGTATGTTTTTTGCTCGTGACTTACCATACCTGGGACATGTACTCAATGCCCAAGGCATACATCCCAGTCCCGAGCACCTCCGTGCCATACAAGACTTGCCTTCGCCGCAGAATTTGAAGCAACTACAGTGTGCTGGTAAAAATCTACTATTACACCGATATGTTCCACATGCCTCTTCCATTTCAGCTCCGCTTCATCGCTTACGCCGTAAAGGTGTTCCGTTCGTCTGGACGACGGAATGCGAACGCGCCTTTCGCCAGTAGAAATCGGCGTTGCTTTCCAATAATTGCCTTACGCCATTCGATCCCCAGAAGCCCCTTTTGTTGATGGTGGATGCATCAGATTTCGGTATCAGTGCTGTGCTTGCGCAAAAAAGATGGATCGCACGATCGCCCTATTGCCTTTGCGTCCAAATTGCTCTTGTCTGCGCAAAGAAATTATTGACAGATCGAGAAAGAAGCATTGGCTCTCGTATTTGGTGTTACAAAGTTTCATGATTTCTTGTATGGTCGTCACTTTACCATCATCACAGACCACAAACTTTAAACATCGCTTTTTCATCTGCACAAGCCTGTACCTCCACGTAGAGCTCAGAAATTCATTCGCTGGTCTATTTTCCTCTCGCAGTACCGCTACGATATCTTGTATCGGTCCACTGCTAAGCATGGAAACGCCAATGCGTTGTCCCGTTTGCCTGTTCCTGACGACAGAGCATTCGATTCCTCTGAACTTGATGCATGTTCATTGATTCGGAGACCGATGACGTAGTCGAATCGTTTTCGATTGATTTTCGTCGTGTAGCTACAGCCACAGCTGCCGACCCAGTCCTTGCTACCGTTCTGCATTTGTTTGCTAGGCAATGGCCCTTATCAAAGTCACGGATCGGGGATCCGTTGGTTCGCCGAGTTTTTGCTCACTAGGAGAGACTTTTTGTACGACATGGTCTTTTGCTGTTGCGTTCTGATAAAGATCAGTCCAGGATCGTGGTACCACGTTCGTTACAGTCCTCTGTCTTACAGCTTCCCCACCAAGGACATTGGGGTATAGTGTGAACGAAACAAAATGCTCTTCTTGCATGGTGTGTGCCAAACAACAATCAGCACCACCGCGGAAATTCTTTGCATGGCCGAAAGCCATTTCCCCTTGGCAACGCTTACACATCGATTTTGGTGGTCCATTCTGGAATGTTCGATGGTTGGTTGTAGATTCATTCAGTAATTTTCCTTTTGTTGTAGGGATGTCATCCACGACGTCATCTGCCACCATTGAAGCGCTATCTGCTATTTTTTGCATTGAAGGTCTTCCACAGACTATTGTTTCCGACAATGGCCCACAATTCATGTCCGCAGAATTTCAGTCATTCTGCAAGGCCAATGGTATTCAGCATCTGACGTCCTCGCCGTTTTCTCCAGTCAAACGGTGCCGCTGAACGATTGGTCAGGACTTTCAAGTCACAGATGTTGAAGTTAAAAGAGTCGCATTCTCGGGAGGACGCGTTATTGCTCTTTTTGTCCTCGTATCGCTCTCAGCCCCGAGATGGTCGCTCACCGGCTGAGTTGCTCCACGGTCGTCCTCATCAAACCTTGATGTCTTTGCTGCATCCGCCGCATCAGGTTCCTGTGCAGCGGCAGCCACCTGCTTTTGCCCCAGGCGACGTTGTATTCTATAGCAACTATCGAGGTTCACGGCCTTAGCTCGCAGGGCGCATTCTTCGCTGCCTCGGCCGCGCTATGTATCTGGGTTTGGGGGCCTCTGGTGAGGTGCGCCGGCATCTCAACCAGCTGCGCCTCTGTCGTCGCACGGGATCTGCCGCTCGCCGTCTGCTTTCAGGGACCGTGCCGTCAGGTCAGCGCCCTGGGGACCCATCTACTGGCTCGCCTCATCCCCAGGTGTTACCGACGCTGCCTTCCATTTTGCCCCATGGCGACGCGCCGCCGCCGCCTGTTCTCCCGCCGGCAACACCCGTAGTGGGCGCGTCGCTGCAGCCGCCGGGCGCCTCCCTGGGTCACGCGCCGCCGGTCGCTTCCCGTGACCAGTTGTCCTCCGACATGGAACTCTTGCCCGCTCCGGACCATATGTTGTCTTCGCCGGCCGGGTGCCCCGGCCCGATGTAGGTCGACCCTTCGGCCCCTCCTGTCTCTCTGCGGGCGCGTACACAGCATGTTGGCGTGCACCCTGGAGCATGTTTTCAGGCGTTTCCTAGCTCCCCGCGGTCCGAATGGCAGGGTGCGGGTGGCAGAGCCTCGCCTGTTGTTAGGCACCCCACCTCGTCGCATACGTCAACATGGGGTCCTCCCCACGGTGGGCGGAAGCCTTATGCCACAACCGTACGCCGATTTGCGGGGGAGGAATGTGGTGTCACCGCAAGACACCACACTCGCTAGGTGGTAGCCTTTAAATCGCCCGCGGTCCGTTAGTATACGTCGGACCCGCGTGTCGCCACTATCAGTGACTGCAGACCGAGTGCACCCACACGGCAGGTCCAGAGAGACTTCCTAGCACTCGCCCCAGTTGTACAACCGACTTTGCTACCCATAGTTCACTGCCTCCTTACATTCTCATTTGCCGAGACGATAGTTTAGCATAGCCTTCAGCTACGTCATTTGCTACGACCTAACAAGGCGCAATTATCAGTTACTATTGATATTGTGAATCATGTACCGTCAAAACCGACGTTCATCATTAATGGATTAAAGTTAAGTATTCCACCAGCTACGTCCGTTTTCTAAATTCTAATTTCCTTGTCCTGTTCCAGACCTCACGCCAGCCTGCGTGAGCTAAAACGCGTGCCTTTCGGCCTCCTCTAGTAACTCGGTGTTGGCTCTCCTGCCAACCACAACACTAACTCTGGTTCTTCGGAACAAAGATTCTTGAATCCCAGGACTACAAACATACTGTGACCTCAGCGGCTTTGCTCAGATTGATAAAACACAGCATATCTACATTGGTATTAAATAGCGACGCGAATTCTGTTGTAATAAGTCAATGTGAGAGTGTGACGGTTACAGAAAACTACCACTGGTGCATCGGAAAAAACATACTTAAATCCAAGGAGCGGATACATATTTTGACCACAGCCACATTGTTCACTTGGGGAATAGTCAGCATTTATCTATTAGTATTTTATACCGACGCAATTTTTCTGTTAATTCGTCTATGTGAGATGTCAGGGTTACAGTAAACTACCACTGGTGCATCGGGAGAAGGATGCATGAATCCCAGGAGAAGATACTTACTTTGACCACTGCAGCATTACTCACATGAGGAGAAGTCGGAATGTATCCATTATTATTTAATAGCGACGCAATTTCTGTGTTTATTCGTCTATTTGATGGTGTGAGGGTTACAGTAAACTCCATCTGGAACATTGGAAGGAAGATACTTTACTCCCAGGAGAGGAAACATACTCTGATCGCAGTGGCATTGTTCAGATAAGGAAACGTCACCATTAATACAATACTATTTAATAGCGAGGCAATTTCTGTGTTAATACGTGATTGTGAGGGCTATAGTAAACTCCCACTGGTGCACCAAAACAAAGATATTTGACACCCAGGATAAGATACATATTTAGACCGCAGCCGGATTACTCACGTGCGGGTAAGTCACCATGTATACATTAGTGTTTAATAGCAACGCTATTTCTATATTAATTCGTCAATATGAGTGTGAGAGGTTACATTAAGCTACCACTCATGCAACGGAACAACGATACTTGACTCCCAGAAGAAGATACATTCTTTGACTTCAGCTGCAATACTCACTTGGAGGGAAGTAAGCATGTGAACCGTTAGTTTTTCATAGCTACGCAATTTCTGTGATAATTCGTGAATTTGACGGTGTGAGGGTTACAGTAACCCACAACTGGTGCAGCAGAAGAAAGACACTTGACTCCCAGGAGACGTACATACTTTGACAACAGCCACATTGCACACTTCGGTATAATTCGGCATGTATCCACTAGTATTTAATATCGATGCAATTTCAGTGTTAATTCGTCAACGTGAGGGTTACAGTTAACTACAACTGCCGCAGCGGATGAAAGATACTTGACTCCCAGGAGAAGGTACATATTGTAACCGTAGCCAAATTACACACTTTGGGAGACGTCAGCATGTATCAATCACTACTTACTAGCGACGAAATTTCAATGTTCATTCATCTATGTGGTGTGTTAGCGTAACAGTAAAATACCAATGATGCATTGGAAGAAAACACAGCAAGTATCCATTAGTATTTGATAGCGCCGCAATTTCTATATTAATCCTTCAATGTGCGTGTGAGAGTGTGACACTAAGCTACCACTCATGCATTGGAACAAAGATACTTGACTCCCAGGTGAAGACATATATTGTGACTGCAGCCACATTACTCACTTGTGGAGATGTCAGAATGTATCAATTAGTTTTAAATATCGAAGAAATTTCCGTGTTAATTCGTCAATGTCAGGATGTTAGCATTACAGTAAACAACAACTAGTGCATCAGAATTAAGGTATTTCACTCCCAGGAGAAGATATATATTGTCACAGTAGCCAAATTACTCACTTGAGGAGATGTCAAAATGTATCGATTAGTATTCGTCAATGTGCGGCTGTGAGCGTTACAGTAAACTTCGACTCGTGCATCGGAAGAAAGATACATGACTCCCAGGAGAAGGTACATACTTTGACAACAGCCACCGTGAACACTTGGGTATAAGTCTGCATGTGTACATTAGTATTTGATAGTGTCGAAATTTCTATATTAATTCGCCAAACAGAGGGTGTCAGGGTTACACTAAACCACCACTGGTGCATCGGAAGAAAGACACTTCATTCCCATGATAAGACACATAGTCTGCCTGTATCCAATAGTATTCGATAGCGAAGCAATTTCAGTGTTAATTAGTCAATGTTAAGGTTATAGTAAACTACCACTGGTGCGTTGGAAGGTAGAAACTTGATTCCCAGGTGAAGATACATATTTTCACAACAGCCACATTTCTTACATGGGAAGAAGCCAGCTTGTATCATTAGTATTTAACAGAGACGCAATTTATGTGTTACTTCGTCAGTGTGAGGGTGTGATGGTTACAGTAAACTACCACTGGTGCATCACAGGAAAGATCCTTGACTCCCAGGATAAGATACATACTTTAAACACAGCCACATTACTCACTTGGATATAAGTCTGCATGTATCAATTATTATTTAATAGCGACGCAATGTCTGTGTTTATTCGTCAATCTGAGGGTGTGAGTGTTACAGTAAACTGCCACTGGTGAATTGGAATAAATATACTAACCTGTCAGAAGAAGATAAATATTTGGGATACAGCCCTACTACTCAGATTTCATTAGCCATCCCATATCATTAGTATTCAATAGAGACGCAATATCTCTGTTAATTCGTTAATTTGAGGGTGTCAGGGTTACAGCAAACTACCACTGGTGCACAGGAAGAAATATAAATAAATCCCAGTAGAAGATACTTTGACAATTTCGGCACTCCTGAAAGATAGGATACTGCGGAGACATGGCCACAGCCTGGGGGATGTTTCCAGAATGATTTTCACTCTGCAGCGGAGTGTGCGCTGATATGAAACTTCCTGGCAGATTAAAACTGTGTGCCCGACCGAGACTCGAACTCGGGACCTTTGCCTTTCGCGGGCAAGTGCTCTACCATATGAGCTACCGAAGCACGACTCACACCCGGTACTCACAGGTTGAGAGCTTCTGTAAAGTTTGGAAGGTAGGAGACGGACACTGGCAGAAGTAAAGCTGTGAGTACCGGGCGTGAGACGTGCTTCGGTAGCTCAGATGGTAGAGTACTTGCCCGCGAAAGGCAAAGGCCCCGAGTTCGAGCCTCGGTCGGGCACACAGTTTTAATCTGCCAGGAAGTTTCATATCCATTAGCATTTAACAGCAACGCACAGTCTGTAATAATTCATCAATATTCGAGTGAGAGGCTTACAGTAAAATACCTCTGGTGCATCGGAAGAAAGATACTTGACTCCGGGATAAGATACATTCTTTGACCATAGCGACATTTCTCTCATGGGAAGAAGTCAGCATGACAGCGGTAGTATTTAATACCGACGCAATTTCAGTGTTAATTCGGCAATATGGGGGTTACAGTACACTACCACTGGCGCACTGGAATATAGATACTTGACTCCGAGGAGAATATACAACTATCACTGCAGCCGCATTATTAACATGGTGGGCAGACAGCATATATACCTTAAAATTAAATAGCGTCGCAATTTCTGTGACAATTCATTAAAGTGAGAGTGTGATGGTTACAGTGAACTACCTCTGGTTCTTCAGAACAAAGATTCTTGAATCCTAGGAGAACAAACATACTATGACGTCAGCGGCTTTGCTCAGATTGGTAAAACACAGCATATCTACATTGGTATTAAATAGCGACGCAAATTCTGTTGTAATTCGTCAATGTGAGAGAGTGAGGGTTACAGTGAACTACCACTGGCGGTTGGAAGAAATATACTTAACTCAAAGGAGCGGATACATATTTTGGCCACAGCCACATTGTTCACTTGGGAAATAGTCAGCATTTATCCATTAGTATTTTATACCGACGCAATTTTTCTGTTAATTCGTCGATATGAGATGTCAGGGTTACAGTAAACTACCACTGGTGCATCGGGAGAAGGATACATGAATCCCTGGAGAAGATACTTACTTTGACCACTGCAGCATTACTCACTTGAGGAGAAATCGGCATGTATCCATTAGTATTTAATAGCGATGCAATTTCTGTGTTTATTCGTCGATGTGATGGTGTGAGAGTTACAGTTAACTACATCTGGAACATCGGAAGAAAGATACTTCACTCCCAGGAGTGGAAACACACATTGATCGCAGTGGCATTGTTCAGACAGGGAAACGTCACCATAAATACATTAGTATTTAATAGCGAGGCAACTTCTGTGTTAATACGTTATTGTGAGGGTGTGAGGCTTATAGTAAACTCCCACTGGTACACCGGAACAAAGATATTTGACACCCAGGATCAGATACATATTTAGACCGCAACCGCATTTCTCACGTGGGGATAAGTCATCATGTATACATTAGTGTTTAATAGCAACGCAATTTCTATGTTAATTCGTCAATATGAGTGTGAGAGGGTTACACTAAGCTACCACTCATGCATCGGAACAAAGATATTTGACTCCCAGGACAAGATATATATTGTGACTGCAGCCACATTACTCTCTTGTCAAGATGTCAGAATGTATCAATTAGTATTAAATATCGACGAAATTTCAGTGTTAGTTCGTCAATGTCAGGATGCTAGCATTACAGTAAACAACAACTAGTGCATCGGAAATAAGGTACTTGACTTCCAGGAGCAGATATATATTGTCACCGCAGCCACATTACTCACTTGAGAAGATGTCAGAATGTATCAATTAGTATTCGTCATTGTGAGGTTGTGAGCGTTACAGTAAACTACGAGTCGTGCATCGGAAGAAACATATTTGACTCCCAGGAGAAGATACATACTTTGACTGCAGCCGAATTACTCACTTAGAACAAGTCAGGAAGTATCCATTAGTATAGAATGGCGACGCAATTTCTATGTTAATTCGCCAATGTGAGGGTGTGAGAGTTACAGTAAATTACAACTGGTGTATTTGAAGATAGATACGTGACTCCCAGAATAGCATACATACTTTGAACGCAGTGGCATTGCGCAGATTAAGAAAAGTCAGCATATCAACATTTGTGTTTAATAGCGACGCTACTTCTGCCATATTCGTCATTGAGAGAGTATGACGGGTTGAGATAAGTACCACTGGTGCATCGGAAGAAAGATACTTCATTCCCGTGATAAGATACATATTGTGACTGAAGCAACATTACAGCAGGTAACAATTAGTATGTAATAGCGACGAAATTTCAGTGTTATTTTGTCAATGTGAAGGTTGCAGTAAACTACCACTGGTGTATCAGAATAAAGGTACTTGACTCCCAGGATAAGATACATAGTTTGGCCGCAGCCGCATTTATCGCTCGGGGAGAAGTCTGCCTGCATCCATTAGTATTTGAAACCGTCGCAATTTCAGTGTTAATTCGTCAATGTGAAGGATAGTAAACTACCACTGGGGCGTTGGAAGAAAGAAACTTGATTCCCAGGTGAAGATACATATTTTCACAACAGCCACATTTCTTACATGGGCAGAAGCCAGCATGTATCAATAGTATTTAATAGAGACGCAATTTATGTGTTCCTTCGTCAATGTGAGGGTGTGATGGTTACAGTAAACTACCACTGGTGCATCACAGGAAAGATCCTTGATTCCCAGGATAAGATACATACTTTAATAAACACAGCCACATTACTCACTTGGGTATAAGTCTACATGTATCAATTATTATTTAGTAGCGACGCAATGTCTGTGTTAATTCGTCAACCTGATTGTGTGAGTGCTACAGTAAACTGCCACTGGTGAATTGGAATAAAGATACTAACCTGTCAGAAGAAGGTGAATATTTGGAATACAGCCATACTACTCAGATTTCAGTAACCATCCCATATCATTAGTATTCAATAGAGACGCAATTTCTCTGTTAATTCGTTAATGCGAGGGTGTCAGGGTTACAGCAAACTACCACTGGTGCACAGGAAGAAATATAAATAAATCCCAGGAGAAGATACTTTGACACCATCGGCATTACTCACTTTGGCAGAAGTCAGCATCTATCCATTAGCATATAACAGCAACGCACATTCTGTATTAATTGGCGAATGTTACAGTGTGAGAGTTACAGTAAAATATCCCGGGTGCATCGGAAGCAGGATACTTCACTCCCAGGATAAGATATATACTTTGACCATAGCCGCATTACTCACTTTGCGAGAAGTCCGCTTGCATCCAGTAGTATTAAATAGCGACGAAATTTCTTTGTTTATGCATCAACGTGGGGGTACAGTAAACTACCACTGGTGCATCGGAAGAAAGGTGCTTGACTCAAAAGAGAAGATATACACTATGATCACAAGCATACTAGTCACTTAGAGAGAAGTAAGCATGTATCCATTAGCATTTAATAGCAACGCAATTTCTGTGTTAATTCGTCAATGTGAGGGTGGGAAAGTTACCATAAAATACCAATGGTGCATCGGAAGAAAGATACGTGATTCCCAAGAGAAGATACATAGTTTGGCCACAGTCGCATTACTCGCTTGGAGAGAAGTCAGTTTGTACCCACTAACATTTAATAGCGACGCAATTTCTACCTTAATTCGTCATTTTGATGGTGTGAGTTGTATATTAAACTACCACTGGCGCATCAGAAGAAAGTTTCTTGACTCCCAGATAAAGATGGATACATGCTGACTTCCCCCCAAGTGAGTAAAATGGCTGTGGTCAAAGTATCTATCAGTATTTCATAGCGACGGAATAACGTTGTTAATTAATCAATGAGAGGGTGTGAGGGCTACATTAAAGTACCACTGGTGCATCAGAAGAAAGATACTTGACTCACAGGAGAATACACATACTTTAGCCCAAGCTGCTTTACTCACTTGGGGAAATTTGAGCATGTATCATTAGTATTTAATAGCGACGCCATTTCTATGTTAATTCGTCTATAAGAGGGTGCGAGAGTTACAGTAAACTACCATTGGTGCATCGGAAGAAAGATACTTGACTCCCAGGAGAAGATAAATACTTTCAATGCAGCTGTTTTAGTCACTTTGGAAGAAGTTACCATGTATCATTAGTATTCAATAGCGACGCAATTTCTGTGTGAATGCATGAATGTGAGGATGTGAAATATGCAGTAAACTACAACCGGTGCATCAGAAGAAAGATAATTGGCTCCCAGGGACAGATACATATTTTCACCACAGCCTCATTACTCACATGGGGATTTGTCAGCATATATCAGTTAGTATTTAATAGCTACGCAATTTCTGTGTTAATTCGTCAACGTAAGGGTGTCAGGGATACAGTAAACTACAACTGGTACATTGCTCCGGTGAAGTAAGCATTTATCAATTATTATCTAATGGCGACGCTTTCTCTGTGTTAATTCATCAAAGTGTGGGTGTGAGGATTACAATTAAGTACCACTCGGGTATCGCAAGAAGATAATTTACTCCCAAGAGAAGATACATTCTTCGACCAGAGCCACATTATTCACTTAGGCTGAAGTCGTGTATTCATTAGTATTTAATAGCTACGCTATTTCTGTGTTGTCTTGCAAATGTGAGTGTGTGATGGTTACAGGAAACTACCACTGGTGCATCGAAAAATGCACACTTGAATCCCAGGAGAAGATGTATACTTTGACCACAGCCGCATTGTTCACTTGTTGAGAAGTTAGCATATGTCCTTTAGTATTTATTAGCGATGCGAAATTCTGTGTTAATTCGTCAACGTGAGGTTTCCAGTAAACTACCACTGGTGCATCGGAAAAAAGATACTTGACTCTCAGGAGAAGATACATACTTTAACTGCAGCAGCATTACTCTCTTTGGGAAAAGTGAGCATGTTCCATTAGTATTTAAGAATGATGCAGATTCTGTGTTATTTCGTCAATGTGAGGCTGTGGGGGTTACAATAAACTACCAGTGGCGCATCGGAAGAAAGATACTTGAGTCCTAGGAGAACATACATACTTTGATCACAGCTGCATTACTCACTTTGAGAAAAGACAGCAAGCATCCCTTAGTATTTAATTGTGACGCAGTTCCTGTATCAATTCGACAATGTGAGAGTGTGACGGCTACACTAAACTACCACTGGTGCACCGGAAGGAATATTTTTGATTCCCAGGAGAAGATACGTACTTTGACCGCAAACCCTATTACTGACTTGGGCCAGAGTCTGCATGTGCATATCTCTATTTAATAGCGCCGCAATTTCTGTGTTCATTCGTCAAAGGAGGGTGTGAGGGTTATAGTAAGCAACAACTGGTGTATCGGAAGAATGATACCTGACTTACACGAGAAGAAACATTCTTCGTCCGCAGCCACTTTACTCATACGGAGAGAAGTGAACATGTACCCATTAGTATATAATAGCAAAGCAATTGATGTGTTAATTCGTGAGCGTAATTGCCTGATGCTTTCAGAAAGCTACCAGTGGTGCAGCGGAAAAAAGATACTTCACTCCCGAGAGAAGATACATACTATGACCGCATCCGCATTAGTCACTTTGGAACAAGTCACCATGTATCATGTAGCAACGCAATTTCTGTGTTAATTCGCCAATATGAGAGTTCCAGTAAACTACCACTGGTGCATCGGACGAAAGATACATGACGCCCAGGAAATGACACACACATTGAACTGAGCCGCATTACTCACTTGAGGAGAAGTAAGCATGTATCCATTAATATTTAATAGCGACGTAAGTTCAGTGTTAACTCGTCAACGTGAGGGTGTGACGGATACAGTAAACTACCACTGGTGCATCGGAAAAAAGATACTTGACTACCAGAAGGAGATACATACTTTGACAGCAGTCGCATTACTCACTTGGGGTGAAGTCAGCATGTATCAATTAGTATTCAATGGCGACGCAATTTCTGTGTTAATTCGTCAGTGTGAGGTATGAGAGATGCAGTAAACTATCACTGGTGCATCGGAAAAAAGATACTTGACTCCCGCGAGAAGATCCATACATTGACCGTAGCTGCATTACTCGCTTGGATAAAATTCGTCATGGTGCATTTGTCATTCACTAGTGCCGCAATTTTGTGTTAAATCGTCAGTGTGAGGTATACACAAACTAGCAGTGGTGCAACTGACAAAATACACATGACCCCCACGGTGAGATCCATATATTGACCATAGCAATTCTACACTCTCGGTATATAATAGCGACGCAATTTCTCAGTTAAAAAGTCAATGTGACGGTTGCGAGGGATACGGTAAATTACCAGTGGTACATCCAAAAAAATATCCTTGACTCCCAAGAAAAGATTCAATTGTTGACCGTAGACATGTTACTCACTTAGGGAGAAGTCGAGAAGTATCCTTTAATATTTACTAGCGACGCAATTTCTGTGTTAAATCGTCAATTTTAGGGTGCGAGGGATACAGGAAATGGCCAGTGTTGCATCGGACAAAATATACTTGCCACCCAGAAGAAAATACATAAATTGACCACAACCGCACAACTTTCTTAAGAAGAAGTCGGCATGGATCCATTAGTGTTCGATAGCGACGCAATTTCTGTGTTAATTCGCCAATGTGAGGGTCTAAGTGTTACAGTAAACGATCACTGGTGCATCGGAACAAAGATATTTGAGTCCATGGAGAAGATACATATATTGACAGCTGCCGCATTACTCACCTGGGGAGAAGTGAACATGTAAACAATAGTATCTAATAGCGACCCAAATTCTGAGCCACTGTTGCATCGTAAAGAAGGTACCTGACTCCAGGAGAAAATCCATATGCTAACCGCAGACGTGCTACTCGTTTGAGGAGTCTGCGTGGTTCCTTTAGTATTTAATAGGGACGCAATATCTGCTTTAAACGTCAATGTGAGGGTTGCAATAAACTACCACTGGTGTTTGGAAGAAAGATACCTGACTCCTAGGAGAAGATACGTACTTTGGCAGCAGCTGCATTGCTCACTTGGGGAGAAGTCACCATGTATCCATTAGTATTCAATAGCGGCGCAATTTCTTTGTCAATTCATCATTGTGTGGGTTTGAGGGTTACAGTATACCTAACCTGGCACATCAGAAAAAAGGTACTTGGCTCCCAGGAGACGATACTTACTTTGACCGCAGCCGAATTACTCACTTGGGGAGAAGTCAGCATGAATAAATTAGTATTTAATGGGAACGCAATTTCTGTTTTAATTCGTCAATGTGAGGTTTACAGTAAATTATCACTGGTGCAGCAGAAAACAGATACTTGAATCTTAGGATATGAGCCATACGTTGACCATAGCCACATTTATCGCTCGGATAAAAGTCGTCAAGGAGCACCTATTATTTAATAGCGCCCCATTTTTTGTTAAATCGTCAATGTGAGGATACACAAACGAGCAGTGGTGAAACTGACATAAGATGCATTACTCCCACGAGAAGATCCATACGTTGACCAAAGCAGATCAACGCTCTTGGTTATAAGACGACATGGGATCCCTTGGTAATCAATAGCGACATAATTTCTGGGTTAAATTGTCGATGTGAAGGAGCAAGAGATAGGGTGAAGTGAAATGAAATCACGTGTGACGAGGGCCTACCGTCGGATAGACCGCTCACCTGGTGCAAGTCTTTCGATTTGACGCCACTTCGGCGACTTGCGCGCCGATCGGGATGAAATGATGATGATTAAGACAACACAAGACCCAGTCCCTGTGCGGAGAAAATCTCCGACCCAGTCGGGATTCGAACCCGGGCCCTTAGGATTGACAGTCTGTCGCGCTGACCACTCAGCTACCGGGGGCGGCCAAGAGATACGGTAAACTACCAGTGGTAGACAGGTTACTCCCTTGCTGAGAATTCGGGAGGTATCCATTACTATTTGATAGCGACTCAATTTCTGTATTAAATCGTCAATGTTAGGGTCTGAGGGTTACAGTAATCTGCCACTGGTGCTTGGAAGAGAGATACCTGATTCCTGGGAGAAAATACGTACTTTGACAACAGCTGCTTTGCTCACTTGGGGAAAAGTCAGCATGTAACCATTAGTACTTAATAGGGACGCAATTTCTGTGTTAATTCGTTAATGTTACTGTGTGAGGGCTACAGTAAACTACCACTGGTGCATCGGAAGAATGATATTTCACTCCCAGGAGAAGATACATACTTTGGTCGCAGCCGCATTACTCATTTGGGAGATGTCAGCATGAATCCACTAGTATTTAATAGCGACGCAATTTCTGTTTTAATTCGTCAACGTCGAGGTGTGACGGTTACAGCAAACTACCATTGATGCATCGGAAAAAGGACACTTCACTCCCCGGAGAATATACATTCTTTGATCACATCCGATTTACTCACTTGGGGAGAAGTCAGTTTGTATCATTTAGTATTTAATAGGGACGCAATGTCTGTTTTAATTCGTCAATGTCAGGGTCCGAGTGTTACAGTAACCTATCACTGGAGCATCGGAACAAAGATACTTGACTCCCACACGAAGATCTAATAGTTCAAATGGCTCTGAGCACTATGGGACTTAACATCTGATGTCATCAGTCCCCAGAACTACTTAAACCTAACTAACCTAAGGACATCACACACTTCCATGCCCGAGGCAGGATTCGAACCAGCGACCGTAGTGGTCGCGCGGTTCCAGACTGAAGCGCCTAGAACCACAGCAGCCGGCAGACGAAGATCCATATGTTGCCGTCGCCGGATTTACTCTCTTGGATAAAAGTCGTCATTGATCTTTTATGAATTAATACGGCCTCAATTTTGTTTTAAATCGTCAATGTGACGGTGCGAGGGATACGTTAAACTAGCAGTGGTGCATCCGAAAAAAGATGATTGACTCCCAAGAGAAGATCCATTCATTGACCGCAGACATGTTAGCCACTAGGGGGAACTCGGGAGATATCCTTTAGTATTTAATAGCGATCCAATTTCTGTGTTAATTCGTCACGGTGAGAGTTATAGTAAATTTCCACTGGTGGATCGGATGAAAAGATACTTGACTCCCAGGAGAAGTAACATACTTTAACGGCAGCTGAATCACTCACTTGGGGAGAAGACAGCATGTATCCATTTATAATTAATAGCGGTGCCATTTGTGTCTCAACTCGTCAATATGAGCGTGTGAAAGTTACAGTAATCTATCACTGGTGCATCAGAAGAGAGATACTTGACTCCCAGGAGAAGATCCATACTTTGACCGCAGCCACATTAATCACTTGAGGAGAAGACAGCATGTACCCACTTGTATTTAATAGTGACGCAATTTCCGTGGTAATTCGTCAATGAGAGGGTGTGATGGCTACAGTAAACTATCACTGGTGCATCGGAAGAAAGATACTTAACTCCAAGGAGATGATACATACCTTGACCACAACCTTATTACTCACTTGGGGTGGAGTCAGTATGTATCCATTAGTATTTAATAGCGACGCAAATCTATGTTAATTCGACAATGTGAGGATGTGAGGGTTACAGTAAACTATCACTGATGCACCGGAAGAAAGATACTTGACCCCGAGGAGAAGATCAATACGTTGACTATAGTCCCATTACTAGTTTCGATAAAAGTCGTCATGGAGAATTTATGATTTAATAGCGCCACAATTTTGTGTTAAATCGTCAGAGTGAGGGATACACAAACAGACAACTGACAAAACACACGACACCCACGAGAAGATCCATATGTTGTCCATAGCAGCTCTACACTCTTGGTTATAAGACGACATGGATCCCTCGTTATTTAATAGCGACGCAATTTCTAAGTTAAATCGTCAATGAGACGGTGCGTCGGATACGGCTAAGTACCAGTGGTGCATCCGACAAAACATACTTGACTCTGAAGAGAACATCCATTCGTTGACCATTGACGTGTTACTCACTCTTGGCGAAGTTGGGAGGTACCCTCCTTTAGTATTTAATAGCCATGCAATTTCTGGGTTAAATCGTCAATGTTAGGAAGCGAGGGATGCAGTAAACTGGCAGCTATGAATCGGATAAAAGATACTTGACACCCAGGAGAAAATAAATAAATTGACCACAGCCGCGCAACTTTCTTGGGGAGAAGTCGGCATGGATCTGTTAGTCTTTAATAGCGACGCAATTTCTGTGTTAATTCTTCGAAGTGAGGGTTACAGTAAACTGACACTGATGCATCGGAAAAAAGATACATGACCACAGGAGAAGATCCATATGTTGACCATAGATGTGTTACTCGCTTGGGGAGAAGATTGAATGGATCCTTTAGTATTTAATAACGACGAAATATCGGTTTTAAACGTCAATTTGAGGGTGCGTGGGTACACTAAACTGGCAATGGTGCATCTAAAAAATGATAATTGACCCCTAGGAGATGATCCATATGTTGACGCTGTACGCGATCCTCATTTGGGGAGAAGTAGGAGACACTGTGGTTATAGTGGGTGGGGCAGGTAATAGTATTGTCAGAGATCCTGGGTACAGTATAGAGTGTGACCTGGCAAAGATTGCATCAGCATCGAAGCATACTAGTGTTGAGTTTCTAGCTGTTCTTGGGCGCCATGACCGACCTCATTTGAACTCTTCTGTCAAGAGAGTTAATTTGGAGCTGGAATGGCTGCTCATGTCGGGTGCGGGGTCACACATTGGTATGGCTCCTGTTGATTCTCTCAATAGGTGGGATTATACTAGGCATGGCCTTCACCTCAACAGGAAAGGGAAGGGTAAACTGGCTGCGAAAATAGCAGGAAAGTTAAAGGGGGGAGTCACTGTCAGGAGTGATAAACTACCAGTGGTTGTAGGGTTCAGAAAAGACCCTTTTTTAGGGTAGGGAGGACAGACAGAAACCTACTCTTAAGAGAGGTTAGGACTGAGACAAACCTTCAGTTTGAGAAAGAAACCAAAAAACATAATTCTAGTTTAATACATCAGCATAAACAGCCATTGGTTAAGAATTTTCAACAGTCAGCAGATATTTTAACTCTACCCAATTTTAACTCAATCAATGTGAAATGTCAGTTATCATTATTGCATCAAAATATTCGAGGGCTGGGAAATAAAATTAGTGAATTAATTATCTGCATAGATGAATTAGAGTCTTCAAACCCATCTGACATAATCTGTCTCTCTGAACATCATGTGACCACTGCTATAGAACTTTTCAGTGTTACAGGGTTTAGGTTAGCATCTCACTTTTGTAGATCAGAAATGGAGAAAGGAGGAGTTGCCACATTCATCAGGAACTGTCATAAATTTAAGAACATAGACATTCATAAATTTAGCCTAGAACAGCATATGGAAGCATGTGCAACAGAAGTAGAATTTCACAAAAAATCCTTCATAATGTTAAGTGTATATCGAGCACCTGCAGGTAACTTTAATCTATTCGTAAACCACCTTGAAGCTGTACTGGCCCATTTAACAACCAAAAACAAAGAAATAGCACTTGCTGGTGATTTCAATGTAGATTTCCTTAAAGACTATCCCAATAAGAACTTAATTTCCACTGAAAAGTTCCCCACTAGGGTAGCCAATTGCTCACAAACAGCCAATGATAATATCTTTATAGAAAAGTCCAATGAACAAAATTATATTACAAAACCAATAGTCAATGGCCTCTCAGATCATGTCATGCAGTTCCTTCTGTTAAATGTTAACAATGAACAGGATATAAAATCTGTTAAATCTGAGCTCAATAGGGTAATCAATAAGCCAAAAATTGATTAGTTTAGGAGACTCCTCAGACACATTCACTGGACAGATGTTTACAGTGCTAATGGCGTGAATGAAAAATATAACACTTTTGCTAATAAAGTGCTTACCTTATTCGAACACCGTTTTCCCCAAAAACTTACCAAGGTAAAACAAAAATAAAACTGTATCTGTCAATCCGAAACAGCTCTGATGATGCTATAGCACATTACAAGAAAAACTGCAAAATATTAAAGACTGTAATACGAACATCAAAGCAAATATATTACAAGGAAAAGATAGTCATATCAGATAACAAAATAAAGACAACATGGGACATAATGAAGGAGGAGACCAGTAAAACCAGACATGAAGAGGCACAAATAGCATTAAGAGTAAATGATACATTGGTGACAGATGTGTATAGTGTTGCAGAACTTTTTAAGAAACATTACATAACTGTTACTGAAAAGATGGAGTTGTCTGGTTCTGTAGATGCTGCTATGGAATGCCTCAGACCAGACATTTCAAGTAACTTCCATAATATAAATTTGACCCACACTACCCCAGCAGAAATAACGAGCATCATAAAATCTTTAAAATCGAAAACATCTAGTGGGTATGATGAAATGTCAACAAAGCTAATAAAAGAATGTGATTCTGAGTTAAGTAACATATTAAGCTATCTGTGTAACCACTCGTTTATCAGTGGAATATTTCCTGAATGCTTAAAATATGCTGGAGTTAAGACACTGTTTAAGAAGGGAGATAAAGAATTAGCATCAAATTTCTGTCCAATTTCACTTTTCAAAGCGTTCTTAAAAATTTTAGAAAAACTACTGTACAGTCGGCTTTATAACCATCTTATCTCAAATGACATACTGGCAAAGTCACAGTTCGGATTACTAAAAGGTTCTGATATTGAGAAGGCTATCTACACTTACACTGATAAAGTGCTTAATTCATTAAATAAACATTGCAGGCAACTGGTATATTTTGTGATCTGTCGAAGGCATCTCACTGTGTAAATCATAATATCCTTTTAACTAAATTAGAATTTTATAGTGAAACAGGAAATGCTGCAAAATGGTTCAAATGTTATATCTCTGGTAGGGAACAAAGGGTGTTATTAGGAAAGAGACATGTATCAAGCTATCAGGCATCATCCATCTGTGAACTACATGTGGGGTCCCACAAGGTTCCATTTTAGGGCCCTTACTTTTTCTTGTTTATATGAATGACCTTTCATCAGTAACATTACCAGATGCCAACCAAGTTCGTTCTGTTTGCTGATGATACAAACATTGCAATAAATAGCAAATCAAGTGTAGTCTTAGAAAGATCAGGTAATAAAATATTTGTGGACATTGATCACTGGTTCCTAACCAATTTTGTGTCACTAAACTTTGAAAAAACCCACTAAATGCAGTACAGAAGTGGTTAAGAGTGTCCCACGAGTATACACCTAACATACGATGACAAGCAGATAGAAGAAGAGGACAGTGTTTAATTTATTATCAAGCTGTAATCCAAAGAATTTAACTGGAAAAAGCAAACCACAGAACTGCTGAAGCGTCTTAACAAACCTCTATTTGCAATGCGACTTGTGTCAGACATAGGGGATATAAAAATGAAAAAGCTGGCTTACTATGCTTACTTTCATTCCATAATGTTATATGGGATTATTTTTTGAGGTAATTCATCAAAGCCAAGCTAAAGATTTCCAGGCACAAAAACGTGCAGTAAGAGTTATATGTCGTGTGAACACAACAACATCCAGCAGAAGCCTGTTTAGGGAACTAGGGATACTAACTACTGCTTCCCAATATATTTATTCTTTAATGAGATCTGTCATTAAAAATATATCACTTCTTCAAATCAACAGCTCAATTCATGGAATCAATACTAGAAATAAGAATAATCTACACAAGGACTTACAGTCACTTAGTCTTGTACAAAAAGGTGTGGATTATTCAGGAACATACATTATCAATAAGCAGCCAGCAGCGATAAAAAGTTTAAAAACCAATGAAATTCAGTTTAAGAGAAGCCTGAAGGATTTATTGGTGGCCAACTCCTTCTACTCTATTGATGAATTTCTCAGTAGAACCAACTGATATATATATATATATACACATACCAAACGAAAGCGCTGGCAGGTGGATAGACACACAAACAAACATACACACAAAATTCAAGCTTTTGCAACCAACGGTTGCTTCGTCAGGAAAGAGGGAAGGAAAGGGAAAGACGAAAGGATGTGGGTTTTAAGGGAGAGGATAAGGAGTCATTCCAATCCTGGGAGCGGAAAGACTTACCTTAGGGGGAAAAAAGGATGGGTATACACTCACACACACACACACACACACACATATCTATCCACACATACATAGACACAAGCAGACATAATCAAAGGCAAAGAGTTTGGGCAGATATATATATATATATATAAGTACAATATAACATCTGCACCATTTGAGTGCAATAATGTGTTCATTATAAATAAGTGTGTGTGTGTGTGTGTGTGTGTGTGTGTGTGTGTGTGTGTGTGTGTGTGTGTGTGTAAGTACAATCTAACTTCTGCACCATTTCAGTGCAGTAATGTGTTCACTGTAAATAAGTATTATAGTAGTTGTATTACACGTTTATTACCTAATAAATAAATTAAAATAATAGTTTTTTATTTTATATTCAGTGCATTAGTATTTGTAAAATGATTCTTACCTATAGTGTTCATTAAAAAATGACGATCGTTCCACTTGGAATCTGTGGAATGGTACATTAGCTAATTTGTTTGAGTTGTAAATACTTGTCATGTATTGTTGTTTTTCTGACATGTTCTACATCCTGGAGGACCTCCTCACTATGGATCACTTGGAATGAAAGTAAATCTAACAGTAGGCATGGATACTATAGGATTTGTAATATTAGTAATTTTCGCATCACAAACATTAATATACGCTCAATAGTAAACGCCTGATGGTCTACAGTTATCGAACAATTGTAAAGTAAAAGAAATGAACCATCGCATAGCAGCGACAGAGACTATGATTCTTTATCTTTGTGGTTCTTGCGCGGTGCCTGTAAATCTCTATGTACACGTATCGATTAATGGTATAAAAAAGAATTCTGTTGTTCCACGACAAATGAGAAATTTGGCGCCTCACCTTTTACTGTTTGTATTCTATGAAAGGCCGACGTGGACAAGCTGCGTTCCGCAACTGTATTTTATATGAAAATATTGTGTAAATATGCTAATTGTTATTTTCTCCAATCAGAAAACGTCTAGTTTCTTGTAACTGATTACGAACAGACAGCATCAAGAGGATATTTTGACTGTTATGTACGAAGTATTTAACCACAATGCTCGTCTATTGTAATTCAGTATGAAAGGGTACGTAGCATTAAAAAAAAAAGTGTGTTACAGATAAGTGTGCTTATTTTAGTAAATTAACCTTGACGATTTAGATCTCCTTATGTACCTGAATGAAAATTATTTTGTGTTACTTCATCACCAGAAATTACGATCACGCTGATGGGACGAACGCAGCATGAGGCAGAAGGAACATTATCGTTTTCCTATTATTTCTTAACCAACTCTCTTTTTAATTGTGTAGTGTTGCATTTCTTTTAAAGTCTATAAATCTTCTGGTCCCTTAGTGTTGATCCGGGTATGACTACATCGTGACTATACAGGGCTATTACAAATTATTGAAGCGATTTCATAAATTCACTGTAGCTCCATTCATTGACATATGGTCACGACACACTACAGATACGTAGAAAAACTCATAAAGTTTTGTTCGGCTGAAGCCGCACTTCAGGTTTCTGCCGCCAGAGCGCTCGAGAGCGCAGTGAGACAAAATGGCGACAGGAGCCGAGAAAGATTATGTCGTGCTTGAAATGCACTCACATCAGTCAGTCATAACAGCGCAACGACACTTCAGGACGAAGTTCAACAAAGATCCACCAACTGCTAACTCCATTCGGCGATGGTATGCGCAGTTTAAAGCTTCTGGATGCCTCTGTAAGGAGAAACCAACGGGTCGGCCTGCAGTGAGCGAATAAACGGTTGAACGCGTGCGGGCAAGTTTCACGAGTAGCCCGCGGAAGTCGACGAATAAAGCAAGCAGGGAGCTAAACGTACCACAGCCGACGGTTTGGAAAATCTTAGGGAAAAGGCTAAAGCAGAAGCCTTACCGTTTACAATTGCTACAAGCCCTGACACCGAGGACAAAGTCAAACGCTTTGAATTTTCGGCGCGGTTGCAACAGCTCATGGAAGAGGATGCGTTCAGTGCGAAACTTGTTTTCAGTGATGAAGCAACATTTTTTCTTAATGGTGAAGTGAACAGACACAATGTGCGAATCTGGGCGGTAGAGAATCCTCACGCATTCGTGCAGCAAATTCGCAATTCACCAAAAGTTAACGTGTTTTGTGCAATCTCACGGTTTTAAGTTTACGGCCCCATTTTTCTGCAAAAAACAACGTTACAGTACACGTGTATCTGGACATGCTGGAAAATTGGCTCATGCCACAACTGCAGACCGACAGCGCCGACTTCATCTTTCAACAGGATGGTGCTCCACCGCACTTCCATCATGATGTCTGGCGTTTCTTAAACAGGACATTGGAAAACCGATGGATCGGTCGTGGTGGAGATCATGATCAGCAATTCCTGTCATGGCCTCCGCGCTCTCCCGACTTAACCCCATGCGATTTCTTTCTGTGGGGTTATGTGAAAGATTCGGTGTTTAAACCTCCTCAACCTAGAAACGTGCCAGAACTGCGAGCTCGCATCAACGGTTCTTTCGAACCCATTGATGGGGACATGCTGCGCCGAGTGTGGGAGGAACTTGATTATCGGCTTGATGTCTGCCGAATCATTAAAGGGGCACATATCGAACATTTGCGAATGCCTAAAAAAACTTTGAGTTTTTGTATGTGTGTGAAAAGCATTGTGAAAATATCTCAAATAATAAAGTTATTGTAGAGCTGTGAAATCGCTTCAATCATTTGTAATAACCCTGTAAAAAATGCTCAGAAATGATAATGTTTCTTCCGAACGATCTGAAATATATCAATATGCTGCTCTTAGCCAGGTATTTAATGCTGAACGTATGTTATTATAATAGTGTAATCAATCCCTGATTCTGTTGCCAAGTGGCCCACCAAAAGATTCACTTTTCGACATTTAAAAAAAAAATTAAATAAGAATTCTTTTTATTTTCGTCCCCCAAGAGCAACGTTACAGGATTAATAGCGACACTGTTTGCGAATGAAATCGTCGATACGATGGTGCGTAGGATACCATAAACTGGAAATAATCCATGTAAAAAAGATACTTCACCCCCAGCAGAAGATACATATGTTGACCGTAGACGCGCTACCCAATTGAGGAGAAGTAGACATGGATAATTTAGTATGTAGTAGCGACGCAGTTTTTACGTTAAATCGTCAATGTCATTGTGTGAGGAATACAGCAAACTGGCCATGGCGCAATTACTCGTAATTAACGGTACTTGACACCCAGGAGAAGATTCATATGTTGAACATAGACATGATTATTACTTGTGGAGAAATCGGCATGGATCGTTTAGTGTTTAATAGCGACGCAATGACTGTGTTAATTCGTTAATGTGAGTGTGTGATAGTTACTGTAAATTTCCACTGGTGGGTCGGAAGAAAGATACTTGACTCCCAGGAGAAGATACATACTTTGACCGCAGCCACATTATCCCCAGCATTTATCCATTAGTATTTACTAACGACGCAACTTCGAGTTAAATATTCAATATGAGGGATTCACAAACTACCGGTGGCGCAACTGACAAAAGACGCATGACTCACACGAGAAGATCCATACGTTGACCAAAGGAGGTCTACGTTCTTGGTTATAACAACATGGGTATTTAATAGCGACAAAATTTCTGTGTTAAAAAAAAAAAAGTCAAGGAGCGAGGGATACGGTAAAGTACCAGTGGTGCATACGAAAAGAGATACTTGACACCCAAGAGAAGATCCAATCGTTGAACGTAGACATAATAGTCACTTGATGAGAAGTCGGGAGGTATCGTCAACTATTTAATAGCTATTCAATTGGTGTATTATATCGTCAATGATCGGGTGTGAGGCTTACAGTAAACTACCAGTGGTGCATCGGAAGAAAGGTACTTGACTTCCACGAAAAGATACATACCTTGACCGCAGCCGCAATACTCACTTGGGGAGAATACAGCACGTATCCATTAGTATTTAATAGCGACTCAATTTGTGTGTTAAATCGCCAATGGGAGGGTGTGAGGGATACAGTCAACTGTCACTGGTGCATCGGAGGAAAGATAATTCCCTCCCAGTAGAAAATACATACTTTCACTGGAGCTGTGTTACTCATAGGGGAAAACTCAGCATGTATCAATTCGTATTTAATGGCGACGCAACTTCTGTGTTCATTCGTCAACGTGAGGATGTGAAGGATACAGTCAACTACCACTGGTGCATTGGAAGAAAGATACTTGACTCCAAGGAGAAAATCCATACGTTGAGCATAGCTGCATTACTCGCTTAGATAAAAGTCGTCATGGAGAATTTATTACTCCATAGCGCCGCAATTTTGTCTTACATCGTCAAAGTGGGGGATACACATACTAGCAGTGGTGCAACTGACGAAACACACATGACAGCCACGAGAAGATCCATACATTGACCAAATCACCTCTACACTCTTGGTTATAAGACGACATGGATCCCTCGGTATTTAACAGCGACGGAATTTCTGAGTTAAATCGCCAATGAGATGGTGCGTGGGATACGGTTAACTACCAGTGATGCATTCGAAAAAATATACTTGACTCCGAAGAGAACATCCATTCGTTGACCGTTGAAATGTTACTCACTTGAAGAGAAGTCGGAAGGTATACTTTAGTATTTAATAGCGACGCAGTTTGTGTTCAAAAATGGTTCAAATGGCTGTGAGCACTATGAGACTTAACATCTGTGGTCATCAGTCCCCTAGAACTTAGAAATACTTAAACCTAACTAACCTAAGGACATCACACACATCCATGCCCGGGCCAGGATTCGAACCTGCGACCGCAGCGGTCGAGTGGTTCCAGGCTGAAGCGCCTAGAACCACAGGCCCACACCGACCGGCGCAATTTGTGGATTAATTCAAAAACGTGAGCGTTACAGAAAACTATCACTGGTACATCGGAAGAAAGATACTTCACTCCCAGTAAAAGGTACAGTCTTAGCCATAAAAACTGACCGCCGGCTGGCGCCACGAGTCCGAGTCGTTAACTTAAGGTGGCCAATAAAGCTAACGGCCCCTGACAACTCCAAGTCCGACCATCTGCACAATCTGGCAACGGTTTAAGACGCCGAAGTGTTGGCAGGAAGTGTTGTCCACTTCCGGAATGTTGTCTGGTTGTGTGAGCCCGTGGTCTAGTGGTAATCGTCGTGCATTCTAAACTTATAGTCACCTGTTCGCATAACAACTTATGCTCGAGCGTTTCCTCGTGCTGCAGTGGTTACCGGCCACCGGCCAGACGTCACCCGCCGGCTGAAATCTGGCGCCGCCCATGTGAAACGAACGCGACGCTGTCAGTATATGTATCAAATGTCATTTTCGAATTTGAAGTTCTAGGTATCACCTTGCAGTTATGCATTGGATTTAGCATACTTGAAAATGATGAACTAGGGTTAAGCATTGTAAAATTGAGTCGCAAGTGGAAATACGTGTAACATCTGCAACACAGTAGTTACTTTTGGTATAACAGTGGGTTGAACGCAGAGGAGGCAGCTACAAAGATTTGAACTGTGTGTGGAGCGAGTGCTTTTGGAAAAATACATTAAGGAAGTCTCGACTACTGATATATGTGATGGATTACCATTTAACCATCATGCGACATTTGCATTCAAAAGACAAACTGCAGAAGTCTGGTGTAGGAGTACTGCGTGCTTTAATATGAAACAACAAAAATCGACGGAATCACTATTATTGAACGTCATCAGGTCGCTCATTGGGCATTCCTATGCAGTAATGTTACTGGTGACGTGTTATGATGCCTGCGTGCTTTAATATGAAACAACAAAAATCAACGGAATCACTATTATTGAACGTCATCAGGTCGCTCATTGGGCATTCCTATGCAGTACTGTTAATGGTGACGTGTTATGATGCCTGTATCGTTAACTTCCTAAGAAGAAATCAAAGGCTGAGCCCCACCAAAAGACGTAAACTCGAGCAAAGAGTACTGTGAACATAATATTTTATATCTTATAGCTCTTAAAGTGTGTTTTGGGCTACGAATTCTGTCCCAAGGAGTGTGTGCATCACAGCTGGAATTTGTTGCCAACAGCTGAGACACCTTTCGGTCGCAGTGTAAGAAAATCGAACAAAACTGCATCACCTCTACTACTGCATGATGATGTACTCTGTTGATTTGAGAAACGAAACTATCCAGGATTTGATAGGAAAGTCGTCTCTCAGGCGCTTGTATTGACAGGGAAGTCCTCTCTCAAGCACTTGTCCCTCTAGTCATATACTCATGATATTTTGCCTTTCTCGGTCTTGATCGATCAACCGTCAAGGCAATTCATTTCTAGATGAAAATACTCTTAAAACTACACTGGTTTAATGACATCGTTAGAACCAGTAGGTTTCTACGGGCGTGGAATTTGTAAACTACTTTAGCATTGTCAGATTGTTTTAGATATCGTGAAAAAAATTCTGCTGCTGATTAATTTCTCCTTGATGATTACTGTTGCGTTCAGTAAACGAATGAAAAACGCAATTAAAATCTTCACTATACTAATACAAATTAAATTCATCCTACTACATAAACATCACGACCGCAGTCTATCTTGATAAAGAATTAAGGAAGACGATTGAGCCTATTTTAACACGAATTCGAAAGGTCTGTATTTACTTAATTTCCTGTATCATTCGCAAGTATTATGAAAATGTGGCAGTTCATAGATATAATTACGTATTTACAACAAAAAAAATATGTCGGCAGAAAACAAAAGTGGCGTTATGAATTTCGCAGTACCGTAAGGTTTTAGCTCTGACACAAAGAGTTACTGAAAGTGGCAAGACGAATTTTGCTCCAGCGTTGTCTTACGATTCCCTTATTGAGTTTTTATCTGCCTGCTTGTAGCTCTGCTACAAAAGAATTAAAAATCTAGCTTTCAGCGTATCTTGAAAGGCGAACGAAAGCATCTTGCACCTGGTAGCCAGGCACGTTACTTGGAAACTGGTTTTTTCCTAAAGTGGATAAATATCCTTTTGAGGTTGAATTGTTGGCAAATGTCACTCAGACGTGTGGTGTTAGTGTAAGTGTTTCGGTGTGTTGAATTGGTACCAATGATTTTTCTATAGGTTTTTTCTGTCCCAAATAGGGAGTTGAAGTCTCCCATTAGAATTTTCACGTCATCTTGGTGGATTTTGTTCATAGTCTTTTCGTGAGTGTTCCAGATTTTTTCTACATATTCGGTGTTTTTCTTATTTTCTATGTTGGTGGGGGCATGTGCATTGATGAGTGTATATTTTTTACTGGGGTTCTGAATGAGCATAGGCATAAGCCGATTGTTGATGGGTGTGATTTCTTTGACACAGTTGATGATAGCTCTGTGTTCGAGAAATGCCATGTCGAAGATCGGTGCGCCTTTCGCTACCTTTTGCTGTATTTTGCTCTTGAAGATGCAGTAGTTTCCTTAATGCAAGGTTTCATTGTCACTTAGTCGTCGTTCTTGAAGAGCAAGGACGAGATTTTTTTGTCGGTCGATTTCTTATGTGAGATTATTTAGTTTTTGTGTTTGGATTAATGTAACGATGTTTAGTTTTCAAATGCATATTTTCTCCTTGTAGGGAAATATCCTAGAGATCTTCGATATTCTCTGCCGTGTTAGCCTGGACTCCCCAGAATCCGAAAATCCAATTGCCGCCTGTCGACGGGCAGTTTGTGTACCACCTGGGGTAAAGTTGACTTTGCTTTAACAGTTCATGTTTTCTTGTGTTTCATTGGTTTGGTCTGGGTGATACCAGGACCCGAAAGGACCAGAGGTTGTTGAAGTCTTTGGAAGCAAATATTTTCATCCGAGCTCATTGAGCTAACAGACGGTGACTAGACTACCGGTGATTTTCACTCAGACGTGTCTGGATTTTGGGTTCAACGGGTTGAGTAGCCGTTCAGGATTGTGTTAGTATTTGCTTCACTCCAAGTATTTGATTTCCTCGGTACCACCCATATGTGGGAGGCTTTCCCCTATCCGCCACACGGGATTATTATTATGCAATTAGCAAATCCAATATGGTGTATCTTCCCACCACTGAAATAGATGTGGATTGTTCGATTAAATATTTGCATCACATAAATATGGGTTATAACTACGTTACATTGCTGCTAGTAGACACATTCCTTACTTTTTCTTAGACAGTTGCTACCTGTTACTCCATCAAAGGAATTTATGTGCGCAGCATTGATGCAATACAGACGTTCAAATTATCCGATTTCTGTAATTTCATTACGTTACCAGATCGTTCTAATCGGATTCAGCCCGGCAGTCTTAATGTGGATATCCGACTACGGCTCTCATCATGTGATAGACTGGGTAAACCACATTCTTAATCGGACTCTTGAATCCAGATCAATTATCTATGACAGAGTCTGAATTCTTAAACACTATGGAAAATACTAATAACAATGTGCTTATTATAACTACTTTATTTAAATACAAATATATGAAGTAAAGATATAACAGTTTATTTACAGGAACAGAGCCCCATGCATCAGAGCACAGCAGTGCATGATTGGTTTCAGGGCCAAATGAGGATAAAGCTGTTGTCATTTGTTCCACGATCACCGAACATTAACCAGATAGAGAATATGTGGGCAGAGGTAGAACGTCATTGCCATGTGGACCTACAAATGCAAGCGACCTTTGGACGAATATAGAAAACATATAGTGGGAAGTAAACCATCACGCTACACTATCGACGACTTAATTAAATCTAGGCGCTCAGTCCGGAACCGCGCGACTGCTACAGTCGCAGGTTCGAATTCTGCCTCGGCCATGGATGTGTGTGATGTCCTTAGGTTAGTTAGGTTTAAGTAGTTCTAAGTTCTAGGGGACTGATGACCGCAGATGTTAAGTCCCATAGTGCTCAAAGCCATTTGAACTTAATGAAATCAATGCCCCTACACCTTCGAGAATGGTGGGTGGGTTGGTGACTAAAAGTATACTAGTTCACAAAACCCATGTAGACAATTATCTGATAATCTGTCAAGCTTTGCTTTGTCGCATCTCTTTAGCATACAAGTCCATTTACTTTCAGTCTCCGCCTTACAGTTCTTGCAATGCAAGATAATTGAAAAATCTCATCCACTCGACGCCAACTGAGGAATTGACTGATGGATGTGTTGTTCAACACACAGTAGTCATCACCCTCACTGGAATCAATGACTGTTTGTGTGTGTGTGTATTGTAATGCGATGGGAAGTTACAAACTGAATTTTTATCCAACCCACGTCCTGCATATCACGTTGAGTAAGTAGTATCGTTAGCAGAGACAGTGCGCTCTTGTTGTTGAGGCTCGCGACATGTGCAGCGATTAGCAGTGCCCAATGCCGCCGCGATTAGTTTATGTTGGCTGAGCGTGGGCACTGCAGCATACGCTTCGCCATGAACAGAAAGAAATCGCCTTGGCTCTGACTGCAGTGACCGGACATCATTGTTTGCGTGTTCTTATAGGAACCATCGTGAGACTACTCACAGGTGCCATGGAGCAATTGCAACGGGAATCATGTCTTTAGTCATCATAATATTAACCAGTGATGAAATATCCACTCTATTTCAATCACAAGAAAATAGGAACCTTCCCACAAAGGAATGTGAGGTGATATCAAAATTTATCCAACATACAAAAATTAACTGCACGGCTTTCATGCACGAATTAGTAGCACACAAGGAAATATTATGTCTTGAAAGCGTATATTTCATTTCCTCTTCTCATATCAACGCCCTTGTTTTAGTATGAAGTGAGAAAATAAACACGAATAACTACAGTTCCTGAGAAGCATATGTCATTTCCTCTTCTCATATCATAGATTTTGTTTTAGTATGAAGTAAATAAACAGTTTTGGGTTCTAAAGGGTTCTAAAACATAATATGACACCAGATTCTTATCGTAGGCGCTATCGGAAACGCAAAAAGCAGGGAGCTGTCCATTCTTTTGTCCAACAGTCTGTTTCCTTTCATGCATTACTCCTGGTCGGAGATCCTTATTTAAGGACCTGTGTGCATCAAGTTCTTCAGCAGAATAAGCCTTATGTTATTGTACCAATTACGGTACGGAAAAAATGCAACAAAGACGTGTTCCCCTAGAGCAGTGACGATATTTGCACATGTCTGTATTCAGCAATGACTGCCAGCTGCCACAACACCACTTCGCAGAATCCATGCGGCAGGCAACACAACTGTGCGTGCACTTCAGACTTCATTCAGTAAGACGGCAGGAGATGGACGGAAACGTCCAATTAACGTCGCATTCCGAGTCGTATTCAATCCAGAATGAGGTGTTATTAAGGTAGCTGAGCGTTCTGGCAATTAATAATTCTAGCAATTAATAATTCCCATATGAGTATTCCGATAGCCAAAAGAGCCCGTTAGAGTGAAACCATCGGGAACTGCATTAATATCAAACTGCAAGAACTTGAGACAATACGTCGACTCTTCTTTTCGCTGGGTGACCTATTACTGTTATTTAGGATTCCCACGCTCCTAGGCGTAATGTAAATGGAACTTCTCATTCATGAGGCGCTTTCCGCTATTCTTGACAAACATCAGCAACTTGTAATCACTGCGAGTTACAACTGTGTGATGATAATGGTACAGTAGGTCAGTAGTTGTGGTGGTGTTGTTGTCAAACTGCTCACAGTAACGTTAATAGTGGCGCACATAATTTAGCGCTGACTACCTACTTAAGTAAAGATAGTGTTGCGGCGGCGTCGCTTCTCTGTATTTGGCATCAGCTTCAGTAATCCCATTTAACGAGCATAGTACTCCATTCGCGAGCTACTAATGATACAGTATGACTACAGAGATCATCGTGCGGGAATTGCATTAATTCTGCAGTGAATTGCTTAACAAATATTACCCTCAACTATGCAGCTGGAATGACTCATTACACAGGTACTTTACGTCGCACTTGGTTAAGTGATCAGTTCGCTGGAATCCTACTTCTACTGTTCGTAAATACTTGGATACTGACCATTCGTTATTTCACTAAATATGCACTAGATTCTGATTCGCATGTATATGACATGGGTTAGCGCCGTCACAAAGCAATGACTAAGGGCTGAATGCCGTTGAAATCCCGTTACATTCATGGCAAGACAAATGTTCGCAAATCAACTCTATTTCCTCAAAAAAACAATTGCATCTTAAATATCGAAGGACCGACGTCCACACTGTCACAGCGCGTTGAAATACAGCAACGACGTCAAATGAAAATTTGTGACCGACTGGGCTTCGAACCTGGACCTCCTGCTTACTAGACAGATGTGCTGACCACTGCACTATTTTTTTTTTTTTAAGTTTAAGAATTTCAGCGCCAGGTAGGCGGAGACAAAGAGGGCAGGGGTCGAAGATCTGAGGCCTGGTCACAATGCCTCCCCCATGCCTGTCACTGAGTAGCTGCATTATTCCCATATATTCCATGTTTGTTCCCATACATGCCTTAAATTGTAGAACAAAATTGAAGTAGTAGTTAAGGTAAAATAAATTACAGATTGCCATCTCCAATGACGTGCGTTCCTTGTACAACATAACTTATAACAGTGAAAAGGGTGACGGAAAAATATATAACACACATTCATTCAGAAATATATTCACAATTTAAGTTATTATGCACTGGATGCATATGAGGTCTGTAAGAAAGCCATATATTTTTCAACAAATGAAAGAAATTTCGGAGCCAGAGGGGTTTTGCCAAATCAGAACAGTTCTGATTTTAGAGCCAACATAAGAGAAGATTCCAGGAATAGAAAAAAGAATGAATAGTATTCTGCTTCTAATCAATAAAACTGTCCACCTCTTTGTAGCCCACATAAAGCAATAGATAAAAAATTTTGAAACCATTCCTTAACTTGTTATTCTTCTTCAGCTTAAAATGTTCTTCTCCAATATAAAACATGTACTCTTCTAAGTTCGAAGATTTGTTTGTTACGACGTAAAACGCGAACTGCCTCAGAAGCCACGAATAACTGTTTTCTTTGCGGACGGGTAACATTTACAGTCAGGTTGTAAAGTTTCAGTTATCGGTATATGACTTTCTGCGGTTCTGTTGATAGTGCTAATTTCTTCCTAGTCCAGTTCCAAATTCTGATTCTATTTGCACATAAGGAGATGTGCGCTACATTTTCTACAAGCCGACATTTGTCGCAGTATGGAGATTGGTGTGTTGGCCGAAGAGCCAACACCGTGTTGCTAGAGGAGGCCGAAATGCACGCGTTTAATTACACGCAGACTGGTGTGAGGTCTGGAACAGTTAAGACAATTCTTAGTAGCAAATAAAGTACGTAGTTGATGTAATACTTAACTTTAATCCATAATTGGTTAACATCGGTCTGGCGGTACAGGCATCACAAGTTAAATATCTATTGATAATGGCGCCTTGCTAGGTCGTAGCAAATGACGTAGCTGAAGGCTATGCTAACTATCGTCTCGGCAAATGAGAGCGTAATTTGTCAGTGAACCATGGCTAGCAACGTCGGCTGTACAACTGGGGCGAGTGCCAGGACGTCTCTCTAGACCTGCCGTGTGGTGGCTCTCGGTCTGCGATCACTGACAGTGGCGACACGCGGGTCCGACGTATACTAACGGACCGCGGCCGATTTAAAAGCTACCACCTAGCAAGTATGGTGTCTGGCGGTGACACCACATTCCTCCCCCGCAAATCGGCGAACGGTTGTGTTATAAGGCTTCCGCCCGCCGTGGGAAGGACCCCATGTTGACGTATGCGACGAGGTGGGGAGCCTAACAACAGGCGAGGCTGTGCCACCCGCACCCGGCCATTCGGTCCGAGGGGAGCTAGGAAACGCCTGAAAACCTAGTCCAGGGTGCACGCCAACATGCGGTGTATGAGCCCGTAGAGAGACAGGAGGGGCCGAAGGGTCGACCTCCATCGCGTCGGGGTACCCGACGGGAGAAGACGACATCTGGTCCGGAGCGGGCAAGAGTTCCATTGCGGAGGACAGCTGGTCACGGGAAGCGACCGGCGGCGCGTGACCCAGGGAGGCGCCCGGCGGCTGCAGCGACGCGTCCACTGCGGGCGGCGCGGGCGGGAGGACAGGCGGCGGCGGCGGCGCGTCGCCATGGGGCAAAATGGAAGGCATCTTCGGTAACACCTGGGGATGAGGCGAGCCAGTAGATGGGTCCCCAGGGCGCTGAACGGACGGCACCGTCGCTGAATGCAGACGGGGAGCGGCAGAACCCATGCGACGACAGAGGCGCAGCTGATTGAGATGCCGACGCACCTCACCAGAGGCCCCCAAAACCAGATACATAGCGCGGCCGAGGCAGCGAAGAATGCGCCCTGCGAGCCAACGCCGTGAACCTCGATAGTTGCGATAGAATACAACGTCGCCTGGGGCATAAGCAGGTGGCTGCCGCTGCACAGGAACCTGATGCGGCGGATGTAACAAAGACATCAAGGTTCGATGAGGACGACCGTGGCGCAACTCAGCCGACGAGCGACCATCTCGGGGCTGAGAGCGATACGAGGACAAGAAGAGCAATAACGCGTCCTCCCGAGAATGCGACTCTTTCAACTTCAACATCTGTGACTTGAGAGTCCGGGCCAATCGTTCAGCGGCACCGTTTGACTGAGGCAAAAACGGCGTTGATGTGGAATACCATTGGCCTTGCAGAATGACTGAAATTCTGCGGACATGACTTGTGGGCCATTGTCGGAAACAAGAATCTTTGGAAGACCTTCAATGCAAAAGATAGCCGATAACGCTTGGATGGTGGCAGAAGACGTCGTAGAAGACATCCTGACAACAAAAGGAATATTACTGAAGGAATCGACCACAACCAACCATCGAGCATTCCAGAACGGACCAGCAAAATCGATGTGCAAGCGTTGCCAAGGGGAAGTGGCTTTCGGCCATGCAAAGAATTTCCGCAGTGGTGCGGAATGTTGTTCGGCACACGCCGTGCAATAAGAGCACATATTCGTAATCGCAGCATCGATTCCGAACCAAGTACAGTGCTGACGAGCAAGTTGTTTCGTTCGCACTATACCCCAATGACCTTGGTGGAGAAGCCGTAAGACAGAGGACTGGAATGAACGTGGGACCACGACCCTGGACTGATCATTATCAGAACGCAACAGCAAAACACCACGTCGTACAAAAAGTCTCTCCTTGTGAGCAAAAAATCGGCGAACCAACGGATCCTCGATCCGTGACTTTGACAAGGGCCATTGCGTAGCAACAAAACGCAAAACGGTAGCAAGGACAGGGTCAGCAGCTGTGGCTGTAGCTACACGACGAAAATCAATCGGAAACGATTCGACCACGTCATCGGTTTCCGAATCAATGAACATGCAAGCAAGTTGGGAAGAATCGAATGCTCTATCCTCAGCAACAGGCAAACGGGACAACGCATCGGCGTTTCCGTGCTTAGCAGTGGACCGATACAAGATATCGTAGCGGTACTGCGAGAGGAAAATAGACCAGCGAATGAATTTCTGCGCTGTGCGTGGAGGTACAAGCTTGTTCGGATGAAAAAGCGATGTCAAAGATTTGTGGTCTGTGATGATGGTAAAGTGACGACCATACAAGAAATCATGAAACTTTGTAACACCAAATACGAGAGCCAAAGCTTCTTTCTCGATCTGGGAATAATTTCGTTGCGCAGACGAGAGCAATTTGGACGCAAAGGCAATAGGGCGATCAAGCGGTCCATCTTTGTGCGCAAGCACAGCACCGATCCCGAAATCCGATGCATCGACCATCAACAAAAGGGGTTTCTGGGGATCGAATGGCGTAAGGCAAGTATTTGAAAGCAACGCCGATTTCAACTGGCGAAAGGCGCGTTCGCATTCCGTCGTCCAGACAAACGGAACACCTTTACGGCGTAAGCGATGAAGCGGAGCTGAAATGGAAGAGGCATGGGGAACATATTTATGATAATAGTTGATTTTTACCAGCACACTCTGTAGCTGCTTCAAATTCTGCGCGAAGGCAAGTCTTGTATGGCACTGAGGTGTTCGGACTGGGATGGATGCCTTGGGCATTGATTACATGTCCCAGGTAGGGTAAGTCACGAGCAAAAATCACACATTTGTCCTTCCGCAAGCGAAGACCATTTTGTCACAAGACCTGAAATAATGTTCTGAGATGGGCTAAATGTTCTTCTTCCATCTTTCCGGAGATCACAATATCGTCCAGATAGTTTACTGCAGTAGGGACCGACGCACAAACAGTTTGCAGATATTGCTGACACAATGCAGGGGCGGATGCACACCCGAATGGCAGTCGTTTGAATCGGTACAAACCAAGATGCGTGTTAACCACCAAGACGCGCTGGGATTCGTCATCGACTGGTATTTGCAAGTATGCATCTGCTAGGTCCAACTTCGAAAAATATTAACCCGGGCACAGTTTGTCAAAAAGATCTTCCATGCGGGGTAAAGGGTAAGTTGCAATCACTAGTTGGGGATTCACCGTTGCCTGAAAGTCCACACAAAGTCTCAATTTGCCGGAAGGTTTTGGCAAAATTACTAAGGGTGATGCCCAGAGAGAAGCCTGCACACGTTCAATTACACCTTGTGATTCCAAATCGTGTAACGTTCGTGCAACCTCATCACGCAATGCGTGGGGAACATTGCACACTCTGAAAAATTTCGGTTGCGCTTTGACTTTCAGTTCCAAATGTGCTTTATAGATCTTAGCGCAACCAAGGCCCGGTGCAAAAATGTCTGCAAATTCTTCACATAGACGAGAAACACTGGCTGAAGGCACAGTCTGGTTCACTGATAGGACCTGATTGACTATAGACAAGTTAAACAACTGAAATAAATCGAAACCAAACAAGTTCACTGCAGCAGAAGAACGAAGTACGTAAAATGACACAAGTTCTGTTTGTCCCTTGTATGTTGCAAGAAGGCCGCACTGTCCTAACACAGGGATATTCTGACCGGAATAGCTAGTTAACTTAACATTTGCGGCACGCAACGGAGGTGTGCCCAGTTGTTTGTACGTGTCTTTATTGATCAAGGAAACTGCAGCTCCGGTATCGAGCTGGAATGGTATCACGTGGCCAAGAATGTCCAAATCTACAAAAAGTTTATTGCCCTGCTGACGACAAGAGCGACTGTCTCGTGCAACGTGAACTGACTCTGGCACAGAATCACTTGCGACTTGACGTGATTTCCGTCGATGTCGACGCACACTATTTGTGGGACAAACACAGTCACCGTTAGAGAGAATGGCACTGGGTGGAGTGGAATGAACTACATGAATTTCCATGGGCGAAGGTTCACGAGCCTGAGTAGTCTTGGTTCGATTCCGAATCCGGCGCGAAGCAAAGGGCCTGGAATGGTTGGTAGTGTCCGATTTAAGCTTTTTCTGGCAAACACTCTGAACATGTCCTTTTTTATTACAGAAAAAGCAAATTGCTTGGCGTGACGGGCAATTCTCACGCGAATGTCTAGTAGCACACCACGGGCATGATTTTAGCACTGCATTTGCTTGCTGGCGCGGCACACTTAGCGGAGGGCTTGGCAGCAGCTGCGCGGACGAGCGCGAGGGCTGTTCCGTGCAGCTCGCCCGGCGGACCGGTTAATGTGACACACAGCTGGCGAAGTTCCAAATGATTCCTGAGCAAAGTCAAGTGTGTCTTGCCGATCCAATATGTCTATCACTTGCTGAAGTGAGGGATTGACTAGTTTCAAAATCTGTTCCCTTATACGAACCTGAGAAACGTTCTGTGCAATTGCATAATGCACCATAGTGTCTGAATAAGGGAGTCCACATTCACACTCAAAAGCACAATCCATAGTAAGGCCTTGCAAAGTTGCAACCCACCCCCGATTAGTTTGACCGGCCGTACGTTTGGTACGAAAGAAAGTATACCTTTTTGTAACTACATTGACTGATTCTTTGAAATATGCATCTAATGCAGACAAAATTTCGTCGTAGGACAGAGTTACTACGTCGCGTCGGGGAAACAATTTCACTATCACTCGGTACGTGGACACGCCGACGCACGCAAGCAAAAAAGGCTGCCGCTTGTTACCTTGAATTCTGTAGGCGGCGAGATGGAATCCAAATTGGCGTGACCACTCCGTCCAGCTTTCCAGTGCCGCATCAAAAGGATGAAAAGGTGGTGCAACTGCGTATCGTGGCTGCGGTAGCGGTGAAGCGGCGGCTGCCGCATCGTTTTGCATCGCACGTTGTCCCTGGACGAGCTGTCCAAGGGCATCCAATAAGGCCTGCGTCTGCTGATTCTGCAAGCGATAAAATTCGGACAGTACATCTGGAGATCGTGGCGAAGCCATGACAAGTAATTTAAGCAAGGATATAGTTAGGAACGAAATATCCTCGGCGCCCTGGGATGTGTTGGCAGAAGAGCCAACACCGTGTTGCTAGAGGAGGCCGAAATGCATGCGTTTAATTACACGCATACTGGCGTGAGGTCTGGAACAGTTAAGGGAATTCTTAGTAGCAAATAAAGTACGTAGTTGATGTAATACTTAACTTTAATCCATAATTGGTTAACATCGGTCTTACGGTACAGGCATCACAAGTTAAATATCTATTGATAATGGCGTCTTGCTAGGTCGTAGCAAATGACGTATCTGAAGGCTATGCTAACTATCGTCTCGGCAAATGAGAGCATAATTTGTCAGTGAACCATGGCTAGCAACGTCGGCTGTACAACTGGGGCGAGTGCCAGGACGTCTCTCTAGACCTGCCGTGTGGTGGCGCTCGGTCTGCGATCACTGACAGTGGCGTTACGCAGGTCCGACGTATACTAACGGACCGCTGCCGATTTAAAAGCTACCACCTAGCAAGTGTGGTGTCTGACGGTGACACCACAGAGATGGTCTCAATTTCATTTTCCATAATCGTTCCGCTGTGGGTATGGTTTCGTTCACAACGTCGCACCATACGGCACTGACTAGTTGGTAGAATTTTATTGCTGATAGTTTTACAGACGTGCATCCAGTTTTTAGTAGGTTAATTTACCGGAATTGGGTTGTGAAGACGATGTCTGGTAATATAATCACAGACGGTTCTAGTGTTGCTGTGTTGTGGTGGAAGTCTTATACAGCTCCAATCGCCATAGTACTTTCGGACGTAATCTAGGCTGGCATCTATATGTGCTACATTACCAGGAGCGTTCCTGTCCCCAGGATCTAACGACAGGAACAGAAGTTTCGTGATGCCTGCCTTATTGGCATCCATTAGTTTAAAAGCACGTCTTTAATTCCAAGTCCTCCGTTTCGCCTCTGCAAAGTCGCCGTGTGGAAGGACACTTTGAAGATATTTTGTTTCCACACATACCAAGACGTTAAAGCCAGTATTTCATGTGCGGTGACCTGCGGTATCGGTAAGACTCCTGTGACATGATATATTTTGCTAAGTATGTATGTATTTATGAAGTGAACTTTCTGCAGTCGGTCTAACGATCGCAAGTCGTGGTCCTTCAACAAGGTTCCGCTGACATTAAGTTTCCGCTCCCAAGAGTCGCTCTTCAGTTACATCTAACCAGGGCGCACCTATTGCACTGTTGTAAGAACCGAGATGCAGTATTTTGGATTTAAGATTTTGTGAATTTGTGGTAAGATCTTATGGGACCAAAATGCTTAGGTCATCGGTCCCTAAGCTTACACACTATCTACTTAATCTAACTCAAACTAACTTACGCTATGGACGACACACACACCCACGCCAGAGGGAGGACTCGAACCTCCGACGTTGGGCACTGTCGGGGCACAGCAGCCAATCTCTCTGTAGCCCCTATCTACACACGCTCGTCGTCAGATGCGAATTCCCATCTTTGCCAGACACCACATACGCGGTAAACCCCACCCCGCCCCCGGCCGTCGTCGACCATTATTCCACTCGCTCGCGGCCACACTGTATTCCCGCGAGGGCTCGGACGATGACGTGCGTCTAGCACTGAAAACTTTCGATGACCCGTCGAGATACAGGATGATCAGGAAGAAGAGTAGCCGGCCGTGGTGGTCTCGCTGTTCTAGGCGCTCATTCCGGAACCGCGCGACTGCTACGGTCGCAGGTTCGAATCCTGCCTCGGGCATAGATGTGTGTGATGTCCTTAGGTTAGTTAGGTTTAAGTAGTTCTAAGTTGTAGGGGACTGATGACCACAGATATTAAGTCCCATAGAGCTCAGAGCCATTTGAACCCTTTTTTTGAAGAAGAGTAAACATTGTAGGATTTGGAGGCATAGACAAATTGCAGAGAAAATGCCAATAACATATGTCCAATTTTTATGGCGTACATACAGCTGGGTTCAACGCATTTTCGTTTCGTATGTTGGTCCTTACAGGACCCAGTTGTCTAAACTTCCTTGAAAATGAGCTTCCAGCGTTATTGGAAGAGGTTCATTTGGCTACAGGAATACGTATGTTCCTCCAGCATGACGGGGCTCCTGCAAATTCTAGTCGTCAGGTGACACATTATCCATACCTAACATCTCCCTGAAGATAAATCAGTAGATATGGGCACTTTTCTTGGGCTTCAAGTTTCCCAGACCTTATCTCTTTGGATTTTAGCCTGCGTGGATGGTTAAAGGCGAAGTCTACAAAGAAAAAGTAAATCCAAGAGCCGATTTAATCGTTCGGATTATGAGTGATGCAGCACTCATAAAAGAACGCAAAAGACGATCTCAGAAGAGCTACACATTGTGTTATGAAGAGAAGTCAAATATGCACTGAAGTTGGTGGAGAAATTTTTGATAGTCAAATTTGAACGTCCTCATTAGCCTTTGCTTTGAGTTTGTTAGGGTTACGTACTAATAGCTGTATCTCCGTACTCAATAAAAAGTGGACGCGTCTATACGGAATTTTGTGATGCAATTCGTCTGTAATACCACCTGCTAAAATATGTACTATTCCTTCTGAAACACCCTTAATATGGACACATGGGTGATGTATTTTCTTTCGGACATGCCCGAAAGAAAAGACACTACGAATCCGGGTTCCAACATGGTCAGGTACAAATTTTCATCTGACGCCGTTGTTCTATTTTAACGCCCATGACAGCCTAGACATCTGCCCTTCGATATTTAATTGATTAACAAGGCTGTCTATTTCGATTCGTAGTGTCTGTTCTTTCGGAAATTTTCGAAAGAACGGACACACACACACACTTTTTTATCTTAAGTCTATTAGGAAAATGTTTGGCAATTCAGTGATAGAGTCGGACTGGAGCTGCGTCAACCTACTCATTTCACTAGATATGGTTGTAATTTTCTGAACAATTCCTGTTTATTAAGTGACAGCGACAGTGTCTCTCATCGTTTACTTTGTCGGAAACCTGCTTCTTTCTGCCCTAGCGTATGCTACAGCAATGAGTGATTGCTCACATTCTTGATACCTCACTGGACGTGCTACTGCAACTGTAGCCAAACATTCAAATCAGGAAGGAAAATTATTTCTCAATTCAGATGGTTTTGGTCCTCCCCTACTGTCATTGAAAACGATCACAACGAATTAGGAATAGGAATCCTATGAAACCCTTGAGTTCATACTGCGGTGCTGTGCAGATTAAAAAAGTAGTTTTCCTCAATTATCACATGAAAGATGGAATTTGTCAGATTCCACTAATTATGACTGCATTATTAATTGTTGGTTCACAGGTGCTTTTCTGCCGCTTATTGCAACTGTTTTTTGAATGTTACAGCTGGAAGGATAGAAACATCAAATTTTCGCCGTATGGAATGTTCGAATTCACCTTAAGTCTTCACGTTTCGAACAAAGGCAACATATCCGTCAGAAAACGGGACGTGCCAATGACAGTGATTTCAATAACAATATTGTACAGCAAAGATACATTGCTAACTCAACAACTGGAGAAGCTCCAAAATTGTGAATCGCGTCTGGTGAATACGCTTTCAATGTTTCCGTCCAATTAAGACAGTAAAACACAAATAATGGTCGCAGTTATTAATTTATGACATTTAGGTTACATTCAGTGCATCGATGTATTACAAGTAATTGCACTCTAGCCCCTAAACCTAGTTACAGAAATGCGAATAAGACTCATTGAAATATTATGAGGATCTTACGGCCCTTGCGATCCGCAACTTTGAGACGCAGCTGTAGTCACTTCGGAGGTAACTCACAGAACACATCACCTGGTATCCTTACTGGCAGTATAACTTGAACTTTGGAACAGTGCAGAATATGTTTGGCAACTCTGTGACCGACAAGTTACTTCCTTGATCGCACACAACTATCCTGCTAAATTCACGTATTATTATCGTGTCATTTCAATTGAATACTGTGAGCGATTTTCTCCTGAGATGAGACATCAAGATATCAGTTAATGCTTTTGAGTCAACGAAAGTCGTTCCATATGGGAAATACAACTACTCTCGTCTCTTATGTTGCGATTTGTCTGCCATAGCGGTGACTGAGTCAATAAGTACGTCAGGGACACTGCACCTGTCGTAGCTCTTAGGTAACGTTCTTGCCTGTCAGGTGCACGCTGCCGTTGTTCGGCAATCGAGACTCGCTGATAGCTAGATTTTTAATTCTTTTGTAGCAGAGCTACAAGCAGGCAGATACAAACTCAATAAGGGAATCGTAAGACAACGCTCGAGCAAAATTCGTCTTGCTACTTTTAGTAACCCTTAGTGTCGAAGCCAAAAGCTTACAGTTCCGCGAAATTCATAATGCCACCTTCGTTTTCTGCCGACAAATTTTTTGTACTTGTGAATACGTAATTTTATCTATGAACTGCCACATTTTCATAATGCTTGCGAATGATACAGGAAATGAAGTAAATGCAGACCTTTCGAAGTCAAAAGTCGGTTATATCCTAATTCGTGTTAAAATAGGCTCAACCGTCTTACTTAATGCCTTATTAAGATAGACCGCGGTCGTGATGATTCTGTAGTAAGCTGAATTTAATTTGTATTAGCATAGTTAATATTTTAATTGCGTTTTCTGTTAGTTTACTGAACGCAAGAGTAATCATCAAAGAGAAATTAATCAGCAGCAGAATTTTCTTTCACGATATCTAAAACAATCTGACAATGCTAAAGTAGTTTACAAATTCCACGCCCGTAGAAACCTACTAGCTCTAACGATGTCATTAAACCAGTGTAGTTTTAAGAGTATTTTCATCTAGAAATGAATTACCTTGACGGTTGATCGATCAAGACCAGGAAAGGCAAAATATCATGAGTATATGACGAGAGGGACAAGTGCTTGAGAGAGGACTTCCCTGTCAATACAAGCGCCTGAGAGACTACTTTCCTATCAAATCCTGGATAGTTTCGTTTCTCAAATCAACAGAGTACATCATCATGCAGTAGTAGAGGTGATGCAGTTTTGTTCGATTTTCTTACACTGCGACCGAAAGGTGTCTCAGCTGTTGGCAACAAATTCCAGCTGTGATGCACACACCCCTTGGGACAGAATTCGTAGCCCAAAACACACTTTAGGAGCTATAAGATATAAAATATTATGTTCACACCACTCTTTGCTCGAGTTTACGTCTTTTGGTGGGGCTCAGCCTTTCATTTCTTCTTAGGAAGTTAACGAAACAGGCATCATAACACGTCACCAGTAACAGTACTGCATAGGAATGCCCAATGAGCGACCTGATGACGTTCAATACTAGTCACTCCGTTGATTTTTGTTGTTTCAAATTAAAGCACGCAGTACTCCTACACCAGACTTCTGCAGTTTGTCTTTTGAATGCAAATGTCGCATGATGGTTAAATGGTAATCCATCACATATATCAGTAGTCGAGACTTCCTTAATGTATTTTTCCAAAAGCACTCGCTCCACACACAGTTCAAATCTTTGTAGCTGCCTCCTCTGCGTTCAACCCACTGTTATACCAAAAGTAACTATTGTGTTGCAGATGTTACACCTATTACCACTTGCGACTCAATTTTACAATGCTTAACCCTAGTTCATCATTTTCAAGTATGCTAAATCCAATGCTTAACTGCAAGATGATAACTAGAACTGCAAATTCAAAAATGACATTTGATACATACTCTGACAGCGTCGCGTTCCTTTCACATGGGCGGCGCCGGATTTCAGCCGGCAGGTGACGTCTGGCCGGTGGCCGGTAGCCACTGCAGCGCAAGGAAACACTCGAGCGTAAGCTGTTATGATCGCGACGCTGCCACGAGGTGTCCTGCGGAATTGTTTCTGGAAGTATTTGTTATTGCTGGTGGGTAGAATGTGAAGGAAATTATCTTCGATGTTCAATCAGACTCATAACTTTAGACGAGGGCCGAAATGTGGTAAATGAGTAAAATACAGTTGGACGTGAACAGCCGACTATAAGTTTAGAATGCACGACGATTACCACTAGACCACGGGCTCACACATCCCGACAACATGTCGGGTAGACAACACTTCCTGTCAACACTTCGGCGTCTTAAAGTATTGCCAGACTGTGCAGATGGCCGGACTTAGAGTTGTCAGGGGAGGTCAGTTTTATTGGCCACCTTAAGTTAGCGACTCGGACTTAGTCTCTGTGGCAGCCGGCAGCCGGTCAGTTTTTATGTCTAAGACTGTGCAGCCCCATTACTGACTTCTGGAGAAGTCAGCATGTATCCATTACTACTCAATAGCAACGCAATTTCTTTGTTAATTCGTCAATGTGAGAGAGTGAGGGTTACAGTGAACTACCACTGGCGGTTGGAAGAAAGACACTTGACTACCAGGTGAAGATACATACTTTGACACCAGCCACATTACTCACTTTGGTGAAGTCAGTATGTATATACTAGTAGTTAATAGCAACTCAGTTTCTGTGTTAATTCGTCAATGTGAGGGAGTGAGGGTTACAGTAAACTACCACTGGTGGTGGAAGAAAGATACATGATGCCCAGGAGAAGATCCATCGTAGCCGCATTACTAACTTCGTCAATGTGAGGGATACACAAATTAGCAGTGGTCCAACTGACAAAACACACATGACACCCACGAGAAGATCCATTCATTGACCATAGCAGCCCTACACTCTTGGTTATAAGACGACATGGATCCCTCGGTATTAAATAGGGACGCAATTTCTGAGTTCAATGTGACGGTGCGAGAGATACGGCTAACTACCTGTGGTGCATCCAAAAAGATATACTTAACTCCCAAGAGAACATCCATTCGTTGACCGATGACATGTTACTCACTTGGGGAAAAGTCGGGAGGTACCCTTTACTATTTAATAGCGACGCAATTTCTGTGTTAAATCGTCAATGTTAGGGTGCGAGGCAGACGGTAAACTGGCTGTGGTGCATCGAAAAAAAGATACTTGACATTCAGAAGACGATACATAAATTGATCACAGCCGCGCAACTTGGTTGGGGGGAGCAACTCCATTGGGGGAAGTCGCCATGGATCCATTAGTGTTTAATAGCGACGCAATTTCTTTGTTAAATCGTGAATGTTTCCCTTGGGGAGAAGTCAGAATGGTTCCTTTAGTGTTTAATAGCAACGCAATTTCTATGTTTATTCGTCAATGTGCCGCTGTAAGGGATACAGTAAACTGGTAGTGGTGCGTCAGAAAAAAGATACTTGACTCTCAGGAGAACAAGCATACGTTGACCGTACCCACGTTACTCACTTGAGGAGATTTCTGCATGGATAATTTAGTATTTAATAGCGACGCAATATCTGTTTTAAACGTAAATGTCAGAGTGCATGCGATACACTACACTGACAGTCGTGCATCTAAAAAAAGATGAACAAGGACAGATGGCACCTGGTATCTGCGATCTACTGCTCCACTCCTTAACGACCGTCTATTTCAACCAGAAAGGGGAATTTGATGAACAGACAGGTGGAGTAGCAATCGGGTCCACTCTTTCGCCTATTGCAGCATAATTCTTCATCGAAGAATTTGAAGAAACAGCACTCCACTCCGCACCATTACACCCAGAATTTTGGCTCTAATATCATTAATGTACTTTCTTTATCTGGCCACATCAAGAGGATGAGCAACAAAATTTCCACCAGCACTTCAAACAGTAGCACGAAGAATCCAATTTACTATGACGATGGAAAAGAATCGGATGCTGCCTTTTGTCAACTTGGAAGTTAACAAAAAGCCTCATGCTTAACTGCGCCATACAAAACATAATAAGCCAACCTGTCCGACCAGGCACCTGCATGCCTCCTCCCAATAACACCCTACACAAAAGACATCCACCCTGCACCCTTTAACCAAGAAGGCTCTCAGGGTCAGCAATGAGGATTTCTGTACGTTGATCTACAAAACCACAAGTCCATTTCTTGTGCCAACGGTTAAGGAATAAAAGTAGTACATAAAACTACGACGACATAGTATGAAGGCTATTGAGGTTAGCAAAAGGAAGCACAAAACATTGCTTCATTACCATATGTTCAAGGTGTCACTCAACCAGTGTGCAAAATTCTCCATCGATCAGGCATCAAACCAATTATGCGAGGCAGTAACAGTATCAAAGATGTTCCTCACACAACGAAACACACAGCTGACAAACTACATACTGCTGTAGTTCACAACATCGGCTGCACATGTGGATTAGTGTATGTCGGTGAGATGCGGTGACGCATCAGCACACAGATATATCAACACCACACCAGGATCCATGTGGCAAACAGTCGATTTTGATAAAGCAAGCATGTTGTGGGAACACCTCTTACTTTCAGGAGGAAGAATAGAAAGGCAACAGAAATAACCAGGCGACTGGCCAGTACAGAGAAGACGGGCGCCCACTTTTGACATCTTGGTTGCCAGCAATAACAGCACTACGGGAAAACAGATAACCTGAAGCCACACATAGAGGTGCACAGAACACCGCAGCAGCTGTAGGATAGGTTAGGTTATGTTACGTCGTACTGGCACACTCTGGCCAGCACTAAAATTCAGGGAAACAACGCAACGTCATAGTTGTCGCCTGATTTTTCCATTAGCCGATTTCCAGAAATCACAATCAGTAATGCAGACATCAAACAAAAGGTACGGTTTACACCAATGAAAAGAAAAAATAGAAACACCAATAATGATTTCTAACATCCTTCCCCTTCATCCTAAACAGCCTATCACCATTACACAACAGCCAAGCCTGCTCATTTATAGGAAACAGAGGTTTCTCACTCAGCAATAAACATATGATCCGGAAGAATGTCACTTACATTGACGACCGAAACATCCGTGGTCTTACATTTATTGGCAATATGGTCACAATCCCAAAAAAAAATTATTGTATATTTTACAAATGGTCAAAGGGGTGAACTAATAGGTATTCTCCTGAGCATCTGTACGCCATTTTCAGACAGGCCAGATTTGGTAAAATCAGTAAAGATGAATTTGGAAAGAAGGAATTTTCATTTGTGGGTTACAGGATTAACAACAAAGGCATACAGCCTGATGAAGAATACCTTGCTACTACTGCAGGCATCACACCACACAAGCTGGAGTACAGCTTTCATTTAGTAATAACACGAGCAGACAAAGGAAATGTTACCATAGTGTTGGACACAGAAGATTATAACAAACAAATGGGGGATCTTCTCAGTGAATCCATTTACAGAAACTTCATAGAGATCCGATGGCCAAGACAATCACACTCAAGCAAACACACTTAACAGAAATTTATATATGGGAAACGTAATGCTCTATGAAAACTTGCCGAGTGCATTATTTTGGTAATGAATGGAAAAAAATATTTTGCTGTGATGTCAATAGTTTTTCAGTAATGATGTGATAAGTTAGAAGCTGTTTGCGAAATCGAGAATTTAAATGGTATCAAACAAATCAACGTAACTCTTGTCCTAATTAAAATTAAGAATAGATATTTGACAGTTTGAGAGATATTGTAGAGATATACATCATATGTGGGTTTGAAATTTTTTACTTACTTTTTGTAGAAGATACAGGCTTTAAACGATTTTCTATCGCCGGGGGTAGCGATGCGCTGAGGCGGCTGCCTCCAGCCAATGCTTGACGTGGCAACGCCGCAACTTCGCAGGGCAAACTTCAATTGACAACTACTTTAAATCAGACTATAGTCAGTGTATAGGAGTCATATATAAACAGTTCTTTTTGTACTCTGCACCAACTACAAACATATATTGTCATTCAAGTCAACACCTAATGCATCTAAGTTAGTTGGTTGATATGGGAGAGGGGAACAAACAGTGAGGTCATCAGTCTCATTGGATTAGGGAAGGATGGGGAAGGAAGTCGGCTGTGCCCTTTCAAACCAACCATCCTGGCATTTGCCCGGAACAATTTACGGAAATCACAGAAAATAGTAAAATAAACTAATATTACATGTGCACTGTTGTAACGGCTCAACCTCCACCTGCATTAACTATAGGATTGCTACAACTCACAGAAGTGGCAAAATAATTCTTTGCTTTCAGGTAGTGTGGTTATTATGAGAGAACAATCATAGCAAAAACATAAAATTGTATGAAATAAACAAACAAATAAAATAATAAAGAAGCAGCAGTTCTATGTTAGCCTACCCTGTGCATGACTCTCTAAATCAGTATATCTATTGAAACCTACATCCATCTGAATTCACTTACTACTGTCAAACCTCAGAATTTGTCTAAAATTCTTAGCTGTCACATACAAATTAACTTTTGCTTCATGCCTTTGGACACGTCCTAACAACCAATATGTTCTTCTAGTCAAGCTACACCACAAACTTTTACTCTCCCCGAATCTATGCAGTACCTCAACAATACTTACTTTATCTACCCACCCAATCTTAAACATTCTTCTGTAATATCTCATTTAATAAGCTTCTGTTCTCTTCTGAAATATGCTGTTTATTTTCCACATTTCACCTCCATATAATATTGCACTCTTGACTAATACTTTCAGAAAAGACTTTATAAAACTAATATATATTAGATATTAACAGTTTTTTCTTTTTCAAGAACGCTTTTCTGGCTACTGCAAATCTGCATTTTATGTCCTCTTTCCTGTCATTCATTTTGCTGCCCAAGTAAGAAAACTCATCTCTAACTCTGTAAAAGTCGGTGGGCTGTCACCTTTACAGATGCTGGACGATGAAGTGTGGAGCACAGAAGTGAGCACCTGTCACGCACACTGATTGCTAATGAGAGAGACAGCATTAGCGGTTTAGACAGTTATTATTTACAATCGAATAATCATCTCCTTGACACCAGTGAGGTCAGTGGAGGCGGCGTGCAGAATTGGAATTCACTGACGCATCCATATCAGCAGTCTTGAGGTGGTCAGTGAGGTCAAGGCTGCTAGCACAGCAGAAGTGATGTCATGCAGGCCACTTTCCTAACTGGCAGCAGGCATCGTCTGTCCGGTGGTGGTGCCCTACAGCTTGATGACACAGTTTACTAGGGCACACTCGTGGATAGCTAATGAGCATTCTAGAAAGCTTGTAGTAGCTCTGTACGGTATGACAGTGGTGGTAGTGTCGATTAACCGGAGGAAGGCAGTGGATGCCATCGTCCACTTACAAATGCAAGTGGGGGTAGCAGCAGCTATCATGCCTCCCCAATACAGTGACAGTTTGACGGTGTGCCAAACACTGTCAGTTTGCCCCCAAGCAAGCTGGTGGTAGAAGACTCCAAGTCTTCACATCAACAGAGAAGAGGCAAGCAGTTCATAACAGTTAAGTTCAACAGACGGGGCTGGCTGCAGTCTCGGTGGTAGTAGTTGCAAATGGTGTCAGCATGAGAGTCACTGGTCCTGCCTCTGTGCTGGCTCACTGCAACTGGAATAGAGAGAGGCTCGGGGGCCAAGTATAACTGGCTGTGGGAGGTAATGACATTATCCCTCGGCGAGGATGACTGAATGTGGCCCAGTTTTCTGGGCTCGTCAGCATTCTTAACCACTCTTCTATGTCTCAACTGTGGCATGCAGCTCTTCAGCTTGGCACCTTCTCCAATGTCAGCAGGTTGAAAGGCATTTTTGTGTAAGATTTACATATAGTTACTGCACCTTGCAGTGCTGTCAGAATGACATTATGTTACCTCCAAAGCAAAGTCATACTGCTGAATTGCCAATTCTGACATCTTGTTCGACCGATGTGTGGCAATGACCTCGGCTGTGAGTCACAATATTTGCAGTTCTGGTTCTCCTGCCTGTTTGATATTCCTGACATTCCTGTTGTGATACTGAGCTCAAGCCTGTCTTGGCTCGGATCAGTGCTGGCTGTGAAAAACTTTTAAAAAAATTATATATTCACCCAGTATATCTTTCTGCAATGCAACAACTTTTAACATTTCATTTCCTAATTTCATTCCGTCAACATCAACTGATTTAATTTGACTACTGATCTTCAAAGTCCTCCACTGTCTTTGACAGAATTGCAATGTCAGTGACAAATCTCAAACCCACAAATTTAATTTATTTTCCATATTTCTCCCTGGTTTCCTTTACTGCTTGCTCCAAGTCATATCGAATAACCTGGAAGACATGCTACAACCCTGTCTCACCCCTTTCTCAACTGCTGCTTCCCATTCACGTGTTTCGATTCAGGGCTGCAGTATGGTTGTCAAATATGTTGTAGACAACCTTTTACTCCCCACAGTTTATCCCAGATAACATTATAACATGTATGGAGTGTACACAGGCAACACTGCCATAAGTTTTTTCTAAACCTACTAATGTTGTTTCTGTTCACAGAATGTGGAAAAAAATTATTTGAGATTCTAGCAACCAATTGTTCACCAAGTGGTGTACCTCTTCTTTGGAATGGAATTTCTTTGTGTTGTTTGCTTCTATGGTGGATCCAATTACATGGAAATCAGTGGTGTGAGGTCTCATCAGTATAACGGACGGGGAAGTACTGCTGGCCATGGAGTGGATTTTCTGGAGTATTGGTTGGTTGGTTGGAGGGTTAAGAGACTAAACAATGAGATCATCAGCCCTACAGTAAAGAGACAGGTCATCTAGAGTTGTGACAGCAGACAGAAATTTGACTGAATTATGAAAGTATGTAGGAATGGTAAAATCGAGTCACTGAAACAATATTGAGGCTGGAGCTAAGATGTCATTTAAAGAGATGTAAATTTGTAAGGTCAATACGCAGCTCAACGAGTAGATGAGGATGGCTCCAGCATTCATCTGTGGTCAGAGAAACCTCACTTGCACCTGACCTCCACCAATCAATTAAGGGCTATAACAGTTATGGAGTAAGGAATGCATTCTAGCATGGAAATTCATAATAATACAAGTGAGACGTCTAAAACTGCACAGAACATCAGTTGGACTGACAATGATAAAATAAGGTGAGGGAAATATTCATGTCAGTATGTGGATGGGCCCAGGTGACTGTTTCCTGGCACTAAGCATATAATGGGGCCCGTCCAACCCATAGTTGTCCTACCCCAGCTCCGTTATAGCAAAAGTATTAAAGACACGAATAATAATAACTATTATTTTATGAGGAAAGACAGCTGAGGTGGTTTTTATGTTCCCTTATAACATCAAGGATAGGAAACCCTTAACATGCTGTGTTTGTCAGAGTGCTACCCTTACAAAGTTAGATGGGATGCAGCAGTGAAAAGAGCTAACCCCATTGAAATATGATTAAAATTGAGTAAAAGAGGAATGACAAAGGTAGATGATAAAGGACACAGGGTTGAGGGTCCCCCAGGCCCAGCAAGCAGTGGGAGATGACCCAATCCCATTCACACTGTCCCCACCCCAGCAGTAGTTTAAAATGTTATATCCGAGAATAAAAACCACTTTCATGTAGAAAACACAGAAACAGATCAGCTTTCCATGAATTGTCTCACAATGTTAGAGGCAAAGGATCTGGAAGACAATGGTTGGCACAGAGAGTGAGAATAGGAGTCATACCATGAGGATGTGAGCTACTGTCTGTAAGGTTCTGCAACCATAATGTGGTGGTGTTTCATTAAATAAAATAAAAGTATCAATGTGGTGAAAACATAGGACAAGGAATAGGAGTATGAGCATCATGCTGCAGTAGTCTCCTTGATGGTGCAGAGTTTATTAAAAGAGACAGCAATCCACCAGATGTTCCAACTACAAGTGAGGACAGGTCTTATCTGCATATGGAACTCTGTTCCTGCAATCATCAAAGCAAATATACGAGAAGTAATTGCATCTTGTCAAATGGAAAGCCTGTTCATTCTCTGGGATACCCATATGACCTGGGATCCAGAGAAAAACAACTTAGCAGGCAGTGTGACTGAGGCCCAAGAGAAAGCCAGCAACAGCAGATATCACTGGGTGACCCGAGTAACATCGATCAATAGCCTCTAGACTGCTCACTGAGACAATACAAATTAAAAGACATTCAAGGGAGATCTGTTTAATATAATGTAGGGTTCTGTCAATGACCATCACTTCTGTCATAATAAAGACTATCTGATCCAGCAAACAAATGTTGTTCCTGACCACATGGAGATGTATCCATGGCTTCACAGCTGTCAGGGTAAATGATGGTAGGACGCTACTACTCCTGAAGCATCAAGAGGAACAGGCGCTGAAGGGTCATGGGGGCAACAAACTTACGGAACTGAAAATAGATCAGTTCCAATTCATTGTCTGGATACTAACCAAGGAAGGGTGGAAGGAGGGGGGCGAAAGGAGAGGAATTGCAGAAAGGGCTTTGAGCCACATTTCCACTGGTAATGCCACCCGAGAGTCAATGTCTTGGGGTCAACACCCCTTCTATGCAAAAAGACTAAGAATTTGGATAACTGTGAAGTTTTAGGATGGTGATTGCAGAAGTGAGCAAGGGCTGCCATTCCTAGTAATCAATTGAAGACGGAAAATTTCCATTTTGGCAAAGAGACTTTTTAACAGACTAGTCCAGAAAGCACCAATAGCCACTCACTACATGATGATGAACTGACTCCCACAAACTCAAAACTGAAGTTGCAGCTGAGCCGTAAGTCCAGCAACTGTAGCCCAATCGGAATGAGACCAGAGCCCGATAAATAGAGAGTAGAGTGGTGTGATTCGCACCCAAAGAGTTATGGGTAAAGATGCAGAGCTCATTAATCTTTCCCATGAAGCTAGTTTTTAGTTGAATATTGGACAGCATATCCACTTTTTATCAAAGAAGGGTCTTAAAAATTAGGACTGTGTGACAACACCCCAACAGTAGACACCCAAGGACAGCTCTAAGTTAAATGGACTGTTGTATGACAACAGAAAGGCATGACTTGTGCTTTCACCAGACACAATTACAACCCATGGGAAAAGATCTGAGCAGGAGCCATATGGATGGCATGTTGGAGCTAGCGTTCAGCCAAGGTAAATGGAAATTCTGTGTGGTTAGGGCTTCCCATCGGGTAGACCGTTCGCCTGGTGCAAATCTTTTGAGTTGATGCCACTTCATCAACTTGCATGTAGATGGGGATGAAATGATGACGATACGGACAACGCAACACCAAGTCCCTGAGTGGAGAAAATCTCAGACCCAGCTGGGAATCTAACCCAGATTATTAGATATGACATTCCGACATGCTGACCATTCAGCTACCAGGGATTCAGCCAAGTTTGCAGACTGCGAGCTACACTACATGCAAAATTTTTTGAGATTGTTGTATACCATGACATTTCATTAGGAAATGCCATGGTACACTCTTAGGCCCTTTGAGAAATGGAAGACTACACGTGAATATGCAGGAGAACTGTTACTTTACGTTAACCGAGCAAGAGTGAAGCAAAACATTTTTGCTAGGCTTCTGTTTACCTAGAGCCACCAATATAAGCAGTTGCCTCTCCCTTGGGAATGAGTGGTGCATAGACGTCGTCACTTGCTGTTGTGGATAGTTATTTTGTGCAGCTGACAATGGAAGGTGTTATGGTGGCTCGCCAAGCAATAACCAAAGAGCCTGTATTACCAATTAATGTTATGTAAAACCTAATGATTTGACATACCCTGTCACTATGGGAAATTAGAGAGACCTCTGGAGAAAAGAGAACCACTTGCACGAATACCAAGAGCTCAGATGGAAAACTGGCCCTAAGCAAAGAAGGAAAAGCTGAAAGGTGGCTGCAGTATATAGAGGTCTATACAAGGGAGATTCACTTTAGAGCAATATTATAGAAACGGAAGAGGACATAGATGGAGATGATATAGGAGATAAGATACTGTGTGAAAAATTAGACAGAGCACTGAAAGACCTAAGTTGAAACAAGGCCCCAGGAATAGGCAACATTCTATTAGAACTACCAACAGCCTTGGCAGAGCCAGCCATGACAGAACTCTTTCATCTGGTGAGCAAGATGTATGACACTGGCTAAATGCTCTCTGACTTCAAGAAGAATGTAATAATTCCAATTTCAAAGAAAGCAGGTGCTGACAGATGGGAAAATTAACGAACTATGAATTTAATAAGTCATGGCTCTCAAATACAAACACGAATTCTTTACACAAGAATGGAGAAACTGGTAGAAGCCAACCTGGGGAAAGTCAGTTTTGATTCTGAAGAAATGTAGGAACACAGGAGGCAATACTGACTATGACTTCTGATAGAAGATGGGTTAAGGAAACAAACCTACATTTATAGCATTTGTAGACTTAGAAAAAGCTTTTGACAATGTTGACAGGAATACTCTCTTTGAAATTCTGAAAGTAGCAGGGATAAAATGCGGGGAGCAAAAGGCTATTTATAACTTGTACAGAAACCAAGTGGTAGATATAAAAGTCGAGAGGCATGAAAGGCAAGCAGTGGTTGAGAATGGAGTGAGACAGGGTTGTAGCCAATCTACACTGTTATTTAATCCTTACATTGAGCAAGCAGTAAAGGAAACAAAAGAAAAATTTGGAGCAGGAATTAAAGGCCAAGGAGAAGAAATAAAAACTCTGAGGTTGCCATTGCCATTGTATTTCTGTCAAGAGGCAGCAAAGGTCTTGGAAGAGCATTTGAACAGCATGGACAGTGTCCTGCAAGGATGATATATGATGAACATCAACAAAAGCAAAACGAGGATAATGAGTGTAGTCAAATTAAATCAGGTGATGCTGAGGGAAATAGATTAGGAAATGACACACTGAAAGTAACAGATGAGTGTTGCTATTTGGGTAGCAATATAACTGATGATGGCTGAAGTACAGAAGATATAAAATGTACACTGGCAATGGCAATGAAAGCTTTTCTGAAACAGAGCAATTTGCTAACATTGAGTTCAAATTTAAGTGTAAGGATGTCTTTTCTGAAAGTATTTGTATGGAGTGTTGCCACATTTGGAAGTGAAACATGGATGATACACAATTTAGACAAGAAGAGAACAGAAGCTTTTGAAATGTGGTCCTACTGAAGAACATTGAAAATTAAATGAATATCACGTAACTAATGATGTGGTACTAAATATAATTGGGGAGAGGAGAAATCTGTGGTACAACTTGACTAAAAGAGTGGATCGGTTGGTAGGACACGTTGACACATCAATTTGGTAATGGCAGGAAGTGTGGGGGACACAAACTGTAGTGGGAGACCAAGAGATGGATACAGTAAGCAGATTCAGAAGCATATAGGTTGCAGAAGTTACTCGAAGATGAAGAGGCTTGCACAGAATAGAGTAGCATCGACAGCTGCATCAAACCAGTCTTCGGACTTAACACAACAATAACATTGTATACAGACCAGAGAGAAGGAGCAGCCTCGTGCTCATTGTAGAGCACATTGTATTAATGGTTAATTTGACAATATATCGTTGAAATGATAGAACTCTGGTTATGAATGTTTTATGTTATTTGAGGAGAGAAATGAGCTCTCATCCCAGTCAATTCATTAAATGTTCCGGGAAGAGTATCTGAGCATTGTGAAGAAAATTATTAGCTGAGACTGAATAGCAGGACCATTTATAGACGACTGTAGTATCCAGAAGATATCAGCAAACAAATCAAATCTACAAAAAGTGTGTGATACTCTGGGAGGACATATGTAACTTGTAGGTTTGGCATCTCCCCAAAAGCAATGGGCACATGACAACGTACAGTGCAGAAGTGACCAGTGGCCTGGCAGAGGTCACAAGCCTCGTGATGGTGATGTGGAAGAGCGTACTGCTCTGCGCAGAGCCCCAACAAACATTGTTCTCCTGGACCCAAGGAGAGCTCAGTGATGTATCAGTACAGTCCTGAAACAACTGACATGATAAAAATTGACGAATAAAAATTAATAGGGAGCCTCCAAAGTCCTAGTCATGGAGGATAAGTAAAATGTAATGAAACACAGTGGTGTCATATTTCTTATGTAAGTGTAGGCACACTGGAAAGAGGAGTTGGCATTTTGAAAAAGCCTGGCAGATTATTTTTTCCAATCTAACTAGATGGTTGGTTGTGGATTGTCCTTCCCAGAAAACACACTGATAGGGGGAAAGAAGGTCCTGTAATTTGAAAACACAACATATAACTAGGTTACCACCCTTTCAAGCAGTTTGCAGAGCATGTTGGTGATGCTAATCGGTCACTAGCTACAGATGGATGATGGTTTTTTGACTGGTTTGGGGATTGGAATGATGATACATCTTGCCATTGCAAAGGGAAGACATCTTCTAGCCAAATACAGTCAAAGACCTTGAGTAGGTAGAGTCCTTTGAGTAACATTTGGATGTTGGATCAGCTGATTATGAACCAAGTCAGGGCCTGGGGCCACAGCATATGGTGAGTCAACAGCCTGAAGCAGCTTCAGTCAGTGAAATGTTCATTGTGTAATTTGGCATGATGAGAGTTAAAGGACATGGGGATGTCCTCAACTTGCTTTTATGCCATTCGAGTGGCAGGCACGTAAGAAGACCATGCAGATGCTGTCACAATGTGGGCCATGCGGTGTTCAGCAAGAATCAATGTATGGTAGAAATACCACCATTAACGAGGAAACTCTGGACAGTAGACTATGCAGCTTGAGATACATGTGGGATAAAGAGGCATACATTCCTAAGAGGACATAATGATCCCAGCACTCCCTCTTACTGTGATTAACTCTTTAAATGACACTGGTAAGTATATATACCACTGGTAAATGACTGGAATTACAATGTATAATTTTTTTCCTGATTTATTGGTATGAATATTTACTACCGCTAACTCATGCTACACTTAATAAGTATAAAACTGAGTAGGTGTATTCATTGGCATTACCAGAGTACACACCGATATGTATTGAATTGTTAGGCTGGGAAAAACCTCTTGTCACTTAAAGGGTAATATAGATACAGGGTGGCCTGTGAAGGATGTAGCTTGAGATACTGTATGCTCCTTTGATGAGCCTGAATAGTTCTTGGAATGTTTCTAGTATGCAATGGCACCGACCAGTATGGGGTTGGCTCAAATAACGGGAGAAAGCAGATCTTGCAGTGCAGATGATCACACTGGAGACATATCCAACAACCTCTTCAGGGCAATTTGACAGAGGGGTAGTGAAAGTATAGCAGAAGTATATAATTGCCAGTTGGCTCTTTGAAGAGTTTTTTTGTTTTTTGTTTTTTGGTTTTAGGGCGCAAAACTTCTATGGTCATCAGCGCCCAGCCCATGACTTAGGAAACAGTAAAAAACCGAAATTTAAAACCAGCAGCAATGGGAACAAAGTCATAAAATTTGAGAAACTAAAAGCAGAAGGAATGCTTAAAAATCCACTACAGAAAGGGGTTGGTTGTCCCCAAAAAAAAGCTTCAAATGACTGACGTCATTTCACTGTCACTAATAAACTGGAGAACGCGGTCGGTTGAGCGCGTGTCATCTGCTAAAATCGACGAGAGATCAGGCGATAGCTGTAGACGGGAGCGTAACGGATTAAAATAGGGGCATTCAATTAAAAGGTGTCTTACCGCCCACAGCTGAGAGCAGTGCGGACAGAGTGGGGGAGGATCGCCGCTTAAAAGATGTCGATGGCTAAAAAGACAGTGCCCTATCCGGAGTCTAGCCAAAATTACCTCCTCCCGACGACGCGTTCGGGAGGAAGAGGTCCAAGCGCAAGGAAGGGCTTTCACTTCCCGGAATTTATTATGGGGAAGTGTTGACCAATGCGCATGCCATAAATGAGCAACTTTGCGACGTAAACCGCTCGGTAGATCGGTGAAGGGAAGCGACTGAATAGCTGGCCGAGGAAGAGAGACTGCAGCCTTGGCCGCTATATCGGCCGCTACATTCCCACAGATACCAGTGTGTCCCGGGAGCCAGAGGAACGCCACCGAGACGCCCCCCAGGTGGGGCAAGCGCAGACAGTCCTGAATCCGGTGGACCAGAGGGTGCACAGGGTAAAGAGGTTGGAGACTGAGGAGAGAGCTGAGAGAATCTGAGCAGATTACGTACTGTATCCGCTGATGGCGGCGGATGTAGTGGAAAGCCTGGAGAACAGCGTAAAGCTCCGCAGTATAAACTGAACACTGGTCGGGAAGCCGAAAGTGATTTGGGGTGTCGCCAACAATATAGGCACTCCCTACACCTAACGATGTTTTCGAGCCGTCGGTGTAAATAAATGTGGCGTCCGTCATTTGTGCACATAGAGCAGCAAATGCCCGACGGTAAACAAGTGTAGGGGTACCATCCTTGGGAAATTGACAAAGGTCACGGAGCAAGTAGATCCGGGGACGGAGGCAAGGCGGTGCTGTACCCCAAGTTGTCAAGAAGGTTTTGGGAAAGCGGAAGGAAAGAGAATGGAGCAGTTGACGGAAGCGGACTCCCGGGGGTAGTAGGGAGGAGGAGCGGCCTGCATACCCTACATCAAAGGAGGCGTCGAATAAAAGGTCATGGGCTGGATTAGCAGGCATGGAAGACAGATGGCTAGCATAACGACTCAGAAGGACTGCCCGCCGATTGGACAGTGGAGGTTCAGCAGTCTCAGCATAAAGGCTTTCCACAGGGCTGGTGTAAAAAGCTCCAGACACTAAACGTAATCCACGGTGGTGGATAGAGTCGAGACGCCGAAGAATAGACGGCCGAGCAGAGGAGTAGACTATGCTTCCATAGTACAATTTAGAGCGCACTAAGGCGCGATAGAGGCGGAGAAGGACCACTCGGTCCGCTCCGCAGGAGGTACCATTCAGGACACGGATGGTGTTAAGGGAAGGCAGACAGCGAGCCGAAAGATAGGAAACGTGGGAGGACCAGCACAGTTTTCTGTCAAATATAAGGCCCAAGAATTTAGCGACGTTGGAAAACGGAAGGTTGACAGGACCTAGATGTAAGGAGGGCGGAATAAACTCCTTACGTCGCCAAAAATTAACACAAACGGTCTTACTGGGTGAGAAACAGAAGTCGGTTTCGATGCTCCAGGAGTGGAGGCGATCGAGACATCCTTGAAGACGTCGTTCAAGAAGGCTGGTCCATTGAGAGCTGTAGTAGATCGCAAAATCATCCACAAAGAGGGAGCCCGAGACATCAGGAAGGAGACAATCCATAATTGGATTTATGGCGATGGCAAACAGTACAACACTCAGCACGGAGCCCTGGGGTACCCCGTTTTCTTGGGAGAAAGTACGGGAGAAAGTAGTGTTCACCCGCACCCTAAATGTGCGCTCTGCCATAAATTCGCGAAGAAAAAGGGGCAGCCGGCCTCGAAAGCCCCAAGAGAACAGTGTGCGGAGGATGCCTGTCCTCCAACAGGTGTCGTATGCTCTCTCCAGATCAAAAAATATTGCTACCGTTTGGCGTTTCCGGAGAAAATTGCTCATGATGTAAGTGGAGAGAGCAACAAGATGGTCAACTGCAGAACGATGCTTTCGGAATCCGCATTGGGGTGGTGTTAAAAGACTGCGGGAATCCAGCCACCAAGCTAAACGGTAATTCACCATACGCTCCAAAACCTTACAGACTTTACTCGTGAGAGAAATGGGGCGATAGCTAGAGGGGAGATGTTTGTCCTTTCCAGGTTTCGGAACGGGAACGACAATAGCTTCCCGTCATCATCTGGGGAAGGTACTGTCGGTCCAAATTCGATTATAAAGGCGAAGGAGGTAACGCAGGCTATGGGTTGATAAATGCAGCAACATTTGGACATGGATACCATCCGGTCCTGGGTCGGAGGAGCGAGAAGAAGAGAGTGCATGTTGGAGTTCCCTTTGATGAAAACAGTATTGTAGCTTTCGTGATTTTGGGAGGAGAAAGCAAGATGTCGCACTTCCGCTGCACGTTTCTTCGAGAGAAACGCTGGCGGGTAATTTGAAGAGCTCGAAATCTCAGCAAAGTGCTGACCCAATGAGTTAGAAATTGCGACGGGGTCCACTAAGGTATCATGCGCGACAGTGAGCCCAGAGACCGGGGAGAAACTAGGCGCGCCTGAGAACCGTCGGAGCCGACTCCAAACTTCCGAGGAGGGAGTGAAGGTGTTAAATGAGCTAATAAAGAATTTCCAGCTTGCTTTCTTGCTATCGCGGATGACGCGACGGCATCGCGCACAGAGCTGCTTATATCGGATACAGTTGGCCAAAGTTGGATGGTGACGGAAAATGCGAAGAGCACATCGCCGCTCAGGTATTGCATCACGGAATGCCTCGTTCCACCAAGGAACTGGGGGGCGCCGGGGCAATTCGGAGGTGCGTGGTATTGAACGTTCCGCAGCTGTAAGAATAACGTCGGTAATATGTGTGACCTCATCGTCGACGCTGGGAAAGTGACGGTCATCGAAAGTCGCTAGAGACGAAAAAAGTGTCCAATCGGCTTGGGCAAACTTCCAGCATCGCGAGCGCATATATGGCAGTTGAGGCTGCAGTCGAAGGACACATGGAAAGTGGTCACTCGAGTGTGTATCATCAAGGGCGAACCATTCGAAGCGCCGAGCTAGCGGAACAGTACCGACCGCAAGGTCCAAATGAGATAAATTTGTCGTGGAGGCAGACAAAAATGTGGGGACCCCAGTGTTGAGGCAAACTAGATCCGCTTGGTGGAGGACGTCTAGCAATAGTGAGCCACGTGGACAAGGATGTGGAGATCCCCAAAGCGGGTGGTGGGCATTGAAGTCCCCAACCAGCAAATAGGGGGGTGGAAGCTGACCAAGAAGATGAAGGAGATCAGCTCGTGCCATTGGTGTGGACGATGGAATGTATACCGTACAAAGAGAGAACGTGTATCCAGAAAGGGAAAGACGGATGGCGACAGCTGGGAAGGAACTGTTTAAGGGGATTGGGTGATAATGTAGAGTATCATGGAGAAGAATCATGAGTCCTCCATGGGCTGGAGTGCCTTCAACAGAGGGGAGGTCATATCGGACGGACTGAAAATGAGGGAGAACCAAGCGGTCATGGGGACGCAGCTTTGTTTCCTGAAGACAGAAGATGACCGGCGAGTAGGATCGTAAGAGGATCGACAATTCATCCCGATTGGCTCGAATGCCGCGGATATTCCAGTGGATAATGGACATAGGGTGAACAGAAAATGGAGGAATGTGACCAAGGTCGCTGTCAACTCAACGACTGCTCAGTGCTTGCGACCGACAGCATGGAATGGCATCCAACCGAAGGCAGAAGATCCTGATCCATAGGTTGGTCAGGAGCAGCTCCTGCCACCAGTGATCGGCCGGTTGACCGGCCACCAGCAGTGCGCCTCGGCGACACAGAAGACGGCCGAGGGCGATTTCCGCCAGGTGGTGCTGTAGATGGGACTCGCCTTGGCGGAGAAGGAGAGGAACTGTGTTTCTTTGTAGCCTTCTTGGAAGTATGATTAGATGAAGGAGGAAGCGATGGTTGTGAAGTTGCGGTACGTAAAAACTCTTCACGAGTATGCTCTTTTTTCGAAGACTTGGCGTCTGAATTTTGGGCTCGAGATTTAGCAGAACCCGACAAAGGGTGAGCCATAGAGTGGGCAGGCGAAAGAGGTGAGATTGAACGGGCGATCTTTGCGCTGGCCGATCTGACGACCGTGGTACTAAAGGTGAGGTCGCAAGTCTGCGTGGCCGCCTCCTTTGTTGGCTGAGGAGAAGCAAGGACAGTGCTGTATTTTCCTGTCTGAGGCACGGTGGGCTGTCGACTGGCGAATAATTTTCGAGCAGCAAAGGTCGACACCTTTTCCTTCACTCTTATTTCCTGGATGATCTTTTCGTCCTTAAAAACGGGGCAATCTCGAGAGGAAGCAGAGTGGTCACCCATACAGTTGACGCACCGAGGGGATGGAGGTGGACAAGCACCCTCATGGGCATCCTTGCCACACGTAACACATTTGGCCGGATTGGAACAGGACTGGCTGGTGTGATTGAACCGCTGACATCGATAGCAACGCGTAGGGTTTGGGACGTAAGGGCGAACGGAAATTATCTCATAGCCTGCTTTGATTTTCGATTCTAGTTGAACTTTGTCAAATGTCAAGAAGACAGTGCGGGTTGGAATGATGTTCGTGTCAACCCTTTTCATAACCCTATGAACAGCCGTTACGCCCTGGTCAGACAGGTAGTGCTGAATTTCTTCGTCAGACAATCCATCGAGGGAGCGTGTATAAACGACTCCACGCGAGGCATTTAAAGTGCGGTGCACTTCAACCCGGACAGGGAAGGTGTGGAGCAGTGAAGTACGCATCAATTTTTGTGCCTGGAGGGCACTGACCGTTTTTAACAACAAGGTGCCATTCCGTAATCTGGAACAAGACTTTACAGGACCTGCAATTGCGTCAACACCTTTCTGAATAATGAAACGGTTGACCGTGGAGAAGTCGTGACCTTCATCAGACCGAGAAATAACAAGGAACTGTGGCAACGATGGAAGAACCGTCTGTGGCTGAGACTCAGTGAACTTACGTTTGTGAGCAGACATAGTGGAAGGTGAGGAAACCATTGCGGAAGAATCCCCCATGATTACCGGCGTCTCCGATGGCGCGCTCCTCCCTTGTGGGGGCCCTCATTGAGGGCACACCCGCCTTAGGTGATTGTTCACACCTCAGGTCACACCTCCCAACGAACGGACGGAGGGACCAATCGGCACTTTCGGAAGGTATCAGCTCGGGTAATCACCCCTCCCTGGGCCTGGCCGTTACCAGGAGGTATGTACATGTCCTACCTGTCTACCCGGGGCGGGGAATTACGCGTTACCCCGTCACCGGCTACGCATGGAAGTGCGTGGGTCGGCCTTCAGACACGCACAGGGAGGAAAAAAGAGAAAGGGAAAGGAAACAAGAGGGGGTCTCAAACGCCGCAGCGGAGAAAAGGGCAAAGAGAAGAGGGAAGGAAAAGAGAAGGACAGAGGAAGGACGAGGACTTGCAAGTGTAGAAAGCAAGGAATTTGGAACAGTTTCGAGCGTCCGTCTCCAGATGTAGGCACAAACCATACTCCCAGAGGGGGAGAAAGGGAAGGAAAGAGCCAGAGGTAAGGGGGCAGGGCAAAGATGGGGGACGGGGAAGGATGCGGAAAGGGAAGGGAAGGTATGCAGCCCGGAAAGGAAGGAGGGCCACACTAGCTCGGGGTCCCGTGCTCGCTACGCACCTGTCCACAAAAGAGTTGTGGACCCGCTGGGCAGGCTCTTTGAAAAGACCACTGTAATAACTGTTCCATTAAGCGATGACAAGGAAGTGACAATACCCTCAAAAAGTCACAAAGATCCCCATGCAGTAACCACTTACACGGAGCCACAAGACAGGGAGAAAAGACTGTACAGTCGATAGCCAAGAAGGTACCAAGGATGATACTAAAGTGGATAGAGTATCATCAACGAGGAGACGCAGATCAAGCTCTTCACTTTTTCCATTAGCACACGGTAATCTTAGGCTGGAAATAATGAATATTATTTAATTTATTCTCGCAATATCATTAAGAACAGGGATGTCACAACTAAGAGCAGTGATAACTGTTTACTGATAGCAAGAATACTTATTAATAATGTTAGTGATTTTCTTCTTCAAATTAATAATTGAGTTGCATAAATGTCTCCATATTTATTTGCAAATTCTCAATAGTGTTCTTATCTAAGGCCATAAACTACCAACTCTGTAACTGTCATGACAGACTTTTGGAGACAGAGTAAATTCAGCAAAACAATATGCATTGACTAGATTGGTGACTTTTCCCCTCTGCTTATACAGGACAACAACCATCAGCCTAATCATGTGACTAACAGTCTATCAACCAGAACAGTGATACTATATAGTGGGTAAACAGTGCATCAGCAAATGAGTGTCCCTCAGATGAATTTCACATAATGGCTCTCTCATTCTGTATACATTATTGCAGCTGTAACGAGCTTTCACATCTGCTTCATACTCCTGCATTACATTGTTATATTACATTGTTATATACAAGCAGAAAACTTGTGGTGGGGGAGAGGAATAATTAAGCATTCACACCAACAGGAAAAGAGAGATTCCAAACCACTTCACAGTACTGTGAGATGAGAACCAGCTGGTGGGAAAATGGTGTAATGAGACTGAAAGCTTCTTGTAATAATTCTGAAATTGTCTTTTTAAGCGTCTAGTTGGTATCTGAGAGATTTATACAATTTATTTTGATATCAAAATGTATAAATTTTGATGCTGGGCAACATAACTACGAGAAAATTTAATTCTGAACACAAATGTTGGGAGTTTACATTACACCATGGGAAATCCAGACTTGCCGGTGCATAAAACAGTTCATCTGCAAGGAAACAATTCATTTCCAACGAAATTTGCACGTGCCATCTGACTGCAAAAGAAAATGATTCAGATTAAAATGTTGGACCTGAACATTCCTAATCTTTATACTTAGTCTTGCAAACAATAAGTGTATCAGAACTGTTACTGTAATTACTGAGCAAATGAACATAAAATTAATGCCTCTGACTTTCTGGTCAAACTGCTTGAAAATTCACAAGATAGCATTTTACGGAAATCTTCTACTGGTATTAAGCCTAGGAACTGATACATTATTTTAACAAATCACTCTAACACTCACTATACCTTACAGTGGACACGAACTTAGATGATAATTAAATTTATTGGCATACCTGTGCGCACGGAACACTCATCCACTCTGAAACACATTCCTATTAGGGATATATTGAGACTGTCAAAAATCAAATTTAATTTGCCATACATGTGATGTGCATTGTGAGATGGTATCTTACCATCTGTCATAAAATGCTTCTCAGTACAGAACTGACAAAGTGCAATGCAAGTATGCAAACAGTCATGAAAGTAAAGAATAAAAAATAAGGAAATAAACTTGAACAACTTAGAAATGAGAACAAAGATTGAAAGTATAACTATGCTTCATTAAGCCATAACAACAATACACCTTTTCATAAAATTCTCACGCCTTAAGCAGCAAAAGTATTTCTTAATAACTCTCTTGTGTACAATTGATTGTTCAACTATCAGACAAGTCCATGTGGTCCACTATAAAATTTCTACAGCAAACTTTAACCATATACAGCATCCTAACAATAAGAAACTATAGTCACAAATAATTAAAAAAATGGATTACCTTAAAAATTGGCTTTGTCATTCCTGCATTTTGAATCATCTCATTTCCTCAAAATTTTTTCTCAAGACATATTACTACAAAATCCTTTTTAAATAATTCTGCCTCCACTATATGGCAGGCCAGTTTCCACCCTTTTCAAACCAAGTACATAGTCAGATTGTCCAACACACACTGCTACTCTCTTTGAAAGAAGTAACCTCTCTGACCCAGTTGGATGACTCTTGTTTCATAGGTTTCCAATTTCTGGCCAAGTTTATGCCCCACGTCTGAAACACGGAGGGGTTTCGATGATGATTGGGGCAGCCATAAAACAGTACTCCATGGGCCCCATGGTGACTCTGCAATGTTGTGTTCCTGCCATGGATTATGTGATCATTTTGGCTGACCAGGTCCATATCGTGGTACAATGTTCCCCAGTGGTGATGCTGTGTTACAAGACAACAGGGCCCTTGTTCACAGAACTCACATTGTCCAGGACTCGTTTTAACAACACAAAGATGAATTGTTGCATTTCCCCTGGCCACCAAGGTCATCATATCTCAATATTATTGAGCCTTTATGATCACTATCCATCCACATTGTCACTGCCTAAATTTGCACAAAAAATGGTATAAGATTCCCGTAAAAACCTTACAGAACCTGAATTTATCCATACTGAGACAAATGGAAGCTGTTTTGAATGCAACTGTTTCCCTACACCGTATTTGGCATGGTAGTGTGTTGTGTTTTTGGTGTTTTATAATTTTTGTCTACCAGTTGTATGTTAAGTTTGGTGATACCTGTGACAGGGCTAAGAAAAATTACTGTGTCATCTTATGTTACATTTGGTGAGCACATTATGTTAAATGCTGACTTTGGCAGTTGCTAACATGTGTGAGAATTACTGAATCATAAAACCTGTAACTCATGGTAACACATTTTATGCACACAAGAATGGAACAACTGGTAGGAGACTATACTGGAGCAGATGAATTTGAGTTCTGGAGAAATGTAGGAATATGACAGGCAATGCTGGCTCTGTGACTTATCCTTGAAGGTAGAGGTAAGAAAGGCACATTTAGGTTAAGAAAAAGCTTTCGCCAATATTGTCTTGAATACACTCTTTGGAATTCTGAACTTATCACGAATAAAATTCTGGAAGCCACATTATATGTACAACTTGAACAAAAACCAGACATGAAAGGAGGCCAGCAACTGAATATGTAGTGAGACTGAGATGTACACCGTACTGCAAGTTATTCCATCTTACACTAAGCAAGTAGTAAAGGAAGCCAACGAGAAATTTAATTTTTGGATAAAACAAGGGGTAAATTCAATAAATTAAAATTAAGTGACCAGAACTAAAAATATGAAAGTTCGCTGCTGATGTTGCAATTTTGTATGAGATATCAAAGAGTTGGAAGATTAAATTACCAGAGAAGATAACATCTAGAAAAGATTTTATAAGATGAACATCAACATATGTGAAACAAGGATAATGGAGTGTAGTTGAATTAAGTCAGCTGATGCTGAGGGAATTAGAATAGGACCAAGAGGCAAAAAGTAGTAGATAACTTTTGCTATTTGAGCAGCATAATAACTGATAACAAAAGAAGATGATAGGATATAAAGTGCAGACAAATAATAGCAGCAAAATCACTCCTGAAAAATAAAAATATGTTAACATTTCAAAAGAGTCATCAGATTTCACAAGACCATATCTTCTACATGAATGAAGGTGGAAAATTAAGGTGAATTTTAACTTGCATCAGGTTACAAAAGTTTTGTTTTCAGACCAATTTATAATTTTGCAAGGTTTTGTCTTCTACATGTGTGTGCATAAAATCTCTGAATACTTTTAAAATTATGTTTATTTATGAAACTTTTCATTACTACCACAAATATTCCATGTGCCCTCCAGCAGAAGCATGACAAACATCAAGATAATAGTCGTACTTGTCCCACAGTTTTGCAAGCAAGTCTAGATTTCCAGCATTCAATGCTGTTGCTAGGCAGTGTCGCAGTTCATCCAAAGTCATTGGAAGCAAAGGTACATAGTTGAAGTCTTACAAAAAACCCCACAAAAATAAATATTATACTGTGTGATCAGGAGATCTTGGAAGTCAGAGGCACAACGTGAGAACCTTATGTCATAGTTGCACTAAACTGTATCTGTTGAGATGAACAATGCAAAACACCCTCTGCTGCTGTTATATTGCCATCTCAAGTCAACACACATCACACAATAAACGAGCAAGCATGTGATCTGGGTGCACCAGGAAGAACCCTACATCAATCACATTAACTGGCAAGTTACAACTGAAACCGAGATAAACTCTTAGTTTCAATGTGACACACTCACCTCTTTCTTGATGCTTCAGAGGTCCTGTACACTACTGAGACTGTCAGGAAACTCCCATTTGTTTAGAAATTGAAAAGGAGTTACTCCCAAGTGTGCATTCATGCACAAGTCATGTCATGACCACCATCAAAATGTTTTATCTATAATTTGCACCAAATTACAAATGCAGAGTTGGCTCTCCATAATTTCGTGCCCTCGGCAATTAGTATACTTGGTATTCCCACTGAAAAAACTAAGTTTTAGTATAATGTTTCTTCCAGAGCCATATAATCGACTCTACCTTAACTGGACATCAAGCTGTAGCTGTCTGAGTGTTCCAGCAAAAAATACTCTTACTTAGTCTCTGCCATGTTGTTGTAAGACAACAAACAAAGTGGGACTAAGGCAAAAAGAAACTATTCTAACAACTTACGGGTTTGCTGCCGGGTGACGTCGTCGACCACCACCGATATTTCGACAGGAGCACACCCTGCCATTCTCAAGGCACAAATGTAAGGAGGAAGAAATGTGCCAGGAAATTTAATACCTCAGTTCACAGAGGAGAAACAAGGAAGATGCCACACACAGAACAAGTGTCAACACAAACAGAGATGACCAACACCAGAAATATCGATAGTGACGCATCAACAGGTGAGGTAGCACTAATTCTGTCCCTCTGTTTTTTTATGAGAGAGAGCCGGATTCCAAGCAGCATTTAAACAAAATCCACCATCTCCGTTAATAAGGTTGCCTGATAGTTTGATTTCAACAGCTTCCTTAATAACACTATCCCAATAGCTGGACGTGCAAGCCAGAATCTCCGTGTTGTTGTATTCCATAGGATGACCAGTGTCAAGGCAGTGTTCTGCAATAGCAGATTTGCTCGACTGTTGTAAGCATGTCTGATGCTTATGTTCAATATACCGGTCTTCCACAGTCCTGATTGTCTGACCAATATATGACATGCCACAACTGCAAGGAATACGATAGACCCCAGCCTTACGCAAACCAAGATCATCTTTTGTGGATGCCAACAGGGCCTTAATCTTGGAAGGTGGTCGAAAAACACATTTCACATCATGTTTCTACAAAATACGACCAATCCTGTTGGAAATGATTCTTGTGTAAGGCAAAAAGGCCGTAGACATAGGTTGCACTTCGTTGCTATCATCACTCACCCGTTGCACAGAAGGCTGATAGCGCAATGCACGTTTGATCTGCCTCTCACGATAACCATTCTGATGGAAGGTGACTTCAAGATGTGATAGCTCAGCTGTCAAACTTTCAGGGTCTGAGATAACGTGGGCCCTGTGAACCAAGGTACGAAGTACCCCTTCATGCTGAGCAGGACGGTGACAACTATCAGCACGCAGATACAAGTCGGTGTGAGTAGGCTTCCTGTAAACAGAATGTCCCAACGTACCATCAGTCTTCCTTTTGACCAACACATCAAGGAAGGGAAGGCATCCATTCTTTTGCACCTCCATAGTGAACTGAATATTAGGGTGGATTGAATTCAGGTGTTCCAAAAACCGATTTAAATTCACACTACCATGAGGCCAAACAACAAAAGTATCGTCTACATATGTGAAAAAACACGCAGGCTTCAAAGTTGCTGACTCCAATGCACGTTCCTTAAAGTCCTCCATAAACAAATTGGCCACATTAGGTGACAACGGGCTTCCCATTTCAACTCCATCAGTCTGTTCGTAGTACTGACCATTGAATAAAAAGTAAGTGGAAGTCAGCACATGTCAAAACAAATTTGTTAACTCGACACCAAACTTAACCTCAAGTGGCTGTTTGGTCCTGACCATTATCAGTAACAAGAGTAGAGGAAAGGCCTTCCAAAGAGAAAATACGAGCTAGAGCATTGGTGGTTGCCGCGGTGGTAGGTGACACGCAACGGACAATGAAAGGAAAGTTAGAATAGGCTTCAATAACGAGAAGCCAATAAGTACCTAAAAAAGGTCCCACAAAGTCAGCATGAATACGCTCCTAGGGCTTCTCAGGCGAAGGCCACGGTGACGAAGATGACTTCAGGGCGGCGGCCTGTGACGCACAAGGGCCGCAGGCAGCGACCATGTGTGCGATTTCAGAGTCGATGCCGGGCCAGTACACATGACGGCACGCCAGAGATTTTGTGCGAGAGACACTCTAGTGCCCTTGGTGAAGGAGGCGCAACACCGAAGCACGCAAAGACGCAGGTACAACAACACGTGGAGAAGCATTGTCAGTGGAAAGGAGGATAACACCATCCATAGCCATGAGGCGGCAACGCAAAGCATAGTAGTTCTGCAACGGATCAGAAGTCTTAGCGGACGGACGATCTGGCCAGCCCTTCTGAACACAGCGTAAAACCCGGGAGAGGGTAGGGTCAGAACCCGTAGCAGCCACCAGCCGGTCCCCGGCGATGGGGAACCCATCCACAACCCACTGCTCGGCAACACCCAGGTGGAAACACAAAAGTTCGTCCCTATCGAATGCCAGATCAGGACCCATGGGAAGGCGAAACAGTGCATCAGCATTCACATGTTGAGCCGTTGACCAGAAATGAATCTCATAATTTAAACGAGACAAGTAAAGAGCCCAATGCTGGAGGTGGTGTGCAGCCTTGTCGGGAAGCGACGTTGATGGATGAAACAAGGAAACAAGTGGTTTGTGGTTCATAACAAGATGAAATTTGGATCCATAGAGAAAAATACCAAACTAATGAAGAGCATAAATAATGGCCAAAGCTTCTTTTTCAATTTGAGAATATTTTCGTTGGGCATCCATGAGCGTTTTGGAGCCATAAGCAATGGGTTGTTCAGAACCGTCAGAAAAACGGTGCGCAAGGACTGCACCAACCCCATATTGAGAGGCGTCCGTGGCAAGATCAAGATGTTAGCCAGGTCGATAAATAGCCAGGCACGGGGCCTGTTTCAGCATAGTCTTCAATTTCTGGAAAGCCGCATCACATGACGCGGACCAGTAAAAGGGCACGTTTTTATGCAACAGGCGATTTAACGGCTGAGCCACCGAAGCCACTGACAGTAAAAACCTGTGATAGTATGCTATTGTGCCCAAGAAGGCCTGCAGTTCCTTAACAGATGTAGGGCAAGGAAGAGCATCGATCGCAGCGACAGTTTGCTGAAGCAGACCAATACCATCCCAAGAGAGTTGAAACCCCAAGTACGTGATAGATGACTGACCGGCAGTCTGTAAGACATGTAAAAGGGTGCGGAGATTCCGAAGATGTTCTTCAGTGGTGGAGCCAGTGACAATGTCGTCCATGTAATTTACACACCCAGGGACAGGGAGCAATAATTGTTCCAAGAATCGCTGAAAGAGGGCAGGGGCGGTGGCAACCCCGAATGGCAATCGTTGGTATTGATAGAGGCCGAAGGAGCGTTAAGGACCAGGAACTGCCGGGAAGCAGAGTTGACAGGAAGTTGATGATAAGCTTCTGACAGGTCAAGTTTAGAAAAATACTGACCTCCAGCAAGTCGGGGCATAGGGTAAATGTCGATGAGGCATTGAGCATTTACAGTGGCTTTGAAATCGCCACAGAGACGAATATCACCATTGGGCTTAGCAACGACAAGGACAGGAGAGGATCTCTCACTGGAAGTGACAGGAAGCAAGACCCCTGAAGCAGTGAGATGATCCAGCTCCCGTTTGACCCGATCACGAAGGGCCACAGGAATGGGCGAAGCCTGAAAAAACTTAAGCTGAGCAGTGGGTTTGAGCGTGATATGAGCTTCAAAGTCATTTGAACGGCCTAACCCAGGAGAAAAAAGGGACGAAAATGTCGTCGACAAGGAATCCAATTGAGCATAAGGAGTAGCATCAGAGACAATATTGACGGATTCATCTATGAAGAACCCAAAAGCACAAAAGGCATGGAAACCAAAAAGATTCTCCATGTTACTATGGTTGACCACAAATATGGGAACAGTGCGAACAACGGATTTGTAAAATACCTCAGCATTAAATTGTCCCAAGAGAGAAATCTTCTGTTTATTGTACGTCCGTAATTGCCTAGTGACAGGTGATAGGATTGGAGAACCCAACTGAAGATACGTCTGAGAATTGATGTAGTGGCAGCAGAACCAGTATCCACCTGCATGCCAACATCCCGACCAAGGATTTGGACAGTGAGAAACAACTTCCCTGAAAGGAAAGAAGTACCATTGACAGACAACACAGAGCAGAATCAGCGTCACATTCATGAATGTCAGGTATGCGGTCAGATTTGTAAACGGATGACACATGACCCTTATTTTTGCATGTGTAACACACGGCTCAACGTTGTGGACAATCCTCCCATGAATATTTCGTAAAACACCGCGGACATGAAGAAGTTGTGGTGGGTTTTGCTGCAGTTTCTTGGAGGTTTGTTTATGGTTAGGCCGAAGCTGCACTTGGGAGCGTACTGCGGCCACTTTGGCCGGCGGGGACACGCCGCATGCTTCGTCAACAGCGCACAAAGGTTGTACTTCCCCGACATCACCCCATGCCTCTATTTGCGCTCCAGCGTCATGAGAAATTTCAAAAGACTGAGCGATGGATAGGACTTCATCTAGAGTTGGATTTGCCAACTGAAGGGCACGTTGCCTAACTTCTTTGTCGGGCGCTGACCAGATAATAGCATCCCATACCATGCAGTCGGCGTAGGATTCTTTGTGAACGTCAGTAACAAATTGACGCTTTCGACTGAGGCCATGAAGTTCAGCAGCCCAAGTGCGATAGGATTGATTCGGTTATTTTTGACAACGATAAAAGGCAACACGAGAGGCTACCACATGCGTATGCTTTTGAAAATAGACGGCCAGAAGAGAGCACATTTCAGCGAAGGACAAAGACGCAGGATCTTTCAAAGGATCCAATTGCAACAACAACCGATACATTTGAGGTGAAATCCATGAAAAGAACAGAGACTTACATGTTTGGTCATCCGCGACATGAAATGCCAAGAAGTGCTGTTGAAGACGTTTTTCGTAATCAGACCATTCTTCTGCCATCTCGTCGTAAGGAGGAAAAGGAGGTAGAGACAACGATGAGAGATGCCCCGCATTGGATACCGCGACGAAATCTCGAATCGCAGATGTGAGAAGCGTTTGTTGTTCAATGAGACTTGCAATAGTTGCTCTAAAGTAGCCATGGAAACCTGTGGGTCAACGATGAAAAAAAGAAAAATTCACTATCTCATCATCAATTGTTATAACGTCAAGTTGAACAAATATATTTCTAGGATGACACAATACATGTAAGTCACAGATCAAGTAAACAAAGTAAGACGTGTGTACACTGTAACAGTCAAATCAGCACTGAGTCCAAGTCTAGCGGCTGCTGGCTCGCTGGCCGCTTAGGTGGCGTGCCTGCTGCATGGCTGGCAGACAGCGCCGTAAGTGGAGGGCACGCATAACTGCGCGGCGGCACTTTGAAAGATCGGCGAGTCACAACAGAATTATTCTGGTTATGAGGCAGTCAACTGACGAAATATCGCTACGTATTTATGTTGATCTGTTATATATTTTACTTACAGTTCTTTCACAGTTAGGGACAACATTAATAGACAATAATAGGTAAATACACTCTAGCCACATACAGACCAACTGAAACTGTTTGCTTAACTGCAATGTGACACGTGATGGAGATGTCAGACATGGAGAAGTTCTGTGCTCCGAGATCAAGTAATACAACAATTATGATGTCTCACCATTTATTTTAGTAACAGTTTCAGAGATCTGATTATGAAAAAAAGGGAGCAGCAGAACAGCAGTAAATCAACAGAGTTAAATGATTCTTAGATGAATAAATTATTAATATTAATACCAAATATGCAGGCAGTAAAGGTACGAACACAATGTACAGTCGTCTATGTGCTATCATCATGGCATTTGGACTGATGCACTGCACCTAATGAGAAAGCAAGATAAAACTTAAGTGAAGCATAGAAGCAGTGTGTACTAAGATCTGATGAGATGAATGTGGACAATCATATCAACATGTTCAAGAGACTGACACCACCATGGACTACATGGTGGGCTACATGTTGTTTGGCACATGGTTTACTTGAAAACTGGCAGCAACCAATAGAGCCAAAAGGATCTGCACGCTGGAATACCTGTACACTGAATTAAAACATCTACAGCAGGCTTTCGAGAAAAATGGCTACTCAGGGAAAGAAGTAACCAGAATTCTATGACTAAATAATGGAAGGTCGAAGGACAAGCATGGAAAAATACAGTTTCTCTGCCTTTTGTTAAAAAATTAATAGATCAGATCGAAAAGATTTTACAGAAACAGGACATCAGACTGGTTTTTACACCAACAAAGAAAATAGGTCAAGCACTCTGATCTGTGGATAAACACCCTCCTCTATTGGCATGTGGCATGTATAAAATTTTGTGTAGATGTAGCAAAATTTATATTGGAGCAACCAAGAGAAGTGTGAATACATGGGTAAAGGAACCCAAAAGTCTTTGCCAATTAGAGAAAATAGTCAAATTGGCTTTAGCAGGACATGCTCTTCAGCCAGGAAGTCACGAAGTGAAGTTTTCTGAAACAAACATTTTATCTACAACAATGAACTATTATCCACAGCTATGTAGAGAAGCCATTGAAATACATAAACATAGGCAAAATTGTAATAGGAAAGCAGAGACCATGAAACTTGGCGACATGTGGACAGTAACTCTGCACAATTGCCAAACAGTTTTTGCCTTTGACAAGATGGCAATTCCAGAATGAGATTTTCGCTCTGCAGCAGAGCTTGCGCTGATATGACACTGCCTGGCAGATTAAAACTGTGTGCCGGACCGAGACTCGAACTCGGGACCTTTGCCTTTTGCGGGTAAGTGCTCTACCAACTGTCTCCGCAATATCCTTTCTTTCAGGAGTGCTGGTTCTGCAAGATTCGCTGGAGAGCTCCTGCAAAGTTTGGAAGATAGGAGACGAGGTACTGGCAGAAGTAAAGCTGTGAGGACGGGGCGTGAGTCGTGCTTGGGTAGCTCAGTGGGTAGAGCACTTGCCCGTGAAAGGCAAAGGTCCTGAGTTCGAGTCTTGGTCCGGCACACAGCTTTAATCTGCCAGGCAGTTTCAAGATGACAATGAATAAATATGTTTTATCTTTGACAAGGATCATCATTGATTATCACATGTAACTCCGGCCACATCCCTTATTCTCCAGTATATATCGAGACAATACAGCAGACTGATGGTGCCTTAATTTTTTTGGTAATTTACCTTATTTTTCACTTGGGTTGTTACAAGTGTAGAAAATTGTCAGTCAACACTTTAAGCCAAATTCAGCACCTATTGTGGTCGCTAGATGAGTTACAGGAACAAGGTGAAAACTGTGGATTGACAGGACAACACTTTTATAACTTGCTATATCCAAAGCATGCAGGGCAGTTAATGTGTTCTGATAATACAGCTAGAATAGCACTGTGTAGCCTTAGTGAATTTTGGGGCGATTTGTGTATGAAACTGATACCTTCTCTGTAGATGCTGCAGGAATTAGTGCAAAGGGACTACTGGTGGCTATAAAAAAACAGGGAGCTGTTAGCACAGTACATGCAGGATATTAGGCGCGTAGTAAAGGCATTATATTTACCACAGAGTGAAGCAGAGGTTGAAGGGGTAAGTCCAGAGGATAGGAGTAGTTTCTTGTTTGTGGAAAGGCCAACTCATTCATGGATTTACAAGGCAGACACGTATGTACACGATCCATTACACAGATGTGAATCTGAAAGGTATAATGTGAGACAAAAAGGGAACTCCATCTGATACGTAGGGACACCTTTGATACAAGCATTACAGCTCATTACAAAAATTACTGCAAAATACTGAAGAAGGTTATCCAGAAATCTAAACACCTGCATTATGAGAAGAAGTTAAATACATCCAGCAATAAAATAAAAACAATAGGGGATATAGTTAAGTCAGAGACAGGTACAACCAGAAATGAGGAGGAACAAATACACTCCTGGAAATGGAAAAAAGAACACATTGACACCGGTGTGTCAGACCCACCATACTTGCTCCGGACACTGCGAGAGGGCTGTACAAGCAATGATCACACGCACGGCACAGCGGACACACCAGGAACCGCGGTGTTGGCCGTCGAATGGCGCTAGCTGCGCAGCATTTGTGCACCGCCGCCGTCAGTGTCAGCCAGATTGCCGTGGCATACGGAGCTCCATCGCAGTCTTTAACACTGGTAGCATGCCGCGACAGCGTGGACGTGAACCGTATGTGCAGTTGACGGACTTTGGGCGAGGGCGTATAGTGGGCATGCGGGAGGCCGGGTGGACGTACCGTCGAATTGCTCAACACGTGGGGCGTGAGGTCTCCACAGTACATCGATGTTGTCGCCAGTGGTCGGCGGAAGGTGCACATGCCCGTCGACCTGGGACCGGACCGCAGTGAGGCACGGATGCACGTCAAGACCGTAGGATCCTACGCAGTGCCGTAGGGGACCGCACCGCCACTTCCCAGCAAATTAGGGACACTGTTGCTCCTGAGGTATCGGCGAGGACCATTCGCAACCGTCTCCATGAAGCTGGGCTACGGTCCCGCACACCGTTAGGCTGTCTTCCGCTCACGCCCCAACATCGTGCAGCCCGCCTCCAGTGGTGTCGCGACAGGCGTGAATGGAGGGACGAATGGAGACGTGTCGTCTTCAGCGATGAGAGTCGCTTCTGCCTTGGTGCCAATGATGGTCGTATGCGTGTTTGGCGCCGTGCAGGTGAGCGCCACGATCAGGACTGCATATGACCAAGGCACACAGGGCCAACACCCGGCATCATGGTGTGGGGAGCGATCTCCTACACTGGCCGTACACCACTGGTGATCGTCGAGGGGACACTGAATAGTGCACGGTACATCCAAACCGTCATCGAACCCATCGTTCTACGATTCCTAGACCGGCAAGGGAACTTGCTGTTCCAACAGGACAATGCACGTCCGCATGTATCCCGTGCCACCCAACGTGCTCTAGAAGGTGTAAGTCAACTACCCTGGCCAGCAAGATCTCCGGATCTGTCCCCCATTGAGCATGTTTGGGACTGGATGAAGCGTCGTCTCACGCGGTCTGCACGTCCAGCACGAACGCTGGTCCAACTGAGGCGCCAGGTGGAAATGGCATGGCAAGCCGTTCCACAGGACTACATTCAGCATCTCTACGATCGTCTCCATGGGAGAATAGCAGCCTGCATTGCTGCGAAAGGTGGATATACACTGTACTAGTGCCGACATTGTGCATGCTCTGTTACCTGTGTCTACGTGCCTGTGGTTCTGTCAGTGTGATCATGTGATGTATCAGACCCCAGGAATGTGTCAATAAAGTTTCCCCTTCCTGGGACAATGAATTCACGGTGTTCTTATTTCAATTTCCAGGAGTGTAGCTCTAAAAATAAATGAAACCCTGGTAACAAACGCATGTTGTGCTGCAAACCATTTAAACAAGTATTTTGGCTCTGTTACTGATAGCAAGGGGCTGTCAGGTTCAGTAAATAATGCAATGGAATATCTGAGACCAGTGCACACAAGCAATCTCAGTAAAATGGAATTGACACTTACTTCACCCAAAGAAATAGAATCCATCATGAAGTCCTTGAAATCAAATCATTCTAGTGTTTATGATAACATATCAACAAAGTTAATAAAAGAGTGTTCATGTGAGCTTAGTCATATCTTAAGACATTTGTGTAATCAATCATTTGTCATAGGAACATTCCCGGACTGGCATAAATATGCTGAAGTTATACCTCTCCACAAGAATGGGGACAAAGAAATGATGTCAAATTACCAAACGATCTCAATTTTGCCAACTTTTTCAAAAATCTTTGAAAAGGTTATTTTCAAGCATCTACTTAAGCACCTTAGTGAAAATAACATACTGTCAAAGTCACAATTTGGGTTTCTTAAGGGTTCTGATATTGAGAAAGCTATTTACACTTACAGCGAAAATGTCCTTAATTCATTGGACGAAAAATTAGAGGCAACTGGCATATTCAGTGACCTGTCAAAGGCATTTGACTGTGTGAATCACAGCATTCTTTTAAGTAAATTAAAATATTATGGCATCACTGGTAGTACTGCAAAGTGGTTTCAGCCATATCTTACTAATAGAAAACAAAAGGTGTCATTATGTAACACTTCAGCAGTAGAAAATCAGACATCAACTGACTGGGAAGAAATTACATGTTATGTTCCCCAAGGTCCCGTACTAGGTACACTACTGTTTCTTGTGTATATTAATGACCTGTCATCTGTTACATTACCAGATGCCAAGTTTGCCTTATTTGCAGATGATACAAACATTGCAGTAAATAGTAAATCAAATATAAATTTAGAAAGGGCAGCTAATCAAATTTTTACTGGCATTAATAAGTGGTTCATAGCCAATTCACTGTCATTAAACTTTGAAAATACCCACTATATGCAGAACTTCCAACAGATTTCCTTCTGGTGTGTGTATAAAATATGATGACATGGAAATAGGAGAAGTTGAGAGCGTAAAATTCTTGGGATTACAACTTGATAATAAATTCAGTTGGGAGCAACATACTAACGAACTGCTAAAGTACCTAAACAAGTCTGTGTTTGCAATGTGAATGATGTCAGACATAGGAGATATAAATATAAAAAAACTGGCATATTTTACTTATTTTCGCTCCATTATGTCATATGGTATCATATTTTGGGGTAACTCCACAAATAGAGAAAAAATTTTTAGAGTACAGAAGCGTATAGTAAGAGTAATGAGTAGTGTAAATCCAAGAACATCATGTCGAAACCTATTCAAAGAATTGGGCATATTAACCACAGCTTCCAACTAACTGCTTAGTACACAGCATCAGTACTAGGAATAAGAACAATATACATAAAGATTTAAAATCACTTACTCTTGCCCAGAAAGGAGTCCAGTATTCAGCAAGGCATATTTTTAATTAGTTACCAGCAACCATTAAGAGTTTAGTTTCAGACAAGGCACAATTTAAACATAATTCAAAAGAATTTTTGGTGGCCAACTCCTTCTATTCCATCCATGAGTTTCTCAACAAGTGCAGTAGACCATTTTAATGAAAATTTATTATACTTTAATTTTTGACAATACTTGGTTGTAATAGCCAAGAAACTAGAAAAAGTCAGAATTACGGATTTAATGAAAGCAGATGTAAGCATTGAACCTGTAAATATTAGAAGTTTAAATTTAATTCATGTACATAATTTTAGTGCTTATTGACTGAGGATTATTAAAATTAATGAAACTCAAGATTTTCTAATTCCATTTTTGTAATGTGTTCATCTGACATGTTCCACACCCAGGAGGATTCCCTCTTTTATGGGTCTATGGAATGAATAATTAATCTAATCTCATTTAATCTAAAGGCCGAGACCGGGGTACAGGATTCAAAGGTGCCTTTAGGAGGCAAAAAGGGCTGCCTTACACATAACAGGATGCCATGTACACATTTTGTAGTCATGACCATTTCAAATGAGACTGTCCAGGCATCCAGCGAAAGAAAAGCAAGAATTCTGACTGATTAGAGGCCAGTAATAGGAGCGAGGTTAAGGAGTAGACCCTCAGTGTGTAATAAGACAGTGGCTCACAGTCAAACCTTCTAAGGTAAAGTTTGCACAATCACAGATGTCATTTTTGGCACACACAGTTTCTCCCCAGGGTATTATTGTTGACCAAAGCTGCTTTAAGACTGTGCGCAACTGTTTGCCACCTAAAAGTCCCAAGGCTGTGGCAAGGTTCATTGGCATGATTAATTTTTTCCAAAAATTCACACTTAACTTTGCCCAGATCGCTAGTCCACTGAGTTAAATGAAAAAGAGAGGAAGGAAATTTGAATGGGGTCCACAGAGGAGTGGTGGAGGGGGAGGGGGAAGGGTGGGGATTTCTCAGAACAGTGGAGTATCTGCAGGAGGTGTCATAAATCAGTTAGCAGGACAAAAGGTCAAGAGAAGAGGAGGAGGAGGGTCAGGGTTTTCTCAGGGTGGATTATCCCCTGGATGCTTCTATGTCAGGTGTAGCACCTCTTCTTTTATTAGAACACTAGTCAAGGAGAAGACCAATACGGTACACCTCTCTCAGTTTTCCAAGATCAGAAATTTTATATTCAGTTTACAGACTGGAAAGGTTGGCTGAATTGTTTGCTTTGCAGAAAATCCGTACATCCCGGGAGCACTGTCCATTCATTGTTGCAATATACCCCATCCACCTCGGTAGTCCCCGTACCGAATAAGGGCACGGTTATCACTTCCAAGAGAAGCAATTCGGATCTCTGCCTCCAGTTTAGAGTGTGTCATATAGGTGGAGGGTATAAAGCTGTTGCTGACAAACACAATTTTATGTTCAGGAAAGGGGATATTGAATCATACAGTGAGTGGACATTTCAAGGAGGCAGTAAGCACAAAGCAGACTTCTTTGTGGCTATCCTCACCTATCTCCTGCGGTTGTTTATAGACAGTGCAGAACATCAGGATTCCGATGTTAGGTTACAAGAAATTAAAGAGATGATAAAGGGAGGAGAAAAGGTTAAGCCCTACTGTTTAACTGTAAATGTTTTGAGCTGTCCTGTCAGGGGAAGTAAACAGGACAAAATAGCTTCATCTGTCACTCCTGGAGTAGTATCTTTACTATGTAAATATTACCGAGAGTTGTTACTCAGTAGCCATTTAGGAATATTTAAAACACAACTGAAAATTCACGAAATTTTTATATGGCAGATCACAGACAAGGGAATTATGGGGTGGGTACAGTTTTGCAAAGTCTGTGCAATGAGTAACCAAATGATGAGTACACGGCACAGAGTGACTGCTAGCTTCTGAAATAGTGACGTCACCCACGCAGATATTATACATAAATTATGTAGACAATCTTCTGCAGTAGCAAGTCAGGAATAGGTTCATATTAATTTGTGTGGATATCTTTACCTGCTTTTGCTGGTTATTTCCGAGCTGTGATATGACTGCACATGGTGCTATAAACTGCTTAAAGTCCTTGTTTGGTACCCTTGGGCAATTGCAATATTTAGTCTCTGATAATGCTGCATCATTCAAGTCAAGACTGTTTCAGGGTTTCTGTTTCGAAAGGGGGACTGCACATACTGCTACAATGCCTTACTGTCCTAACCCATCATTTGAGGAATGAGTCAACGGCAATTTGTGTTCTGCCCACATAGCACACCAATATCAAGACCTTTCCTGGTGGGTCTATTCACTTCAATGGTTAGCTTTTGCCTTAAACATGATGGTACAGGAGTCTCAGAAACAGATCCCACTAGCCTTATGTTCACATGTAAGCTCAACATGCCACTAGAAAATGTGTGATAAATCAACCCACTGTTAACTGAGAAAAGTGATACAATGCTGATCTGAGACTACTGGAAGAGGACAAGAGCTAATTTGAAGAGCAAGAAGCCCAGAATTATAACAAGGGGAGATGTCCTACTCACCTCAAACAGGGTGATAGAGTCTGAGTGCAGAGCTTTCAGGCAGTCAGTAAAGTGAAAAATAAAATAATGATGAAGTTGTTGCCCAGATTGAAGGTGATGGTATAACTCTTCCTGTTTGCAACTCCAGTCACCCTTCACATCAAAAACCCACATTGTAATTGAATTTTTTTGGGTATATTTATCCCAAGTTAAACACAATACTAATGATGTAAGAGAACGTAATAAGTGATATGTATGAATTTAAGCCTGTATAAAGAAGGGGAGCAACTGTTTTGATAACCAATGTTCAGTAATAGTGTTCAATGAACTGGTGCAGCTGTGAGCAAATCATCATCTCCTATGTACATTATGTATGTACATTACAAACTGTACTTTTAAGCAAGGCATGGGTAGATCTTCACTACCTCTACTCCAGCTATCTTCCAATTTATCCTTAATTGGAGATGTAACAACACTAAAGAAAAGGACCTTTAGCAATTTAATATAACTGTAGTATCCCGTGCAGTGGTGGCACTAATATTGTCTTCTCAAGTTCCCTCACTAGGAAGCTCCTACCTCATCTAGACATTCTGGGGATGGGAGTATGTGCTGTGATGGACACAAGAACCATTCTGCAGCTGCCAGCTGCGCAAGTTTTTAATTTTGCAGTGGCCACACAGAGTGACATCCAGCCATGAGAGTAGTTGACTGGCAGACAGAATGATTGCTGTGGCTGAACTGATGGGACACTGACACTGGACAAGCAACCAGGCTGCTGATATAGAGCAAAAGCTTTACTCTGGATGATTTTGGAAGTCTTGCCGAATGTGACGGGACCAACCTATGTCGCCATGTCAACAGTCATCCTAATGTAACTCAAGAGGACATCTGAAGAGTTTCTGTAGAATAAGGTCGTGAAGGCAATCTCTCAATTTGCATATCTGTAAAATGACTGATCGAATTTGAATGTTAAATTGTTTCTCTGTTTTATATTGTTGCCAATGGCAGTTTTAATGTAAGTTTTTAATTTCAGGATTGTTGTGCCCAATTCTTAAAGGTTTTTGCTACAGTTTTGATAGTTGGGGACAACTGCTATTTTTCCTGTTTTCATAAGCAGCCATAGCTCCTAAACTACCTTCAATGTGTTTTTTAATTGAACCCATGGAGATGATTAAGTTTAGTTCTAATTAATTTGTTTTAATAAAGGTTGTTAAGTATAAACCACTTAATCAACCAGCCCTTCCACTCTCCTGTCACACTCCTACTCACATTCTTTATTATTTCAACTGCACTGTCCACTGCATTATAATGTCAAACATGTGATACTACACTAGGGTGCAGATGTACACCAAATCAGTCAGCACTGAGCCACAATGGTTGGTAAACTGAAAGGGCCACAGCTCCCAAACATTCTCCAAAGACCAGAAAATACATTCCACCTCAACATAATAGATAAGATAATTTTATAAATGAAACATTTGCAGTCGTGAAAACTTATTGATTAATCCCTGTTGGGTCCTACATAAAATCCACAAGTGAATTACTAAAAACCGTTATTTGATGAACATAGTTCACACCAATTGTAATAAATGAATAAATAAATAAATAAACAGCAGAACTGATCCACAGAATTGCTACAAATGGCCTATTCAAGACAAAGTGACCTTCTCTACAGCGATGAGTCTGGGTTCCCTAAACAGTGAGTGATGTGAAACCTATCCTGTACTCTTCATACATGATACTCCTACAATGGAACCACAGTAGCTTGGATGAGTAACAGTGAATAAAAATTAGATTAAAATAAAGAGATATGTATGGTCTATCACCCATCAAGGTTATTTATCCATAAACCTTAATATTTTAACACTACCAATGTTCAAAGGTTAACGAATCAATGACTACAGAAGCATACATTTCATAAATTAGATATCTTATGGAAAAAGCTAAATATTTGCTTGAAAAAGCATGCCGTACCTGAAGACTCATATTCCCCAAAATAGATGCTGCTGGGTTTCTGTACAATCTTCCCCTATTAGTAACTGAAATGTGACTGTGGAGATTCAAGGAGATGATTGAAATACCCCAAGTTCTATTTTGAGAAATATAATACTAAATATTGCATGTGTTAATTTTTTTGCCGAATCACTTATGATTCTTATGAACCTTCTGTGACTTTTGCTTCTGCTGTATTCAAATTTGTTAACCTTTGATCATTGATTGTGCACAAATGCACAGTTTCACAGATAAATGACACTGATGAGTGGCAGAGAAGACATTTCACCAAACTTAAAAACTATTTTTATTTGGGTTAAGCCATGTCAGCTGGGTTACTTTCCTTGTGAGAGTTATGGATATGACTTGGATTTGGTATTACGACACTTTTCAGAAGTTTTTGACTCAGTATGTCGTTTTGGAGACCTAGTCATGAATGTGGCAGTCATAATATGTCATGAATGGATAAAGAAGCATCTACAGTAACTGAATTTCATACCTGGTATCCTCATGGTTGTGTAATAGGATCATTACTGTTCATGTCAAACATTAACTGCTTAGCAGATAGTTTTAATCTGCCAGGAAGTTTCATTACTGCATTTGTTTGTTTGAAAACCAGCTGGACATTCCTACAATTCTTTATTGAATGACTGTTTGTCATAGATACATCATTTGCTAAAAGCTGAGCCAGCAACTAATACTGTGTGCCTGACCGAGACTCGAACTCGGGACCTTTGCCTTTCGCGGGCAAGTGCTCTACCGACTGAGCTACTGAAGCACGACTCATGCCCGGTACTCACAGCTTTACTTCTGCCAGTATCCTACCTTCCAAACTTTACAGAAGCTCTCCTGCGAAGGTAGGAGATGAGATATTGGCAGAAGTAAAGAGTTCGCTGATATGAAACTTCCTTGCAGATTAAAACTGTGTGCCCGACCGAGACTCGCTCACTCCGCTGCAGAGTGAAAATCTCATTCTGGAAATGCAGTAATGTTGCACTATGGGGTTAATGAGTCACAGCAAAAGTCAGACCTGTCCTACCGGTGTCTGAGCATAAACAAATTGTAGAGATAAGAAGTTGAACTACTAGATAATCTTAGTCTTAGGTGAAACAAATGGCAAGATTTAATCCATCGATTGGCCACCAGGGATTTTCAGTTTGGCTGTGAAGGAGACTGCTAATGCCATACATTAGAGTACAGCTTAATCCAAAATTGGTTGAACTAACAGGGACCATTCAACTTGTGCAAAAGAAAGGGATGGCAGAAATGGTTACACACCTGTCTGTTTTGTGGAAGATGGTAATGGAAATTACAGGTAAAGTATACTGATAAGATAACAAAATCCCATGAAATACATTTACAAAAATATAAGACTCAGTTATCAGGACAAAATCTTCACATACCTTTTGAACACCATATATATCTGCTGAAGAGACAGCAGAAATAAAAACTTACAGCAGGGCATGGAGAAAGGCATGCAAGTAATCATTCTTGCAAGCTTCATCTATCAGTGGAACTGTTAAAGAACCGCCTACAAAGTACTTTGCCATCTTAGTATATAGAGGGACATTCCAAAAGCAACTTTTGTCATTGTTTTTGAAAGAGAACGTGGTACACCAGGTGACACAAACAAGTGCCATACAAATTGACATCCATTTCTAGTTTAGAAAGAGGAGGGGTGCCAGTGGAAGAAGAATGAGTATGCACAGAGCACCAGAAAAGAGAGAAAGCAGTAAACTGGCGTAACTAAGGTTATTAGAGCACCTATCACGATGGCAGACAGATGTGCACTGACAATATGGTCACCAATGGAAACATGTTCTGTTATCTGGTGCAAATGGGTACATGGGACTAGTGTGTGAATGCCTACAGGCTACCCCATCTAGTCTTGGGATGTCACTTCCAAACCAATGCTGAAGTGCAGCAGGCTGTCAAAATTTTCTTGCATCCCGAGGCACCAAGTTTTACCAGAGTGGTTTCTTCAAACTGATTGCACGCTATGACAAATGTCTTAATATTGGTGGTGGCTATGTCGAAAAATAGTGCAAGATGTATAGTTTTTGATGCCATGGTGTATTTGATTTTGGCAATCAAGTTTCATGATTGTTTTTCAAACAGAACGTGTTTTCAGAACATCCTTTGTAGTTTACTTTACTTTTTGCGTATTCTATGAATCATATTCACAACAACTCAACTGTGATCTGGAACACATCAATAGTTTCCAAATAAGATACATTTTCTCTGTTGAAACACTGATACATTATGACCATTTATGTAACCAGATTTTTTATCTTAATATACAACAAAATTTGACAAATGTAACCCAAGCACATTCAGAAGTTCATAGTTGTCAATTAGAAAGGCTTTCAATTGGTTTTTAAAGCTTTCATTATTTACTAGCAACTTTAATTCATAAAGGTGATCAAATATTTTTGTTGTAGCATACTTTGCAACTTTCTGTACAAGAGTTAAGGTAATATTGGAGATAGTGAAGGACATTTTTGTGTCTATTTAAGGGTGCTGCTATTTTCAAACAATGTGACTAACTCTTCACAACAAAAGGTCATAAAATACTAAACATACGTGAGGCTGTTGTTACTATGCATAATTTTTTAAACATCTCTGTACATGAAGTTTGAGGATGGGCACTTACTTTCACAGTTCTTTTCTGTATGATGGATGCTTTGTGTGTACATCCAGAAATGACCCAGAATGTTACTCCACTTGACATCAATGGATGGAAGCATGTAAAGTAAGCTAATTTTGCAATGCTTTCCAGTACCAAATGTCATGTACAGTGGACAACACTGAACCCAAGGGTTTCAGAAGATATATCATATTCAACAAAAATTCTAGATACGAATATAATAGAGGGAAACATTCCACATGGGAAAAATATATATAGGATATGTGTGTGTGTGTGCGAGTGTATACCCCCTTTTTTCCCCCAAGGTAAGTCTTTCCGCTCCCGGGATTGGAATGACTCCTTACCCTCTCCCTTAAAACCCACATCCTTTCGTCTTTCCCTCTCCTTTCCTCTTTCCCGATGAAGCAACAGTGTGTTGCGAAAGCTTGAATTTCGTGTGTATGTTTGTGTTTGTTTGTGTGTCTGTCGACCTGCCAGCACTTTCGTTCGGTAAGTCACATCATTTTTAGATACATTTTTCCCACAATAAAAATTCTGATGCACATTGCTACCCAGGAACACTGAACAGTAAGTTTTACATCTTTCCTTTCTCCTGTGATGTACTTATATTGATAGTGACCTATTTGCCTTGCACTGTACAGGATGAACTGTGATTCATAAACATTACATCAAGCAATATACCATTTACTGACTAAATCAAATATTCAGAAGTATTATTGATTATTTTAGTTTCTTTTACCTCAGCATGCCACACTGAAGGAGATCGAGCAAAGGAAGCGAGACATATCAGGGCTCAACATCTTGCAGGTGTCTAGATCTTTATAGCGAAAGGATGGAAAAGAAAATCAGATGCAACCTTTTCAAAGGAACTGTCCTGCATTTGGCCTATCCAAATCAGAGAAACTCCAAAAAATTTAAATATGGGTGGTCATACAGGACTCACAACGCCTGTCCTCCAGTGTCTTAACCAGTGTTCTACCTCACTCAATCCAGTTCAGAAACCAGCAGTTCAGATAGACTGAAACCAAATTCCTGTATCTCTATCACACAAGACACACCAGAAGCTTACAAACAAGGTACAAGGCTAGGATGCGTGTGGGGGCCGGTAACATTCCTTGCGGATCACCTATGAGTGAAATAACAAGACAAGGAGTTAATATCCACACAAGTCACCTTCCATCATGCTGTGCACATTGGTTTGCAGACAATGTAAAGGCAGATGAATTTGGATACTTACCAGAGTTTCTTCCTTAATGAATGTGTCTTCAATCTCTTGATTTGGAGATGTGGATGGGTCAGTTTCAACCTGAATGAAAATAAATGAGAGGTACAGGTGCAACACAGGCTACAAAAATACAGAAAAAATGGTTCTAAACAACATAAATGAATATGTCATGACAACTGAAAGTCTGCGACAGACTGGGACTTGAACCTAGACAAAATTGCCACAATAGTCAAATTGTCTGACAAACCATCCTAGCCTGATTCAAACTTTCATTTGTCACTGATGTTCCCTGCTACAATTTCACAATCCTATTTCCTGAGGTTCTGCAACATGTGTGGTACAGAACACAACAGCAGCTCTAGGGGAACAGAGTCAGTGAACCACTGTGGCTTAGCCTCACACAAAGGATGTACATGAAGTTAGTTAAATGCTGCGATATTACAGATGAAATCAATGCATCATATTTCAAACACTTCTACTTTGAGGGAATCAATGAGATTGTATATATCCTGAATTTAGCTGTACATGCCGCTTACTCAACAAAAAATTTACAACAAATTTAAAATTATTCAAGAGCAGAAAGCATATCCTTTGCTTTACTCATCTTTACTGATGAATGTTCTCATCTATTGTTGATTGTAGTCATTCCATTATTTACTTAAAGCACTGGATTTTGCTATTTTGTAGGCATCAAATGTGGAATTGGTGATTTCTGAGTTAAATCCAATATGCAATTTTACCCATTCTTGGATTTGTTTGTATTTTCTTGAAGACATACCATTCAGAATGTGTTTCCACTCTACCATTCAGAATGTGTTTCCACTCTACTTAAGTTACCACTTCACATACTGCTGACCATACTATTGCCATCATGCCTATTACCCAATGAACAACAACCATAATGTAACATCTCATTCCAAAACCCAGAGTAAAAACCATATGTAACAGTACAAATTCTTACATGAGTTAACAAGTAGTCATTGTGCTGATCTTGACAATAATTTAAGGTTCTGAAAGCTAATTCTGTGAAGTGAAACTATTATTTTGGAATTTTTTTTGATTCTATACTGTAAATAGAAAAGGCAAATATAACTTTGCTATAACTGCTTTTTGGATGTGATATGATCACCCACATAGCTATTATTTCCATAATCCATAGAATAAAAGTAAATCTGTAATGGTTTTGTCTGAATTTTTTAGTACAAAAATGACAAATTAAACTTATCAATACCATACAATGACATAAACTGAAGAGACTGTTACCCATCAAAACAAACTCGCATACCTTCAACATATTTCACATTGTAGGTTCAGCATATCCTGAAAGTTTTCACTGGCACAATTCATGTTACTCTATATACACCAATTTCATCCATACCAATCTCTCCACTCATTTCTGCTCTTTTAACTCATTTCAGTTACATAATATACACACAGCTCCTGCAACACAAGCATGAGAAGTGTTCAGTATCCGCTGTATTAGGCACCTCACTGTGCAGCTGCAAGTTGAATGTCTGGAATCAGGTTGTGCGCAGGTTGCAGGGAGTTGGCTTACAGAGATACTGTACGACTGTACAACAAAAGAAGAGTAGACCATTCACACCGGGGCACCACTGGAGTGTGCCTCCCATTTACTCAAACCATACTGAGGTGACCTTTGTGACTATGAGAATACTTGTGCTCAATCTGGAGCCAATCCAGACATTGCGTGTCTGAACACAACACCCAACTTCAACTTGGCAGTTGCTTGCAGTTTTCCAAGACTGTGTACAGGTTCTCCTTTAACCCTCTATTGAGTTAGCACTCCTAGGTGAAACAATATTATGAGGATTAGCTCATCCAAAGATTGCAAGTTGATTCCTGGAAGAATCTTTCATTTTGGAGCGGCACTTGTACTGATATTTCATCTCAGTGCCTTATAAGTGTACCTCAAGTTTCACCACAAAGGACCACAGTTTTATAACATTAATGGAGGGAACTACTCTCAACTAAAACATTTGAAACCATATGTAACAGTACTTTACAGTACAACTATATTATTTTTAAAGTCCAGTAATGCCCATTGAAAATATTCAAACTAATAATTCCATCCTTTTATTATCACCATGGCAAATCATAAGATAGGCAATTATTTTCTGGGGACTACACTCACCACAGATGTAATGGAGTTGGTTTTCTCAGAACTCCAAGTTGAAGGTGGTATTCACTTCATTATCATTTCTGAAATGGCCTAAGACTGTTAATTTACTCATTTACCTGATAAAATTGGTTTTATTGTAATTTACTTATGTAGTTAATGATGGCAATTTGTATACCGCAGCATTCCTCTGTGGAGGGCCAAGCCCACAATGACGCTCAGCCGTCCACAGTACAGAGCTGATAATACCGCTGTCACTACTTGATAATTTTGCTTTTAGAAGTTTCAAGTTCAAATTTTGAGCCTTCACCTTCAGTAAAACTTGCATTTTCAAAACTATCTGAGCCAGAAATGCAACTTCAAATGCAAGCTCCATTACATCCTGGATCAGGAATTAATGTGTGAATATCAGAAAGGTTTTATGTACAGGACTATTTTTCCAACTTATCACATTCTGGACACTGAGGTACCTGTCTTAACAGTGTACATGCTTTGGGGATGTCCATTAACTAGCTGAGCTCAAAACCTCACCAAATCTCATTTAATGGTGGAGGGGAGGGCAATGAAAATCTCACATCAGTTTGTTAATGGAAAGAATATACATTATTATAGTGGATAACATTTTCATTTACAAAATTACTCTCCTGTATAACAATATTAAAGTGTCCATCAACCTTTACGGCCCCTCTGAACTCAATGCTATCATGCCAGCAAGATGTTAAGCATTCATGGGCGGATGCTAAGATGAAGTGCACCAACGTGACCTCTCTAGTGTTCACACAAATGAAGTGAGAGAAAAGCTAAGTAATCGCACAGTTCAAAGGAAAGTAAAAACAATGTCGTCTTTCATTAGCAAAGTAAGTAATGGTTCAACGAGATTTAATGTGTTGTATAAAATATATCAATACAAGACTAGTTTTTTACCTATCCATCAAAACTATGAATACTATATTCGCAGAGCCTTTTCATCTGTCTGACTCTTGTCTGTCCATCTGGATACTCCTCAGTGCTGGAATGTTTAAAATAAGTGTTTTAAAATGTTTTTAATCAGGAGTTAAAAATACTATTTAATACACTTTCTAAATGTATGTACTACATTTTTTCTGCAAAATTAGCTGTCAAACGACAGCTACATTTACAATGGAAAACAACAATTTTAATTGATTTCACTTTCTTGAAAGCTGCCAAATGGAGGAGAATATTCAAAGAATATCTGTTATAATACATGACACTAAGTTTTATAAAAATAATTCTGAGCATTGCATTAGGTATTTTTAGTGGTAAAAGCAAAAACATGAACATATCAAATAAATTTAATTATTTAAAAATTATAGGGTAAACTTCAAGTGAGGGGAATGGAGGGTGTTTAACCACATCTCATCTAGGGAGGAAGGTGGGTTCCAATTTTCTTAAAAAAACCCTCACACAATTAATGGACGTACCCTTTCCTATATCATCCGCAGACAGGCATGTTTATCGAGATGCCACTCTCTACATCCACATTCCTATTCCTTGTTTCCTTATTTTACATAATTCTTAAGATAATACTGCATCATCTCCACTGATAGTCATGTGTGACAACATTTATTTCGATCAAAGGACATAACTAAAGAATGAAGTTGGAGATACCACACCTTGTCAAGTTTATAACTAATATTTCTGGTCTGATTGCTGTACCTTTTGGCATTTGTATCCTGTGTATTGATATTTACAGTTCATTACAAACAACGTGCCAAATAGAATAAGAAGTGGTGTTAGTCATCAAAACAAGTAAAACAAGTCCAATTAACATGTGCCAAGAGAGGCATACTTTCTGAAATCTGCATGAGGAGCTGAAAGACTATTGGTTGCTGATGTGAGCACAGTCACCACTTGGTGCTTCATAAAGTGTGTCTACAGTACACATCACTCTGATGTGGTCAGTAATCAGTTATAGGGCTAGAGTTGTGTTGTAGCATAGCTTGTTTTGTTAGCCTATGTAACTGTACAGTAAATTACTCACAACCCTTGGTGTTTATTGTGGCATCTTAGCTACTTATACAGATTACTTTCATACTGATTTTAAGTACAAATGGTCCAGTGCATTTTCTTTTCTCTCCAACAATGGAAACCTACTACTCCACAAATGATATGGCAAATACGATTTTATGTTGCAGTTTAGCAAATGTAAATAACTTTCAAGTATGTTAACTTCATGCTGAAAACTATCTGCATCTCAGAGTAGCACCTAATGAACTGTTTGCCAAACATTTCCACAGTCCTAGTTACACAGGTTCTTTGGCAACCCAAAGGGTAAACAGTCGATACCCTTGTCCACTCCATACACCTGATATGCATGGAACATGCCATCCTTAACAGACAAAAATTCTATAAAATGTGTGACGATTAGTGGGCTGTGTGGTTCCTACACTTTTATAGACAGTACTTCATACATAATTTCTGTATCCATACCAGCACAACCAGACATCAAGGCAACAAGATCACAACTGGCAACTTGCAGTTCTATCAATGGCGCAAGTAAGTGTGTAGTGCAGATCCTTTGTTTGTATCTAATATTTCACTTACAGATAAGGTGCGCAGCTTACATCAATTTGTGTCATAAGCTTCCAATATGAGCATGTGTGGGCTGATGAAAACCTCATCCACCTGCACTAAGACAGGATAAGCACTGTTTCTCAAACAACAAAAAGGCAGGTGTTTTTGGGCAAAGATTAATAGGGCCAGAGAGATTAAATGATGCTCATTATCAGTATTTTCTCATTAATGCTGATCAAGGACGAGTCATGTCAGTGAAGACTACAGATAAGGTTGATGCACAATGGCACACCAGCACATTCTCACAGCAGTGTTGTAGAATATCTAGCACTGACATTTCAGGACCACCACTGGTTTGTTTGGGAAGGCCCCACTCTCCTGGTACCCCACACCTCAGTCATCAATACTTTCCCTTATGGCAGCAACTGAAGAAATAATGGATTTAGTTTCAAAGGAGTGTGATTCCTAATCCTGGAGAACAAAGGGACACACTGTTGTGGTTAGTAATAACACTGAGCCCCTCCTGTAAACAAGAATTGAGATCTAAGAAAGTATGTGATTCCACGAGCTCCTTTATAGGATCTGTTTTCTTGTTTTGATGATCACTACCACTTCTTAAATTATTATACACCTCAAAAAAAACTGTTTATTTTGTGATTTTGTGTACTGTCTTGTTCCAGATGTAACCAGAACATCTGAGCAATATCAACAGCTCTGACACTTCTATGTGTCAAAGATTTCTGGGGGTGTGAAATAATAATAATAATAATAAAAAAAGAAATGTGTAGAGTGGGAGAACCAGTCTGCTGATTTGTTGTTGCAATCATACAAAATAAGATTGCAGGGATGCTGCAAAAAATAAATACATTCTCTAAATAAGAAAGCAACATAAGGCAAAAAATATTACAAGCTGACAGCCCATAAATGTACAACGTGCCAAATAGTTGAATCTGAATCATAAGTAATGCGATATCACTTCATAGATTGATGCACTTATTACAGTTTTAGACATAAAAATAACAATACAGAAAACCTGCCAAACTTGTACTAAATTTCCAGAAAAGCAAGACCCACTGAAGGTGGCTCTCAGCTGTGAAAACAATTAGGTAACAAAAGATCTGAACTTGGTCAATGATTGCAGAAACCAGTAATTTCCCTTTGAAATTTTGTGTGATTGTGCTGGACAATAACCCATTTTAAAAAGGCTTATTTGTTTCCCTATCTTTGGTTTTATTTTTGAGATACTGCTACAATCTTAAACAACAAAAACATAATTGCTCATATTAACATTACTTACTGACTCTTGTTTGATGGTAGCCACACCACAAACAAAGCTTTGATGTTGTTCTGCTTCCATCTTCTGGGAGAAAAGAATTAACACAAAACAAACAACAAATAACTAACAGCAGGTAAACCATGCACTACAAAAAAAGTGGGTGACTAGTTCCAAATCTTTTATTTTGTTTGACTGGAGCTTCAAAACATGCACAGCTATTGCATGGGAGTTGACAATTAAACCAATTGTTGAAACCTTGTTTCACATACACACACAGATTCAATCTGTACTTGACGAAGTTTAAGTTCATTCAAATCATTTTTCTGGTTACATATTTTTTATAATATGTAGATTTTTTATAAGTTTCCCTTATATGTAGAGCTAGATAATCAGAGCTCAAAGTGGTGTTACGATTGGCAACTTGTTTTCAGTGTTTGGAACTGTAAAATTGTGCATTTCACTAAACAAACCACAAAAGGGATATTCTATGACCACAACATCTGTGAGTCAGAGCTGGAAGCAGTGATCTTATGCAAACACCAGGGTGTAACAATTTCTAAGGGTATGAAATTGAATGATCACATGGATTCTGTCATTGGTAAAGAGCATTTGGCAGACATCTATTCACTGGTAGAATATTGGTGAAAGATGCAATATGTGTATAAATGAGATTTCTCACAAAACTCTCACATGACCCATCCCGGAATATTGCTCAAGTACAAAATAAGGCTAAAAGGTGATCCTGAATGTATGCAGATAAGAGCAGCATAAATTGTCACAGGTTTTTGACTCAAAACAGCATGCCACAAAAACGTTAAAAAATCTGAATTGTCAGACTCTTTAAGATAGATGCCATATTTACTGAGAAACTGAGCTGTGATGTTTCCGGAAACAGTATTATGTGAAGAATCTATAGAGATAATGTTCAGCTCTCTGTGTATCACTCCCACAGAAACCATGAAGACAAACCATGAAGTACAGAAGACTCAGAGATATTTAAATAGTAATTTTTCTCATGCCCCAGGTGTAACTGGAATTTTAAAAAACCCTAACATGTGTTATGGCATAAGGTTTCCTCTTCCATGCACTTCACAGCAGTTTGCAGGTATGTAAAATGTAAATCTTTCAAACATTTATATCAAACCAAACAAATATTTGTTCATCATTAATTCTGTAAATTATCTGAACATTTGGAACACGGATCCACAAAATGTTTTTAGTGCTGCAGAAAAGCAAATTCGTTGTCTATAACCTTACATGACAAAGCTTCAAGTATTTTCGTTCCTTCATCAGTTGTTAGCATATTCATGAAACTTCCAGGCATCTAGTTGTTTTCGAACAGCAACTGAATAGCTCATTAAGAAAATATATCACATTAAATATTACTTGAACAACTAAGGATAATGATAAAAACTTTAAAAGGTTATTGTTAATATTGAAGACTAATAATCTCGCAACCACCCCCCCCACCCCCCTTGAACCATGGACCTAACAATCGGTGAGGAGGCTTGCATGCCTCAGCAAAACTGTAGGTGCAACCACAATGGAGAGGTATCTGTTGAGAGGTCAGACAAATGTGTGGTTCCTGAAGAGGGGCAGCAGCTTTTCAGTAGTTGCAGGGGCAACAGTCTGGATGATTGACTAATCAGCCCTTGTAACATTAACAAAAACGGCCTTGCTATGCTCGTACTGCGAATGGCTGGAAGCAAGGGGAAACTACAGCCGTAATTATTCCCGAGGGCATGCAGCTTTACTGTGTGATTAAATCATGATTGTGTCCTCTTGGGTAAAATATTCCAGAAGTAAAATAGTCCCCCGCTCGGCTCTCTGGACGGGGAACTACCCAGGAGGATGTCGTTATCAGGAGAAACAAAACTGGCATTCTACGGATCAGAGCATGGAATGTCAGATCCCTTAATAGGGCAGGTAGGTTAGAAAATTTTAAAAGGGAAATGGATAGGTTAAAGTTAGATATAATGGGAATTAGTGAAGTTTGGTGGCAGGTGGAACAAGACTTCTGGTCACGTGAATACAGGGTTATAAATACAAAGTTGTAGGGGTAACGCAGGAGTAGGTTTAATAATGAGTAAAAAGATAGGAGTATGGTTAAGCTACTACGAACAGCATAGTGAATGCATTATTGTAGCCAACATAGACACAAAGCCCATGCCTGCCACTTTAGTACAAGTTTATATGCCAACTAGCTCCACAAGATGACGAAGAGATTGATGAAATGTATGATGAGATAAGAGAAATTATTCAGATAGTGAATGGAGACGAAAATTTAATAGTCATGGGTGCCTGGAATTCGATACTAGCAAAAGGAAGAGAAGGAAATGTAGTAGGTGAATATGGAATGAGGGTAAGAAATGAGAGAGGAAGCCGCCTGGTAGAATTTTGCACAGAGCATAACTTAATCATATCTAACACTTGGTTCCAGGATCATGAAAGAAGGTTATATACATGGAAGAATCCTGGAGATACTAGAAAGTATCAGATAGATTATATAATGGTAAGACAGAGATTTAGGAAACAGGTTTCAAATTGTAAAATATTTCCATGGGCACATGTGGACTCTGACCACAATCTACTGGTTATGAACTGTAGATTAAAACTGAAGAAACTGCAAATTGGTGGGAATTTAAGGAGATGGGACCTGGATAAACTGACAGAACCAGAGGTTGTAGGGAGTTTCAGGGAGAGCATTAGGGAACAACTGACAAGAATGGGAGAAAGAAATACAGTAGAAGAAGAATGGGTAGCTTTGTGAGATGAAATAGTGAAGGCAGCAGAGGATCAAGTAGGTAAAAAAGACGAGGGCTAATAGAAATCCTTGAGTAACAGAAGAGATATTGAATTTCATTGATGAAAGGAGAAAATACAAAATTGCAGTTAATGAAGCAGGCAAAAGGAATACAAACATCTCAAAAATGAGATCGACAGGAAGTGCAAAATGGCTAAGCAGGGATGGCTAGAGGACAAATGTAATGATTTAGAGGCATATATCACTAGTGGTAAAATAGATACTGCCAACAGGAAAATTAGAGAGACCTTTGGAGAAAAGAGAACCACTTCCATGAACATCTAGAGCTCAGATGAAAACCCAGTTCTAACCAAAGAAGGGAAAGCAGAAAGGTGGAAGGAGTATGTACAGGGTCTATACAAGGGCGATGTTCATGAGGATAATATTATGGAAGTGGAAGAGGATGAAGATGGAATGGGAGGTATGATACTGTGTGAAGAGTTTGACAGAGCACTGAAAGACCTAAGTCGAAACAAGGCCCCGGGAGTAGACAACATTCCATTAGAACTACTGATAGCCTTGGGAGAGCCAGCTCTTAAACAGCTCTACCATCTGGTGAGCAAGATGTATGAGACAGGCGAAATACCCTCAGACTTCAAGAATAATGTAATAATTCCAATCCCAAATAAAGCAGGTGTTGACAGATATGAAAATTACCGAACTATCAGTTTAATAACCCACGGCTGCAAAATACCAACACGAATTCTTTACAGACGAATGGAAAAACTGGTAGATGCCAACCTCGGGGACGATCGGTTTGGATTCCGTAGAAATGTTGGAACACGTGAGGCAATACTGACCCAACGACTTATCTTAGAAAATAGATTAAAGAAAGGCAAACCTACGTTTCTAGCATTTGTAGACATAGAAAAAGATTTTGACAATGTTGAATGTAATACTCTCTTTCAAATTCTGAAAGTGGCAGGAGTAAAATACAGGGAGAGAAGGGCTATTTACAAGTTGTACAGAAACCAGATGGCAGTTATAAGAGTCGAGGGGCATGAAAGGAAAGCAATGGTTGTTAAGGGAGTGAGACAAGTAAAAGTAAAATAAGAGCCCTGTTCCTTTAAATGGCTGTCGGTTCATTAAATAAAATAAATTTTTTTAAATATAGGTAAGTTTACTGGCGACAGTATTTCCGTTTACCATGACTTTCGTCTATGTCATTCCCCAGCGTAAACCGGCTCTGCCCAATTGGTAATGAAGGAACGTGATGTTTAATGTGGATTCTGAATTATAACGTCTTTTTCTTGAGGTTACCAGAGGTAAAGTAAATCTGTTTGTGCCTTTTAAAAGTAAATGCCTGAGCCCACACATTCCACCTGTGATAGTGCGTTCCACCAGACCATTGTGGTCACATTTCCCAGCCCCAGGAGTGTGCTGTAACGGATCACATGCTTAGCTTACAACATTAAGTCACGGTGGAAAATATGCGAGTATATTAAATGGTTAAGTAGAAGCAAGCTTCTGACAAGGAGATTATGCTATTCTCATGTCAGTAGGACGTAAAGACTCTTCTAGGCATCGTAGCCTCGATGTGAAGCATTTTGAAATTTTCACTAATTCAGCAAATTTTTTAGTTAGAGAAAATCCACTTTGAAGTGTGAAGTTACCGGATAATTCGATTATTACCATCATTATTATTATCATTTTCTTCATACCGTTGCTGGAACACATGTGCTTGAACATCATTTAATGCCTTTTGGTCATTATAGAAGTAGTTGCCCAAGAACAGTTTCTTTCCCTGTCTAAGGAATTCTTTTCATGTTAATATCAAACATCAGCAATAACACGTAGATTACATTAAAACTGAAGTAATTGAGTTTCTTTCCCTGTCTACGGAGTTATTTTCAAGTTAATATCAAACATCAGCAATAACACGTAGATTACATTAAAACTGAAGTACCTGATGAAGACATCACTTGATAATAAAAACGCGCTGTCTTTCTTCATTTACTTGCGCCTAGAAATGGTTGTCGAATACTGCCAAACCAAAAGTCAGTGGATCTTACTGCCTTCCGATATATGTCGCTGTCATTTCTTCCATATGATTTCGTCGACGTGGCCTGTTTCAAGTTGTGTATGACAGAGAGTGTTTTAGAAAATAAATTGTTTTCCTTTGCAATAAACAGAAAGATTTTCATTCTAAGCTATCCAAGTGCAAAATTTTCGCAACATCAGTTCAAATTTAATATTCGCTTCTGTAATGTGGGAAAGTATTTCACAGTTGCAAAACCCGCATCCGACCCATTGACCTTACACTTAATCGCTGACCATAAATTCTAGCTCAGAGTGACATCGGTTTAAGTAACCTAATGTAGCGAACACTATTTGCCAGTGGTCTTTCTCACCGGAAAATACGCAATTAACCCACTGGGCTCCATAAGTAAACTGTAACAGTAATTTCTGTGTGTATGCAACGCATACAGATTGTAGAATGTAGTAGTGCTCTCTCTTCCAATTCTGTCTACAATACGCCCTTTATCATTACAGGCAACATCATACTGACAACAGTAATGTGCTTTTTCTGACAACCTCACTGTTCGTTTTACCTGATTTTGTAATCATTTAAATAAACAACATGAGCTTCCAGTGTACATTTTTTCTCTTAAGAAACATAATGGCAATGAAGGTTGAGGCATCAAAGAGAGACCACTTATGTTGTTTAATTTTTCTCCTTTTCTGTTTGTGCCAACTTGAAGGCACTACATTCAATTCAGTTCTCTTTATTTTGGTGCAGGGACGCGCAAGTGCCAACGCAGGCACAAACAAGAGATCCTTAATTTTAATACCAAGCAGAAGCTACAGAGGAAGTTACATGGCGGAAAACTGACAAATAGCAAGACTACGAGTATGAAGGTCTCGGCTTCGATCCCTGGTCAGTGCCACGCTTTTATCTCCCGTTTTACACTTATTTCCCTTTGGGCAGTGTTTGTTGATGTGAAAAATGCCGAGTTGCACTGTGGTCCGAAAGCCACGTTAAACTGTAGGTTCCCCTATTAACTGTCTAGGCACGTCAACTCAAAGGTCGGAGGAAAGCAACGACATAGCACCTCCAACAGGACCGTGCCTATTAAAGCACTGTGGTGTTCAAACCAATCTTGTGACTGATGACTGCTTTACTTTACTATGGGTTCCCAAGTTAATGATCTTCAGGTTATTAACATTTTTGTGTTTTCATGCTGTAGCTTTGATACCAGTAAAAGTAAGTAACCGGCCGAACACTGTCACCGTTCGAGTTGTCAAGGTGGGAGACGACGATGCTGTCGACCCCAGCTACAATCTTGTTCGTCGCTATGTTTCAGTCGACTACCACTTTGTGCCTTTTCTGTGTATTTCAAGATATACTTTTATATACTTGGTACGCATCCACATTGATATCTGATAGAGCTGTATTTAGCAACATGAATCAGATATGTTTTCCGAGCAATATATCAGAAAATATGCCAGGGCAGCCAGGTTTCGTTTGCGTGTTGCGCATAGTGCAAGAAATATTTGTGTTTTGCTTGCTTCTGTGATAGGTTTCACCCCACTGAATGTGCGCAAGCTCACGAATAGACTATCAACAATTGTAATTACGCAATAATACACTTAAAATGTGTAGTTTTGCATTATATAACCCGATGAAAATAACTGTAAATAGATTATATCCCTATTTACTTATTACTCGCGCTTCTTGATGCTTTTCTCAAAAAATTAAAATAAAAATAAAAATAAAAATAAAAATAAAAAGAGAGAAAGAGAGAGAAAACAGAAATGTTTTTCAAATATCAGCTCGGTGATGCCGTGTTCGTCTCGCAATGTAAAGCAAGGATAGTTGATAGGTAATATCTCGTTGTATTAGCGATATGTATGGCTACAGGGTTCTTTCTTTTCCCTCTGCAAACAACCAAAACAGAATTCAGTAACAAACTGGTAAGAACACCTACAGTGTGTAAACTTTTAGATGGCAGACCTCTCCGTAGTCCTGAATCAGTAGAAGTCGGTAAACGTCGGGAGGCTTCGGTAGGCACGCAGTTTCGACTGCTGCCAACATTACGTAGCTTACTGTGTTGTACAAGGTAGCCATTGTAGTCTGCTTCGTTATTGTTATGCGCTGTACTGTTCTGCGTGTTTTTAGTGTGCAGTTGCGCTAAACATTATGAAAATGAGTGAAGAGGCAGTTGCTGGCCCATGTCGGGAGTCACCAACAACCCTCGTGGTTTTATATACTTTTTTTTAACACATTTGCGAAACGTGTTGCGAATAGTGTTAGTAGTGAAGAAATAATAGAACAAAACGTCATGCCTGACGCGGCACTTTTTCACGCATCTCGATGTTTACCACGTCATATCTCCTGAATTATACGTCGTAAAGAGACATAAATTTGCCGGCGCATTTACTGATATATGTGGATACTGTATGCGAAATATGTTGCGATTAGAGTTAATAGTAACGAAATAATACATTAAAACGTCATGCCTACTGCGGCAGATTTACGGTATCTACTGAGAAAATGTAGTAAGCGACAACCTATTTTCCTTTCATTATTATGTGGGGGTGTCAGCGAGAAAAATTTTCGTAAAGGTTTGAAATTGTATGTAACGTTTGTTGCTAGTCGCTAAGTGCTCTCATTCTCAAATAGTGGATGCATAAATCTGGGTATTTTCCCGCGGTGGCATCTCATTGTTTATGACGTCGTATCTCCTCAAGAATGTGTCTTATTTCTTTTTTTTCTGCTAGGAACCTTCGTGGGCGTACGGAGAACAAATCACCAAAATTTCATCGCAATCGGATGAATGGTTTGTGAGCGCATAGTAGACAAACACCTACACATATTCATTTTTTTATATATAGATTTTAATGTACATTACGATTTCAGTTTCGTTTACGAACAACATTTAAAGCGTGTTTTACTTCCAAGCCTTTCGACTGCTTTCGTGTAAGCATGACGCGCAATTTGTAGTGCCAGCACTGCAACTGGTAGGCGTGCCTTGTCCCCCCCCGCATCGGCTCGCCTCCCCTCGCCGGCCAATGCTTCTTCCTCCTTATCCCGCACTCCCCTCGCAACTCGGCCGTCTTACAGTTAACACACTGTATGCAGTGCGCCAATTAAACACTCAGCCTTTCCTGGTTATTTTATTAATCTTTAACACTTGTCTGTAATGCAGTAAACATCCTTGATTACTGATTTGTTACTACTACCTTTGTTATGGTTATTCGTCACCTCACAACACCTTTCCTATCACTCATTGCTGCCGATGCACGTAACGAATGGATCAGGATGAATGGAATGTGGGATGTTTCGTCACGGAGAATATACACATTTATCTCGGCGTGCTGTGTTCAGGGTAATACGAAAGTCTCAGTAAGAGAAGACGGCAGCGGGATGCCGGTGATGCAGGCAATAACACCCAACTATTTCTGTCGACTTAACACCATGACGACAGACAAATTGGCATCTCAATGTATCTTGATAATACTTCGTTAGCCTTGTTGCGACCTCGTTCTAATACCTCGTGGAAGCAGGCATAACATTTTGGTTTTTGAACACCGAGCAATAACACACAAAGATAGTAGATGGAAGGATACAAAGAAACAATCAGACTGATGGGTGTGGGTGCAGTTCATCATTAGAAAACTAAAAAAGAGCAATGAATACGCTGGTTAGTATACATTATTTGTATAGATATGAAAATGTAAAAGCGCAGATCTGCACAGTGCCCTCATCTACACTTTAGTTACTGTCTTAATGGCCATAATTTTTAGTTCCTTCTCTTCTGAATTTTCAAATGTATTGATTATTACGTGGCACAGAATAATTAGTTAACTGTGTTTTTTATAGCTTCCATTCCCACCAACATTTTTCTACATTCTCGTGCAATTCATGAAATGCTACTAGTATGATCACAAGACTGCACATAGATGCAACCGATTTCAAGGTGCAAAGTGTTTGTTATCTCACTTTTCGTGATAGGTGGAAAAAGTTGATTTCCAAAGACTTTTTATTGTACTGAAATAATCTTTTGTCACAACGTAACAAAGTAAGTGTTTCATTCGTATTTATTTTGTGGGGAACTAATCTTGATGGAAGATTATACACCTAAATGTTTGACACAACTGGTAGGAGAAAACGCTGCATATTAACCAAACCCCGCGCCTCTCCTCCATATCCTCCAATGACACGAGCACGAGATTCTCCTCGCATTCCGCTACAGAGCTGTTCCTAGCACAACTGAGAATTAGCAACATAGTCACAAAAAATTGGCAACACTGTGATAGTGCAATCACTTCCACGTATGGTACTGAATTGACTCGCTAAATTCACTTGATATTCCCTTTCCATCTGATTGACTCATGCTATATAACCCCTAGACACTGAGACAGAAAATTCAATTTTTTGGCTAAAGAAATACTATTCTTCACGTAAGTGACAACTTCTATTCTCGTTCACGATTCGTTATGAGGTTGAGCGACTAATACCATGATGAGAGTGGCGTGCTGGCAGCAGTGTGTCCGTAGCCCCGTGCCCCCGCCGGTATCTCGTGTCGGAACGGCTAAATGAGTCGTCAGTTCTAACCGGGGCAGGGATCAGCTTGTGCAAGCTTTTTTTCTGATTTATTTTATGGAGCTGCGAATTTCCAGAAAAAAATCTGTAACGAAATTGGAAGAAAACTTTTACACATCAAGTCCTCTTGGTAGCTCGACACAGCAAGTTGTGTTAATGTTCATAGATCTCGATTTCTGACCGCCAAACTGCTTCACAATACAAGCGACTCTGAAGAAATTCGAATCGAGCGTCAATGATACGAGTTTCAACATCGTTCTTCACTTACTCATATGCCAGGGTGATAAGTATAAACGAAATAAACCTCTTGATTACTATAGGGCATCTATGATAAATTTCCACATTAGCAATTAGGAACTCTCTGCAGACATTTGGTAACAGTGGCTCTAGCAACTTACTTTTTCTCTGGGTAGCTTCAAATATGGGCAATTTTGTCGGCTTCAATCCAATTGAATATTTTAAATATCACTTTTGAACAGCGTTCACTTCTCCATTAATTAATGTATGGACCTCAAAATAAGTAAATGTTGTGCTCGACTATCAACAGGCACGAAAACGTCCATGAATGAGTTTCTTAGTTTTGAGTACACTTACGAAAGAAATATAAAAACAACCATGAGAGCTGCTGATTTCTGATGCTTAGTTTACAATCATTTCTGAGTATTATTAGTAACTACGCTCCAGTCCCTAAACCTAGTTACAGAAATGTGAATCAGACGCATTACGTATTCCAGGCCGTGCCAGCCGCGTCTTTGAGATGCCAGCTATGGTCACTTCCCAGCCCTTGTAGGAACACATCGGTTCGTCTTCTTCCTGCCGGTTCTGTAACTGAGATTTGGCAATAAAGGAAGGTATGTTTGGTAACTCTGTGATCGACGAGTTACTTCCTGGTGTGCATGGAATTAAGCCTCAAAGTTCACTTGATTTTTCCTGTCAGTTCCATTGAATATCTGAGTTGTTATCGCTTGAGGTGTAACAAAAGATTGTAAATTTACCGTTTTCAGCCCAGGAAAGTCGTTGCACGTGGAAATCGCAACTAATCTTGTCCTTTAAATAGCTAATCACGAGTTATAGTCACTATTGGCTCGTAATAGGAAAGCTAGCTCTGTGGTAATATGCAGGCATGTAAAAAGCACCTGTTCTGGTTCGCGGTTCCAGTCTCGCTAGATCTAACGTTTTTATCCCTTCTGTGAAAGAGCTACAAGCAGTCAGATCAAACATCGATAAGGAAAACGCAAGAAAATACTTTCGGTTCATAGTGCAATGGTGAAAATCTTACAATGATGCACAACAGGTAATGCCTCTTTCCGTTACTGAGAAGCAGATTTTGGGTTTCTAGGAATACATAACTTTATTTATGAAATGCTACATTTGCATACCTCTTGAGTATGACACAGCATACCAATTAAACACAGACCCAATCTAAATCTAAGTGAGTAGTATTTTACTAATTCGGCTCGATAGAGGCACGCTTGTGTACGGATACTCAGCTTTATTAAAACAGACTTTCGTTGTAACGTTATCGTGGGTAAATTTATTTCATTTCTTATAATACAGTGCACAATTTTCGTAGGGTTTCTTTTAGTGTTGTTTGAAAAATAGTAAACATGAGAGCGAAATTAATCATCAACGATATATGCGAATTCTCTGATGTTATCTATAACAGTCTGACAATGCATATGCAGTTTATTGATTACATGCTTGTTGAAAACTTGTTCCGAGTTAATGCTGTCAAACAGGGTTTGAAGAAGAATAATATGCCACTACCACATGACAGTTAATGTAGAAAATACTTTTCTGACGTACGAGGTGCATTCAAGTTCTAAGGCCTCCGATTTTTTTCTAATTAACTACTCACCCGAAATCGGTGAAACTGTCGTTATTTCTCGGCGTAATCGCCCTACAGACGAACACATTTTTCACAACGCTGACGCCACGATTCCATGGCAGCGGCGAAGGCTTCTTTAGGAGTCTGTTTTGACCACTGGAAAATCGCTGAGGCAATAGCAGCATGGCTGGTGAATGCGCGGCCACAGAGAGTGTCTTTCATTGTTGGAAAAAGTCAAAAGTCACTAGGAGCCAGGTCAGGTGAGTAGGGAGCATGAGGAATCACTTCATAGTTGTTATCATGAAAAAACTGTTGCGTAACGTTAGCTCGATGTGCGGGTGCGTTGTCTTGGTGAAACAGCACACGCGCAGCCCTTCCTGGGCGTTTTTGTTGCAGTGCAGGAAGGAACTTGTTCTTCAAAACATTTTTGTAGGATGCACCTGTTACTGTAGTGCCCTTTGGAAAGCAATGGGTAAGGATTACGCCCTCGCTGTCCCAGAACGTGGACACCATCATTTTTTCAGCACTGGCGGTTACCTGAAATTTTTTTTGGTGGCGGTGAATCTGTCTGCTTCCATTGAAATGACTGGCGCTTTGTTTCTGGATTGAAAAATGGCATCCACTTGTCATCCATTGTCACAACCGACGAAAAGAAAGTCCCATTCATGCTGTCGTTGCGCGTCAACATTGCTTGGCAACATGCCACACGGGCAGTCATGTGGTCGTCCGTCAGCATTCGTGGCACCCACCTGGATGACACTTTTCGCATTTTCAGGTCGTCATGTAGGATTGTGTGCACAGAACCCACAGAAATGCCAACTCTGGAGGTGATCTGTTCAACAGTCATTCGGCGATCCCCCAAAACAATTCTCTCCACTTTCTCGATCATGTCGTTTTCTTGTCACACGATGTTCTGCCTTCATTAAACTGTAGGACCCACGAACGCACTTTTGACACATCCATAACTCCATCACCACATGTCTCCTTCAACTGTCGATGAATTTCACTTGGTTTCACACTACGCAAATTCAGAAAACAAATGATTGCACGCTGTTCAAGTAAGGAAAACGTCGCCATTTTAAGTATTTAAAACAGTTCTCATTCTCGCCGCTGGCGGTAAAATTCCATATGCCATACGGTGCTGCCATCTCTGGGACGTATTGACAATGAACGCAGCCTCAATTTAAAACAACGCGCATGTTTCTATCTCTTTCCAGTCCAGAGAAAAAAAATTGGAGGCCTTAGAACTTGAATGCACCCTGTATTTTGGCACGATGTGCTCTCCCCATACATAATACAAAAGTTTCGAGGTGCATCTGCTGCCTCGCCGTCTATTAAACCTGAAAAGAACAAAATGTCGCAGTAGCTGGCCCTTTTTCCACATTCGACTATTTTGGGTTGAGAAGTGAAGGGAATTATGTTCAAAGTTCCATTAGATTGATAACTTCAGCAGACAGCACAATTGCGTTTTAAAAAAGGTATTTGAACTCGCGACGTATCGTCTACAGTGCATTACATTTACCGTTACACTACCAGCTGAACTGTAGCTACAGCACCTCAAGAACTTCCGCATTCCACAGTGTTGTGAGACAATGCATATGGCCAGATGTAGACTTCTGAGAGACAGACAGTTACAGCTTTTCTTTTGCACTGCACGATATTTTCAACAAACAGATAGCGCAATAGATTAGCTCAAGTGGAAAGGAACACTTCCTATTTAAATTTCTGCATCCTACACTGTTGGCAGTTCTGTGTAGGTGGCAGTTACATGATTTTATTTCGGTGATTACAAAATAGAGCCGAATGTATGCACTGGGTAGCTGAGGCAGCTAGTTCATGGCGATTCGGTCAACCAAGTAAATGAATGTACTGAACATGCTGCAAACCACTACAGGGAGCCTGTGTGTCAGGATTCTCATCCAGTGTGGCGCAACGGCGTTACAATAGAAAAATGAGTCACAGAGGAGAGGATTTGGTGGTCTGTTGGATTGCTCATAGATTCATATAGGTGTTGTTGGCGTTCGAGTCCAACTTCTGCCAATGATTTTTGATAGGGAGATACAGATTCTATTCTCTTCTGGCTACGCCAGGTGAAGAAGGTATAATGGCATTGTGGTCTGAAATTCACATTAAAAATGATATTCCTTCTCTACCAAGTAGACATTAGGTTGAACCACAATAAAGCCAGGAGTGGCGACATGTAGAAACTCTATCACTAGTAACCTTCCTTATAGTAGTTATTTATTTCTAGTGAAGAAACAAACGCTATGTATGGTCACAGGACACTTATTCCATCTTTTATTTGAGCTTCAGCATGTCGATAAAATTGACTCTGAACTGGGAATGCAACTCAGACCGCCCTTAACGCGGAATTTGATCCCTTCGTGACAATACAGCTCGACTACAGTTTGTTGTTTGTTCAAAACTGCAGATTCCTCAACATCTCCACATATTGGGCGTGAATGGGTTCCAATCCCGGCCCGGCACTAAAGTTTTCATTATGTGTTATCAAGCTCTAGCGTGAGAACACCTATCTGCTGGTGGATAATAATTTTGATTTTTAACGTATTTTCACTCGTTGTCAACACTAACGATACCTGACGTTTTTGACTCCCAGTGATACACAGAACTATTTGTGAGATCACTGTAAGTTCAAGGATGTTGTTCCGAGCTGCTAGTGGAGAAAAATTCGGTAGCTGACGTCTCTTTATGTGTAGTCAACAACGATATGTGTGGGGTTCGATTACCGGTCAGCACTGAACTCTTCGTCATATTATTTCTAGTTCAAACATGCTGACATGTCGCTGCTGGTGTACCAAACCCATATTTAACGTTAGTTTTCTCTAGAATATAACAGCGATAGGTGCCGGGTTGGAGTTCTGGGAAGGAAAAAACTAATGTTTCGTCTCTTCATTTCAGTTAAAAGATCTTGCTACTGCCGAGAAAATGCGATGTCACAGTTGATTGTGCTTCGGTAACAAACCGATTAGGTTCTGGGTTCGAATCCCTGTCCAACACAAAGCTTTACCTCACGGCATTTCAAGTAAGTTACTTGTGAAGAAGCAATATTTAACATGTCTCGTAGTTCGTTAACAGGGACAATAGATGCTGGGTAGGAATTCGCGTCCGTTAAAAATGTTTACGTTATGTAATTTAAAGTTGATATTTCTAACTGATACTACCTAAAATCGAGGTATATCACCCTCTGTATACCTAGTCAGGAATGACTGTTAGTTTCCGTTAGTCACGAAAGCTTTGCTTAGTCTGCATGACCTGGGTTTGAATCCATATGCATAACGAGACAGTTCGTCTTGTCATTTGAACTTCATACGTATTCTCAACTAGCAGCTCAAGAAAAACGTTAAATTTTAATGTCATTTTGTGTTAAATAATAAGTACGGTATGTTTCTTTTAAGAATAAATCATGAATACGAAGAACTTAGTTCGTGCATTACCTATCTGACGTAATAATGAGAGTGGTAACATTTCAGGTATGTCATTTATTGTAATAAATGTGAACTTACAAGCCTTAAGGACAGTTTTACCTGTGATAAGGTGTTCCCTGATATTTGTAATATCGTGGTATTACTTTACATCTTGAGTTATTGCGATACAGAGCAGTGTTTTCTAGTGGTGATTTCTTGGAACCATTTTCAATAGTCAAACGACTGTACCGAGGAGCGATTAGAGGACCTGCTAGACAGCTGCGTTATGAGGGTTGTATGCGAATCAGGTGAAATGCAATTCAGGTCGTTCGGATACTTTTGAGCACGACTGTACATCGTGTCTACCGATTTCCGTCCCATTCAGATAATTCCTTTGTGGTGCTTCGTTTGTCTTGCCGTAGAACGTATTCTCTACAGACTTCTCTTTCCAATCCACAAGTCTGCGTAATTGCAACATGCCAATGGAAAAGGCTCTGCTACATGCAACCAATGTAATTTTTTTAAGAACACAACTATTCCCCCGCATAGCAAAAGGTTTTACAATGTAAACCAATCGTTTCAGTATCAATTGCTCAGTTCTTACACAATTCCAACTCTTCACCTTTCCACCTCAGCCGATACGCTAGTGTCCACCCTCACATTTCGCGGAAATTGGCGTCCTGATTTCCCCTTCTCTACTGTTTTGTTAAGATTAATCACAGAGGAGCTCTCTTAAAACTTTATAGACAGGAGTGTGCTCACATGTTAACCGGCGCCGAAAATTTGGCCAGACTGCACGAACAAAGGATCTCATCACGCTGCTATATACGACTTTTGTGAATCTAGGCCTGGCCCCCATAGTGTGCAGTGTGTGTTATGTGTATCACTGCCAGAAAGCAATGCGCAGGCACGTGGACCGAACAAGGCTCGAGCTGTGGTGTTTACCTGTGATGAGCACATACTCTGCCCATCACACTTGTTTTCTCCTCTGAAAACTAAATTTTGAAGTGTTTATATGACCAGCCTGAAACGGAATTGTGAAATCGGTCTACGAAATCCGGATTTGAGAGCCTCATGTAAACATAGTGAGTGAGCTGCTTATAAATGTTGACTCAGACATTGTTGGTGTATCAGGGCACTACAATTGGCTCTGAGCTCTATGGGACTTGACATCTGAAGTCATCAGTCCCCTAGACTTGGAACTACTTAAACCCGACTAACCTAAGGACAGCACACACATCCATGCCCGAGGCAGGATTCGAACCTGCGACCGCAGCAGCAGCGCGGTTCCGGACTGAAGCGCCTAGAACCGCTCTGCCACAATGGCCGGCTATGTAACATTTCAGAGGCTACCTTTACCACGATACAGGTTACCCGTCTGTTTTTCAAGGAGCTCTTTTCGGAGGGGGGGAGTGGCTATGTACATGAAAAACGATATTCCATTTGAATCTACTAACGTAGCAAAGCACTGCAGTGTATAGGTCTTCGACTGTTGTGCAGGAGTAGCTGAATTTATTAAAACTTAACGTTAAACTTTAATTATTTATCGGTCCCCTAATTCGGATTTTAGGAAATTTCCGTTCAAGCTAGAGAGGGTTCTCGGCTCACTTTATAGAAAGTACCAAAAATTAGTTTATGTGGTGACTTTAACATTAATTTAACGAGTGACTGTGCAATAAAAACAATGTTGAAAGATCTGCTAAATTCATGTCATCTGACGTTGATTATGTTCTTTCCGACCAGAAGGCAGGGTACGGTAGCACAACCACAGATAATATTTGTGCATACACAAATGTTAAATATAATCGCAAAGCATTTAGAAAAGTTAATCCAGCGGCAACAGAGACTTTTTCTAACTTCATTAAAGAACAAAAGTTCAAAATCAAATGGCTCTGAGCACTATGGGACTCAACTGCTGAGGTCATAAGTCCCCTAGAACTTAGAACTACTTAAACCTAACTAACCTAAGGACATCACACACTTCCATGCCCGAGGCAGGATTCGAACCTGCGACCGTAGCGGTCGCGCGGTTCCAGACTGTAGCGCCTAGAACCGCTCGGCCACTCCGGCCGGCCAAAGAACAAAAGTGGCAGGACGTTTATAGAGCTGATAACATCGGCAACAAGTAAATATAATACTTTCCGCAACATATTTCTCATGGTGTTTGAAAGTTGCTTTCCATTAGAGCACTCTATACTGGATACTAGCACTAACAGGCATTCGAGGTAGCTGATTAGTGAGATAAGGATATCTTGTAGAACACAGTGGGAATTATAATATAATGTTAGAAATAGTCACAATAGAATTGCAGTAGCCCATTACAAACAGTACTGTAAAGTACTTAAAAATGTTATTGGGAAGGCAAAAAACATGTGATATGCTAATAGAATAGTTAATTCCCGGGATAAAATTAAAACCATACGGTCTGTATTGAAGGAAGTGTCTGGTCGGCAGCACAATGCCACAGACATAAAATCAGTATTTAATACAGATTCCGTTACTGATAAGTCAGATTTAGCTACAATATTTCACAATCACTTTCCCAATATAGAAGGCGAGCTAAATAATACCTTAGTTTCCAAGGAGACTCACATAACTCTCTTAGAAAATGACTTTCCAAGACTATTCTCTGAAATATGCATCCGTGATACTGACAAGGGGGACGCTGAGTCAATAATTAAATCGTTGGAGACTTAGGGCTCTCAGGGATATGATGGGTTACGTGGAGAATACTAAAGCACTGTGCTGCGTATATTAACTCAGTAGTTAGCCACATTTAGAACTTTTCCTTTAGGAATGGGTCAGTTTCTTGAACGATTAAAGTACTCAGTAGTGAGAACGGTATATAAAAAAGGAGAAAGGGATAACGTAGACAGTTTCAGACGTAATCCTATACCATTGGTGTTAGCTAAAGTTGTGGAAGAAGCTGTATACATAACGATAATTAATCATTTCAGTTCACATAATTTGCTGTCAAAAGATCAGCTTGGGTTTAGAAGTGGTTTAATAACTGAAAATAATGTATTCTTTTTTTCTCTGTGAGTTACTTGGATCAAACAAAAACTCATGGACACTAGGTGTTTTCTTTGATTTAACTAAGGTGTTCGATTGTGTTGCTCACAAAATATTACTGGAGAAGTTGGAAAAAGACCAGTAACACGCAATTGGTTCCACTCATACTTTCAGAATATACAGCGGAAGCTCATACATCCACAGTAATGAGAACGGCTAAGACGTGGAGCCTGACTGAGAGACGGTTGCGGAGGGGGGCTCAGGTGTCGGTGATGGGACCGTTCCCGCTTCTTATATGTATAAATGTTAAACTTTTTAATATGACAGGTGACTCTGAAACATTTCTGTTAACTCGGTAGTGAAGGATATCGAGTGCAGCATAGGCAAAGTACCAAACAGTACAGTTCGTGGCTTGTAGAAAGAAAATTGTTGCTAAATCACAGTAAGACCCAGATTTCACTGTTTCCTACACAAAATTCAACTAAAACTGCTATTTTGATTATACAGGATGAGCATATGATTTATGAATTTGAACAGTCCAAATTCCTAGATATTCGGATAGCTGGTAAACTGTCATGGAATTCTTTTCAAGATCTTGTTCAAAAACTTAATGCTGCTATATTTACCACCATTAGAACAGTATCTGAGCTAAGTGATAGACCAACACGGGAATTAGTTTACTTTGTTTAGTTTCATTGGCTTATGCATATCGTATTACACTCTTGGATAACTCTCTCCATTCTCAAAGTGTGTTTTTGGTTCAGAAATGGGGAGTTCGAGCAAAATGTGATACACCTTCGCGAACCTCTTCTCGGCCCCCGTTCAAGAATCTTGGAATTCTGACACAGGCCTCTCAGTATACGTTTTCTCTAATTTCGTTCGCTGTTAACAACATAAGCGTATTCTATAGAAGCAGCAGCTTTCCCTCAGTTAATACTAGGTAGAAATCCAACCTGCAATTTACTCGCGCCTCCTTTCCTTTTTGTGAAGAAAGGCGTGCAGTATTATGGTGCACCCATTTTCAATAAGCTACCATGAAGAATTCTGTCAAAGCTCACTCCTTCTATTGTGACGGGAATTCATCTGTTATATTGTTGATTATGCCAGTTTTTACTCATCAGTTTGTCAGTTGCATACGCTTCGTGTAAACGTTAACTGTTATTTACGTTTCTGATGTTAATTTCATGTACTGACACGTTCCATAACCACGGAGATATGCTCCTCAGTTTGGTCCTGATGAACCACAAGTATAAAATAACATAAAAATAAATTTTCACTTTGCGGCGGAGCGTGTGTGCGTATGAAACTTCCTGGCAGATTAAAACTGCGTGGCAGACCGAGAATCGAACTCGGGACCTTTACCTTCTGCGGGCATTTTTTTTCACCAACTATATTACAGAGGTTGACCATTAAGGGGAGTTAGAACGTAAACAAATTTTTCGCATTGTCGGATTTTTATCTCATAAAATTTGCAATTTTCCGAACAAACTCACATGGGAAGTCTTTTATTTTATTTTTTGAAATATAATCTACACTGGTTGAAAATGTTAAAATTTTTACATGCATTACTTCAAGATTTAATAAAATCGCTAAATTTTTGTAAAGAAGGCTGCGATGTGTTGGTCATGTCCAGAACAGGATGGGCACCAGGCTGACGAAGTTGGAACAATGTTTGAGAGACAAGAACCTTTCTGATCGTAAAACCATAAGAAACAGGCTAACAGACAAAATGATTGACTAACTACGGCAATATTATGGGATGACCATCAGAAATAATACTGAGGATTTGTTGAAAATGAAGCAGGCAGTATGGGCTACCATCTTCCACAGACTGTCAACTGATGAAAAACCCTCCGGGACCTAATTCATGGTGCAATTACCGAAATGCCCAGTACTTAAAAAGTTCATAGAGCCGTAAACATTCCAACCCAACAGCAGTCATGGATATCATAAAACCTATTTACAGACACCCAGCAAATCCTGAATTGCTGAAGAAGTGTCTGCATGGTCAGACTCAAAATCCCAATGAGTTGTTCAATAATCTTACATGGACTCGCTTACCAAAAAATGTTTTTGTTGGAATAAAGACACTAACGTGGGGGGCAGTGATGCTGTTATTGCTTTTAACGATGGCAACATTCGTAGGGTGAAAGTGCTACAGCGTATGGGAATTAATCCTGGAGCAAAATGCATCAGAGAACTTGGACGGATGGACAAGGCTCGCATTGATAAAGCAGAGTATGCAGCACAGTTGGCCACTGAGGAGTCCAGAAAGAAGAAAAAACTTGGAAAAAGATCAAGAGGATGATATACAGTATGGTGTAGGGTGCTTCTGAGTGACGAAAAATAAAAAAAAAAATTAAGCGTATATTGAGTTACAGTCTTTTGAAACTTTAGAAGCCGTTCTTGACAATTTACATTTTCTGTTGCATTTTTCCTAAATCTCAGATACCACTTCGAGTAGACTATTCAAATTTTCAGGGAGTAATAAGATACATATCCGGAGTCCACTGAACTAAAAGAAGAACATAATGTTATGTATAATTAAAATTATTTAGGATAACGTACAAAAAAGTACACAAAATTCTAACCGTGTAATTAAAAAATTGTGTTTCCGAAAGCAGTTGCTGAAATGCAATTATTGTAAATCAGTAGACACAGAACATACAGTTTAATGCCCCGTAAAAGCTTCATGCCAATGGCTACAGTAGTTCCTTAAATACAGGGAAACCAAGTCAATAAATTTAACATTATCGGGATAGGGCGTTCCAACGCCCCTGGAAGTGAAGGTACTTCAAGAGTGGCCAACAGCAGACTGACTACACTTTTAAAGACGTACATGACATTCAGTATTCATTTCATTGTAAGATCGCAATCGCTGCAGGAGACGCACAGCTTCAGGTTTCTTCTTACCAAGGACAGCCGTCGATCAGGTGGGTGTTGAATATATGTCGTGTGACTAGGGCCTCCCGTCGGGTAGACGGTTCGCCGGGTGCAAGTCTTTGAGTTGACGCCACTTCGGCGACTTGCGCGTCGATGGGGATGAAATTATTATAATTGGGACAACACAACACCCAGTCCCTGAACGGAGAAAATCACCGACCCAGCCGGGAATCGAACCCGGGCCCTTAGGATTGACATTGTGTCACGCTGACCACTGTTTTTTTCCTTTGTTGATCTCATTTTGTTCTGTTTTGTTCGTTGTATACGTTCGGGGCGGACTTCTCATGACACCCGTTCAGGTTGTTCGTTGATCCGTTCACTCAGTTTTTTTTGACCGAACACGCTGAGCCACCGTGGCGGTGTACCACTCAGCTACCGGTGGTAGACAGGTGAATGTTGTATCCGCGTGAAGTGTAGCCGCAGCCGTCTACGCCCGCCTCCGCTGCACGAGAAATCCCAGCTCAGTGAGTGCTCCAAGTTGGTCTTCTCGAAGGGTAGTTTCTTGGTTTTCCATTTCGTGGCAAGTATGTATCCACACTCTGGTTTCCCGAGTTTGGATTTCTCTGTTTATCTTCTCTGAACTCTCAGCGTCACACTCTGAAAGATCCTTTCTCCCAGCTTGGGCGCATCAGAATATGAGGGGGGTATCACGTTCATGTAATGGGTTTCTTCTCTTAATATCCAAAAGAATATTGTGGATGAATGCTATTCACAACAAATAAACGTAAAGAAACGGAAGGAAAGTTGCTTCTCCTGTGGTAGTAGCCTCTCACCATTTGGAAATGAAATTTACTTTGCAGCAATATGTAAGCTTCAGTTTAAAATAAAGAAAAAAAAAGCAAAAAAAAAAAAAAGATTTCTCTAACAAATTACATAACATTTCTCGTTTGACTATTTACAGTTTTCTCGACTGGCGTGTGTACATGTGACTTTGTTGTGCTTGCGCTCGTCAGCTATGTATAAGATGCTTTTCCGAACATGAAGTAATACAGGGTGTCCGAAAAGACTTTCCCTGATTGCATAAATTGATAACTCAGGCTAGAAGTAAGATACAAATATGAAACGTGTGTCGGATTGTTCACAACTATCAAAGTTTTTTTTCTGTTTTAAGTTCGCAGTACGTAAGTAGCGGATGAGGTGCAGTGGCCAAGAAGCCATGTTAACCAATCAGGAGAAGGCACAGTGTGTCCTGTGGTACCATGAGACACGATCACCAACCACAGTGCAGAGACACTTCCAGACAACATTTGGAAGGAATCCACCTGATGTCAAGAGCATTAAAGCCTGGTATGAGAAGTTCAGGAACACAGGATCGGTTGCTGACCTTCCGAGGTGTGGTCGACCAAGAACCTCAGCAGACAGGGTGGAAGCTGTAAGGCAATCTTTTCTGCGAAGTCCGAAGGAATCGGTGCGTTGGGCCTCACGTGAATTACAGATGCCAAAAAGCTGTCTCCATGACGTTTATTGTTTCGTGCATACAAAGTGCAAATCGTTCAGGCCTTGTTGGCCAATGACAGTAAACGTCGATATGACTTCGCCGTCGAAATGGTATCACATATTGAGGACGATGATGGTTATCTCAGACCAATTGCCTTTTCCGACGCAGCAACGTTTTTTGTCAGTGGAGTAGTGAATCGCCAGAATGTGTGCATTTGGGGTTCACAACCCCCTGGCGACGTCATGGAGTGCACCAGAGGCAGTCCAAAGGTGAATGTTTGGTGCACGCTATTGCACAATCGAATTATCGGGCCATTCTTCTTCGCTGAGGCAACCATCACATTTGCAGTGTATCTGGACATGTTGCAACTGTATGCTGTTCCTCAGCTGCTTCAGTATCACCCCGATGTCTTGTTTCAGCAAGACGGTGCATCGCCTCATCGGGGTTTGGACGTCCGTGCCTATCTCGATATGACCTTTCCTGGGCGATGGATTGGTCGTGATGGGCCAACGGTTTGGCCTCCACGCTCTCCTGACATAACCCCATTAGACTTCTTTTTATGGGGTTAACCCCATTAGACTACTTTTTATGGGGTTATGTCAAGGACGAGGTCTACCGAACACGTGTACCAGATCTTGAAACCCTGCGGCAACGGATAACCACAGTCGTTGAATCGATCCCTCAAGTGATGTTGGCTAATGATGCTGTGATATGCAAATTATTAGCTTTTCAGAGCATTCACACGGAAATTAAATATCTCCTAGATGTGCTACGTGCTACCAAGGGTGCTCATGTGGAAGTTTACTGATGTGTGAAAAAAACTTTGATAGTTCAAATGGTTCAAATGGCTCTGAGCACTATGCGACTTAACTTCTGAGGTCATCAGTCACCTAGAACTTAGAACTAATTAAACCTAACTATCCTAAGGACATCACACACATCCGTGCCCGAGGCAGGATTCGAACCTGCGACCGTAGCGGTCGCTCGACTCCAGACTGTAGCGCCTAGAACCGCACGGCCACTCCGGCCGGCACTTTGACAGTTTGTAAACAATTAGACACCAGTTTCATATGTGTATCTTACTTCTAGCCTGAGTTATCAATTTTTGTAATCAGGGAAAGACTTTTCGGACACCCTGTACGATGTGGAATGACTCTCAGTTTTGAGGTACAACGCAAATAAAAAAGTTTTGGAACAACTGTTTATACTTAGGATGTTTTTTCCAATTACGATGTTGCTCCTGAACATACAAAATGAATGCTTTGAGGCGTGCATGCTGATGGGTGACAATGCAGTACGCACGTTTTCCGAGGGCCAGGTATAACTATTGTTCATTGCGGCAGGGAACAAGTGCTAGTCCGGGTGTAACACATCGTCCACAATGATCGCATTCTCTGTCGTTCTGTTAATAATCGATAACTTTTTCCTCGTCCAGTTCCATATCCCGACGTTCTCTCCACAAACGAAGGTGTGAGCCATTGTATCTATAAAGTGGCATTGGTTACAGTATGGTGTAGGGCATAGTTTAATATTATGCATCTTTTCGCCTGTGGAGATCTTTTTAGTTACAATGTCATACCATACAGCACCTATGACCGACATAAGAACGGGGTTGGTGATGTCCGCCTATAAACGTTTCCATGTTTTACCCGGGTTTTTATTTTCGATCGGATTTCGTTGTTGTCTCTTTGTCAGTTCAAAGTAAAGTGTAGATGAACTAAAACGATGAGGTGACAAGTGCCGGCAGTTGGTTTCCGTGAAGTAGACGCTGACGTATCCCAGCCTTTGGTTGGTGTGCCCAACGTTGATTGGCGGCGTCACGTCCTGAGGTATTAAGGAGGTGAATAGTCTCTCGTATATCCCAGTCTGGTTGCTGCCGATTATTTTGGATGTTCTATGTATGAAGACCGCAAGACGCTGAGTGCGTACATCCTTATACACTACTGGCCATTATAATTGCTACAGCACGAAGACGACGTGCTACAGACGCGAAATTTAACCGACAGGAAGAAGACGCTGTGATATGCAAATGATTAGCTTTTCAGAGCATTCACACAAGGTTGGCGCCAGTGGCGCCTACAACGTGCTGACATGAGGAACGTTTCCAACAGATTTCTCATACACAAACAGCAGTTGACTGGCGTTGCTTGGTGAAACGTTATTGTCATGCCTCGTGTGAGGAGGAGAAATGCGTACCATCACGTTTCCGACTTTGATACAGGACGGATTGTAGCCTATCGCGATTGAGGTTTATCGTATCGCGACATTGCTGCACACGTTGGTCGAGATCCAATGACTGTTAGCAGAATATAGAATCGGTGGGTTCGGGAGGGTAATACGGAACGCCGTGCTGGATCCCAACGGCCTCGTATCACTAGCAGTCGAGATGACAGGCATCTTATCCGTATGGCTGTAACGGGTCGTGCAGCCACGTCTCGATCCCTGAGTGAACAGATGGGGACGTATGCAAGACAACAACTATCTGCACGAACAGTTCGACGACGTTTGCAGCAGCATGGACTATCGGTTCGGAGACCGTGGCTGCGGTTACCCCTGACGCTGCATCATAGACAGGAGCGCCTGCGATGGTGTACTGAACGACGCACCTGAGTGCACGAGTGGCAAAACGTCATTTTTTTCGAATGAATCCAGGTTCTGTTTACATCATCATGATGTTCGCATCCGTGTTTGGCGACATCGCGGTGAACGCGCATTGGAAGAGTGTTTTCGTCATCGCCATAATGGCGTATCACCCGGCGCGATGGTATGGGGTGCCATTGGTTACACGTCTCGGTTACTTCTTGTTCGCATTGACGGCACTTTGAACAGTGGACGTTACATTTCAAATGTGTTACGACCCGTGGCTCTACCCTTCATTCGATCCCTACGAAAACCTACACGACACGGCGGTCGGATAGTCCCGATGGGCCATTTCTGGCCTGCAGACGGAGTGCTGTGCATATATCCACAGACGATTATACGTGAGGGAACATTCCAAGTCTTGTTTTCATAACAGTAACATCACCGACATTGCCGACAGAATGTTCAGTATAATCCACAAGTAGGTCACATTTTTCGGGATTCATTAACTTAAGATAGACGGACTACTACTGGTCGACGGATGGATTTCAGCTTCACTATGTGATCAAAAGTATCCTGACACCCCCAAAAACATACGTTTTTCAAATTAGGTGCATTGTGCTGCCCCCTGCTACCATGTACTCCATATCAGTGACCTCAGTAGTCATTAGACATGGTGAGAGACGAGAATGGGCCGCTCCTCTGAACTCACGGACTTCGAACGTGGTCGGGTGTTGGGTGTCACTTATGTCATACGCCTGTACCCGAGATTTCCACACTCCTAAACATCCCTAGGTCCACTGTTTCCAATGTGATAGTAATATGGAAACGTGAAGGGGCACGCACGGCACAAAAGCGTACAGGCCGACCTCGTCTGTTGAGTGACAGAGACCGCCGACAGTTGAAGAGGGTCGTAATGTGTAATAGGCAGACATCTATCCAGACCATCACACAGGAATTCCAAACTGCATCAGGATCCACTGCAAGCACTATGACAGTTAGGCGGGAGGTGAGAAAACATGAATTTCATGGTCGAGCGGCTGCTCATAAGACACACATCACGCCAGTAAATGCCAAACAACACCTCCTTTGGTGCAAGGAGCGTAAACATTGGACGATTGAACAGTGGAAAAATGGTGTGTGGAGTGATGAATCAGAGTAAACAATGTGGCGATCCTATGGCAGGCTGTGGTTATGGCGAATGTCCGGTGACCGTCATCTGCCAACGTGTGTAGTGCCATCAGTAAAATTCAGAGGCAGTAGTGTTATGGCATGGTCGTATTTTTCATGGAGAGGGCGAGTATCTCTTGTTGTTTTGCGTGGCACTATCACAGCACAGGCCTTCATTGTTGTTTTAAGCAATTTTTTGCTTCTCACTATTGAAGAGCAATTTGGGGGTGGCGATTGCATCTTTCAACACGATCGAGCACCTGCTCATAATGCACGGCCTGTGGCGGAGTGGTTTCACGACAATAATACCCCTGTAATGGACTGGCCTGCACAGAGTCCTCGCCTGAATCCTATAGAACACCTTTGGGGTGTTTTGGAACACCGACTTCGTGCCAAGCCTCACCGACCGACATCGATACCTCTCCTCAGTGCAGCACTCTGTGAAGAATGGGCTGCCATTCCTCAAGAAACCTTTCAGCACCTAACTGAACGTATACCTGCGAGAGTGGAAGCTGTCATCAAGGCTAAAGCTGTCGGCACACGGACCGTGCATCCGAACGTTGAGCGTTGAGCATGCCGAGTTTCTGACGTCATAGAGTGGAATAGCACGCTCGGGAGTCTTTCCGAACGTGCAGAGCAATATCTGGCATGTCAGATATTCTGAGCGTGCGTCTGAGCGTTGACCAATGAGATGGCACAATGCCACCTACGTCAGAAGCACGCCGTCTCCCTTCAGTACAGAGTTGTGAGGCGCCATATTGGCATTCATTTCAAGTGTATACGTATATATGGCGTCTCTGAGCACCAGGAAATTGAGCATCACTGGAAAACCCTTTGATAATTGTGTGATTCGTTACAATAAAATAGTGAGAAACATTATATTCGTGGCAAAATAATTATTGTAACTTGCGTATTATGACAGTAGGCTATATGAAGGCAGCGACACACTGCAACACAAAACGCATTGTTCTTGGCACAATTTGTTATAATTAAATTTCAGTTAGTATCATATCTACGATTAAAGTTTTCAGCACGTGGTAAGGTATTATAATTAGAACTTAAAAGGCAGATGTTGGTTTAGCGTAATGAGGAGCGTCACTGTGCCTAAATGTATCATTTTGTTGGGGCGGTGGTTCGCATCTTCACACAGCTAAATTTTTTTCCTAACATTCGCGTTTTTATTAGGTTCTGATACTTTATTATTAGTTTAATATAAGTATATACTATAATATTTGATGTTATGTAAATACAAGTTCACCTTTTTTGAGGGGTGACTTTGTTCGATTGAATTAATCTAATGGACCACTTGCGCTAGTTGTATTACGATATTTTGTTCCTTTTTCTTTTAAGCTTCGTAATTCACATGTTGCAAAGATTCTGCTACTGGGTAAGAACAGTGATCAAGTAAGACTGACCTTGGGATTTTACTAAAATGTGGGAATGATGAAATAACGTTTATCATATGCGGAGAAGTATTCCAGATTCGTAACGCAGTGTTTGTACGGAACTTTTATAAGCCTGTGTCTCTACTGATTGGACATGGTACTTTCCTTTTCGTGGACGATGGAGGAAAAGTGCGTTTTAATAGAGCTAGCGTGGGAATTTCACGCGCGCCCGTTGACTAGAGAGTGTGATGTACGAACTAGAAACATCCCTCAACTGCCGCTGGAGTGCGATGCGATCGCGTATACCTCGTTGGGGCCCACGTACCGTATGCACAAGTCACATCGTTCCTGAGCGTTCAGCAGCACGTTGAACTTGGCACGCTCAATATTAACGTTCGACAGCACGGTCCGTGTGCCGACGGCTTAAGGGTGGGCCAACACCATGCTAAATTCCAGCATTACCGATGAAGTGCGCCACGAACGTGTAGGTCATTTTCAGACAGGTGTCCGGATACTTTTGATCACTTGGTGTATAATTCCACAATTAGATCACATTTTTCGGGATTCTTTAGCTTAAGACAGACAGTCTACTACTGGTCAAACGAAGAAAAAAATGGCTCTGAGCACTATGGGACTTAACTTCTGAGGTCATCAGTCCCCTAGAACTTAGAACTACTTAAGCCTAACTAACCTAAGGACATCACACACATCCATGCCCGAGGCAGGATCGAACCTGCGAACGTAGCGGTCGCGCGGTTCCACGAAGGAAGAATTTCAGTTATATCCTCAGCTGTTAACTGCTTCTTCCATAAAGTCCACTACCACAAAAGGCTTAGGTCGTGCATAGTTATTGTCAAACATAAACTTCAAAGTGTCCTTCCTTACGGGTTCTGCCATCAAAAATGCTGTCTGATTTGTGGCAATAAGTTACGAACGCTCAACGGCGTTAAACTCACTAACACCATACAGCTACTAGCAGCGGAGACGTAAACACAACCCGTTTCCCTCGCCACAGCCGCCAGGGCAAAATGCGCTAGTCAGCTATCCCGAGCACGTCCTCACAGCTTCACTCCCTTCAGTTCTTCATTAGGCAAGATTAGCACTCCTAGGACAAAGGATATTGCGGTGGCACAGATTATCCATAGCCTGGGGCTAAGCCGCGTCTCCGCAATATTCTTTCTTCCAGGCGTGTTAGTGTTGTATGTTTCGCAGGAGAGCTTCTGTGAAGTTTGGGAAGTATTAGATGAGATACTGGCGGAAGTACAGCTGTGAGAAGCGGTTGTAAGTCGCGCTTGGGTAGCTCTGGTGGTAGTGCACTTTTCAGTGAAATGCAAAGGCTCCGATTTCAGTTTTCGATCCCGAAAAGAATTTTTAATCTGCCGAGAAGTTTCAATAAATCATTTTGATTACGTTAACATAGCGAAAAATTTGTTTTGGCTGATTCATTTTACCATTTTATCCATCTTTCCCTCCTGTTGTAATGTTTTCTTTCTTTCCTTCGTTCGGGCGCCAGGCAGACCTCATTCTCGGCGGCATTGCCCCAGACGCCACAACCATTCGTGCCTCTGTCATTATCGCTTGCAGTTTCTTTAATTGTACGGTGATAACTGTCCGCATACCCTCTTAGAGTAAACAACACAAATCGCGATGTGACGCAGTTTTCAACAATACTGCAGTCTCTTTAACGCCCCGTGCCGTATCTTAGCAACAGTCTGAGACGATTCGAATGGCGAGCAACACGAGTGTTCCTGACCGCATTCAGCAAAACCTTCAAAATTCGCGAAATGCAGTATGGGCGCGGGCAACATTGGCGGTGTCTGGTAAGTCGTGAACCAGCATCTTACTTCTGCGAATCCTTAGCAGCCAAAACTAGAGGCGTCGAATCAATTGTACCTTTCTGCGGACGCATAACACAAATTCTCACGTCATATATGTTTAATGAATAGAGAGACCTTCGACACAGCAATTATATTCAGGGTGATTTAATTCTGCAAACCAATCGTCCAGACTTTTTATCGCGGTTAGTCTAAAGCAGTTTGTATTGGAGACAAATTAATTTTATAAATCTTGTAATTAGAGTGAGATCGGAATACTACAAATTATAAATGCTCATATGGAGCTGCCCGTGCCAAGTGCTTGTCGTATTCGCTCGTTTAAATAACGTTCGACAAGTTTGGTACATCGCCAGGTTGTCTTGAAACACACGTTTTGTAGGGTCCTATCGTAAGAAATAATATACCTTCAAAAGAATTTATAACGGGTTGTTGATGAATTTCAGGTATTAAGTGCTATTTGCGATTCCAACTGTCAGCTTTTACCAGTCATATCCTGTGTGACGCCATGAGTTCACGATGTCAAGAATGTACTACATGATGTACTGGCGTTGTTATTAAATGTTATTTGTGGTTCTCTTAGTAACTGACGTAAAATATGCTGTTTTTTGCAAATATGTCGCTATTTTCGAGGGTGTGGCTAGGCAGGAACCTAAGTGAACAGCCCGAATTCCTGTGAGTGAATCAAGTGGCAAACGTATTTATAATCTTGGTTCTCCTAAATATATATGGCTATTTTTTCCGAATATGGTATGATTTCCGACGGTGACTTTAAGTAAGAACCCAAGAGCAAAGCTTAAATTGCTACATGTGAAACGATTTGCAGCTATATTTATAATCTTGGTTCTCACGAAAATTTGGCTGTTTTTCTTTTTTTAGAATGTCGCACGATCGCCGAACGTGTGGTTAGGCAGCAACCTAAGAGGATAGGATATATAGCTTTCAGTTCTCCATTTCACGGTTCATTATTTTTCGTGATTTTTCATAGTATTTATTTCTGCTACGACTTTTTTTGTGTGTCTATACGAGTCAAGTCGTGATTTTTCATAGAGTGTTTGTGTTTATTTCTGCTGCGACTTTTTTTGTGTGTCTGTACGAGTCTAGTTGTCGATTCCAACATTTGTTATTTTTAGCGTTTTACCAGTAGCTTAGTGAGCGATACGAACAAGTCAAATCCTTAACGAAATAATTAACAGCCAGTAAAAATGAAGAATAACGGAAAGTGGAATCAACAATTAGAGTGATAGCATGGATGACAATTCTCAAAGAATGCACAATACACACCTACTGTAACAACAGCACTACAGAAAGCAACACCAAGAAAGCATAATGTACAGTGCATTCTTTTAGAGTTTTCGTATGTGGTACCGCTGTAATTGCCGATTCTACGTTCCTTTATTACGTCATTTTCTTTACGTGAGGGTTGCTAATTCCTTTAGGATTCAACTTATGATATTGCTTCCTGTACTACTGCAAAAAACGCTATAAATTGCAAACCATGGAATCGACAACTGGAATTGATCAATGTAGGTCAAATCAAGTTACCGGTTCCTAGATATTTTATTTATCACGGTAGTACAGAAAGCGACACCAAAAACAGAAATCCTGTTGCAAAGAACTGCACACACCTAATACGAAAACAACGCTGAAAATAATGAATGTTGGAATCGATAAGTAGAACTGTCCTATATAGCTCCATTCTATTTATCGATTCCAAGATTTGTTTGTGTATTTTCGTTACCTGTGTAGTGCCCTTACTCTATGGAATTCAGTATTTTTTCTCCTTATTTCCTGCTTATGGCCTTGTTACGTTTTCTGTATATTTTCTGTTTTGCAGGTGTTGTGTTAGATGTTAGTTGCCCCCGCCCAAAACCCCCCACCTTCCCACGTTAATCCCGTTAGGTTCAATACCTATTACTAAGAAGCACCACTATTCCATAACATTACGTGTTTACTATGCGTAATATTGTAGTGATCTGTAAATATCGTATATGGTTATTTTACGATTACTCACGTAAACTCGGACCATAATTGAGGCATTGAGAATCATAAGGGCCCAAATAACATACACAAATTTTTGAGAAAAGTAGATGTTTGTGAAAATCAAATTTATAGGGTAAACCACCAGTTTCATAGCTTTGACTTTCCGGTTGGAAACATAACACATCAACTAAGATGGTGTTCAGATTTAAATTATCTGCCCTTCTTCTTTTTCCTAGCCTGTATCCCGTATCTTCACGGGGTCAGTATGTTAATTTGTTAGTGGTACAGGGAGCACGATGCCCCTTCCTGTTGCCAACTCTTCTCCCCCCCTTCCCCTCCTCCTCCAACCTTCTTTGGACACAGGTTTGGCAGATCTATCAAGGGCGCAGGTTTACCTCGGTAGTGCTTATATCAACTTTTATGCTGTGCTACATTTTTGTCAGTTAATCTTTCTCCAAATTGCCCTGGGAAAGAAGTACTCAAGACAAATCAAACGTATTAGTGCAAAATACGTGTTTTGACAAATTCATACGCATTTTTAAGTCGTGATATCTAGAAACACGCAAGGAATAAAAGAATTGTACTCACAACTTTGTCGTAAGTTTTATCATCTACAAAATTTATTCAGGCTATTTTAAACGAAATTACATTGGACGGGAGATATGTGGGGGAAAAGGATTTCGCCATGATTTCGGCTGGTTTGCTCAAACATGGCCGAATGCACACATGCGCTCCAGTGACGAGATTTGGATTTTACAACAGGAGGCCAGTGCATGCAACACATTAAAAAACTGGAACTACAGGGATGATTACGATCACCGATCATTAATTTCACTCGACTGCACACCTGCGTATGTCAGATATATTCTGGTGTAAAGTTCTAACGTAAACAACAGCCTGACGGAATCAGTTCACGCTGTGGAAATACTGTACGGTATTATTGCACCAAGTGGGCGTCACCAACACGACATCAAAGTAGTCATTTTGTTCACCATAAAGTTTTCGAATCCAGATCATTAACGTGTCACACGATGTACCATAAGATGAACATAAAATTGTCGTCTGCGTCAAAATAGACGTCATCAGATTCGTGCCGTGTATTTCCTGAGTCTCACATCGGAAGAACGGAAGCGACAAGAAATATTCGAAATGACTGTAACGGAATGCTGTTAAGTCATTAATAGCAACACATCTAACTTTTTTACCTCTTCCGACGCACAATCAATAAATAGAAAAGCAAATTCACTTACTGTATAGGTTTTGCCCATGGGTTAACGTGATGGATAACGACTGCCGTGAAAGAGCGAGAACTCTTGAAATGTCAGCATTTCGAGTATATGTGTGACTCATACATGTTGCACAGACTACATGTGAGCATTTCATCACATATCGTCGCTCATCTGGATGGAAGTAACACACATCTCAAAGACCTGCAGTTCTTACTGGGCATAATCACAGCTGTCCACACTCTCTTATTGGTAATACGAGGGCTATCCACAAAGTACATTACGTTTTGGAATTGAATATAAATAAAGTATTGGAAATTTTTTTTATTACATACAGATGAAAGCCACACTTAAATACTACTTTTCTACATAGTTGCCATTTAAATTAAGGCACTTATCGTAGCGATGGACGAGCTTGGAAATTCCTTCGTCGTAAAATTCTGCCGCCTGCGCCTTCAACCACGTGGTTAATCAGTAACCCGGTAGATATACGATTTTTGTGGATTTCCTGGAAAGACGCACTACAATAAACTCTCAAAGGTATTGCCAAACTCTGCACAACCTCAGAAGAGCAATACAAAACAAGCGCAGGGGAAAGTTGGGCTCAAAGATCTTGCTGATTCACGACAACGCCCCGGCCCACACGGCAAATGCCACTCGTGAAGTTCTCGAATTTTTTAAGTGGGAGTTGTTTCCTCATCCGCCGTACAGTCCCGACCTGGCACCGAGCGACTTCCACTTATTCCCAGCAATGAAGAAGTGGTTGGCTATGCAGCGTTTTAATGACGACGCACAGCTTCAAGAAGAGGTAACCACGTGGTTGAAGGCGCAGGCGGCTGAATTTTGCGACGAAGGAATTTCCAAGCTCGTCCATCGCTACGATAAGTGCCTTAATTTAAATGGCAACTATGTAGAAAAGTAGTACTGAAGTGTGGCTTTCATCTGTATATAATAAAAAAAATTTCCAATACTTTATTTATTTTTAATTCCAAAACGTAATGTACTTTGTGGATAGCCGTCGTATATTCTAGCCTTTATGCCAAGGAAAATTCCTCGTCCACACTGAAATACGAAATTCAAATTCAAATTTTGTGTTACTGATCTTAAAACAAAACTAATTACTTGCGATTCAGCTTTTCTATTGCTGTCAACTGGTACATCATAGGATAGATCATTTACAATTCTCTTGTAACACTCACTTAGCAGCTTGTGAGTAGTGGAACAAAGCAGCCACCAGCGCATTTTGCTAGTGCCAGTTGCCTATGTAAGGGCAGGCATGCACTCAGAGGCAAATCTACTGTTCTCCTTTGATTGACAGGTCATTAACTTCTTGTTCTCCTTTGATTGACAGGCCCTTAACCTATTCTGCTAACAGGATCCTTCCTTTTGATTGACTGGTCCTTAACTTATTGTACCTCGCCCCCTACCCCCCCCCCCCCCACCACCCAGGAAAGCTCGCCCCTCGCTGCTACTGGTACACTTTCAGGTCTGAGTTAATGTAATAGCCCCTCTCACTCTTATCAATTCGATTGACTACTTAATTAAATTGATCAATTAATTAACCTCTCCCCCTCTGGTAAACCCCCTCCCCTCCCACCCTCAGACTCAGTTGGTCTGTCATTTGGAGGGAATTCGATTGTAGTGGATGGAATATTGTTTAAACAATTTAGACTCTGTATAGAATATTGTTTAGTTATTTATGGCAGTGTATGGAATTGAGTTTATTTATTCAGTTAAAGAATTTGTCTGGAAATAGATTGCTGTTTATGGAATATTGTTTAAACAAATTAGACAATGTGTGGAATATTTTTAATTAAACAATTTAGGGGATTCAAGGCAGTGTATGGAATATAGTTTATTTATTTATTTAAAGAATTTTTCAGGAAAATGATCACCACCACTGCCGCCCCATCCTCACCTCCCTCACCCCCTCCCCTCTCCCCTTCCCCTCCTCTACCTGGAAACTGGCGGCTCTGCAGTGGAGAGGAGGGATGTCACAAAGGGAAATTCAAGGGTACATTGTTCTTTTTCTAAAAAAAATCAATTTGCCGGACTTGGATTTCACTTTCTCATAATTCTCTGCTGTTTGAAAAGATGCAGGTCTTGTGAGAAGTAATTACATCGATCACATTTCTTTTTTTATTCCGATTGCACGAGGAATACCGTCATGAAACACACGTCACACGTAATTACACATAGTTAATAATCTTTCGATCGTGAAGCATGCACCGCCCACCGTGCCCTGTCCACTGGACTGCACAGGAGGCTACCGCACATGCTCCCGGGAGTCGGGATGCACCGCTGGCTCCCACAAAGTGACAACGTGGCTGTCAGCAGCCAAACCAAGCGCAGGTGCCAGTTTGCGTCCTGCAAGGATGAGGTGGTAGCATCCCTGTGATACATGACACCTGAGAAATACGTGTCAAAATACGTGTTCATCTAGGCACCGTTGCTGGCGCGATGATGCAAAACTGCAGGTCTAGTGCTTTAGAAATCTGTTCCAATGCTTACCAGAATTGCTCAGGGTGCAGTGTTCCTAGTGATCCTAATGGGAAATGCAAGCTGTGTCTAGCTGCGCATGCGTGTTTACCTGCCCAACGTGGCTAATGCATCACTGCAAAATGTTAGCGTAGTGACTCACCATCTAAAAGTTCTCAATATTGTACTGACGTCACATGGCTATGTAAATAACCTCTCGTAAATTGTAAAGTGTCACAGAAATAGTTAACGGTCGCTTTTTTAGGAGCTTTCATGATGTCTCAGCTTGTCCGCACGGAAGTTCCTGACCTGACAGAACCTGTTTACGAAAATAGCCTAGAATAACGCTGAATATATTCCTCCTGATGCTCCTAACGTGGCACCCTTCCTGGAAATCGTTAAGTCCTGCTTTCAACAAACATCTCTGAAACACAAATGTTCTCACTGCTATACAGGGTGGTCCATTGATAGTGACCGGGGCAAATATCTCACAAAATAAACGTCAAACGAAAAAACTACAAAGAACGAAACTCATCTAGCTTGAAGGGGGACACCAGATGGCGCTATGGTTGGCCCGCTAGATGGCACTGCCTTAGGTCAAATGGATATCAATTGCGTTTTTAAATAGGAACCCCCACATTTTATTGCGTGTTTGTGTAATACGTAATGAAATATGAATGTTTTAGTTGGACCACTTTTTCGCTTTGTGATAGATGGCGCTGTAATAGTCCCAAACATATGGCTCACAATTTTAGATGAACAGTTGGTAACAGGTAGGTTTTTTAAATTAAAATACAGAATGTGGATACATTTGAACATTTTATTTTGGTTGTTCCAATGTGATACATGTACCTTTGTGAACTTATCATTTCTGAGAATTCATGCTGTTACAGTGTGATTACCTGTAAATACCACATTAATGCAATAAATGCTCAAAATGATGTCTGTCAACCTCAATGCATTTGGCAATACGTGTAACTACATTTATCTCAACAGCGAGAAGTTCACCTTCAGTAATGTTCGCACATGCATTGACAATGCACTGATCATGTGGTCAGGCGTTGTCGGTGGATCACTATAGCAAATATCCTTCAACTTTCCCCACAGAAAGAAATCTGGGAACGTCAGATCCGGTGAATGTGCGGGCCATGGTAGGGTGCTTCGACGACGAATCCACCTGTCATGAAATATGCTATTCAATACCACTTCAACTGCATGCGAGCTATGTGCCAGACATCCATCATGTTTGAAGTACATCGCCATTCTGTCATGCAGTGAAACATCTTGTAGTAACATCGGTAGAACATTATGTAGGAAACCAGCATACATTGCACCATTTGGATTGCCACAGATAAAATGGGGGCCAATTATCCTTCCTCCCATAATGCCACACCATACGTTAACCCTCTAAGGTCGCTAATGTTCCACTTGTCGCAGCCATCGTGGATTTTCCGTTGCCCAATAGTGCATATGATGCTGGTTTACATTACCACCGCTGGTGAATGACGCTTCGTCACTAAATAGAACGCATGCAAAAAATCTGTCATTGGCCCAGAATTTCTCTTGTGCAAAGTGGCAGAACTGTACATGATGTTCAAAGTCGTCGCCATGCAATTCTTGGTGCATATAAATATGGTACGGGTGGAATCGATGTTGATGTAGCATTCTCAACAAACGTTTTTGAGATTCCCGATTCTCACGCAATTTGTCTGCTACTGATGTATGGATTAGCCATGACAGCAGGTAAAACACTTGGGCATCATCAATTGTTGTGGTTGGCGTTTCATATGTGGCTGAACACTTCCTGTTTCCTTAAATAACGTAACTATCCGGCGAATGGTCCGGACACTTGGATGATGTCATTCAGGATACCGAGCAGCATACATAGCACACACCTGTTGGGCATTTTGATAACAATGGCCATACATCAACATGATATTGACCTTTTCCACAATTGGTAAACAGTCCATTTCAACACGGGTAATGCATCACGAAGCAAATACTGTCTGCACTGGTGGAATGTTACGTGATACCACGTACTTATATGTTTGTGACTATTACAGTGCCATCTATCACAAAGCGAAAAAAGTGGTCCAACTAAAACGTTCACATTTCATTATATAATACACGAATATGTAATAAAAATAGGGGTTCCTATTTAAAAAAAAAACGCAGTTCATATTCGTTTGACCTGTGGTAGCGCCATCTGGTTTCCCCCTTCAAGCTAGATGAGTTTCGTTCTTTGTAGTTTTTTTCGTTTGATGCTTATTTCGTGAAATATTTGGCCCGGTCACTACCAATGGACCACCCTGTATAGAGGCTCCTATGTACTGTCCCACAGGATGTCTTGGAATGAATGGAGCATTGTGATCAGCACTTACTGAATTTACCTGCCAAATTACTGATGCTGTCAGTATAGAAGCACTGTCCACCTTTTTCTTTCTGCAGACAAGACTTTCAGTCCTGAAACTATTTTGTACAGATCGCTATATTGCACTCACAGTTAAACCCTGCTAAAGTGACCTACAGATCGTCAAATATGGAAAGACTCTTACTCAATTACACTTCTCTACCAATGAGGACAGAAGCTTGAACATAAGAGCATAAAACCGATCTCTAACCCAAAATTATGTCACCGCGTACTGTGTCGATGTAGTAAACATACAATTCGTATCTTGCGCCATATAAAATCGCCCCTTCGCATCATTCATACAGCTATTGACCACCAGACACTCGTACATATACTGTGAAGACCGTTGTACAAAGGCTGGGTCGGTTCCCCTTGGCACACAGGCATCACTGTTCATGGTCCCGACCTGCTTGCTTTGCTTGTTTTCTGCACCGGTCTCCAGACTCTGGGATTACAAGATCATATGTAATTTCACACGGCTTGCCAGAATATCATACCATTTTTGCGATACTTCTCGATATCTAGTACATAGCAATAATGCGTCCTTAGCAGTATCGCTTGTGCAATATAATTTCGAAGATATAGACCAGAAATTATTTCGCTGTAAGCCACCGAGTAACTAGAAAATGATCTCGAAGATAGATCATTGGAGCAGATTTCTAAAGCGCTAGACCCACAGCTCTGCATCATTGCGCCAGCAACGGTGCCTAGGTGAGCACATATTGTGGCAAGTATTTCTCAGCTATCATGATTCAAAGGTATGCCACCATCTCATCCTTGCAGGACCTGAACTGACACCTGCGTGTGGTTGAGCAGCTGATAGCCACGTCGACACTTCACGGTGCATCCCAACTCCTAGGAGCATGTGCAGTAGCGTCCTGTGTGGCCCAGTGGACAGGGTACAGTGGGCAGTGCGTGCTTCGCGATCAAAGGATTTTTAACTGTGTGATGGGTGTTTCATGACGCTATTCCTCACGCAACCGGAATAAAAAAAAGAAATGAGATCGATATAATTACTTCTCACAAGACCTGCATCTTTCCAAACAGCAGAGAATGATGAGCAGGTGAAATCCAAGCCCCACAAACTCTTTTATGTTATAAAAACCAATATACCCTTGAATTTCCCTTCATGAGATCCTTCCTCTCCACTGCAGAACCGCTAATTTCCAGGTATCAGATGGAAGGGAGAGAGTCAAGGGGGCGAGGGGGACGGTGATGGGGTGGCGGGGGTGGTGATCGGTTTCCTGAAAAACTCCTTAAATAAATAAATAAACTTTTTAATAATAATAAAAAAATAAATAAACTCGAGGACACTATTGGCAAGATCCCAGGGAGGAATACAGTCATATTATTGCATGGTTTTAACTCCCAATTAGGGAAAGAGCTGAAGTATATAGTGCGGGAATACCCAGCTCACATGCCCACTAACAGAAATGGAGAATGGCTTGCGGGACTCTGTAAACCATTTACCCTAGTAATGAAATCAACAGCCCTTAAGCATCTGCCAAGAAAGCAGAAGACACGGCCTTCACCCAATAAACTTCTAGGAGATTTTCAAATCGTTCATGTGGCCATATCAAGAAAGTCCTGTAGAGAAGTCCAGAATGTGAGAGTGCTAAGAAAACTTAACTTGGAGTCACACCACTACCTCTCCGATTTATGTCTAGGAATACAAGAAAGTCTCAAACTCCCAATCTCACCAAGTTTGACTTGGAAAAACTGAAAACCTGCAATATGCTTACAGAGAGAATGCAAACACTAGATCATGAATGCAACAACTGGGACCAATGAATGGACCAATTACCTGCGACCAAGCGATCACAAAGAGACAAGCAGCTTGACTAAGATGGAGTTCTCAGAAGTCCGAACAAATGGAGAAGTTCATAGAACAGCCCTGGCTAACTGCCAAAACCATCAGGCAGGTTAAACATCAGTACACTCAGGACCAATTGTCTCAATTAGATGAAGATATCAAGGAGAATAACTCTAGAAACTTTTACCAAATTTTCAAGCGAAACATTAGAAGCTATGCCCCACCCAGCTTACACTTCAGAGGACCAGATGGAAACATAGCCTATAATGACAAAGACAACTGCCACATATTGGCCACATATTTTGAGAATCTCCTCAACTGTGAGTCCCCTAAAACCTCCTTTATCTATCGAGACAGTACCAGACTACCAAACTCTCACCCTCCAACAGAAGAAGAAGTGAAAAACATCATTCAGTCCCTGAAGAATAACAAAGCACCAGGAGAAAACACTATAGTTGCAGAGCTGCGGAAGCAGGCTGGAGACAAAGCAATTAGCAAGTTGACCAAGATCCTATGGAACATAGAGTGGCGAAAAGAAATGGAAGAACAAAATATACTGAGCGGTATTTACCTGGTCACAAACGGAAGGGACTGGTAGTAGATTGTTTAGCTTTCACAGATGATCTGGCACTTATAGCAAGCTCAGTGGAAGTAGCAGTAAAGCAGCTCGATATGCTCAAACTCCAAGCTGCCAAGGTAGGACTTCAATTGTCACTAGAAAAGACAAAATTCCTCACCAACATCAATGATACTCCCAGTGTTCTACAGTTGGAACAAGGTCAAATTGAGAAAGTTGACAGATTCAAGCATCTAGGAGAATGGTTGGAACATGATCTATGAGAAGGAACAGCACTAACAACTCAGATTAGTAAGTTACAATTAGCATATCAATTAACCAAGAACATCTATAATAAGAAATGCCTATCTTACAATAACTCAGACCTGATAGTGTATCGATAGCAGCGAGGGGGGAGGTTTCCTGAGGGGGGGGAGGGGGGCGGGGGAACAATAAGTTAAGGACCTGTCAATCAAAAGAAATGGTCCTTTTAGCAGAACAGTAGGTTAAGGATCTGTCAACAAAGGAGAATAATAGGTTAATGACCTTTCAATCAAAGGAGAACAATAGGTTTGCCCCTGAGTGCATACCTGCCCCTGATGTAGGCAACTGGCACTAGCAAAATGCACTGGTGGTGGCTTTGGTCCACTACTCTCATGGTCTTGTGATGTTTCCTAAGTCCTTGAAGTGAGAAGAAATTCAATTACAAAACTTTTTGACTTCGCCATAGACCAGTAGATATGTCACCCCCAATACACATGCCTAGCTCAGAACCCCCATTTCCATATGTCAAATATATTGGTGAGTGCAACTTACACCTATCCATGTCAGTATCATGTAGGAGAGTTTTTGAATCACTTCCCACACATACAAGACTGGATGCAAGTGTGGATTAATATACCGATCGGTATTTACATGGACGCAAATGAAAGGAACTGGTAGTAGACTGTTTACGTTTCGCAGATGATCTGGCACTTATAGCAAGCTCAGTGGAAGTAGCAGTAAAGCAGCTCAATATGCTAAAACTCCAGGCTGCCAAGGTAGGACTTCAATTGTCACTAGAAAAGACAAAATTCCTCACCAACATCAGTGATACTCCCAGTGTTCTCCCCTCAAACATCAGTCATGGTAGTGTGATGTTGTCGATAAAGTGGTTACGCGAGGGAAACTGTTCCGAGTTGGAGTTGGACTGGATCCATATTTCACTAAGTGTACGCTATAACACATCCTGGAACACCGTTCCGTGTGCGTCAATCAAAAGAAAATGTGGGTGTGGGTTCGCAAAAGAATGGCCCATATTACCTGCACAGCATCTTTATCAATACCAATAAAAATTTATTACAACCAGACTGGCACTGCTAAATGACTGCAAAGCTATTAAAAAAGAAGTCACAACAGAAACATAAAGAATTTATCTGCAATTTTTTGCAACACTCTCAAGTAGATTGAGGGTTTATTCAAGGGATTTTCTCTTACTCTTTGAGGAAAGCCTTATTGTTTTCTCTGAAGAAAAATTTCCACCATCTCCCCTAGAGAGTCTTTGCGCTGTGTTTCTTCCCAACATGTTTCAGTTGTTTCTTTAAGGGGAGTGGCCACTGGTTCTTTTAGAGGCGTTTTCTTTTCAGTGTCTTCCAGACTAATTTGACATAACGTCTCTTCTTCCCATAATGAAATTACTTAATTTTGCTAGAGCAGATTTGTTTATTTTTCTTTCAATGAAGAGGTTATTTTATTGTGATCTGAGGCTTTCCCGGCGAATGTACTGTATCCAAGGTTTTCGGGTGTCCAGCCGGATCCGATCGTCGAAGTTCCACGATATTTCGGCGAATAGCCGTTCCGCCATCATCAGGTCATTTTATTCATGTACATGAAGAAGTTACTTCGAAGTTCTTCGTGAAGAAGCTCATCTCCTACTACGATGAGTAACTTAAAAAGAGTCTGGAAGACACCCCAGGACAATTTCTCCACTCGGGACTGGGCGTGTGTGTTGTCCTCATCATCATTTCGTCATCATCAACGCGCAAGTCATCGAAGTGGCGTCAACTAAAAAGATCTGCAGCAGGCAGCGGAAAATCCCCAATCCCCGCCAGTACTGCCACACGCACTATAATTTTTTGTTGTTGTTGCAGATATTTACTGAAGAATGTCGCTTTCCTTTAAGAACAAAAAGTAACTGGTAAACAGCAAGAGACCTGACCTTTTGCAGAAGGATCTCGTGTAACTACCCAACAACGTTAAGTTTTATTCGTTACACTTCCAAACATATAAGTGAACGCAGAACATAGCAAACTTATATGGAATGCAATATCTGCCCTATTTAACGTACCAAAAAACAACTTTGGCTGAAGAGGACACCACACAGACGTGATAATAAAACGTCAGAAGCTATAAAGCAGTTTCCCGACACAGAAGAAACGAATGCTGCAGTTTTTGCTAAAAAAGCAATAATCTTCAGCACTGTCGTCTTTTGAAGAAAAATTAATTACATTTACGTAATATCTGTGTATTAGAAAGTCGAGTGACGTGTACGAATGTGCTAATCATTAGACGTGTCAAGAAAAGTGGCAGTCATAATAAGAACAGGCAGCAGCATAAGTACCTACATGCTTCTTATACATGAAACACTGTGTTTACGTTATACTGCTTTCAGCGGAGTAAGCTACAGTTATTCAGTATACGAAAGTATTTCTTAACTGAATAAGCTGTTCACTGTATCAGCGAGATTTGGCTCTTTTTACATTTATTTCGCGATCATTCATGTCTTAGTTAAGCAGAAATACAATCAAAATCAAACATTAATTTCTCAAAGTTAGGGGGTGTTTATCTTGGTCAGACTGTAGAGCTACTGTGTTGCAACAAAACAATCAGAGAATAATAAATAACTCGTGGCGGAAAAAATAATCTTGTAGCAAAGGCCATTAAATGTTTTCTGTCAGTCGTCTACATCGATTGTTTTTTTTTTTTTTTTTTTTTTTAAATTCGTATGATTATATAATAATCAGAAATAAGACAGACAATAAATAAGTGGACCACCAATTTGAAAACAACTACGTCTTTATCTAGTATATTTAGAGAAATGGTCCTCCAGTTTTATCCAGTTATTGTCGTTTCGCCACTTATGAAGAAAAAACGTTCGATAATCGAAACTGAATTTTGAACATGGCTTCATTCTCACAAACAAAAAGTTACGTTCACGTATGTTATCATGTTTTGTCAGTTTGCTGCGGGTGACGTTAATCAGATTTATATGAAGTTTCTCACCTTCATCAGTCTTTCACCCTGCATTCAACACGAAACATTTTCTCGGAGACAGTTACTGTCGTTCCGCCACTTATGAAGAAAAAACATTCGATAGTCGAAACTATTTTGAACATGGCTTCATTCTCACTAACACATAGTTACGTACACGTATGTTACCATGTTTTGTTAGTTTGCTATGGGTGACGTTAACTAGATTTATCTGAAATTTCTCACCCTCGTCAATGTTTCACCCTGCATTCAACACGAAACATTTTCTTGGAGACGTACATGATATTGCGTTGTACTTATTGTTCCACGTCCTGCGCGTCTCTACATATTCGGAATAGCCACAACAGAGACAAAGTATCTCATGTCTCGGAATAACGTATTCTTTATGTATAAACAGAGATGCCCATGAGGTGGATTACGAATGGAACTCTATATCAAATAAGCAGTAGTGAATCAACAGCTATTTAGACGGTGTTTGCTTATACGACGTAGGTCCCACAACTCTCTTGCCTGACTACATTCAATGGTACTATGTTTCAACTTAACCACTCTTTATGTCAATATACTTTTCACACCTCTATGCCTTTCAAAAAATAATCTTATACTGTGTCGGCAAAATGTCCCATTACAGCAGCTTTCACTTTATCATCATCAAATTTCTTCTTCGAAGAAATGGCTCAAATGGCTCTCAGGACTATGGGACTTGACATCCGAGGCCATCTGTCCGCTAGAACTTAGAACTACTTAAACCTAACTAACGTAAAGACATCACACACATCCATGCCCGAGGCAGGATTTTAACCTACGACAGTAGCGGTCGCGCGATTCCAGACTGAAGAGCCTACAACCGCTCGGTCACAACAGATGGCCTTCTTCGAAGAACTTTCTTTAGTTTGGAGAAGAGGAGTAGTTATTGTTGGCTAGATCTGGACTACAGGAGGGTGGTCAGTCTCGTAGAAGCCACATTCCTTTACTGCAGCCTTCGCAACTGCCCCTGTGTGCACTGGCGCAGTGCCGTGGAAAAGACGAATACCATGTCATAGCCTTCATCACCCCTGTGGTATGTTGGACTCGTGTTATTTGTGCAGAAGTGAAGCATAGTACTGTGCGTTCACAGTGGTATACCTTTCTTTGAAATGAACTATAAGAATTCCTTTGGAACCACAGAAGATTGTTCCACCTTCTTTATGGACTGAGTAGCCTTCGCCTTTCTTTGAGGAGCATCATCTGGTTTATGCCATTCAAGAGATTCTCTTTTGGACAGAGGATCATAATAAAGAACCATAGATTCATCCCCTGTAACATACATTCCAGAACTTCTTTCTGGTTGCCACGGCACAGCTCCAAAAACTCGGTGCACAAGTCACGCGCCGTTCCTTCTGCACTGCAAAGAGAAGTCTGGGCACCCGACTTGCACTAACCTTTTTCATGTGCCAATGACCATGCACGACCCGGAAAACGCTTGTTTTAGATAACTCTAAGCTTGCTGCAATGTCCTTAACTTTCAACCGCCTGTCGCTCAGAACTTCACTTTCAGAAATAGCTATAGTTTTCTCAGTCACCATCTCAGCTGGCCGAAGAACAGGTGGTCATCAGCAACCTTTTTTTTTATTATATGTCGACCCCCCCCCCCCCCCAGATGGAGGGGGGCGGGCTGGCAGCAGTGTAATACGCCGCTCTGCAGCCTACAGATAAAGTTAAAAACATAATGAGGTGACATAACAATAAAAAGAGGTGATAAAACGGTGACTGTTTAAAACTGGTACATGGCGAAAAAGTTGTGAAGAAAACATAAAAAACAAAGAGGTCAGTGATGCTGATTAAAAACACTTAAGAAATAGCCAGGCACAATTAAAAAACACGGCGACAGTCTGGTTCTGTACGCAGCACTTTCAAAAGGGGACGCACAACACTGAACACTCACGGAAAACACTGCACTATAGAGTACAAAGTACAAAGGCATATGGGCATGGAGGGGGGGGGGGGGGTGCAGACAGATGGGGGAGGGGGCGGGCGGGGGGGATCACCGACTCTCTCTCTGCCTAGACGAAACTGTTTAGACCATTCCTTCACTGTGAATTATGAAGGGGAAGCATCACCATAATACCATCCAAGTGGACTGTGATTTCAGCCAGTGGAAACCCGAGGAACTTTCTCCCTGCACGGTACTCGATTTTATCCACTGCAGCACCGCAGCAAGCAACGCCTTACTGAAACGAGTGTCACCATACGACTGAGGCTAGCAGCGGGCTGCAGTTTGTGCGAGCATCTACTGGCAGATGTCGCTAGCTCCCCTTCGCCCTCGTATTCAAGGCCAGGCCGGAAACTTATAGAGCCTAATTCTAGGTGGGCTTCAATACTTGTATTACCCATAACTGCCAATAGATTACACTATTACATACACGTAAGACGGATCTTCTTTAAAATACTTTGAGCAGCACATGAGCCCATAATAACCCTGAAAATTAATTTTATATGTGCATGGCAAATACAAGCTCTGCAACTTTGCTTCCGCCGTTTTTCCCCAACATTTGGTGGATACTCATGTCTCATTCAAAGTATTTTTCATCGCTGGCCACTACTTTCTCCCACCTTTCGGACAGTGTACGAATCCTGCTTCGAAAAAATTGTTCATCTTTTGAAGCGATCCACAGATCGATCCAATTTGTGATTTCTTCATGAGATCGGAAGTGTTGGTCAGCGAGGCCATGCACCATTGATCTAAACAGGTGATAGTCAGAGAGAGCAATGTCTGGCGAATATGGCGGGTGGGGTAGGACTTCCCATTTTAACGTTTCCAAGTACGTTTTGACCTCTTTTGCAATGTGGGGTCGATCGTTGTCGTGCTGGAAAATCACTTTATCGAGTCTCTCGCTGTATTGCGGCCGGTTGTCTTTTAATGCTCTGCTCAAATGCATTAACTGCGTTTGATAACGAGCACCTTTGATTGTTTCACTTGGTTCTAACACCTCATAGTACACGACGCCGAGCTGGTCCCACCAAATGCAGAGCATGATCTTCGAGCCGTGAATATTCGGTTTGGCCGTCGACGTGGAAGCATTGCCGGGATATCTCATTGATTTGCGTTTAGGGTTATCATAACGAACCCATTTTCCGTCTCCGGTCACAATACGATGCAGAAATTCCTTCCGTTTTTGCCTCTGAAGCAACTGTTCACAGACACACAAACGCCATTCAACGTCTCTCGGTTTCAGCTCACACGGGACCCACGATCCTTCTTTCTGAATCATGCCCATAGCCTTGAGACGTTTTGAAATGGCTTACTGTGTCACTCCCACAAATCGTGCCAATTCTTCTAGAGATTGACGCGAGTCTTCACTCAGCAATGTCTCCAATTCTGCATCCTCGAAAACATTCTCTCTTCCACCACTATGCCGGTCTACGACATTTAAACCCACCATTCTTGAAGCTTTGAAACCACTCAACACGTTCTGTCGCTAATAGCGTCCTTACCATAAGTACTTGAGAGCATTCGATGATACTCAACCGCTGTTTTCTTCATACTGAAACAAAACAGTAACACCTCCGCAAATGACGAGAATTAGGCTCGTAAACTGACATTTTCAATCAAGAACGACTTTATGATGCTGACACAAATCGACTTATGTTTGAATGAGGTTATGTTGACCGTGGTCCAAGCCAACTGCCTAGCGTCTGCGATCGCTAAACTTAGCAGACGTTACTCAGTCCAACTCTGCATAAAACCGTAGGAGTGACAGGTCTGACTCAGACGCCGTCTTTTAGTTTACCAGTTCCGAACGCATCGAGACTGGGATGACAGGGGCGCTGTTGCATGGACCCGGATGGTGAAGGAAATGGTGGAGCAAGAGTGGTTGATCTCGACCATCCAAAGTAGTCGGTGATGACATTAAAAAGAAAGGAAACAGAAATAAATACTAAAACACTATCTAATTCAACACGCATAAATGATTTTGGTGATTGGCCGAGTGTTGGGCATTTAAAAGGTATTAAATGATCCTTGCCCGACCTGGTCCTGCCGATAGTCCACAGATATTCACACGTGTAAGGCAGGCATGACCCTAGGGAGAAACAAGTACTTTCCTTCTCGTGGTGTATACGTTCATCACAAATAGTGCTGCCCTGTTTGGGGTAAAATTGTACACTTTGATTTGAAACTTTGGGTCGGATAATGTAATAATTACTTAAACGGAATGTTGGATGTCCATTATTTTCTGCCGGCCGCGGTGGCCTTGCGGTTCTGGCGCTGCGGTCCGGAACCGCGGGACTGCTACGGTCGCAGGTTCGAATCCTGCTTCGGGCATGGGTGTGTGTGATGTCCTTAGGTTAGTTAGGTTTAAGTAGTTCTAAGTTCTAGGAGACTTATGAACTAAGATGTTGAGTCCCATAGTGCTCAGAGCCATTTGAACCATTATTTTCTGCCAACCACTGTGAAAACTTTCCGAGGCAAATTATCTCATTCAAAGTGGTTTATCAGTATTACTGGATATTACAAAATCGAAATCTCATCCGCACGGTTTGTCATATGAGCGATTCGATGTATTGTATTATCAGTGAACGACGCCAGTATTCGGTGTCATTTTCCGCATTGCTTCTGAATTTTTGCTTGCATCAAGAGTATAGAACATTAATTTCTGTTTTCAGTTCCTCTACAGTATTCACTTAAAACTTCCGGGCTGATAGGCCGTGGTCGAAGTATAAAACTCTCCCCTGACGTTTCGTCTTCGACTGCGGGAGACATCCTCCGAGATACAGCGGCGAACTGTTAAGAGAACTCGAGGAAGCGCTGATTATATAGGCAGTACAGAGGGTGCCACTGTCGATCACGTGGCGTCGGCTATGAGATTGTCTCTGGTAATGCCAACATTCTCTATTGAAAGTAATCGATCGTCACGCTTGCGGTGCAACGCTGACATCCAAGCTGTACCTCCGAGGATGTCTCCCGCAGTCGGAGACGAAACGTCAGGGGAGAGTTTTATACTTCCACCACGACCTATCAGCCGGGAAGTTTTAAGTGAAGACAATACTGGCCGTGAAAGCTTACACTGCATGATCCCCTAGTTCGTGTTTTTCCAAGTAATTATGTAATTATTCTATCTGCTTCCTTCCGGTCGTTACTGAGAACGTCAAGGATTCCTGTGATGTTTTCCCTCGCCAAGGTCATATCTATAGACTTGTTAGATAGTTGGACATGAACTACTGGTTTCAAAACTGCTGAGCACTTGGTTATTGTTTGTAAAGCTGAGATCAACACTGGTTTGGCTGAATGTAATTGATACACAGACACTCTCGTTGCATAATATCCGTCTGCAGAAATTTTTTTCCAGCTCCCAGGATGTTGAGAAAATAGTCTGGTGGTTTCATATTTCTCGGGCCATCTCATCTTATACATTCGTGATAAATTCGAAGCATATTTCCAGCGTGTAGTTGATTCTCTAAAAATGTTTATAGTGTCTTTTACAATGGCAACATTATTCCTAATTTTCGGCACTGTGTTTGTATCGTAACCCATTTTGTAAACCTTCGTCGCCAATTCTGTAACGGCCTCGTCGCTACTGCTGTGGAGGTCGAGCTTGTGAGTTGGTAAAACGGCTTCTGGTGCAGTACACCGCTAAGACAATTTCGCCCTGCCACTATTACACAGCTACGTGCCAGGGCCAGGTAGCAGAATACGTTCTACAACACCCTAACAAATTAGTAACGAAGTGACACAATTAAAGTTGAAAAGGTTGATTTATCTTTGTGACTTGTTGAACAATGAAGTCGGCAACACTGCTTGTAATATAACACAAAAAAGACCCTCAATGGCTAAATGCAAATAATTGTAGGTAAACTTCACAGTACATAGCAAATCCAATTACAACAACAGTCTTGGTTCAAATGGCTCTGAGCACTATGGGACTTAACATCTGAGGTCATCAGTCCCCTAGAACTTAGAACTACTTAAACCTAAGGATTCGAACCTGCGACCATAGCAGTCGCGCGGTTCCAGTCTGAAGCGCCTAGAACCGCATGGCCACCGCGGCCGGTAACAACACTCTGTTCACTAAGAGTTCACTAAACGACGTTCCCTGACTAAGTCAGGACTGGACGATGATCTATTACCAACTGGGCGAGAGCTGCTCTTTTGTCTTTCGATTAGCCTTCCATCCGTTGCCGTCCGGTCATTGGCGGATTGTACTCGGCCGGCAACTGGCCGAGGCGAAGTCGATATCTTTATCTTCAGCATCGCAAGAGGCGAGTCTCTACGGCACCGGCACGGCTCGCATCTTTGCGCCTGTGGTGATTTTGCCCTGACTGTGTCTTGTTCAGACGACACAGCAAGCCACAAGATTGAGTTTGTGGCTTGACCGAAGAAAGTGTGAGGATCGATAACGTTCTGTCTTAAAATAGCTTGTACACCGCTCTCTCTGCCCGCCATTGTAGAACATCCATCGTAGCAAAATCCTACACAGTCTCCAGCGTTGCACAGTTAATGTTCCCCCATGGTGAACGCCACAGGTTCCTTGAAATGAGGCTGGATTCCCAGTTCGAAGTGTGTCTCGTGTCGAATCGCGACCAGCACAAAAAGTCTTGCACCATTCCACAACGGCACATTCTCCATTCTCTGGTGGATGTCTACTGGTGTTCGTCCTTCAGCAGTCACGAACATAATAACAAAAGGTTGGTGCTTTTGGACACATTTGGTAATAACGTCGTCGTATTTCAGATTCCCTCATTTAAAACACGAGCGTCGGGAAGACACGAATGTCACACTAACCCCTTACCAACATGTTGGTGCTTGTATACTCTCATCCGAGTCGCGCGATGTTGCATATACGCTGCAGCAGCTCCTCAAACGGAAACTTTTTAAGCGACCCTTACACTACATGAAAATCCGGACATCTGGCTGAAAATGACTTACAAGTATGTGGCGCCCTCCATCGGTAATGCTGGAATTCAGTATGGTGTTGGCCCACCCTTAGCCTTGATGACAGCTTCCACTCTCACAGGCATACGTTCAATCAGGTGCTGGAAGGCTTCTTGGGGAATGGCAACCCATTTATCACGGAGTGCTGCACTGAGGAAAGGTATCGATGTCGGTCGGTAAGACCTGGTACGAAGTTGGTGTTCCAAAACATCCCAAAGCTATTCTATAGAATTCAGGTGAGGACTCTGTGCAGGCCGGTCCATTACTGGGATGTTATTGTCGTATAACCACTCCGCCACATGCCATGCATTATGAACAGTAGCTCGGTGGTGTTCAAAGATGCAATCGCCATTCCCAAATTGCTCTTCAACAGTGGGAAGCAAGAAGCCGCTTAAAACATCAATATAGGCCTGTGCTGTGGTAGTGCCACCCAAAACCACAAAGGGTGCTAGCCCCCTCCATGAAACACACGACCATACCATAACACCACCACATTCAAATTTTAACGTTGCACTACACACGCTGGCAGATCAAGTTCACTGGGCATTCGCCATACCCACACCCTGTCTTCGGATCGCAACATTGTGTAGTGTGATTCGTCACTCCACACAACGTTTTTCCACTGTTCAATCGTCCAATGTTTACGCTCCTTACACCAAGCGAGACTACGTTTGGCACTTACCGGCGTGATGTGTGACTTATGAGCAGCCGCTCGACCACGAAATGCGTTTTCTCACCTCCCACCTAACTGTCATAGTACTTGCAGTGAATCCTGATGCAGTTTGAAATTTCTGTGTGACGGTCTGGATAGATGTCTGCCTATAACACATTACGACCCTCTTCAACTGTCGGCGGTCTCTGTTAGTCAACAGACGAGGTCGGCCTGTACGATTTTGTGCTATACTTGTCCCTCCACGTTTCCACTTCACTATCACATCGGAAACAGTGGATGTTTAGTATTGTGGAAATATCGCATACAGACGTATGACACAAGTGACACCCATACACCTGACTGCGATCAAAGTCCGTGAGTTCCGCTTTCTGTTCTCTCACAGTGTCTAATGACTACTGAGGTCGCTGATGTGGAGTACCTGGCAGTAGGTGGCAGCACAATGCCCCTAACATGAAAAAGTATGTTTTTGGGGGTGTCAGGATACTATTAAAAACATTCGTGGTAAGGTCTTATCGGACCAAACTACTTAGGGCATCGGTCCCTAAGCCTACATACTACTTAAACTAACTTATGCTATGGATAACACACACACCAATGCCCGAGTGCGGACTCGAACCACCGACGGGGGTAGCCGCACGGACCGTGACAATGCGCGCAGACAACGCGCAGGATTCTTTTGATCACATAGCGTGTATAATAATTTTCCGCCGCAATAACAATGGCTATGCCACTGATGACAGTGCCTCTAAATCAGAGTTATTAAACACGGTTTTCAGAAACTCGTTCACCAAATGGGGCGAAGTAAATCTTCCAGAATTCGAATCCAGAACACCTGCCAACATAAGTTTCTTAGAAGTAGATATCATCAGTGTAGTGAAGCATCTTAAATCACTTAATAAAGGCAAGGTATCCGGTCCAAATTGCATACCAGTCGGATTCCTTTCAGCAACAGTTCCGCATCTAACAATGATACACAAACACTCGCTCATTGAAAAATCTGTACCTAAAGACTGGAAAGTTGTACAATTCGCATCGAGAAAGGAAACATGAGTAATCCGTTGAATAACAGACCCCTATCACTAACGTCCATTTGCAGTAGGCTTTTGAATTGTACTCTGTGTTCAAACATAATGAATTATGTCGAAGAAAACGATTTACTGACTAATAGCATGGATTCAGGAAACATCGTTCTTGTGAAACACAACTAGCTCTCTGTTCTCATGAAGTAATGAATGTTGTCGACAGGGGTTGTTAAACTGATTCCGTATTTTTATATTTCCAGAAGGCTTTCGGCACCGTTCCTCACAAGTGTCTTCTAATCAACTCGCGTGCCTATAAAGTATCGTGTCAGTTGTGCGGCTGGATTCGTGTGTTCCTGTTGGGCAAGTCACAGTTCATAGTAACTGATGTAAAATCATATAGTAAAATAGAAGTTATGTATGGTGTTTCCCAAGGAAGTGTTTAGGCCCTCCTAGATTGTTTGCAGAAAATACTGACATTTACCGTCTTGTAAGTCAAAAGATGACCAAAAGGAATTCGATAAAATATCTGTATGGTGCAAAAAGTGGCAGTTGAGCCTGAATAAAGAGAAGTGTGAAGTTATTCACATGAGTACTAAAAGAAATCCGCTAAATTTCGGTTACGCTATGAATCACACGAATCTAAAGGCTGTAAACTCAACTAAATCCTTGGGGATTACAGTCACGAATAACTTCAGTTGGAATGGTCATATAGATAATGCTGTGGGTAAAGCAAACTGAAGACTGCGATTTATTGGTAGAGAATGTAGAAAATGCAACAGATCGACTAAAGAGACTGCGTACACCTTGCTTGTGCGCCCTCTTCTGGAGTATTGATGTGCGGTGTGTGATCCGCATCAGGTGGTACTGACGCAGGACATCGGAAAAGTTCAAAGAAAGGCAGCTCGTTTTTTATTGTTGCGAAATAGGGGAGAGAGTGCAGCGCACATGATGCCCGAATTAGGGTGACAGTCATTAAAAGGCGCTTTCCGTTGCGGTAGAATCTTCTCGTGAAATTTCGATCACCAACATTCTCCTCCGAATGCGAAAATATTCTGTTGGCACCCACCCACATAGTGAGAAATCATAATCATGATCAGAGCTCGCACAGTGCTCGTTTTTCCTGTGCGCTGTTAGAGAGTGGAATCGTACAGAAATAGCTCGAAGGTGGTTCGATGAACCCTCTGCCACGAACTTAATTGTGAAGTGCAGAGTAATCATGTAGATGTAGATGTAGACAAGTGGGATGTTTCTCGTTCTTGTTGATGTCGGCTAACCACAATAGAGCACATACTCTGAGACAAGAAATCAATGTGAGCTCGTAGCAGACCGTTCACTATGTTATCATTAAAACTTGTTGAGGTACGACTGGGCAAACAAATGTCGGTTATGAATAATGTGGTATGCTGAGTTTTCTATTTTGTCTTTGACACATATCCTAGTTCCTTTCCGTGAGACTACTTTTAAAATCCACATACTCAATAGGAATAAATCGTTAATAGTCCAGAACCACATCAATCATGTGTAAAGGTTTCTTTTTATGAAAATAAACAAAGGGTTTTGCAAAAGTTTATTTCTTTATTACGCAAGTCTGTAACAAAGGAAAAGTAAAATTTGACAGCTCTTTTGCGTACATGTTTAGCTATCGGTGTAACGAACTGTCAGCCAAAAATTTAAAGTTACGGCACTGAGTCAAGCAAAAACGAATTTCGAATCTTTGGCCTTTATAAATAGCTGGTCTTTATAAATAGATAGAAGAATTTGGCCATAATTTCTGTAAACATACAGGTCGACAGAGGGCTACTGCAATCGACGTTGCTATTTACAAAACAGTACATTACTCGAATTCATATATTATATTTTGAGCTCATGTCAAAAATCTGTACGACTGATACGTAGCTTTTAGTCATGTTCGCTACGAGATTGTTTTTCCCGCCACGTATATTTACTCTTTGATTGTTTTCCCACCACGTATTAATTACTCTCTGTTTTCTCGCAAGCAATAACTGCTCTTTGAATGTTGTATGTATACAAGTAGCTGTCACTTTGCAAGACTTGTCTTTTTTGCTCCGCCTTCGACAGTTACATACAAGGCGAATTCGAAACTTCCAGTATTCTATAAAGGACTTCTGTAACAGAAGATTTTATTTTATGTTTCCACCGTCCAGCAGAAATCTACTCGGCATGAAGGTAAGAGATACTCCTGTTTTGTAGCCCAGGATGAGACTGACCTATTATCATTAGCGGCTATGCTTACAGGTACTTGCAAAAATTTGTCATGTTTCTCTTCTTCGAGGGTGTTAAGTTTGTTTGATTTGTATTAAACATTTTTTACATGAAAAAATTATGCGGGCGCATTCTACGCATTGTCCATTGAAAGTAATCGATCGTCACGCTAGCGGTGCAACGCTGACATCCAAGCTGTACCTCCGAGGATGTCTCCCGTAGTCGCAGACGAAACGTCAGGGGAGAGTTTTATACTACGACCACTGTTCCCCCACAGGCCAGGGAGGAAGGTGGAGAGCACGATACATTTTCTTTCTTTGGTAAGCATTTTTTTCTGTTTTATAATTTTGGAATTTTGGTTATTCATGTTGATTTTAAAATGACCTTTGTCATGTTTGAAATGTACTAAATCGTTTTTTCCTCCCAGCAGGTCAACTTGTGTGGGGTTGCAACATTACGCTCCCATTGAGTACATTTTTGGAGAAAGGGACATCTGTTGCACCACAGGGCAGCAAGGAAGGTGCGGTGCACAATACATTTTCTTTCTTTGGTAAGCATATATTCTGTTTTAAACTTTTCGAATTTTGGTTCTTCATGTTGATTTTAAAATGACGCCGACTGCGGTGGTCTAGTAGTTCTAGGCGTGCAGCCCGGAACCGTGCGACTGCTACGGTCGCAGGTTCGAATCCTGCCTCCGGCGTGGATGTGTGTGATGTCCTTAGGTTAGTAGGTTTAAGTAGTTCTAAGTTCTAGGGGACTGATGACCACAGCAGTTGAGTCCCATAGTGCTCAGAGCCATTTAAATTGACCTTTTTCATGTTTGAAATGTACTAACTCGTTTTTTCCTCACAGCAGGTCAACTTGTGTGTGTGGTTGCAACATTACGGTTCCATTGAGTACATTTTTGGAGAAAGGGACATCAGTCGCACCACACGGCGGGAGGAGGGAGAGGTGCACGACACATTTTCTTTCCTTGGTATGCATTTTTTGTGTTTTATACTTTTGGAATTTTGGTTTTTCATGTTGATTTTAAAATGACCTTTCTCATGTTTGAAATGTACTAACTCGCTTTTTCCTCACAGCAGGTCAACTTGTGTGTGTGTGTGGCTGCAAAATTACGGTCCCATTGAGTACATTTTTGGAGAAAGGGACATCAGTTGCACCACAGGGCAGCAGGAGGGTGAGGTGCACGATACAATTTCTTTCCTTGGTATCCATTTTTTGTGATTTATACTTTTGGAATTTGGTTTATCATGTTGATTTTAAAATGACCTTTCTCATGTTTGAAATGTACTAACTCGTTTTTTCCTCACAGCAGGTAAACTTGTGTGTGTTGTTGCAACATTACGGTCCCAGTGAGTACATTTTTGGAGAAAGGGACATCAGTTGCACCACAGGGCGGGAGGAGGGTGAGGTGCACGATACATTTTCCTTCCATGGTATGCATTTTTTGTGTTTTATAGTTTTGGAATTTTGGTTTTTCATGTTGATTTTATAATGACCTTTCTCATGTTTGAAATGTACTAACTCGTCCCTTTCTCCAAAAGTGTACTCAATGGGACCGTAATGTTGCAACCACACACAAGTTGACCTGCTGTGAGGAAAATACATCAGTTGCACCACAGGGCGGGAGGAGGGTGAGGTGCACGATACATTTTCTTTCCTTGGTATGCATTTTTTGTGTTTTACACTTTTGGAATTTCAGTTTCCCATGTTGATTTTCAAATGACCTTTCTCATGTTTGAAATGTACTAACTCGTTTTTTCCTCACAGCAGGTAACCTTGTGTGTGTGGTTGCAACATTACGCTCCCATTGAGTACACTTTTGGAGAAAGGGACATCAGTTGCACCAACGGGGCGGGAGGAGGTAGAGGTGCACGATACATTTTCTTTCCTTGGTACGCATTTTTTATGTTTTATACTTTTGGAATTTTGGTTTTTCATGTTGATTTTAAAATGACCTGTCTCATGTTTGAAATGTACTAACTCTTTTTTTTCCTCACAGCAGGTCAACTTATGTGTGTGGTTGCAACATTACGGTCCCATTGAGTACACTTTTGGAGAAAGGGACATCAGTTGCACCACAGGGCTGGAGGAGGGTGGGGTGCACGATACATTTTCTTTCCTTGGTATGCATTTTTTGTGTTTCATACTTTTGGAATTTTGGTTTTTCATGTTGATTTTACAATGACCTTTCTCATGTTTGAAATGTACTAACTCGTTTTTTCCTCACAGCAGGTCAACTTAAGTGTGTGGTTGCAACATTACGGTCCCATTGAGTATATTTTTGGAGAAAGTGACATCAGTTCACCACAGGGCGGGAGGAGGGTGAGGTGCACGATACATTTTCTTTCCTTGGTATGCATTTTTTGTGTTTTATACTTTTGGAATTTTGGTTTTTCATGTTGATTTTAAAATGACCTTTCTCATGTTTGAAATGTACTAACTCGCTTTTTCCTCACAGCAGGTCAACTTGTGTGTGTGTGTGGCTGCAAAATTACGGTCCCATTGAGTACATTTTTGGAGAAAGGGACATCAGTTGCACCACAGGGCAGCAGGTGGGTGAGGTGCAGGATACAATTTCTTTCCTTGGTATCCATTTTTTGTGATTTATACTTTTGGAATTTGGTTTATCATGTTGATTTTAAAATGACCTTTCTCATGTTTGAAATGTACTAACTCGTTTTTTCCTCACAGCAGGTAAACTTGTGTGTGTGGTTGCAACATTACGGTCCCAGTGAGTACATTTTTGGAGAAAGGGTCATCAGTTGCACCACAGGGCGGGAGGAGGGTGAGGTGCACGATACATTTTCTTTCCTTGGTATGCATTTTTTGTGTTTTACACTTTTGGAATTTCAGTTTTCCATGTTGATTTTCAAATGACCTTTCTCATGTTTGAAATGTACTAACTCGTTTTTTCCTCACAGCAGGTCAACTTGTGTGTGGTTGCAACATTACGATCCAATTGAGTATATTTTGGAGAAAGGCACATCAGTTGCAACACAGGGCGGGAGGAGGGTAAGGTGCACGATACATTTTCTTTCCTTGGTATGCATTTTTTGTGTTTTATACTTTTGGAATTTTGGTTTTTCATGTTGATTTTAAAATGACCTTTCTCATGTTTGAAATGTACTAACTCGTTTTTTCCTCACAGCAGGTCAACTTGTGTGTGTGGTTGCAACATTACGGGCCTATTGAGTACATTTTTGGAGAAAGGGACATAAGCTGCACCACAGGGCGAGAGGAAGGTGAGGTGCACGATAAATTTTCTTTCCTTGGTATGCATTTTTAGTGTTTTTTACTTTTGGAATTTTTGTTTTTCATGTTGATTTTAAAATGACCTTTCTCAAGTTTGAAATGTACTCACTCATTTTTTCCTCACAGCAGGTCATCTTGTGTGTGTGGTTGCAACATTACGGTCCCATTGAGTACATTTTTGGAGAAAGGGACATCAGTTGCACCCCAGGGCGGGAGGAGGATGAGGTGCACAATACATTTTCTTTTCTTGATATGCATTTTTTGTGCTTTATACTTTTGGAATTTTGGTTTTTCATGTTGATTTTATAATGACCTTTCTCATGTTTGAAATGTACTAACTCGTTTTTTCCTCACAGCAGGTCAACTTGTGTGTGTGGTTGCAACATTACGGTCCCATTCAGTACATTTTTGGAGAAAGGGACATCAGTTGCACCACAGGGCAGGAGGAGGGTGAGGTGCACGATACATTTTCTTTCCTTGGTATGCATTTTTTGTGTTTTATACAGTTGGAATTTTGGTTTTTCTTGTTGATTTCGAAATGACCTTTCTCATGTTTGAAATGTACTAACTCGTTTTTCCCTCACAGCAGGTCAACTTGTGTGTGTGGTTGCAACATTACGGTCGCATTGAGTAAATTTTTGGAGAAAGGGACATCAGTTGCACCACAGGGCGGAAGGAGGGTGAGGTGCACGATACATTTTCTTTCTTTGGTAAGAATTTTTTGTGTTTTATACTTTTGGAATTTTGGTTTTACATATTGATTTTAAAATGACCTTTCTCATGTTTGAAATGTACTAACTCGTTTTTTCCTCACAGCAGGTCAACTTGTGTGTGTGGTTGCAACATTACGGTACCATTGAGTACATTTTTGGAGAAAGGGACATCAGTTGCACCACAGGGCGGGAGGAGGGTGAGGTGCACGATACATTTTCTTTCCTTGGTATGCATTTTTTCTGTTCTATACTTTTGGAATTTTGGTTCTTCATGTTGATTTTTAAATGACCTTTCTCATGTTTGAAATGTACTAACTCGTTTTTTCCTCACAGCAGGTCAACTTGTGTGTGGTTGCAACATTTTGTTGCGTTTTACCATCTGGCACTTACAGTACTCTTTTTGCTACATCTCGTTCCATGGTACATCTCGCCACATAGACATGCAACCTCAAATTCAGCACTGTAGTTGTAAATGATAGCTATGTGCGTGATAGCTTGTGCATGATAGCTTGTGCATGATGACGTGCTCTCTGCGTTTTAACCGTCATCCTACAATCGTGAACTGTATCCGTTATAAACAGTGGTGTGTGCAGTGTCGTCGCGTTTCTGGGATAGCAAAAAAGCTAGCTTAATTTCATTTACTAGTTCTTTCAACAGTTCCACTCCCTCTTCCGTCTTCCGTCTTGTGGGCCTACCTGCCACGGCCCTCCGTGATCAAGGTCCATTCCCAATATCCATCCTGACAGCAGCAGCTGATAACGCTGCTATCACCAAGACCTGGGATCGCTATTTTAACCAATATTAAGAACGCCGCTAGCTTCAAGCTTCCATCCACTGTCACCAAGCCTTTCTCCATCGGTAACGAGTGGAGGAGGCTCAGATGAAACCCATCTGTTCTCAGAGTCTTGAGTGCTAGGACGCCGCTTTAACCATGAGGGAGCTAGGTCGTCCCAATCCTCCATGCCAGGCCCAGAAGATGTGAACATTCAGATGTTACAGCACCTTTCTCTTGCAGGCAAGAACTTTCAGCGCCATATGTACAATCGCATCTGGGCAGAGGGCACATTTCACAGATGCTGACGTGAAGCCACTATCATCCCTGTACGTAAGTCAGGTAAGGCTTATCCCTTTTCTCTCACCAGCTGTGTTTGCAAGGTGCTGGAATGTATGTAGGAAACCGTTCAGAGGGGAGGGGTGGGGGGTGGTTTGACAAAGTGATGAAATGGTCAACTGCTGAACGGCATGCCCAAAATCCACATAGTGCAGTAGTTAGTAAATTGCGGGACTTGAACCACCATAGCAGCTGCTCATGAATCAGAGATACCAGGCTGTCGCCGTGCTTTTTGATTTGGAGAAAGCCTGGAACACTTGCTGGAGAACTGGAATCCTCTGTACTACATGTGGGGCTTTCGACGTCGCCTGCCCCGTTTCTTTCTCGAATTTTTGAAAGACAAAGTTTTCAACGTACGTGTGCGTTCTTCCTTGTCTGACATTACCCAGGGTGCCGTCCTGACCTTCGTCCTCTTTGCTATCGCCATTAATCCTATAATGGTCTTGTCTTCCGCCGGGCACCACCAGCTCCCTTTTCGTTGGAAGATTTTGCCTTCGATTGCTGTTCTCCATACACCTGTCTCATTAAGCAACGTGATTAGTGCTTCCTTGATCGTCTTTGCACATGGAGCATCGACAATCGCTTTCGTTTTTCCGCTGACAAAACCGTCTGTCTGGCGGCCCAATTGGTTTCTTCCACTGTATTTACATCTTGAACCTGTCGCTCTTCCGTTCGTCGAAACTACAAAATTCCTGGGGCTCATGCTCGATAGGAAACGTTCTTGGTCCTCCCACGTGTCTTATCTGGCTGCCTACTGTACGCAGAACCTGAACGTCCTAGGTGTCCTCTGCGCTACATCCAGAGAAGCGGATCAGACCACCTTACTCCGTTTGTACCTGTCCCTTGTCCATTCGAAACTGGACTATAAGTGGTTGGTTTATGCATCTGCATGTTTGTCCATCTTATGCTGCCTCACTACAGTCCGTCACCATGGCATTTGTTTGGCCACTGGCGCCTTGTACACTGGCCCAGTTGAGTGTCTGTATGCAGAAGCTGCCAAACTACTGCTGTCACACCGCTGTGGTTTTTCCTCCTCAGCAGATATGCATTCTGTTTGTCTGCCATTCCTAGCCACCCACCCTATGCGTCCTCCTTCGATGACTCCTTTGATTACCTGCTGGTGTTGGCTTTTGGCTATTGCTCCAGCAGCTTAACTCCACGCTACCTGCCACTTTCACAGTTGGTGTGAGCCCTTCACCACCATGGCTTCGTGCTGTGACCCGTGTTCACCTTGGACCCTTCGTGGGTACAAGCTCTTGATAATTACACCCCTCCCAGCGGGCTTGGCTGACCTGCTCCCGGCCCTTTCGCGGCGAGATCATTCTAGCTGTGTTGCATATTGGGCACTGTCTTTTTGACCATCGCCATATGTTGAGCGAACCCCAGCCAGTTTGTGCCCATTCTTCAAAAATGGTTCAAATGGCTCTGAGCACTATGGGAATTTACTAACCACTGCACTATGTGGAATTAGAGCACGCCGTTCTGCAGTTGACCACTTCGCCACTTTGTAGAAAACCGTTCAGAGGTCTTCAGTCCCCTATAACTTGGAACTACTTAAACCTAACTAATCTTAGGACATCACACACATCCATGCCCGAGGCAGGGTTCGAACCTGTGACCGTAGCGGTCGCGAGGTTCCAGACTGAAGCGCCTAGAACCTCTCGGCTACAGCGGCCGGCTGTGCTCATTGTCCTTTACCTTTGACGGTTCGCCGTTTCCTGACGGAATGCCCTTTTCTCAACCACCTATATTCCAATTTATGTCTGCCGTCCGAATTGTCGGCAGTCTTAGCGAACGACGCGTGAGCTGTCGACCGCGTTTTACTTATTATCGGTCGTAGCAATATGGCGAAGGACGTTTAATCTTCAGTTCAGGACCTCCGTTGTCTCTTTGGCGTCTTTGATGGTCCTGTCTCTCCGTGACCCTGCTTTTAGCTATCTTTCATTCCGTCGATTGCGTGTAATGTGTAGTTGCTTTTAACTCTTTTTTGTGTGTGTTCTACGGTTCTGACATGGGTACGTTTGTTTTGTTTTAGGGCACAAAAACAACTAGGATCAAACACAATGAAACTGTAGCTGTCATGGCTGCAGTTGAATTGAGTAACGAGAGAAGACTAAAATAGGCCTGGAAGGCGTGTAAGCAGTTAGCTTCAGTTTACATAATGCGACCTTTTCATGGAAAGGTGTATATGTTTTCAGTGGGCTCATGGTCGTATGCAGGTGGATTCCTTCACCTTTACAGGGTTAAACATTGTCGGGTGTGTTCTTTTTCATCCCACTGGATTGGGCAGCTTGCATAAAACATTACAAATGTTTTATTTCTATTGGGTTTTCACATTACTCAAATCTGTAAGTGTGGATTACCTGGATTACCTGTCTTAGTGATTTTATTGTGATATATACGGTACTTTAAACATATAACGACTAGAAGTCCCATTGAAACAATGTCTGCATGGAGGCGTGAAGCAAGCAGCGTTCTTAATATTGCTTAAGGCCGTTGACATTTTTATATACCTTTATGACAATTCGTTTTCTGATGACAAGTTGTTGTTCTCGTTAGTTCAAGGTACGGGTACACGTTTCATTGTTAGCAGCAGCTTTGGGCAGCATTGTCACTTGATATTGGAATATTATTTCACACATTTTTAAGACAAACAAAGCGACGACCAGCAGGAAATGCCATTAGAGTTACGCTACACCACTTTTACGAGACATCACAGCTTGGTTTAGTGTTTAGGATTTAAAGTACTGAAATGGCGAAACGCTTTAATTATTTTGCGTAGATTCTGAGACAGATGTCACAATCTCAAAGACCAACCTCGCAGAGGAAGAATGGCATGTTCTTGCTTCACCTTCCTATTGTCTAAATGTCGCTGTTACTAGATGGGCTGTTATCCAATTGGGCTAAGAAATGGAGGTCGAGCACATAAAGGTCTTCTCTTCAGGCTTGCGGGAGAAACACGACATTGTCCACGAGAACGCATTATACCTCCGTCATTAAGTACACTCTGTGGTATCGTTAGCCACGATGCCACAGCGTAGGTGCACTCTGCTAGGTTGGCACTACGAGAGACACCGACGACAGCGCACTCTATCCGGAGCCGGAGAGATCTAAGGCTCCGCTCCAGATTCTGCCCATTTGCTCAAGAGGAAACGGCCGGGACACTTCGCACCTCATTGCAAAGTTATTTAATCTTCTTGCTAGAGTAAAGGTGATTTAAATTGATATTGCAGTACCGACGTGTATTACCTTTTCCCGCTCCTACCCATGCACTGCCTTCCAGGTGGGATACAAAAAGTGACGACGAGGCTACTTTTTCAATCTCCTAGCATTTCCTATTTTTGCTCGGTACTGCTTTCTTATCGTGTTAGCCTCAACATAACACTGTCATTTGTGTAAACCATAGCTTCGTCACAGGAACAAACTTCGCTGTGCGATCTTATAGGTTTTCAGGCTCAGCAAATGACGCAGCTGTTTGCTGCCATAAATGGACTGGTCACACTACAAACTGCCGCTACTTCGGCGCCTCCGCCTGTACCGACGCCGTCGCCGACGGCGCCGCCATTTCGTGCCTTCAATCGTGACGTTGAACGCTGGCCAGAATACATCGCCCAGCTCGAGGCACACTTCGCAGCATACAACATACCAGGTACAGAGTGGCTTGCTTTTTTCATTGCCAACGCGGGTGTTGTGTTGTACCGTGTGCTCGTGAAATTGTTTCCCACCACCCGCCCAGAAACTTACACTGTCACGGAAGTGAGAGTTCAAAGTTTCAATAACTTCATCGTAAATTTTAATGTGGTAGCTGCACACTACAAATTCCTTCGCCTGTAGGTGGCCCTACTCAATCGGAAGTTAGTCCCTGAATGTCCGCTAACCAAGATTTACTGGACTGTGACTTTAATTAATCATTATACCCACATATGAGAGTACTCATGAACAGAGACGCTATTGCGCAGAATCTGGCTGATCACCGCATCCGCGAACAAGTGCTCAGTTCTAAAAAGCGGTCTTTACAGGAAGTAGTGGACTTGCTAGACAGACCAGATACATTAGACATGGCTGCTTCCGCGTTCGAAGTGACCCCGGGTCCCGGGTGTGTGTGCTGCTAGCGCGCCACAACACGTGACCTCCCGCCCGCCAGCACTGCGCTGCGCTGCTCGCGCGCACCTAAACAGGTTTCACGCCCAGCACCCTCTCAGAAACTGAAATCATGTCCGAACTGCTTTCATGCCCACCCGAGGGACAGTTGCCCATCCTGTCAAGCACCGTGTTATTTTTGTAGTAGAAAGGCCATGTGCAAGTTGTGTGCAGTAAGAGAAACACTAATTCACAACTTGTCCCCGTTCGCGTGACTCGCGTGGGCGTCACCGCAACGGAAACCGCCACGATCATTATTCACATCAGCCTATGGACGTTGACGCGCGTGAAGCAGAAGGCTTTGAATAAATGGCATTAACGGCTCGACGTGAGGATCAAGTTTTGCCAGACACTTCCTCTCGCATTCAGCGCGATGCGAGGAAACTGTCACTTTGCACATTTGTGGACCTTCTGTTCGCCTGTAGCTGGATGCTGGTGCGTCTGTTTCTTTACTGAACAGATCGACGTATGACTTGCTTGGTTCACCCCCGCTTCGTCGTTCGCATTCCACACTGACTGCATTTCCTGGACAAGAAATCTCAGTGCTCGGCGTGTGTAGTTTGCAAGCCACGTATGGTGCAACAACCCGTACAGTGTCTTTCCATGTACTCCGCTCTAGTGATGCTATCAACATTTTTGGCATGGGCGCTTTTGAATTTTTTGGCCTCGCAATTCAGGACAATATAATTTGTCTGCATGGTCTCTAGCGTTGATGCAGTGTTACGCAAAATCATCGCATAGGGCGCAACTCTTATCTGATGGCCTTGGTTGTGCCACGGACTTTGCAGCGCATGTTGTAGTTAAAGACAATGCCATGCCTGTTTTCCGGAGCGCACGCCCGGTACCGCACGCACTGCGCGACGCCGTAGCTGCTGAACTTACGCATTTGCAAGACAGTGGTGTCATTGAACCTGTTTCTGCTTCGCCATGGGCTTCGCCTATAGTGTGTGTGATGAAACCAAAGGTCGTCTCCGTATCTGTGCTGATTAAGTATACAGTAAATCCCCATACAGTGGTAGCTACGTTTCCCTTACCGCGTCCTGAAGACATTTTTTATAAGCTTTGTGCGGGAAAATTCTTTTCCATGATTGATTTGTGGGACGCATACTTTCAGATTCCGCTCGGCGAACAGTCGCAGCGCTATTTTGTGATCAACACCCACCTTGGATTGTTCAAGTTTCGCCGACTTCCGTTCGGTCGTGCTCAGCCTCCTGCTATTTTTCAGTCTTATTTGCAGCTGTTGTGTGCCACTGTCTCTGGTTGTGCCAATTATCTGGACGATGTAGTTGTATCAGGTCGCATCCCTGACGAACATTTGCAGTGCCATATTTACTGTACTTCTACAGGCAGGGCTGAAGTGTAAACAAGACAAGTGCAAATTTTTTGAAGCTGAGATTCAGTATTTAGGATATATGATTAATGGACAGGGTATCCACCCCTCGCCGTCACATCTCAGTGCAATTAGAGACTTGCCAACACCCAGGAACTTGAAAGAACTTCAGTCTGAGTTGGACAAAATTACATATTATATTCGGTTTATACCAAATGCAGTGCAGATTACAGCGCCTTCGGCGTATGAGAGTCTTCGGAATGTGACACTGCTTTCCACAAGCTCAAATCTGCTTTGTTGAGTGATCGCTGTTTGATTTCTTTCGATCCCTCCAAACCAGTTGTTTTGGCTGTCGATGCATCTTCGCGCGGCATCGGAGCGGTTCTCTTGTATCGCATTAATTCTGTCGATCGCCCGATCGATTTTGCGTCTCAGTTGCTTAATTGTTCCCAGAAAACTATTCTGAAATCGAGAAAGAAGCTTTAGCTATTGTCTATGGAATAACTAAGTTTCATGATTTTTTGTACGGTCGTAAGTTCTATTTGGTCACCGACCATAAGCCTCTGTCGTCGTCGTTTCACCCGCCAAAGCCAGTTCTGGCCCCATACTGCCCAGAAGTTGCAACGTTGGGCCTTGCTTTTGTCTAAGTACAATTACGAAATTTCGTTTCGGCCTACGGCCCAGCATGGCAATGCTGATGCTTTGTCTCGTCTGCCTGCCTATAGGTCCTGACGAAGTGTTCGATTCTTCCTCGTTGTGCTGCATGTTTACCGATTCACAAGATAAGGAATTAGCTGATGGTTTTCCAGTAGATTTTCGTCGCATTGCTTCCGTGACAGCCGCCGATGCTTCTTTGCAGATTCTCTTGCAGTATATTCGTACTCAATGGCCTCACCCTGTTATGCTGATTCGAGATCCCCTTGTACGGCGTTACTTTGCGCAACGTCACAACTTTTCTGTACACCACGGTGTTATCTTGTTACGAACTGACAATGATCAGTCGCGTGTGGTTGTACCTGGTTAGTTACAGTCGGAAATCCTCCGATTGCTGCACTCTGGTCATTGGGGTACAGTGCAGACGTAGCAATTAGCGCGTCGTCACTACTTGGGTCGGCATTAATAAACACATTGAGATTTTGCTTGCTAATTGTAGCTCTTGCGCCGAGTATCAATCTACTCCCCGCCACCGCTTCTTTGCGTGGCCGACTCCTACTGCACCTTGGCAGCGCGTTCATATTGATTTTGCGGGTCCTTTTTATTGATGCGTACAATGTCTTCTTCTACATCTGCCAGTATTATTGGGGGCTTTGACATCTATTTTTTTGCATTGGGGCCTTCTTGAAGTTATTGTCTCCGACAATGGCCCCGAATTGGTGTCCTCAGAGTTCGAACCTTTCTGTGCTGCTAATGGTATTCGCCATCTGACCTCAGCCCCGTTCCACCCCCAGTGGAACGGCGAGGCTGAACGCTTTGTGCATATGTTTAAGTCGCAGATGAGCAAGTTGCGTGCAACGCACTCTCGCGAGCGCACGCTATGAACTTTCCTTGCTTCCTATCTCTCATCCACGCGGCACCCGTTCCCCAGCGGAATTGGTACATGGCCACTTTCATCGGTCGCTCCTGCAGCTACTGCACCCACCGCCGCGTGCTCCCGCTGGTCCGCCTCGTTCTCGCTTGGCGTCACACGATTTGGTGTTCTATCGCGTTTTCTCAGACAAGCAGCACTGGGAGCGGGGGCGCATTCTTCGCCAGCATGGCCATGCCTTATTTGTAATTTCTGGTCCCTCCGGCACTGTCAAGCAACACCGGAACCAAATCCGTTTGTGCCGTCCTCTGTTTTCTGCCGCTGGTTGTTTTCCGGCAGAATTGGAGGCTTTGCGGCTTCTGCCGCCTCAGCCCACGATTCCGCCGTCGCCGCCTCCGCCGCGGGCGCGCCTGCCGTCGTCGCCACTTTTTTTTGTTATGGGTTAAGGGCGCAAAACTGCTACGGTCATTAGCGCCCGGTCTGTGACTTAGGAAATGCTAAAGAAACTAAACTGGAAACCAGCAGCAACGGGAACGAAACTCAAAAAATTGGAGAAACTAAAAGCAGAAGGAAAGCTTAAAAAACCGCTATAAAGGGGGTTGGTTGTCCCCAAGAAGAGCTTCAAATGACTGACGTCATCTCACTGACACTAGTAAACTCGAGAACGCCATCGGCCGAGCGCGTGTCATCTGCTAAAATGGACGCTATATCAGTCGACAGCTGTAGACGGGAGCGGAACGGAGTAAAATAGGGGCACTCAAGTATAAGGTGTCTCACCGTCCACAGTTAAGAGCAGTAGGGGCAAAGTGGGGGAGAATCGCCACTTAAAAGATGTCTATGGCTAAAAAGACAGTGCCCTATCCAGAGTCTAGTTAAAATTACCTCCTCCCGAGGACGCGTTCGGGAGGAAGAGGTCCAAGCACAGGGAAGAGCTTTCACGTCCAGCAATTTATTATTGGGAAGTGTCGACCAATGTGCATGCCATAAATGAACAACACGACGACATAAAACACTCCGTAGATCGGCGAAGGGAATCGTGCGAATAGCAGGCTGAAGAAGAGAGACTGCAGCCTTGGCCGCTATATCGGCCACCTCATTTCCACAGATACTGACGTGTCCTGGGATCCAGAGGAACGAAGTTGTCAAGAAAGTCTTAGGAAAGAAAACGTAGCAGTTGACGCATTGATTCCAGTCTTACTCCTCACAGCATTGGCTGTCTCATGTTGCAAGGTTATTTACACATAAATGAGACGACATTGCTGGATGTAGGCAAGCACTATAGACATGTTGAATGTCTTTGGAGTGAAACATTACCTAGGCCTGATGAAAAGTTTATGACTTCCATTGGAATATCATTCTTTCCTTTCTAACCAACTAATGTGTGTCCAATGAGAAGTTGAGGTAGGCAGGTTCTAAAGAGGTCCCAAATTCGCAAGATTTTCACAACAGTAAAGTAAATAATGTTATATTTAACCAAAATATTGGTGGATTAAGGAAAAAAGTAGAGTCCCACAAAAGGGAAGCAAAAAATAATGTATTACTTTTGAATGCATTATGGGAACAGCAGTGATCAATGTCTTGTAAATAATTACTATTAAAAACAGTCTTGATCACGATTTATTTTACAGGTGACCGGTTTCGACCACTACTGTGGTCATCTTCAGACCTACAAGGTGTATACAAAGCACTAATTAGAGGGCTACATGCATTAATGAAAATAACAGAGTTATACGGCTATAAAGCTATAAAACGTTGAATTACCAATGGGTTGGAACGCCTTTCTGTTGGAGAATCACAACTGGAGAAACCAGTGCACGTCTTACTTTATATAATGGAGGCTCCACCCACTTCTGACTGCATGATGTCATTATTAACCAATGAGTTATAAGTCGAATTACAATTTAAAATTTCTTAGTTAAAAGAACATTGTCAGGAATTAGAAATAAATATACATTAAACTTAGCTTATTTAACAGCTATTGTCAATTAAAAAGCGTTAAAAATATTTAAAATGTAGGAAAATGAACTTCAGTTTGGCAATACATGGGTTGCCCTCTCGTGGCCTGTCAGTGAACCATTTGGAACCACTGGTTGCTATGGTGAAGTTAGATGCCGTTGCAAACATGAAGGAGCAAGCTTTTTCCACTGAAGTTGTTGCAGAGTCGATAGTTGAACTAGTGGTTGCCATGGTGAGGACAAACGCCGATGCAAAGAAGTGGCAGCAGGCTTCTTTCCAATGAAGTTGTTGCGAAGTGGAATGGAAAAGACTGTGGCGTCAAATGATGTATTATTGAGCAGCAACTTGTCTTTATTGAAACGAAAAGAGTAAGCCACAATAATTTGTAACTGATATATATAACTCATGCTGCACAAATACGCTACAAAGTAGTTGACCGTATATGTGAAATATTATCTATGAAGTTAGTATGTAGATTACAAGTGCCATTTTTTTATACAGCATTGCTATTCCTCAAGTTACATACCAGTCATATATGCAAATAAAATTGAAAGAATTTAAAATTATAAAATTATTAAATTATGAGCCATTGTCAATAATAAAATAAAACGATGTGAATTGGCAGTCTAAAAGCATAAAAGCAATAATTCTAAAACAGATAAAATAATGTTTGGTAAAATACAATTACAATGTAAAGATAAAAAATTTTTCTAAAAGTCTTAATTTGAAAGACCTTTTTTTAAAACAAATACAGAAGAGTAGACATTCTAAAGCAGATCATCGAAAAGCTCAAAAAAATGTTTGTCTTTGAACTGAAGTTGTTCGTTTAAAACAGATAATGGATTATTTTTGTGAAGTGAAAAAATTTCAATTTCTTCTAAGGTATTTAGCAGTGGCCCTTTTGGCACAGTATGTAATATTTTCAAATTGCTAGAAATGCAACCCTCAGAATGATTGTATTCATCAAGATGTTGACCGAATATTGATTTGGTACGTGCTGCACCAGTAGTATGTTCTCTGAACCGTGTTAAATAGTTTCGGCCAGTTTGGCCAATATACTGTTTCTCACAGTCATTACATATTATTTTATAAACACCTGACTTTTGGTATCTATTTGAGTCTCCAATTGAGTGTTTCAGTTTCATCTGTAGGGGGTTATTAGTTTTAAATGCTATTGCCACGCTTGTGTTCTTAAATAATTTATTTATTTTATCTGAGATAGGTCCCATGTATGTCATTTGTGTAAATCTCTTCTTGGAATTTATAACGGCATCATTTTTTTCTTGTAATTTTTTATATAACAGATCAACCTGATGAGAATTATAATTGTTAGCAACTGCTATCTGTTTTAATGTATCAATTTCCTTTTGGATTGCATCATGTTGGAAAGGTAATTTCAGTATCCTATGTATCATAGTTTTAAAAAATGCCATTTTGTATCTTAATGGATGGCATGATGTAGCATTTATTATTACGTCGGTTGATGTGGGTTTTCTATAAATAGAAATATTATGTCTTCCATTCTGTTTTGTAATTGTGAGGTCAAGGAAATTAATACTATTTTTACTTTCATGTTCTACTGTAAATACAAGTTTTGGATGTAAATTATTTAAGTGGTTAGCGAAAGCATCAATTTCTTCCTTAGAGCCGTTATATAATAGCAGTGTGTCGTCAACATATCTTTTGTAGTATATAATTTTATTTGTTATTTCTGGATTATTTTTGAAAAATTGGATTTCAACATAGTTGACGAAGATATCTGCTATAGTGCTAGCCAGGGAATTTCCCATTGCAAGTCCATCTTCTTGTATGTATATTTTATTATTAAATGAAAAATAATTAAAATCTAGAGTAATTCTTAACAGTTCAATGAATTCTACTATTTCTTTGGGGCTCATGATTTTGTGATGCATTAAGTTATCATTAATAATAGAGATAGTCTCTTGAATAGGTATATTCGTGTAAAGATTTGTGATGTCCAACGATGCAAACCTTGCGTTTTTTGGAATATCCACATCATAAATTAACTTAGTTAATTCGAAACTGTTTTTAATACTATAATTTTCTTCATAAACATAGAAGGATTTTAAGATTTGATTGAGCTTTTTGTTTAGGTTATAAGAGGGACAGTTGGTATTGTTAACAATTGGACGAATTGGTAAATTTTGTTTGTGTAATTTGATTTGCGATCTCAACTTAGGTAAAGTGGGGTTCATAACTTTAAGTGTTATTTTATCTTTAGGTGAAAGTAAAGAGTCATTATCATCAATCAGTTTTTTAATTTTTGTTTGAAATCTTGAAGTCGGGTCTTTCTTAACCTCAGTTATTCCATTAGCGTTAAAAAATTGTAAAGTTTTAGAAACATAATCATCTTCGCTAACAATGACTAGAGTATTCCCTTTATCTGCCTTGATTGCAATAGCTTTATTAGTTATTAACTTCTGGTTGATTTGCTTTACAAGTTTTAATTCATTATTATGTTTATTTTTATCTTTTTCATTAGTAATAACATTCTTAGTTTTACGTGCAATGTCACATATTCAACGTTTTATAGCTTTATAGCCGTATAACTCTATGTTATTTTCATTAATGCATGTAGCCCTCTAATTAGTGCTTTGTATACACCTTGTAGGTCTGAAGATGACCACAGTAGTGGTCGAAACCGGTCACCTGTAAAATAAATCGTTATCAAGACTGTTTTTAATAGTAATTAAAAAATAATGTTACCATTTTTCACTAAAATGTTCCAGGACTGAAGAAAAAAGTAGATGAGCTCCTGGTTTGTTTAGATGACACTGAATCTGATAATGTAATAGATATACTATGCCTGTCTGAGCCTCACATTGTGTCTGATATGGAAAAGGTAAATATCAGTGGTTATAAACTAGCTGCACATATGAATAGAGACAATAAGGTGAGAGGAGGAGTTGCCATATATGTTAAAAGTTATTGTGTAGAAAGCTTAGATACAAAGAAGTTTTGTGTAGAGCAACATATAGAAGCATGTGTCTCTCAACTTAAACTGAAGGAGAGCTCTTTTATAATTGCAACAGTATATAGGTCCCCTTCAGGAAACTTTAATTTATTCCTGGGAAACTTGAATGCTTTTTTGTGCTATCTGTCAGATAGGGGAAAGCAAATTATTGTTTGTGGGGACTTCATTGTTGATTCACTGAAAGAGTGTAATAGGAAGAATGACCTGGAAGTCTTGCTCGGTTCTTTCAATTTGACATCTGTCATTGATTTTACTACTCGGATAGTAAAGGACAGCAGCACATTGATAGGTAACACTTTTATAGACAAAGGTAGGTTAAAAACAAATTCTTGTCCTTTTGAGAATGGGCTTTCTGATCATGATGCTCAGCTAGTTGCAGTGTATGACATAGCTCCATTCAGTAATTCAGAACTGCCCTCCAAAGTTGTGCGTTCAATTAATGACTCAACAATTAGAAATTTCAGAGAAACTCTTCAGCAGTTAGACTGGGATGAGGTGTACAAGGAACACAATGCTAATTTAAAATAAATCAGTTTTCAAATTCTCTTAAAAGTGCATCATGAAATAAGTTATAACTACTTTCTTGGGGAAACAAATTATAAGAAACCATGCAAAAACCCTTGGCTTACTAAAGGAATAAAAATATCTTGTAACCACAAAAGGGAACTGTATCTAACAACAAGAAAGAGTAATGACCCAGAAACAGCCAAATATTATAAAAACTACTATGCTACATTAAGGTAGGTTATTAGAAAGTCCAGAAGCATGTGCATCATGTCTGAGATTAATACGTCTGATAACAAAATCAAAACAATTTGGAATATTATTACAAGGGAGACAGGCCAACCAAGAGTACAGGATGACGGCATCACCATGAAAGCGAATGGAAACTTGATAAACTACATGCCGGTAGTTGAAAACATTTTGAATAACCATTTTTTAAATGTTGTAGCGAAAATAGGATCTAAATGTTCATTAGAAGAAGCAAGGCAGTTAATGGAAGAGATCTTACCAACACAATTTCATATAATTGAAATTCCACCCACCTCTCCTTCCGAAATTAGGAAGGCAATAAACTCTCTCAAGAATAAATGCTCACATGGAATTGATGGCATTTCCAGCAGGATAATAAAAGCTTGTTCCCAAGAAATAAGTGGGATTCTTAGTCACATATGTAATAGCTCTCTGAAGCAGGGTATTTTCCCAGATAGACTGAAGTACGCCATTGTTAAACCACTGAGCGGTAGATGTTGACATCAGATGCATCCCCTTTTTATGCAGTCTCTTCTGAGTTCCTAATCCAAAGTTTTTGAAATGTAATGTATTGTACAGTAGCTTCTCACCTTTGAAATTTTGTTAAAATTTTATTTGTACAGTTTTCCAGAAAGGCTTTCCAATGTAAAATGGTATATATACTTCCACTAATGAAATATTAAATGCTCTGAGTAACCGGAAACCACCTGTTGGGATTTTTTGTGATCGCTCAAAGGCTTTTGATTGTGTGAATCATGGAATACTTCTAAATAAGATGAAATACTGTGGTATGAATGGGACAATGCTGAAATGGTTTAAATCATACCTAACTGGAAGAGTGCAGACAGTTGAAATAAGCAGTTTATGTAATATGCAAAAAACTGGTGATTTCTCAACCTGGAGAACAGTCAACAATGGGGTGCCACGAGGTTCGGTCTTGGGTCCTCTGCTGTTCTTAATACATATTAATGACCTGCCATTATCTATTCATGAAGACAGAAAGCTGGTACTTTTTACTGATGATACCAGTATAGTTATCACACCCAACAGACAAGAATTAACTGATTAAATTGTAAACAAAATTTTTCTGACAATCATTAAGTGGTTCTCTGCAAATTGGCTCTCATTCAACTTTGACCAAACACAGTATATACAGTTCCACACAGTAAATGGAATGACACCATTAATAAATATAGACTTCAATCATAAATTGGTAGCTAGTGTAAAATATTCAAAATTTCTAGGTGTATGAATTGATGAGGGGTGGAAAAAAAAAAAAACAAAAAAAAAACACGTTTCAGCAGATCTTCAGTGTGGTTTTTTGAGTTCAGCTACTTATACTATTAGGGTCATTGCAAATTTTGGCAATATACATTGCAGCAAATTAACTTACCACACCTGTTTTCATTCACTGCTTTTCTATGGCATCATATTCTGTGGCAACTCAACATTGAGTGAAGGAGTGTTCATTGCACAAAAGTATGTAATCAGAATAATTGCTGGAGCTCATCCAAAAATCATCCTGCAGACACTTATTTAAAGAGCTAGGAATCATATATATTGTGAGGGTACAGTGAACTTAGGAAATTTGTTATCAACAATCCGAACGAATTCAATAGTAATAGCAGTGTACATGGCTACAACACTAGGAGAGAGGAAGATCTTCACTACTCAAGGTTAAATCTAACTTTGGCTCAAAAGGGGGTAAATTATGCTGCCACAGAAGTCTTTGGTGACTTACCTAATAGCATCAGAAGTCTGACAGCCATATAGCATTTAAAAGGAAATTAAATGAATTTCTGAATGGCAAGTCCTCCTACTCATTAGATGAATTTTTGGAAATAGTAAGCGGCTGAGTATGTAGTTTCTCACCCAAACCTACTGCGATATCTCTACAGTGCTGAAGGTGCATATTGTCCCATGATGTAAGTCACCACACACAAAATAGAAGTAACACTAATGAACAATATCTGTACATTTATGTTTGACATGTTTTATGTTACTCTTTTCATGATGTGTACATAGCACTTCTTTGAAAATGGCATTCATTGATAAGAACGCATTGGAAAGTGCATCACTCCTCTGGAGTGGTACGTAAAAATACAGTCCGTGAACATGGTGTCCCAGTGAACACAGTCCAAAGTTCTTTACATTCATGGCATATGAAAAAAAATAAATTTAGATTTCTTTTCTTAACTATGGCTTCTGAGTTTGCTTATAGCCTCAGTACAGCACTGTGCATGATAAATTATGGCTGTAATTATGGGTGAATTTGTATGTTTTAAGAGGATGCCACTAAAGCAGAACATGAAGTACTTAAAAGATGTTTTCCTCTCAGTTTCTTTTTTTTTGTTATGGTTTTAGAGTGTGAAACTGCTACGGTCATTAGCACCCTGTCTGACTAAGGATAAGGTAAGAAAACCGAACTGGAAAGCATGAGCAATGGAAGCGAAACTCAAAAAAGTGGGGGAAACTAAAAACAGAAGGAAAACTTTAAAAACCACTACAGAAGAGGGAGTTGTTTGTCCCCAAAAAGAGCTTCAAATGACTGACATCATCTCACTGACACTAATAAACTTGAGAACACGATTGGCCGAGCACGTGTCATCTGCTAAAATGGAATATATCATCAGGCGACAGCTGTAGACGGGCATGTAACAGTAAAATAGGGGCACTCAAGTAAAAGGTGTCACCGTCCACAGTTGAGAACAGCGGGGACAAAGCACGGGAGAATCGCCAATTAAAAGATGTCGATGGCTAAAAATACAGTACCCTATCCGGAGTCTAGTTAATATTACCTCCTCTCAATGACAAGCTCGGGAGGAAGAGGTCCAAGCACAGGGAAGAGCTTTCACGTCCCGCAATTTATTATTGGGAAGGGATGACCAATGTGTGCACCATAAAAGAGCAACATGACGACATAAAACACTCAATAGATCGGCAAAGGGAACCGTGCGTATAGCAGGCTGAGGAAGAGTGTGCAGCCTTCGCCGCTATATTGGCCACTTCGTTTCCACAGATAACATGTCCTGGGATCCAGAGGAATGCCACAGAGATGCCCGCCAAGTGGAGCAAGTGGTGGCAGTCCTGAATCCAGTGGGCCAGAGGGTAGACAGGATAGAGTGCTTGGAGATTGAGGAGAGAGCTGAGCAAATCTGAGCGTATAATATACTGTATCCGCTGACGGCGACAGATGTATTGGACAGCCTGGAGGACGGCGAAACGCTCCGCAATAAAAACCGAACACTGGTTGGGTAGCCGAAATCGATTTGGGGTGTCGCCAACAATATAGGCACTCCCAACACCAAATGCCCAATGATAAAAAAGAGAAGGGGTACCATCCTTGGTAAACTGACAAAGGTCATGGAGCAGGCAGGTTTGGGGACAGAGCCAAGGTGGTGCCGTACCCAAAGTTGTCAAGAAAGTTTTAGGAAAGTGGAAGGAAAGAGAATGGAGCAGTTGACGGAAGCGGACTCCCGGTGGTAGTAGGGAGTAAGGGCGGCCTGCATACCCTACCTCCAAGGAGGTGTAGAAAAAATGTCATGGGCTGGATTAGCAGGCATGGAAGACAGATGGTTAGCGTAACGACTCAGAAGGACTGCTCGCCGATTGGGCAGCGGAGGTTCAGCAGTCTCAGCATAAAGGCTTTCCACAGGGCTGGTGTAGAAAGCTCCAGACACTAAACGTAATCTACAGTGGTGGATAGAGTCGAGATGCCGAAGAATAGACGGCCGAGCAGAGGAGTAAACTATGCTTCCATAGTCCAATTTCGAGCGCACTAAGGAGCGACAGAGGCGGAGAAGGACCACTCGGTCTGCTACCCAAGAGCATGCGTATTACGAGACGTCTCAACACCAGCTCCCCACTGTCTCTACACCCGCCATCAACCGGCTCCTGTTCAGTGCTTACAAACTGTGCAGTATTGCCAATCTTGTTGTACATTGATATTTTACGCACCTCACATATACATATATGTAAAACATAGTATGAAAAATGAAAAGTGTTTCTAATATAGTTCCGTGGCAATCTACCTAATTATTGCCATCATATTAACAGTTTTGTAACAAAATGATAATATTTCACTTTATGTTTACATAGTTAAAGTTCACTCGCTCCTTCAAGTTGATTGATGGCACCGCACACCTTGCTAGCCAATGGTAGAGGTAGTTTCAGTAGTCCGTTACATTACACTACTCACACAATGTCTGACAAATCTATTTAGACATTCAGAAAACTTAGTGTTACTCAGAGAGAAATTTGAAGAAAAGGTCAGAAATTAGTTTTTTGTGAGTATTATACAGAATCTCATGGCTGTCAATATCCTTTTGTAAAATGATACCTTTCAAATAATTTTCTCCAGAAAAATTGTTCCCGTATGGGGAGTGGTTTGAGTGTGATGGAATTTGCTTTTGTAATAAACAAGATTTTTGCACATAAAGGTGTTGAAACCATTGCCCGGAATTTGTTTTTGACTTTTCAGTTTTTAGCATGTCCTCAAATCTGGTATCTACAGAATGTCGCTTGCAGTTGTATGTTGTGGGACCTGCGGAATGTGCAGAAGCATTGTTTTTCAAATTCCCTAAAATAAAAGGTGAGTCATGTCATGGTTCTAAATAATACTTTAGCTGAAAGCAGTTAAGTTTGGTTAGAAAGATGCGTGGCTTCAAATGATTGTGCAAGAAGTTCCTCAATGGTAGGCCATGTGGGATGGACAGGTCCTAAATGCTACACTTTTGTTGTGATTAATCATGATCCCACTTAGATTGTGGCTGTTTTTTTCCATGATTTGGAGCGATCCATTTACCTGAAGATATATATTATAAGAGCTCAAGGGTGACAATTAAGGCTTACAGAAAGGCATTCATTCTTGGCCTGTCTTCTCAAAATAACAGAAGTAGTCCACGTTGAAGCACAAACAACACTCACTGTTTGCAGATCATGTATGTAATAGTACACTGTGGTCATAGGGGCTCACTTCAAAGCAGGATTCATCATTGAAGACAATTCTACTCCAGTCAGTGAGATTCCAGGTAGAAGGCATGTCAGGAGGTGGTACAGGCAGCAGTAAGAAATTGACCTTACCGTCACTAGCCAATTAGCCTGACAACCAGTAGTGGTGTGTGTGCTATTTCTATTTGTAGCAGGACTCCTCGGGTTGTCATCCACGGCATCCTTGCAGTATTGAGGTACACGACAACATTCCGTGCCTCATTTTGTGGCCATTCATTCATTGAAAGCCATTTTGGGCTTACATTTCATCGACATAATGTCTGCTCATACATGGTGAGAGTTTCTACTGCTCGTCTTCACGCTCTACTAATGTTACCTTGACCGGCAGTGTCACAGGATCTCTTCTGACTAGTGTGTGTTTGGAGCGTTGTGGTCACAGCACTCAAACCGTCTTGGGAGTTTCATGGCCAAACACCCCACTTGGCCAGATTTGGCATTGGATCACTCAGGAGGATATTCGCCATCTGTGAGCCAATAACAAGCTGAAAACTGTTTGCATAAGGACCAATTGGACCAATGCATTACTAATTTATACCAGAAAAAAGAGTTTCACAAACTAAGCAAATCATCCAATTTTTCGAAATTTGGATTTTGTGTACATACACAGATAAACAAATGATTACAGATTTCTATCCCATTCATGTAATTCGTTTGTGGTGGTTCATTTTATTTGCCTTGGGTTGTATAAGTCAGAAAAGCAGCTGTTGTAGAGGGGCAATATTCCTTAGGTACTCATCAGAGGTGGGACTTTTTTGTGTTACCTGACAGCTAGTCAACTTCCTTTCATCACTGAATACACTTGTGCTGTGTTGTGCTGCTCTGTTCAGAGGCAAGCCAGCTTGAATACTGGTGGCGTATGAAACGTTCACTGCTAGTATTCGGCTACCGTGAAGAATAGGAGTGGTGGCACAAGTATCCTGATCAATCAATGTCCCACCTCTTCTCTGTGTGTCTGTGTTACAACGTGATGACTGACTACATTGTTGATAGTGATCCATCTGTCAGATGGGAACTTGAAGCTTGGTGGCCCTGTGAGTAGTAGGCCATGAATCTGTGCCATGTTTCATCCTCTTCCTTCTTCTCTGCTCTTCTTATCCCTCCCCCTCCCCCTCTTGCAGAACCAGTCACAACTGTCATGGTGATTTAGGATTACTTGCCTCATGAAATTGAACATTCCAATTACACTGATTACTATAACTTTTTGTGGGATGTATGTAATAGTCCAAAATCTTCTCCTGAAAGATCCACTGAATTTTATCTTCTACTGGTCAATACAACACTGACTGGAGACCAAGTTTAAATTTACAATTAAGTATAGATGCTAGCAAGTGTAATGATGGGATATTTATTAAAACCAATAAGGAAACAAAATGTGGACAAAAAGTAAATATTAAAAAATCTTTTTCTTATAATGTGGATTATTATTAGTATTATTGACTTTTTTTCTCAGACTTAAGTCTGGTTAAAAATGGAAAGTGACGCGGACCTCAGTCAAGCGTGACTTCCTTGTAACCATATGGTATATGTTATATTGCATTTAGGAACTTTCGGGTAATTGAACATGTATCAATAATTACAGATTTTTGTAGTTGTATATATATGTTTAGATGTAGCTGTATTGCATTGATGTACTGGTGGATATTGTGAGGTATGACTCCTGTAGTTTGTAGTATAATTGGGATAATGTCGACTTTATCCTGATGCCACATGTCCTTAACTTCCTCAGCCAGTTGGATGTATTTTTCAATTTTTTCTCCTGTTTTCTTCTGTATATTTGTTGTGTTGGGTATGGATATTTCAATTAGTTGTGTTAATTTCTTCTTTTTATTGGTGAGTATGATGTCAGGCTTGTTATGTGGTGTTGTTTTATCTGTTATAATCGTTCTGTTCCAGTATAATTTGTATTCATCATTCTCCAGTACATTTTGCGGTGTGTACTTGTATGTGGGAACGTGTTGTTTTATTAGTTTATGTTTTATGGCAAGTTGTTGATGTATTATTTTTGCTACATTGTCATGTCTTCTGGGGTATTCTGTATTTGCTAGTATTGTACATCCGCTTGTGATGTGATCTACTGTTTCTATTTGTTGTTTGCAAAGTCTGCATTTATCTGTTGTGGTATTGGGATCTTTAATAATATGCTTGCTGTAATATCTGGTGTTTATTGTTTGATCCTGTATTGCGATCATGAATCCTTCCGTCTCACTGTATATATTGCCGTTTCTTAGCCATGTGTTGGATGCGTCTTGATATATGTGTGGCTGTGTTAGATGATACGGGTGCTTGCCGTGTAGTGTTTTCTTTTTCCAATTTACTTTCTTCGTATCTGTTGATGTTATGTGATCTAAAGGGTTGTAGAAGTGGTTATGAAATTGCAATGGTGTAGCTGATGTATTTATATGAGTGATTGGTTTGTGTATTTTGCTAGTTTCTGCTCGTTCTAGAAAGAATTTTCTTAAATTGTCTACCTGTCCATAATGTAGGTTTTTTTATGTCGATAAATCCCCTTCCTCCTTCCTTTCTGCTTAATGTGAATCTTTCTGTTGCTGAATGTATGTGATGTATTCTATATTTGTGGCATTGTGATCGTGTAAGTGTATTGAGTGCTTCTAGGTCTGTGTCACTCCATTTCACTACTCCAAATGAGTAGTGATATAGTGTAAGTATTTATAGCTTTTGTCTTGTTTCTTGCTGTCAATTCTGTTTTCAGTATTTTTGTTAGTCTTTGTCTATATTTTTCTTTTAGCTCTTCCTTAATATTTCTATCATCTATTCCTATTTTTTGTCTGTATCCTAGATATTTATAGGCATCTGTCTTTTCCATCGCTTCTATGCAGTCGCTGTGGTTATCCAATATGTAATCTTCTTGTTTAGTGTGTTTGCCCTTGACTATGCTATTTTTCTTACATTTGTCTGTTCCAAAAGCCATATTTATATCATTGCTGAATACTTCAGTTATCTTTAGTAATTGGTTGAGTTGTTGATTTGTTGCTGGCAGTAGTTTTAGATCATCCATGTATAGCAAATGTGTGATTTTGTGTGGGTATGTTCCAGTAATATTGTATCCATAATTTGTATTATTTAGCATGTTGGATAGTGGGTTCAGAGCAAGACAGAACCAGAAAGGACATAATGAGTCTCCTTAGTATATTCCACGCTTAATCTGTATTGGCTGTGATGTGATATTATTTGAATTTGTTTGGATATTAAGTGTGGTTTTCCAATTTTTCATTACTATGTTTAGGAACTGCATCAATTTAGGATCTACTTTGTATAATTCCAATATCTGTAGTAACCATGAGTGGGGTACACTATCAAAAGCTTTTTGGTAATCGATGTATGCGTAGTGTAGCGACCTTTGTTTAGTTTTAGCTTGATATGTCACCTCTGCATCTATTATCAGTTGCTCTTTACATCCTCGTGCTCCTTTGCAGCAGCCTTTTTGTTCTTCATTTATAATTTTGTTCTGTGTTGTATGTGTCATTAATTTCTGTGTGATGACTGAAGTTAATATTTTGTATATTGTTGGTAGGCATGTTATGGGGCGATATTTAGCTGGGTTTGCTGTGTCTGCTTGATCTTTAGGTTTCAGATAGGTTATTCCATGTGCAAGTGTATCAGGGAATGTGTATGGGTCTGCAATGTAACTGTTAAATAATTTAGTTAGATGTGAATGTATTGAGGTGAACTACTTTAACCAGAAATTTGCTATTTTATCATTTCCAGGGGCTTTCCAATTGTGAGTAGAATTAATTGCTTGGGTGACTTCATGTTGCAAAATTATCACTTCAGGCATTTGTGGTATCATTTTGTATGTGTCTGTTTCTGCTTGTATCCACCGTGCATACCTGTTATGTTGTACCGGGTTTGACCATATGCTGCTCCAGAAGTGTTCCATGTCTGTTATGTTTGGTGGATTGTCTATTTTAATGTGTGTGTTATCCATTGTTGGGTAAAATCTCTTTTGGTTTGTGTTGAATGTTTGGTTTTGTTTCCTTCTATTTTCACTTTTTTTGTATCTTCTAAGTCGTTTGGCCAATGCTTGCAATTTCTGCTTTTTTTCATCTAATTGTTCTATTGCTTCTTGTTGTGAGATTTTACCTAACCTTTTTCGTTTTTTGTCTGATATTTCATTTCTTATAAATTGTGTTAGCTGTCCGATGTCTTTTCTCAGTTTTTCTATTCTGATCTGTAACCTGTGTTGCCATGCTGGTTTTGTGGGTTTCTTCTGTGTGTTGGTTTGTTCTGATCTCTGCCTAGTGTGTATATTTAGTGTAGTGAGTGCTCCTATATAAACCAGTAGTTGTAACTCTTCTGTAGTTGTGTTTTCATTTATTTTGTTGTGTATGATTGTGTTGATAGTTTTTATTGTTGTTTCGACTTGTGGGTTATTTGGTGGTCTATGCAAGAATGGTCTGATGTCTGTATTTGTGTCTTTGTATTCTATATATGTCAGCTGAAATTTCTCTTCTATATCTAACACGTGTGTCTCTCCGTGTTCTATTTGTGCTTGTTCTGGTGGCTGTCTTAAGATTTTGTTTTCCTCTGATTGTTTAATTGATGCGTGTTGGTTTTTGTTTGTTTGCTCTGGGATGTTTGAGTCCATTACTATATTTTCTTCTTCTTCTGATTGCACATTATTTTGTTCCAGTATTTGTTGTACTTGTTGTTTGATGTTTTCTAATTCTGACTGGGGTATCCTGTTATTTTTTATTATTACACGGATCTGATCAGCTAGTCGTTATGTTAAAAATTTTAATTCCGGGTATCTGGTAATAAATGTTGTGTATACTTGTGATCTGTATCCAGTTGTGTTGGTTCCTAGGTTTGTTGCTTGGTAATAACAGAACATGAGGTGTCGATTAACTTCATCTGACCATCTCATCCTCTGTCTTTGTTTTCCTTCTAGGGTGGTTGCAGGAAGCATATCCTGCAAAACACCACTATTTGGATTTAAATCATTTTCCAGTTGGCTAGCAGTGTTGTTACCATTGTGGGTGGGCATAGGGTCGAAGCGTCGTCCCCGACCATGAGGCTTTTTCAGTTCTGTCCTGAACCAACTCATCACACTAAAAGGGGGTTAGCCCTATTAGTGGTTTGTTCTTTTCATCGCCTTTTATGACTGGGAGAACATACCGGAGGCCTATTCTTTTCCCGGGCCTCTGGGATCATCATCATCATCATCATCATCATCATCATCATCATCATCATCATCATCATCTAAAATCTGGGTTCATTGCCGCCCTCCAGTGTCAGTGATGTCATGGATTCATCTTCATTCCCTGTTTGGAATGTGTCACTATTGTTTGGTTGTTTCAGATGAGGAGCTATTTCAGAGGGTAAATTTTTAAATGAAAAGATTTGACACGAAATGACGTATTACTACCTTATTTATGTTTTACAGGTTACTCACACCTGTATTGCTATTAACAAATGTTCATAACTGTTGGATCAGCTGATTGGAAAGTCCTGCAGTGCTTTCCTTGCGCGGAGTTCTGGTTGACATAATTCGTTTGTAATATTCTCTGCAACGCCTCACTTTGTTTTGTTACATGAAGCGAACTATGTATCTAAAGCATTTGCCACCTTTTGTTCATTTTTGTCTCTGTGTGCTGTAAAGCAGAACTTTTTACATTTTAGATAAGATTCGAGTGTCAATGATAATTATTGATGATGTGTATTTATAATTTCAGGAGTTCCTGATGAGATAAAAATGAGATTTTTTAAGGGAGTACTTCGACGTTTGAGTCACTACTGTTCGGAGTGGACAAAGAATGAAGGTACTTAATTTCATTTGTTGTTCTTGCTGAAGCTAGTTTATTTACAGTTCACAATGAACTCACCATTGGCAAAACATTCTGGATTAGTCCCTCACTTCAATCTACCTAAGGGAAGGTAACTATGAGAAAAAGATGGAATAACCAATTTATGTAATGCATATGTTAGCAGATTTTCAATCAAATGATACATATACAAACTACTAAACTACTACATTTCAACACAGCTCTCAAATGTAATATGACACAAATGACAGTAGGTGGAATTTCAGAGGGTTACTTTTCAAATGTAAAGATTTTTATGCTTTACAGATTACTCACACCTGTAGCTCTGTTATGTAGCTCATCACATTAATCATCACTGTCAGAAATTCTTCAAAATGACCCTTGCAGGCACTTGTGGGACATGTTTATAAAACATGAGCTACTATCTGCCATCACACACCACAGTCCCAAGATGGTAATGAAGATTTACCTCACTTGTGGAACATGTTTACACATCTTCCGTGCACCATTCAAATCCACAAATTTCTCGAAGCTTGTCAAGTCTGTGGATTTTCTTGTGGGTGCAAGGCAGTTTCAGACATGTCAGAGAGCACTTTTGTTGCTGACAGCATTTCTGTTTATCGGTGGCATTGAATTCATTTTCAGGAAGAAACCCGGCCATGATAAGAATTCTGATGTGTGTGTAGTAGAGGACTTTTTCACCTTATGTAATGATGTGGAATGTGACCTGAGATAGGTAACCAATGTGTGTAAATATACACTCCTGGAAATGGAAAAAAGAACACATTGACACCGGTGTGTCAGACCCACCATACTTGCTCCGGACACTGCGAGAGGGCTGTACAAGCAATGATCACATGCACGGCACAGCGGACACACCAGGAACCGCGGTGTTGGCCGTCGAATGGCGCTAGCTGCGCAGCATTTGTGCACCGCCGCCGTCAGTGTCAGCCAGTTTGCCGTGGCATATGGAGCTTCATCGCAGTCTTTAACACTGGTAGCATGCCGCTACAGCGTGGACGTGAACGGTATGTGCAGTTGACGGACTTTGAGCGAGGGCGTATAGTGGGCATGCGGGAGGCCGGGTGGACGTACCGCCGAATTGCTCAACACGTGGGGCGTGAGGTCTCCACAGTACATCGATGTTGTCGCCAGTGGTTGGCGGAAGGTGCACGTGCCCGTCGACCTGGGACCGGACTGCAGCGACGCACGGATGCACGCCAAGACCGTAGGATCCTACGCAGTGCCGTAGGGGACCACACCGCCACTTCCCAGCAAATTAGGGACATTGTTGCTCCTGGGGTATCGGCGAGGACCATTCGCAACCGTCTCCATGAAGCTGGGCTATGGTCCCACACACCGTTAGGCCGTCTTCCGCTCACACCCCAACATCGTGCAGCCCGCCTCCAGTGGTGTCGCGACAGGCATGAATGGAGGGACGAATGGAGACGTGTCGTCTTCAGCGATGAGAGTCGCTTCTGCCTTGGTGCCAATGATGGTCGTATGCGTGTTTGGCGTCGTGCAGGTGAGCGCCACAATCAGGACTGCATACGACCGAGGCACACAGGGCCAACACCCGGCATCATGGTGTGGGGAGCTATCTCCTACACTGGCCGTACACCACTGGTGATCGTCGAGGGGACACTGAATAGTGCACGGTACATCCAAACCGTCATCGAACCCATCGTTCTACCATTCCTAGACTGGCAAGGGAACGTGCTGTTCCAACAGGACAATGCACGTCCGCATGTATCCCGTGCCATCCAACGTGCTCTAGAAGGTGTAAGTCAACTACCCTGGCCAGCAAGATCTCCGGATCTGTCCCCCATTGAGCATGTTTGGGACTGGATGAAGCGTCGTCTCACGCGGTCTGCACGTCCAGCATGAACGCTGGTCCAACCGAGGCACCAGGTGGAAATGGCATGGCAAGCCGTTCCACAGGACTACATCCAGCATCTCTACGATCGTCTCCATGGGAGAATAGCAGCCTGCATTGCTGCGAAAGGTGGATATACACTGTACTAGTGCCGACATTGTGCATGCTCTGTTGCCTGTGTCTATGTGCCTGTGGTTCTGTCAGTGTGATCATGTGATGTATCTGACCCCAGGAATGTGTCAATAAAGTTTCCCCTTCCTGGGACAATGAATTCACGGTGTTCTTACTTCAATTTCCAGGAGTGTATTATACAGACCTACTGACAGTGGATGCGGATCAGTTAAGAAGTACATCTTTTCTTTTTCACATATATACTATTCCACTAAATGGGCACACAGTAGATGTACTGTGCTATTGACTGAAGAGTGTTTGCTGACACTGTCCGACTAGATCACAGAGCTTGTGCAGAATATTGTATGTGCTTTTGAGCTTTCCGGGTGTTGGTGTTAAGTGCTACTTAAAAGGAAGTGTCTGTCCCAAGGTATTTCGGGTGCATGTTATGATACTCTGGCACACAGAGCCCTTGATGCCCATTTTGAGAGAGACAGTCTGTCTGACAGGTGAAAACGTGCAACTTAAGTTCTGCTTACATTAGGTTGTAACCTTCTTTTTTGGAAGTATTGGTTGAATATGGCTAGATCAGATGATGTTGACCAGTCATCTGCATAGCCAAAATGTATGGGCTGTATTGGAGAAATATCACATTCATTTAAATTAAACAGGAGAGAAGCGAGGACTGATCTGTGTGGTAAGCCATTATGCAAAACTTCTGTTCAGATGCTGTCATTCCTTTTGGTCATAGCAAATATCTTTCAAACTAATATGTTGTCAAATAGTTTCGATGTCCATTTTCATGGAATAATTCACGGCAGAAATTTAAAGCCAAGAAGCAGAGGCAGTCAGATAATCGCAAAGATTCCTTGGCTAAAATGAAATTAGTCACTGTGTATGTTCTAATCCCACAAGAGAACACTACGTTGTGACAGACACAATGAACTTTATTAAGCCTAGACACAGCTTGTTATAATAGATACACTAGCAATGGAGAGGTGCACAATAACAGTGAGGTAACACACACATCAAGGCAAACATGACTGAGTTAGAGCTGGCCAGTCCTGTCTCCAAAAGCTGTCAGCCGACTAGTATAGTGCACAGATGAGAGGCTCTGTGAGCATCCATGAGTGTCAGCCTCTGGCTGTTGTTGAACTTCTAGCTGTATCTGCTGACTTGTGTGATGCACATTACAACTGCTTACCCAGATTTTGGGTGTGGATCAGTGCAGGTAAATACTGTGGGCAGTTCAGTAATAATGTTATGCTAATCAGAATTGACAGGGGGAAAAAAAAAACCACTAATGGTTCACGTATATCTGCCAATGTCACAATCTGATAAAGAGAGTGAAAGTACATGACAAAATGTTTATGAAAGGAAGATGGAAATCTAATAACCGTGAGTGATTGTCACTCCCATTGCCAAGTTCATACTGTTCTACAAGTCTGCCTTCTATTACATCGGCTACTACAGCATTCCAAAGTAAAAACACTGATTCAATTGTTCTACAAGTTCATTATTAATTATGAATATACTATTCGAACATTAATAGAGGAGGTGGTACATTTCGAAAATTTGTTGAGTCGTGAGGAGATTCTAGCTGGATTACATCATTTTGAGACCTTTTTCAAAATCTGTTATTGGATTGCAAGGTGTACCCGGGAGCAGATATAGAGTCATATCACAATTTAGTAATGTTAGTAATGATGAAGAATAGACTGAAGCTTACGAGAATTGTCCAGAACTAATAGTGGTAAAAGAAGTGGGGTACTTGGAAGAATTGTGTGTGTGTTTGAAGTTCTCTGAAGCAGTAAATACTGTGGTAATGAATACTGCAATAGGCAGGTCAGTTGAAGAGGAAGTGATTTGTCTGTTCAACTTCTGTGATTATCCTTTTCAGACAAATTTAAGTATGCACAAGTTGACTGTAAAGAAACATTGTGTTTCAAAGGAAATACTGAAATTGATTTGTTAAGTAAGGAAATACAAAAATGTGCAGTATGAGATAGGAATACATCATTACAAGACATTTAAGTGTAAAATAAATAGGAAAGCAGAGGAGCCAAAGTGAAATAAACTGCAGAAAAATGTGAAGATATCAAAAGTGAAATGGTCATTGGTACGACTATTAAGCATATAAAAAAATCAAAGCAACCTTTGGAGAAATTAAACCAAAGGAACAAACAATAAGAGTGCGTTCAACAGTGAAACTACTTTTGCAGAGTATTGAGCTGATAGGTGGAAAGTGTACATTAAGGCATCTATGTGGGGTATAATTTCTCTGATGACATGATAGAAGAGGAGTTATAAGGCATTGGTTATCCAATGAAGATTAAGAGTTAAACAAAGTATTGGGAGATGCACAATCAAATAATGCTGGAGGCACAGTTAACATTCCTTCATATGTCCTAAAAGACTGGGGGGCGTGGGGGGTCAGGGTGGTTGTGAAGGGTGGGTGAGCATTCTAAATTTGACTTCTATACAATTCTGTGGTCCTTTCAAATACATATTGTGGGAACACCAGAAAAGGACAGAATAAAAGTGTTAGAGGTATGGTTTTACATAAGAACGTTGAAAATTCAGTGGCCCAAATTATTAGAAACAAAGAGTTTCACCACATAAACAGTGACAAGAAGGGACAAAATGACAGGCCACATGTTAAGAGAGCAAAGAGTATCTTCCATCATACCTGGGGGAGCTACAGAGAAAACTACTTCAGGAGAAGGGAGAGATTAGAGTAGTCCCGAAAATAATTGAGTGTGTTACACTGTGAGGTGAAGTAGTTGGGATAGGAGAGTAGTTCAGGATGGGCCACAACAAACCAGTCAGAAGACTGATGAACTCTTCTGGATCATGTACAACAAATTTTATAAGAGAAAACTTGTACTGTATATCTTTAGATAAAATACCTAACTCCTTAGTCAGTTTAAGCCAAGGGAGAATACCACATTTTTATGGCATCCTGTTATACAATAATGTCTTGCTTCATGTGTCTAATTCCATGATCTAATTCACTCAGAATCACTTGATTTAATTAGACTACTTTCCAATACATTTGTTTTGCTTTTGTTGTTCATCTTACAATCTCTTTAAAGTGATTTATTTAACTGCTCTCCCAAGTGATTTTCAACCTCTCATGGAATTAAAATTCATTCAAAAACCTCAATGTTTTCCTTTCATCTTCTTTTTAAACTTATTGTTCATTGTACAGACTGAATAGCATTGTGGCTCTCTCTCTCCTCCCAAACACTCTTCCCCTTCTGTGCTTTTCAACACTTGTATCTGCGGTGTGGCATCTGTACAATTTTCAAATGACATTTTTCTCCAGGTACAGAGTGTCAAATTGAACAGTTGTTAGCCATCTAAATTGCCAAATTGTTATTTTACAGAGAATACTGTTTTTCAATGTGTTGGAAGAATCCCACGTCTGATCCAGTCAGAACAAAGGCCAATATTCAATGACTGGCACCTGTAGATTTTTAATACAGTGATCACTTGAAACATCACCTGCTGGCTGTTCAATTGTACAGATTGGACAGTCCATACTGAAAAGCCAAGGCCCACAACCATCTGTGAGAAGATGGATGTATAGAATCTTCCACTCCATGTTTTGTACAGTTCAAATGCTCCATTTGTGTGTTTGTATGTGACATTCTGTATGTGGCTAATTTTTGTGCATTAAAACTAAAGGCCTACTCATTGTTCTTCACTACAGTATGTCCATTTGCCCTATTCTCTTAGTAGTGAGTCATTTTTCTTTGTTAGTAAATATATCCATTTAAAATTGGACCTCTCCCTCCCACCCACCTGTAGCTCTGTAAAATATTCTGCATGCCTCCATTATTGTGGTCAAGGCCTTCGAGATGAGCACCTTAAACTAGATTCACTCAAGTACTCCACACATAGTACTTGTATCATATTCTGAAGCTGCTGTAAGTCTGGCCAACGTTTTGCAGTATATGCTTCTGTGAGTTAAAAGTACACACACCTTTTCCTCATTTCCGTATAATTAACCTAGTGTTTAATTAAGTCTGATATGGAAAATGGAACATTCACATGAATGTCACCAATCTTTGTTACTTTCACCTACTTTCACTTTGCAAATGGAGCTGTTTTTATTTTATTTTTTTGTTTCATGCAGTTTGTCTGATGTCCTGGACTTGACATTGACTTTTCTAAATTTTTAGAATCCATGATATTATTGGGCTGAGAGTTTGATTATAAGCTTACATGGATGTCATACTTATGACTTGAATCATGATTTCTTACGTAATACATATTTTAAAGTTGGTTTATTAATTTAGACTGTGGGGAACAGACCACGCTTTCTTGTCTGTTCCAATTCCACATAACTAGCTCTGCAGACCCAGCTTTGTTATGTATGCATACTTAATGTATCTGCTATACCCCTGAACCATAATTAATTTTATACTCTACACAAGGAGAGAATCAAATGGACCATGAAATAAGGTCATTTTGTATGGAAGACACCTGAGGAATGAACTACTTGTCAAGGAAAATTATTCGAGATAGGAATTTCGCTGTTGAGTCGGATACTTTCTGAAGGTAGGCTCGTCCTGTCTATTAATGTCTGGACATGAGGAATAACTCTTTTTACTCAACTCTTCAATTCATCCCCCAGACACAATGTCAGTTTGTGTCCTTCAAATAGATCTGGTAGCCCGTATCTCACTCCAGCTGGCTTACAACCAATGTTTAGATTTCTGTTGGTGCATAATGACCACTAAACTTCACATTAGAATGAGTGTCTGGTGCATCTATTGTTTGATTTCAATGTGTACAAAATCTAAGAACCACAACTGTAAAACACTTTCTCTACAGCATGAGATTTGTCACCTAAATCTCTTCTTGGTTTCCTCCACTTCCATGAGATTCCAACTCCATGACATCCTTCAACCGCCCTGCATCCCCTCTGCCTCTATCACATGTGTTTCATGTTGGGAAAAGTCTCTTCTAGTTCTATGTTATAATTATTTGTTCCCCATTTGGTATCTTGCTCTATCTTTTTTCTGATGACTCTTTGCACTTTTCTGTATATTGACAAGACACTCTTCTGGGGTGGAATTCCTGCAGGGCACATTTTACATGGTTTATTCACTGATATGTTCATTAGTGAGGCATAGTGGATTTCTCAGCATTTTTCTTTCTCTCTTTAGTTTTGTTAGATTGTGGGCTGCTTAATTAGAAAATATTTGAAGCTGGTGCTTTTGGTCTCTTCTTGAGCAACTAAGGAGGGATGACATGTCTGTTGTGACTGAAATCTGACAGTTGCCTTTCCAGCCCCCCACCTCCACACCATCCTCCTCCCCTTCACCACCCCATTACCAAACACAAGCACACACTAGAACAGAAAGTCCTAGTAATTATTAATACAGGCAACTTTCTAAAATTAAAACAGTGAATACTAGCAAATAGTGTCACATAACATGTTCTTTATCTCAAGTGTACTTTTAAGGTTTTATTATTTAAAATGTAATTACATTTGAATCACATTTCAGTTACCTATTTGGTTTTTTTACACATCAGCTGTGTTACAGGTGCACTACTTTTATTTTTCAAAATTGTTTGTTATACATCTGAATTAATTTACATTTTTTATTTTTATCATAAATAAACTCATAACTAAGTAACAGTACACTACTAAAAAGTACCATTACGCAGAATGTGCCTTTGTCTTATAGCAAATGACAGCAGTGTTTTGGACCAGGCGACACTGCAAGGCTGGCGTTAAAACGAGCAAACGTGGCCGTCCGTAGATCCGGTGCATGAAACACTGGCTAGGTAGTAACATTACACTAATTTACACCTCTTTGTTGATTGTAAACAATTCTGACAGATATTCAGAGTTATGTCATAGTTTTTACAAAAATTACTCTTCAGATTCAAATTTTTGTTGACTCGTGGTAAGTGTCTAATACCTGTGGCTCCGGAAGCTGTGATAAATTTCCCCATAGTGAATATTTCACTCTCCAGTAGTGTGTGCTGTGATATGAAAATTGCTGGCAGATTATAACTGTGTGGAGCTCTCCAACTTGCACTGTGAACCTTTCCCTTTAGCTTGCATATGCTCTGTTGACTGAGCTACCCAAGTAAAAGTCAATTCTCCCAATAAATTTCTTTCAGAAATGTTCTCATCTGTTTCTGTCCACAGTTTAGCTTTTCTACATACATCTGTTCTTATACATAATATTCTATGTGCAGGTGAGGATAGTGCCACGTACATTGAGCAGAGGGTGAAGAGGATAAGACGAGCAGAGGAATAGAATGTACCATAGAGGTATGAAGTAGATTATTAAAATATCTGTAAAATAATGAAAAGTAATGAGAACTTCTGCTTTAAACAACAGATTTTGCGGCCAAATTTATCTGTCCAACTCTCAAAGCTATCTTTCTCTGGGCTTACTTTGGGGATGGTAACTTGATTTTAGGATCTGTTCAATATAATAAACATCCAGGAACTTTTTTCATTTTTTTTGTGGTTTTAGGGCGCACAACTTCAATGGTCATTAGCGCCCTGACTACGTTAAGAATGCACAGCGAGGTACAAGTTTAAGGACATTTGATGATGCTGTTTTTTAATCCTATGCCTGTCAGTGTCTTTTATCGTGTTTTCCCTTTTAGTTGTTGTTTTAGAGAGGTTTGTCAAATTGATAAAACGAAAAACACGAGCAGCTGCTCGTGGGTCATCCGCTAAAATGGCATCTAAAGTACATGGCAGGTTAAGATCTAGACGCAGTGTGTTAAAATCCGGACAGGATTTTAAAGTGTGGCGGACCGTCAGCAATTGCCCACATGGGCAGAACGGCGCCGGCGCAGCCGTCAGCAGATGGCGATGGCTGAACCGGCAGTGTCCAACGCGTAACCGGGCCAAAACGACCTCCTCCCGCCGAGAAAGGCGGGAGGAGGACGTCCAAGCCGCGGGAAGAGGTTTCAAGGCCCGAAGCTTGTTGTCTGTAAGTGCAGCCCAATCGGCATGCCACAGCGATAAAATGCGCCGACAAATAACCCTGCTACAATCTGATGAAGGGACACAACAAGAAGCTGCCTGAGGCTGGAGGACCGCAGCCTTGGCCGCGGCATCTGCAGCTTCGTTCCCAGGGATACCGACATGGCCAGGGACCCACATAAAGCTAACCGGAGAACCGACATCCACCAGCTGCTGAAGAGGGCGTTGGATCCGGTGCACGAAAGGGTGAACGGGATACGGATCACTGAGGCTCTGGATGGCGCTCAGGGAATCGGAGCAGATGACATAAGCAGAATGGCGGTGGCGGCAGATGTAAAGAACAGCCTGGTAGAGGGCAAAGAGCTCAGCTGTGAAGACCGAACAATGGCCATGGGGCCGGTATTTGAAACTTTGTGCCCCGACAATAAAAGAACACCCGACCCCGTCATTGGTCTTGGAGCCATCTGTATAAATGAAGGTCATATTGATGAACTTCGAACGAAGTTCAACAAAACGGGAGTGGTAGACCGAACCGGGGGTGACCTCTTTTGGGAGCGAGCTGAGGTCAAGGTGAACGCGGACCTGAGCCTGGAGCCAAGGTGGCGTGTGGCTGTCGCCCACTCGAAAGGTTGCAGGGAGTGAAAAATTAAGGTGTTGGAGGCGACGAAAGCGAACTCCAGGGGGTAGCAGGGCAGAGACATACAACCCGTATTGACGGTCGAGAGAGTCTTCAAAAAAGGAACGATAAGACGGGTGGTCAGGCACTGACAGTAGCCAACAGGCATACCGACAAAGCAGTATATCGCGCCGGTAGGTGAGTGGAAATTCGCCAGCGTCAGCATTTAGACTCTCTACGGGACTAGTATAAAACGCTCCATACAACATCGGGGTTTACGACTTGCGATCGGAGTTGGGGCAGCGTAAGATGGATGGCCGTGCAGAGGAGTATACGAAGCTCCCATAATCCAGCTTGGAGCGGACGATCGACCGATATAGACGAAGCAGGACGGTTCGATCTGCTCCCCACGACATACCACTGAGAACACGGAGGACATTTAAAGAACGGGTACAACGGGCAGCCAAATATGACACATGTGGAGACCAGCTAAGTTTCCTGTCAAACGTAAGACCAAAAATTTTGTTGTCTCCACGATTGGGAGAGCAACGGGACCGAGTCGTAAGGACAGTGGGAGAAACTCTTTGTAGCGCCAGAAGTTAATACACACCGTCTTCTCGGCAGAAAAACGGAAGCCATTGGCGACACTCCAGGAGTAAAGACAGTCAAGAGAACGCTGAAGACAGCGCTCCAGGACACGTGTGCACTGCGCGCTGCAATAGATGGTAAAATCGTCCACGAAGAGGGAGCCTGATACATCAGCTGGGAGGCAATCCATTATTGGATTGATCGCGATGGTGAAGAGAGCGACGCTCAAAACTGAGCCCTGTGGCACCCCATTCTCCTGGCGAAAGGTGTCTGACAGGACAGAACCCACACGTACCCTGAACCGTCGATCCATTAAAAAAGAACGAATAAAAAGAGGGAGGCGACCGCGAAGGCCCCATGTATGCATGGTGCGGAGAATGCCCGCCCTCCAACAGGTGTCGTAAGCCTTCTCCAAATCAAAGAACACAGCCGCGGTCGGGCGCTTCCGCAAGAAGTTATTCATAATGAAGGTCGAAAAGGTAACCAGATGGTCAACAGCAGAGCGGCGCCTACGAAATCCACATTGTACATTGGTAAGTAGGCGTCGAGACTCGAGCAGCCAAACCAATCGAGAGTTAACCATTCGCTCCATCACTTTACAGACACAGCTGGTAAGCGAGATAGGTCGATAACTGGAAGGCAAGTGCTTGTCCTTCCCCGGCTTAGGAATCGGGACAACAATAGACTCACGCCAGCATTCGGGAACATGTCCCACAATCCAGATGCGATTGTAAGTACGAAGAAGAAAACCTTTACCCGCAGGAGAAAGGTTCTTCAGCATCTGAATATGAATAGAATCAGGCCCTGGAGCGGAGGACCGTGATCGGCCAAGCGCGTTTTCAAGTTCCCGCATGGTGAATGGGGCCTTGTAACTTTCACGATTCGAGGAGCGGAAGTCAGGTGGCCTAGCCTCCTCTGCCTGTTTGCGGGGGAGGAAGGCAGGGTGGTAATGAGCGGAGCTCGAAACCTCGGCGAAAAAGCGGCCGAAGGCATTGGAGACATCCTCAGGGGCCACAAGGACGTCATTCGCGACCGTCAAGCCAGAAACTGGTGAGTGGACCTTAGTGCCAGATAGCCGGCGCAGGCTACCCCAGACAACAGAAGAAGGAGAAACTGTTGAAGGTACTTGTGAAAGCAGCCCAGCTGGCTTTCTTGCTTTCTTTAATAATACGACGACACTGTGCACGTAATCTTTTATAAGTGATACAATTCGCCACTGTAGGGGGGCGTTTAAAGGTGCGTAAAGCACGTCGACGAGCACGTAAAGAGTCTCTACATGCTGCAGTCCACCAGGGGACCGGTACGCGACGTGGAGAAGAAGTAGGGTGAGGGATGGAATATTCAGCAGCAGCAAGAATGACTTCCATGAGGTGTGCGACCTGACGATCGCAGCTGGTGAAGGTTTGATCCTGAAAGGTCGCCCTGGAAGAGAAGAGCCCCCAGTCTGCCTTGGAGATGGTCCAACTAGAGGAGCATGGAGAGGGGGTATGCTGCAGGAGATGGATAACACACGGGAAGTGGTCGCTCGAATATGTATCAGAAAGTGCATACCACTCAAACCGGCATGCAAGTTGGGGAGTACATATAGAGAGGTCTAAATGGGAATAGGTGTGAGATGTGTCCGAAAGAAAAGTAGGGGCGCCAGTATTGAGGCAGACAAGGTTGAGCTGGTTGAAAAGGTCTGCTAACAGGGAGCCCTTCGGGCAGGATGCTGGGGAGCCCCAAAGGGGATGGTGGGCATTGAAGTCTCCAGTTAACAAAAATGGTGCAGGTAGCTGAGCAATAAGTTGCATCATGTCTGCCCTGGTAACGATGGAGTGTAAACGGTACAAATGGAAAATGTAAAAGTGGGGAGAGTAATGCAGATGGCGACTGCCTGCAGGCCGGTGTGCAACGTGATGGGATCATGGTAAATATCATCCCGGACCAGCAACATAACCCCTCCATGAGCCGGGATACCTACCACAGGGGGTAGGTCAAAACGCACAGAGGTGTAGTGTGCCAAGGCAATTTGATCGCATGGGCGTAGCTTCGTTTCCTGGAGGGCTACGACGAGCGGATGGTGCAAGCGGAGCAGCAACTTCAAGTCCTCTCGGTTGGAGCGAATGCTGCGAATATTCCAGTGAACAAGTGCCATCGTAAGAAGAAAAGGAACATGAAAGGAGGGGTCACCTCGAAGGCCGCTGAGGGCCTGGCTTCGAGCGAGCACTGCCGCCGCTATCAGTAGGCGGACAGTCTTCGTCCATTGGGTCTATAGGTTCATCGGCCATCTTGGGAAGATGGCTGGGAGGGGGAGCTTCCTCCGCCGGTGATCGGCCAGATGTTCGGCTACCAGCGGTGCGGCCAGGAGAAACGGATGACGGCCTGGGGCGGCAACTGCTGTGTGGCACAGGAGAAGAAACGCACAGGGGCAGAAAAGGAAAAGTTTGCTTCTTATGAGCCCTCTTGGAAGGTCGTTTAGTCAAAGTACTGGTCGATGGCTGGGTGAATGTAAGAAGTCTTCACAGGACGGTTCTCCTTGAAGGCCCATGAATCTGACTTCTGTGTCTTAGTCTTGTCAGATGCTGATGAAGGTGTTTGTGGGCTAGGAGCGGCAGGAGGAAGAGGACACGTTGACCAGGCGATCTTAGCACTGGCCAAACGCACGACCATAGCGCTAAAGGTCAAATCACATGTCTGCATCGTCACCACCTTGGTAGGCTGAGGACAGGTGAGGACGGCACTGAATTTCCCGGATAGGAGCAGCGTGGGCCTCCTACTAGCAGAAAGCTTGCGAGCAGCCAAGGTGGACACTTCCTCTTTGACCCAAATTTCCTGTATACAGCGTTCATTCTTTTAGATGGGACAGTTGCGAGAGGGCACTGCATGGTCACCCTGACAGTTCACGCAACAAGGAGACGGATGTGGACAGTCACCTTCATGGGTGTCCCTGCCATGAGTGACGCATTTAGCCGCATTAGAACAAGAGTGGCGGGTGTGGTTAAAACGCTTACACTGCTAGCAGCGCGTAGGTGTCGGAACTTAGGGGCGAAACACAAATAACCTCACAGCCCGCTTTGATGTGCGAAAGCAGCTGAACACTATCAAAGGTCAAGAAAAGTGTCCGGGTCGGTACAAGGTCATTATCGACCTTTTTCATGACCCTATGGACAGCCGTCATGCCCTGCTCAGCGAGGAAAGACAATCTCCTCATCAGTCAATCCATTGAGTAATCTAGTAGATACCACACCGCGCCACAAATTCAATGTGTGGTGAGCCTCCACCTGGACAGGGAACGTGTACAGGAGTGTGGACCGAAGGAGTTTTTGTGCCTGAATGGCGCTCTTACTTTCCAACACCAAGGTACCATTACGCATCCTAGTACAAGAGCTGACAGATCAGGCTATGGCATCTACACCCTTCTGAATAACTAAAGGGTTGACAGATGAAAAATCCATCCTCAGATCTAGAAACTACGAGGACCTTTGGGGCAGGTTGTGGTACGTTTGTCACTGGTGGCTGGTAAAGTTTCCATTTTTGGGCAGAAGTCCAGAGAGAAGAAGAAGAATCCATTGCGGATGTATTCCCCACGATTGCCAGCGTCTCTGATGGCACACTCCTTCCTTGTGGGGACTCCCAGAGGGCATTCCCACCTCAGGTCAATGTTTACACCTCAGGTCACACCTCCCGAGAAACGGACGGAGGGACCAATCGGTATGATCAGAAGGTGTCAGCTCAGGCATTCACCCCTCCCTGGGCCTGGCCTTTACCAGGGGGTATGCACGGGCCCTACTTTTCTATCCAGGGCGGGGAGTTATGCTTTACCCAGTCACCAGCAATGCGTGTGAACGAGTGAGTCGGCCTTCAGGCACGCATAGGGAGGAGAGGGGAACAAGGCAAGGTAAAAAGTAAGGAAGACAGTGAGAGAGGGAGAAGGACAAAAAGGAAACAGGAAGGAAGAAACCAGAATCAGCGAAAAACCAAGATGACCACAAATGTAAGTCGTCGAACCGTCTGTCTCCGGACGCAGGCGCGAACTACCCCCCTTTGAGGGGGAGGGACTCCTTTTAGTCACCTCTTACGACAGGCAGGAATACCTCAGGCCTAGTCTTACCCCGGACTCACAGGGGAGTCTCATTCATTGAGCATACTACTACTTGCTACTGTGTTTTAATTATATTGTGGAAAGGAAAGTTGCTACTGAACATATAGCGGAGATTCTGAGTGGCAGATAGGCACAACAAAGAGACTGTCTCAAATATAGCTGATAATAGTACACTACTGGCCATTAAAATTGCTACACCAAGAAGAAATGCAGATGGTAAATGGGTATTCATTGGACAAATATATTATACTAGAACTGACATGTGATTACATTTTCACTCAATTTGGGTGCGTAGATCCTGAGAAATCAGTACCCAGAGCAACCACCTCTGGCGGTAATAACGGCCTTGATATGCCTGGGCATTGAGTCAAACGGAGCTTGGATGGCGTGTACAGGTACAGCAGCCCATGCAGCTTCAACACAACACCACAGTACATCGAGAGTAGTGACTGGCGTATTGTGATGAGCCAGTTGGTCGGCCACCATTGACCAGACATTTACAATTGGTGAGAAATCTGGAGAATGTGCTGGCAAAGGCAGCAGTCAAACGTTTTCTGTATCCAGAAAGGCCCGTACAGGACCTGCAACATGCGGTCATGCATTTTCCTGCTGAAATATAGGGTTTCGCAGGGATCGTACGAAGGGTAGAGCCACAGGTTGTGACGTAGCTGAAATGTAACGTCCACTGTTCGAAGTGCCATCAATGTGAACAAGAGGTGACCAATACGTGTAACCAATGGCACCCCATACCATCACGCCGGGTGATATGCCAGTATGGCGATGATGAATACACGCTTGCGATGTGCGCTCACAGTGATGTCGCCAAACATGGATGCGACCATCATGATGCTGTAAACAGAACCTGGATTCATCCAAAAAAATAACGTTCTGCCATTCGTGCACCTACGTTTGTTGTTGAGTACACCATTGCGGGCCCTCCTGCCCGTGATGCAGCATGAAGGGTAATCACAGCCGTGGTCACCGAGCTCGTGGTCCATCCTGCTGGAAACATCGAACTGTTCGTGCAGATGGTTGTCTTGCAAACTTCCCCGCCTGTTGGCTCAGGGATCGAGACGTGCCTGCATGATCTGCTACAGCCATGCGAATAGGATGCCTGTCATCTCGACTGCTAGTGATACGAGTCCGTTGGGATCCACCACGGCATTCCGTATTACCCTCCTGAACCCACCAATTCCATATGCTGCTAACAGTAATAGAATCTCGAACAACGCGAGCAGCAATGTCGCGATACGATAAACCACAATCGCGATAGGCTACAATCCAACCTTTATCAAAGTCGGAAACGTGATGGTACGCATTTTTCCTCATTACACAAGGCATCACAACAACGTTTCACCAGCCAAAGCCGGTCAACTGCTGTTTGTGTATGAGAAATCGGTTGGAAATGTTCCTCATGTCAGCACATTGTAGGTGTCGCCACCGGCTCCAACCTTGTGTGAATGCCCTGACAAGCTAATCATTTGCTTATCACAGCATCTTCTTTCTGTCTGTTAAATTTCATGTCTGTAGTTTATCATCTTCATGGTGCAGAGATTTTAATAGCCAGCAGTGTAGTTCCTGGTACTCCTTTTAGGGTATGCAGTATTGTAGTGCAGTGTAACATAAATGAATATTGACAAATAGTTACCACATATTTGTCTTTGCTTATACTTCCAGTTCCAAGAACATCTGCCAGCCAGGGCAAGTAGCTGTTTTTATGCTGCCAAGTGGTGGGAACGACAGGGGCACCCATGACTGCCCTCACCAGCACCAACAGAATCAGCCAGAGGCTGGCCGAAATTACATACATGTGGAATGTGGAAATTGACAGGAAAGGAATGCTCTGTTAAGCATGCTGTTCACAAATTAATGAGGTGGACAAAAAGCAAATGTGGGTAAAGCAGCTGAAGAAATTAATTATACTATGTGTGCTCCCCAGGGACCCTGATTACAGTAAGCATAGCAGACACTCCACAAATGAGTCACATTACATAATTTTTAGTATTTATGACAAATTTGTATTTAAACAAATTATTGTGATATCAGCACAAGATGGGAAAAAGGGAGGGGGATGGTGTGATCATTCTAGTTGAGAGTAGTTTATGGCTGTTATGGAACACAGAGAACCCTGCTATTTCAGTGGACCACCTTGCTTATTTTGAACGTTACTAAATGTAAAGGACTGAGGATCCTGTTTTATTCAGGGAGTGGAATGTTTGGCAACGCTGCTCTATGACTATAATCTAAGCTTTCATTGTTGTATAAAACCTCAATGCAATGTTGAAGCTGTTGTAAGGTTGTGACAGTCAGTCGACAAGTTACTATGGAAGTGTGATGTGATTATGTAGTGTACTATGTGCAGTCTTCGTCAGTTTATAACATAAAAAGAAATGTTAGTGCCAAAACACAATGTCGCAACAACAAACCTTAATTTCTTTCTTTTTTAATAAAGACAGTGTATTGCAAAAGACAGAGAAGTGTGACTACTGAAAAGCGCTAGTGATTGTGACGAACTGCATAGGTCTACCAAGTCATCAGTTTCCCTTCCACAGTTTTCAAACGATGAATGTGGTATTTCTGGCCCATCCATAAATTGCAATTCTAAATGATGTATTGAATGCGAAATTAAGTATCAGCAAAAATGGGAGTGTAAGTACAATTGGTTGTACTTTGATCACAGGCAGGGTGGAGCTTTCTGCAAATTGTGTGAAATGCATTTAAAAAGCGATATCGAAGCCCTACAGAAAACAGGAGGAGTGTTCATTTCTGTACCTCTCACTAAATTTAGAAAATCTACGGGAAGCATGGGAAAACTAGAAAATCACACAAAGTCAGAAAAACATTCAAGAGCCGTTGCACTTGAAAAAATTGTATCAATTGGAGCATTTAATCAATGTAATCTAAAGATATTTAAACAAAATGAAAATGCTTTGAACTGCCAAGCATTATCATCGTTAATTCAAAGTCTGTATTTCCTTACTAAGGAAGAAATACCCCATACAACAAAGTATGAACCTCTAATTAGTGAGGTAGTACTGAGAAGCGACATTAACCTTGAAAAATGGTTAAAATTTCAGAGTGAAAGGTCCACATATCTTAGTACATATACTGCATCAGAATTGTTGAATTGTTTGGGAGAGTCTTTACACATTGAAGATGAGATACTGCTCCACGACAAATATTTTTCATTAATGGCAGACAAATCAACAAATGCATCCAACCAAAGTCCATTGTCTTTAGTAGTTTGATATGTTGCACCGTCTCCATCGTTTGAAGTGAAGAAAACATTTTTATGTATCGTTGAGTTGGAAAGCACATCAGCTGAATCCATATATACAGCAATTGATACTGAACTGAAGTAAAGGAAACTTTCTTATGACAGATTATTTTCTTGTTCTTTCGACAGTGCTACTAATTTTAGTGGTTCTGTCTCAGGAGTCCACGCTCAATTTTCAGAGAGGAAGGGCCATAAGTTGCGATACATTCACTGTAGAGCGTTTCATTTTTTGCACTGTGTCCATTGCAGTCACAAAGACAGTCAATGTGTCTTAAATGTTCGAAACACTTAATGAAATTAAGAAACTGCAGGAGGATGCAACAGAAGTGTGCTATTCATGAATGTAGAGGAGCAGATTCAAGCTATGAAAAGTGCAAGGAAATTTGTTGAAAGTATGATTGATGAAATTGAGCAACAGTTTGATGAGAAGGCAATAAAAGTGATAAAACTAAGAGCATATTTTGAAAGTTTTAAAGAATTTCTGGATTTTAGTGATAACGATTGTAATGAACTGTGCTTGATTTTGGGGCTTACAAACATCAACACTGTTACTAGACGATACGTCTTCTCATGTGGCTTCATTCATTCTGAGAGCCGACATCAGCTACAAAGCACTATGGACACTCACTGAATGTGTACTGTGCATTCCAGTTTCGACTTGCCGTGTGGAAAGGTCATTTAGTACAATAAACAGTGTGATGACAAAATTAAGGAATAGGATGGGTCAGGAAACTCTGCAAGCTTGTGTGAAGATTTCAACTTAAGGGGACGACGAGCCAACAGAAAGTTTTATTGATGGCATCATCTAGAGAGATGCTGTAAAAAAGCCTCTACGTATTAGTTTGATGTAAATGAGTTTTTTTGCATGCAATAAAATTTTTATTGTTTAATATAATTAACTTAGGCTTAGCGTAACAGCTTAGTATTTAACCTACATATTCTTTAATTATATATTAGCTGCTCATGAAAAATTGAAACTATTAATAGTGCTGCTATGTCTTTAGAACGCCATCACTTAAATTTTAAGCCTATAATTTTGTCATGTTTTTTTTTAACTTATTTTTGTCTCAAGAATGGAGGAACATATGACAACTCAGAAATATTTGTTTCAGGAAATAACACTAACAAATTATTTACAAAGTCCATGCACTTTTGCATGGTCCAATTAACTGATATTAAAAATGGAAGTTATGAAGCATAAGTTGATGCAATAGAAACTGAAGAAAATCTATTTGTAGTTCAGCATGCTAAAGTTTGAGACTCAGGAGCTTGAGTGAATGTCACAAGTAATGATTGTCAATCACAAATTGTGTAGGGTAGGTCATTGTATCATATTTTGTACTGCTTCGAACTGCTGGTAATAGTAGTTACAGGTACTCCTTTTAGGGTATGCAGTATTATAGTTCACTGTAACAAACGAATATTGAGAAATACTTAACACAACCATGTATTTGCTTTTACTTCCTGTTACAAGGATGTCTGCCAAACAAGTGTCTGGTGTGTGGTGGAGCAGTTGGTGCAACAGGCTCACCCCTGATGGCCCGTACTGGAACCACAAAATTGCGCTTGTATCAGAGGCTGGCGAAAATAAGACATTCTGGACATCGCCATAGAGCAAGCTGGAATACTGTGTCAAGTGTGCTGTGCCAGAATTAATAAAATAGATGAGCAGGAAACCCGGCTGAAAAAAAATTATAATCCTCCTCACGTTTCCCTGGGACCGTGGTTATGGTAACCACAGCAAACACTCCAAAAATTAGTCACATTATCTGATATTTTGTCTTTGGCACTCATTGCCACACACATGTTATACTGTTGTTTATTACTTCCAGTATCCCTGAAAGAGCTGTGTCAGTGTGGGTTTTCTTACAAATGTGGTGCTTAAAATGAGTGATTCCTGACTGGAAACAATAATAAAAAGTAGCGTATGTGCAGTATGTACCAAGTAGACCTGATGTTTCCATCCACAACCATTCAAAATTTGTTCTATGCTTCAGTGATTAAACTTGCCACAGCGAATTAAGCATGTGACCAACGGTAAATCTACGTCAAACAGCAGCTGCCCAACATGGACATTAATGTAATGAAGTGGGTGTGACTGCTTACATGAACACAATGGAAAATGTGTGTGGAAGTAGCACGAACACTGTCAGAGAACTGGCTGTGAAACAAACCATTTATAGCTCATGTTCTTTGGGATTGATTTTTTGACACCTCCGAGGAAGTTGCCGCTTCTGACAGACGCGTCCAATGCCTCACAGATTCGGTGCCAGGGTGCATGACTGAAGTTAGAAATAATGGGGCATTCTGGGTAAAAATTAAGGCACAGAAAATGTTTTACTTTTTCTTTCTTCCTTTCTTTGGTCTGCTGCACAGTTTTCTGTCAGTGACACCAAGCACATAATATCGAAGATGAGAAGAAAATTTGAGATAGTTCTAATTGACATTACCCTTGTAACTGAAATCTATTTCAATTTAATATTTTGAGTATTACGATCTCTTACTTGCTTTATGTCTATACACACAATACACTGAATAAATCAAGAGTGCCCCTTATTAACACTATTTCTTTTTACTTCAAATTTATCTCTGTTCCCATCTGTTGCCACCCATCAGGCTGCCAAAAAATGTGCAAAACATATCTTCTGATTATGTATATAAAATCAGTAGGATGACTTGTTTATATATTGCAATTGGTCTGTGCTGCATTTATTTGCTGGAGTGCACGTGTTTTCTCATGGTGGAAATAGAATAAGAAACAATGACATTTCATTTGTGTTGGACAGAATGTGTGTTTCTCTGAAGCACTTTTTCCAGAGATCATTCTTCCTATAATGGAGGAAAAATGCAACTGTGGACACTGCATCATTTAATTTCCCATTGCATCCTCCACAGTTACACAAATAACAGCTTTGATAGAGACTATCTGATCAACAGTTGGTCATTTGGCCCAATCAGTGCTACCTAATAATAGCAAGACCGTGCACTCAAATTACTTACGAAGTCAGAATCTGCCTTACATCACTGCACACTTCAGAAAGAGCTATTGACTCCAGTTATCGTTATCTTCAGTCTGAAGGTGGGTTTGGTGCAGTTCTCCATTCCAGTCTACCTTGTGCAAGCATCCTCATCTCTCAATAACTGTTATTAAATTCATTATCTGTTTAAAGCTGGTAGGAGGCACCCAGTAATGATCATAACAGCACGCAAAAGGAATGACTTCAGTGAAGTCACCCGCGCCAACTTCTGTCCGAATGACTGGCCAGAGAAATCTGTACTACCTTCACACACTAAATTGAAGTACTTGTTTCTCATGAAGTATTGCAGTGCTGGAAGACAAGCTCTCAGTACACCCCATGGTCACTGCTCTACCACATTGGTAACATTGCGCGGGCGTGCGCTAGTATGTGGTGTTGCTGCTTTGTTTGGACTAAAGCATTCCTTTCTATTATTTCCCTTACATTAGCATAAAGACAAATTTTCTAGTCATCAGTAATGATACAAGATAGAAATGATACAGGATAGAAATGCTCAGTAGTGTTCACATACTAATTGGTGCAAGTGAGTGGGTAATGCACATACGGCCAACAGCTGATTTTTATGGTTTGGCATGTGGTACCCAAATGCTTTATTGTTGAACCTTCTCCATTGTATTCAAATGCTTCACAATGATGAAATGATCATACTTCATCACATTCTCAGGTTCCTGAGTGCAGTGATTTGGATCATCGTGAATTAATGCATTTAGATCATCAAATGCTGAAGGTCTTTCCGAAAATGGAAGGTCATTAATGTCAAAACAATCATCCTCTAAATGAGAAAAACATTTTCTTGTCATGCTCTGTCCCATTGCATTATCCACATTCATGGTGAGAATGTTACCATTGAAAACATTTATATACACCACTATTCTCATATTGTCCATTTAGCAATATTAAATTTAAATTTACCAGTGCTTCGCGTCAACCTAATATTCATGGATTGACTCTTTACCTAAAGATGTCTGTCCACATTAAGAGGGAACAAGGTAATGTACTTTATAAAAATGTTGAAAAAGCACACTGTATCCTTTGGGCCCTAGGCATAAGAAGATAAGATAGTTCACAGCATTTGCCATGAAAATGGGAATGAATTAGTATTGAAATACATGGCCTGGTTCATTCTGATTGTAACTGGAATGAGTATGCCCTCATTATGATATGAAAATCAACTCCAGCTTGAACTACACTCTGCAGGTTGAACACTCCATTTGGCCACTGGTGCAATGTGTGACTCAGTACTTTGAAAAAGAGGCTGAATTGTGACTCATCATGTTGTGCTACACGCCTCCAATGAGCTAAGTTTCCATTTTATTGTTTGGCCTACTGATAATGTGCAGCCATATGTGCCACTGTGACCAATAGCCCTTTGCAAGGTACAAGACTCTGATCTTACATTTTATGCAGTTCGCAAGGAAACAGGTTAAGACAGATTAGCATTCACTGACAGTAGTATTTGTGGAGTATGGAACACATTGTCATAAGAAAAGTGAGACACCCATGTCTGGTACCTTTCAGGTACAACATTTTTATGATACCTCTTCCTATATTGTCTTAAATGGCTGCGAGTTGAACATTTTAGACATGTTACGTAGCCCATGTTGACACAAATTGGGGAATTTCTTCATGGTATAGTCACGTCCATCTCCAAACATGATACCTCCTTTATGCCATTCTCTTGCACCTCCCATGAACTGTTTCCTCTGTGGTGATTCCTTATGTACCACAAGACTCATCAACTCTGGGGATAAGAGCGGAACTGGTAACAGTTCTAAATTATGTCCAACATGTTCTTTTAAGGGTGTGACATTTTCATTGTACGAGCTTAGCTGGAAGTAAGCATCTATTTCTAATGGCAAATCTTATTTGTAGAGCATTGGAGCACCAAGTGATTCCAGGTGACGAAAGCTGCACATGATCTATCCTTTCAAGAACATTTGTTGCGAAGACTAATCTGACATCAGTACGTTTTAGAATTGTGGAATTTTTTTGCACATGTGTTATGACCTCCTCGGGGACATGTGACCTCAGTAGGTATCAACACAGTGAAAAATCGTGAAAGCGGAAATATCAAAGAAACTGTAAATTTCAACTCATTCTGTTCACGAGATATCCAGATGGTACAAGACACTGGCATCCATGTTGATGGTATGTCCCTTGCCTTCAAGGCGGCTTTTGGTACACACAATGACAAACTGAACAAAATACAAGCTTACAAGATTATTAGATAAGCTTTGTTGTCATTTGATACTTCTTAGCATGTACGAGTCAACAAAATGTTCTTGGTAAGTAGTACTTGTGATTTGTATGAAATTAAATTTCGTTGCATCCCAAGAAAGTATGACAGCCATTGTTCACGATGCAGAAATTTCTGTACCCATTCTGGAAATATGTACTATTGTTGCTCTGCCAGCTGAACAGCCTCCAGTTTGAATCAGTCCTGAAAGAGCACTAACTGTAGGAACCACAGACATTCTGCATGGCCTCATGCAAGTATCTGAAACTTATCTTTTTATGGTATAAACTGTAAAATTAAGTAATGAAGGATCTATGTTGGCTGTTTCTGAGCTTTGAATACATATTTTGATATTCACACTAATGCATATGACATACAAAAGACAGTATCATGCTTTTACTACTTTGAAAAAACACGGACGGCAGCACTTGTTCGTCTTGACAAGAAAGGCATACAGACAATGTTTGCTACTTGCTTCACAATGTTCACATTCACATTGTTGCCATGAACTATACTATGCAACGCCATGTGCAGTCCAAAGACCATTATTTTCTGCATTATGTCACATGTTTATTTTCTAGCTGGCCTTACAGCATAGAACTGAATAATAGGACTAGCTGAAGCTCTAATTGCCCAAAAGGTGAGTGTGAACTTTAATTTCACAGAGAAAGAACCTTTGCAGGTTGTGAACTGGAAAGAGACAAAATTACTGCAGCCAGGAACAAGGTTAGGTTAGGTAAATGATAGAGGAGATGAAACCTGTAATTTGCATTATTATAAGAACAAGAATGTGTGGCTCACAGTGACCACCAGCTAATCCCTTTCAGAGGAAGTAACTGATGGGGAAAAAATATTGTGGGTTCCCATGTTTTCTGTAAAAACCTGAGCTGTACTAGCAAACAACTAGATTAATTCATTTCTGATGTAGCACAAAGACTGTATTCAGTCAGAAATGCACAAAGTAGGATGTACTTTGCAGCTGAACCACCAGCAGGTGGGCACTTATTATGCCTTACAGAAACACTACAGCCATTGTGCACCAAGCTAACCAGGCGACATGTGGAAATAGTTGCCACAGCTGCACTTAAGCAGAAGGAATCCCTTCCACACCAGCAACTGCAAAAGCATTTAGCAAATGTGCCACAAAAAAGTGCAACCTGTGAGCATATACATTGATCAGCCAGAACATTTACCACCATGCATCCAGGTGATAGCAACACCACCCGGTGAGGAATGACAGTCACATAGATGTACAGCGCATGTAGAATCAGTGAGCGTGCTGTCCAAATGTAGAATGGGAAGGTGCGTGAACTGATAATGTGCAATCCCAACCAGTGTCTCCTGACAGTAGTGTGAAAAAGGGCAATGATTCAATATTAGAGATCCCTGTAGTAAAGCAAAAATCAGAAAGTGTTAAGTTATTGGATGATAGTTTCCCTGACGAATTAAACATGAAACTGTGGTGTCACCGCCAGACACCACACTTGCTAAGTGGTAGCTTAAATCGGCCGCGGTCCATTTAGTACATGTCGGACCCGCGTGTCGCCACTGTGTAATCGCAGACCTAGCGCCACCACCAAGGCAGGTCTCGTGATATGAGAGAGCACTCGTCCCAGTTGTACGAGAACCTAGCTACCGACCAGATGTACGAAGCCTTTCTCTCTCATTAGCCGAGAGACAGAATAGCCATCAGCTACGTTAATGGCTACGAACTAGCAAGGCGCCATTAGCCATACAGTGATTGTACTTAAAGTCTCCTGTGTATCGTCAAGATCGATGTACCACAATGATTGAGTAAAGTTAAGTATTAAACCTGCTCCGTACTTTTCTTCCTAACATTAATTACGTATCCTGTTCCAGTACTTCACGCCCGTCTGCGTTAGTCTAGCTTGCCTTTTCAGCCATCTCAACTTCACGGTGTCGGCCCAGCTACCGACACAACAGAAACGGTCATCTGAGATGGTACAGTTTAAAAAGGAGAAGTTAGATATGACTGAGCAATCAGAAGTTTCATTTAATTTTGATGATTCTGGTGTTGGAGCTAGTTTTTCGTCACCTGAGTCTGATAAAAAGCCAGCTAGTGAGCAACCCAAAAGATACTGGGGCTATTGATTTAAATGTAATATTGCAAGCAATAGCTGCCAGTAATGCAAAAGTGTCAGCCAGTAATGTTAGAATGACAGCTGAGTTAAAATCTGATACGATTGAGGTAAATAACAGGATTGTGGCCAGCCAAACCAATTTTAATAAACAGTTTGAGGCAATGGACAATAAATTAGAATCCAATAAAGCTGAATTAGAAACTTCCTTCAAGACTGGCTGCAATAACTTTAAAGAGGATCTGGACAGTTTAAATTATAAAATTGATTACAACCATGAGGATATTAAGAAAAAGGTTGCTCAACAGTTATCTGAGATGTATGAAACAGTAAAATCCGAAGTTGCTGAGGTTCGCAAAGACTTCCAAATGGAAGATGCGAAGCTGGAGCACAAGTTAACAGAAAAGATAGAGGCGGAATCTTCACTGTGCTCAGATAGGTTTAAAGATGTTAATATAGAAGTAAACACGTCAAGCAGAAGTAGACGCAATCAAAACTGATACTACTCATATTGTGCAAAGAGTAGCTAATGTTGAAATGAGAGTAGAGAATATTAGTACTAACATTGCTAACCTTGAGAGTAAAGTAGCTACAATAACTTCTGGTAATAGTAGTATACAACAAGTTGTAGCTGCAAATGCCGCATTTATCGGATGTCGGCAGTTCTTGTGGTTCGATCCAGATAAAAATATCCACCCCCTACATTTCTGGAACGATTTTGAGGATGTGATTCCACCAACTTGGTCTGGACAAGAGAAAATCTCATTTATTAGAAGCCATTTAGCAGGTGACTCCATGCGTTGGTCAGCTGATGTTATGTTTAAGTGTAAAACATTAGCGGAATTTAAAACAGCTTTCATTATTTAGTATTGGTCTAGCAATAAGCAAAATTAAGTGTGGAGAGAATTTTGGAGTGGAAAACGCTTCAATGCAGGCAAGGAATCTATTACAGAGATTGCCAGGTCATGGATCTCACGTTTGTCACATTTGGCCGAAAAGCTAAAACCTGAAATGATAATACTAGGTCTTGAATCCAAACTGCCATGGTATTGGCAAACTAGAATTATATCTGCCCCTAGAGACAATCTGGATCATTTCATTGAATATTTGGAACGTGTAGAGCGTGTGGCTGCCAATGAGGAGCAAGCACGTAATAACAGAAATGGTAATAACACTAGTAGTAATTTTAAGAACTAGCAGAATGGCAATGTAAACATCAGAACAGTAGGTGTTCGCCATCTTAAGAGAGGTAGGAATTGGAGAAATAATTATCAGAACCAACAATGGCATCCAAATGATAGTAATTTTGTTCCAAACAAAATTATGCAGGTAAACAGAAGTGCGGAAAGCAATGCTGTGCCAGTTAACTGTAATGGAAATAAAGGAAACAGTAGTAGGTCGAGGCAGGAAAACTAGTTGCCGTCTATGAGGACACTGGCACTCACCAGGTGGTTACTCTTCCTAAGCCAGTAATTACTGTAATTGGTAAGACACATCACAATACTCAGACTGAACATGTGGATGAGGGGTCGGTAGCATCTAAGGATACAGCAGAAATATTAAACCACTCACAGTATTTGATAGATACCATGTTAGAGACGCTTTCTAAGTGGGAAGAGAAAGAGAAGGCGCAGCAGTGTAACAGTAGGGAACAGCTACAAAATACTGAATTGTCAGGTGAAGAAGCAGAAGAAATTCATGCTTAAATTTACGATGAGGATGATGTGCTCTTATCTTAAATGCCTGTGCAGGATGTTGATACTGTACTAATAGATTTAGGACAGGAGGTAAGTGAGAATGTAGAGGGTAGCCTGTTGGGGGTTTATGAACCCAGTAGCTGTGACCAGTTATCACTTGAGAAGGAACCCGACGATAATAGTGAAAGTGGTTTAGCTGTAACTAGTGTTACGCCCGGTTTGGAGGCGCAGTATATCTCACACTACAGTAATTTGGGTCATGTTCAGCAAACTAAATGTAATGAAGTCATGCGGTGCTTCAATTTGGAATTAATAGACCGACTGCAAAAGGCAGCTGAAAATGTAATTCAGGAAACCCCTACACACTGACCTAAATGTGATGAAGACAGATGTCTATCACTTTAGTTGGAGACAAATACAAAACGAACTATTGGACGAGTTTGAGGAACCACCTGTACAACCTAGAATAAGCCACCCTATAATAATAGTGAGTATGTTGGGAATCTATGTACGTTGTCTCTTAGGCAGTGGAAGTGAGGTGAGTGCAGTATCTCAGTCCTCCTTTGATGCATTACCTGGTAAAGACAAGCTTACAGTAATGAGGGTATCAGGACTAAGAATAATTGGTGCTACTGGCACGGTGTCAAAAACAGTAAAGCATGAGCTTTGCTGCCCTTTGATATTAATGGTAATTTAATTGATCATCCATGCTAAATTGTACACAATCTCAGTATTGAGGTTTTACTTGGCATAGATTTCTTGTCGAAATATCAGAGTGTTGTTGACTTGGAAAGAAGCCAGTTAAAATTGGTCTTGCCGACAACCGGAGTAATTACGGTACCTTTTATTGATAAACATGTAGTAACTAATGATGAAACCTGGGAGCTGCCTATACGAGTTCTAAAAAATAGGCGATATTGGGACAAAGGTGTTAATCTTAGTAAAAGTAAGCTAAACACAGAAGAAGAAGCAGTAATTATTTTGGACAAAATAGAAGCTAAATTGCAGGAAATCTATAAAATTTCAGCTAATCGGAAGAAAGAACTGAGACAGGTTTTAAAAAGGCATCATAAGGTATTTTCAAATCGACCTAGCGTGGTGAAAGGTTATGAATGTCAATTAAAGGGGAAACCTGGCGAAGTGTTTTCCAGGAAGCCATACCAAATACATGTAGCTGAGAAGGAGGCGGTTCGAAAGGAAATACAAAGAATGCTAGAGTGGAGTGATTAAAAAAGCGGTCAGTGAGTACAATAATCCTCTTGTTGTTGTACCAAAAAGAGACGTGAATGTCAGATTGGTTTTGGATGCTCGTTGGTTGAATGAAATAGTGGTTAGGGAAAGTGATAGACCGCAGAACATGGACGAGTTATTGCAAAAATTCCGGGGAGTAAAATTCTTAACTTCTATGGACATCACGTGTGGATATTGGAATTTGCCACTGGCGGAAAGTTCAAGGAAGTACACAGCTTTCTTGTACGAAGGAGTTTGTTACCAATACCGTGTGGTACCTTTAGGACTTAATATCTTTGTTTGTGCCTTCGTACGTGTGATGTGCCATGTTTTAGGACCAGCCTTAAGTAATAAAGTAACAGTGTATGTAGATGATCTGTTAATAGCAACTCCTACCTGGGAAGAACACAGTTTTACTAGAGGAAGTGTTAGACGCTCTTGAGAGAGGTGGCATGAAACTAAAGATTGAAAAGACAGAGTGTGTTAAAGAGGAAATAAGTTTCTTGGGATATATGATACGTGGAAAAGGTATTCTGCCTGACCCAGGCAAACTAGCAGTCATTGAAAAATTTGAGGCTCCCAGAAACAAGAAGCAGTTGAGATCGATGTTCGGTCTTTTCAGCTTCTATAGGCGTTTTGTTAGTGATAAGGCTTTTAATGCACCCTCTCTTCAACTCCTGCTGAAAAAGAATACCCCTTGGGTTTGGACAGCAGAATGCCAACAGGCATTCGAGGTGCTTAAGCAATCTTTAATTAGTCCTATTTTACATCATCCTGATTTTGAAAAAACCATTCCGTATGTCTGTTGATGTTACTGGCTATGGTATAGCTGTGGAGATATTCCTAGTAGAAATAGACAATGAACAAGAAGTGGACAGGACTATAGCTTTCGCAAGTCAATCTTTACATGCAGCAGAGAGAAATTATGGCATCTCAGAACTGGAAGCATTGGCAATTGTATTTGGGGTGCAGCAATTTGAGCAGTATCTATTAGGTCACAAGATAATTGTTTACAGTGACGATAAGGCGTTGACCTTTTTAAAGACCTGTAAGTTGAGGAATGCTTGTTTGGTAAGATGGTCATTGTATCTCCAGCAGTTTGACCTTGAGGTTAGATATATTCAAGGGAAAGGCATCTGGTAGCTGATGGGTGATGAAGTGCGGAGCTTGTGATGACGCGGGAATTATAGCAACTGACCTAAGTGAAGTACGAATGTTTGCATTGCACAAAGTAAAGGAAGAAAGTGCATTAAAGAGGGTGATTAAGAACTTGAGACATGAGCAGAATGCAGATGACTAGCTGAAATTAGTGAAAAGCTATTTAGAAAATACGAACTATCCTTAGGTTTCGCAATACTATTGTCTGCATAAAGGCATTCTATTTAGAAGGAAAAATGTAGGAGTTTCAGAGTGGAAGCTGTGCTTTCCCTCACAACCTGTGGACTTACTAATCGACTATGTACACCTGAGGTATGGACACTATGGTGCCAAGAAGTGCATTGCCAAATTTAAAGAGAAGGTTGTGTTTGACAACATGTACCGTCGTGTTGCCAAGCATCTAGCATCTTGTGTAGTGTGCCAGAAAGTCTGTGCTGCCAACACCAGAATCCAAGGGGATATGCATTCAGTAGAGCCAACTGAAACCCCAGAATTACTGGCTTGTGATTTGTTTGGCCCTCTTCCTGCTTCGAGAGGTGGGTGCACCCATGTTTTTTTGTTGTGGATGGATTTAGTAAATATGTTAAGCTATACCCAATTAAAAGAGCAAATGCAACAACGTAGGTAGAAAAATTGGAAGAGATTTCTTCGTGAACGTTGGCGTTCCGAAGAATTTGCTGTCAGACTATGGGCCTCAATTTACTTCTGATAGATTTAAAGAATGTCTGTATAAGGCCGGCGTGAAACATCTGAAAATATCTGCATAAACGTATTATGAGAGAATTGAATAGGCTTTGCAGGACTTATTGTGATCGGAAACACTCAAGTTGGGCAGAGCAAATTAAGTATTTTGAGAATGTAATTAACAACTTACGGCATGATGCAACTGGTTTTGCGACTTTCAAATTTATGTTTGGCCAAGAACCGCACAATGTGATTGCAGGTATGGTAGAATTCCCTAATCTAATGCAAATATCCACAGACGAAAAGACGTTAAGGGCTAGGGAAAACATAAGGAAGAGAACATTAGATAGAAAGAAGCGTCATGACGGAAAAGCTATACCCACCAGTTTTGAAATAGGGCAGTTAGTCCTTGTCAAAACCAAGGAAAAATCAAAGAAAATAAATGCAGAAACAAGGAAATTCATGTTTGTATACCAAGGACCTATCAGGATCATAGGTTACTCTGGCCTATATGCGTTGGCATGTAGTTTTCCTATTCTGTCTCAGGAACATGATCGACCTAAAGAAGTTCATAGGTAGTGAATGAATTCTGTAGGGAGGAGGTTGTTCTGTAACCTCTACACAGTGTGGCAGCTGTGCAGTCCGAGCTGTGTGAGATCGTCTTTCTTTTACAGGTCTCATTCTTCATCTTTCCTATCCACCAAAATTTCGACTCCTCCTTTGCAATACAAAAGTTTTCTGTCATGGCTATTAAGCCACGAGTTCTGTAACCATTCTATCCACCGATTAGCGAAGATAATACCTAATGCGACAAACCTAACAGTGATATAAACAACAGAGAAGCATGATGTAATTAAGATACAGAGGTATTTGAGTAACAAGTATGTATTGAACCCTGGTAATATTATAAGTACAAAGTGTTACTGGAAATTGTCCCACAATAATATTTAAAAAAGATATACAAGTTCGTTTATAAGCAGGATCTGAAGTAGCAATGAAACCTATTGTATGCTGTAGAGCTAACTAATTAATAGTAAAAGAGAATGTTTAGTCTTATGAAAAATATGCAGGTAAGTTTTAAGAATGAACTCACCTTGTGTAGCAAGGAATGGCAGTGTAATAGAATTGAATAGTGTTTGTGGTTGAGATATGAAGGACACATCCTTGAAATATTTATAAGGTTGGAGCTGGCCGTTATTTGGTGTAGTGTATGACAGGACACACCTACACGTATTGAGGTTATGAGTTGGAGGCGTGAATGCAACCATAGGTACCCTTACGTTAGATGAGAGAGCAGCTCGTGGTGTCCTATAGGTTTAAGGAATTTATCATTACGCTCTGCCATAATTACTTAATGCACTTTAGTGGAGGTCGAGAGAGAGAGAACCTGTGGTTTCAGCATCCAATCAAGTGGAAATGGATTGCAACATGAGGAAACTGATGAGCTGCAATACACTATAGATATGAAATAAATGTTAATATAGTGAGTGTTAAATAAGTACATACACTAGCAACATAATCGAGTAACATAATGGCAGACGTGAAACAACATTTATAGCTCAGGATAAATACACTCTATGAAGTAAGTACATAATTGAAGATGTGGAACTGGCACAGCAGCAGAGGACCAATAAGTGGATTTAGTAGTCAACTAAACAGTGTTGTTTGAACACTTAGAACTGTACTATTACCACAAGTTATATGTACAAAGAGGCTGAGACGACAACTACTAATCAAATATACTCATACTGTCTCTAAGAATAAGGTAATCGAAGGTGAGTCAGCTAAGTAAACAAAAAACAAATATATCAAGAATGTACCAAGCATTGGTTCAGTGTTCTGGCCCAGAAATAATAAATTGAGATTAAATAAGATTCATGATTGTATGCCTTGAGTATAAATTTTCTCTAGTACGTGAATAATGGCGTTTTGAGCCATTTGTTTACCGATTTTATGACAGTTAAGTAACCAGAAGAGTAAAATTGATAAAATTCTGTTAACTTTGTTCCAGTGACATATTGAAAGAAAATGTATATCCCCATTTCATTGTGCCCCACCCTTAGATATTAAATGAACAGAGTCTGAGGCACTCTTTTTGTTTGTTCTACAGTACAAACCAGATAATGGCAGCCTGGTAGCTGTGTGAAAGTGTGGAGTGACTTGGACACAACTCACAGTGACCCCTCCCCTTTCCCCATGTAATTTAGAGTGAACGTGAAGGACGCACACCATAGCAACTTCCCTCCTCTACCCTTGTGAATGTAAGTGTAGAACGCCAGCCAAAGCGGCTACAACCACGTGTGTAAAAATGAAATTGTCATGATTTGTCAAATTTTATTTCAGGTTTAGAGAAGACTGCTAAGATATAATTATCCGTTTGTGTATCATGAATAACTTATTTTCTTTTAATTTGTGTAAGTAAGAATATTTACAGACAATTTAATGGATTTAATGTTTTCATCATTTTACATATTTTTGTGTTTGGCATACATATTGCCTTAGACAGACAAAGTGTTTCATTGATTTTGCTTAAATTTTGTGTGATAATGTTGCTTAAGAGACAGTGAACATGCCAGCAATTTAAATAATTGATGTACATAATAAGTTTTCTTTTAATATTTCTATATGTTTACATTTCAATTTTAATTTTCATAGGGAGTTAAGCTGTACTCTCGCTTCCCTTTTTGTAATTAATTTTTTTCATTTACAGTCAACAAAATTAAGTAGAGGGTGTTGTAGGAAAGCAGCATACTCACGCCTTATAAAATTCACATCAGTCTTTCCATTGTGTGCCAGCCTAGTCTGCTGTAATGAGCTCTGACGTCTTAAATATTGCGCAATACTTTAAAATGAAGTACGTAACCTGAAACGTTTCTAGAATGTCAGGAGTAATACAAAATCAATGTGTGTTGAATAACCATTTTCGAAATTTGGATGTTTTGCTGTCGAAATCACTGGTGCAGCAGAAAAGAGCTAAACTTATAAATTTGTATTTGGATACCTTTTGCATAATAATTTAGTAGAAACAATATTCCGGATCTCACAAATTAAAATTTTAGTTAAGATTCATGATTTTCTGGTTTTTGTCTTAGAAATTAAGGAAGTACGATAGATTAAGTAGGAGAATAAATAAAGCTAGGATGTTTAAATTTAAGTAGAAGGGAGATCCGCTATAATCATAATGATGTGAGAAGTTTCAATTGCGTAACTATAAAACTATAGCGATAGTTTATCTCCAAAGGGCACGTTCAGAGCTCGTCTACTGCATGTAGTGTAATTAAATTAATTCGCTCGCCCAAAATATTTGACTTAGCCACGTCAGCCTTTTATTATGATTACTTACCTGTGTGCTGATTGCACATTTAAATTGAGAGCTTCATCGGCCATCAGCAAAGGAAGCAATGATTTATTCGATAACTTAAAGTGGTGCATTACTAGCCCAGCAGCTAGTCGGGAGAGCAGATTTGATCAGGCGTTCCCTTAGCTGTCCGCACAGCGGCTTTATATGTAAGAACACCGCACGAGAAAAAGAAGGCCCCAGTTCTCTCCAGATGCTGATTAGCGCACCACCTGTGCTGGGAGTGGAGTCACGTTGCGTCTGTATCATTGATATAAACAGCCTCGGATGCAGTAATAAGTTACTCAGGATACGCGCAACCATGAAATCTTTTTATTAGAGTGAAGTGTTAATTTTGGGATAACTTTAATGATCTATCATTAGTTTGCGTATGTCTTATTTTCATGTGTCACCGCAGGACAGACATTCTACCATTATTAGCGCGGCGTTTGATGAACATCATCAAATTATGGCGAGCATTCAATTAAACATTTAATTTCAACAGTTACAGTTGCATCAGCGCATTAGACTCTAAACTGCTCTGGTAGTTGGATTGTGTGGATTCTTTTTGGTCTGTGACTTTCAGAATATAGTGAACATTTTAGAGAGAATGGTTTTTGATTATGAATCCCAGACAATCTCCTAATTCCTCAGAGCTATAAGCTGTAGCTATAAATGTATTTCTCAGATGAAGTGGGCACTAGGAATTCTAATTACAGGCTTCACATTTTGATAATCACCTTCTGGTTGCCAATATTGTAGTTAGAGAGCCAGTGTTGAGAACGGCCAACAACAGCATTAAATAAACAATAGGAACATTAACAATTATTCCACCCGCTGCCCGACACACACACAAACTGGTGATCCGACAGCTGGGTGTGGGTATGGCGAATGCCCGGTGAATGTCACATGACCACGTGAGCAGTACTAACAGTAAATTTGGAGACGGCGTGGAGGTGATATGTTTCTCATGTAGGGGCCTCTCACCCCTTGTTTTGTGTGGCACTATCACAGCAGAAGCCTATATTTATGTTCTAAGCACCTTCTTGCTTCCCACTGTTTAAGAGCAATTTGGGGGACGGCGACTACATCTTTCAACATGATCGAGCACCTGTTATAATCCACTGCCTGTGGTGAAGTGATTGCATGACATGAACATCCCTGTAATGGATGGGCCTGTAGAGAGTACTGACCTGAATCCTACAGGGCACCTTTGGTATGTTATGGAACGCTGACTTCATGCCATGCCTCACTTATACTTTTCCTCAATGCAGCACTCAGTGAAGAATGGACTGCTATTCCACAAAAATCCTTCCAGCACCTAATTGGATGTATGCCTGCAAGAGTGGAAGCTGTCATCAAGGCTAAGCGTGGACCAACACCATAATGAATTCCAGCATTGCCGATGGAAGGCACGACAAACTTAAGTGATTTTCAGCCAGATGTCGAGATACTTTTGATCACAGTGAGTGAGTGAGTGAGTGAGTGAGTGAGTGAGTGAGTGAGTGAGTGAGTGTCATAGGCTGGGCAGACTGGTAAAACAGGACAGGTGGCAAACTGTGACAAAACTACAATCGGCCTGTAGTGCTGGGAAGAGTACAAGTTTGAGAGACCACAGTGCACTGAGCACTCCTAGCAATGGGCCTCCACAACCAATGAACCATGCATTTGCTAATGTTACCACAGCATCGGCAACTACAACAAATGGGCATGTGACCCTCGGTACTGGAGATTGGTGCATTAGCGGAGCATTGGTTGGTCTGATAAATCCTGACACCACCTCTACCATGCCGATGGAAGCACTGCAGGACAGAGACAAGCCCTAGGACACAGTGCACCTGCTTCAGCACTACAGCTTTGAGTTACTGCTGCCAAAGCACCCGAGGCATCAGCCAAGTCTCTGCCACCGAGCAAGGAGAACATCGCCAACAGAAGTACTAGTGTTACAGTATCCCAGTGGAAAGCCATAATAATGGAATTTGAAAGTAGAACACACATCTTCCAACTAGTCCTTTTTAAATGTGGTGTCAATGTCTTTAAGAAGCAAAGGAGGCATTACTGAAGTAAATTTCAGTCAAAATAGTGCTTCCATCAGCAGACTCAGTGGAACAGATGTTCCTTAACTTATTTCAGCTACAGTGATGTCAAAATGGTAGAGTGGTGATTGTGTGTATAGCAGAGCAAATCTGATTTAAAATGTAAGGAAAGCTTTCAAAGGAATTAAGCATCACATGTGTGACAGATGGTGTTATTTCACAGTTTTGCCACAGAGGAAGTCATTTAAGAAATCAAAGGGTGGAAAGGTTGAGTTAAATGGGAGAACACACTTATTGGGATATGTAGCAAACACTGCAGATCTAGTAGAGACAGAAATCAATTGTCGGAACAGTAAGATATTTAGCTAAGAAACCATTATATTAGACTGTGGTTAATGTGGAGAATGCTGTTATGGAAGTAGAAACATCTGTCAAACTTTTCAACAAGCTTAATCAGAAATTAACGTATTTCAAGACGTCAAATTTATTTCACCCACTAACGTATCAGAAAGTCTGCCAAGTAAGATCAAACTTTTATCCTATAATCCAGTGATCTGTTTAATATGGGACAGGAATCTGAAGCATTGCAAGATACAGATGAAGAGAACTTTTAGATGTTTGAACAGAAAAATACAATGAACAGCTTTGGGTGCAATCCCTGAATAAAACACCTGGACATATAGAAAAAAAAAAGAGTAGTACAACCTGGTTGAACACTGAATGTCATGCTGAAAATGACAATGCAGAGGTTAAGGCTGGCAGTGCACATTGTGAGGAGTAAAGACACTTGCCACGCCAAAGCTGTGCTTGTGGAAAATCCTGGTGGATGTGTCCAATTACAAGATCAAGCAGGCAGTGCAGACATGAGCTGCAGAATGATTTTCTGGAATTGGTGGTTTTTTTTTTGGTGGGGTTTAAGGGCGCTCAACTACTGAGGTCATTAGCGCCCGGTCACTGTTATTAGAGCACATGGAATCTAGTAAAACTCAAGGGGAGGGGGGGGGGGGGGGGGGGGACACCAGGAAGACCTGACAAAGATGCAGATGAAATAAGTAAAAAGGGTAGATGTCTCTGGACAAGCCAGTCAAAGTTATAAAACGCAGAACACAAGCAGCTGCTCGACCGTCATCAGCTAAAATATCCGATATAGTAGATGGCAGGGAGAGGACAAAACGAGATTGACTAAAGCGGGGACACGGCAATAAAACATGGCGCACTGTTAATGCCTGACCACAAGGGCACTGTGGGGCTGGGTCACTGGAGAGCAGGTAGCAGTGGCTAAACCGGCAATGCCCAATCCGCAACCTGGGCAGAAGGACATCCTCTCGCCGAGATGGTCGGGAGGAGATTGTCCAAGCAGTTGGGAGTGGTTTTACTGCCCGGAGCTTGTTTCCTTGGAGGGATGACCAAGCATCCCACCACAACGACACAAGCCTCTTACATACATCACCACGAACGTCAGATGACGGGACACAATGGGAGGCTGGTCGAGGCAGGAGGACTGCAGCCTTGGCTGCAGCATCAGCAGCTTCATTCCCAGGCACTCCTACATGCCCGGGAACCCACAGAAAGCTGACAGGAGAGCCACCCTCAGGGACTGCTGGATCCGTTGCACCAAGGGATGGACCGGATATGGATCTCCAAGGCTCTTAAGAGCACTGAGTGAATCAGAGCAGAGTACATACAATGAATGGCGGTGGCGGCGGGCATACTGAACGGCCTGATGGAGAGCAAAAAGCTCGGCCGTAAAGCTCGAACATTGGTCGAGGAGCCGGTATTTAAAGGTGGCAGCCCCGACGACAAAGGCACAGCCAACACCATCGTCAGTTTTGGAGCCATCAGTGTGTATAAAAATGTGACTGGCAAGTCGAGCATGAAGTTCGACAAACCGTGAGCAATAGACGGCAGCCGGAGTACCCTCCTTCGGGAGTGAGCTGAGGTCGAGATAAATATGAACCGGAGCCCAGAGCCAAGGTGGTGTCGGGCTCTCACCCTCTCTGAAGGTGGTAGGGAGGGCAAAATCCAATTGTCGAAGCAGGCGACGGAAGCGGACTCCGGGGGGCAGCAGGGCAGACACATACAACCCGTACTGACGGTCGAGAGACTCGGCGAAGAAGGACTGGTAAGAGGGTTGGTCAGGCATAGACAACAGCCGGCAGGCATACCGACACAGCAGTACGTCGCGCTGGTAGGTCAATGGTAATTCGGCAGCTTCAGCATAAAGACGCTCGACAGGACTAGTGTAGAAGGCTCCGGTCGCAAGACGTAACCCCCGATGGTGGATGGAGTTGAGATGGTGTAAGAGGGATGGCCGAGCAGACGAGTAGACGAAGCTCCCGTAATCCAGCTTTGATCGGACTATGGACCGATACAAGCGAAGCAGGACAGTGCGATCTGCTCCCCAAGATGAACCAGTAAGATCTCTGAGGACATTAAGGGAACGCGTACAACGGGCCGCCTAATTAGAGACATGCGGAGACCAACACAGTTTCCTGTCCAACGTGAGCCCTAGAAACTTAGTTGTTTCCACAAATGGGAGAACTACGGGACCTAGATGTAAGGATGGCGGAAGGAACGCTTTATATCGCCAACAGTTGATACAAACTGTCTTCTCTTCAGAGAACCGGAAGCCATTTGCCACGTTCCATGAGTATAGGCTGTCTAGACAACGCTGAAGGCAGTGCTCCAGGAGGCATGTTCTCTGGGCACTGCAGTAGATCGCGAAGTCATCGACAAAGAGAGAGCCTGAGACATTAGGTGGAATGCAATCCATAATTGGATTGATCGTGATGGCAAAAAGGGCTACGCTCAAGACGGAGCCCTGAGGCACTCTGTTCTCCTGGAGGAAGACGTCGGACAATACGGAACCCACAAGTACCCTAAACTTTCGATCCGTTAAAAAGGAATCGATAAAAAGGGGGGGCAGGCGACCGCGTAGGCCCCACCTGTGCATAGTGCGGAGGATACCTCCTCTCCAACAGGTATCATAAGCCTTCTCCAAATCGAAAAACACTGCTACCGTTTGGCGCCTTCGCAAAAAGTTTTTCATGATGAATGTCGACAAGGTCACAAGGTGGTCAACAGCGGAGCGGCGGCGACGAAAGCCACATTGGACATTGGTAAGTAGCCATCGAGATTCAAGAATCCAGACTAACCGATTACTAACCATGCGCTCCATCACCTTACAGACACAGCTTGTAAGAGAAATGGGGCGGTAACTAGAAGGAAGGTGTATCCTTCCCGGGTTTGGGTATAGGAACAAAAACAGCGTCACGCAAACGCATGGGGACCTGACCTTCAGTCCAGACGCGATTGTAGGTATGAAGAAGGAAGCTTTTGCCCGCCAGAGAAAGGTGTGCCAGCATCTGAACGTGAATGGCATCTGGCCCCGGAGAGGAGGACCGGGACAGTGCAAGTGCACGTTCGAGTTCCCGCATAGTAAAGGGGGCATTATAAGTTTCCAGATTCAGCGAGTGGAAGGAATGTCGCCGAGACTCTTCTGCCTCTTTCCTGGGAAGGAAGGCAGGGTGGTAATGGGCGGAGCTTGAAACCTCCGCGAAAAACCGGCCTCAGGCGTTGGAGACAGCCACGGGATCAACAAGGACCTCATTACCTGAGGTCAGGCCAGGTACCGAGGAGTGGGCCTTAATGCCCAACAGCCAGCGCAGGCCACCCCATACGACAGGAGAGGGAGTAAAACTGTTTAAGGAGCTGGTGAAAGAGGCCCAACAAGCTTTTTGCTGTCTTTGATGACTCTACGGCATTGCGTTCGGAGTCGTTTGTATTCAATACAATTCGCCAATGTAGGATGGCGGCGAAAGGTGCGTAAAGCACGTCGTCGAGCACGGATAGCGTCTCGACAAGCCTCGTTCCACCAGGGGACGGAAACGCGACGTGAAGAAGAGGTAGTACGAGGAATGGAACATTCGGCAGCACTGATGATAACAGCCGTGAGGTATTCGACCTGACTGTCACAACTGAGAAAATCGTTATCCGGAAAGGTCGCCAGGGAGGAGTAAAGTCCCCAGTCAGCTTTCGCTATGTTCCAGCTCAAAGGACGTGGGGATGGGGTGTGGTGCAGGAGACTAACGACACAGGGGAAATGGTTGCTCGCATAGGTTTCAGAAAGGACATACCACTGAATCCGGCAGGCTAGAGTGGTAGAACAGATCGAGAGATCCAAGTGGGAGTAGGTATGAGTAGAGTCCGAGAGGAAAGTCGGGGCGCCGGTATTGAGGCCGACAAGATTGAGATGGTTGAAGACATCCGCCAAGAGTGAGCCTCTTTGACAGGATGCAGGAGAGCCCCAAAGGGGATGATGGGCATTGAAGTCGCCAAACAATAAAAACGGCGGGGGAAGCTGAACGATCGGGTGCATCATGTCAGCCCCACTAACAGCAGATGACGGTGGACTGTAGATGGTACAAACTGAAAAAGTAAAAGCAGAAAGAGTAATGCTGACAGCTATTGCTTGGAGTGGGGTGGTCAATGGGATGGGATGGTAATAGACGTCGTCCCGAATGAGCGACATGACCCCACAATGAGCTGAGATACCGTCCACAGGGGTGAGGTCATACCGCTCCGAGGTATAGTGGGTAAAGGCAATACGGTCAGTTGGGCGCAACTTGGTTTCCTGGAGACCAAGGACGAGCGGACAGTGCAGGCGGAGGAGCAGTTGTAATTCCTCCCAGTTGGATTGAATACCTCTTACGTTCCAATGTAACAAGGCCATCGCCAGTTAAAAAAGAGGGGAACGAGATGGGGGAAGAGCTGGTCACCTCGACAGCCGCGGAGGGCCAGGTTTCGAGGGAACAACGCTACAACCGGTGGGAGGCGGACCTGTTCCATCGAGTCATCGCCAGCTGCGGCCGCTGTCCCTGGTTGTGTAGGAGGGGCAGCATCATTTGCCGACGAGAGGCCAGCTGAGCGCCTGGCAGCAGAGCATCCCGGCGAAACTGAGGATGGCCGGGAGCAGCAACTCACCGATGTAGTGACAGACGAAACGCGCCGGGGTGGAGAGGGGGATAGAGACTACTTGTTGGAGGCCTTCTTGGAAGGCCGAGGCGGCACAGGGATGGTGGGCTGGACCTGAAGAAGGTTCTCACGCGCGGGGTCCATTTTGGAACGCCGGACCTCGAAAGCTGGGGTCCGGAACGTTTCCCCAATGGACGCCTGAGAAGAGGATCGCTTCTCAGGCGGCGGTGGGGGGGGGGGGGGGGGAGGAGGAGGAGGAGGAGGAGGAGGAGGAGGAGGAGGAGGAGGAAGGGTGGCCCCTGGGGCAGAGGGGGCGGGGGCCACGGGGGAGGAGGATTTGGGAGGCGGAGCAGAGACCCCGGATGGGGGGAGGAGGCGGAGGGGGGACAGGGTAGGGGTGAGGATACCGCGGAAGGAATGGACACAACTGAGGCAAACGAAGTGGTCAACGGCACGGGATGGAGACGGTCATACTTCTTCCTGGCCTCAGAATAAGAGAGCCGATCCAAAGCTTTGAGTTCTTGTATCTTCTTCTCCTTCTGATATGCGGGGCAGTCTGAGGATCTAGGCGAGTGGATGCCAGGACAATTAACGCACCGAGGTGGTGGGGTGCATGTATGTTCCTCACGAAGAGGCCGTCCACAATCGCCACAAAGGGGCTCAGCCTCACACCGTGACGACATGTGCCCAAAGCGCAAACATCGAAAACAGCGCATAGGAGGCGGGATGTAAGGTCGCACGTCGCACCGGTAGCACATCACCTTTACCTTCTCTGGGAGAACATCCCCTCGAAGGCGAGGATAAAGGCCCCGGTGTCAATGCGACGGTCTTTGGGGCCGCTCTGGACTCGCCGGACGAAATGCACGCCTCGGCGCTCCAGGTTTCCCCTGAGCTCCTCATCAGATTGCAGCAGGAGGTCCCAATGAAAAATAACCCCCTGCGTCCTATTTAGTGCCAGATGCGGGGCAATGGACACTGGGATGTCTGCTAGGCGCTCACATGCCTGGAGTGCCGCTGACTGTGTGGCGGAGGTGGTCTTTAAAAGAACGGACCCCGAACGCATCTTGCTGAGAGCCTCGATTTCCCCGAAGATGTCCTCAATGTGCTGAACAAAGAACATGGGCTTGGAGGTGGCGAACGTCCCCCCATCGGTTCGAGAACAGACCAAACAGCGGGGGAAGTACTTCGCCCCAAGCCGGCGGGCCTGTCCCTCCTCCCAGGGAGTGGCCAAGTGGGAAAGGGCAGGAGAACCAGAACTAGAAACAGTACCTTTCCTTTTGAAAGACTCGGCCGCAGAGCGACCTGATACATGTTGACGTTTCATCTGCGAAACGTCCGCCCCGATACCACCCACTCCGACCAGGAGCTCTCCCCACGGGCGCCACCCAGCCTCAGCAAGGACCACCTGGCAGGATGACCGTTGCCCGTCTCCTTGTGGCATCAGGACTCCCAGCATCTACTCCTTGGCCGACGTGGGGAGGGTGCAGCTCAGGTATCGGCAGTACGATCCCTGTGTTGTCATGGGGCTACAACCTAGAGGGTACATGACGACCCCACCACAACAGGCTGGCTACCGTGCTGGATTTCTGGTGCCATGGAAAGTCCATCATGATCGTAGGTGCAGATGGGGATGCACTATGGGCGTAACTTGTACAACCCATCATGCTTTTAGGCCAAATTTGAGGAATAGTGGGTATGGTTACAATGCCGGTACAATGCTGAGTGCCAAGGTCTTGGTGCACTGAAGACCAGTGGTAGACCACGTAAGGCGTCCTTCCCAAAAGGCTCGTACTTCTGTAGAATTTTGAAAAGTGGAGGTCAAACCCCAAGGGGGACCATCACATGGAAGGTCGAAACGGTTGAAACTCCTTTTAGTCGCCTCTTATGACAGGCAGGAATACCTCGGGCCTATTCTTACCCCGGACCCAGAGGGGGGGGGGGGGGGGCGGCAGTGGTCTTCCTGTTGCTTTGTCTTTGAAAAAGCAATGGAATCAGAGTCGGATTGAGAGTTGTTTTGTACTGTGTATCAATGTGTTTTTTGTTTAATGATCGCCAAAATGTTTCTAGGGATTAGAGCTGCACCTTTTCTTACTACTTTAATGTGAGCACTGAAGATCACTGTGGTACTTATTGTGTTTGTAATTTAGGTATTTTGTTTCTCTAGAACATTTACGTTACATGCTTTTTCAGTTACAGGCTGTATCGTATGTAACGGATGAAGTTTTTTGCAAATTTTTTTGTGTCGTCTTAATTTTTCCTTAAACCTATGATAAGTGGTGATGTTAGGAAGATTGGGAGATGATGTCCGGCAGTGCTCATTGAACTCGTGGAAGGTAATGCACTCATAAACTGATGAAATTACTTTAAGAATTATAACTACTAGCTGCTTAATATGTATTTTTATTTATACCAATCCGTGTTTGACTTTCAACCATTTTAATTTGATGGAACGCACATTAAGCTTCAGTTAGCACAGTGTTCAAAACAACAACTATTCTGTATGTTACACATCACTTATAACTGTGGAAAATTGGAGTAATAACACATTTTCTTCACTCTGTTGCCAACTGATGTGTTTGTTAACATTGGAGAATTATGTCCACAGTCAGTTACATATTGTGTACAGGTCCTGAAGATATTGCTGTAGTCAGTTCTGTGTATGCATTAAATTTCTTTATTTTAATATTAAATGTATGAATCGTGGGGAAAAAGTACTTAAAAGACGTTTTCCTGGAGAGCTACTACGAGCTGACAGTGCAAGCATTGGATCGAATGTCGCGAAAATTCCAATGAAGAAGTGCCATTGTGAGAAGAAAAAGAAAAACGAGAAGCAAGAAGGGGTCCCCTCTAAGGCCGCCAAGGGCCTGGCTTCGAGCGAGCACTGCTGCCGCTATCAATAGGCAGAGTGTCATCATCCATTTTTTCAATAGGTTCGTCAGCTACCATGTTAAGATGGTCAGGAGTGGGAGCTTCCTCCGCTGGTGAACCACATGTCCGGCTACCCGCGATGTGGCCAGGTGAAACGGATGACGGCCTGGGGTGGCAACTGCTGTGTGGCACAGGAGAAGAAACGCACAGGGGCAGAAAAGGAGAAGTTTGCTTCTTATGAGCCCTCTTGGAAGGTCGTTTAGTCAAAGTACTGGTCGATGGCTGGGTGAATGTAAGAAGTCTTCACAGGACGGTTCTCCTTGAAGGCCCATGAATCTGACTTCTGTGTCTTAGTCTTGTCAGATGCTGATGAAGGTGTTTGTGGGCTAGGAGCGGCAGGAGGAAGAGGACACGTTGACCAGGCGATCTTAGCACTGGCCAAACGCACGACCATAGCGCTAAAGGTCAAATCACATGTCTGCATAGTCACCACCTTGGTAGGCTGAGGACAGGTGAGGACGGCACTGAATTTCCCGGATAGGAGCAGCGTGGGCCTCCTACTAGCAGAAAGCTTGCGAGCAGCCAAGGTGGACACTTTCTCTTTGACCCAAATTTCCTGTATACAGCGTTCATTCTTTTAGATAGGACAGTTGCGAGCGGGCACTGCATGGTCACCCTGACAGTTCACGCAACAAGGAGACGGATGTGGACAGTCACCTTCATGGGTGTCCCTGCCATGAGTGACGCATTTAGCCGCATTAGAACAAGACTGGCGGGTGTGGTTAAAACGCTTACACTGCTAGCAGCGCGTAGGTGTCGGAACTTAGGGGCGAAACACAAATAACCTCACAGCCCGCTTTGATGTGCGAAAGCAGCTGAACACTATCAAAGGTCAAGAAAAGTGTCCGGGTCGGTACAAGGTCATTATCGACCTTTTTCATGACCCTATGGACAGCCGTCATGCCCTGCTCAGCGAGGAAAGACAATCTCCTCATCAGTCAATCCATTGAGTAATCTAGTAGATACCACACCGCGCCACAAATTCAATGTGTGGTGAGCCTCCACCTGGACAGGGAACGTGTACAGGAGTGTGGACCGAAGGAGTTTTTGTGCCTGAATGGCGCTCTTACTTTCCAACAACAAGGTACCATTACGCATCCTAGTACAAGAGCTGACAGATCAGGCTATGGCATCTACACCCTTCTGAATAACTAAAGGGTTGACAGATGAAAAATCCATCCTCAGATCTAGAAACTACGAGGACCTTTGGGGCAGGTTGTGGTACGTTTGTCACTGGTGGCTGGTAAAGTTTCCATTTTTGGGCAGAAGTCCAGAGAGAAGAAGAAGAAGAATCCATTGCGGATGTATTCCCCACGATTGCCAGCGTCTCTGATGGCACACTCCTTCCTTGTGGGGACTCCCAGAGGGCATTCCCACCTCAGGTCAATGTTTACACCTCAGGTCACACCTCCCGAGAAACGGACGGAGGGACCAATCGGTATGATCAGAAGGTGTCAGCTCAGGCATTCACCCCTCCCTGGGCCTGGCCTTTACCAGGGGGTATGCACGGGCCCTACTTTTCTATCCAGGGCGGGGAGTTATGCTTTACCCAGTCACCAGCAATGCGTGTGAACGAGTGAGTCGGCCTTCAGGCACGCATAGGGAGGAGAGGGGAACAAGGCAAGGTAAAAAGTAAGGAAGACAGTGAGAGAGGGAGAAGGACAAAAAGGAAACAGGAAGGAAGAAACCAGAATCAGCGAAAAACCAAGATGACCACAAATGTAAGTCGTCGAACCGTCTGTCTCCGGACGCAGGCGCGAACTACCCCCCTTTGAGGGGGAGGGACTCCTTTTAGTCACCTCTTACGACAGGCAGGAATACCTCAGGCCTAGTCTTACCCCGGACTCACAGGGGAGTCTCATTCATTGAGCATACTACTACATGCTACTGTGTTTTAATTATATTGTGGAAAGGAAAGTTGCTACTGAACATATAGCGGAGATTCTGAGTGGCAGATAGGCACAACAAAAAGACTGTCTCAAATATAGCTGATAATAGTACACTACTGGCCATTAAAATTGCTACACCAAGAAGAAATGCAGATGGTAAATGGGTATTCATTGGACAAATATATTATACTAGAACTGACATGTGATTACATTTTCACTCAATTTGGGTGCGTAGATCCTGAGAAATCAGTACCCAGAGCAACCACCTCTGGCGGTAATAACGGCCTTGATATGCCTGGGCATTGAGTCAAACGGAGCTTGGATGGCGTGTACAGGTACAGCAGCCCATGCAGCTTCAACACAACACCACAGTACATCGAGAGTAGTGACTGGCGTATTGTGATGAGCCAGTTGGTCGGCCACCATTGACCAGACATTTACAATTGGTGAGAAATCTGGAGAATGTGCTGGCAAAGGCAGCAGTCAAACGTTTTCTGTATCCAGAAAGGCCCGTACAGGACCTGCAACATGCGGTCATGCATTTTCCTGCTGAAATATAGGGTTTCGCAGGGATCGTACGAAGGGTAGAGCCACAGGTTGTGACGTAGCTGAAATGTAACGTCCACTGTTCGAAGTGCCATCAATGTGAACAAGAGGTGACCAATACGTGTAACCAATGGCACCCCATACCATCACGCCGGGTGATATGCCAGTATGGCAATGATGAATACACGCTTGCGATGTGCACTCACAGTGATGTCGCCAAACATGGATGCGACCATCATGATGCTGTAAACAGAACCTGGATTCATCCAAAAAAATAACGTTCTGCCATTCGTGCACCTAGGTTTGTTGTTGAGTACACCATTGCGGGCCCTCCTGCCTGTGATGCAGCATGAAGGGTAATCACAGCCGTGGTCACCGAGCTCGTGGTCCATCCTGCTGGAAACATCGAACTGTTCGTGCAGATGGTTGTCTTGCAAACTTCCCCGCCTGTTGGCTCAGGGATCGAGACGTGCCTGCATGATCTGCTACAGCCATGCGAATAGGATGCCTGTCATCTCGACTGCTAGTGATACGAGTCCGTTGGGATCCACCACGGCATTCCGTATTACCCTCCTGAACCCACCGATTCCATATGCTGCTAACAGTAATAGAATCTCGACCAACGCGAGCAGCAATGTCGCGATACGATAAACCACAATCGCGATAGGCTACAATCCAACCTTTATCAAAGTCGGAAACGTGATGGTACGCATTTTTCCTCATTACACAAGGCATCACAACAATGTTTCACCAGCCAAAGCCGGTCAACTGCTGTTTGTGTATGAGAAATTGGTTGGAAATGTTCCTCATGTCAGCACATTGTAGGTGTCGCCACCGGCTCCAACCTTGTGTGAATGCCCTGACAAGCTAATCATTTGCTTATCACAGCATCTTCTTTCTGTCTGTTAAATTTCATGTCTGTAGTTTATCATCTTCATGGTGCAGAGATTTTAATAGCCAGCAGTGTAGTTCCTGGTACTCCTTTTAGGGTATGCAGTATTGTAGTGCAGTGTAACATAAATGAATATTGACAAATAGTTACCACATATTTGTCTTTGCTTATACTTCCAGTTCCAAGAACATCTGCCAGCCAGGGCAAGTAGCTGTTTTTATGCTGCCAAGTGGTGGGAACGACAGGGGCACCCATGACTGCCCTCACCAGCACCAACAGAATCAGCCAGAGGCTGGCCGAAATTACATACATGTGGAATGTGGAAATTGACAGGAAAGGAATGCTCTGTTAAGCATGCTGTTCACAAATTAATGAGGTGGACAAAAAGCAAATGTGGGTAAAGCAGCTGAAGAAATTAATTATACTATGTGTGCTCCCCAGGGACCCTGATTACGGTAAGCATAGCAGACACTCCACAAATGAGTCACATTACATAATTTTTAGTATTTATGACAAATTTGTATTTAAACAAATTATTGTGATATCAGCACAAGATGGGAAAAAGGGAGGGGGATGGTGTGATCATTCTAGTTGAGAGTAGTTTATGGCTGTTATGGAACACAGAGAACCCTGCTATTTCAGTGGACCACCTTGCTTATTTTGAACGTTACTAAATGTAAAGGACTGAGGATCCTGTTTTATTCAGGGAGTGGAATGTTTGGCAACGCTGCTCTATGACTATAATCTAAGCTTTCATTGTTGTATAAAACCTCAATGCAATGTTGAAGCTGTTGTAAGGTTGTGACAGTCAGTCGACAAGTTACTATGGAAGTGTGATGTGATTATGTAGTGTACTATGTGCAGTCTTCGTCAGTTTATAACATAAAAAGAAATGTTAGTGCCAAAACACAATGTCGAAACAACAAACCTTAATTTCTTTCTTTTTTAATAAAGACAGTGTATTGCAAAAGACAGAGAAGTGTGACTACTGAAAAGCGCTAGTGATTGTGACGAACTGCATAGGTCTACCAAGTCATCAGTTTCCCTTCCACAGTTTTCAAACGATGAATGTGGTATTTCTGGCCCATCCATAAATTGCAATTCTAAATGATGTATTGAATGCGAAATTAAGTATCAGCAAAAATGGGAGTGTAAGTACAATTGGTTGTACTTTGATCACAGGCAGGGTGGGGCTTTCTGCAAATTGTGTGAAATGCATTTAAAAAGCGATATCGAAGCCCTACAGAAAACAGGAGGAGTGTTCATTTCTGTACCTCTCACTAAATTTAGAAAATCTACGGGAAGCATGGGAAAACTAGAAAATCACACAAAGTCAGAAAAACATTCAAGAGCCGTTGCACTTGAAAAAATTGTATCAATTGGAGCATTTAATCAATGTAATCTAAAGATATTTAAACAAAATGAAAATGCTTTAAACTGCCAAGCATTATCATCGTTAATTCAAAGTCTGTATTTCCTTACTAAGGAAGAAATACCCCATACAACAAAGTATGAACCTCTAATTAGTAAGGTAGTACTGAGAAGCGACATTAACCTTGAAAAATGGTTAAAATTTCAGAGTGAAAGGTCCACATATCTTAGTACGTATACTGCATCAGAATTGTTGAATTGTTTGGGAGAGTCTTTACACTTTCAAGATGAAACACTTTGCCATTAATGAAAAATACTTGTCCTGGCGGACAAATCTACAAATATATCCAACTGAAGTCAACCGTCTTTAGTAGTTCCATATGTTGCACCGTCTCCATCATTTGAATTGAAGGAAAGATTTTTATGTCTCTGAGTTGAAAAGCACTTCATCTCAATCCATATTTACAGCAATTGATACTGATCTAAAGAAAAAACACTTATGACAGATTATCATATTGTTCTTTGAACGGTGCTCGTAATTTTAGTGCTTCTATCTCAGAAGTCCGCACTCGATTGTCAGAGAGGAAGGGCCATAAGCTGCGATACATTCACTGTAGAGCACGTTTTGTCAATTGCTGCCACTAACTCTAGGAATAAACACCCCATTATAAAACACACATTACATGTTATTCAAGACACAAACTTTATCATGGTTCTTCCAAATGGGAAAATGTTTTGCATGAAATTCAGTGTGCTTTAGAGCAACCTGTTTTAAAAATACCCAAAGCTGTTGACATCCAATGGTTAGGACCTATCGCATAGTTCATGCTATTTTCCTAACCTACAAGTCCATTATAATGGCGTGTGAACTTATACTCAACGATGGCACACATTTAACAAGCTTAGCTGGATGAATCTTGTTAGAAATGATGAATTCCAATTTCATTGTAGGTTTAATGATTTTAGACGATACGTTAAATGCAGTCTCAAACTCCCGTAAAGTTTTGCAGAGACAGTCACTTAAAATTTAGCTAATTCCTGGACTTGTTTCTGGAACTCTCGAACATTTAAGACACATTGACTGTCTTTGTGACCGCAATGGACACAGTGCAAAAAATGAAACGCTTAATGAAATTAACAAACTGCAGGAGGGTGCAACAGAAGTTAAGGGTGTGCTATTCATGAATGTAGAGGAGCAGATTCAAGCTATGAAAAGTGCAAGGAAATTTGTTGAAAGTATGATTGATGAAATTGAGCAACAGTTTGATGAGAAGGCAATAAAAGTGATAGAACTAAGAGCATATTTTGAAAGTTTTAAAGAATTTCTGTATTTTAGTGGTAACGATTGTAAAGATTGGTTGGTTGGTTGTTTGAGGTTAAAGGGACCAAACAGCAAGGTCATCAGTCCCTTGTTTCAGATAGACTCCATTCTGCTAACGGGACATCTCAGTATAGTCAGAAAAATAAAACGGAAAAAGGGGAAACGTAAAAGGGCAGTCACGTTGTCATTAGTAAAAACAAATGAAGGAAGTTGGCAAGAGAACGGACCCAACACTATGCTGAAGCAGCATAGGCAAGACCACCTGTGACTTAAAAGGTACAACTGCTATAATGCAGAAAGTACGGATGGGAATAGAAAAACTAACCAAGCCTGAAAAAGAAGGGGTAAAAACAGAGTAAAAGGGAAAGAAAAGAGGATTCCGGTCAGGGAGGTGAATCGGGAATCTCTGAACACTGCCTACAGTGGGAGACACCCAAACACTCACCGCCCTGCCCCAACACCAGAGGGAGATTAAAAACTTTAAAACTGAGAATAAAAACCACTCTCCCGGAGGAAACCTAGAACCAGAGAGACCATCCGGGAATCGTCAGCCAACATCAAAGGTAAAGTGTGGGGGAGTCTGTACTTAGCACGCAGAGCCAAAAGAAGGGGGCATTCAACCAAAATGTGGGCCACTGACTGGAAGGCTCCACAACCACATAGCGGGGGTGGCTCATCACGCAAAAGGAAACCATGGGTCAGCCTGGTATGGCCAATGCGGAGACGACACAGTGTGGTCGAGTCCTTGCGGGAGAGGCTAAAGGAAGAACGCCATGGGCCTGGATTCACCTTAATGGCACGAAGTTTATTAGACAGTGGAGTAGCCTCCCAAGAATTGGCCCATGACTGTGCAAAGTGGGATTTGATGTGAAGCCGTAAATCCGCTGCAGGAGGGGTTACAGAAAACGGGGGGTAAGTAACTGCTCCCCCAGCCAAACGATCAGCGAGCTCATTACCCGGGATACCCACATGGCCCGGGACCCATAGGAAATCAATGGAACAAGCAGCACGGTGAAGATCAGCGAGATGGTCATGGATGGCAGAGACCAAGGGATGGCGCGAAAAACACCGGTCAATAGCAACAAGGCCACTCAACGAGTCCGTACATAACAAAACGTGGTTGTGTTGGGATTGTTTAATAAAGGTAAGGGCCCGGGAAATTGCCATCAATTCCGCAGTAAACACCCCACATGAGGGTGGCAGTAGATGATTTTCCGTTCCAACAAAGGACGTGAAGGCATACCCAACATGATCAGCAGATTTAGAGCCATCAGTGTAAAAAACAACAGCATCCCGAAACTCCCATAAAATTTGGCGGAAAAAGGAACGGAACACCACCGGGGGGATGGAATCTTTCGGACCGCGGCGGAGATCCATCCGAATTCGAGGCCGAGGAACTAACCAAGGAGGGGTGGAGGGGAGGGAGCGAGGAAGACAGGACAAAGAAGGAAGCCGAAAATCACGGGTAAGAGACGCAAGGCGCAGCCCAACCGGTAAACCCGCCCGAGGGCGGGAGTCAGGTGGGCGACGTCCATGGTCTGGGAATAGGATAGAATAGGAAGGATGAGCGGGAGAAGAACGGATAGTAAGAGCATAAGACACCAGAAGCTGGGACTGCCGAACAGAAAGGGGGGGGGATCCCAGCTTCAACCAGGAGACTATCAACAGGGCTAGTAGGGAATGCACCGGTGGCCAAACGGATACCACGATGGTGGACTGGATCCAGCACGTGCAGCGTGGAAGGAGCAGCTGAACCATAAACTTGACAACCATAGTCCAAACGTGACAGAACTAGAGCACGATAAAGACGGAGGAGGAGGGAACGGTCCGCACCCCAAGAGGAGTGGGCAAGGAAGCGAAGGACATTGAGTTTTCGGAAACATCCTACCTTCAGGAGTCTGATATGGGGCAGCGAAGTGAGTTTGTTGTCGAAAAGAACACCTAGGAAACGAAACTGTGGAACCACAGGCAATCTTTGTGCAGCGAGATAGAGCTCTGGATCAGGGTGGACCGTAGTACGGCGACAGAAGTGGACCACCCGCGATTTTAAAGGAGAGAATTGAAACCCGTGTGAGAGGGTCCATGCAGAGGCACGCCGTATAGCCACCTGGAGCTGCCGTTCTGCAGATGGCATCGAGGAGGAACTAACCCAAATGCAGAAATCATCCACATACAGGGCAGGGGCGACCAAGGGACCGACAGAGGCCACAAGTCCATCGATAGCAATGAGGAAAAGAAGGACACTCAAGACAGAACAATGTGGGATGCCCGTCTCCTGGGTCCGTGGAGAACTAAAAGCAGTACCAACTCGAACTCTGAATGACCGATGGATAAGGAACTGGCGGATAAAAATCGGGAGTGGGCCCCGAAGACCCCACTGATGAAGGGTTAGTAAGATGTGACGGCACCAGGCCGTGTCATAGGCCTTGCGAAGGTCAAAAAACACTGCAACCAAATGGCAGCGCTGGGAAAAAGCCTGCCGAACTGCGGATTCCAAGCGAAGTAAATGATCGATTGGAGATCGTCCCTCTCGAAAGCCACACTGGTAAGGGGACAATAGATCCCGAGATTCGAGGACCCAAGTGAGCCGACGGGCTACCAGCCGTTCAAGTAACTTACAACCAACATTGGTCAAACTAATTGGCCGATAGCTGTCAACAGATAGGGGGTTCTGACCAGGCTTAAGGACAGGAACCACAATGCTATCCCTCCACTGAGAAGGGAAGTCACCCTGGAGCCAGATGCGGTTAAACACCCGAAGAAGATGGTGCCGTTGTGGAGCACTGAGATGTTGAAGCAGCTGGTTATGAATGGAATCTGGGCCAGGGGCCGTATCATGAGAAGAAGATAGAGCAGAAAGAAATTCCCATTCAGTGAAAGGTTCGTTGTAAGATTCTGACTCACAAGTGGTGAAACATAAGGTGACAGCTTCAGCCTGCTGTTTTTGATGAAGGAAAGCAGCTGGATAGGAGGCCGACGCTGATGCCACTGCAAAATGGGTCGCAAGATGTTCTGCGAGAACTAATGGGTCCGTACAAATGCCATCTGGGAGGTGAAGGCCTGGGAGGGTGGACTGCCGATGGCAACCTTGGAGAGAGCGAAGTGTAGCCCATACCCGTGACAGAGGGACAGTGGAACCAAGGGAAGAAACGAATCGTTCCCAACATATCCGTTTGCTCTGTTTAATTAAATAACGGGCTTTAGCGCGAAGGCGCTTAAAGGTAGAAAGGCTGGCTACAGATGGGTGCCTCTTAAAGTGTTGCAAAGCTCGACGGCGATCACGGATGGCAATGGCAATGGCCGTACTCCACCACGGGACTTGCCGACGACGAAATTGTCCAGATGAGCGCGGGACAGCAAGGTTAGCAGCGCGAACAATCGCGGCAGACACGTCACGTAGGACGTCATCAATACAACCCAACAAAGAGGGAGAAAACTCGACCTGTGCAGTATATAGAGGCCAATCGGCGCGGTGCAAAGACCAACGAGGTAACCTGTCCATCGGGGAGCGGGAAGGGAGCGTGATAATCAACGGGAAATGGTCACTATCACAAAGGTCGTCGTGTGGCGACCAGTGTAATGAAGGGAGGAGAGAGGGAGAAGAAAGAGAAAGATCAATGGCAGAAAAGGTACCATGACCAGCACTGAAATGAGTAGGGGAGCCATCATTAAGAAGGCATAGGTCGTGGTCTGCAATAAATTGGTCTATAAGAAGACCTCGTCTAGATGGAAAGGCACTGCCCCACAAAGGATGATGAGCATTAAAATCCCCAAGGAGGAGGAAGGGAGGAGGAAGTTGCTGAAGAAGGGTGGTTAAGGCAGCAGGTGTAAGAGTACTGTCAGGAGGGAGATAAAGATTGCATACTGTGACTGCAGAGTCTAAGTGGACCCTAACAGCAACCGCTTCCAATGTAGTGTGGAGAGGAATCCACGTGCTAGCAATGTCTGTACGGACCAACGTACAAACGCCACCAGAAGCCCGTAAGGGTCCGACCCGATTTCGACAGAAAACACGGAACCCACGGAGGGTCGGTGAGTGAGCATCAGTAAAATGAGATTCCTGGAGAACCACACAAGCTGCTGAGTAGGACGAAAGAAGGGATTTCAATTCCGGAAGGTGACGATAGTAGCCATTACAATTCCATTGGAGAACCACAGAACGATGGTTTAAATGAGGGCTGAACACGCTAAATCCAGTCATACCGCCGGGTCCCCACCCGTCACCGACAAGGAGGGGGCGACATCCATAAACGACAGGTCAGAATCCGGTTGTGAAGCCGGGGAAGGGACCTCTGGTGACACCAGAGGCTCTTTGTCCCGGGACTTATGTTTCTTCTTCTTTTCAGGCTGAGATCGAGGAGGGCTGTGTGGCATAATGGAGCCAGCTGCAGCAAGATCAGGAACAGAAAGAGACCGGGCGACCGGGGGGCCGATAGACCGCGGCTCTCGCGGTCGCCGCGCTGCAGCAGACCTTTGACCTGGAAGGTGCCGGGAAGGGGCATCCCGGGAGAGGCGCCCTTGACCGGCAGACGCCGAAGGAGTGGGACACTTCTCCGGCTGGGGAGGGGGAGCAGCGCCCAGAGCAGAAGGTGTGGGAGCCGCAGGGGAGGGGGGAAGGAGAAGGGTCCGGGATGGGGGTAAGGAAGGGGGAGGAAGGGATGAAGATGTAACCAAGGCGTAACTAGATGTCATGGACACAGGGTGCAATCGTGCGTATTTCTTACGGGCCTCTATGTAGCTTAAACGATCAAGAGACTTATACTCCTGTATCTTTTTTTCTTTCTTATAGACTGGGCAATCTGCTGAACGAGGAGAATGACTACCATGACAATTTACACATACAGGAGGGGGAACACAGGGACTCCCCTCATGGAGTGGACGTCCACAGTCACCACAGAGAGGGTCCTGGGTACAGCGAGAAGACATGTGGCCAAAACGCAAGCACTTAAAACACCGCATAGGAGGTGGGATGTACGGCTTCACATCACAGCGATAGACCATAATCTTAACTTTCTCAGGAAGGGTATCCCCTTCAAAGGCCAGGATAAAGGCACCAGTATCAATACGATTATCTTTAGGACCCTTCTGAACACGCCGAACAAAGTGAACACCCCGACGTCCGAGATTGTCCCGAAGTTCCTCATCAGTTTGAAGGATGAGGTCTCTGTGAAAAATCACACCTTGTACCATATTTAGAGACTGGTGAGGGGTAATGGACACAGGAATTGTGCCAAGATGGGTACAGGCACGAAGGGCCGCAGATTGGGCAGCCGAAGCAGTTTTTATCAGTAACGAACCCGACCGCATCTTGCTCAGGGAGTCCACTTCGCCGAACTTGTCTTCAATGTGTTCCACAAAGAATAAAGGTTTGACACTGGTGAAAGTATCTCCATCAGTCCTGGTGCAAACTAGATAACGGGGGAAAGGTTTTGCCCCTAGACGACGCGCCTGACCCTCCTCCCAGGGGGTAGCCACGGAAGGGAAGGCCGAAGGGGCAAGAGAAGCAGCACTTGAGGAATCAGTACCACGCAGAGAGACGGCCGCAGAAGAGCGGCCAGAGTTTTGGACCCGTATGCGTTTCATCTGCATAGCGTCCGCCCTGATACCACCCACTCCGATCAGGGGCTCTCCTCACGGGCGCCACCCAGCCACAGCAAGGGCCGTCTGGCACGGCGGCCATTGCCGGGAGTTCCGATGCTCCAGGATGACGAGCAACCACTCCAAGGCATGCATGAGGAGGTCACAGCTCAGGTATCAGAAGTGTGATCCCTGTGTGTTCAGGGGGCTCAACCAAAAGGGTACATAGCGACCCCACCACACGGGCTGGCTACCGTGCTGGCTATGCACCCTAGCATCAGACAACGACGTAAAAGAAAAGGTGGAATGTACTATGAGGGCACATGTCGGAGACACTAGGTAAGGTGCTCTTCCCCAAATGGCTCACACTACGGAAGAGAAATTTTGGAATGGAGGTCAAACCCCAGAGGGGGACCAAGGAACGCCAAAAGGAGGAGATGATTACGCAAAAAAAGCCGGAGGGTAAAACCAACAGAACCAGGAGGATAGCGGGGGCCAACATAAGCAAGGACACCAATAGAGAGAGAGGAGAGGGCGAGGGGAAAGGGGTATGGAGGGGAAAGGAGGGGAAGGGAAAGGAAATGCAGCCCGGGAGAGAAAGAAGGCTGCAATGGCTCGGGGCCCCGTGCTCGCCACGCACGTATCCACGAAAGAGTTGTGGACCCCCTGGGGGGGATTGTAAAGAACTGTGCTTGATTTTGGTGCTTACGAACATCGACACTGTTACTAGACGATACGTCTTCTCATGTTGCTTCTTTCATTCTGAGAGCTGACATCGGCTATGAAGCACTACGGACACTCACTGAATGTGTACTGTGCATTCCAGTTTTGACTTGCCGTGTGGAAAGGTCATTTAGTACAATAAACAGTGTGATGACAAAATTAAGGAATAGGATGGGTCAGGAAACTCTGCAAGCTTGTGTGAAGATTTCAACTTAAGGGGACGACGAGCCAACAAAGCTTTATTGATGACATCTAGAGATGTGCTGTAAAAAAGCCTCTACGTATTAGTTTGTCAGTCACAAATTGTGTGGGGTAGGTTATTGTATCACATTTTGTACTGCCTCAAACTGCTGTTAATAGTAGTCACAGATACTCCTTTTAGGCTATGCAGTATTGTAGTCCACTGTAACAAACAAATATTGAGAAATACTTAACACAGACATGTATTTGCTTTTACTTCCAGTTACAAGGATGTCGGCCCAGGAGCAGGCGGAGGAGCAGTTGGTACAACAGGCTCACCCCTGATGGCCCGCACTGGCACCACAAAAATGCAGCTATATCAGAGGCTGGCGAAAATAGAAATGCTGGACGTGATAACAGAGCGAGCTGGAATGCTGTTTGAGGCGTGTTGTGCCATAATTAATAAAATAGATGAACAGGAAACCTGGCTGAAGCAGCAAAAAGAAATTATAATCTTCCTCATGTTTCCCTGGGACCCTGAGTATGGTAATCACAGCAAACACTCCAAAAATTAATCATATCTTTTTTTTTTGTTTGTGGTTTTAGGGCGCAAAACTTCTATGGACATTAGCGCCCAGCCCGTGACGTAGAAAACAGGAAAAAAAACGAAATTTAAAATCAGCAGCAATGGGAACAAAGTCATAAAATTTGAGAAACTAAAGGCAAAAGGAATGCTTAAAAATCCACTATAGAAAGGGGTTGGTTGTCCCCCAAAAAAGCTTCAAATGACTGACGTCATTTCACTGTCACTAATAAACTGTAGAACGCGGTCAGCTGAGCGCGTGTCATCAGCTAAAATCGACGATAGATCAGGCGATAGCTGTAGACGAGAGCGTAACGGATTAAAATAGGGGCATTCAATTAAAAGGTGTGACCGTCCACAGCTGAGAGCAGTGGGGACAGAGTGGGGGAGGATCACCGCTTAAAAGATGTCGATGGCTAAAAAGACAGTGCCCTATCCGGAGTCTAGCTAAAATTACCTCCTCCCGACGACGCGTTCGGGAGGAAGAGGTCCAAGCGCAAGGAAGGGCTTTCACTTCCCGCAATTTATTATGGGGAAGTGTTGACCAATGCGCATGCCATAAATGAGCAACTTGGCGACATAAACCGCTCCGTAGATCGGTAAATGGAAGAGACTGAATAGCTGGCCGAGGAAGAGAGACTGCAGCCTTGGCCGCTATATCGGTCGCCTCATTTCCACAGATACCAGCGTGTCCCGGGAGCCAGAGGAACGCCACTGAGACGCCCCCCAGGTGGAGCAAGCGCAGACAGTCCTGAATCCGGTGGACCAGAGGGTGCACAGGGTAAAGAGCTTGGAGACTTAGGAGAGAGCTGAGAGAATCTGAGCAGATTACGTACTGTATCCGCTGATGGTGGCGGATGTAGTGGACAGCCTGGAGAACAGCGTAAAGCTCCGCAGTATAAACCGAACACTGGTCGGGAAGCCGAAAGTGATTTGGGGTGTCGCCAACAATATAGGCACTCCCTACACCTAACGATGTTTTCGAGCCATCGGTGTAAATAAATGTGGCTTCCGTCATTTGTGCACATAGAGCAGCAAATGCCCGACGGTAAACAAGTGTAGGGGTACCATCCTTGGGAAATTGACATAGGTCTCTGAGCAAGTCGATCCGGGGACGGTGCCAAGGCGGTGCTGTACCCCAAGTTGTCAAGAAGGTTTTAGGAAAGCGGAAGGAAAGAGAATGGAGCAGTTGACGGAAGCGGACTCCCGGGGGTAGTAGGGAGGAGGAGCGGCCTGAATACCAGACATCAAAGGAGGCGTCGAAAAAAAGGTTATGGGCTGGATTAGCAGGCATGGAAGACAGATGGCTAGCATAACGACTCAGAAGGATTGCCCGCCGATTGGACAGCAGAGGTTCAGCAGTCTCAGCATAAAGGCTTTCCACAGGGCTGGTGTAAAAAGCTCCAGACACTAAACGTAATCCACGGTGGTGGATAGAGTCGAGTCGCCGAAGAATAGACGGCCGAGCAGAGGAGTAGACTATGCTTCCATAATCCAATTTCGAGCGCACTAAGGCGCGATAGAGGCGGAGAAGGACCACTCTGTCCGCTCCCCAGGAGGTACCATTCAGGACATGGAGGGTGTTGAGGGATCGCAGACAGCGAGCCGAAAGATAGGGAACATGGGAGGACCAGCACAGTTTTCTGTCGAACATAAGACCCAAGAATTTAGCGACGTCTGAAAACGGAAGGTTGACAGGTCCTAGATGTAAGGAGGGTGGAAGAAACTCCTTACGTAGCCAAAAATTATCACAAACAGGCTTACTGGGAGAAAAACGGAAGCCGGTTTCGATGCTCCAAGAGTGGAGGCGATCGAGACATACTTGAAGACGTCGTTCAAGAAGGCTGGTCCGTTGAGAGCTGTAGTAGATCGCAGAATCTTCCACAAAGAGGGAGTCCGAGACATCAGGAAGGAGACAATCCATAATTGGATTTATGGCAATGGCATACAGTACAACACTCAGCACGGAGCCTTGGGGTACATCGTTTTCTTGGGAGAAAGTAGTGTTCACCCGCACCGTAAATGTGCGCTCTGCCATAAATTCGCGAAGGAGAAGGGGCGGCCGGCCTCAAAAGCCCCAAGAGAACAGTGTGCGGAGGATTCCTGTCCTCCAACAGGTATCGTATGCTCTCTCCAGATCAAAAAATATTGGTACCGCTTGGCGTTTCCGGAGAAAATTATTCATGATATAAGTGGAGAGAGCAACAAGATGGTCAACTGCAGAACGATGCTTTAGGAATCCGCATTGGGCAGGTGTTAAAAGACTGTGGGATTCCAGCCACCAAGCTAAATGGTAATTCACCATACGCTCCAAAACCTTACACACTACTCATGAGAGAAATGGGGCCATAGCTAGAGGGGAGATGTTTGTCCTTTCCAGGTTTCGGAACGGTAACGTTTATAGCTTCCCGACATCGTCTGGGAAAAGTACTGTCGGTCCAAATTCGATTATGAAGGCGAAGGAGGTAACGCAGACTATGGGTTGATAAATGCAGCAACATTTGGACGTGGATACCATCCGGTCCTGGGGCGGAGGAGCGAGAAGAAGAGAGTGCATGTTGGAGTTCCCGCATGGAGAAAACAGTATTGTAGGTTTCGCGATTTTGAGAGGAGAAAGCAAGATGTCGCACTTCCGCTGCACGTTTCTTCGGGAGAAACGCTGGTGGGTAATTTGAAGAGCTCGAAATCTCAGCAAAGTGCTGACCCAACGAGTTAGAAATTGCGACGGGGTCCACTAATGTATCATGCGACAGTGAGCCCAGAGACCGGGGAGAAACTAGGCGCGCCTGAGAACCGTCGAAGCCGACTCCAAACTTCCGAGGAGGGAGTGAAGGTGTTAAATGAGCTAATAAAGAATTTCCAGCTTGCCTTCTTGCTATCGCGGATGACGCGACGGCATCGTGCACGGAACTGCTTATAGCGGATACAGTTGGCCAAAGTAGTATGGTGGCGGAAAATGCGAAGAGCACGTCGCCGCTCATGTATTGCGTCACAGAATGCCTCGTTCCACCAAGGAACTGGGGGGCGCCGGGGCAATTCGGAGGTGCGTGGTATTGTGCATTTTCCGCAGCTGTCAGAATAACGTCGGTAATATGTGTGACCTCATCGTCGACGCTGGGAAAGCGACGGTCATCGAATGTCGCTAGAGACGAAAAAAGTGTCCAATCGGCTTGGGCAAACTTCCAGCGTTGCAGGCGCATATATGGCAGTTGAGACTGCAGTCGAGGGACACATGGAAAGTGGTCACTCGAGTGTGTATCAAGGGCGAACCATTCGAAGCGCCGAGCTAGCGGAACAGTACCGACCGCAAGGTCCAAATGAGATATTTGTCGTGGAGGCAGACAAAAATGTGGGGACCACAGTGTTGAGGCAAACTAGATCCGCTTGGTGGAAGACGTCTAGCAATAGTGAGCCACGTGGACAAGGATTTGGAGATCCCCAAAGCGGGTGGTGGGCATTGAAGTCCCCAACCAGCAAATAGGGGGGTGGAAGCTGACCAAGAAGATGAAGGAGATCAGCTCGTGCCATTGGTGTGGACGATGGAATGTATACAGTGCAAAGAACGTGTATCCAGAAAGGGAAAGACTGACAGCGACAGCTTGGAAGGAAGTGTTTAAATGGATTGGGTGATAATGGAGAGTATCATGGAGAAGAATTATGAGTCCTCCATGGGCTGGAGTGCCTTCAACAGAGGCGAGATCATATCGGACGGACTGAAAATAAGGGAGAACAAAGCTGTCATGGGGACGCAGCTTTGTTTCCTGAAGACAGAAGATGACCGGCGAGTAGGATCGTAAGAGGATCGACAATTCATCCCGATTGGCTGGAATGCCGCGGATATTCCAGTGGATAATGGACATAGGGTGAACAGAAAATCGAGGAACGTGACCAAGGGTGCTGTCAACTCAACGACTGCTCAGAGCTTGCGACTGACAGCATGGAATGGCATTCAGCCGAAGGCAGAAGATCCTGGTCCACAGGTTGTTCAGGAGCAGCTCCTGCCACCAGCAATCGGCCGGTTGATCGGCTGCCAGCAGTGCGCCTCGGCGACACAGAAGACAGCCGAGGGCGATTTCCACTAGGTGGTGCTGTAGATAGGACACGCCTTGGCGGAGAAGGAGATGAAATGGGTTTCTTTGTAGCCTTCTTGGAATTATGATGTTTAGAAGGAGGAGGAACCGATGGTTCTGAATTTGGGGTACGTAAAAAATCTTCACGAGTATGCTCTTTGATCGAAGTCTTGGTGTCTGACTTTTGGGCTCAAGATTTAGCAGAACCCGATGAAGGCTGAGCCATAGAGTGGGCAGGCGTAAGTGGTGAGGTTGAACGGGCGATCTTTGCGCTGGTCAATCTGACGACCGTGGTACTAAAGGTTATGTTGCAAGTCTGCATGGCCGCCTCCTTTGTTGGCCGAGGAGAAGCAAGAACAGTGCTGTATTTTCCTGTCTGAGGCACGGTGGGCTGTCGACTGGCGAATGATTTTCGAGCAGGAAAGGTCGACACCTTTTCTTTCACTCTGATTTCCTGGATGAGCTTTTCGTCCTTAAAAACGGGGCAATCACGAGAGGAAGCAGCGTGGTCACCCATACAGCTGATGCAGCGAGGGGATGGAGGTGGACAAGCACCCTCATGGGCATCCTTGCCACACGTAACACATTTGGCCGGATTGGAACAGGACTGGCTTGTGTGATTGAACCGCTGACACCGATAGTAACGCGTAGGGTTTGGGACGTAAGGGCGAACGGAAATTATCTCATAGTCTGGTTTGATTTTCAATGGGAGTTGAATTTTGTCAAATGTCAAGAAGACAATGCGGGTTGGAATGATGTTCGTGTCAACCCTTTTCATAACCCTATGAACAGCCGTTACGCCCTGGTCAGACAGGTAGTGCTGAATTTCTTCGTCAGACAATCCATCGAGGGAGCGTGTATAAACGACTCCACGCGAGGCATTTAAAGTGCGGTGCACTTCAACCCGGACAGTGAAGGTGTGGAGCAGTGAAGTACGCATCAATTTTTGTGCCTGGAGGGCACTGACCGTTTCTAACAACAAGGTGCCATTCCGTAATCTGGAACAAGACTATACAGGACCTGCAATTGCGTCAACACCTTTCTGAATAATGAAAGGGTTGACCGTGGAGAAGTCGTGACCTTCGTCAGACCGAGAAACAACAAGGAACTGTGGCAACGATGGAAGAACTGACTGTGGCTGAGATTCAGTGAACTTACGCTTGTGAGCAGACATAGTGGAAGGGTAGGAAACCATTGCGGAAGAACCCCCTTGATTACCGGCGTCTCCGATGGCGCGCTCCTCCCTTGTGGGGGCCCTCTCTGAGGGCACTCCCGCCTTAGGTGATTGTTCACACCTCAGGTCACACCTCCCGACAAACGGATGGAGTGACCAATCGGCACTTTCGGAAGGTATCAGCTTGGGTAATCACCCCTCCCTGGGCCTGGCCGTTACCAGGTGGTACGTACGTGTCCTACCTGTCTACCCGGGGCGGGAAATTTCGCGTTACCCCGTCACCGGCTACGCACAAAAATGCGTGGGTCGGCCTTCAGACACGCACAGGGAGGAAGAAAGGGAAAGGAAAGAAGAGAGGTCTCGAACGCCGCAGCGGAGGAAAGGGTAAAGAGAAGAGGTAAGGAAAAGAGAAGGACAAAGGAAGGAGGAAGACATACAAGCAAGGAAGGCGAAGAATGTGGTACATTTACGAGCGTCCATCTCCGGACGTAGGCAGAAACCATACTCCCAGAGGGGGAAGAAAGTGAAGGAAAGAGCCAGAGGTGAGGGCGGGGGGACGAAAATGGGGGATGGGGAAGGATGCGGAAAGGGAAGGTATGAAGCCCGGAGAGGAAGGAAGGCCACATTAGCTCAGGGTCCCGTGCTCGCTACACACGTATCCACAAAAGAGTTGTGGACCCCCTGGGGGAGTATACGTATTTTGATATCCGCACTAACGCATATGACATACGAAGGACAGTATCATGCCTTTACTACTTTGAAAAACACAGGCGGCAGCACTTGTCATTCATCTTGACACGAAAGGCATACAGACAATGTTCGCTACTTGCTTCGTAATGTTCACATTCCCATTGTTGCCATGAACTATACTATGCAACACCATGTGCAATCCAAAGACCATTATTTTCTGCATTATGTTGCATGTTTATTTTCTAGCTGGCCTTACAGCATAGAACTGAATAATAGGACTAGCTAAAGCTCTAATTGCCCAAAAGGTGAAAGTGAACTTTAATTTCACAGAAAAGTTCATTTGCAGGTTGTGAACTGGAAAGAGAAAATTACTGCAGCCAGGAACAAGGTTAGGTTAGGTAAATGATAGAGGAGATGAAACCTGTAATTTGCATTATTATAAGAACGAGAATGTGAGGCTCACAGTGACCACCAGTAACCCCTTTCAGAGGAAGTAACTGATGGGGAAACATGTTGTGGGTTCCCATGTTTTCTGTAAAAACCTGAGCTGTACTAGCAAACAACTAGCTTAATTCGTTACTGATGTAGCACAAAGACTATTCAGTCAGAAATGCGCAAAGTAGGATGTACTTTGCAGCTGAACCACCAGCAGGTGGGCACTTATTATGCCTTACAGAAACACTACAGCCATTGTGCACCAAGCTAACCAGGCGACATGTGGAAATAGTTGCCACAGCTGCACTTAAGCAGAAGGAATCCCTTCCACACCAGCAACTGCAAAAGCATTTAGCAAATGTGCCACAAAAAAGTGCAACCTGTGAGCATATACATTGATCAGCCAGAACATTTACCACCATGCATCCAGGTGATAACACTGCCTGGTGAGAAATGACAGTCACACAGATGCACAGTGCTTGTAGCATCAGTGACCATGGTGTCCAAATGTAGAATGGGAATGTGCGTGAACTGAGTGTGACTGAAGACACTGCTGTACTCATTGCACCATGAACAAGTAGCACAGTTCCCAAAATGCTCATGCCTAACCAGCGCACCATCACAATTTTCTCCAAACTGTGGTGGAACCAAACCCCTGATATTGTGGGGTTTGGCAACCACCCTCATTACGCGCACTATCAAAAGTAACTGGAAACCCAAAAAACATGTTTTTCATATTATGTGCATTGTGCTGCCAGCTATTGCCAGGTACTCCATATCAGCAACCTCAGTAGCCATTAGACATTAGAGAGCAGATTGGGGCACTCCATGGAACTCACCGACTTCGAACATGGTCATGTGATTGGGTGTCACTTGTGTCATACGTCTGTAAGTGTAATTTCCACACTCCCAAACATTCCTACGTCCATTGTTTCCAATGTGATAGTGAAGTGGAAACGTGAAGGAACACATGCAGCACAAAAGCGTTCAGGCCGATCTCCTCTGTTGATCGACAGACCACCGACAGTTGAAGAGGGTCATAATGTGTAAAAGGCAGACATTTATCCGGGCCATCACACAGTAATTCCAAACTGCATCAGGATCCACTGAAAGTACTGTGACAGTTAGTTGGGAGGTGAGAAAACTGATTTCATGGTCAAGCAGCTCCTAATATGTCACGCATCAAGCTGGTAAATGCCAAACGATGCCTCACTTGGTGTAAGGAGCGTAAACATTGAACAATTGGAGAGTGGAAAAACATTGTGTACTAAGATTCTTCACTCCACACAAAGTGGTGATCCGACAGCAGGGTGTGGGTATGGCGAATGCCCGGTGAGTGTCACCTGCCTGCGTGTGCAGTGCTAACGGTAAAACTTGGAGGCGGTGGTGTTATGGTGTGGTGTGGTTGTGTTTCTCATGTAGGGGCCTTGCACCCCTTCTTGTGTGTGGTACTATAACAGCAGAAGCCTACATTGATGTTTTAAGCACCTTCTTGCTTCCCACTGTTTAAGAGCAATTTGGGGATGGTGACTGCATCTTTCGACATGCTTGAGCACCTGTTGATAATGCACTGCCTGTGGTGAAGTGATTATATGACATGAACGTCCCTGTAATGGATGGGCCTGCAGAGAGTACTGACCTGAATCCTATAGGACACCTTTGGGATGTTTTGGAACGCTGACTTCATGCCATGCCTCACTGATCGACATTGATACTTTTCCTCAGTGCAGCACTCTGAAGAATGGGCTGCTATTCCACTAAAATCCTTCTAGCACCTAATTGGATGTATGCCTGCAAGAGTGGAAGCTGTCATCAAGGCTAAGCGTGGACCAACACCATAATGAATTCCAGCATTGCTGATGGAAGGCACGACAAACTTAAGTGATTTTCAGCCAGATGTCCAGATACTTTTGATCATACAGTGTGTCTTCATAGGCTGGGCAGACTGGTAAAACAGGACAGGTGTCAAATTGTAGCAAAACTACCATCAGATTGTAGTACTGCGAGGAGTACAAGTTTGAGAGACCACAGTGCACTGAACACTCCTAGAAATGGACCTCTACAACCAACAAACCACACATTTGATAATGTTACCACAGCATCGGCAACTACAACAAATGGGCAAGTGACCCTCGGTACTGGAGATTGGAGCATTAGCGGAGTATTTGTTAGTCTGATGAATCCTGACACCATCTCAACCATGCCGATGGAAGCATGGGCATCCATTGCGTTCCATGAGAACATGTCCTTGACACTTGCACTGCAGGACAAAGACAAGCCCTAGGACACAGTGCACCTGCTTCAGCACTACTGCTTTCGGTTACTGCTGCCAAAGCACCCGAGGCATCAGCCAAGTCTCGGCCACCGAGCAAGGAGAACGTCGCCAGCAGAAGTACTAGTGTTACAGTATCCCAGTGGAGAGCCATAATAATGGAATTTGAAAGCAGAACACACATCTTCCAACTAGTCCTTTTTAAATGTGGTGTCAATGTCTTTAAGAAGCAAAGGAGGCATTACTGAAGTAAATTTCAGTCGAAATAGTGCTTCAATCAGCAGACTCAGTGGAACAGATGTTCCTAAACTTATTTCAGCTACGGTGATGTCAAAATGGTAGAGTAGTAATTGTGTGTAAAGCAGAGCGAATCTGATTTTTAATGTAAGGAAAGCTTTTGAAGGAATTCAGCATCACAAATGTGACAGATGGTGTTATTTCACAGTTTTCTTCAGTTTTGTCACAGAGGAAGTCATTTAAGAAATCAAAAGGTGGAAAGGTTGAGTTAAATTGGAGAACACAGTTATTGGGATATGTAGGCAACACTGCAGATCTAGTAGAGAGAGAAAACGCTTGTCAGAACAGTAAGATATTAGGTAAGAAACCATTGTATTAGACTGTGGTTAATGTGGAGAATGCTGTTATGGAAGTAGAAACATGTCAAACTTTTCAACAAGCTTAACCAGAAATTAACGTATTTCAAGATGTCAAACTTATTTCACACACAAACATATCAGAAAGCCTGCCAAGTGAGATCAAACTTTCATCCAATAATCCAGTGATCTGTTTAATATGGGACAGGAATCTGAAGCACTGCAAGATATAGATGAAGAGAACTTTTAGATGTTTGAACAGGAAAATACAATGAACAGCTTTGGGTGCAATCCCTGAATAAAACACCAAGACATATAGAAAAAAATGAGTAGTACAACCTGATTGAACACTGAATGTCATGCTGAAAATGACAATGCAGAGATTAAGGCTGGCAGTGCACATTGTTAGGAGGAAAGACACTTGCCAGGCCAAAGCTGTGCTTGTGGGAAATCCTGGTGGATGTGTCCAATTGCAAGACCAAGCAGGCAGTGCAGACATGAGCTGCGGAATGATTTTCAGCAATTGGTGTGTCTATGAGAAGTGCGTATCTATAGAGGAGAATTGTAAACCCTGTGCACCATCTTTAGAGTCGACAACCACCCAAATCTGCATGCATATGCATGTCCATGTGCCTGCCTGTACAGGGTGTTCCAAAATTACACTAACCTAGAGGGGATTTGGAGGGTGCCTTAAGGAAGAAAATGAGAATATGAATCCATTTCCAGAAATATCATCGAATGCCTTAAGTGAAGCCAGGCTGGATTATCTTGTTACCACTTATTGACAAGGTCAATATGTGGGTGAAGCAGTTATTAAAGGTGTAAGACCGTTCCTGCACATGTGTTTTCAAATCTAAAGATCTGGGAGTTTTCTTCATGGAGAACTCATCATATTAAGTAGAGTGACTCCACATTCCATCCAGGAAACCAATGCTCCAACAGTCTAACGTAACTGCTTTGATCCAGGTGTCTCAAGATCATTCAAGATCCAGCTATACAAAACACTGATGCTACCTATGGTGCTGTATTGCTGAGACATCTAGTATTGATTGGAGAAAATGGACAAGGTAACTTTTAGCTGCATATAGTCCATTGGTTTTGACTGCATGGAAGCAAATTACGGGAACACTTATTCACCTTTTTTCGCTGACAGAGTTGTGTGCATGTGTGTGGGGTTGGGGGTATTGTTAGTTCCCCCCCCACATCTGCTATAGCCAGATTCATTTTTGTTTCACATTCTAGGGGCATATGAATACTGAACTGTAAAGAGATGGGGTGAAAGACTAGAATGTTCGATATCTGAACAGCGCGAGTAAAATCACGTACCAAAATTTTGGTTCCTCACTTTTCTCATATTGTTTTACAGAGTAACATATTCACCTTTTTTCACTGACAGGAGAATTCTTACAGTGCTTGTGTGGTAATGTAACATCTATGTTGAGGGCACACCCTCTTTCATGAATACATACATCTGAGAGGAAACTCTGTAGCCAAGAATTGGTGTACTAAAAACATTTAAGAAAAACAGATGAAAATGCAGGGACGTTAATAACTCAATATTCAGTATGTTGAAGTCACTATGCAGCCAGAATACTGTAATTCTAACTTTGCATTCTTATGTGACGGAGTATTTGGCTACTATGATCACTATAATAACTGTTCCAGTAACTGGTATTCAGTTCTATCTTCTATGTACCTGTATGTGACTGTTTAAGATTTGGTCAGTAAGTAACTAGCCCAGAGCCGCTACCAGTCTCAGATTGCTTATGTCGCAACTTCTAAGGACAATGAAAAATTCATAATCATTATTTCCCCAAATTGATGAAATTCAGAAATTTAGAATGCCATAATTTACTCTTTAAGATGTGTAATATAATAGAAGTTCAAGTGAATGTCATCTTAGCATGGATTGCATCCATCTACCTTGACTATTCATCCAGTGTTGAGTGGGAGCACTTACCAACTACCAACAAATTTTATGCTTAACATCAAACCTTTCCCGAACATTTTGTTGGCTACATGCACCAAGTAAATTACTAACACATGAACTAATTTACAGAGCAGTTAGTCTGCAGCTCTTAAGCATGGGTGATCAATTCTTTAGACAATACAGATTTAGCAGTACATTTGTAAACCTGTATAAGGCATAGAATTTTCAGATACAGTACACAAACATGGTAATATCATTGCAGTAATATGTTTCCATTCAAAAAAACTATGCAAGCACACTTCGTAGTAACTTCCAACAAACTTTTTGTTCCTCATGAGTGTCACTTGCAAACCCGTATGTACATAATAGTTTACTTCGTTCATAAACATTATCTGACTGCTAATTCTAGTATGAAAAAATGTCGAGTGTTTTGTTCACATTCATAAGCAATGAAGTCATCAGGTTAATTCATATGTGGAACTGTTATACATTTTACAGACTTGAGGTTTCATTTTAGGAATGTTATCAACAGACAGTTCTATGAGCATTACAGGTTAACAACATATTTCTATTACTTCATAGTAATATTCATTAAGGAAGACTGAATGAAAGCTGGTGACATGCAAGCACATTTTTGCACTGACAATTTGCTCCCCAAGCTTAGTTAATTAAATCATCATCTATGCCAGCTTTCCAGCCAACAACAGACTTGCTTTGAACCCAATTGACAACATAGGAAGAAAGAAGGAAATTAGAACTTGATGTTAAAATTTATTTGTAGTAATTGCACAAAATTCCAGTATCTGTATATTAGTAGATGTCTGAAAACTAGATACACAAGATGCTGTATTACTGAGGTACAATAATGTATGCGAACCATTTTCCCATAATTTGGTAACTAACGAAAACAGGGTATTTCACAATTCCTATCTCACACTTTTAGAGCAAGTTTAGTAGATGAGGTTTTGGTAAGGAGGCAATGTTGACAAATACACAAAGTCTCCTGTACAATTGTGAAAGCCTGGAATAGGAATTGTGCAACACCCTGCACACTGAGGAGAACAGTGTGATCGAACTACAGATTATGTCTTGCTTGCGGTGGTGAGTGGAGGATTCCTTCACATTACCTTCACTGTATCCCAACAATGAACAGTGAAACATCTTTAATGAACAGGTGGAACTGCCTAACTGTCTTTCTCGACTTTTTCAGGAGAGTTCTCGGTATACTTCAGTTTAACTTTTGTATTAACACAAAATTACAACTGCTCTTCAGTTCTTGTACAACTAGGCAGTCTTCTAGCTTTAACTGCAGTGCCACAACCGCCAAGTGCATTACAGCAGGTATGGTTCAAATTCTGGTACAATTTTAGTAATTAAAAACGGAGTGGAAAACTTGACTTTACAATGTTTATACAAGTGCATGAATTTTTGTGATGTAAGGAGGTATTACATAACTTTACATTCATATTATGTTTCGGAAATTATTATTAAATAAACTTATTATTCCACTCACACTATCATTTGTTGAGCCAATCAATCACTTAACTCTCAAATATGACAATCTAAAACATAGCATCCTATATATAAATTGTGCAGCACAGCTTGCATGGAACTCATTTTGGTGTGAAATATCCATACAAAGCTAGCTGCAGAGTAATAAAACATTTAACAGCTTGGTGTGTTTTTTTTACTGCAAAATACACCTCTCTTTCACATATCTATCAGCACTGAGCATGAGCTGAACAACAAACTGGTACAGCATTTTTTACTATATAAATAAATGGCAAACATAGTGACATTGTGATTTCTTTTGGTACATTTAATTTGATGATCAAATTAATTTGTCATATCTGTAAAATTTTTTTAGGTTTCTGTTACTGTATATTCTAAATGCCAATTAACTTCATTTACCTGGTACATACATTTAAATGTGCTTATTACATACAACAGAAGTTGTTACTTGATACGTACATTGCAGGCAGTAGTGTTAACATTTTATCACCTGTGTCAGTTGGAGCTTCCACAGCTTCTGTCCCGCACTATTGGTGCAGAACAGAGGCAGGTAATTCTCAAGTAACAAATATTTATGTACACAATATTCTATGGTTAAATATAATTGATGAGAAAAACAGCAAAGCTGCAGGAAAGGAACATACATAAATAGCTTGTTAGGAATATCTCAAGCGAAACTAAACCCAGATGTTTCCCAGTGACACTGCCTGTGCTAGTAAAATGTTTTTGTCCTGCTCCTGGTCACAACTGATTTCATAGCACATGCATCACACCAGTGGTAACTGTGGCTGATATTACACTGAAGACAGTGTAACAGCAGTGACCAGGAGGTAATTTACTCCTGACAACAACAGGTTACTTTGTACCCTTTTACCTCTTATCACGAATTCTGGATGGTCTTCTCCATTGATGTAGTTCAGTGCGAAGTCCACACAGATCTTGGAAGACAGGTGGTAGTTTCTTGTGCCACACAACATGCTGCATTCTTCTGGTTATCCTGTCTCCCTCAAGAAATATCGTGATATAGATCCTCAGCCGGGCCAACTTAGGAACAGCCACCCAGAGCTACCACTATTCTTTGAACTTTTTCTACAACACTCATAGTTCCACCACATCTCACTGATTGGCCCATGAAACATCAGGATGGGACTTCCACTAAGACTGGCATCTCACACCGTATTTATTATAAACTGTCCGTTTTCTCACCAGACGAAATTAGCGGTCCACTGGTATTTAAGACTGCATTCAGCTGAATATTCTTTGAGATATGAGTATGTGTTACAGGCAACTGATACGCTTCTACATCAGAGAATCCACAGCATGCAGACACAGGCAGTCATTGTTTACTGTTCGTTCCTTGGTTTCTTGGATCTTATGGTAAAGATTTCAGCAAATGTGAAGGAAATGCATGACAGGAGGAAATGTTCAGGCTGGTTGGCAGATAGAGCTGCTTTGTCACAATTTTAACATTTTTATGGAACTATGTTGGCATACAGGTAGTTCATGTCCCTCTCCCAAATGGAAGATTGCAGGTTAAGGTGCTTCAGATCTCTTGACAAGCTGACTGAACATCATGTCTTTCTGTTAAAGGTCCAGAAGCATCTTCAATAATAGTCATATTTCTCTTAGTGTGGTCACCAAAATACAAACGAAGACCATTAGTGCAGATGTCCATGAGGTATGGGATGCCTGTCAACTCTGGAATCTTGTATCATCTGAGAGGCTGTGTAATGTGAGTTGTGGGATGAAGTACATTGGTTCATCATTACAGCAACAGTCCCTCACGATGTTTATTTCCACTTCAGTCTCCTCTTCACATTAGGCACCAGTAACATTACTTTCATTCTGTCCCTCAGGAATATCCAACCTGTGCATATCACGACATGTGTTTTCGAACACCAGCCTCCTCTGTTGTGCTTTGTCACTTGCCTCAGTGCAGTGGTGAAGTGCTGTGCTTCTCTTCAGGATTGTCCTTGTAGTGACTGCACCAACATGGGGTTACAAGTTTCCATTATTCTTCATTACTTCTTATGATGATAATTCTTCGAAGACCTGGAACAGTTCCCATTTTATGTGGTCACCTACTTCATTTTCCATGAAGAGCAGTGTCACCAACTGCAGACCACTTTGTTCCCAAATGAGTGTCATTGTAGGTGAATGATGGTAGGAACACTCCTGTCCACACACCCATTATGGTCTATTCTGTTCTCACCATCTCTTTGCTCTTTCAAGGATAGATTACCAGCAGTCACATAACCCTCAGTTTGGAGGACCACATTTTTCTTACAGGTTCGCAGAGGACTGGCTTCACTGTGTCTATGGAGGCCCTCCTCCCCATGGAATGTAAGATTAGAGAAAGAAAATGAATGACACCCTCAGGCCTCACAACCTAATACCGTCGGGGTCGAAAAAATCAAGAGTTGGCCAAGAGAGGCTGACAGGAGAGAGAAACAGATGTGTGCAAGTAAGCACAAGCATTGTCATGTGATTATCTTTTTAAAGATTGTCTAAGGTTATATGATACACAGAAGGAAGATCCTTGCCTTAAGTGTTGGACTATTATTTAGATTTTTCTTACATGGATTGTTGAGCAACATCGTTTTTCCCGTCAGTGCATAAAAAAATTAAGATTAACCTTAAGAGTAACAGTGCTGCTATTCAATAACATTAATTTTTACAACACGCAGACACTTTACAGAGACTTTACATGTTGCGTCCAATTAACATTGAAAGGTTTCTGTTTACCTGCTACAAGCAGGGTACTCCTTAGCTAAAAATAGAAACTATTCACATGAAAGATTTTCCTCATTTGAATAATAGTTGAAATAGCTATACTATATGTTTGATGTGGTAATACGAAAGGTGATATTCATCATAACCAAATTGAAATCATTCGATAGAAATGTTACAATCTTTCTAAATTACATATTCAATGTGTATCTATAGAAAATCATCATACAGCAGTAACACATTGCAAGTTTAGCACAAAGCTGGGAGACTTTACAGCTGATGAGTCACCAATTGAAATATTTTGAAACAAAATGTTTTGTCATGATTTTAGCTCATGCATGTTTGGGTAATGACTGATTTCAACCAAGACAAAATTTACAGATTTTTACATACCTAGGTTATAGAACATGGTAAACAACATTTTTAGGAGTTCCTCTCACGTTTCCATAATACTTACAAAGGCAGTGAAGGTTTCCCTAAAATAAGTTTAAATAATGACATTTAGAAGCTCTAACACAGTCTACACCATCTTAGCTAACAATTTTTTCATCTACAGCTTACCAACTTTGAGTTACATTTGTTATATGTGAGGACACAGTCTTCAAATATTCCACAAAAGTAAACTTTTTTGGCCTGTACGTTTATCATATTACTGGCCAGTTTAGACTCCCACACTGATGTCAAGTGCCTATGAAAAGACATACCACCACAGAGCAATATGTAACTTCTACCGTCTAGGGAAGTCAAAAATGTATTAATGACAATCCAAATTTCAATTTTCATTATCAGCTAGTAGTTAGAACTATATGAATAGAGTATACTATGTCACACATGTGGCATACAGATTATCAGTCTACATATGAAGGCATGTATGCATAATGGCACACTTCTTATGTAATACCTACTGAAGGACATGAAGCTGAAGATCTGTAAGGCAACATAACTTACAAATATTCTGTCCTTTCACTTCAGAACAACATTGTATCACGTGCAAATTACAACAAATCTACTAGTAACATCAACATACAGAGTCAAGTTCTAGTTAGCTGTTTTAACTTCTGCCAAAGATACAAAGACTACATACAGGTCTATTGATAATATATGAACCTGTGGCTGACGGTATAATATACATCCTTAATGCAAACAAAGAATGTCTGATATCTAGCTGGGTAAGAGTTTCTAGTAACTGAGGAATATCATTTTAAATATTTTCATATTATGGAACATGCAACCTAAATACTGGATGTTACATTAAGGGTAGAATACATTTTCTACACCAGTGCTTTACAATTTCCTGTAGTTCATAAATCTCCAAATACTGTAATGTATGTTGGAAGTACAAAATATGACATTGTGTCATTTAATTTAACTTCATGAAGCTCGGATTTTTGCAAATATTTGTACCAGACATTTTACAATGCTTGCAAGAATCAACAGTAATGTAGGAGCTTCAGTAATAGCAATATGAAATACTTATGCATCCTTTCAAAGGGACCAAATTTAAATGACTAATAGTTACAAATGTGAATAAAGATACATTTTTGGAACAAAATATTTTTAAGAGTGCTTATGGATAACACACCCGAAGCACAGAAATTCTGATTTCATTAACTATGCAAATTTGTACTACTAATTCAAGTTATCAGAATGTAAACTTACATGAAATCTATTGTATTTTACACACTTAAATACATATCATACGACTGTAATAGAATGTAAACAAGTCATATCAAAACAGTGAAGATGTCAACAGAAATGTTTAACTGAGGAAACTGCGGCTTCTTGAGCTGATAATTCTTTCCTCGGACAGGTGAGAGTAGTGAGAGGTTACTTTATTACAACTGGTTTCAGTTATTTACCATCCTCACAGTGCCAGTATTGTGTAAAAAACAAAACTGAAGAAAACTCAGTAAAGTAAGGGTGCAAATATTATCGACGTATATATGCCATAACAAAAAACACAGTGTACCAACCCTAACTTATGTAAACACACAAAACTGCCATGTCATAAGCAGCTCACTCAGTAAAGCTAGTCAAGTCCAATATAATTACATCGTGTCAAGGAACATAAATGTATTACTATGTCTTATTTATGGGGTCTAATATTTTGAAGACATGGTGATCTGTGTGTCAAACAATCTTAAACACGTGGCCACCACTAAGCTTATACATAATCACATTAAATTGCCAGACACCACATACAGTAAGTGCTTTGTAATGTAATGATACATCAACCTTTTTATTAGTCTGCTTAGGACAAGAGGTGGGATGTCAACATTAACAGGCACTCAGTATTTCAGATCATAAAAGTGCATCTAATATTTCTATATGCACAGTTGTTCACTTCAAAGGAAGCAATTTGCAACTGAATTACAGTAGTGTGCACAAAAATATATTTACAGGAAAATCATAAGAAGCCCACAAATCTGTGATGTAAGCTCTCCTAGAGAGAGATTAAAAAGCACAGGAGTAACAATACATTCTTGCGTGGCTGCCCATGAAGATCAGATCATATTTTTCTACTAAGTATGTATGTCTACAAACTACCATGTCATATAGTTACTGTAATATAACCAATTTAATAGCATGACAGGAACGAGAGTCATATCACATTACGATTATTTCTGTATTCTTAAAGCTTCAACAGTATGCAATAAAAACCTTGGATAGTGAAAAGGCTAAAGGACACACAGCAGGAATGTAATACATATGTTGCTTTAAGTCTTAATTTCAAAAGCATGTGACAATTCAAAGAAAGTGAAGTGGTAATATAGTTTTCATAAACCTGGATTTACTGTAGCTCAAGCAAACCTTGAAAATGTTATGGAAGGCCACAAACAAACTAAGGGAAAACGTTTGCTATTGGGTTTCTAATTGCTATTATTGCTTCTAATAACTAAACTTCAAATTATTTGGAGTTTTTTTACACACTGCAGTTTCTTTGAACTTCAGTTACTTTGCAAATGATGTTTTGAATGTCTGCTATTAAGACTTTTGAAAAGGTTTGAATTTATAATCAATGTTTGTTGGAAGCAGCTAAGTGCTCTCATTATGAAACACTGGATGAATATAGTGTGTTTTTTATGCATCTATCTGCACTGGCTGAAGACATGCACACCGTTTCTTAATACTTTTCTTCCTATGTTTAACCTCTGATTCAATATCATACCTCTTACTGACTAAATTCTGGGAACAGTTTCATTTTCAGTATTTTTGTGATTACTGACTGCATTTTAAAAATGAATATTTCCGTTGACCCAGGACACGGTCAGATAAGCAATATGAAACTGGCACTGCATGTAATGAAGTTAGTCTTTTAGTAATATCAATGGAATAGGATTTGGGGGGGGGGAAAATGCCTTCTGTCCTGTGTCTGTCCTCTGATTTCTGATAATCATCTGCCTGCTATTGTGAATGGTGTTGAGTACAAATTTACTATGTTTGCAGATGACAGCAGTATTCTAATGGAATATCTGTTATGAGGACAAGTGGCACATCTGAATTATAACCTCGAGCTGTACTGCTGGCGCCATGGGAATCAAAGGAGAGCAATGTGGAATCAAGTGATGGAGGCCAGTTCAGCAGGACAATGTCTGCAATGTATGAGCAGTGCTGGCTTGTTTTGAGTGAGTGGCACTGGTTTCATTTCGCTGATATACTAGTGCTTACCCAGAATGATTTTCTTACTTGCATGGTAAGACTTCTTACAATTGGGATTGAGGCCAAGATTGCTTAAGATTATTAAACATCCTTGTTGAGTAATACGATGTCATTTGTGGCTGGTGAAGGACTAATTCTGTAGCTCAGCTTGTACATTCCAGGACATTTTTTTTTAATTTAAGAGGAACAAGAAGTTGGCCAAGCCACTAAGAAGTTTAATTCCCTGGAGCTTTTTCCATGAAGGGAAGACTTGGATTAATCCCAAGGCGACACCACTTCCCAACAGACAGCAACACAAAGATCGGAGGGAATGGAAGAATTAGCAGGCCAAGGTACGAGGACAGCTGCCTCAGCAGCTGTATCAGCAGCCTCATTTCCTATCAGATTGTTGTGACCTGGGACCCACAAATACATCACAGTGGCTCCATAAAGGGTCAGCAAGTGAAAGATTTCTTCGATCTGTTTCACTAAGGGATGGACAACATACAGCACAGACTCTGAATGGCATAGAGTCAGAGCAGACGATACAACTGAAAAGCCTGTGTCACTATGTGGCCTGATACACAACAAAGAACACTGCTATAAATACTGAGCAATGTTTTGACAGCTGATGCTGGAAATATTCTTTGCCAATGAAGAGAGACCTGGCACCAGTCAGAGCCATTCATGGAGACGAAGGTACTACTCAATTTCTGCATGAAGGTCAAGAAAGAGGTTAAAAAAATCAGCCAACAAGTCGCAAATAAAAGTTGTGAATAAAAGTTTATTAGCTCTTCACCATGGTTTTGCTATTTTTACAAATATCTTATTCAGAAGAGCCCAAAAGGGGATTGTGCACATTGAAGTGCAAAAAGTGAGGAAGTTGCCCAATAAGCTGAAGGACGTCTGCACTGGTAACACCCAATGATGGAGACTTGGACAATAGAAACAGGAAAGATGAAGTGATGACTGCAACAGCTTCAGTCTGGTATTCAGTGAGATAGTGACAATGAATGTCATTGCAGATGAGCAGTATGACTCCTCAGATGCAATGCCATCCCCAGGCAGAAGGTCAAAGAGGACTGGAAAGAATATCAAGAGGTTTGAAGCAGGACAATTTTGTTTCCTGGAGGGAGAAAACAAGTGGACACTGCAACTGCAAGAGCAGCTATAATTCCCCTTGTTGGATCTAGTGCTGCGACTGGTCCACTGAACGGAAGTCACGGTGGGGAAATGGGAAGACTGAAAGAAATGATGGATAGTCACCTCTATCGCCTGTAGTAGTGAGTCTTCGAAGGCTGGAACTTGGCAGCTAGTCGCTGTAGGGTCCTGTTCCATGTGAGCTACATGTGTCAGCATTCTATCAGAGTCAGCGTGGAGATTCAGCGTAGCCAAATGGTTAGCAGTGTGCACTGGCAAAACGGAGGCTGGGCAGGTGAGGGTATTATTCGGTGACACTGCTGAAGAGGACCTGTGATTCAGTGAAGGGGAAGACTGTTTGCCTTCGTTTGGCTTCTTTCAGTAGATGAAAGCTGAGAAGTTTGTTAGCCTGAAGGAAGTAGGAAGCCTTCACAGGAGTATTTCCTCTGTCCTTTCCATCCTGCTGATTATGTAGCATGTGATTTCATTGCCAGAGGCAAAGATTTGGCACCTTGTTGCACAGCTAGAGGAGAAGGTGACACTACTGTGACACTGGGCAATTTTACAGCTGTAGTGCTGAATTTGAGGTCACACGTCTGCATGGCAATGTCCTTTGTGGAGCAAGGCGTATCAAGAACAGTACTGCAAGTGCCGGATGGTAAAATGCAGGGCTTTCAACTAGCCAACAACTTGCAAGCCTTCACTCAGATCTGCTGGATGAATTTCTCATCTTGGGATGAGGCTGCACGGTCGCCACTGCAATTTATGCAGGAGAGAGGAGTAGGCAGCCAATCACTCATGAGCATCCCTACCACAAGTAACATTTGGCTGTGTTGTGACAGGAGTGTGGTTGTTACTGTGGCAGCGGTTGGTTGGTTCGGGGGATTAAAGGGACCAGACTGCTATTGTCATCGGTCCCTTTTTCCAAAGACAAAGAACACCCACAGAGAATAAAAACGAGGAACAGAAGAGATCACAGACGATACAGAACAAGAGAAACTGAGACAAAGACAAGACAAAACGAACTAAAACCACACAGAGTGTGACGGTGGTTGGCCGACCATAGAAATAAAAAAGGAAAAGCCAACCACTTAGAAACACACAAAAAAAAAAGCAGTTGAAAATCATAGGCCTAAGGCCAGAGGCAACACAAAACAATAAAATAAAACAGAAACACTCAGATTAAATGATAAAATCCCCCTGCCCGAATAAAACGTAAAACCAAGTCAGCCATAGTGGAGTCGTCTGTTAAAAGGGCAGGGAGCGTATCAGGCAGCGCAAATGTCTGCCTGACCACAGCTAAAAGGGGGCAGGCCAACAGAATGTGGGCCACTGTCAAAGCCGCCCCGCAGCGACATACAGGAGGGTCCTCCCAGCGCAGTAAATAACTGTGTTAGCCGGGAGTGGCCAATGCGGAGCCGACAAAGGACGACGGAGTCCCTGTGGTTGGCTCGCATGGATGACCGCCACACAGTCGTCGTCTCCTTAATGGCACGGAGTTTATTGCGTGTAATCCAATCGCGCCATTCAGCGTCCCAAAGCGCAAAAACTTTTTGGCGGAGGACTGCCCGCAAATCAGTCTCTGGGAGGCCAACATCCCGAGATGGTTTACACGTGGCCTCTTTCGCCAGGCGGTCAACATGTTCATTGCCCGGGATACCGACATGACCGGGGGTCCACACAAAGACCACAGAGCGGCCGCAATGCGCACGAGTATGCAGGGACCCATGGATAGCCATCACCAGACGAGAACGAGGAAAACACTGGTTGAGAGCTCGTAAACCGCTCAGGGAATCGCTACAGATCACGAAGGACTCACCTGAGCAGGAGCGGATATACTCCAGGGCTCGAAAAATGGCGACTAGCTCAGCAGTGTAAACGCTGCAGCCAGCCGCCAAGGACCATTGTTCGGAATGGTCCCCTAGAGTTAGAGCATACCCGACACGACCAGCAACCATCGAACCATCGGTGTAAACAATTCCAGAGCCCTGATACGTGGCAAGGATGGAATAAAAGCGGTGGCGGAAGGCCTCTGGAGGGACCGAGTCCTTCGAGCCCTGTGCCAAGTCGAGCCGAAGGCAAGGGCGAGGAACACACCACGGGGGTGTATGCAGAGGCGCCTGGAAAGGAGGCGGAACAGGGAAAAACCCAAGCCCCGCAGAGAAGCTCCTTGACGCGTACGGCGATCGGACAACCCGACCGGGGCCGACGGTCCAGCAGATGGACGACCGACTGGGGGAACAGGACACGGTAATTTGGATGCCCGGGCAAACTAAAAACATGGGCAGCATAAGCAGCCAGTAATTGTTGGCGTCGTACCCGCAGTGGAGGTACACCTGCCTCCACTAGTATGCTGTCCACAGGGCTGGTGCGGAAAGCACCAGTGGCAAGGCGTATCCCGCTGTGGAGAATCGGGTCCAGCACCCATAATGCAGATGGGGATGCAGAGCAATAAGCCAGGCTCCCATAATCCAGACGGGACTGGATTAACGCCTGGTAGAGCCGCAACAGGGTAGAGCGGTCGGCGCCCCAGCGGGTGTGGCTCAAGCATCTCAGAGCGTTTAGATGCCGCCAACACATCTGTTTCAGGTGCCGGATATGAGGCAGCCAAGTCAACCGGGCATCGAAAACCACCCCCAAAAACCTGTGGGTCTCCACCACAGCAAGGAGTTCGTCAGCAAGATAAAGCCGCGGCTCAGGATGGACTGTTCGGCGCCGACAGAAATGCATAACGCGGGTCTTGGTTGCCGAAAACTGAAACCCATGCGCTACAGCCCAAGACTGCGCCTTACGGATAGCGCCCTGTAGCTGACGTTCAACAGCTGCAATGCCAGTAGAGCTGTAGTAAAGGCAGAAGTCGTCAGCATACAGGGAAGCGGAGACAGAATTTCCCACGACCGCAGCAAGCCCGTTAATGGCTATTAAAAACAGACAGACACTTAAAACAGAGCCCTGTGGCACACCGTTCTCCTGGACGTGGGAGGAACTATACGAGGCCGCGACTTGCACGCGGAAGGTACGACACGACAGAAAATTGCGGATAAAAATAGGCAGAGGACCCCGAAGACCCCATCCATGAAGCATAGAAAGAATGTGATGAATGTCGTATCGTACGCCTTCCGCATGTCGAAAAAGACAGCGACCAGGTGCTGACGGCGGGCAAAAGCAGTACGGATGGCCGACTCCAGGCTCACCAGATTGTCGGTGGCGGAGCGGCCTTTACGGAACCCACCCTGAGACGGAGCCAGAAGGCCCCGAGACTCCAGTACCCAATGCAAGCGCCGGCTCACCATCCGTTCAAGCAACTTACAAAGAACATTGGTGAGGCTAATGGGACGGTAGCTGTCCACCTCCAGAGGGGTCTTTCCAGGTTTCAAAACGGGGATGACAATGCCTTCCCGCCATTGCGACGGAAACTCCCCCTCGACCCAAAGACGGTTGTAAAGATCGAGAAGGCGCCGCTGGCAGTCCACTGAAAGGTGTTTCAGCATCTGACAGTGGATGCCATCTGGCCCAGGAGCGGTATCAGGGCAAGCAGCTAGGGCACTGCGAAATTCCCACTCACTGAATGGAGCATTGTAAGATTCCAGGTGGTGGGTGCGAAACGAAAGGCTCCGACGTACCAGCCGCTCTTTAATGGAGCGGAAGGCCTGGGGGTAATTCGCAGAAGCGGAACTCATAGCAAAATGCTCTGCTAAGCGATTTGCAATGACGTCGGAGTCAGTACAAACGGCTCCATTCAGTGATAGCGCAGGGACGCTGGCAGGGGTCCGATAGCCGTAGACGCGTCGAATCTTGGCCCAGACCTGCGAGGGAGTGACATGGAGGCCAATGGTGGACACATACCACTCCCAGCACTCCTTGCTTTGGCGGATAAGGATGCGGGCCCACGCACGCAGCCGTTTGAAGGCGATAAGGTGGGCTAAGGAGGGATGTCGCTTGTGACGCTGGAGCGCCCGCCGGCGATCTTTAATCGCTTCAGCGATCTCAGGTGACCACCAAGGCACAGCCTTCCGCCGAGGGGACCCAGAAGAACGGGGAATGGCAGATTCGGCGGCAGTAACGATTCCGGTGGTGACCGACTGAACCACCGCATCAATGTCATCAGTAGAGAGAGGCTCAAAAGAGGCAGTGGAGGAGAACAAATCCCAGTCAGCCTTATTCATAGCCCATCTGCTAGGGCTATGAGAAGAGTGACGCTGTGGTAGTGACAAAAAGAGCGGAAAGTGGTCACTACCACACAGGTCGTCATGCACACTCCATTGGACAGACGGTAAGAGGCTATGGCTACAGATGGAAAGGTCAATGGCGGAGTAGGTGCCATGCGCCACACTGAAGTGTGTGAAGGCACCATCATTTAACAGCGAGAGATCGAGCTGCAACAATAAATGCTCAACGATGGCGCCTCGACCTGTGGCCACTGACCCACCCACAGAGGGTTATGGGCGTTGAAGTCGCCCAATAGCAAGAAAGGTGGCGGCAATTGGGCGACCAGTGCAGCCAGGACATGCTGTGAGACATCACCATCCGGTGGAATGTAAAGACTGCAGACGGTAACAGCCTGTGGCGTCCACATGCGTACAGCGACAGCCTCTAAAGGCGTCTGGAGAGGGACAGACTCGCTGTGCAGTGTGTGAAGGACATATATGCAGACGCCACCAGACACCCTTTCATAAGCAGCCCGGTTCTTAAAATAACCCCGATAGCCACGGAGGGCGGGGGTTCACATTGCTGGAAACCAAGTTTCCTGCAGAGCAATGCAGAAGAAAGGGCGAAGGCTGATAAGTTGGCGGAGCTCAGCTAGATGGTGTAAAAAACCGCCGCAGTTCCACTGGAGGATGATATTGTCCATGGCTGAGAAAGGCGTGAAAGGACTGCGAAGGCAATTTAAGCCGCTTGTTCACTCACTGCCACCGATTCAGTACCCGTACGAGAGGCATCCATGGCGTCTGAGGGACCAGCGAGATCAAGGTCCTCAGCGGACGCTAGAATCTCGACTTCATCCTCAGACGCAGAGCGCGAAAGGTGCGGTGGGGTTGGTGCCACCGCAAGTTCTTTGGCCTTAGAGGTCTTTTTCTTGGACTTCTCTCGCTGAACCTTGGGTTTCACCGGCTGGGAAGGCTTCACCGATTCAGTCTCCGGGACAGAGGAGGATCGTGAAGCGCTATGCCCGGCCGCTAGTGAGGACTTATGCCACTGGCGGCCGTCATCCTTCCCGCTGGTGGAACCCTGGGAAGGGAGGGTCCCAAGGGAACTCTTACAGGCGAGAGTAGCCGAAGAAGTGAGACGCTTCTCCGGCTGAGAAGCGGGGACGGACGTCCCCGACGGGTGGGAGGAGGTTGCTCCTGAGGCAGGTGGTGCAGGAGCAACCGGTTGGGTAGAGCCCCCACGGGCAAGGGGGCAGGAGGAGTCTTACTGCTTATCGAGCTGGCTGGAAGTCTCGAAACTGATGGGGCTAGCACAGGTGTTGTAGCAGCTGCATAAGAAGATGTCATTCTCACAGGATGGAGTCTGTCATATTTCCTTTTGGCCTCAGTATAGGTCAGCAGGTCCAGGGTCTTATATTCCATGATTTTGCGCTCTTTCTGAAAGACTTTGCAGTCTGGCGAGCAAGGTGAATGGTGCTCCCCACAGTTGACGCAGGTGGGAGGCGGGGCACATGGAGTATCGGGATGAGATGGGCGTCCGCAATCTCGACATGTGAGGCTGGAAGTGCAGCAGGAAGACATATGGCCGAACTTCCAGCACTTGAAGCACCGCATCGGGGGAGGGATATAGTGTTTGACGTCACATCGGTAGACCATCACCTTGACCTTGTCCGGTAACGTATCACCCTCGAAGGCCAAGATGAAGGCACCGGTAGCAACCTGATTGTCCCTCGGACCCCGATGAACGCGCTGGACGAAATGAACACCTCTACGTTCTAAGTTGGCGCGCAGCTCGTCATCAGACTGCAAAAGGAGGTCCCTATAGAAAATAACACCCTGGACCATATTTAAACTCTTATGTGGTGTAATAGTAATGTTAATATCCCCCAACTTGTCACAAGCAAGCAACCTGCGGGACTGGGCGGAGGATGCCGCTTGTATCAGTACTGACCCGGAGCACATTTTAGACAAGCCCTCCACCTCCCCAAACTTGTCCTCTAAATGCTCGACGAAGAACTGAGGCTTTGTGGAGAGAAAAGACTCTTCATCAGCTCTCGTACAAACTAAGAATCGGGGCGAATAACTGTTACCTCCATCCTGAGACTTACGCTCTTCCCACGGCGTGGCCAGGGAGGGGAACGTTTTCGGATCGTACTTCTGAGCATTAAATTGAGCCCGAGAACGCTTAGAGACTGGTGGCGGCTGGCCGCCAGCGAGAGATGATGTACCACGCTTCATTGCGGGTCATCCGCCCTGATGCCACCTACTCCGACCAAGGGCCCTCTCCACGGGCGCCACCCAGCCACAGCAAAGGCCACCTGGCAGGATGGCCGTTGCCGGGAGTCCCGATACCCCAGGAGGATAGGCATCTACTCCTTGGCATACGTGGGGAGTTAACGGCACAGGCATCAGTAGAGCGATCCCTGAGTTGTCAGGGGGCTACAACCAAGAGGGTACATGGCGGCCCCACCACAACGGGCTGGCTACCATGCTGGATCTTAGGTGCAAAAATGTCCAAGGTCGTCGTCGCAGTGAACAGGAACACTGCAGAGTGCAGCGTGGTAATCGCACCCAGGGACGTATCCTCGCCCAAGAGATCGAAAACGAGCGGAACACCATTGCAACGACGAGAAATCCGGCTAAAGGTCTAATTGCACGACGGATACAGTGCACCATGTAAGGCGCCCTTCCCCAATTGGCTCGCTCTTCGGATAAATTTAGAAAGATGGAGGTCAAACCCGAGAGGGGACCATCACAAAGCCGAAACATGTGAGACTCCTTTTAGTCGCCTCTTACGACAGGCAGGGATACCGCGGGCCTATTCTAACCCCCGAACCCGCAGGGGAGTGTGGCAGTGGTAACAGCTCGTCTGGCTTCAAATGTGTGGTTGGACTGATGACTTCATAACTTGCTCTATCTTTGACAGAGGCACTATATCAGAAGTGAGAGTATGTACGAACTAACACTGCATCAACCTGTTTTATTATCCAATGGCCTGCAATGACACACTGATCAGAAAGATACATTTGGATTTGTCCTTAATGTTTACCATCGAGCAGCCTGGTGTAAATACCACATTATTCGATGGGCCTTAACACTAATGTGACAGCTTTGGAGGAATGAAGCTGCAAGCAGTTGTTGCGCTTGAGGACCACACTTGATCTCCAAAAGCAAACTGCCATTACATAAATGAGAGTAGGATTTCACAGGGCCAGCAAATGTGTCAGCACCTTTCTGAATAATAAATGGATTAACTGTAGCAAAGAAATGAATGTCCAGTATGTGGTATGAGGAACCAATGTGCAAGCTGGAAGAGTCTGAACGTTTAGCCTCATTCCCATTACGTTTAATAGACTCAGATTGGAATTGGCTCATTGTGACAGAATCCCAAGACCGCCATCATCTCCAAAGGCATAGCATGTTCGTTCCTGGTGAGGGACCCTTCCTCAGAGGGGAGCTCACACTCATTAGGCGATTGTCTACACCTCCCAAACTTCTGACAGAGGAACTAAATGGCAACCAGGGAGCATGCTATAATACCATATAGCACACACCAATTGTGATGTCTGTTCAAGTTATCTTGGTCTGTGTACAAATCAAAACAGCAAGAACTACTGGATTTTAGCCATATGAGGTGGTATATGGTCATAACATGCATTCAATTATTGACATAGGAAAACAAGAAGGGAAAGACAATAGGTTAAGGCATTTGTGAGAGTGGCAAGAGAAGAATTGAAAAGGTTGCTTAAGGCAAATAGACTGGCACTGTAAAAGCAAGAGGAAGCAGTGACTCACAGGGAAAGATCACCCCAAGACAATGATGGCCAATTTGTAATCTATCGACTTCACACACTGCAAATGGGAAGACACTACTTATGCAGTGTCAAGGCCAATATCAGGTTGTGAAGCTGTCACCAGTGACTCTCAAAATGCAGTTATCTATGAGAATTCTGCCTGTGGACGTATGAAACTTTTGTGACAAGTCCTTGTATTAACCCAAGAATTGGAGGGCTGAGCCAGAAAGAAAGTGGGAAACAAATGTTGAGTAGCGAGAAAGAAGTTTTAAGTGAAACAGCAATAGTAGGTCTACATGGGAAGACTTAGGAGGTAAGGAAGTTTTCTTTTAATGTCTGGTACAAGGAAGATTACCCGCTATGCAGTAGCAGTGGATTTTCGCATGAGAGATGCATAGTAGGTAATTCTGTCCTCAGATTAGCTATGCCAGGAGAGAAGATAAATCCAGTCTTAAGTGGACTACGGCTTGTCACTGCAGTGGAAGCATTGCTGAATGACCATGTTAACAGTGAGCATTGTTCACCAAGCACATCAACAAAATGAGGTTATCACTGGGTGATACAGGTGTTATTTAATGCAGGGTAGGCATAGAATGAGGTAACATGGTTAGAAGAAGCCCTCTGTAATTTTGAACTGATGGTATATCATCAAAGAATGTTTTAAGGAGTTTCCAGGGGGTGTAGGAGGAAACATGGGAGGATTTGAGGGATGAGGTGACTCAGGCTTTGGGGAATATACCACATACCAGAAGCAGAGGTTGGATCACTGTGTTAGGATGACATGTGGAAACAGTGGGACAGCTGATGAGGGTGATAGAGTGAATGATATAGTAGAATAAAACAATGGGTAGAATAAGTAAGGTAGTAAGTGAGTGCTACAACACAAAAACTAGTGTCTGCAGAAAGATATGGTCTTACTGCACCAGCTGAATGGAAGTGTTTTTTACACAACTATGGAAGAAATGGTGAATCTTAACTTAGATGTTGCTAACTGAAGCACAAAATTGGATAAAGAACTAATATACAGTAATCTATGGAACAAGTGAGATAAGCCAGCTAGGAGTGAAATTCCTATCACCAGACAATGCCTGGAGGTGCAACGTCAAGTGCAAAAGGAGCCACCACCATAGAGGAGTTTGCCCTTTAGCATCATTGTAACAGCTAACCTTTTCATTATAACCTAGCCACAGCAGAGGAAATGACCAACAGGTGAAGTATAGATTTCAATTTCCTATCCAGGAGCAGTAAGTATGCATGGTACCTACATTATGCAGTTCACATTTATCCTCATAAGTGTGAGATGCTGAAGAAATTTCTTGAAGTAAAGGAATAATAGTCATTGGTTACGGAAGACAAGCACAGATTTGTCTATATGGAACAAGGGGTTACAGAAGTATTACAGGGGTCAGAAATCCCGTGCAGTTAATGTTAAAGGAAGACAGGGGAAATTATAAATGAACAGGACACCATGTAAAACAGTATTTATTTTTGCTCCACCTGCCACAATTTCAGGCACAATCCTCAAATTGTATTGGCCAGGGGGAACACATGGAAGTGCTAACAGCCACTAATTTGACTGTGTTAAACAGAACTTTGGGGCCCGAGCTTATATAGTCCACAGACAAATTCGTTAGCCGGAAGGCTGGGCCCATCTCCATGGAGACACTGGTGCATCATGCAAGTCAGTACAGGGAGAGTCAGAACCAGAGGGAAATAGCATTGAGCAATGTAATACCAGTTACTGCTGTGACACTACTAACTATAGTTCTTGTTTACACACACTGGAAGTGGATCACTAGACAAAGCCTGAATCCAGCTGAAGATAAGGAGCCTACTCACGCCTTATAAAATTCTCATCAGTCTTTCCATTGTGTGCCATCCTAGTCCGCTGTAACTAGCTCTGACGTCATAAATGTTGCGCAATACTTTAAAAATCAAGTAAATAAGCTGAAATGGTTCTAGCATGTCAGGAGTAATACTAAGTCAATAAGTTTTGAATGTCAGTTCAATAACTTTAACCATTTTCAAAATTTGGACGTTTTTCTGTAAAAATCATTGGCACAACAGAAAAGAGCTAGAAACTTTAAAATTTTATATTTAGATTCCTTTTTCATAATAATTTAGTAGAAACAGTATTCTGGATCTCACAAAGTAAAATTTTAATTGAAATTCATTATTTTCTGGTTTTTTTGTCTTAGAAATTAAGGAAGCAAGAGATTAAGTAGGCGAATAAATAAAGCTAGGATGTTTAAATTTAAGTAGAGGGGAGATCCGCTACAATCTTAACGATGTGAGAAGTTTCAATTGCGTAACTATAAAACTATAGCGATAGCATATCTCCAAACGGCAACTTCAGAGCTCGTCTACTGCGTGTAGTGTAATTAAATTAATTCTCTCGCCCAAAATAATTGACTTAGCCACGTCAGATTTTTATTATGATTACTTACCTGTGTGCTCAATGCACATTTAAATTGAAAGCTTCATCAGCCATCAGCAAAGGAAGCGATGATTTATTCAATATCTAAGTAGTACATTACTAGCCCAGCGGCTAGTCGGGAGAGCAATTTTGATCAGGCGTTCCCTTAGCCGTCCGCAGCGCTGCTTTATATATAAGAACGCTGCGCGAGAGAAGAAGGTCCCAGTTCTCTCCAGACGATTAGCGCACCACCTGTGTTGGAAGTCGCGTCGCGTCGGTATCATTGCTAACAACAGCCTCTGATGCCATAATAAGTTACTCGAGATACGTGTAACAACGAAATCTTTTTCGAGTGAAGTGCTAATTCTGGGATGACTTTAATGATCTATCTTCAGTTTGCGTATGTCTTATTTTCACGTGCCGTCGCGGGACAGACATTCTACCATTATTTAGTGTGGTGTTTGATGAACATCACCATAAAATTATGGCGAGCATTCACTTAAACCTTTAATTTGAACAGTTATAGTTGCATCAGCGCATTAGACTCTGAACTGCCCTGGTAGTTGGATTGTGTGGATTCTTTTTGGTCCGTGACTTTCAGAATATAGTGAACATTTTTTGAAAATCGGTTTTGATTATGAGTCCCAGACAGTCTCCTAATTCCTCAGAGCTATAAGCTGTAGCTATAAGTATATTTCTCAGATGAAGTGGGCACTAGGAATTCTAATTACAGGCGTCACGTTTTGCTAATCACTTTCTGGTTGCCAATATTGTAGTTAGAGAGCCAGTGTTGAGAAAGGCAAAAGACAGCATAAATAATAGGAAGAACATTTTATATAACAAATTCCACCCGCCGCCCCACATATTGTGCATCGGCCGGGAAATGCATCTTTTCTACATTACATTCTACATTTAAATAACAAATTCCACCATCTGCACCACACAGCCAATGTTCCATCTCTTGTGGACTGGATTCCCAGAGACTAGGAAGCAGCAGAGGGAGAGCTGTAGCAATAAACTGAATCACAAAACAAAGACCTCATATGAGTAGTGTTTAAGGGAACACTGTGGCGAAAGTAATCCTTAAAAAACTGACTGGAGCCATTTGTGGCAGCCAACAGGATCAGTCATTTTGGTGTAATGATATCCTAACTATGAGGATCCAAGAGGCCAGGTCTTGTCAAGGAGGAGGGCACTGTAGCACAGTAATCATATACTGTCTTCCAAAATGCGAAGTAAGAAGTAGATCACAACTGAGCCTGCCACTGGTGAACACACATGTTATGCCTTACGTAACAGCCATTGTGTTTTGTGAGGTGAGCTGGTCAGGCACAGTGTTGAAATAGTTGACACAGCAGCATGTAACCTGAAATAAGAGACATCCTGACAGATATCCTTCCCACACCTCCTGAAGTAGTCTTCCATGCCCGCACAACCTACACAGGATTCTAATCACCCCTTTGACACTCCTAATCCATCACCTCTCCACAGGGGTATTATCTCCATGCGGGAACTAGGTGCATAGCCTGTCCAACCCACCAAAACCATGGTTCTAGGTCCGTCACAGGATTATCCCAACCTATCAGAGGAAAGGCTACATGTGAAAACAGCTATACCAGATACCAGCTCTCAGATGAACCAGACAGACAGACTATGATTTACTGAGGGCAAATAATAAATTTGAAGGATCTCTGGGTCCACACACATTTCCCAAAGATACAGAGAGTGTCGTGGGTGTCTTAGAAAGATCGTTCCCAATATATAATTCTAACACTCATTGGTTTCATTGCTAATATACTCACAGTCAACATTGCAATAGAAGGAAACTGGACTTTAAAAAATGCCAAATTTGTCAACACTATGGGATCCGAACTTATAAAATGGTTTGGGCTTGCTATCCTTATGGGAATTTTCGAAACAAGGATCTATGATTACTGATCAACAAATCCATTGATAGACACCGATATTTCGCGAAACTATGTCTGCAACCAATTCAGACAAATATTTTTACATTTTTCTGACAACAACAAACCAGATAATGCTCACTGGCTATTCGACGTGCAATTTCCAATTGCTAATTTTTTCAAAAAGTTTAAAGAAATGTTTAATCTAAGTCAAAACATCTCAACTGATTAAGGAATGAAACCATGGCGTGGATAGTTAAATTTTAAAGTTTACAATCCATCAAAAATTACCAAATAAAGCATACTCATTCGGATGCTGTGAGATTCGAGTACGGGATACATTTCTTCATTCAAGATACATTTCGGCACTGGACAATCTTTAGCAAAAACATTGATGGAACTATTGACATCTTATGGAAAGTGGCATCACCTCTACATTGATAATTATAATAACAGTGTAGAACTTGCAGAGAAGCGACTCAAAAAGAAAATTCGACTTTGTGGAGCAATATGCAAAATAGAGGATTTCTGGAAAAATTAAAGTGCACAAAGGTCAATATGTTTGAAGCTTGTTATCAACAGAAAGGTGACAAGCAGCCGGCGACAAGCAAAGTAATTGAATTAGTGCTGCCGGCACCAAGCAAATAACACTTGGCTGTCCACACGTCTCGCACAAATTTAAGTGCTACTTCAAAGGAACTGTCTTGTCCCAAGGTATTCTCGTTGCATGTTATGATAGTCTCCCTCAAAATGGAGATCAAGGGTTCTGTGTGTCAGTCTGTTAGACACATCAAAAAATGCAATTTCAATTTTAGCTGTGGTAGTTTGTAACCACCCTTTATGGAAGTACAGGGTGAAGATGTCTATCAGAAGTTGTTGCCAACTTCTGTGTTGCATAGATGTTGACCAATCATCTGCATAGCCAAAGTATATGGGCTGTACTGGATAAATATCACCTACATTTAAATTAAAAAAAAAAAAGACAGAAATGAGGACTGATCTGTGTGTTAAGACATTATGCAATACTTCTGTTCAGATACTGTCATTCATTTTAGTTACAGAAAATGTCTTTCCAACTAATGTTGTCAAATAGTTCAATTGCCATGAATTATTACAATTTATTCCATGAATATAGACAAAGATCTAAAGCTAAGAAGCAGAGGCAGTCATAATCCTGAAGATCCCCCGGATAAACTGAATTTGCAATACATGAATATCCAGTGACTACTGACATTCCATGCTTTGACTCACAAAACTGTAGAAATTCAATGTGATAAGGAAGCTAGAAAATCTGAAGAGGAAATTTTAATGTTCACTCTGGATGTAGTTGCAGTCAGTGAAACGATATAGGAAGAACATTTCTGGTAGGATGGATTTCTCATGAGCAGAAATGTAGGGTAGAGACTGAGTCACTGAATGTTCTAATCCTGCAAGAGAGCACTATATAATGATGGACACAACAAACTAAGTCTAAAACAGAACTTGTACCAGGTACAGAGACGTGCACAATAACAATGAGGTAACACGCATGTCAAGGTAAACATGACTGAGCTAGAGGTGGCTCGTCCTATATCTAAAAGATGTCAGCTGGACAGCAGAGTGCATGGATGAGAGGCTGTGTGCATCCACAAGCAGCAACCTCTTTTGTTTACATTCTAACTGCATCTGACTTGCACAGTGCACACTGCAACCGCTTACAAAGATTTTGGGTGTGGATGTGGGGGTCAGCACAGTGGACAGTTCAGTAATAAGATTATTCTCATCAAAATTGACACCAAAAAGCTAACGGTTATGTTTCAGGTATATCCGCCAATGTCACAATCTGATGAAGAGGGAGTAAAAGTTTATGACAAAATGTGTATGTAATGAGGATGTAAATCTAATAATCATGAGCGACTGGAATGCTGTAACAGGCAATGTAATAAGTGGCAGAGTTTAAGAGTATGAACTCGATAATAGAAGTGATGAGTATAAACAAATTCAATTGTTCTCTAAGTCTGTTATTAATTATGAATATGCCATTTTAAAATTACTAGAGGAAGAAGTATATTTGGGGAAGTCTGAGGGACATGTAATCCAGCTAGAATCTCTACATCATTGAGACATTTTGTAAAATCTGGTATTGGATTGAAAGGTATACTCAGGAACTGATATAGATTTATATCACAAGTTAGTAATGATGAAGAGCAGACAGGTTTAAGAGAATAGTCAATAACTGTTGGTGGTGAAGTAAGTGGGGTACTGAGAAGAATGGTGTGTATTTGAAGTTCTCTGAAGCAATAAATAGTGTGGTAATGAATACTGCAACACGCAGGTCATTTGAAGAGGGAGGGATTTATCTAAAAACGGCAGTCACATAAGTTGGAGAGAAAAATTTAAGTATGCACGAGGTAACTGTAAAAAAACCTTGTTACAGAATAAATACTGAAATTGATTCCTAAAGTAAGGAAGTACAAAAATGTGCAATAGGAGACAGAAATACATCAATGTAAGTCACTTATGTGTGAAACAGGAAAGCAGAGAAGGCAAAGTGAAATGATGCGAAAGTAATTCCACTGTTGAACTCTGAGGAATGAGCTGACATGTGGTAAGACTACATTAAGGCTTCTATGTGGGGTAGGATCTGTTTGATGACGTGACACATAGGTGATACAATGAAAATTAGGAGTTGAACAAATTATTGGCAGACCTGCAAGCAAATAATGCTGGAGGCACACAAAGTAATGTTTGAAGTCCTAAAGACCCTAGTGGAGGAGGGGGTGAAGCAGGTGGGGAGGGGATTTTACTTTTGGAACACAGAATTATATTTCTTTATGTGTAATTCTCTCAATCATTTTAATTAGACTACATTCCATTACACTTTTTTCACTTTTGTTGCTCATCTTATGACCTCTCAAAGACACTATCCACTGTGTTCAACTGCTGTACCAAGTAATTTGCCATCTGACAATTCACAGCCAAGGTTTTCCTTCTATCTTTTTTAACTTCTTTGTTCAATGTACAGACTGAATAGCATTGTTGGTAAACTCCAGTCCTCTCTCCCTTCCTTAACACTATTCTCCTTATGCGTCTTTCAGTACTTGACTGCTGTGTGTCATCCATACAATTTCTTAACTTTTCTCTCCATGTACAGAATGTCAAACCGAACACCTTTTAACCATCTAAATTTCCAAATTGCTTTGTTATTGAGGAAACAGTTTTGGTGATATATTATGCTGTCTGAAGTTTTCCCACCTCTGGCCCAGTCACAATAGGGGCCAGTATTCAATGACTGGCATCTAGATTTTTGATACAATGCTGCTCACTACAAACATCACCTGCCGACTACTCAGTTGTCCTGAAACAGTCTGTACTGAAAAGCCAAGGTCCCACAATCATCTGTGAGAAGATGGGTCATTTGAGCTCAATAAAACACATGGAGCGAAATATGTCCATCTTGTGTGTTATGTATATGCCATTCTTTACATGGCTAGTTTTCGAAATAGCACTATAATGCCTACTTATTGTTTTTCACTGCAGTATATTTGTCCTATTCTCTGAGTAGCAAGTCATGTTTGTCAGTAACTATATCTATTTGAAATTGGACCTCTCCCTACCACCTACATCTTTGTAAAATATTCTGCATGCCTCCATTAGTGTGGTGAAGGCCTTCAAGATAGGCACCTTTAACTAGACTGACTTCAGTACTTTCCACATATTACTTTTATCATATTCTAAAGATGCTCTGTCTGGCCAACATTTTACAGTATATGCCCCTGTGTGTTTATAGTATTCATCACGTCTTCCTCATTTCTGTAATTAACCTGGAGTCTAACTAGGCTGACACAGAAAATTGAACCTACAGATGAATGTCACCGATTCTTGTTTTCTAAGGAGTTAACCTACCTCATTTTTACCTATCTTCACTTTGCAAATGGAGGTTTTTTTTCTTTTTGTGTTATGCAGTTTCTCTGATGTCTGGCTTTTAGTGGGCTGTTCTAAATTTTTAGAATTGATGGAATTACTGGGCTGCAGGTTTGATTATACGCTTACATGGATGTCATACTTACGACCTGATTCACGATTCCGTATGTATTTTAATGTACATTGATGTAGACTGGGCAACAGACCATGCTTCCTTGCCTCTTCCAATTCTACATAACTATGTCTGTGATCCCAGCTTTATTTTGTATGAATACTTCCTCTATCTGAAATTTATTATGATACAGGAGTCTAGCATACTACACACAAGTAGAGAATCAAATGAACCATGAAAAAGGTAGTTTTGTATGGAACACACCTGAGGAACTACTTGTCAAACAAAATTATTCGAGAAAACTACGTCTGATACTTTCTGAAGGTAGGCTCATCCTGACTATTCATGTCTGGCCACAAAAAGGAACTTTCTTGCTGACCTCTTCCGTTCACTAGACAGACCCGACAGCAGTTCGTGTCCTCCAAATGGATCTGGTAGCCCATATTTCATTCTAGCCATAATGACCACTAAACTTCAGATTAAAGTGGGTGCCTGGTGCATCTTGTGGGCAATTTGAATGTGTACAACATCTTAGAACCACAATTGTAAAGAAACACTATTACGTTGAACTGTCACCTAAATCTCTCCTTTGTTTCCTTCACTTCCGTGAGATTACCCCTCCGTGACATTCCCCCTGCCACTTTATCATGTGTGTTTCATGTTTGTTATACATCTGAAATAATTTACATTTTTTTTTATTTTTACCATAAATAAACTCCTAACTAAGTAACAGTACACTACTAAAAAGTACCATTAAGCAGAATGTGGCTTTGTCTTGTAGCAAATGACAGCATTGTTTTGGACCAGGCGACACTGCAAGCTGCTGGCATTAGAACGAGCAAACGTGGCAGTCCCCAGATCCGGTGCATGAAACACTGGCTAGGTAGTAACATTACACTAATTTACATCTCTTTGTTGGTTGTAAACAACTCTGATAGAATTCAGAGTTACGGCATAGTTTGTACAAAAATTACTACTCAGCTTGTGAAAGAGGAACATCAAGAAATTTCGCCAAAATATTACATTGAATTACGTCAATTGAGGCATTACATTCTATTCTGCAGCTAGAAGGAAATTAATAATATAAGAGTGATATTTCAGGTAATATTGATATTTACATCTATCATTTCCTACGGTTGTTGCAAGTAAGACTGATATTTACCTGCAAGATTCTTTAATTGCTTTTCCTCGACCATAGCTCGTACAAAAGCACTGCCTTCTCGAAATTACAGAGATTGTCTTTACCTTATTTCCACCATAATCTGCAGTACTATTCTTCTTTTGGAGCCATAGTAGTACAACCAACTGCCGCACAATGAGCATTAAGTGGCTGTTAGTGCCACAACTAAGGAATTGGATGTAAACTATTGAAGGAAAACAGGCTGTGTGCAGGAACGAGCAGCATCTGTTTAAACGAAATAAGTCAGTGACTTATTTCGTTTCACCAACAAACAGCGTAAAATGCACTACTTTTTCTACCATTTGTAGAAGTACAACTTGTTTCAACACCAAACGATACGCTACACTCTTAAATGACTATTCAGTGAAGAAACGAAAATTGAAAATTCGCGAACCAGTTTCTTGCCTCGCTGTTTTCGGTCAAAAATCCATGATCTTAAACTTATAAGATACATCCTGGGAGATGATGGCACAGGCTTTACTGATTTTGAAAGTTTCATTGAGGTGACCTAAGAGATGTCTTCAAAACTGTCACATTCAAAAACGAGAATCTTGCCAAGATTAATGGAACGACAATTGATATCTTAAGGACAGAAAGAATGTCCTCAAGAACGTGTCACTGGTTTATAATTTCCTTAAAGGGAACGAATTGGTCAGGCAACGTTACTGGACCTCCGATTCAAACAAGGATTTTCAGCATGAGGGCTATTGCAGGGAAGTAAGCGTTGGTTGTTCAACAACACAGCTCATTTCTGAACCATTTACCACTGTAATGCCAGAGCAACCTGGAAGAAGTTTGGTGAAACCAAGAAAGGCACCACGTGGAAAGTGCGGCAATTGTAGACTCAGATAAATATTTAGCGGAGGGATATTTGCCTAGAAACATCGATCCCGTGAACTGGTGAGAAACAAAATTACAGTGGCCGACGCTGTATCAATTTGTTCCAAAAGTGTTATGTATCAGAGGAACATCAGTGCCTTGTTAACGAATATTTTTAGAAGACAAATATCCACTGAGAAGAGACATCGACTAAAGAGGGTCAAATTTTATTTATAAATTTCTGTTTGAATACACATATGGTAATACTGACTAAATGAAAGCAGAAACACTAATTACAGTTGTAATTTATATACTATATTTTTCCAATTAAAATATCAAAATATAAGAAGGATCACTTGATAAATATTTAGTATTATTTTGCAACATTTGTAACTTTTACAGCAGACGATGTTTAAAGCTTTAATATCTCACCATTAATAGGGCAGTAACAATTACTATTTTTAAGTTCTTTAGAACTAGGATCGAACCAGATAAAAATACAGGTTTAGTGACCTGAATTAAAAAGGCAATGTCACTTCCTTTCACTTATTTTGCGAGTGGTGAGTCATGAAAAAGAAATAGTTCCTCCCGGTGGTTGACCAGTTCTGATCCGATTTCTGAGACGTTTTGCCCATCTCTAAATCTACCGCAGCCATTTGCTTGGCTGGAAGAGGGGGGGGGGGGGGGGGGGGGGGAAGGTCTAACAGTAGCGAATTACTAGGCGACGGATGCAGTATTTGTTTCGCGCGCACGGGCAGGAACAGGGGAGTTAATTCTTCTTACCTAATTATTGAAACAGTCACTAGAAATGTCGACTGACCACTGCTGTCTCAGATGATCAGCTTATGGAGTTGATATCCGAACAGCGTATTCTGTGGAACATAGCTAACGCTGAGTTGAAAAACGAAATACAGGAGTTGAATTGGATACAAATATCAATAAAACTGAATGAAACATAAGCAGTAATTACTTTTGTCCGAAGCACTGGGCGTGTTAACCCATTTGTTCGGAGGGGTAGACCAACGTAGTCCGTCCGTTTTCTACTGGTCAGCAACACGCTGCAATGACGGAATCCAGACACGCCCTGCAATCTTTCTCAAACGACTTTACAGAAAACATTCGGCAAAAAATTTCTTCTTTACTTTTATCTCTGATTATGCTAATGTTCCATTTAGGTTCATAGTTATAGTCATATTTACGAGGAATTAAGGCACTGCGCGAAATTCGAAGAGTTTGAAATGAAAACTATAGCTTGCTATAATTTTTTGTCTATTGAATATTACATAATGTTACTGCACATGGAACTTACCTGATGCACTCAACTTTTCTTGAGACTTGAGCGGACGTCTGTCACCAATCTCGAGGAAATTTATCTGGGGCAGCACACTCATTTAGTATCGCACCGCGCCAGCGATAAAGCCAGAGTGAAATATCGAAAACATTCCCCATATTTCATAAACGGTTAGAGATATCTAAACGAGAATACGGCAAATGATACACACAGGATTTTGCCTTACGATTATTATGCAAAACATTGCCGTGTTGTTCCACTAACTACAGACTTTTCGATGAAAGTCATTTATTAAGGCAATCAATGGCTGGTGAAACGATAAATCCTACGGATTTTGTGCAACTTAAGTGAAGACGTTACATGTTTCGTACTTAGGATGTGTTTTTCCATAAGCTACTGACCTTGCTTTTCCTCAGTTCGTAACTTCATGAACTTACTAAGCCACTGTTTCAGAATTCTCTCGCAGTCATGTCTGTAACATGTTAGAGGTATGGTACTGTCTAAAGAAGCTAATTTCATCATCGAAACCAGTTAAATGTGATGGTTTTACTCAATATTCGCCACTCATGGCGTTTCTCTGAACGTTACGATCAACAAACCAGGCTGCATTTTCGGCGTAGTTATTTTTACGTACTAACCAAAGCAGGTGACAGATCTTATTGAACGGTCACCTATCGAGTGTGTGGAGGGGCCCCACTTCGTATGTAAGCGTAGGTTTCAGATCAGAACGGCACTTCCCTACAGCGCCTGCCTTTAACCTCCACCACTACTGCTATCTTCACACGTGCCCTGCCATATGCTATCGACCGGCCACTATTCTGCGCGGACTACCGAGCCTTTAACCAGTTATTTTGGGTTGAGCGTTTTGTGGGCAATACTATGAACGACGATTAAAATTCAGTCTGTTGAAATCTGAACTTTCTTCTCATAGTCAATCTGTAAGGGTCTACGGATTGTGCGCAGCCGTACGGTTCGTAACATGTGCTCGCCAGCCGATCTATCTGGAACGCTGACAGTTTGTCAGTAGACGCGCATCCGGCCGCAGTGCGACGCGGAGTACGCCACTGGCCGCTGTCTGTCCACAGCGCGTGGTATTAACTAGCACGGCCCCAGCATGGAGCCTTTCGATATGACCGCATTAGCCACTGTTGGGATGTCTGACACAGTGACGATGTGTACGCGTAGCGTGCGTGTTTTATAATCCGCCTTCACTAATAGAACTGTTTAAACTTCCTTCTCGGTGTTCGCATATTGCTGTACCCCAAGGACCGACCGCTTACAAATCCTGACAACTATTTCGTCTGATTATCATCTTGGGCAACAACACAAACTACCTCCCTTATAGAAGTGGCAACATGGGGATAAGTATGTAAAATCTACAGTCCTGAAGATGTGCAGCACAACGTGAACTTCAAGGAGCAGCAGCAGCAGCAGCAGCAGCAGCAGCATGAACATCTTCCAACTACGCGGGGACATCCAACGCTTGAACTCAGGTTCGTCTACTCCAGTTTGGCTAGAATACGAAAGGCAGTGATCGATTTTTATTCTACATTTGAATGACTGATTGGCGTTAAGTTAGACGAAATGTCGCAATCCAGTCAGAGTAACATTGTCGATCTACAAACACATTATGAACTGCAAGAGAAGATTCGGCAGTTAAAAAGCAGAAAGAAGCGAGGTTAACATTCTGAGACACTTGACAAATGATAGTTCATGCAGTACAGGTAGAACTACAATGAAGAATTTATTATTGCTATCAGCATCAGTGTTTAGCGGGAAACCCGAAGATGATGTGAAGGAGTTTTTTCGGAAACTTGAAGGTGCCGCCCTGTTAGGATCATCGACAGATTCCGGGAAGCCAGTGGTTGCCAAATTGAGAACTCAGGGAGCAGCACAAGATTTCATTAGCACAGAGCCTACTTGAGTGAAAACAGAAGATTACAATGAGTTTAGAACGACTGTTGTTCAGAGATTTAAACGTAAAAGCGCCATCAGTTTTTACAGAGAGCAGATTTGCAGTCTGCGAATGCGACGAGACGAATCCATCGAGCAGTTTGCCGACGAATTCGAAACATCAACGCTCTAACGTACGAGTTAGTTAGAAGATGAAAATCGCATTCAGTTGTTCAAAGCTGACCAGAGAGACTTGGACATATTCATTTATGGGTAAGCAAAGCTGTTAGATTGGCACGATGTAAAACGTTTCAGGAAGCAGTAGATTCAGCTGTTGATTTCATTGAAGCACTTAGACGACCGAATGAGATGCAGAAATAAGAATGCAGTTTTCAACACAGCAGTACAATGTTACAAATGCAATACGCTGGGTCACAAGCGCAATGATTGTAAAGAGGATCGAATCTGCTATCATTGCGGGATGAAGGGTCAGGTTTCGAGAGATTGTCGCAACAAGAAGGAAGGTAATGCGAAGAACAATCTGCGAGATGTTTAAACCAGTACGAGGATATACGGGCCACCACTCCGTCCGCCCCTTGCCAGAGACTGATTCCTGTTAGTTCCAGCAAAAATCAGGCCGAAAATGACTTCGATGTTTTTCCCGCGATATACAGCACCTATCACGAACTACTTATTGACACAGGACCACAGACAATTTGGTGTGGCATAGATGAACGGGACAAATTGAAACTGCCGCTATTAAAAGTGCGATGGTTAAACGGAGGGAAACTACGTAACTATGGAGAAGTTGACGCAGGACTTTTTTTGTTTTGTTTTGTTTGTTTGTGGTTTAAGGGTGCTGAACTACTGAGGTCATTAGCACCCAGTCACAATTGTTAGAGCACATAGAATCTAGTAAAACTCAAGGGGGGCCCAGAAAATTCTTACAAAGATGCAGATAAAATAAGTGAAGGAGTTAGATGTCTTTGGACAAGCCAGTCAAATTAATGCAACGAAGAACACGAGCAGCTGCTCGAGCGTCATCACCTAAAATATCTTGTAAAGTAGATGGCAGAGACAAGACAACACGAGATTGACTAAAACGGGGACACGACAATAAAACATGGCGCACTGTTAATGCATGACCACAAGGGCACTGCAGGGCTGGGTCACCGGAGAGCAGGTAGCGGTGGCTAAACCGGCAATGCCCAATCCGCAACCTCGTCAGAAGGATCTCTTCTCGCCGAGATGGTCGGGAGGAGGTTGTCCAAGCAGTTGGGAACGGTTTTACTGCCCGGAGCTTGTTTTCTTGAAGTGATGACCAAGTACCCCAGCACAAAGACACAAGCCTCTTACAAACAACACTAATGTCAGACGATGGGACACAACGGGAGGCTGGCAGATGCAGGAAGACTGCAGCCTTGGCTGCAGCATCAGCAGCCTCATTCCCAGGCAGTCCTTCATGCCTGGGAACCCACAGAAAGCTGACAGGAGAGCCACCCTCAGCGAAAGAATGGAGGGACTGCTGGATCCGTTGCACCAAGGGATGGACCGGATATGGAGCTCCAAGGCTCTGAAGAGCACTGAGTGAGTCAGAGCAGAGTACGTACGATGAATGGCGGTGGCGGCGGGCATACTGAATGGCCTGATGGTGAGCAAAAAGCTCGGCCGTAAAGGTCGAACATTGGTCGAGGAGCCGGTATTTAAAGGTGGCGGCCCCGACGACAAAGGCACAGCCGACACCATCGTCAGTTTTGGAGCCATCAGTGTAAATAAAGGTGTGAATGGCAAGTCGCACACGAAGTTCGACAAACCGTGAGCAATACACTGCAGCCGGAGTACCCTCCTTCGGGAGTGAGCTGAGGTCGAGATAAATATGACCCGGAGCCTGGAGCCAAGCTGGTGTCGGGCTCTCACCCTCTCTGAAGGTGGTAGGGAGAGCAAAATCCAATTGCCGAAGCAGGCGACGGAAGCGGACTCCGGGGGGCAGCAGGGCAGACACATACAACCCGTACTGACGGTCGAGAGAATCGGCGAAGAAGGACTTGTAAGAGGGGTGGTCGGGCATAGACAACAGCCGGCAGGCATACCGACACAGCAGTACGTCGCGCCGGTAGGTCAATGGTAATTCGGCAGCTTCAGCATAAAGACTCTCGACAAGACTAGTGTAGAAGGCTCCGGTCGCAAGACGTATCCCCCGATGGTGGATGGAGTTGAGCCGGCGTAAGAGGGATGGCCGAGCGGACGAGTAGACGAAGCTCCCATAATCCAGCTTCGATCGGACTATGGACCAATACAAGCGAAGCAGGACAGTGCGATCCGCTCCCCAAGTTGAACCACTAAGAACTCTGAGGACATTAAGGGAACGTGTACAACGGGCCGCCAAATAAGAGACATGCGGAGACCAACACAGTTTCCTGTCCAACGTGAGCCCTACAAACTTAGTTGTGTCAACGAATGGGACAACAACAGGACCGAGATGTAAGGATGGCGGAAGGAACGCTTTATATCGCCAACAGTTGATACAAACTGTCTTCTCTTCAGAGTACCGGAAGCCATTTGCCACGCTCCATGAGTAGAGGCTGTCTAGACAACGCTGAAGGCAGCGCTCCAGGAGGCATGTTCTCTGGGCACTGCAGTAGATCGCGAAGTCATCGACAAAGAGATAGCCTGAGACATTAGGTGGAATGCAATCCATAATTGGATTGATCGCGATAGCAAAAAGGGCTACGCTCAAGACGGAGCCCTGAGGCACTCCGTTCTCCTGGACGAAGACGTCGGACAATACGGAACCCACACGTACCCTAAACTTTCGATCCGTTAAAAAGGAATCAATAAAAAGGGGCAGGCGACCGCGTAGGCCCCACCTGTGCATAGTGCGGAGGATACCTCCTCTCCAACAGGTATCATAAGCCTTCTCCAAGTCGAAGAACACGGCTACCGTTTGGCGCCTTCGCAAAAAGTTGTTCATGATGAATGTCGACAAGGTCACAAGGTGGTCAACAGCGGAGCGGCGGCGACGAAAGCGGCATTGGACATTAGGAAGTAGTCGTCGAGATTCAAGAATACAGACTAACCGAGCATTAACCATGCACTCCATCACCTTACAGACACAGCTTGTAAGAGAAATGGGGCGGTAACTAGAAGGAAGGTGTCTATCCTTCCCGGGTTTGGGTATAGGAACAACAACGGCGTCACACCAACGCATGGGGACTTGACCGTCAGTCCAGACGCGATTGTAGGTACGAAGAAGGAAGCTTTTGGCCCCCAGAGAAAGGTGTGGCAGCATCTGAACGTGAATGGCATCTGGCCCCGGAGCAGAGGATCGGGACAGTGCAAGCGCACGTTCGAGTTCCCGCATAGTAAAGGGGGCATTATAAGTTTCTAGATTCAGCGAGTGGAAGGAAGGTCGCCGGGCCTCTTCTGCCTCATTCCTGGGAAGGAAGGCAGGGTGGTAATGGGCGGAGCTTGAAACCTCCGCGAAAAAGCGGCCAAAGGCGTTGCAGACAGCCACAGGATCAACAAGGACCTCATTACCTGAGGTCAGGCCAGGTACCGAGGAGTGGGCCTTAATGCCCGACAGCCGGCGCAGGCTACCCCAAACGACGGAAGAGGGAGTAAAACTGTTAAAGGAGCTGGTGAAAGAGGCCCAACAAGCTTTTTTGCTGTCTTTGATGATTCTACGGCATTGCGTTCGGAGTCGTTTGTATTCAATACAATTCGCCAATGTAGGATGGCGGCGAAAGGTGCGTAAAGCACGTCGTCGAGCACAGATAGCGTCCCTACAAGTCTCGTTCCACCAGGGGACGGAAACGCGACGTGAGGAAGAAGCAGTACGAGGACTGGAACGTTCGGCAGCATTGATAATAACAGCCGTGAGGTATTCGACCTGACTGTCACAACTGGGAAAATCGTGGTCCGGAAAGGTCGCCAGGGAGGAGTAAAGTCCCCAGTCAGCTTTCAGTATGTTCCAGCTCGAAGGACATGGGTATGGGGTGTGGTGCAGGAGACGAACGACATAGGGGAAGTGGTCGCTCGAATAGTTGTCAGAAAGGACATACCACTCGAACCGACGGGCAAGAGTGGTAGAACAGATCGAGAGGTCCAAGTGGGAGTAGGTATGAGTAGAGTCCGAGAGGAAAGTCGGGGCGCCGGTATTGAGGCCGACAAGATTGAGATGGTTGAAGACATCCGCCAAGAGTGAGCCTCTTTGACAGGATGCAGGAGAGCCCCAAAGGGGATGATGGGCATTGAAGTCGCCAAACAATAAGAACGGCGGGGGAAGCTGAACGATCAGGTGCATCATGTCAGCCCGACTAACAGCAGATGACGGTGGACTGTAGATGGTACAAACTGAAAAAGTAAAAGCAGAAAGAGTAATGCTGACAGCTATTGCTTGGAGTGGGGTGGTCAATGGGGTGGGATGGTAATAGACATCGTCCCGAACGAGCAACATGACCCCACCATGAGCTGGGATACCATCCACAGGGGTGAGGTCATACTGCTCCTAGGTATAGTGGGTAAAGGCAATACGGTCATTCGGGCGCAACTTGGTTTCCTGGAGACCAAGGACGAGCGGACAGTGCAGGCGGAGGAGCAGTTGTAATTCCTCCCGATTAGATCGAATACCTCTTATGTTCCAATGAAACAACGCCATCAATAGTCAAAAAGTTGGGGGAACGAAACGGGGGAAGAGCTGGTCACCTCGATGGCCGCGGAGGGCCAGGTTGCGAGGGAACAACGCTGCAACCGATGGGAGGCAGATCCGGTTCCATCGACTCGTCGCCAGCTGCGGCCGCTGTCCCTGATTGTGTAGGAGGGGCCGCATCATTTGCCGACGAAAGGCCGGCGGAGCGCCTGGCAGCAGAGCGTCACGGCGAAACTGAGGACGGCCGGGAGCAGCGACTCACGGATGAAGCGTCAGACGAAACGCGCCGGGGTGGAGAGGGGGATAGAGACTTCTTCTTGGAGGCCTTCTTGGAAGGCCGAGGAGGCACAGGGATAGTGGGCTGGACCCGAAGAAGGTCCTCACGTGCGGGGTCCGTTTTGGAACGCCGGACCTCAGAAGCTGGGGTCCGCAACGTTTCCCCGATGGACGCCTGAGAAGAGGATCGCTTCTCAGGTGGCGTGGGGGGAGGAGGAGGAAGGGTGGCCCCTGGGGCAGAGGGGGTGGGGGCCACGGGGGAGGAGGATTTGGAAGGGAGGGATTTGGGAGGCGGAGGCAGAGCCCCCTGATGGGCGGAGGAGGCGGAGGGGGGACAGGATAGGGTTGAGGATACCGTGGAAGGAGTGGACACAACTGAGGCAAACGAAGTGGTCAATGGCATGGGATGAAGGCGGTCATATTTCTTCCTGGCCTCAGAATAAGAGAGCCGATCCAAAGTTTTAATTTCTTGTATCTTCTCCTTCTGATAGGCGGGGCAGTCTGAGGATCTAGGCGAGTGGACGCCAGGACAATTAATGCACCGAGGTGGTGGGGTGCATGTATGTTCCTCACGAAGAGGATGTCCACAATCGCCACAAAGGGGCTCAGCCTCACACCGTGACGACATGTGCCCAAAGCGCAAACACCTAAAACAGCGCATAGGAGGCGGGACGTAAGGTCGCATGTCGCACCGGTAGCACATCACCTTGGCCTTCTCCGGGAGAACGTCCCCCTCGAAGGTGAGGATAAAGGCCCCGGTGTCGATGCGACGGTCTTTGGGTCCGCGCTGGACTCGCCAGACGAAATGCACGCTGTGGCGCTCCAGGTTGGCCCTGAGCTCCTCATCAGATTGTAGCAGGAGGTCACGATGAAAAATAACCCCTGCGTCCTATTTAGTGCCAGATGTGGGACAATGGATACTGGGATGTCCCCTAGGCGGTCGCACGCCTGGAGCGCCGCCGACTGTGTGGCGGAGGTGGTCTTGATAAGAGTGGACCCGGATCGCATCTTGCTGAGAGCCTCGATTTCCTCGAAGACGTCCTCAATGTGCTGAACAAAGAACGTGGGCTTGGAGGTGGCGAACGTCCCCCCATCGGTTCGAGAACAGACCAAATAGCTGGGGAAGTACTTCGCCCCAAGCCGGCGGGCCTGTCCCTCCTCCCATGGAGTGGCCAAGGGGGAGAGGGCAGGAGAACCAGAACTAGAAACGGTACCTTTTCTTTTGAAAGACTCGGCCGCAGAGTGACCTGATACGTGTTGACGTTTCATTTGCGAAACGTCCGCCCTGATACGACCCACTCCGACCAGGGGCTCTCCCCACGGGCGCCACCCAGCCACAGCAAGGGCCACCTGGCAGGATGACCATTGCCGGGAGTCCTGATGCCCCAAGGAGACGGGCATCTACTCCTTGGCCGACGTGGGGAGGGTGCAGCTCAGGTATCGGCAGTACGATCCCTGTGTTGTCATGGGGCTACAACCTAGAGGGTACATGACGACCCCACCACAACGGGCTGGCTACCGTGCTGGATTTCTGGTGCCATGGAAAGTCCATCATGATCGCTGGTGCAGATGGAGATGCATTATGGGCGTAACTTGGACAACCCATCAGGCGTTTAGGCCCAATTTGAGGAATAGTGGGTATGGTTACAACGCCGGTGCAATGCTGAGTGCCAAGGTCTTAGTGCACTTAGGACCAGTGGTACACCATGTAAGGTGTCCTTCCCCAAAAGGCTCGTACTTCTGTAGAATTTTGAAAAATGGAGGTCAAACCCCAAGGGGGACCATCACATAAAAGGCCGAAACGGTCGAAACTCCTTTTAGTCGCCTCTTACGACAGGCAGGAATACCTCGGGCCTATTCTTACCCCAGACCCGCAGGGGGGTAAACACATTTTTGTAACAGTACTGCAAAATTGCAATGAGATGAAGTTAATATTGAACTGAAGTGCAAGATTTGGGAGAAGATACATTTGACAGCTGATGAACAGAAGATTTTAGCACCTGTTTTGCTGGAGTATGCAGATTTATTCCGAGAACGTGCAAATTTACCTGTCACTCGATTCAGCTTCGTATTCATACAGGGAATGCAGCCTGAATCTCATAGAAACCTTACCTAATACCATTCAGTCAAAGACAATTGGTAGAAGACATCGGTAAAGAACAATTAGAAGCCGGAATTATAAAACAAAGATCCTTCAGACCCACCGTGGTGTTCACCTGTTCTAATTGTAAAGAAGAAATCAATTTCTGGAGAACAACAGTTCCGTTTTTGTGTTTATTACCATTCTTTGAATGCTGTGACCACACCCGACGTTTACCCCTTAACCGGAATCTACAGGCTAGAGCCCATGAATGGGCCTTGTGAATGGCTCCCTGGAGGCGCCGCTCGGAAAAAGTAGTACTAGAGCAGCAGTACGAAATGAAGTCTTCTGCACACAGAGAAGGTGAGCCAGAGGGCCGAACAGCTGCTGTTAGACTAGAATGGCCACTAAGATTAGAGAGAATACAGAAATACAGGGACTATTCTCCTGGGTATGGATGGAACTATGAGAGGCACCAACTTGGACATGGAAAGTACAGAGCGACAGGAAGTTTTGGATCAAAATTGGGAGTCGGTCCCGGAGACGCCACTCATACAAAGTGCTAAGCATATGATATTGCCAGGTTGTGTCGTACGCTTTATGTAAGTCAAAAACGACGGCAACCAGGTGTTGCCGTTTGGAAAAGGCTGTTTGGACGGCAGACTCTATGGATAGAATACCATCAGTGGTAAAGCGACCCTGGCAGAAGCCACCCTGACTTGGAGCCAGCAAGCCACATGACTCCAGGACCCAACCCAACCACTGACATACCATACATTCCAGCAGCTTACAAAGAACGTTTGTGAGCTGATGAGCCGATAGCTATCTACATCAAGCGGGTTTTTACCGGGTTTGAGCACCGGAATGATTGTGATTTCCCGCCATTGCGATGGAAAGGTGCCATTGCGCCAGATTCAGTTGAATATAGCGAGGAGAAGTCGCCTGTAGTCAGAAGAGAGATGTTTAATCATCTGACTATGGCTCTGTTCCGGCCCAGGAGCTGTGTCGGGGCAATGTGCAAGAGCACTGGGGAGCTCCCACTCTGTAAATGGCGTGTTATAGGATTCACTGTGGCATGTAGTGAACGAGAGAACGTTCTCATCCAGCCGCTGTTTTAGAGTGCAAAAAGCTAGGGCGTAATTCTCCGACACAGAGGCTTCAGCAAAATGCTCAGCAATCGCATTTGTGTCGGTTAATAATACGCCATTTATGGTAACACTGAACATTTGTTGGGATCTGGTACCCGAAAAGACGTTTTATCTTTGCACAGACTTGGGAAGGTGACATGGCACCCATTGGTCGAGACTTATCTCTCCCAACACTCCTGCTTCATTTGGTAAGTTGCCGAACGAGGGCACAGAGCTGTTTTAGAGGCTATGAGGTCCTCCAGGGAAGTGTGCTGCTCATGCCACTGTAGAGCTCGCCGACGCTCCTTAACTGCTTCAGCGACTTCTGGCGACCACCAATGGACTGCCTTACACCTCTGGCACCCTGAAGAGCGAGGGTTCACGTTTTCTCCCGCAGAAACAATTTTAGTCACCTGCTCAAATATCAGATCGATGTTACCATGTGGGGCAGAGTCAACGGTAACAGCAGAGGTTAAATTTTCCCATTCTGCCTTGTTTAAAGCCCATCTGGGCAGGCGTGTGTATGCCTGATACTGGGGCAGTGACAGGAAGATGTGAATGTGGTCACTACCATACAGATAGTTATGTTCTCTTATCATCAGATTACAGAAGGATGGGGAAGGAAGTCGGCGGTGCCCTTTCAAAGAAACCATCGTGGCATTTGCCTGGAGCTATTTAGGGAAATCACGGAAAACCTAAATCAGGATGGCCAGTCGTGGGATTGGACCGTCGTCCTCCCAAATGCGAGTCCAGTGTGCTAGCCACTGCGCCACCTCGCTCTGTCGTTAAGTGATCTCCAGTGGATAAATTGGTAAGTCCTGGGCTGCAAATTGATAATTCAATGGGCGAGTAACTACCTCGTGCCACATTGAAATGTGTGGCGGCCCCAATATTTATGAGGTAGAGGTCGAACTGAGACAGTAATGTTTCTATATCTCTGACTCAGTAAGCACACTGTCACCTCAAGGGGTTATGGGCGTTAAAATCTCCCAGAAGTAAGAAGGTTTGGGGAGTCGATCAATCAGTGCAGCTAATACAATCAGGGGTACTGCACCATCTGGAGGAAGATATACACTGCACACAGTTACTTCCTGCATCGTCCTTATTCTGACAGCCACAGCTTCAAGAGGGATTTGAAGGGTCACAGCTTCACTACAGAGTTTAAGACAAACATGAACACCACCTGACACAGACGCTATGGTTCCTGTAATATCCCTTATAACCTTGTTGGGCAGGGGCCCACATTGCTGGAAACCAGGTTTCCTGGAGAGCAATGCTGATAGAAGGTGTAAAGCTTAACAGTTACTGTAGCTCAGCCAGGCAATGGAAAAAACCTGCCACAGTTCCACTGGAAGATGACATCGTGAGACTGGGAAGGCACGATACATTCAGTGAGGTAGTTTACGCCTCAGTGTCACCTGCTGCCGCCGATTTATTGCCTGAGCAGTCTATATCCATTGTGTCTGAGGGTCTGGCGACATCTAGGTCCTCAGCAGACGCCAAAATCGCCGCTCCATCCTCAGACACAGAGCTTGTAGGTAGTGTTGTAGGTGCCACCACAATTTCCTTGGTCTTAGGGGTTTTCTTTTTGGATTTGTCTCGCTGTTCCTTGGGTTTGCCTGGCTGGAGGACTTCACAGGCTCAAGTGTTTGGATGGGCGTGAAGCCCTATGACCAGCTGCTTTTGGGCTCTTCAGCCATTGACAGGTGTCATCTTTCCCACTAGCAGAAACCTGGGAGGAGAGTGACCCAAATGACTCCTCCCTAGTAAGAGGAACCAAATAAGCCTTGGCTCAGAAGTGCGGATAAATCCCCGATGGTTGGGGGGGGGGGTTGTTCCTCAAGTAGGTGGTGCAGGGAGGTAAGTCCCACCATCAGGGGGACAGGTGTAGTCTCTTTGTTCTGAGAGGCGACAGGAGTTCGAGGAACTGATAGGGCGACAACTATTCTTGTAGCTGCAGCATATGACATGGTTATAGCCACAGGATGTAGGTGCTCAAATTTTCTCTTACCCTCCGTGTAGGTAAGTCAGTCCAGGGTCTTATATTCCACAATTTTCCTGTTTCTCTGTAAAATCCTGCAATCTGGCGAGCAAGGTGAATGATGCTCTCCACAGTTGACACAGATGGGACACAGGGCACATGGAGTATTGGGATGCATGGATGGATGGATGGATGGATTGATGTCCACAACCTTGACAGGTGGGTGGGAAGTAGAGTGGGAAGACATGGCTGAACTTCCAGCACTTAGAGCATCACATCAGATGAGGGATATATGGTTTGGCGTCACAGTGGTAGACCATCACCTTGACCTCCTTGGGCAATGGGTCACCCTCGACAGCCAAGATGAATGCAACGGTGGCAACCCGGTTATCTCTTGGACCCCAATGGATACGCCAGAGGAAATAAACACCTCACCACTCTAAATTGGCGCACAGCTCGTCATCAGACTGCAATAGTATGATGGTAACAAACATCCCCAGCTTGTTGCAAGTGAGTAATGCCTGTGACTGGGCAGAGGATGCTGTTTTTATCACAACTGGCCCTAAGCACATTTTGGACAAACCACCTCCACTAAATTACCCTCCAAATGCTCCACAAAAAACTGAGGCTTCATGGACATCAAAGATTCACCATTAACTCTCGTACATACGAGGTACTGGCGCAAGCAAGCTTCACTGCAATCCTTAGCCTGGCATTCCTGCCATGGTGTGGCCAGGGAAGCGAACGACTTGGGGGTCATATTTCTTAGCACTGAAGTTTGACTTTGCCCACTTAGACTGCTGGCAGCAGACCACCAGCAAGGGATGACGTACTATGCTTCATGGTGTCATCTGCCTTTATGCCACCCACTCTGACAAGGGGTCCTCTGCACAAGCGCCACCCAGCTGCAGCAACGGCCACCTGGCAGGATGGCCATTGCCAGGAGTCCCAATGCCCTACAGTGACGGGCATCTACTCCTTGGCATACATATAGCGTTAATGGCACAGGCAACAGCAGAGCGATTGGTGTGTTGTCAGGGGGCTACAACAAACAGGGTACATGGCGGCCCCACCACAACAGACAGGCTTCTGCGCTGGATATGAGGTACAAAAAAGTCCATGGTCATCATCGGCACAGAAATGGACATTCTATAGTGCATGGTGGGAAACGCACCCAGGAAGGTGTCCTCGCCCAAGAGATGGAGAATGGGTAGGACTGCAATGAGAGAATTGCAAAGTGGGCTGAAGATCTCAATGCATGAGGGACATGATGCACCATGTAGGGCGCCCTTCCCCAGTTGGCTAGCTCTTCAGGAAAGTTTTGAAAAACTGATGTCAAACCCTACAAGGCACCATCACAAAGGTCGAAATGTGAGAGACTCCTTTTAGTCGCCTCCTATGACACGCAGGAATACCTCGGGCCTATTCTAACCCCCAGACCTGCAGGGGTCTTCAATGTTGCAAAAATTTCTACAAAGTTGCTGCCACAGAAATGGAAGAACAATGCAACATAGAGGACCCTGTCTGGTCAAATTTACAAGTATTCAAACCAGAAGCAAGGCTCTCACCATTTCAGGAGCTGTTTCCCAGCACTAATGCCTCTTATTGAAGTGGTTCCACTTATAATTGCACCTGATGATCATGCAAAAAAGTAGACGATCAATTGAGGCGGCTGCCAAAGACACAACCTCTGTATCCTGAATGATTGAATGAATCAGTGAGCCTGGTATGTTTTGCGATCTTATGCTGAAAACAAAGGATTTTTGTGAGCTGGCTCTTTCTGCTCTGACTGCACTGTGCTTACCTCATGCAAATGCTGGCTATGTGCTATTTTCAGTAAGGTTAATAAGATAAAAACAGACATACGAAACCGGCTAACTGTGGGAAGTGTGAGTGGGACACTTCACTTCATGCTGCAAAGAGCATACGGAAAATGAGTCAATTTTGAACCGACAAAACCTGTACAGCCGTGTGACTAGAGAAAAATTATACGGCAACATAAATAAGAATGGTGACAGTGGGCTGAGGATGTACCTGATATTTGGAGACTAGAAAATACCACTAAAAATTTCATACTCTTGTGCAAATGGGGGTTAGATGGCGCCACAGTTTAGTGATCTGTGGTGGTGTCGTGGCCTAAGTCCCACATCTATTGGCAGACAAGGAACGGAAAACGTATCAATGTCACCAAAGATCTGCCAAAGCAACGAAGAGGTTTTTTCCTCGCCAATGATAGGGGAATATATTCCCGTCAGCTAACAAAACAGTTAAGTAAAGTGCCTTAAGATCGAATAATATGTACCTACGTGATTTTATAAACTACTATATTATCACCTAATTGTTATATCACGTTGCGAAATTTATTAATGTGCATTCTCATTTAATCGAAGTGTATAATTAGCGTTTGTGAATCCTTCATACTGCCAAAAGTAAAATAAAATTGTAGCCTATCGTAGTTGTTAATCGATATTAAGCGTTCACGCATTCTAGGAAGTTTCTTCTCACTGCCTCTAACCCCTCCTCCTAACCTCCCCACCACCACCCCTCCCCACCCTAACGGCCGAGAAGAGTAATGCGTCCCGAACTAGGGTCTAGAAAATATGGACACAAATATTTTATTTAATTAAAATTTTTTAAATTAACAAGTGTCTGCTATATTGACCCTCATTAATAAGTCTTAATTTTGATTGATGGTTAATAAATGTACGAGGTTTCAAAACCAAAGTACAAGACTTAGTAGTTTATGTACAACCCTGGTAACAAGGTCAAAAACGCCAAGAGAAATCTGGGCACAGAAGTGCCAAATGCATGGAAAGATTCACCTACTTCGTTACATAAACGGATGGGAATCTATGCTTTTCATAATCATGTCAAGTTGGAAGCTGCGAGGAGAAGCTGCTCGTTACATAATGATTTCTAGCCACTTGCTAAGTTAACCGAACCTCAAATACAGTGCTGTTGTATCCCCAATTATCGACTGAAATGATTCACTTTTCTGCAACGCGATTTATACTTGACTGAGGAGATACAAAACGAAAAGGCAAAATAAAAGACATTGAAATAAACTTAATTCCAGTGGTAGAAGAGTGACATTTTTTGTAGGGTAGGCTGAGAATTATGAATTGCGAAAAAGGAGAATCTTAAAACATATCTCGTAAAACAGAAACACCTCAAAAGTGACTCAGTAGAAATATGCAACTAAGAAACTAGTACATCAATGCATGAATATATTAAACACCTACACATTCAATAAAATTTAATACATAGTAAAGCACAGTTAGGCCTACACTTTTTTGTAAATTTGTTCCACCCTCTTGTCCTTTTTCTGGGTGTAAACGTCGATGACACGAGGTATGAAATCCTGCCGATTTAAGATTTCACAGTTCCCCCTCTACCGGTACAGCCAAAATCGTAAAGTTTGACGGTGTCATTTGTGATGTGAAAGTAGGCCTTAACGTTTTTAACGTACTCATGCTTCTTTTGCACGACAGTGGTCACTGGAATTGCAAGAGCCAAAGACAGTAAATTTCACACATTTAGAGAACACATTTTTAATCCAATGCTTATAATCCATTTAAGGAGGTCCTCAGGCTCTAGACGCTTATCCTCACTGCTGTAAATAAATTCAAGTTCTCATTTCAGTTTTTCTTTGTCAATAAAGGATATAATTTAAGTAGTTTTTCAACATAACGTACAGGGAAATTTTTTGGCCTACTATAACCTGCGAACTTTTTCTCATTTACAAGGTGTGTAGAATAGTTTCAGGGGAGTCCTGGGATCCAATACTACTACCGTGTCAATTATTTCTAAAACTAGCCTTCTCAATTTCTGAACACTTCAGTTTCGTTAGAAATAATTTTAACTTCTAAATTTGTAAGGCTCTTACCTTCCACATTACATTTCAGAATAATTTCCTCACATCTTAGGTGTTTCGCCTGTCTTAATGCAGTTTTCTATTTTAAGCTTACGGCCGTCTTCCGTCCACAGTTTTACTTTGAAAATGTAGAATAAGATATCTGTAATGGAGGGAAATCTAATTGTACAGCTGCAGTAGAAAAAGAAGCCTGGTCATCCAGAATCTTTAGCCCAATTGCTCGATATAAGAAATTATCCCACCCTTCATTGTCTATCGCATCATTAAATGCTGATCAGTCTATAGTGAATAATCGTTTGTATAGCGCGTGAATGAAAATACCTTGTTTCACATGAACTTTGTAGTTTAAACCCCAATTCCTCAGTAGTTCACTTTTTACTGGAACGGCTAAAAATGCGTGATATCCTGGTTTGCCACAAAAATGTTTAATCTATTAATTCTTACAATTAAGAGGAGGGTTCAACTGATGTGCATAGCAGTGGATAGAGAGCGGATGAGGATACGCTTGTTTCATGATAGAATGGACAATTTTTCCGTGCCACTGCGCTGCAGCCGCTTTATGTTTGCGATACTTTATCAGTATTGTAACTGCTTAACACTTAACGAAACAGTGGCTATGCCTTGTGCACTCCGGTTTTTGGATAAGTCATAAAATCTCCTGATTCATTATCCGCAGAACGATAATTCACATTTGACTTCCAATTGAGACATCCGTTGTTTCGTCGATTTGTACGCTGCCACTTAACCACCGTTTTTGAATTGTACCCTTGTGTTTGAAATCATCTTACAAATTTTCCTGAAGATTTTTAGAGAAATGAGATGTCCTGTAACCAGGGTCTCCCGTCAGACCGGTCGCCTGGTTCAAGTGGACGCCACTTCGGGGACTGGCGTGTCGATGAGGATGCAATGAAGAAAATACCCAGTCCCTGAGTGGAGAAAATCACCAACCAAGCCGAGAATCGAACCTGACCCCCTTTGCGCGGCATGCAGTCGCGCTGACCACTCAGCTATGGAGGCGGACAGATTTTTTAACAGACAAACTTTACGTCAGCTTTCGTTCTCTCAAAAGGAGTTTACCTTCCAAAGAAAGACGAGAGAAAAATGCAGGGTTTTCAATTGGAAAATTCTGTGGGTCATGTGATGAAATAAATGCGTGCATGGGAGTTGTCGGAAAAACCATGCCTTGCGACAGATTAATTTAAATATTAACATCGTACCTTTTTCCTTTCGACGACAGAGTCAAGACATTATCGATGACACCTGAGGTGACTGGGCCACACCAGAACATCACTAGTCAGCCATTACCACGACTAACATTTTAATTACTTAATTCATGTTACAGCTTTCACCATAAGCATGTCTATGTTAATTTCCTATTTAATCTGTATTGCTAGAAATCACTGTGGATTCGTTAAAATTCAGGAAAGAGCTTAATTTATTCATCTATAGTTGCACTCCTCAGATGACGTGTCCCATAAACATCTGCACACTTCTCCAGAAACACCGCCTGAAGAAACTATGACAGGCGGTTGGCACAACCGCCCAACATCCCGACATGGAAAGTTAGTCGGTCGGTCAAAACGCCTACACGCGTTAAATATGTCGCTTGGTCGGTGCGTGTGCAAACTGATTCTCTCGCATCTATTACCTTTGCAAACTCATCTTCAACCTAATCTAGACCTCTAGCTATGCTAGAGATCGATCTGAAGCCATAACCATTATTTCAGGGGGGCTGGGAGAGGGGGTCGCAATATCACAGTCTGCACTTCATACATGGTAATTTCTAAGGCAACAGTTTTCACCGAAACCACCAATCCCACCTATAGTTCAGACGCCAAAAGAGGCAGATCGTCGCGAGCATAAAGTTGAATTTAATGCCTCCAACAAATGTAGGGGAGGAAGGAGACACACCACGGCGCGCATCCACTTCGTGGCGTTGGCTGCCTACACCCTTTTTCTGCGCTTCTGCGATAGCTGAATGAGTCATTGTCACATGTAAATCCAATCCCCTGTGCTGGAAGTTAAGCCCTCATAAACGACCGAACTTTAACGAATCCTCAAACAATGGCAAATTTGACAACCAAACCCGTACAGGAACGAAGTTTGTCAGTTTACTCTCATTTCGAAGTATACACTGCTCGTATTTTGACACTGAGAATGGCACTAATGCAGATAAAGCAGTTCTGGCTTTCACTTCGACGCTGTTTAGTGATGAGAAAACTAGCACTTACCGAGTTTTTGGGGACAATTATCGAAAATCTCACTTTTTGATCAGTTAGACTATGTTGATCTAAGATGTCTGTTTTCATACCCGATAAATACTTTATAATATATCGAGAGAAAAACTTTTAATGAAAAATCTCATTTTTTGACCGGACCACGAATATGTTATTTGCAAACATCAATCGAGCTAAATCGTAGCACATCAAAGCACTTGGATAAAATCGCCTCATTCAGTTTACACTAAAGTCAAGTAACAGTGTATTTTAGTGTTAGTTCGGTGTTTCTTCTGTTAGTTTGTTCTAACTCATAACGATTAGAATTTTCTCTGATTTGGCCGAATTTCGTATGGCAAATTTGTTCGATGTTTGCCGTGATAGTGATTCAGCTATTGAATAGGCTTTCGGTCATGGTTTGCTGAAACGTGAGATTCTGTGAAGATGGACAATGCCTTGGCCGTGCGAATAAAATGTTCTTAGAACGCAAGCAATCTGCCGACGGGGGTACCGTAAGACGCATTTGCAGGGAGATTTCAATTCGCAAAGATTCCTTTTTCGCAGGTAGTCATCTGTCTATCGGATCCATTATAAAAATGGCTTACTTCTGTAGCATCGAACTGTATAAACAGGAACTTTTGATGCGTGAACTGCAAATCTGTGCTAATACGGCTGTGGATTAGAAACAGTTCTGCAGAGACATTTTCCACGAGTATTTCGTGCAAGAACCGATTGTTTTGGGCGGTCAAGGGCGTAAAGTTGAGGTCGACGAAAGCTGTTTTGTCCGAAAATACTATCGAGGTGACAAGGTGTCAGCGGATACGACACTAAGACCAGAGAAAGATTCCTCGTTCCTGTAGTTCTAAGATATGCTGCAACTTTGCTGCCGATTCTACAACAATATCTGTGGGCTGGGACCACTATTGTTTCAGATTTGTGGGGAGCGTTAACAGTCCAGAATGTAGGTTATCAGCATTTGACTGTTAATCATTCCATGCATTTCGTTGGTCCAATTATTCACGCAACTACCAATCATGTTGAAAGCTTATGGCAGAAAGCAAACCAGAAAAACAAGCGCATGTTTGGTACTCATCGCAATATGCCGTCCAACTATTTGGCCGAGTTTCTATGGCAACGCTTTGGAACAAACCCATTTCACAATTCGATTGATCACGTCAGGCGCATTTGTCCGAATGCTGCAATTTAACTTTAATGATTTTACGCATTGTTATATTTCGATTACATGAGAATGTTTTATTGTTTCAATCACATTGTTATGTTGTTACACTTTGATTAAATGACAATATGTTGCTTTACTGTTTCAAAACTGATGACCAATATGTCATTCGTGATCAGCATAGTCAAAATGACTATAATTCGTAAAAAATCAAAGATTTCATGGGTGTCCCCCTAAACTCGGTAAGAGTCGCAAAACGTTCAGGGAATGGCTTAAAATGAAAAAAGCTTTATCCACGAAACTCCCAGTATACATAAATGGTAGAAACGGTGAAAAAATTCTCAAAAGTATCCGTGACTTGTTTTCTGCAAATAGTTTCACCCTGAATTTCACGTTCATTTCCCAAAAAGTGCTGTAAGAATATGTGGCGCTCACCCGCGATCATCTTTTAGACCTCTGTTTAAGGAGCTGGGCACTGACTTCCACAGAGTCTAATTCCTCATGAAGTTAACAATGAGGTGTATAATTACATTTCCAGAAGAAAAAATTACTTTCATTAGTCAGCATTATGATTGTCTTTAGCACAGAAAGGGGTGCACAACGCTGCAACAAATTTTTGACCACTTACCCTGTGATGTAAAATGCTTGACAGCAAGGTAACCTGAAATAGAAAAGTTTCTCCTTGACAACTATTTCGTAGAATAATTTCTGTATTTGTAATGTGTAGAAGCTGGTGGGTTGGAATGGCTAACTCAATCTGTATATCTTCATTTCGGGAAAGGGGGGGGGGGGGAGAATTATATGGTGATGTTTATAGTACAAATTTGCAATATGAATGTAAAATGACTCGTTCCACAGGACAATTTATCGTGCAAAATGATCTATGAACATTTAAAGCACTAACTCTCCGAAAGGAAATAATTTTCTTAAAACCTGATTACATGAACTTTCTTCGAATGGTTGATGAAACCGTTAATAACTTTGTTAATGCTGCTTCGTCCTCACAGTGGAAGAGGCACACGGATGCGAAGATTTATCCCCATACTTGGTCCTCTGACGGCAGTTCCTTAAAATACAACTTAAGAACATACAGCCACATTGTCCGTAGACGAACCGGAGAATTCCATTACTTATTTCACTGGGCTTCCTCTTATGTTGTGGGTGGAATACATTCCCATCTCAATCTCTTCATGAAAGATGAGACATCACTCCCCTTTTGGTAATTAAGAGTGATACTTTCTTTTTCCTTTGTAGTTTCTACGGTTGTGGAAAGTGACGACACCGTGGGATAAGTTGTAATAAAACTATTTTCACTGAACATTAGCGGCGAAACTTCCATAAATGCTGTCATCTTGTTAAGCTTTTTGTCGAAAAGCTTTCGCAAACACCATCTATGCTCGACAAGTTACACAGCACGGAAAAATATAGTTGCTTTTATTAATTGTAGTGAAATTTATTTTATAGCGTACGGGGGTGGGGGATCTCCACGCTACCCTAGTGGTGTACCCACTACTCCGCCATAAACTGAAACGTTCTAGCAGCCACGCTATTTGTAGGAGCTGTGACCGGCTCAACATGTTACGCACCATTATTTACTTGTAATTACGGGACACCCTTTGTGCTCGTCTTCCAACACCGTTGCCAACTGTGGTTAATCTTTCCAGTAAGTATTCTATGCAATGAAAACTCTGCGACATTTGACTACAGAGCGCAACTACGAAGCTAAATGTCCCTAAGCAATTATTGCACAAATCGTCAAAAATCTCGAATTAACATTTATTCAAACAAGTTTCACTACTAAGAGTGTGCTGAAGCAACTAACTTTTCACTTTTTCCTAAGTGTCAGTCAAAGTGAAAATTCTCTAAGGAATTAAAGTAAACTAAAGTTCGCTAACACAGCAAATACTGACATCACGCATTAGCTGCTTCGTCGCCCGCAGATAAACAGGGAATACTCTCTAACGGCTGCGCTGTGAGGCGTATCAGCAAAGAATGATCCGTACTCACCGAGAACTGCGCAGTCAGACAGCAAAGAGATGAAGACCCAGGAGACACTGCTCGCGAAATACAGACAACCGCCTTCGTAGCTGTCGTCCTCTTCTCCATTTCGTTATCTACATGCAAGTCGCCGAACTGGGGTAAAATAAGATTCGCGGCAGGCAGCTGATCACCCAGAAACGGAACTCCCGTCCAGAATACGCACATTTTACCATAAACTGTGGTACAACTACTCACACACACTGGGCAAACGAAAGCCTCGCGCCGTAACGCAGAACTGCTGCACTCAACGTCAACACAGACAGAGTTAATGGGGTTCCACCGCTTGCACAGACACCTAGCGAATCGACCCTAGCGCCTTCAGTACCAGCAATCGACACGAATCACATCTCGATATCAGACAAGTCGCAATCTACAAATTGGTAGATAACTCTCAGGGCAGGCTTTCCAGTCATGATTGTCGATAGCGGATGTATATTTTAATACGAAGAGTCTTGGTTTCTGGCACTGTGCAGCGTATTAAGTTATGGAAGAGGTGTTACCTTTAGTAATTCGCTGGGCTATGGAAAATGGTTTCAGTTAACCTCTGAAGGAAATTCAAGTAACGCGATATTCGACCTTAGTAGGGAAGAGGGCACACTAGCTTCCACCGCGACGTTTCTTTCCTTATTGGGAGGTAAAACAGAAATATTCAAATTAATAAAAAAAAATTCTGCGCATGGTTATGAGTTTGCCACGGGAAAGACACTTCACAAATGCGATACCATGATGTGGTTAGTAACCTTACGCATATCTACGCAAATATAACTAAACCTTTCAGCATACTGAGTCGTTACTATGTTTTTTAACCTTGAAGCCGCCGATGTTACATTCTTTCGGTGTATTAGACCCTGATTGTTACTGAGCACGATCGACCATCGCTGTTTCAAGGCTCGTTGACCGTAAAACACTACTGTGCATTCCACGTAAAAAGTAAACATTCGATCGGACTTCGTAAAAATGATCTTCAGGTCCGACGTGTGGAGAATATGCGTAAACGGCACGTCGCAATAAGCAATCGTTCGTTTCGCCTTCAAATAACGTGACCACAATTCCGTGATACATCTACCAGGAAAATATAAAATCATTAAAGAAATTCAATACGGTAATGCTAAAAGGTTTACTGCAATAATTGCAGACCCCGATATTTATGAATCATAACCTTATGTTCCATAAAAAATATATAACATACGGATTTCGGCAACCTACCTTTTAGTACATCGAATGTCAAAACAGAAGTGAATCATAAGAAGAGAAAGTCTCCGTTTCTTCCAAAAATCACTTGTTTATTTCGAAAAATTAACGTAGTTTTTGCTACAGAGGTTTCCTTTTTACGTTTTTGAATTTTTTATTAATATCTGTTAATCATTGACATATATATTACTCATGAGACAGGAGGTTTAACGATTTGAAAGTTTCTGCGTAAAGGAGGGACTGAAACGTCTTTTCTATTTACACTTCACTGACCTCCTGAATTCTGCATGTTACCGTATAAGAGCACCTCCCATCAGAGATTTGGCTGGAATTATTAAAATGGAAATTAGTGGTGGTTACTTGACTAGAGTACACGCAGTTTCCTACGTTCACACAAACTTACAAGTTAACAAAAACTGATTACTATCCGCAAAACATTTGAGCATTTAATGACTCATTCAGGAAGTCTGGAAATATTTTGTCCTTAGTCTGGACAGGTATTTTGGTTTTTTAACCAGTTTGGCTGCGTATTGAGGAAACCGGAGTAAAAACACCAATCTGAATCTTCTTCAGACTTCCCGATTTTCAATATTTTTCATTACGTGACTTTCGGTGACTGGTACATTTATGTAACTTGGGAAACGCCATGGAATAAGTGCTCAGTGTGTAAAAAAGGCAACGAATAATTTTAGTATTTTTAGTTGCAAGATAAGTAGAATTAATTTTTGAGTAGGTTTCCTTGATGTTTTGCAGTAGTACTTTGAAATTTAGAGTTCATTTGCGTTAAGGAAGTGAATTTAAAGGTATTTTCTAGAACGACTTTTCTTTGTTTCATTGTGATCGTATTATACAGTTTTGATTTCAGTTTGCAGATTAGATAAGTATGTTTTACAGAAGTGGGTTTAATAGTGAATAAGAAAATAGGAATGCAGGTAAGCTACTGTGAACATCATAGTGAACGTTTTACCGTAGCCAAAATAGACACACTACTACCGTAGTACAAGTTTATATGCCAACTAGCTCCGGGGATGATGATTAGATTGAAGAAATGTATGATGAGATGAAAGAATTTATTCAGGTAGCTAAAGAAAACGAAGATTTAATTGTGATGGGGACTGGTTTTTGCCAGTAGGTAAAGGAAGCGAAGAAAGAGTAGATGGTGAACATGGACTGGGAGAAAGGAATGAAAGAGGAAGCTGGCTGGAAGAATTTTGCACACAGCATAATTTACTCATCGTTGACACTTTGTTTAAGAATCATAAAAGAAGGGCATATACGTGGAGACATCGGAAGGTTTCATGTGAATTCTATAATAGTAATGAAGATCTAGGGGCCAAATATTAAATTGCAAGATTTTTCCAGGGGCAGATGTGCACTCTAGCATTTTATTGGTTACGAAATGCCGATTAAAACTGAAGAAATTGGAAGAAGACAGGAAATTAAGGTGATGGGACGTGAATAAAGTAAAGAAAATTAATAATTTTTTTATTACTTATGTACAGATAATTAATTATTCAACACTCATGCCGAAGATTAATTTGAAAAGGATTTAACGCTGGCGGACAAAAGATTTACGCTGTTCGTTTATTAGTTTTAGTAACAGTTACCATTCGTTGTTCTTATGTCCTGGTAATTAGACGTATAAACGAAGTGCTCGGTATTGTCAAGTGAAATTGTGCTAAATAGTGAAAGCAACTTCTGAAACATGAGCTTCTCATTTACAATACCATGGATCCCAGCTCCTTTAATCATTAATTTAATTTTGGATGGGGAATTTAGATGCAGGCGACGATCTTCATGACTGCGCTGTTCAACTATAGAGGTACGTGAATGTTTATCCCTTTCCCTTCGTGCCCAATTTCAATATTTAGGCCATGTTTGCCGCGACATTCAGAACATGCAATCTTTCTTTTCGTTTCGTTACGAAGTTCGATCATTTTCTTACTCAAGCGAATAGATGCATTTTAACCACAATTCTCTTTACGCACGCCACGGGGAATGATGGTACCTAGAATGTACGTGCCTCTATCCCGATCGTGCGTTCGCGTACAACTGAGTATGTACCAACGTAACTATACTTATGACCCATTTCCCTTACAGTATTAATTCTTATTTTGAAGCACTCGCTCGCGAATGTACGTGCCCTTTTGTTTTGTGTAGTCCGTCCTTAATAACGTTACTTTTAATATTCAGTGGCTTAGTTTCCATAATTGACCTTTGCCTATGTCGCAACGGCGCTTCAAGCGAAACATTTACTGCGCGATATTCGTACTAACTGTTATTTCAAAATTACGACACCGGCAGACTACGTTTCTAACAATTTAACAGGGCGGTTACAATAAGTTAACAGAACCAGAGGTTGCTGTAAGTCTCAGAGGCAGCATTAAGCAACAGTTGACTAGGACAGGAGAAAAGAACGCGTAGCTTTAAGAGATGAAAGTGACCAGGCAGCAGAGGATCAGATAGGTAAAGAGATAATGCCTAGTAGAAATCCTTGGATAACACGAGATACATTCAGTTTAATTGATGAAAGGAGACAATATAAAAATGCAGCGAATGAAACAGGCGAAACGCAATAAACGTTTAAAAAATCAAATTGACAGGAAGTGCGAAATGGCGAAGCAAGACTGGCTAGAGGACAAATGTAAGGGCCAAGGGAACTAGAACCAATCAGATAGGCCATTCCGGCGTGTCGTGCTGCCAGCCACTGGCTAACGCGAATGACGTTAGCAGGTATACTGTTCTACCGCGGTACTGATGCACATTATTAAGCATCGCTTGAATCTAACATAATAAATGAACACCTCCATGTCACAATAACAGCCAGCTTGAAAGACTTAATTTTAAGAGCTAGAACTCACTGTAACACCCTGTAATTCAGGAAGATCATGAAGCAACTCACTAAAGATTTTACTTCATGGGGAATTTTAAAGTTCCCTGTTTTAGTTTGTGTGTACATATGCCTTTTTCTAAAGAAGGTTCTTGGTCTTACGTAGAGAGAAAACATTTTGTGATGCATTTCGGTGAACTTTGAAGATATTGTAGAAATTATCTTTTGCATCAGTCAGTCACACTTAGCAATATGTCACCCATGAAAACTGCAAAATATCACTTAAAACCATTAATTTATTGAACCGATCAATTGAAGGAGATGAGAGCTTATACCAGTCATCAATAGTGATGTAGTCTGAATCCGGAACAAGTTTCTCTGAGAGTGAACCCAAGAAACTGTAGTGTAAGATCAAATTAGGCAGTTTTTCAGACCAGGCCAGATTCGTTGTTTTATTGCAGAAAAATACTGACGATTGGCTCTAAATAACTGAAAGTATGAAGTTGTGGCGGCAGCACCGTCCAACGCACGAAGGGCTGAACTACTGCACTGCCGACACACGCAGGGGCAGCTGTACCGTTATGCGGAATTTCGGCAACGGTGCGTCGCACACCGGACCGCACGGGAACAAAGCTGCCACCAGTGCGAGCTAGTCGACGCGACGCGACACACGTCTCCCCAGTTCTTCCGCCGCGGACCACGTGCGTCGAGTCAACGTGACTCCGCTGTAAATGCGTACGCGCGGTCGTAAACGCAGTCGCCGTTAAATTGTCTTTCGCTTCTTCGCGGACGTTACGGCGCCTCCGGTCGCGCCAAGAGCAGAACATTCTGTGACGCGGCCTTTTGTCTCGCTCGGTCCACGCGGTCGCGCCACGGCTCGTCACTGGAGTGTACACCCTCCGGGATCGGAGACCGAGCCGTGCCGCCAGTGCAACGCGCCTATATAGGCGGACATTAGCGAAGTATATTATTTGTCATTTATTGTAACGGCAGGAAAAATAAATGTGTCCTGTCCAGAAACCGCTTTAGTCATTTATTGCCACAAAGCCTCTCCCATGAGCACAGTGCGTGGGCGCGGTGATAAATGCCGGTTCACTGCACATGAGCGACTGTAAGCGGGGATACAGCACGTACTCGCTTCACTGGTGACCCCGACGTGATCTGAGGCTAAAAAACACGTGGTGACAAACGTTCGTCGGTACGAGAGACGTGGAACCGCGAGTAGGCTTGCGCGCATACGCCCGCGCCGAACAGTGCTCCGTAGTAATTTTTTTTTAACTAACTTTTTTTGTATTGTTTTTGTGTGCGTATATTTTGATCGCGGACTGCTTAGTGTTATTTTTCTCTTTTCGCATGTTTCCCTTGTGTTATTTTCACTGTGTGCTTTCCTCTTGTACGAGAATTCGACTCTGAACTAAGATGGCGACACTAGAGGAGTTGCGAAAGACCGTCGAAGAACTGCTCGCACGCAACACGAGGCTAGATAATGAGCAACAGGCACGGACTACACGCGCGGACGCCGCGCAGCCGCAGACAGCTCAGGACAATGTTGGCGCGCAAATCCCCGCCACACCGACGCCTCCTACGACCGCCGGAACGCCGACAAGCGCTGGACGGGCATTGATCAGGCTGCCTCCCTTTTGGCCGCGCGACCCCGTGATGTGGTTCAGCCAGGTTGAGGCGGTATTTATGAGCAACCACGTGACCTGCGACCTGGCGAAATTCGGGCACGTGGTGAGCCAGCTGGACCAGAACTATGCGGCCGAAGTGCGGGATATAATCACCGCCCCACCGACGCAGTCGAGCTACAAACGGCTCAAGGAAGAGCTGATCCGGCGGATTTCGTCGTCAGAGGAACAGCGTGTGCACCAACTGCTGCGGCAAGAGGAATGCGGCGATCGGAGGCCCTCGCAATTCCTGCGCCACTTGCAGAGCCTCGCGCAGTCCGATATGGTGCCAGATTCGCTGTTTCGCACTATCTGTGTGCGCAGCCTCCCAGCTCAGGTGCAGGCAGTGATAGCCGCACAGACGGAGATGCAGCTGGACGCCGTCGCTAACTTGGCCGACAGGGTGCACGATGCGCTGACAACGGCGCCTAGCACCGCGGCTGCGGCAGCTTACGACTCCGTCCCCCCACCTCCGTGGCGGCCAGCGCCTCCCGCACCCGCATCGGATGCCGACCTGCACCAGCTAGTGCAAAACTTGACGGCACAGGTGGCAGCTCTCTCGACGCAAGTCGACCGGTTGGCGCGCTCGCAGCAAGAGGGCAGCACGCGCCGCAGCGGCAGCAGACCGGGCGACAGGCGGCGTGGCTCGCGCAGCCGGCAACGCAGCAACAGCCGCTCCAACGGTACCCCGCCGACGTCACAGCACGCACAAAGCGGCTACTGCTGGTACCAAGCCCGCTTCGGCAACGAAGCAACCAGGTGCCGCGCTCCTTGCTCGCACCCAAACGCCAGCTGCGACCGGACCTAGGCGCACCCGGCTGCAATATGATATCTAAGCGTCTGTTTGTTGCGGAACGGGGGGCAGGCGTGAGGTACCTCGTCGACACGGGTTCGGACCTCTCGATCTTCCCCCGTTCTATGTTACGAGACCGCAGGCGGGCCGAGGCACTCTGCCTTACAGCGGCGAACAACTCCACGATTAAAACTTACGGCACACACAGCCGCAATATAGATCTGGGCCTACGGCGCACGTTCTCGTAGACTTTTACCGTGGCCGACGTCAATGAGCCGATCCTGGGCGCAGACTTTCTCGGCCACTACGGGCTACTAGCCGACATCGCAAACGGCCAGCTCATCGACGCCACGACTAAGTTAAAGATAGCGGGACAGCGCCGGCAGGCTGCATACTACGCTGACATTCTGGAACAATTCCCCGACCTCACCCGCCCAGCCGGTGCACCGAGAGACATCAAACATTCGACGGTGCACCACATAATAACCACACCCGGACCCCCCACATTGTGTCGCCCACGTCGACTCGCGCCGGACAGACTCGCAGCAGCAAAGGCAGAGTTCGAGGCCATGCTGCGGCAAGGCATCGTGCGACCATCGAGCAGCCCATGGTCATCGGCGTTGCATTTAGTGCCCAAGAAAGACAATTCGTGGCGCCCGTGTGGGGACTATCGCGCCCTTAATTCGCGAACGGTGCCGGACCGCTACCCAGTCCCACACCTTCAAGACTTCAGCTACGCCTTGGCGGGCTGCGCGGTGTTTAGCAAGATTGACTGCGCAAAGGCGTACACCCAAATTCCGGTGGCGCCCGAAGACATCGAAAAAACAGCCATCGTAACGCCCTTTGGGCTTTTCGAAAGCCTGTTTATGACTTTCGGTCTTCGGAATGCTGCCCAGACTTGGCAGCGGTTCCTGGACGGCGTCTTGCGAGGCTTGCCATTTTGCTTCGCGTACCTCGACGACATCTTGGTGTATTCCAAGTCGCCCGAACTCCACCGCCGCCACTTAACGACCATCTTTCAGCGCCTGAGTGAAGCCGACATCGTCATTAACCCCGCTAAATGCGAGTTCGGAGTGACGGAAATTGAGTTCCTCGGCCATTTAATTACGCCCACCGGATCGACACCGCTACCGGAGAAAGTTAAGGCAATACAGAACATGCCGCGTCCGCAGACGCACAAAGAATTACGACGCTACCTCGGCATGTTGAACTTTTATCGTCGACACCTGCCCAACGCCGCAGCGGTGCAAGAGCCGCTGACTAAGGCGTTACAAGGTCCTATCTCTAAAGGGAAGACCCTCGTGAATTGGACAGACGCAATGGAGCAGAGCTTCACGGACTCAAAAAGGAATCTCGTGGAAGCGACGCTGCTCGCGCACCCGGTACATGACGCGGACTTAGCTGTAGTCGTGGACGCCAGCCAGGCCGCCATCGGCGCGGCGTTACAACAGCGCGTCGGCGGGAGTTGGCAGCCTCTCGGTTTTTTCTCCAAAAAGCTTTCCGATTCGCAACGTGCTTGGAGCGCTTATGACCGAGAGTTGCTTGCGGTGTACGCGGCGGTGAAATACTTCCGACCGTCCATAGAAGCCCGACAGTTCATCATTTTCACCGATCACAAACCCATTACCCACGCGTTCGAGAACAACCACACTAAGTGTTCACCGCGCCAACTCCAGCAGTTAGAGTACGTGTCGCAATTCACGACTGACATTCGACACATTTCGGGGATAGACAATATCGTCGCCGATTGTTTGTCCCGAGCGTGTGCCGTTATTTCACCCCCTGTGAACTTTGAGGACGTGGCCCAAGTACAGGAGAGTGACGAAGAACTACACCGATTCCGTCACGACACTTCCAGCGGCCTGCAACTGGAGCTGGTGCCTGTCCCCGGCTCCGCACGGAAGATTTGGTGTGACACCTCAACCGGCACGCACCGACCGTTTCTCCCGGAGAAATTCCGACGCAGTGCCTTCGACCGTGTCCACGGACTGTCACACCCCGGCACCAACACCACTGCGACGCTCGTGGCTGCGCGTTTCGTCTGGCCCGGGCTTCGGAAGGACTGCCGCGAATGGGCGCGCACTTGCACGTCATGTCAGCGCGCCAAAGTCGGGAGGCACACCCACGCACCCGTGGGCACCTTCCCGGACGCGACACGCCGATTTGCACACGTCCACGTGGACCTCGTCGGCCCGCTTCCTCTCTCACAAGGCAAGCGGTACCTCCTAACAATGGTGGACCGCTTCACTCGCTGGCCGGAAGCAACGCCCATCGCGGACGTCACAGCCGAGACCGTCGCCACCGCATTCGTCGACACCTGGGTGGCACGCTTCGGATGTCCCAGTCACGTGACAACTGATCGCGGCCGCCAGTTTGACTGCGCGTTGTTCACGCACGTCGCCAGACTGTGTGGCACCCGGTTACACAGGACAACCAGCTACCATCCGGCGTCGAATGGCATGGTCGAACGGTTCCACAGGACTCTCAAAGCCGCTCTAACCTGCCACGACACCTCATGGCCAGAGGCGCTCCCACTGGTGCTGCTCGGCCTGCGAGTCACGCCGAAGGAGGAGATCGGCGCGTCACCTGCCGACCTCGTTTACGGGCAATCTCTGACAATCCCGGGCGATTTTGTCGAAGATGCAAGTCTCCCACGCGACGCCGTGGCACCCACTCTGGCGGAACGTCTGCGCAGTCACATGGCCGGCCTCCGAGCGCACGCACCGACGCGGCACGGCACCGGGAAGATATTCGTCCACGCCGACCTGCAGCGCTGCACGCACGTCATGTTGCGTACCGACGCAGTACGGCCACCTCTCCGACCGCCCTACAGTGGACCGCACCGCGTGATCGCCCGAGGAGACAAAACGCTGGTCCTCGAGTGCAACGGAAAGCCGTCGACAGTGTCAGTCGACCGCGTCAAACCAGCCTACGTCTTGCCCGCTCCATCAGCCACGCATTTCTTCGACCCGGCAGAAGATCTGATCACGGACGACACGCCCTCTGCCAGCGGTCAGACGGAACCCGCACCCGGAGCCGCCGGTGACGCACAGCCGCAGCCTGCTGTCATCGCGCCGCCACGTGCGCCTCCCTCCACCACGCCCAGGCAGCTGGTACGGCCGCCCGGACCGCGCCCACCACAGGCGCACCGGTCGCCCCCACCACAGCCGCCAGCGGACTACGTCACGCGCGCCGGCCGCCGCGTCCGATTCAAACGGCCGTGCTGCGTCGCCAGCGCGCCACGACACCCAAACCGGCAATCACGCGTCTGAGCTGCCGAACGCCGTCAGAATTCGGCGCCCACGAGCCGCCGTCCGCTGTAGAGACCCGACCTCCAGCTGCAAGTGCCTTCGGCCGGTAGCTCCAGTCGAGCGTTCGTCACAGCTCCTGGACCCGCGTTCGCGTCTTTTGCCTCCGCCGCGTCGGGCGTTGAGGCCGGATCGGCACCCGCGCCTGCTTACCTCATTCGCTTCTCCGTCGAGCTCCGGACATCGCGCACCACACCGCCCGGCTTGTCCGTAGTAGCTCCCGGACCCGCGTTCGAGTTCCGACGGTACCGCACTCGCGCAAGCGCCTTCGAGACGTCGCCACTAATGACCTGCAACGCGCGCCTTCACGCGCATCGCTACGGACAGTCGCAGCCAATGCCTGCTGCCGCTGTCACATGCCGCCAGCGCGAGGACACGCCCACCGCACGCTCGCCGGTCCGGCGCGCTGACGTCACGGGCCGCCGCCCTTCCGACGCCGACCGACCCCCGCCAAAGCTGCCGCACTGCCATCACGCAGTGCACGAACTTTAAACACACGCACGCCACCGAACGATCGCCGCGTTTTCGCAGCTACGGAGCTCCGCTCTCCAAGGGGGGATCTGTGTGGCGGCAGCACCGTCCAACGCACGAAGGGCTGAACTACTGCACTGCCGACACACGCAGGGGCAGCTGTACCGTTATGCGGAATTTCGGCAACGGTGCGTCGCACACCGGACCGCACGGGAACAAAGCTGCCACCAGTGCGAGCTAGTCGACGCGACGCGACACACGTCTCCCCAGTTCTTCCGCTGCGGACCACGTGCGTCGAGTCAACGTGACTCCGCCGTAAATGCGTACGCGCGGTCGTAAACGCAGTCGCCGTTAAATTGTCTTTCGCTTCTTCGCGGACGTTACGGCGCCTCCGGTCGCGCCAAGAGCAGAACATTCTGTGACGCGGCCTTTTGTCTCGCTCGGTCCACGCGGTCGCGCCACGGCTCGTCACTGGAGTGTGCACCCTCCGGGATCGGTGACCGAGCCGTGCCGCCAGTGCAACGCGCCTATATAGGCGGACATTAGCGAAGTATATTATTTGTCATTTATTGTAACGGCAGGAAAAATAAATGTGTCCTGTCCAGAAACCGCTTTAGTCATTTATTGCCACAAAGCCTCTCCCATGAGCACAGTGCGTGGGCGCGGTGATAAATGCCGGTTCACTGCACATGAGCGACTGTAAGCGGGGATACAGCACGTACTCGCTTCAAAGTCATCCAGATGAGTACTAAATGATATCCTCTAAATTCCCGTTACACGATAAATCACGCAAATCTAAAGGCTGTAAATTCAAGTAAATACTTAGGGACTACAATTACGAGTAACTTAAATTGGAACGACCACATAGATAATGTTGTTGGGAAAGCAAACCAAAGACTGCAATTTATTGATACAACTCTTAGAAAGCGCAACAGGTCTATTAAAGAGACTGCTTACATTACGCCTATCCGCCCTCTTCTGGAGTATTGCCGTGTAGCGTGCGATCCGCTTCAGACAGGATTGACGGAGGACTACGAAAAAGTTTGAAGGAAAGCAGTTCGTTTTGTACTATCGAAAAATAGGGCAGAGAGTGCCTTGCATATGATACGTGAACTGGAATGGCTATCATTAAAACAAAGGCTTGTTTCGTTGCAGTAGAATCTTCTCGTGAAATTTCCAACACTAACTTTTTCCATCGAATTGGAAAATATTTTTCTTGGCGCCCATCTACATAGGGAGAAATGTTCAGCGTAATAAAATAAGAGTAATCAGAGTTCGCACGGGAGTATTTACGAGCTCGTTTCTCCCGCGATCTGTCAGGGTGGAATAATAGAGGAATAGCTTGAAGGTGATAGGATGAACCGTCAGCCACTTAATTAAGAAATTAAGTGTAGTCACGTAGATGTAACAGAAGCACGTCTCTTTACTTCCACAACATACTTCGAATACTTAGCGTGCAGGCCCTTATTACTTCTTTCAAAAAATGGCTCTAAGCACTATGGGACTTAACACCTGAGGTCATCAGTCCCCTAGACTTAACTAATTAACCTAAGGACATCACACACATCCATGCCCGAAGCAGGATTCAAACCTGCGACCGTAGCAGCAGCGCGGTTCCGGACTGAAGCGCCTAGAACCACTCGGCCACAGCGGCCGGCCTTCTTTTCAGAACGTAGTTTTCTCTCTTCTACAGTTGTATCTCAGTTTTTGAACTGAGAATTTCGCGTTTAACAGCAACATCTGGGTCAAGAACTACCTCTGTACCGGTCAACTGATCTAATTTAGTTTTCTTCGGAGATAAAGCTTTCAAGGCAGGCATCGTATGCTTCTCTTTTCACATCGGCGATCCCTTGCCCATGATACTTATTAATACACAATATTTTAGAAAAGCATTATCATTGGTATAGAAATGAAACTGCAACGCTATGAAGAAACAATTCGCGAATAATTCTATAAGCGATAAAACACAAACGTTTTTCTGAACAGTCAGTTACCTGTACGTTGTCCTTGCTGGTGCTTGCGACAGCCTCGAATGAATCTCCATGCCAACTTGGAATTTTTTGTGATGGCAAAAAGGTACCCATTAATTATCGTTTCATATGAAACCCCACAAACTCATTCTTTGATTCCCTTTCACAATTCTGGAAAGGAGATTATTTTAACGAATCTGTGCGTTATTCACATTAACAAGATTAGTTCTTTTAAAGCAAGGCACCCATTTGCGCTGCAGTTCCCTTATCTTTTGGAAATCGGTGGTAAACGACGTAAGCAGTTTTATGCGAAACATTTTAGCATTCAGCAATAGCACAATGTTTTCTAGTTTCGCTCATAACGTGACAAAACGACCACCAAGAAGAACAGCAAATAAGCAGTTACTGCATTCCATCTATTTCAACGCAGGGATCTGGGAATTTGCATTAGCAATGCTCGTGCAGTGTTCACGCATAGCGCTTCTCGCTTCCTATATTCCTTATAACGTCACGGCGTTTCGCCAGCAGTCTGGACGGGAATCCGATACAGTATGCCCTGTGTAAGGATTTAGAAGCTTATTTCACTAGGGGAAAGATAGATACCGCCTACAGGTAGATTAAAGAGGCCTTTCGGGAAAAGAGAAGCAACTGCATGAATACCAAGAGTTCAGATGGAATGACAGTCCTAAGAAGGAAGGGAAAGCTGAAAGGCGGAAAGAGTATACAGAGACTCGTTACACGGGAGATGAATTAGAAAGCAATATTATAGAAATGGAGGAGGATATAGATGAAGATGAGATGCAAGATATGACACTACGAGACGCATTTGACAGAACTCTGAAAGGTCTAAGTCGAAACAAGGCCCTGGGAGTAGACGATATTCCATCACAACTACTGATAACCTTGGGAGAGCCAGCCGTATTAAACTCTCTGATCTGGTGTGCAAGATATGGGACAGGCGAAATAGCCTCAGACTTCAAGAAAAATGTAATAATTCCAATTCTAAAGAAATCTGTTACTGACAGATGTGAATATTACCGAACTATCAGTTTAATGAGTCATAATTGTAAAATATGAACATGAATTCCTTGCACAAGACTGGAAAGACTGGTAGAAGCTGACCTCTGACAAGATTAGCTTGGATTAGGAGCGCGCGAGTCAGCACTGACCCTACAACTTATTTTAGAACGAAGGTCAAGGAAAGCAAACCTACCTTTATAGCATTTGTAGACTTAGAGAAAGCTTTTGACAACGTTGACTGGAATTTTCTCTTTGATATTCCGAAGGTAGCAGGTGTGAAATACAGGGAGCGAAATGCTATTTACAAATTGTACAGAAACCAGAGGGCAGGGTAGTGGGTGGTGGTGGGATCACTCATGGAAAAACTATATAGTTGGTGTTAGAGCTGCACCTTTTATAGATTGAAGTCTGATAGCCATCTCTGCTTAAAGGAAGTTCCTCTAACGAAGGAATCGCTGATAAGTCAGATATATGTACAGTTTTTAACAATCACTTTCTGAGCATTGTTGATGAATTAAATAAAATCTTAGTTCCTGTAGAGAATCATAACTCTTGGCAAATTCCTTTCCGAGATTGATGTCTGAAAACTCCTATGTGATGCTGACAAGGGGGAGACTGAGCCAATAACTAAATCGCTAAAGACTAAGGACGCCCATGGATATGATGCAGTGCCTAGCAGAATATAGAAGTACTGTGCTGCACATGTTAACCCTGTGCTTAGCTGTATTTGTAATTTTTCTTTAGGAATGGTCAGTTTCCTGAACAATTTTAAGCGGTAAAGCCATTTTATAAAAAGGGAGGAAGGGATAATTTAGACAATTTTAGACTATTTCTGTGCCATCAATGTTTGCTAAAGCTACTGAAAAGGCTGCATATGTAAGGATAATTAGACATCCTATGGCACAATTTGCTGTCAAATGTACAGTTTGTCTTTAGAAGTTGTTTGACAATTTAAAATGATGTATTCTCTTTTCTTTGTGAGGTACTGGATGGATTTAACAAACGCTTTCGAACGCTTGGCATATTTTTTGATTTTACTAACAACGGAACCTCTCCATCGCACCCCCCTCAGATTTAGTTATAAGTTGGCACAGTGGATTGGCCTTGATAAACTGAACACAGATCAATTGAGAAAACAGGAAGAAGTTGTGTGGAACTGTGAAAAAATAAGCAAAATATACAAACTGAGTAGTCCATGGGTCACATAAGCATCATAATTGACCATGTGAGCATACGAGCGCCGTGGTCTCGTGGTAACGTGAGCAGCTGCAGAACGAGAGATCCTTGGTTCAAGTCTTCCCTCGACTGAAAATTTTACTTTATTTTGCATAGTTATTATCTGTCCGTTCGTTCATTGACATCTCTGTTCACTGTAATAAGTTTAGTGTGTGTTTTGCGACCGCATCGCAAAACCGTGCGATTAGTAGACGAAAAGACGTGCCTCTCCAATGGGAACAGAAAACATTTGATCGCAAGGTCATAGGTCAACCGATTCCTCCACAGGAAAACATCTGATATATTCTTTACGACACTGGTGACGGCATGTGCGTTACATGACAGGAATATGTTGTCGACCCACCTAACTTGTACACTTGGCGAATGGGTAAAAAGATTCTTCTACCTTGCCCGATTTAGATTTTCTTGTGGATGTGATAATCACTCCCAAAAAAATGATGAAAACATAAGAGTGTCACATAAACTGAAAATAAATTAAACTTTTCACTCGATGGAAGATTTGAACCGAGGACCTTTCGTTCCGCAGCTGCTCACGTTACCACGAGACCACGGCGCTCCTGCGTTCCCATCGTCCTTTATGTTGCCTATGTTCCCTTGAACTACTCAGTTTGTATATTTTGCTTATTTTTTCACAGTTACACACAACTTCTTCCTGTTTTCGCAATTGATCTGTGTTCAGTTTTTCAAGGCCTATCCACTGTGCCAACTTATAACTAAATCTGAGGGGGGTGCATTGGGGAGGTTCCCTTGTAAGGCGTTTGATTGTGTTGACCAGGCCGGCCAGAGTGGCCGAGTGGTTCTAGGCGCTACAGTCTGGAACCGCGCGACCGCTACGGTCGCAGGCTCGAATCCTGCCTCGGGCATAGATGTGTGTGATGTCCTTATGTTAGTTAGGTTTAAGTAGTTCTATGTTCTAGGGGACTGATGACCACAGATGCTAAGTCCCATAGTGCTCAGAGCCATCCAAACCATTTTGAAAAGGTCATTATTCACGGAGTTGAGAATGGCTGTGATGTCGAGTCTGAATGGGGCACAGTCAAATGGGATCAGTGTCGGGGCCACTCCTATTCCTCATTTATATAAATGATGTGCCTCTAGTATTACAGGTAACTAAAATATTTATGTTTGCTGATCCTTGGTAGTAAAGGATGTGTCCAACATTGGCCTGTTTCAAATAGTGTAGTTCATGATGTGAGGGTCTACAGATTGGGTGCAGCCGTACGGTACGTGACAAGTGCTCGCACAAGCCGACCTGTCTGCCATGCTGACAGTTTGCTTGGTCAGTAGACGTGCGTGCCGCCACACTTAGAGATGGGCAAAACTGTTCTTTTCAGAGATCGGATCAGAACTGTTCACTCCCTGAAATGAAGTAGCTCTTTTTCATGACTCACCACTCATTCACAACAGATAATAAATGGAGGGCACATTGCCCTTTAAACTTGGTTTATTCCAGTACTATACCTGTATTTTGATCTTATTTGATCCTATTTTGAAGTAACACAGATAATGAGTAAGAATTTTGTGTTTATTGAAATTTCCACGATATGACAAAGTTTTTGATTATTGATTTATTTTGCACTATCGTGGTTTTTTGGGTGATCGGAAAATGTTGGAACTTGAGATTTACATTAACAATATATTTGGCTATAATGTATTAAAATTTCATTAACCTCATACAAATACATCGCAAGCCATATATTTTTAAAGTGAACATTTCCTTCCGAAGATGCCTAAAATCGCAAAATCCGTACTAAAATAAGAAAAAATATATAAATTTGACTGTAAGACCAAAGTGCTGCATATAGCCTTCCGCAGAATAAAACAAGGAAAATATTGGTGTATCACTTTTGCTACACGTTTATCGGTTCGCTCGCAATTAAAGTGTAAATTCGAGTGACCATAATAAAAAATCCTATAGTAAGAGGAGCCATCAGGAACGTAATCTGATTAGTTTAAACAAATAAAAATAAAATAAAAACAAATGATGTATACATAACATAATTATGCAATATACATAAAGGTATTATTACGAAGAACAATATCCAGTAGAGACGAACTCCGATGCAGAGGCGCTGAGTCAAGCAGGTCGAGCCGCGAGCTGTATTACTGTGTGAGCTAAGACCGCAGAGACCAGAGTGACACCTGAGTTGCTTTGCTCAACGCTCTGGCTAGAGTCGAGAACAGTGCGGTGAGCATTGAGCGGGCGAGTTCCGAGGGTGGGGGGAGCTGTGAACTGCCACCACTCACCCGCTCGGAGACAAATCGTCCGTTCTCTTGTGAGCAGGTTGTTGCAAGTAGTTCTTATGTTCTCCGCTAGGAGGCTCTTTTTTTTTGTGGTTTTAGGGCGCAAAACTTCTATGGTCATTAGAGCCCAGCCCGTGACGTAGGAAACAGGAAAAAAACGAAATCTAAAATCAGCAGCAATGGGAACAAAGTCATAAAATTTGAGAAACTAAAGGCAGAAGGAATGCTTAAAAATCCACTATAGAAAGGGGTTGGTTGTCTCCAAAAAAAGCTTCAAATGACTGACGTCATTTCACTGTCACTAATAAACTATAGAATGCGGTCAGCTGAGCGCGTGTCATCTGCTAAAATCGACGATAGATCAGGCGACAGCTGTAGACGGGAGCGTAACGGATTAAAATAGGGGCATTCAATTAAAAGGTGTCTGACCGTCCACAGCTGAGAGCAGTGGGGACAGAGTGGGGGAGGATCACCGCTTAAAAGATGTCGATGGCTAAAAAGACAGTGCTCTATCCGGAGTCTAGCTAAAATTACCTCCTCCCGACGACGCGTTCGGGAGGAAGAGATCCAAGCGCAAGGAAGGGCTTTCACTTCCCGCAATTTATTATGGGGAAGTGTTGACCAATGTGCATGCCATAAATGAGCAACTTGGCGACATAAACCGCTCCGTAGATCGGTAAACGGAAGAGACTGAATAGCTGGCCGAGGAAGAGAGACTACTATATCGGCCGCCTCATTCCCACAGATACCAGCGTGTCCCGGGAGCCAGAGGAACGCCACTGAGACGCCCCCCAGGTGGAGCAAGCGCAGACAGTCCTGAATCCGGTGGACCAGAGGGTGCACAGGGTAAAGAGCTTGGAGACTTAGGAGACAGCTGAGAGAATCTGAGCAGATTACGTACTGTATCCGCTGATGGCGGCGGATGTAGTGGACAGCCTGGAGAACAGCGTAAATCTCCGCAGTATAAACCAAACACTGCTCGGGAAGCCGAAAGTGATTTGGGGTGTCGCCAACAATATAGGCACTCCCTACACCTAACGATGTTTGCGAGCCGTCGGTGTAAATAAATGTGGCTTCCGTCATTCGTGCACATAGAGCAGCAAATGCCCGATGGTAAACAAGTGTAGGGGTACCATCCTTGGGAAATTGACATAGGTCTCTGAGCAAGTCGATCCGGGGACGGAGCCAAGGCGGTGCTGTATCCCAAGTTGTCAAGAAAGTTTTAGAAAAGCAGAAGGAAAGTGAATGGAGCAGTTGACGGAAACGGACTCCCGGGGGGTAGTAGGGAGGAGGAGCGGCCTGCATACCCGACATCAAAGGAGGCGTCGAAAAAAAGGTCATGGGCTGGATTAGCAGGCATGGAAGACAGATGGCTAGCATAACGACTCAGAAGGACTGCCGCCGATTGGACAGCGGAGGTTCAGCAGTCTCAGCATAAAGGCTTTCCACAGGGCTGGTGTAAAAAGCTCCAGACACTAAACGTAATCCACAGTGGTGGATAGAGTCGAGACGCCGAAGAATAGACGGCCGAGCAGAGGAGTAGACTATGCTTCCATAATACAATTTCGAGCGCACTAAGGCGCGATAGAGGCGGAGAAGGACCAATCGGTCCGCTCCCCAGGAGGTACCATTCAGGACACGGAGGGTGTTAAGGGAACGCAGACAGCGAGCCGAAAGATAGGAAACGTGGGAGGACCAGCAGAGTTTTCTGTCAAACATAAGACCCAAGAATTTAGCGACGTCGGAAAACGGAAGGTTGACAGGACCTAGATGTAAGGAGGGCGGAAGAAACTCCTTACGTCGCCAAAAATTAACACAAACGGTCTTACTGGGTGAGAAACGGAAGCCGGTTTCGATTCTCCAAGAGTGGAGGCGATCGAGACATCCTTGAAGACGTCTTTAAAGAAGGCTGGTCCATTGACAGCTGTAGTAGATCGCAAAATCGTTCACAAAGATGGACCCTGAGACATCAGGAAGGAGACAATCCATAATTGGATTAATGGCGATGGCAAACAGTACAACACTCAGCACGGAGCCCTGGGGTACCCCGTTTTCTTGGGAGAAAGTACGGGAGAGAGTAGTGTTCACCCGCACCCTAAATGTGCGCTCTGCCATAAATTCGCGAAGAAAAAGGGGCAGCCGGCCTCGAAAGCCCCAAGAGAACAGTGTGCGGAGGATGCCTGTCCTCCAACAGGTATCGTATGCTCTCTCCAGATCAAAAAATATTGCTACCGTTTGGCGTTTCCGGAGAAAATTGTTCATGATATAAGTGGAGAGAGCAACAAGATGGTCAACGGCAGAACGATGCTTTCGGAATCCGCATTGGGCTGGTATTAAAAGACTGCGGGATTCCAGCCACCAAGCTAAACGGTAATTCACCATACGCTCCAAAACCTTACAGACACTACTCGTTAGAGAAATGGGGCGATGTTTGTCCTTTCCAGGTTTCGGAACAGGAACGACAATAGCTTCCCGCCATCGCCTGGGAAAGGTACTGTCGGTCCAAATTCGATTATAAAGGCGAAGGAGGTAACGCAGGCTATGGGTTGATAAATGCAGCAACATTTGGACATGGATACCATCCGGTCCTGGGGCGGAGGAGCGAGAAGAGAGGGCATGTTGGAGTTCCCGCATGGAGAAAACAGTATTGTAGCTTTCGTGATTTTGAGAGGAGAAAGCAAGATGTCGCACTTCCGCTGCAGGTTTCTTCGGGAGAAACGCTGGCGGGTAATTTGAAGAGCTCGAAATCTCAGCTAGGTGCTGACCCAATGAGTTAGAAATTGCGACGGGGTCCACTAAGGTATCATGCGCAACAGTGAGCCCAGAGACCGGGGAGAAACTAGGCGCGCCTGAGAACCGTCGAAGCCGACTCCAAACTTCCAAGGAGGGAGTGTAGGTGTTAAATGAGCTAATAAAGAATTTCCAGCTTGCCTTCTTGCTATCGCGGATGACGCGACGGCATCGGGCACGGAGCTGCTTGTATCGGATACAGTTGGCCAAAGTTGGATGGTGACAGAAAATGCGAAGAGCACGTCGCCGCTCACGTATTGCGTCACGGCATGCGTCGTTCCACCAAGGAACTGGGGGGCGCCGGGGCAATTCGGAGGTGCGTGGTATTGAACGTTCCGCAGCTGTGAGAATAACGTCGGTAACATGTGTGACCTCATCGTCAACGCTGGGAAAGCGACGGTCATCGAATGTCGCTAGATACGAAAAAAGTGTACAATTGGCTTGGGCAAACTTCCAGCGTCGCGAGCACATATATAGCAGTTGAGGCTGCAGTCTAAGAACACATGGAAAGTGGTCACTCGAGTGTGTATCATCAAGGGCGAACCATTCGAAGCGCCGAGCTAGCGGAACAGTACCGACCGCAAGGTCCAAATGAGATAAATTTGTCGTGGAGGCAGACAAAAATGTGGGGACCCCAGTGTTGAGGCAGACTAGATCCGCTTGGTGGAAGACGTCTAGCAATAGTGAGCCACGTGGACAAGGATGTGGAGATCCCCAATGCGGGTGGTGGGCATTGAAGTCCCCAACCAGCAAATAGGGGGGTGGAAGCTGATCATGAAGATGAAGGAGATCAGCTCGTGCCATTGGTGTGGACGATGGAATGTATACCGTACAAAGAGATAACGTGTATCCAGAAAGGGAAAGACGGACGCCGACAGCTTGGAAGGAACTGTTTAAGGGGATTGGGTGATAATGGAGAGTATCATGGAGCAGAATCATGAGTCCTCCATGGGCTGGAGTGCCTTCAACAGAGGGGAGGTCATATTGGACGGACTTTTTTTTTTTGGTAGGGTTTAAGGGCGCTCAACTGCTGAGGTCATTAGCGCCCAGTCACTGGTGTTAGAGCACAAGGAACCTGCTAAAACTCAAGGGGATGGGGGGACATCAAAAGGACCTGACAAAGATGCAGATGAAATAAGTAAAAAGGTTAAATGTCTTTGGTCAAGCCAGTTAAAGTTATAAAACGCAGAAGTCGAGCAGCTGCTCGAGCGTCATCAGCTAAAACATCCGGTAAGGTAGATGGCAGGGACAGGACAACACGAAATTGACTAAAACGGGGACACGACAATAAAACATGGCGCACCGTTAATGCCTGACCACAAGGGCACTGCGGGGCTGGGTCACCAGAGAGCAGGTAGCGGTGACTAAACCGGCAATGCCCGATCCGCAACCTGGTCAGAAGGACCTCCTCGCGCCGAGATGGTCGGGAGGAAGTTGTCCAAGCAGTTGGGAGCGGTTTTACTGCCTGGAGCTTGTTTCCTTGGAGGGATGACCAAGCATCCCACCACAAGGACACAAGCCTCTTACATACATCCCCACAAACGTCAGATGACTGGACACAATGGGAGGCTGACCGAGGCTGGAGGACTGCAGCCTTGGCTGCAGCATCCGCAGCCTCATTCCCAGGCACTCCTACATGTCCGGGGACCCACAGAAAGCTGACAGAGCCGCCATTGTCAGCGAAAGAATGGAGGGACTGCTGTATTCGTTGAATCAAGGGATGGACCGGATAAGGAGCCCCAAGGCTCTGAAGAGCACTGAGTGACTCAGTGCAGAGTACATACGATGAATGGCGGTGGCGGCGGGCATACTGAATGGCCTGATGGAGAGCAAAAAGGTCGGCCGTAAAGCTGGAACATTGGTCAAGGAGCCGGTATTTAAAGGTGGCGGTCCCGACGACAAAGGCACAGCCGACACCATCGTCAGTTTTGGAGCCATCGGTGTAAATAAAGGTGTGACCAGCAAGTCGAGCACGAAGTTCGACAAACCGTGAGCAATACACTGCAGCCGGAGTACCCTCCTTCGGGAGTGAGCTGAGGTCGAGATAAATACGAACCGGAGCCTGGAGCCAAGGTGGTGTCGGGCTCTCACCCTCTCTGAAGGTGGTAGGGAGGGCAAAATCCAATTGTCGAAGCAGGCGACGGAAGCAGACTCCGGGGGGCAGCAGGGCAGACACATACAACCCGTACTGACGGTCGAGAGAATCGGCGAAGAAGGACTTGTAAGAGGGGTGTTCGGGCATAGACAACAGCCGGCAGGCATACCGACACAGCAGTATGTCGCGCCGGTAGGTCAATGGTAACTCGGCAGCTTCAGCGTAAAGACTCTCGACAGGACTAGTGTAGAAGGTTCCGGTCGCAAGACGTATCCCCCGATGGTGGATGGAGTTGAGCCGGCGTAAGAGGGACGGCCGAGCGGACGAGTAGACGAAGCTCCCATAATCCAGCTTCGATCGGACTATGGACCGATACAAGCGAAGCAGGACAGTGCGATCCGCTCCCCAAGATGAACCGCTAAGAACTCTGAGGACATTAAGGGAACGTGTACAACGGGCCGCCAAATAAGAGACATGTGGAGACCAACACAGTTTCCGGTACAACGTGAGCCCTAGAAACTTAGTTGTGTCCACGAATGGGAGAACAACGGGACCGAGATGTAAGGATGGCGGAAGGAACGCTTTATATCGCCAAAAGTTGATACAAACCGTCTTCTCTTCAGAGAACCGGAAGCCATTTGCCACGCTCCATGAGTAGAGGCTGTCTAGACAACGCTGAAGGCAGCGCTCCAGGAGGCATGTTCTCTGGGCACTGCAGTAGATCGCGAAGTCATCGACAAAGAGAGAGCCTGAGACATTAGGTGGAATGCAATCCATAATTGGATTGATCGCGATGGCAAAAAGGGCTACACTCAAGACGGAGCCCTGAGGCACTCCGTTCTCCTGGAGGAAGACGTCGGACAATACGGAACCCACACGTACCCTAAACTTTCGACCCGTTAAAAAGGAATCAATACAAAGGGGCAGACGACCGCGTAGGCCCCACTTGTGCATAGTGCGGAGGATACCTCCTCTCCAACAGGTATCATAAGCCTTCTCCAAGTCGAAGAACACGGCTACCGTTTGGCGCCTTCGCAAAAAGTTGTTCATGATGAATGTCGACAAGGTCACAAGGTGGTCAACAGCGGAGCGGCGGCGACGAAAGCCGCATTGGACATTAGTAAGTAGTCGTCGAGATTCAAGAATCCAAACTAACCGAGCATTAACCATGCGCTCCATCACCTTACAGACACAGCTTGTAAGAGAAATGGGGCGGTAACTAGAAGGAAGGTGTCTATCCTTCCCGGGTTTGGGTATAGCAACAACAACGGCGTCACGCCAACGCATGGGGACCTGACCTTCGGTCCAGACGCGATTGTAGGTACGAAGAAGGAAGCTTTTGCCCGCCGGAGAAAGGTGTGCCAGCATCTGAACGTGAATGGCATCTGGCCCCGGAGCAGAGGACCTGGACAGTGCAAGCGCACGTTCGAGTTCCCGCATAGTAAAGGGGGCATTATAAGTTTCCAGATTCAGCGAGTGGAAGGAAGGTCGCCGAGCCTCGTCTGCCTCTTTCCTGGGAAGGAAGGCAGGAAGGTAATGGGCGGAGCTTGAAACCTCCGCGAAAAAGCGGTCAAAGGCGTTGGAGACAGCCACAGGATCAACAAGGACCTCATTACCTGAGGTCAGGCCAGGTACTGAGTAGTGGGCCTTAATGCCCGACAGCCGGCGCAGGCTACCACAAACAACGGAAGAGGGAGTAAAACTGGTAAAGGAGCTCGTGAAAGAGGCCCAGCAAGCTTTTTTGCTGTCTTTGATGACTCTACGGCATTGCGCTCGGAGTCGTTTGTATTCAATACAATTCGCCAACGTAGGATGGCGGCGAAAGGTGCGTAAAGCACGTCGTCGAGCACGGATAGCGTCCCTACAAGCCTCGTTCCACCAGGGGACGGAAACGCGACGTGAAGAAGAAGTACGAGGTATGGAACGTTCGGCAGCATTGATAATAACAGCCGTGAGGTATTCGACCTGACTGTCACAACTGGGAAAATCGTGGTCCGGAAAGGTCGCCAGGGAGGAGTAAAGTCCCCAGTCAGCTTTTAGTATGTTCCAGCGCGAAGGACGTGGGGATGGGGTGTGGTGCAGGAGACGAACGACACAGGGGAAGTGGTCGCTCGAATAGGTGTCAGAAAGGACATACCACTCGAACCAACGGGCAAGAGTGGTAGAACAGATCGAGAGGTCCAAGTGGGAGTAGGTATGAGTAGAGTCAGAGAGGAAAGTCGGGGCGCCGGTATTGAGGCAGACAAGATTGAGATGGTTGAAGACATCCGCCAAGAGTGAGCCTCTTTGACAGGATGCAGGAGAGCCCCAAAGGGGATGATGGGCATTGAAGTCGCCAAACAATAAGAACGGCGGGGGAAGCTGATCGATCAGGTGCATCATGTCAGCCCGACTAACAGCAGATGACGGTGGAGTGTAGACGGTACAAACTAAAAAGTAAAAGCAGAAAGAGTAATGTGGATAGCTATTGCTTGGAGTGGGGTGGTAAATGGGATGGGATGGTAATAGACATCGTCCCGAACGAGCAACATGACCCCACCATGAGCTGGGATACCGTCCACAGGGGCGAGGTCATACCACTCCGAGGTATAGTGGGAAAAGGCAATACGGTCAGTCGGGCGCAACTTGGTTTCCTGGAGACCAAGGACGAGCGGACAGTGCAGGCGGAGGAGCAGTTGTAATTCCTCCCGATTAGATCGAATACCTCTAATGTTCCAATGAAACAACGCCATTGCTAGTCAAAAAGTTGGGGGAACGAGACGGGGAAGAGCTGGTCACCTCGATGGCCGCGGAGGGCCAGGTTTTTTTTTTTTTTGTGGTTTTAGGGCGCAAAACTTCTATGGTCATTAGCGCCCAGCCCGTGACGTAGAAAACGGGAAAAAAACGAAACTTAAAATCAGCAGCAATGGAAACAAAGTCAGAAAATCTGAGAAACTAAAGGCAGAAGGAATGCTTAAAAGTCCACTATAGAAATTGGTTGGTTGTCCCCAAAAAAAAAAAAAAAAAACTTCAAATGACTGACGTCATTTCACTGTCACTAATAAACTGTAAAACACGGTCAGCTGAGCGCGTGTCATCTGCTAAAATCGACGATAGATCAGGCGATAGCTGTAGACGGGAGCGTAACGGATTAAAATTGGGGCATTCAATTAAAAGGTGTCTGACCGTCCACAGCTGAGAGCAGTGGGGACAGAGTGGGGGAGGATCACCGCTTAAAAGATGTCGATGACTAAAAAGACAGTGCCCTATCCGGAGTCGAGCTAAAATTACCTCCTCCCGACGACGCGTTCGGGAGGAAGAGGTCCAAGCGCAAGGAAGGGCTTTCACTTCCCGCAATTTATTGTGGGGAAGTGTTGACCAATGCGCATGCCATAAAAGAGTAACTTGGCGACATAAACCGCTCCGTAGATCGGTAAACGGAAGAGACTGAAGAGCTGGCCGAGGAAGAGAGACTGCAGCCTTGGCCGCTATATCGGCCGCCTCATTTCCACAGATACCAGCGTGTCCCGGGAGCCAGAGGAACGCCACTGAGACGCCCCCCAGGTGGAGCAAGCGCAGACAGTCCTGAATCCGGTGGACCAGAGGGTGCACAGGGTAAAGAGCTTGGAGACTGAGGAGAGAGCTGAGAGAATCTGAGCAGATTACGTACTGTATCCGCTGATGGCGGCGGATGTAGTGGACAGCCTGGAGAACAGCGTAAAGCTCCGCAGTATAAACCGAACACTGGTCGGGAAGCCGAAAGTGATTTGGGGTGTCGCCAACAATATATGCACTCCCTACACCTAACGATGTTTTCGAGCCATCGGTGTAAATAAATGTGGCTTCCGTCATTTGTGCACATAGAGCAGCAAATGCCCGACGGTAAACAAGTGTAGGGGTACCATCCTTGGGAAATTCACATAGGTCTCTGAGCAAGTCGATCCGGGGACGGAGCCAAGGCGGTGCTGTACCCCAAGTTGTCAAGAAGGTTTTAGGAAAGCGGAAGGAAAGAGAATGGAGCAGTTGACGGAAGCGGACTCCCGGGGGTAGTAGGGAGGAGGAGCGGCCGGCATACCCGACATCAAAGGAGGCGTCGAAAAAAAGGTCATGGGCTGGATTAGCAGGCATGGAAGACAGATGGCTAGCATAACGACTCAGAAGGACTGCCCGCCGATTGGACAGCGGAGGTTCAGCAGTCTCAGCATAAAGGCTTTCCACAGGGCTGGTGTAAAAAGCTCCAGACACTAAACGTAATCCACGGTGGTGGATAGAGTCGAGACGCCGAAGAATAGACGGCCGAGCAGAGGAGTAGACTATGCTTCCATAGTCCAATTTCGAGCGCACTAAGGCGCGATAGAGGCGGAGAAGGACCACTCGGTCCGCTCCCCAAGAGGTACCATTCAGGACACGGAGGGTGTTAAGGGAACGCAGACAGCGAGCCGAAAGATAGGACACGTGGGAGGACCAGCACAGTTTTCTGTCAAACATAAGACCCAAGAATTTAGCGACGTCGGAAAACGGAAGGTTGACAGGACCTAGATGTAAGGAGGGCGGAAGAAACTCCTTACGTCGCCAAAAATTAACACAAACGGTCTTACTGGGTGAGAAACGGAAGCCGGTTTCGAGGCTCCACGAGTGGAGGCGATCGAGACATCCTTGAAGACGTCTTTCAAGAAGGCTGGTCCGTTGAGAGCTGTAGTAGATCGCAAAATCGTCCACAAAGAGGGAGCCCGAGACATCAGGTAGGAGACAATCCATAATTGGATTAATGGCGATGGCAAACAGTACAACACTCAGCACGGAGCCCTGGGGTACCCCGTTTTCTTGGGAGAAAGTACGGGAGAGAGTAGTGTTCACCCGCACCCTAAATGTGCGCTCTGCCATAAATTCGCGAAGAAAAAGGGGCAGCCGGCCTCTAAAGCCCCAAGAGAACAGTGTGCGGAGGATGCCTGTCCTCCAACAGGTATCGTACGCTCTCTCCAGATCAAAAAATATTGCTACCGTTTGGCGTTTCCGGAGAAAATTGTTCATGATATAAGTGGAGAGAGCAACAAGATGGTCAACAGCAGAACGATGCTTTCGGAATCCGCATTGGGCTGGTGTTAAAAGACTGCGGGACTCCAGCCACCAAGCTAAACGGTAATTCACCATACGCTCCAAAACCTTACAGACACTACTCGTGAGAGAAATGGGGCGATAGCTAGAGGGGAGATGTTTGTCCTTTCCAGGTTTCGGAACGGGAACGACAATAGCTTCCCGCCATCGCCTGGGAAAGGTACTGTCGGTCCAAATTCGATTATAAAGGCGAAGGAGGTAACGCAGGCTATGGGTTGATAAATGCAGCAACATTTGGACATGGATACCATCCGGTCCTGGGGCGGAGGAGCGAGAAGAAGAGAGGGCATGTTGGAGTTCGCGCATGGAGAAAACAGTATTATAGCATTCGCGATTTTGAGAGGAGAAAGCAAGATGTCGCACTTCCGCTGCACGTTTCTTCGGGAGAAACGCTGGCGGGTAATTTGAAGAGCTCGAAATCTCAGCAAAGTGCTGACCCAATGAGTTAGAAATTGCGACGGGGTCCACTAAGGTATCATGCGCGACAGTGAGCCCAGAGACCGGGGAGAAACTAGGCGCGCCTGAGAACCGTCGAAGCCGACTCCAAACTTCCGAGGAGGGAGTGAAGTTGTTAAATGAGCTAGTAAAGAATTTCCAGCTTGCCTTCTTGCTATCGCGGATGACGCGACGGCATCGCGCACGGAGCTGCTTATATCGGATACAGTTGGACAAAGTTGGATGGTGACGGAAAATGCGAAGAGCACGTCGCCGCTCACGTATTGCGTCACGGCATGCCTCGTTCCACCAAGGGACTGGAGGGCGCCGGGGCAATTCGGAGGTGCGTGGTATTGAACATTCCGCAGCTGTGAGAATAACGTCGGTAAAATGTGTGACCTCATCGTCGACGCTGGGAAAGCGACGGTCATCGAATGTCGCTAGAGACGAAAAAAGTGTCCAATCGGCTTGGGCAAACTTCCAGCGTCGCGAGCGCATATATGGCAGTTGAGGCTGCAGTCGAAGAACACATGGAAAGTGGTCACTCGAGTGTGTATCATCAAGGGCGAACCATTCAAAGCGCCGAGCTAGCGGAACAGTACCGACCGCAAGGTCCAAATGGGATAAATTTGCCGTGGAGGCAGACAAAAATGTGGGGACCCCAGTGTTGAGGCAGACTAAATCCGCTTGGTGGAAGACGTCTAGCAATAGTGAGCCACGTGGACAAGGATGTGGAGATCCCCAAAGCGGGTGGTGGGCATTGAAGTCCCCAACCAGCAAATAGGGGGGTGGAAGCTGATCAAGAAGATGAAGGAGATCAGCTCGTGCCATTGGTGTGGACGATGGAATGTATACCGTACAAAGAGAGAACGTGTATCCAGAAAGGGAAAGACGGACGGCGACAGCTTGGAAGGAAGTGTTTAAGGGGATTGGGTGATAATGGAGAGTATCATGGAGCAGAATCATGAGTCCTCCATGGGCTGGAGAGCCTTCAACAGAGGGGAGGTCATATCGGACGGACTGAAAATGAGGGAGAACAAAGCGGTCATGGGGACGCAGCTTTGTTTCCTGAAGACAGAAGATGACCGGCGAGTAGGATCGTAAGAGGATCGACAATTCCTCCCGATTGGCGCGAATTCCGCGGATATTCCAGTGGATAATGGACATAGGGTGAACAGAAAATGGAGGAACGTGACCAAGGGTGCTGTCAACTCAACGACTGCTCAGAGCTTGCGACCGACAGCATGGAATGGCATTCAGTCGAAGGCAGAAGATCCTGATCCATAGGTTGGTCAGGAGCAGCTCCTGCCACCAACGATCGGCCAGTTGACCGGCCACCAACAGTGCGCCTCGGCGACACAGAAGATGGCCGAGGGCGATTTCCGCCAGGTGGTGCTGTAGACGGGACACGCCTTGGCGGAGAAGGAGAGGAACTGTGTTTCTTCGTAGCCTTCTTGGAGGTATGTTGAGATGATTGAGGAACCGATGGTTGTGAAGTTGCAGTACGTAAAAACTCTTCACGAGAATGCTCTTTTTTTGAAGACTTGGCGTCTGACTTTTGGGCTCGAGATTTAGCAGAACCCGACGAAGGGTGAGCCATAGAGTGGGCAGGCGAAAGAGGTGAGGTTGAACGGGCAATCTTTGCGCTGGCCGATCTGACGACCGTGGTACTAAATGTGAGGTCGCAAGTCTGCGTGGCCGCCTCCTTTGTTGGCCGAGGAGAAGCAAGGACAGTGCTGTATTTTCCTTTCTGAGGCACGGTGGGCTGTCGACTGGCGAGTAACTTTCGAGCAGCAAAGGTCGACACCTTTTCCTTCACTCTTATTTCCTGGATCAGCTTTTCGTCCTTAAAAACACGGCAATCTCGAGAGGAAGCAGCGTGGTCACCCATACAGTTGATGCAGCGAGGGGATGGAGGTGGACAAGCACCCTCATGGGCATCCCTGCCACACGTAACACATTTGGCCGGATTGGAACAGGACTGGCTGGTGTGGTTGAACCGCTGACACCGATAGCAACGCGTAGGGTTTGGGACATAAGGGCGAACGGAAATTATCTCATAGCCTGCTTTGATTTTTGATGGGAGTTGAACTTTGTCAAATGTCAAGAAGACAGTGCGGGTTGGAATGATGTTCGAGTCAACCCTTTTCATAACCCGATGAACAGCCGTGACGCCTTGGTCAGACAGATAGTGCTGAATTTCTTCGTCAGACAATCCATCGAGGGAGCGCGTATAAACGACTCCACGCGAGGAATTTAAGGTACGGTGCGGTTCCACCCGGACAGGGAAGGTGTGGAGCAGAGTAGTACGCAGCAATTTTTGAGCCTGGAGGGCACTGTGTGTTTCTAACAACAGGGTGCCATTCCGTAATCTGGAACAAGACTTTACAGGACCCGCAATTGCGTCGACACCTTTCTGAATAATGAAAGGGTTGACCGTGGAAAAGTCGTGACCTTCGTCAGACCGAGAAACAACAAGGAACTGTGGCAACGATGGAAGAACCGTCTGTGGCTGAGACTCAGTGAACTTACGTTTGTGAGCAGACATAGTGGAAGGTGAGGAAACCATTGCGGAAGAATCCCCCATGATTACCGGCGTCTCCGATGGCGCGCTCCTCCCTTGTGGGGGCCCTCACCGAGGGCACACCCGCCTTAGGTGATTGTTCACACCTCAGGTCACACCTCCCGACAAACGGACGGAGGGACCAATCGGCACTTTCGGAAGGTATCAGCTCGGGTAATCACCCCTCCCTGGGCCTGGCCGTTACCAGGGGGTACGTACGTGTCCTACCTGTCTACCCGGGGCGGGGAATTACGCGTTACCCCGTCACCGGCTACGCATGGAAGTGCGTGGGTCGGCCTTCAGACACGCACAGGGAGGAAGAAAGAGACAGGGAAAGGAAAGAAGAGAGGTCTCAAACGCCGCAGCGGAGAAAAGGGTAAAGAGAAGAGGTAAAGAGAAGAGGTAAGGAATAGAGAAGGACGAAGAAAGATGAAGACATACAAGCAAGGAAGGCGAAGAGTGCGGTACATTTACAAGCGTCCGTCTCCGGACGTAGGCACAAACCATACTCCCCAGAGGGGGAGAAAGGGAAGGAAAGAGCCAGAGGTGAGGGGGGGGGGGCGAAGATGGGGGATGGGGAAGGATACGGAAAGGGAAGGTATGCAGCCCGGAAAGGAAGGAAGGCCACATTAGCTCGGGGTCCCGTGCTCGCTACACACGTATCCACAAAAGAGTTGTGGATCCCCTGGGGGGGGAGGGCCAGGTTGCGAGGCAACAACGCTACAACTGACGGGAGGCGGATCCGGTTCCATCGACTCGTCGCCAGCGGCGGCCGCTGTCCCTGATTGTGTAGGAGGGGCCGCATCATTTGCCGACAAAAGGCCGGCGGAACGCCTGGCAGCATAGCGTCCCGGCGAAACTGAGGACGGCCGGGAGCAGCGACTCACGGATGAAGCGTCAGATGAAACGCGCCGGGGTGGAGAGGGGGATAGAGACTTCTTCTTGGAGGCCTTCTTGGAAGGCCGAGGAGGCACAGGGATGGTGAGCTGGACCCGAAGAAGGTCCTCACGCACGGGGTCCGTTTTGGAACGCCGGACCTCGGAAGCTGGGGTCCGGAACGTTTCCCCGATGGACGCCTGAGAAGAGGATCGCTTCTCAGGTGGCGTGGGGGGAGGAGGAGGAGGAAGGGTGGCCCCTGGGGCAGGGGGGGTGGGGGCCGCGGGGGAGGTGGAGTTGGAAGGGAGGGATTTGGGAGGCGGAGGCAGAGCCCCCTGATGGGCAGAGGAGGTGGAGGGGGGACAGGATAGAGGTGAGGATACAGCGGAAGGAGAGGACACAACTGAGGCAAACGAAGTGGCCAGTGACACGGGATGAAGGCGGTCATACTTCTTCCTGGCCTCAGAATAAGAGAGCCGATCCAAAGTTTTGATTTCGTGTATCTTTTTCTCCATCTGATAGGCGGGGCAGTCTGGGGACCTAGGCGAGTGGACGCCAGGACAATTAGGGCACCGAGGTGGTGGGGTGCAAGTATGTTCCTCACGAAGAGGACGTCCACAGTCGCCACAAAGGGGCTCAGCCTCACACCGGGACGACATGTGCCCAAAGCGCAAACACCTAAAACAGCGCATAGGAGGCGGGACGTAAGGTCGCACATCGCACCGGTAGCACATCACCTTTACCTTCTCCGGGAGAACGTCCCCCTCGAAGGCGAGGATAAAGGCCCCGGTGTCGATGCGACGGTCTTTGGGGCCGCGCTGGACTCGCCGGACGAAATGCACGCCGCGGCGCTCCAGGTTGGCCCTGAGCTCCTCATCAGATTGTAGCAGGAGGTCACGATGAAAAATAACACCCTGCGTCCTATTTAGTGCCAGATGTGGGACAATGGAGACTGGGATGTCCCCGAGGCGGTCGCACGCCTGGAGTGCCGCCGATTGTGTGGCAGAGGTGGTCTTGATAAGAACGGACCCTGATCGCATCTTGCTGAGAGCCTCGATTTCCCCGAAGACGTCCTCAATGTGCTGAACAAAGAACATGGGCTTGGAGGTGGCGAACGTCCCCCCATCTGTTCGAGAACAGACCAAATAGCGGGGGAAGTACTTCGCCCCAAGCCGGCGGGCCTGTCCCTCCTCCCATGGAGTGGCCAAGGGGGAAAGGGCAGGAGAACCAGAACTAGAAACGGTACCTTTTCTTTTGGAAGACTCGGCCGCAGAGCGACCTGATACGTGTTGACGTTTCATGTGCGAAACGTCCGCCCCGATACCACCCACTCCGACCAGGGGCTCTCCCCACGGGCGCCACCCAGCCGCAGCAAGGGCCACCTGGCAGGATGACCATTGCCGGGAGTCCTGATGCCCCAAGGAGACAGGCATCTACTCCTTGGCCAACGTGGGGAGGGTGCAGCTCAGGTATCGGCAGTACGATCCCTGTGTTGTCAGGGGGCTACAACCTAGAGGGTACATGACGACCCCACCACAACGGGCTGGCTACCGTGCTGGATTTCTGGTGCCATGGAAAGTCCATCATGATCGCTGGTGCAGATGGAGATGCACTATGGGCGTAACTTGGACAACCCATCAGGCGTTTAGGCCCAATTTGAGGAATAATGGGTATGGTGACAACGCCGGTGCAATGCTGAGTGCCAAGGTCTTAGTGCACTTAGGACCAGTGGTACACCATGTAAGGTGTCCTTCCCCAAAAGGCTCGTACTTGTGTAGAATTTTGAAAAATGGAGGTCAAACCCCAAGGGGGACCATCACATTAAGGCCAAAACATGTGAGACTCCTTTTAGTCGCCTCTTACGACAGGCAGGAATACCGCGGGCCTATTCTTACCCCCGAACCCGCAGGGGGATTGGACGGACTGAAAATGAGTAAGAACAAAGCGGTCATGGGGACGCAGCTTTGTTTCCTGAAGACAGAAGATGACCGGCGAGTAGGATCGTAAGAGGATCGACAATTCATCCCGATTGGCTCGAATGCCGCGGATATTCCAGTGGATAATGGACATAGGGTGAACAGAAAATCGAGGAACGTGACCAAGGGTGCTGTCAACTCAACGACTGCTCAGAGCTTGCGACCGACAGCATGGAATGCCATTCAGTCGAAGGCAGAAGATCCTGATCCATAGGTTGGTCAGGAGCAGCTCCTGCCACCAAGGATCGGCCAGTTGACCGGCTACCAGCAGTGCACCTCGGCGACATAGAAGACGGCCAAGGGCGATTTCCGCCAGGTGATGCTGTAGATGGGACACGCCTTGGCGGAGAAGGAGAGGAACTGTGTTTCTTCGTAGCCTTCTTGGAAGTATGATGTTTAGATGAAGGAGGAACCGATGGTTGTGAAGTTGCGGTACGTAAAAACTCTTCACGAGAATGCTCTTTTTTCGAAGACTTGGCGTCTGACTTTTGGGCTCGAGATTTAGCAGAACCTGACGAAGGGTGAGCCATAGAGTGGGCAGGCGAAAGTGGTGAGGTTGAACAGGCGATCTTTGCGCTGGCCGATCTGACGACCGTGGTACTAAAGATGAGGTCGCAAGTCTGCGTGGCCGCCTCCTTTGTTTGCCGAGGAGAAGCAAGGACAGTGCTGTATTTTCCTTTCTGAGGCACGGTGGGCTGTCGACTGGCGAGTAGCTGTCGAGCAGCGAAGGTCGACACCTTTTCTTTCACTCTGATTTCCTGGATGAGCTTTTCGTCCTTAAAAACGGGGCAATCTCGAGAGGAAGCAGCGTGGTCACCCATACAGTTGATGCAGCGAGGGGATGGAGGTGGACAAGCACCCTCATGGGCATCCTTGCCACACGTAACACATTTGGCCGGATTGGGACAGGACTGGCTGGTGTGATTGAACCACTGACATCGATAGCAACGGGTAGGGTTTGGGACATAAGGGCGAACGGAAATTATCTCATAGCCTGCTTTGATTTTTGATGGGAGTTGAACTTTGTCAAATGTCACGAAGACAGTGCGCGTTGGAATGATGTTCGAGTCAACCCTTTTCATAACCCGATGAACAGCTGTGACGCCCTCGTCAGACAGGTAGTGCTGAATTTCTTCGTCAGACAATCCATCGAGGGAGCGTGTGTAAACGACTCCACGCGAGTAATTTAAGGTACGGTGCGGTTCCACCCAGACAGGGAAGGTGTGGAGCAGAGAAGTACGCAGCAATTTTTGAGCCTGGAGGGCACTGTGTGTTTCTAACAACAGGGTGTCATTCCGTAATCTGGAACAAGACTTTACAGGACCCGCAATTGCGTCGACACCTTTCTGAATAATGAAAGGGTTGACCGTGGAAAAGTCGTGACCTTCGTCAGACCGAGAAACAACAAGGAACTGTGGCGACGATGGAAGAACCGTCTGTGGCTGAGACTCAGTGAACTTAACGTTTGTGAGCAGACATAGTGGAAGGTGAGGAAACCATTGCGGAAGAATCCCCCATGATTACCGGCGTCTCCGATGGCGCGCTCCTCCCTTGTGAGGGCCCTCACTGAGGGCACACCCGCCTTAGGTGATTGTTCACACCTCAGGTCACACCTCCCGACAAACGGACGGAGGGACCAATCGGCACTTTCGGAAGGTTTCAGCTCGGGTAATCACCCCTCCCTGGGCCTGGCCGTTACCAGGGGGTACGTACGTGTCCTACCTGTCTACCCGGGGCGGGGAATTACGCGTTACCCCGTCACCGGCTACGCATGGAAGTGCGTGGGTCGGCCTTCAGACACGCACAGGGAGGAAAAAAGAGAAAGGGAAAGGAAAGAAGAGGGGGTGTCGAACGCCGCAGCGGAGAAAAGGGCAAGGAGAAGAGGGAAGGAAAAGAGAAGGACAGAGGAAGGACGAGGACTTGCAAGTGTAGAAAGCAAGGTATTTGGAACAGTTTCGAACGTCCGTCTCTGGACGTAGGCACAAACCATACTCCCAGAGGGGGAGAAAGGGAAGGAAAGAGCCAGAGGTGGTGGGGGGGGGGCAAGATGGGGGACGGGGAGGGATGCGGAAAGGGAAGGGAAGGTATGCAGCCCGGAAAGGAAGGAGGGCCACATTAGCTCGGGGTCCCGTGCTCGCTACACACGTGTCCACAAAAGAGTTGTGGACCCCATGGGGGGGGGGGGGGAAGGGAGGAGGAGGCTCTCTGTCCTGTTGCTCGCATCAACTGCCCAGAGCGCAGGACGTGCGACTGAAACGTTCGCCGACGGAGTGCTATGCTAAGGTGTGCCAGACACTGCACGCGGCAGAGGAAGCACAGAGAGGGCACGGCATATATGAAACAAAATCCAATGGGGCACTGCACAATGCAGGCAGCCAAGGCAGAAGCAGGGCAGAGGCCGGCGCTGGCTGTGTTGTGTTGTGTGGCGTGCAGTGTGCTCTGACCAGCAGAGGCCCCACTGGTCTGCTCCGACTCTCTCTCTCTCTCTCTCTCTCTCTCTCTCTCTCTCTCTCTCTCTCTCTGCTGTGGGAAACGTTTGGAGCTACCGTTCTTTTTTCTGAATCACTGATTGTTCACTCCTTTGAAAGATTCAACTCTATGAATTAGTTCAGGAGCGGATCCCCATCTCTAGCCACACTGCGATGCAGATCATGGATGGCCGCCGTCCGGAGAGCGCAGTATTAACTGGCGAGGCCTTGGGCGCAAATATGTCTCTTTCTCAGCTCACCATGGAGCTTTTCGATGCGACCGTAATTAGGATGTCGGACACAGTGATTATGGGTACGCATAGCATGCGTGATTTATAGTCCGCCTTTGTTAATAAAACTGTTTAAACTTACTTCTCGGTGTTTGCGTATTGCCGTGCCTCGAGGACTCACCACTTACAAATCCTGACAAATATACGTGTAATTTCATCCAGGGCAACAACACAAACAATCCCACTTATAATGACAAGTTCATGGCTTGTAGAAAATAAACTAATGCTTAATCACAGTAAGACTCAGTTTTTATAGTTTCTAACACACAATTCAACAAAACCTGACGTTTTAATCTCTCAGATTGGGTATACGATTAATGAAACTGAACAGTTCATTTTTCTAGGTGTTTACAAGATAGTGAACTGTTGTGGAAAGCCCACCTTCGGGATCTTGTTCAAAGACTTAATGCTGCCATTTTTACTATTCGAACAGTATCCGAAGTAAGTGGTCGTTCGACACGAAAATTAGTCTGCTTATTTTGATTGTCACACTGTATTATATTTTGGGTAACTCTTCCCATTCTCAAAGGATATTTTTGGCTCAGAAATGGGAAGTTCAGCCAGTGAGTTACGTAGGTTTGCGAGCCTCTTGTCGACCCCTGTCCACTAGTCTGGGTATTCTGACACTGCCTCGCTCTAACTCTTGTGCAGAAAGGTGTTCAGTATACTGCTGCATCCATTTTCAATAAGCCACCAAAAGAATTCAATCTTAGCAGTAATCCACGCGCTTTCAAATCTAAACTGAAGAGTTTCCTCATGGGTCACTTCTATTCTGTCGAGGAGTTGCTTGAAAAATTAAGCTGCTTCTTGTGTTATATTGCTCAATGTGTTAACTAAATTTATGGTTAGTCGATTCAAAAACATTTTATCTATTATTTTGTGTTTTAGTTTCATGTACTGACGCGTTCCATTACTTTGAAGATTTGCTCCTCAATTTTGTCTAACGAAACTAGTCGTGTAAATAAAAATAAATAAAATAAGAGTCGAGCGACGTGAAGGAGATGCAGTGGTTGTGAAGGGCTGTAGCCTTTTCCAGATGTTATAAAATCCGTACATTGAACAAGTACTGAATGAAGTCAAAGAAAAATTTGGAGTAGGAATTAAAGTTCAGGGAGAAGAAATAAAAACTTCGAGATTTGCCTATGAGATTGTAATTCTATCATAGACAGCAAAGGACTTGAAAGAGCAGTTGAACGGAAAGAACAGTGTCTTTAAATGGGGCTATAAAACGAACATCAACAAAAGCAAAACATTGATAATGGGATGTAGTCGAATTAAATCATGTGATGCTAAGGGAATTAGATTAGAAAACAAGACATTCGACGTCATAGATAAGTTTTGTCGTTTGGGCAGTAAGAAACTGATGATGGTGGAAGTAGAGGGGATATACACTGAGCAGCCAGAACAGTATGACCACCTGCTTAACCGCCGGTATGGCCACTTTTGGCACGGGTAACAGAGGTGACACATCGTGGTATGGAAGCAATGAGGCCTCGGTAAGTCGCTGGAGGCAGATGGTACCATATCTGCACACACAGGTCACCCAATTTCCGTAAATATTGGGGAGCGGGGCAATAAGTTTTGGCACCACGTTCAATGACATCTCAGATGTTTTCGATCGGGTTCAGATCTGGCGAGTGGGGGGGGGGGGGGGGGCTGCACATGAACTGGAACTCACTGTTGTGTTCCCCGAACGACTCCATCACACTCCTGGGATTCTGACATGGTGCATTTCCTTGTTGAAAAATGCCACTGCCGTCGGGAAACACGATCGTCATGAATGGGTGTACGTGGTCTGCAACAAGTGTGTCACACTCCTCGGCCGTTATGGTGCCTTGAATGTGTTCCACTGGATCCACGGATGCCCACGAGAATGGTCCTCAGAGCGTATTGGAGCCGCCGACAGCTTGTATCCGTCCTGCTGTACAGGTGTCAAGAAGCTGTGCTCGTGGAAGACGACGAATTTGCGCCTTCCCATCGGCCTGATGAAGAAGGTGTTGGAATTCACGAGAGCATCCAACTCTCTACACTGCGGAAAAGTCCAATGCCGATGGTCACGAGCCCATTTCAGTCTTAGTTGCCAATGTCGTGGCATTAACATTGGCACATGCATGGGTCGTCGGTGTGGAGGCAGACTGTTAGAAGTGTTCAGATACACTTTTACTCTGCCCAGCATTAGAGACTTGTGTTAGTTTAGCCACAGTTCGTCGCCCGTCCTGTTTTACCAGTCTGCCCAGCCTACAATGTCCGAAATCTGTAATGAGAGGTAGGCGCCCAATCCCAGAACGTCTGGACGAGATTTCACCTCGGTTTTGTCTTGTTTTGAAGACACTCACTACAGCACTTCTCGAACACCCGACAAGTCATGCAGTTTCCCAAATGCTCATGTCAAGTTTCTGGACCATCACAACCTTCCCTCGATCGAACTCAGACCACGCGCCTTCCCCATTCTACACACGGTCAGGATGCTTACTGATACAACATGCACTGTGCGTGTGTCTGAGTAGCAGTCATTCCTTTCCAAGTGATGCTGCTATAGCCTGGAAGGGTTTATAAAGATAGTAGGCCGGTATTCATAACGTTATGACTGAACAGTGTAAAATGTAGATTGGCAATGGGAAGAAAAGTATATCTGAAGAGAGATTTGTTAACATCTAGTACAGATTTAAGTTTTAGATAGTCTTTTTTGAAGGCATTTGTCTGGTTAAATGGGTAGATCACGTAACTAATCAAGAGGTGCCGAATGGAAATGGGCAGGCAAGAAATTAGAGACAGCTTGACCAAGAGTGGATCCGTTGATAGGATTCATTCTGAGACACGAAGGGATGGCCAGTATAGTGGTGCAGGGAAGTGTGGGAGGTAAGTAAGCAGATTCAGAATGATACAGGTTGCAGTTGTTATTAGGAGATGAAGAGGCTCGCACAGGATAGTGAAGTATGGAGGGCTGCATCAAACCAGTCTTCAGACTGAAGACCACAACAACAATTTACAAAACAAGATTTTGTTGTATTTCTATGTCGGAAGGTTGAAATCGTTATTATATGATGGATGACACGTGTGCATGGAATTCTGTGAAATCAGGCAGGCAGGAATCGCGGCGTTCAGGCGATTGCTGTTGCTACTATGCTGCCTCTTTTGCGGGGTCGCCATCCGTTGAAGTCATTACCGCTCAGATGTTGTTCATTGGTAAGAAAAGTCGCTAATCCGGGTTTGTATGCAGTTCTCTTGTAGGCCGCTGGTCGTGCATCCGTACATTTCAGTTTAGAATGTGTAGTACTCACTGCCCTCCCCTTATTTCCACTCCCCAATGATTTCAACAACCTTAACGTGGACATACTTTATTTCTAATTACCTCACAAGTGCCCAAAGTGATTTATGGATACATTACAAACTACCCACGAGCTGTGGCTGCGATGTCTCCAGGCTACCCGAGGCAATCACTCTCAATGGTTGTCTAGCAGTACCTCAGGGGAGAGAAGACCCGGAAAATCCTGTTCTGCACACATGATATTACAGTATTTCCTGACTGGGAGAGCATTATACTAGGTAGACTGACTGTCCAGTTCGCAAAATGCAGCTACATGGCAGAGTGGCAAGTGAGTTATGGAACACACCATATTCCGATTCTAAATTGAGTTTTCTCATTTCACAAGATAAACACGAATTTGACACAAAGTGAAAACGTAAATTCCAAACAAGAAAAAAAGAGAAAATATCAAAGCATATAAAAATGAAAATCTAAGAATTGGAATACGCACAAACCCCAACAAAATATTACTATCACACTTCGCGTGAAACATAAGGGTACTAACGTGTAAGACATAAAAAAACAATATTAATATCATATTGGTTAAGAGACATTAAAGGTACTAACATTTAAGACATAAAAGCAACAAAAGTATTACTTTCACGCAGCACATGAAATTTAGGAAATCAATATTGACAACAGATTTTGCTATACGCCTCTTGATCTGCCCGTTAGCAGTTTTCACCACAACTACACGGACACTTGTCAGGTCCAGGGAACAGCTGCCTGACGATACCCAACCCAGCCCCCATACCAAGGGAGCACATGATCGCCGATCTGGTGCTACCATGCCTCTTTCTATGTCTATCTACTGTGTTGCTGCAGTTGATGCAGGTAGTCAGTAAACCACCTCTTCAAAAAGGGCTGATGCAGCTGCTGTACAAGTTGTCACCTGTGAATCCTGTTGACAGAAATCTCAAGGATACGTCGTGGGAGAGAGCCCACAACGGCATTGAATTTAGGCATGCTTCTGCCTGTCAGTTCTTCAGATGTCAGTACTGTATTGCCAATGACACGCTTGAGATGTGACTATACATTTGACTACTGATTCCCACAATCGGCCAAAGTGGATGGCACGAGGTGGAGTAAAATGTTAAACTATACTCTGAGGCCGAGAAGTTCACCACACTTTCATCTGTAGCCTTATCACAGAGAAAGCACCTACAAATGTGGTACCATTATCACTATACATGTGAGAAGGATTTCCTCTTCTCGCAATGAATCCCGTGAGAGCAGCCAGAAATGATCTGGTTATCAAGTCGCTAACTAGCTCTACATGTATGGCTTTGGCTCCCACTTAAGTAAAAGCAATATAGGCTTTGGTAGTAATGTTACTCCGCCGTCCACCATGCTTCACTGTAACACGGCCTGCATAATCCACTCCACTGGAATGGACGAGACTGGTTTACTCTAGATGCTGGTAGTTGGCCCATAAGTTGAACTGCAGCCTGGGACTTCAAGCATTTCGGACATTTCCCGGTAACTCCTTTGACTGTGTTGCGACCGAGGGAATTCAAAACCTCCTACGCAACATAGGAAGTTAAAACTATGGCACACCATACAACAAATGTTCATATACATAAACGATGAGAATTTATGATTCTTAGGTGGTGTGAAGTCTCATCATACGGTGCGTTGGCACTCATCAGCCTCCCTCCCACTCTTAAAATAGTTTCTGGATCAACTGATGGATGCAAATCTCTTAATTCGCTATTATGAGGAACAGAACAACTGGCCTTCAACAATGCGATCTCACTAGCGTAATCACCCTGTTTAACTATGCCAAAGGCTCTTGATAGCGTTTTGGTACCCCTGTGGGATGAGTGGCCCAGTTATCGTCTGTTGTTGCAGCCTTATATTGTTAACAACCGTCAGTGCATAAGCCAAAACCCTGTAGGTTTCCTTGAAAGAGCAATACTTACACTACCATTCAGCATCAAGCTTAATAACAGGCATGAAATACACCTACACACACCTTTCTGGCGCATCTTCTGTCACACGTGAAGGACAAGTGCTGTAGTCCAGGTCACAGCTGGATAGCCATGATGGGGCAGAGCACCACTGCAAAAGTGAATCCGTATGTGCTGCGCTGATGCCACGTGATAAGCAATCAGTGGGAGTGTCTTCTGATTTGACGTGTCTCCAGTTGGAAACAGCTCAGTTCCTGAATTTCAGGGACTCTTGACAACAAAAGTTTTCCAGTGAGACTACGTTGCAGCCAGCTGAGAACTATTGGAGAATCCGTCCAAATATGGATATCACTACTGTTTACAATGTCTAAGTCACTGGCCAAATTATGAGTGAGTCGAGCAAGAGGAGGAGTATCTCATAATTCCAGTCACGGAAGAGATTGTTCTTTGACAGGAGCTAGACGAGATTCGGCCACAGCCAATGAAATTACAATCTTTTTGTTGGGAAGAACACATATGATGTATACACAGGCATCATATGCCAACTGTGAAACATCACAGAAACATGAAATTTCTAATTTAACGTATTGAGGACAGGGAATGACATGCCTCCAAATAAAAATATCACTTCGAGAAGGCAGTTACATATGAAGGACATTCCATTCATGAGCAAGGTTGGATAGAAGGACTTCATCCAAATGAAGGCTTAGTTGACACAAGTGCTGCAAGAACAGTTCCATCTTGTGACTAATGTGTCCAAAAGGCCTAGTGGGTCAAAAATGAATGCTATTGTAGACAGGCGATCTTTGAGCACCGATGATTCTTCAGCTGCGCTTGGCACTGAAATGGATCAGAGCTGTGGTACCGTAAGATTCCCAACGTTTTTATTGCTTCTCCATGAATGAGATTACAATGTACAAACGTTTCTGTGTGCCGCACTGGAATTTGTTCCACAACCTGGTGGCTACTGGAGTTCCATTTCCTCAGTGGAAACTATCCAGAAGCAGATAGCTGAGTCACCTGGGTTTGAAGTTTGAGTTTCAAATTCCGTATCTGACTCGCCTAGGAAGTCGTCCACATAGAAACTAGACAACAAAGTCTATGCTGCCACTGGAAACCTGTCTTGATTTTCGAAGCCCAACTCTTGGAGATAACTAGTCGCAATAAAGGCAGCAGGATCAGTTCCATAAGTGGCTGTGGACAATCCATATTCTTGTATCAGTTCACACGGTGATTCTCAGCACAAAATTCTCTGAAAGTTACTACTATCAGGATGGAGACACTTAGTGATACATGGCCTCGTAACTGAATGAGAGAAAGAGGTCGAAAATCTTGATTTTGCAGCAGCAGATTCCGATATCTCATCTTATAACATGCTTCTGACTTAAGTGTTTCAATCCTATACCTTACCAATTATGTAGGATATCGATGCGAAAAGGACGACAGATCACTGGCGACATCCAATGGGGAGTTACTGGCAATGCTTGAGGGAAGCTCGGTTGAGTGGCTGACCACGATTTATCGCGGAGGTTTGTAAGCTCACGATCGTTCCTTGAAACTAGTATGAAATTATCGAGTAAGGTAACGCAGTAGTCACCACAATGGACTCGCATTCGGGAGGTTGACAGTGCAAACCTGCGTCCGGCCAGTTAGGTATAGGTTTTCCGTGATTTCCCTTAACTATTTACTGCGAATGCCATGATGGGACTCTTGAAAGGGCACGGCCGAATTCCTACTCCATCCTTCCCTATTCCGAGCTTGTGCTCCGCCTCGTTGTCGACGGGACGTTAAACTATCATCCTACTCCTCCAGCTACGAAATAGGAGTTAATATTAGCCCAGATCTGAGGGAATTAGATTAGGAAATTAAACGCTTAAAGTAGTAAATGAGTTTTGCTATTTGGGGAGCAAAATAGCTGATGGTCGAAGTAGAGAGGATATAAAATGTAGACTGGCAATGGCAAGGAATGCGTTTCTGAAGAAGAGGAGTTTGTTAACGTCAAGTATAGATTTAAGTGTCAGGAAGTCGTTTCTGAAAGTATTTGTATGGAGTGTAGCCGTGTATGAAAGTGAAACATGGACGATAAATAGTTTGGACAGGAAGAGAATAGAAGCTTTCGAAATGTGGTGCTACAGAAGAATGCTGAAGATTGGATGGGTAGATCACATAACTACTGAGGAGGTGTTGAATAGGATTGGGGAGAAGAGAAGTTTGTGGCAGAACTTGACTAGAAGAAGGGATCGGTTGGTAGGACATGTTCTGAAGCATCAAGGGATCACCAATTTAGTATTGGAGGGCAGCGTGGAGGGTAAAAATCGTAGAGGAAGACCAAGAGATGAATACATTAAGCAGATTCAGAAGGATGTAGGTTGCAGTATGTACTGGGGAATGAAGCTTGCACAGGATAGAGTAGCATGGAGAGCTGCATCAAACCAGTCTTAGGACTGTAGACCACAACAACAACAACAACAACAACAACATGGATACCACAATTTGCCCACGGTACGTGGTGTCACTAAAAACCTGTGCGCCATATTTTGCGAACGATTCTCCGCTGTTCATCAGAAAGTAATTAAAGTTTGTGCCAGAACGAAAACATTTATCCGGCTGTGTTGGCTATCATCAGAGACCAGGTAAAGGAAACAGAGGCAGCTCAGCGTCGGAAAGCAGGGAAGTCGCACTTGTCATTGGTGTAAGTATAAATGAACAACATTTGCGTAAATTAGGGCGTATGTAACACCCCTTCACACGCACCAGTTTACTGGCTGACAGACGACCAATTCCCTGACAGCCTACACATGTCCCGACCGACTGAACTCAGCGATTATAGTGCGGGCCTGCTGTCGTAATTTGTTTATTTGATGTTTAGTTCATTGTGTTTGCCCTAAGGGATCCCTCTCGGTTTTTCACAAAAGCAAAAACGGGTGAATCGTGCATTACGGAACTGCTGATCATCATAAAACCATTCTTAAGGGAAAATACTGCAGTCCCGACAGAGGTAAACTCCGAGGAGAGACTGTTAGCTACGTATATTACGATTTCTCGCCAATGGCAACAGGCGTAAGATTCAGTGCTCTTCTGCCGCCACAATTATTAACTAAAATTGTTACTGAAATGTGCAACGTGATTTACAGTTGACTGAGAAAATACATCATGGTAAAGCAAACTAAATACAACAAAAGACGTTCGTGAAAACATTTATTTATGGATGTAGCACAACAATATGACCTGTAACTTTCAGAGACTCATATTCGAAGAAGAAAGATTACACATGGGGGCGGCGCGCGTCATCTAATAAATACAACAGATGCGTAAGAAATGAAGCATTTGGCGACTGTTAGAACTGAAAAAAAAAACTACATAGCAGATGGCGTGGATATAGGCTGGAATTTTTCAATACTTACAACAATGAAGGAAGTACATTTTATGAACTAACGTCCATGGCATGTCGATACTTCGGTTTTTAGATTTCATTTCCGAAAAGTGTCGGAAATAAAACCTAAAAACAGAAATAAAGAAGGTCGACAGACTTAACCTCGTGTTGCACATAGAGAAACCATAATGTATTCGGTTAAAAATGGAACAGTTGCTTCATTTCTCGCATCTCTGTTAATACTCCTCGCACGACGTGCCGCGAGTACATCAGCAGTCTTTACATTTGTTTAAAACTGTTCGTAAAGTTTCATCCGCCACTGACGTCGACATGTATATTAGAATAGTATGTAATTCCGTTGGCTGTGGCAAAACACGAACTTTTGTCGGGCGGCTGGCACGATCGCGCTACACTCAACACACGCTGTTGGGTCGGCTGTCGGGTGGTGCGACGCGCCCGACAGTGAAAGTCGGTCGGTCAAAACACCGACACGCAGCCAATTTGTCAGACGGTCTGTGGTTGAGGCATCACGTGAGGCGCTGCTGGCGAGTCCTGTGATCAGGCTGACGGCTGCGACAGACGAAAGAAAGAGCTGTGCATCATTCTTCCTGCTTTGCTGGTTGCCGAAGTTGTGAAGTGCTATCTCGAGTTGTTTGGAGGAGTTCGTGGAGTAGTTGTTGTCGGAGTAGTTTTCGCTGTTGTTGGAGTTTTTCAATAACGTGACCAGATCTATGTGTGTAATGATTTACAAGCTTTAATTCCTTCTGAACAGACACCGAAAACCATAAAAAGGTGTTTGCTGGAGACAAATCTTGTGCAGAATTAAGCACAATTTGAGGTGGCTTGAAGAGCTACCCTGACAACTCTGAGAAGAGCAAAGGGGAAGTATATCAAGGACATCATCGTAGAGGCAGAAACAGATGAGAGCAGACAGTGTCACAGTAATGCTTATAACGGTGAAGGGTTTTCTTAAAGGGTCAGAGGCTACAAGGGATTTTGTCAAAGAGGTAAAATAGTTGCAAACGACTGAAATCGCCAGAAGATGGAAGGAGTACTTCTACCATCCCCAATTGTAATGAAACCAAAGTAGGATTCTATTTCCAGTCTAACCACGGCTGACCCACACCACTTTCGTCTCTTCTCCCCCCCCCCCCCCCCCCCCGCCCGCCCCCCCCCCACACACACACACAATCCAAACGAATCAAATAGCTTAAGAAGGGTGAAAACAATACAAGCCATGATGATCCAGACGGGAGGTGAGAAACTTGCAGCAGACTACACCAGCAGATAATTGTAAGGACCAAAGAAGAAATACGCTAATCTACGCAGTCCATAAACGAGGATGACAGACATACGTGTGCGTTATTGTTGAGTGGCCCTGCTTAGTCAAACGCAGGTCATCCTGTCCAGCTGCCCGTATAGAGATCTCCACTCTCGAAAATTAGTAATTGGTGAATTCAGGGAGGTTTGCAGCCAGGGTTCTGAACAGTAGATCAGATCTTCGTTCTCTGATAATAATTCAGCGAAAAGCAGATGACACAGGAAGGAACCAGAGTTAATCTGTCGATTTCACGAAGTTCTATGATTGCATACACCACAGAAGCCTGTTCATTAGCACTCGTCGACAAGGTCAATATACTGGTCAAGTAGTTACTGTGGGTGGAAGACCGGTCCTGCAACTGCGTTTCTCAATGGGAACCCTTCATATTAAGCAGAGATCAGCTCCATTATCCATGCAGGGAACCACTCCTCCTACAGCCCAATGGAACTGTTTTGGCCGAGGTGAATGTCGAGACCGTGAAGGATTCAGCTATAATAAAATATTGATCCTACAAATGGTACTATATTCCTGAGACAAATCGAGTATCGGCTGGACACAGTGGAGAAGGTAACTTTTAGCCGCATGCTGTCCTTTGGGTCTGACTGCATGGAACTGAATTAAGGAAGAACATATTCGCATTTTTGCATTGAGAGACAGTAGCAGAGAGACTGTGGAACAGAGGCGACAGTGGCAGTGGTAGAGAACAGGTGGAGACAGCTGCAGCGAGTGAGTGGAGCCTAAATTTTCTCCCGTCATAGTCGCCACTTTCAAGTGGGGGGGGGGGGGAGGTGGTAGGGGAACTAATTTCCTGTTTTTCACATCCCTATAGCCATGTTTTTGTTCCCCATTCTAGCAGAGTATCAATACTTAGAGAGATTGGGTGAAAGGATGTACAATGTTCCATTTTACAACAGCGTACGTTCATGTGCCAAAATGTTTTGTGAAGAAACGAGATTGAGACTGAGCAGCTGGTTCCTACTTTTCTGTCATTGTTTTACAGAGAAACATATTCACCTGTTTGTGCTCAGGGGAGCATTTTTAAACTGCTGGTGTACTACACAAATGTCAGTATCCAGGGGACACCCTCTTACATGAATGAATACATACATCTTTCTGGGGGGTGGGGGGTGACATCTGTAGCCAGTAGCTGGTGTAATAAAAACATTGAAGTAACAAGTGAAAACGCAGTGGCAGTAACTGAAGATTCAATATGTTAAAGTCACTATGCAGGCAGTCAGAGCATACTGTAAATCTACTTTTGTCTTCTTGTTATGTGAGTACTTTGATTACAACGATTATAATAACTGTTCCAGTAACTGGTATTTAATCATGTCTTCCATGTCCCTGTACGTCACTAAGATGGTGACACTAATAACCATCCCAGAGCCTGATACCAGTTTCAGGTTGCCTACATTACAGCTTCCAAGGACAACAGAATTTTTGTAATTATTATTTCACATAATTGACCAAATTCAGACATTCAGAAAGCCATAATTTACTCATTAAGATGTGTAATATAGTGGAAGTTCAATGGAATAACACAAATAGTTAGGAACTTGAGGAACCGAGCGCTTTTCGACTCTCCGAAGATTTCGTGCGTATACCTGGACTTTATCCATTCACTGTTGGCGAAAGAGCGCTTACCAACTTCCATCAAACTTGACAACTTCAAACTTTTCCTGAACTTTTTCTTGATTACATGTTTCAAGTAAACACAATTTACAGAGCGATTAGTCTCCTACTCTCGTGCGTAGGAATCTTTAGAAAATCAAATTTTACTGGCACATTTTTAAGATCTGTGTAAGGCACAAAATTTTCAGATACATTACACAAACACGGTAATATCACTGCAGTAATAAGTTTGCATTAAAAATTACATAAGCCCACATAGTAACTTTTAAAAAACTTCTTTGTTCTTTATGAGAGAATTTAAGTGTCTTGCAAACCAGTATTTGTATAACCAATGACACTTAGTATCGGTCTTAACGGCACACTTTCTTTATGAATTTTGGGCAATTCATAAAGCGTCGGTGGTAGCGCAACCGAATTGCAGAGACCTACTCGTTAGCCAAGTTTTTGACTACGCTGCTAAAACCACATGTGGGCCGTTTGGACTCTTATATAAATAATTCGACACATTTCATCAGCAGATTGAATGGCATAGTGGTCCAGCCGGAGGACATATTGGTCAGCTTCGATGTGGTATCGCTGTTTACCATGGTTCCACCTAATGATGTATTGGAACAGCTGGATCGAATTTTTCCTGCCGATATTTCAGAACTGTTTAAGTGTTGTTTGACGACCACATACTTCAAGTGGAATGAACAGTTTTATGAGCAAACGGATGGCGTGGCTATGGGAAGCCCCCTAAGTCCCGTAATTGCAAAGTTCTTTATGGAAAAATGCGAAGAACAGGCCTTAGGTACTGCCAGAAAAAAACCAAATGTATGGTTCCGATACGTGGATGACACGTTTGTGCTGTGGAGACATGGTAGGGAGGAACTCAGCCGGTTCCACGAACATCTGAACAGTATAAACTCGAGAATTCAGATTACAATGGAGGAGGAGGCAGACGGCAATTTACATTTCCTCGATGTGCTTTTTTTTAGAAACGAATAAGGTAATTTGGGCCACTCAGTATACCGCAAAACCACGCACACGGACCGTTATTTGCACCCGGAATTGGAACCACCACCCACAACAGAAGCGGGGTGTTATCAAGACGTTAGCGGACAGAGCTAGAAATATTTGTGAACCTGAGTTGCTCGACGCTGAGATGGAACATCTCCACAATGCACTAATGAAGAACGGATATTCGTCCGCCGAAATAAAACGTACGTTGAGGCAGCCACGCAGAAATCATACTGACGTAGAGGCTACTGCAAAAATCTAAGGTTTTCCTGCCGTTTGTTAAGAATGTAACGGAAAGAATAGGGTGGATCTTGAAGCGGAATATTACCGTAATTTACAAGCCCAGAAGGAAGATACAGGAATACCTTAAGCCAGCCAAGGACGTTCGCAAACCACTGGAAAAAGCTGGACTGTATAGGATCCCATGCAGCTGTGGTGATGTTTATGTGGGTACTACTAAAAGAACTGTTTCTAAACGTTTGGAAGAGCATAAGGGAAATTGTAGAAGAGAAGAAACGGAACGATCAGCTGTTGCGGAGCATGCTTTCCAACCAGGGAACCACAATATTCGTTTCGAGGAGACGCAAGTACTAGCGGCCACAAGCGGATATTACGAAAGGCTCTACAGGGAGGCAATCTAAATCGCTAAACACCCAAATAATTTCAACCGAAAGGAGGGTGTGAAATTAAACGGTATATGGATGCCGGTGTTAAAGAAGATGTGTACCACCCGTCCACTTCTGGGTGATGGCAACGGCGATCGACGGCGACGGACAGCGGCCAATTGCACTGACGTTTTCAAAACACGTGACGTCACAACACGGCGTGGGAACGCGCGGACACGGAATTTAGCGGCAGTCAGCGAGCCAGTGGGTGTGTTGGACCTTCCATTGAGCTACGGCCCCTTGAAGATGTCTCCCGCAGTCGGAGACGAAACGTTGGGAATCGACACAGAATTCATCAACCGACCACGGCATAACAGCCCGGATAATTATAATGGACCTTACAACGCTGCCACTTAACCACCGTTTTGAATTTTACTATTGTGTTTGAAAGCGTCTTACAAATTTTCGCTAAAATTTAATAGACAAACTGCGTCAGCTTTTTTTCTTACACTCTTGCAGAGAGACGAGTAAAGGATGCAGTGTTTTCAGTTAAAAACATTTTGAGGGTCTTGTGATGAAATAAATGCGTCCATGGGAGTTTGACGTAGACGGCAATACCATGCTTTGTTACAATAATATAAATACTAGACATGTTACCATTCCCTTTCGACAACGGTGTCAAGACATTGTCGATGACGCCTGACAGGACACACCGAAACATACTTCACTAGTCTGTTTTATCACTACCACTGCTTATTACATTTTTGCTACTTAATTCATGTTACAGCTTTCACCATAAACAAGCCTATGTTGATTTGAGAACCTACGAACACTCTGCATTACTACGAACGTGTGAAATAAGTAAGGCTACTAAATTTTAATCTGAGGAACAACGAAAACACAAGTTATTCCCTGTCATCTTCCAATGACATCCAATGATGGTTTCACATTTATTTTAAACTAATTATGAATGTCTTCTTGTTCTTTGTGTCTTATTTTTCTCTGCTTGCCGCTGGCGCGCAAGACTGTGCTAAGACCAGTATTAGACTGTCATATTTCTTTAACAAAGAGATATCAAATATTCGTCAAATTTTTTTGACAAAGATCGTGGCGCTAAAAAGGGGATTTACACTGTCGTTTCTCGTCAAATTTCAAGATGGCGGACGGAAACTTATTATGCGCTGCAGTTGCTAATCCCACAATTGCATTGTGTGTGTGTATTTGGAAGAAAAGCGATAGAGAAAGAGTTGAATGAAGCCCTAGGTATTACGTCTAGATAGTGAAAGAATTCAGCAAAATTTGTTACGAGAGCTGCAAGAGGAGGAATTCAAGTCTTAACATATAAATTACTTTCGAATGGATGAGAGTATTTCAGTATTTGCTCAGTAAAGTGGCTTCTCATGTTACAAAACAGAATATTCTTAGAAATGCTGTACGTCCAGAAGACAAACTGTGTCACTGCGATTTCTTGATACATGAGAGCTACTCTGATTTACTACACAGCACATTAATATCACATTGTAATCAACCAAAATAATTTCAGAAACGTGTGAAGCGATTTATAAACCGTTGAAGGTGGAATATGTGAAGGTAAATAAACGTTTAGTACACTTTATGGACTATAAGAGCAATTTTTCATTTTAAATAATTTAATTTCTGGAATTAGTGTTCCCACAACGGCAAAATTAATAAAAAGTACGAAACAGATGAAGCGCGTTTTAATTTGTCGCATCCAGAATCCAAAAACAGACAAAGTAGAAAGGAAAGCTAAGAAAGAAATTTTGAGTGAGACCACATCCTATATTCCGGCTTGCTGCATGTATGTTTCCGGATGTAGAGGTGAATGGCTGTAGCTGTGATTGTGGACATGAAGTCGCCTGCAGTATATTACACCTCCCATCAACACACAATTGATAGCATGCATTATGCCCCTTGCTCCCGCCCCCCACCCCTCCCTCCCATAGCCCAAGCTAGTTTATTTCAAAAAAGTCGACGAAACTAACTTTGAAGCCATGTTTACAAACACACTACAGATTCGTCCAACAGCTGTAGCGACGCCAGCGCTCGAAGGTGTTACATTTCACATTGCAGTGAACAGATGATTAACGACTATGACCAAATCTATGGCGAGGCTTTAGATTTGATCATACTTTACGACATGCCAGTTTTGGCATAGTTTCCTATTACACCATCAAATTTCTTTGACAAATGTTTGACATATCAACTTTGACAAAGGAATGGGATAGTGTAATAGCGGCCAAGGTAGCACTGTTAGTGAACTCGTGGAAGACATTACACAGGCGTGTATCCACCTGCTGGCGAGAACCAGAAAAACCTAACGCCAGCTTTTAAAAACTGTATCCACGCTGTACAATCCACAGTACGCCACGGAAAAGAAACGAGCTTTCTGTGCATGCTCATAAGCAGCACAGAATTTCGAGCTGCTATTGGTTACAAAGCTGGGAGTGATGCATTCTACCGGCGGGTGCATATAAGAAGTTCTAACGTAAAACATTGATTCACAAGTTTACATTGCCCGATCTGATTAAATTAAGTATGGGAGAATAATTTGATTTTTTTTTGGGTTGGCTTCGCCACCGATTAATTCATGTACGCAGCATCAAAGTTTCTCATTTGGAAAACACTACACAGAGCAGTGACGCAAGTCTAATAAATAGAACATACATAAAAAACGAAGAATTCAGCATCTGTTGGAACAGAAAATTATCCCATAGTTTGCTCTTCATTGAGGGCTTGGATACAGGCTGGACTAAAGATGAAGGAGGGATATTTCATGAATTAACGTCAACTAGGTGTCGATATTTCGTTTCTTCAGAATCATTTCCGTTAGGTACCTGAACTAAAAGAAAATCAGAAATACAGAAGATCGGCCGACTTACTCTGTGCTGCAGGAAGTCACTATGGATTCGTTGAAAACTGAGGAAAGCTTATTTATTTCATCTATATTGATATATTCCTCGACGTGCTCCACAAACATCTACAGAAACACTGACTAAAGACAGACGTCTGGCATGCAGTTGGCACAACGGCCCAATATCCAGACAAGGAAAGTTTGTCGGTCAAAACGCCTACACATGTTGAATATGTCGATTGGTCGCTGCGCGTGCAGGGGCCTTACCACAACCTTTGGAATTTATTCACATCCATTACCTTCGCCAGTTCACCTTTCAACCTCTAGCCATGCTGCAGATCAATCTGTCACAACGAAGATTTCAGGGGACTTCGCAGAGGGGGGGCCTCGCAAAATCTCCTTCTGCACTTCACTTCATACGTGGTCACAATTTCAGATGTTTCATCGAAACCACGAATCCCACCCATAGTGCGGACGGCAAAAGTGGCGGAAATGTGAGTCAGTCCTTCCCACAGGTGAAGTGTGGGTGACACCACAGACCACGGCTCGCCTCCACTCCGTGTCGCTGGCTGCCTACACCCGTGTCCCGTGCTTCTGCGAAACCGGAATGAATCACTGTCCCCGGGACCTCCGATCCCTTGTGCTGACAGTTGAGACCCCCATAAACGACAAAACTCTGACGAATCCGCAGCCAGACAAGGGCAAATTAACAAACGTGTACAGGTACGAAGTTTGTCACTTTCACCTCACTTTGAAGCATACCCTGCTCGTATTGACAGAAAGGCCACTAATACAGATAAAGCAGTTGTGGCTTCGATTTCGACTCTGGTCCAGGGAATGGCTTTCAACGGTAGAGACTTACATACGAAATTCCTCGAAAGGAAATATTGCTCTTAAAACCGGATTACACGGACTTTAGTCGAACTCTCAGTGAAACCAGTAATGACTATTAATGTTACTCAGCTCTCACAGTGCAAAGGCACGGGGACGTGGCGATTTATCCTCATATTTCGTCCTGTTATGGTAGTTCCTTATAATAGATTGGAATATACAGCCCACGTCGCGCGTAGAAGAACCGGGGAACTTCGATTACGTTTTATTTCGTTGCGCTTCCGTCTGTATTACGGGTAGAATATATATTCCCATCTTTACCTATTCCTAAAAGATACAGCACTGCCATTTTGGTAATTGACAGTACTACTTTGTTTTTACCGTTGATAGTAGTTTCCATACTTGTGGAGACTCACGATACAGTGAGAAATTCTAATCAAACTGTCACTAAACATGTGCGGCGAAACAGACAACATCCCACATCTTGTCAAGCTTTTCGTCAAAAATTTCTCAAAACACGATGTATGCTTAAAGTTAGGCAGCACCGTAAAAATACAGTTTACGTTTATCAAATATCTTAAAGTCTGACATCCTTAGGTACCGTACGGAGGGGGCAGCGTCTTCACGCTACTGTAGTCTAACCAGTATCCCGTCATAAACTGACTCGTTCTAGTCGCCACTTCATAGCTATTCGCAGAAGCTAACAGTCAACATGCTGTGCATCGTCAGTTGCTTGCAGTTATGAGACACCCTTTGCCCCCGACTTCCAAGATTTGCCAGTTGTGGTTGATCTTTTCAGTGAGCAAATTCTACGAAATTTGACTACAGAGCTGAACTACAAAACTTACTCTCCCTAAACCGTTATTCCACAAACCGCCATAAACCCCGAATTAACATTTGTTCTAACAATTTTCATTTAGCTACTAAGAGTATGCTGAAGCAACTAACTTTTCAACTTTATCAAAAATGTAAGTGAAAATTCTTTAAGCAATTAAAGTGGCCCAAAGTTCGCTACACACAGCATGTACTGACATCACGAATTAGCTTTTTCGTAACGCGACAATAAAAAGTAAGTGCTTTGTAACAGCTGCACTGTGCGGGATATCACCAAAGAACGTTCCGTACTTACCAAGAACTGCGCCGTCGGACCGTCAACAGCCACGAAATACAGACACATGACGCTCCGCTCGCAGAACACGGACAGCCGCCTCCGTAGCTGTCGCCCTCGTCTCCATTTCGTTGTCATCTACACGCAAGTCGCCGGGTCGGGGTCAAATAAAATGATTCGCAGCAGGCGACCGAACACCCAGAAATGGAACTACGGTCCAAAACACGCACTTTTCACCGTAAACTGTGGTGCTGTTACTTACACTCCTAAGTGAAAAGAAAGCCTCACGCCACAAACCCAAAGTGCGGCACTCAATGCTACGAGAGTTAATGGGGTAACATCATGTGACAGATACCACGTGTAATCAACTCTAGCGCCCTCCGTACCAGCAATCGACACGGATCACTTCTCGATATCAGACAGACTCACAATCTATAAGTCGACAGAGAACTCGCAGGGCAGACTTTCCAGCAATTCGCCGGGCTAGGGAAAACAGTTTCAGTTAACCTATGAAGGAAATTTAATAAACGCGATATTCCACTTCAGCAAGAAAGATGGCAGACTAGCGTCCATTGTAATGTTTCTTTCCTTATTGGTAATTAAAAGTGAGAGAAATATTCAAATTAATGAAACAATATTCTGCTCATTATTATGAATTTGCCACAGGAAGGACACCTTACAAATGCGATGCCACGGTGTGGTTAGAATCCTTATGCGTATAAATATGTATATATATATATTTAATCCTTTTAATACACTGGACCATTACCATAATTTACCTTTGAGGCCAACGCTGTTACATTCTTTCAATGTATGAGACCCTGATGTTGCTGAACACCTTCGTCAACCGCTGTTTGAAGGCTCGTTGACTGCTGTCGATAATCGACCGGTCTTCGTAAAAACAGGTCTTCAGGTCCAACCTATGGAGAACAATATACTTAAACGGCTCAACGCGATAAGCAGTCGTTCATCTTGCTTTCAAATAACGTGACCACAATTTCGTGATACATCTACCTAAAAAATATAAAATCATTTAAACAGTTCAATGTGGTAGTATTAAAAGGTTCACTACAATAACTGCAGACACCGATATTTATGAATGATAATCATATTATTCCACAAAAAATATATAATATAGGGATTTCGGCAACCTACCTCTTAGTACATCGAATGTCAAAACAGAAATGAATCATAAGAAGAGAAAGTCTCCGTTTCTTTACAAAATCACTTGGTTTTTTCGAAAACTTAATTTTGTTTTTCCTACAGAGGCCTCCTTTTACGTTTCATACATACAAGCTCTGAGTTTTCATTAACATCTGTTACTTAATCATTGACATTACATATATTATTCGTGACACAAGAGTTTTCAAGATTGGATAGCTTCTTTTTTTTAAGATACACTTCAGTAACCTTCTGAATTCTGGAAGCTACTGTATAACAGTATCTCATTCTAGCATTCAAGTGAAATTGGAGTGGTTACTTGACTAGATTACACACAAATTACTTCGTTCACACATACTTGCAAGTTAACAAAAAATGATTATTTTGAGCAAAACGTTTGTGCCTTTAGTGATTCGTTCCAGAACTGTGGAAATATTTTGTCCTTGGTCTGGACTGATATTTTGGTTTGATCACCAATTTGGAAGCATGTTCAGAAAATCAGACCTAAAAACATCAATCTGAACCCTTAGACTTTCTTAATTTCAATGTTTCTGATTACATGACTTTCAGTAACTAGTACATTTTGCAGTTGAAAAACGCCGTGGAATAAGCGCTCAGTAATACTGGAACAAAGTATATACCATCTGCATTGTTGCCAGATGTATCCAGGATTATGGTGATGACGTCATCTAAGATGGCCCTGTGTGGACTTGGCAACAGCACATGACGTCATCCAAGATGGCTGCCATGGCGTCATTCAAGATGACGGATTTTGGCGGCAAGTTTGAATTTTAGTGGGAAAGTTCCATGCCCCTTCACCTCAGAAAAATAGTGGGAAGTTCAAATTCCAACAGGATAATGCATCACACCACACTTATCCCTACTAAGCAAAGAAAATTGCGGGAAGATAGCTCACTCGGGCCACATCCACTAACCTAACTCACTCGACCACCACTTCCTCCTATGAACTGGGGTGAAGATTGAATTTTGGTGTTAAACAACGGTCACTTGTGGTTTCTCTACTAAGCTAAGAAAATGGAGCCAAAGAAAGGACACTTGTACTAACCTCAGTCGCCCAGCAGCCACCTCCTAGGAATTCGTGGGAAAAGGACTTGGACATAAGACTTTATTTAAACAATTACAAGCAGTGCTATCTATCCGTTGTGTTCACCACGAGGTCCAGAGCCCAACTGACTTAATACACATCGCCACCACCAGAGGGCGCTCTCATCTGTGACGTAATCCAAGATGGCGGCCATCCGGTGTGTTGACCACGAGCTCCAGACTCCTACTGACTTAGTACATATTGCCACCGCCAGAGGGTGCTACCATGACATCAGCTGATGACGCAAATACCGTTATCCAAGATGGCAGCGAACAGTCAGTTCATCATGTAGCCTAGTACCCAGCACTGGCACTAGACGGCACTGTTGTGACATCAGTGGGAACCAATAGGAACCCTTAAACCAGTCACATGCTCGACTTCAGCCAGTTGAATGGAAGTATCTGATGACGTCATTGTAGGAGATATAGGTGAGGCTAAGCAGCTCAAAGGCCTCAGTCTTGTTCAGTCAGTCAGCAGAAGAACGAAAACCATGAAGCCTCAACAGCAGTCACATTCCAGCACAATCATGCAGAACAGGATTAAACAGAAAAGTAAGTATCCCATATCACATCTTTATCTCTGGTTCGCCTTATTACTATTGTTATTTAAAGTTTTCACATCTTGGTCCATATCTAATGCTTCTTCATCTTCGTTCAACAGGGTCGAGCGCCAACATGCCTAGCTCTGCTAACACATCAGGTGTGTTGCAACGTTGCCTGCCATCTTGTCGCTACCTACAGATGCAGCCTCCAGCATGCCTGAACCAGTAGCAGCCACGTGGGACTTGGTAGCACACACAGCTCACTTGCTGGAGCAGGACAAGGAGTTTCTGCTGTCCATCCCACTCATCGATTTGTGTGATGAGGACATGCGATCTGCTCCCGACACATCGAATGCTGTCGCTGGCGGTGTTAAACAACAAGATGGGTACTGGTTGCCAACATATGACCCATCCATAGAGTGGAGATACTGTGGATAAGAAGGCATCGAGTGCACCTACGCTTTTCGCCTCCACATACAATTTAACTGCCAGTGGATCGAAACGTGTGAACATTGCTATAAAAGTGCATCATGTCTGGGGGCTGCATGCTAGAATGGAGATTGAAAATGTATCCAAATGTGTTAAAGTGCCAATTTCCGAGTTCGACTGGGATGAAATATGTCGTGCAGAGCGCTACATCAATCAGCAGATGACTACAGAATATTATCCAACTCATTCTCCCCCAGACATTTGCCTTACTGATGTGACACTTTCTGTTACAACAGTGTATGATGACTGTGCATTATGTGCGAAATCGGGTGACAACTGTGTTTATCTGAACATGCCTCAGTTATGAAGTTATACGATCTGGACATTTCCATACGTCTTGCATTGGACAGACTGAATCGTTGGCTGCCTAGCACAGACTCTGCACACAATGATGTTGTAAACTCCCTACATGTGCATAGCATACATGTTGATGATCTTAAGCAACCCCTATGTTCGCATATGAACGCTAAACCTAAAGAGAAACAGATGAAATATGTGTGTGAAGAACCTGAGTACTGTGAGTTATCTATTGGCTTGAGTGAGATATGCGCTGAATTTATTGCTTGCCAAAAAGCTTCATTGGTAAATACTGTATAGGTGCGAAGAAGAAGATACATACAGATTGTAATGATAGTCCTGAAATACTACATCCCATGTATGATTTTTAAATAAATAATTTATGTATAATCTCGAACAGTGTTTGTGTATTATTTCATACCTCTGTCATTATCATCAAAGTATTACAATTTTTTTTTTCAATGCCATACAAGTAACTGAGATGATCATTGATCAAGTTACTCTTCATGTGTAAAATATATAGCTGTTTTCTCTGTGTAGTCAATATAGCTCAGTCGGTTAAGTCATGGAACTATAGTGGCTACACATACTATTATTACCCTTTCAAGTTTATTTTCTATATATGTCAACTACATGTCTGTACCTGGTGCAATTAGTATCATGGCGGGCTGGGTGAAGCACCCTTGCCACAAAGACTTTGTTGTTGGAGACTGGTCCTGTGAAGATGCAAATGAAGACCTGAAGAAGAACAAGAAGAACGGAATTCTCCTTCCTGATAACATAAGAGCAATTATTGTGGGTCCACCCAATTGCGGGAAGACTAATGTCCTCATGACTCTGCTAACACATGTAGATGGGGCCCGATTTGAACATATTTGTGTATTCTCAAAAACACTGTTTAAATCCAAGTATCAGCTATTGCATGAGATATTGTGCGGTGTAGATGGTGTTACACACATGACATTCAGTGAAAGCAGTGATATCCCTCCACCTGATAAAGCAAAGCCATACACAGTCTACATATTCGACGATGTCGCCGTGGAAAACCAAGACCAAATTCGAAAATATTTCTGTTTCGGTCGTCATATGGGTGCTGATGTATTTTATCCAAGTCAAGCATATTCCAGAATCCCCAAACAGTTGTTTACGTATAACGCAAACCTCATTATAGCCTTCAAACAAGACAACCAGAATATGATACACATTTACCAGGCACATGTCGGAACGAATATCATGCAATAATTTTGTGAAGATATATGCAGATTGCTGGAATCTTTCACAATTTGGGTTTCTCGTTATTGATAAAACAAGAAAACTGGGTGATAGTACGTACAGCCAAGCTTTCAAGAGTTTTTGCATATATAACACTGTAAGAGAGGTTAGTACATCAGTCTAAGCTACACCATGGACAAATTCGCCTGTACACAGACAGAACATTCCCCTGTACTTGGAAGCGGAAATTCAGACTATTGCGCATAAACTTTTAGCTATGCGCGCGGAACTAGAGACGTATTACCAGACTCTTCTGAGAATGGTGAGTGCATTAAATGAGTTAGTTAATCAAGTCAGTAAGAAAGTAACCGAATTAATTGAAAAGGTCCAGGCTATTGAGGGGAAAATAGATGTAGACTTCCTTGTTGAGAAGGGTGGTCAGGATGACTGGATATATACAGCCTCACACCGCAGAGATGTCTGATCAGTTTATACCATGATGTCCACGAAGCAGAAAGTGATTCAGGTGCGTAAAGCAGTTTGTAAGAAATCACGGCTGCTGAGGTTAGGTCATATGGATCGACAGCAAACGCTAAGAGAGACCTTTAAGCCGGGTAATGAATCCCTCTGACAGCTCTCAGAAAAAATAATAATAATAATAAAAAAATAAAACACGATTAGATAGAGCTTTTGGTGTTAGCAGGGGAAGAACGTACATGTTGGGTACGCATTCTATAACTGTAACGGAAGACACAATACAGATTGGTAATAGACGGTTTGAGAGAACACCAGGCTTAATGAAGCTTATTTTCCTAAGACCTACCAAAAAATAGCGCGAAGTTCAAATTCCAACATCATAATGTGTCACCCAACACTTACCTCTACTAAGCAAAGAAAATGGCGGGGAAAAAGGGCTTGTCTTTATTATTTAACCAATTTCAAGGATGTGTGTTCTCCACTGGGTGTGGACTCAAACTGGCTTAGTTCATATCGTCGCCACCAGAGGTTGCTATCCTGACGACCGATCATGAGGCAAGTACCAGTATTCAAGATGACGGCACCCACTGTGTTCACCGCGAGCTCTAGAGCCCAACTGACTTAGTTCATATTGTGCCCACCAGAGGGCGCTACCGTGAAGTCGCGTGATGACACAAGATCGTCTGCTGACACGCGCGCGCGTTATTACGAGACACGCGCCGCGTCAGTGGCTGCGAGCGACTGCTTACGTCACAGCCTCAGCCCGCACCTTTGTACTCATGCCAGACATAGTCTTCTGTAAATATACCAACTAAAGTAACACCCACATCGCGCATCTAACCTATCAATTACCTAAGTACTTACTTCCATTTAAATTTTAATCATATTCAATACGTAAATTTACAAGTTCCATATTCAATGATCAAATCAGAAGTTCCACATTTTCTCACTATCAACATGGTGTTCATTAATGACCTAGCACCCCCCACCCCTAGAATGCTGCACTCCTATTGACTACTGTATTAGTCATGTGATTCGACTTCATATAGGTAAGAAAAGGGGTTCACTACACTTTCAACTACCTAGTAACCACTATTTTTCAAGGTCCAGACCGCCACCTCTTCCTAGGAACCGGGGCCAAGTTTGAATTCTGACAGTAAAGAAAGGTCACTTGGGCTTTCGCTACCAACCTAAAAAAATCGTTGCAAACAAAGCTCACCCTCCCTAACCAAGCGCGACCTCTTCCTAGGGGTTGCTGGTAAAAGGACTCAGCCAACACTAGGCTGATGGAGAGAGAAAGGAGTGTACTTTATTTATTTGGGAGCAGTTTATTTAAGGATGGAGTATATGTATCACAGAACACACGCTCTGACATGCCCCACAGCATACAGACCTGCAAACTATTGCTACATAACTCATGTATAAGGCTCTGCACAAACTCTTGCTAATTGTAAACCGTCAAAAGTAACGCATTGCACAGCCTACAGACATGCGAACCACTCATAAATAATACAACACATTTACGTCTAGACAGACAAACAACTCGCAAATTGTCAAAATAATAATCCATCTAAAAGACTCTGCCTGCTAGTCGTCAACTGTCGACATCGTACACCAGTCTTTATTTAAACAATTAGAGGCAGCACCACCACCAAGTGTATTCGCCACTGAGTCCACAGCCCAACTGACTTAGCCCATATCGATACCACTATAGGACGCTGTAGTTATGTCAGGTGATGACGCAAGTACAGTAATCCAAGATGGCGCCACCTAGTGGGTTCACCATGAGCTCCAGACCCCAACTATCTTGGTACATTTCGTCGCCGCCAGAGGACGCCATCATCACACCAGCTGATGACGCAGGTACAGTTACCCATGATGGCGGCAATATTCTTTTTAATCACACTCTAGACATCTTGCACTCGCTCCCATTTCTACAGCTTTCCACAAGTGCAAGTTCAAATTTAGGTTGGAGAGAGGCATATCTAACACCTTCTGCAACCCGTGTAGAGAGAGATCGAGCTGAGTTACTGCTACAGGACCGTGTTTTGAACATTCAGAGGAAATGCGTGCAATGTGGTATGCACCCGAACTAGATACAAGTACTAAAGATCCCTAACATGTTATTTTCGTTGTTGTATACCTATCCCAACATAGAAAAGCTACGAACTATAAAAGGACTGATGACCTCAGAAGTTAAGTCCCATAGTGCTCAGAGCCATTTGAACCATTTCATAAAAGGTCGTCCTATTTACTAGTCACCTACGCGTAGATGCTGGTGCAATGACGTATAGCTACGGTGTGCCTCCAGCGTGAAGAAAGAGATTTTACAATACTTCCCCAGAATAGCGTAGAGTGCAGCCATCCAGGCATTCCTAACGGTTCACCAAGTCCGACACCTCAAACTGCAGCTGCCTATGTGCACACGATCATATTAAATATACAAAAACCGAAGAGACCACTTTAAACTTACATCACCTATACTCTAAGCAAATTATCGTATGGGACGCTTCCTCTGGTCCTGATTGAAACACTGTTTTCTAACACGCTTTTGCACGTTGCCAAACATTTCGTTTTCTGCCACGACTTCGAGGTCTGTGTCAGATTCTAAACTGACATTAAGATGCTCAGGTCCACGACCTCTCACAGAACACTATACATCACACGGTGTAAATCATATTCTAATGTGGGATAGCATTACACTAGACCATTTTTAAATAAAACACACTTTCAACATAAGGAAACTATAAGAGTCTGGCAGCGTTGTGGAGAGTTTCCAAACTACCGTCCGAAAGTGACTGAAGACATCTGCATTTAAAGTCAATGTCACAGTGACAGAATAGATGATGGCTCCGTGTTCCATTTCGAGTTATTCCAAACTTTGCACTCATGTACGCGATCGCTGTTTAGCTTCTAGCAACCTCCAGAAGTTGTCACCCATCTACAAAATTTCTTCCCCAACTCAAACAAGCGATGTGACTCAATCATTATGTGGTAACCATCAGCGCACCAATTCACAGATGTAATGGAAAAGGCACCGCCAATGTACTGTAATATTAAGCAACAGACTTGATAGCGCGAAGAATTTTACACTAATTTCAGCATCGACCAATAATGTGACAGCATGTTTCCCCAATTTCAGTATCATAGCTAATCCATACCCTATCCACGTTGCGAATATCATTTCGAACATCGACAGGTGACTGAGCAGTACGTCCATTAACTCTTTATTCTAACTCTTAACTCTATACACGTTAATCATCAAAGTATACAAGACAGCGCTCTGCATATTTCTATCACCTCGAGCATGGTGTATAATTTACGATCTATCTTTCAGCATATGGGAGTCACAGAGCATTCCCGCCGTCTTAGGGTAAAAGACCTTTACACACTGTCATTGACCAACCAGACCTGCACTACAGTTAGAGAATTATTCTATAACCGACCGAAAGAAGACCTCTACACTCCACATCTAGTGGACGAATTGAGCTTTCCAGGTCGTAACCCGTCAAAGTTAACGAGATTTCTCGAGATGCGACCATGTCGAGAAGCTTTGCACCCCATGTATGGTAACAGATTCCATAGTGTGGTCATATAGTAGCGCACAGTTAAGAAGAACAACAAAGGACTGATTTTTATACGTGATGGAGCCCCAGATGGATGGAGCTCGACTTAATTTTACATAAATCAAACAAGCTATCAACACTACAGTATTGTTCTAGAGTCTAGGATCTGCACCTGGAAGTTATTTCTAAGAGAGAGAGAGAGAGAGAGAGAGAACATAAACACACGCTCTCTTAAGAATACAGCGTTTTGCACTTAAAAACTGGCTATAATGTTAGATCGCATACTTTTCCGACCTATCACACACACATCCTTCTTTCCGGTTTCTCTACGCTGAACTATCTTATCGAATCATAAAAATTTGCTTTGCGTGATACGAGCACAATATAGCTTTGTGGAGACATATAATGTCTACTGTCCACATTCGATCAAGGGTCAGAAATTATACGATGCCTGCATCAGCCCTATATATAAAATGGTAGTTAGTAGCGCGGGATACATCCTACAAGGAAACAAATAAACGCATAGCAGCAGCAGCGTCTGACATGTGAAAATTACAAGTCATTCCGTCACTAACTCTGTAAACAGCACATCAGTCCGGCAAATGTATACACAGGGATTACACCGCATCACAAGCTCATACCGCTAAGTTAGATATAACCCTGAAGTCTCGATTTTACACCCAAGATGCGACAGGGGGATCGCATAAAATCAAAATTCGTTTAGAGCAACGTGTCAAGTTTCATCACACATGAGATGGAAGTCATCTGATGACCGAGAGCTTTACCGCTAACGATCGCAACTGCTTTAAACCACATACCGAACATGTAGCTGTAAACGACTAGAACGCAGGCTATGTCACGTGACTCATGCATCCGGATAGAGCACTGGAAAAAAAATTGACCTGCACCAATTTCTCCTCCTGTAGAATTTATTAGTCAACCTTTAATTCGTACCTCGTTACAGTTCTTTCTCAATCGATCAGCCCCTCCACACTCTGTTATCCTATAACGCAGATGCAAGTAAGTTTAAAGGTGAAATGATCTCTGCACTCCTCATAAGCACCAAATACAGTAGTCAACTCGCACGTATCGCTGATACCTCAGTAGACATACAGAATAATACTGACTCAATGGGAAAAAATTGACTACCTCCCTGATTCCTCTTCGTTTCGATGTCAACGTTTTCTAGCATTCCTCTTGCTGGCGCATACTTGATCCCATGTACAAACTGTCTTTTATCCTAAGACGGCGAGAATGCTCTGTGACTCCCATGCGCTGAGAGGTAGATCGTAAATTAAACACTATACTCGAGGTGATAGAAATATGTAGCGCACTGTTAGGTATAGTTTGATTATTTGTGTGTTCGAGATTTAAGAGTAAATCGACGTACTGTTCAGTCATCTATCGATGTTCGCAATGATACTCGCAACGTGCAGAGGGCATTGTTTAGCTATGATACTGAAACTGGGGAAACATGCCGTCACATCATTGGCTGGAAATTAGTGTAAAATTTTTCGCGCTATCAAGTCCGTTGCTTATCATTACAGTACATCAGCGCTGTCTTTTCCATCATATCCGCCCATTGGTTACTATATGATGATTGAGTGAGATCGCTTGTTTGAGTTGGGGAAAAAGTTTCTGCTGCTGCTACTGCCGCATGTGTTCCACAATCCTATTAAATGTACAGGCACTGCAGAGGCGACTTTTAAGTTTGATCACCTATACCATAGGCGAATGATTGTATCCCACAGACTATACTAAATCGCATGAGACGCTCCCTCTGGTCCTGTTTAGTTGTTTGAAACGGTTTTGTACAAAGCCAAACATTTCGTTTTTCTGCAACGACTTCGAGGCCTGTTCCAGGTTCTAAACTGACCAGAAGTTCTGATCCATGGCCTTTCGCAGGAAACTAGACGCTGCACGGTGTAAATCACATTCGTACGGCGGATAGCATAACACGCCACACATCGGCTGATTTAAAAATAAAAAGCAGTTACAACATAAGCAAACTGGCATGGGTTTCCAAACTACAGTCCAAAGGTGATTCACGAGCTCTACATTTAAACTCGTCTCTCACACTGACGGAATAGCTGATGGCTCTGGCTTCCCTTTCGACTGATTCCTCATATTGCACTCAGGTACGCGATCAGTGTTTCGGTGCTTTCCACCGCAGAAGTTGCTGTCCGTCCACCAATACTCTTTCCTCAAATCAAACAAGCGATATCAGTCAATCATTATGTGGTAACCAACAGCGTGCCACGGCACAGGTGCGATGGAAAAGACACCATCGATGTACTCTAGGAATAAGCATTACAGTTGATAGCCCGAACAATTTCAGCAATTTTACAGTAACTTCAGCACCGTCCAATTATGTGACAGCATGTTTCCCCAATTTCAGTATCGTAGCTAAACCACCCTTTCTCCACTTTGCGAGTATCGTTTCGAACACAGATAGCTGACTATGCGGTACGTCCATTCAGTGTTCATTCTCGAACACACAAATCATCGAAGTATACCAGACAGCGCTCCACATATTTCTATCACCTTGAGCATAGTGTTTAATTTACGATCTATCTCTCTGCGTATGGGAGTCACAGAGCATTCTCGCTGTCTTAGGGTACAATTAGAGAGTGAAAGACCCTCCTCATACTATCATCGAATAGATTTATCCCCTTATCACCGCGTGCCAATCTTTTTTGAAGTTTTGTTCCAGGTTGACAGTAACCATATCCAGGAATGTGTAATTGGACTGGCAGTTTGCCGAGAATACCGCCGCCTCCTCTAATGCGTCTTTTATCACGCATGTTATGCCACTGAGGTGCTTGTGATCTGCGATCCCTGTTACATAACAAATCGTCAGCGTAGAACCAGACAAACCATTTAACCAACGCTATATTCCCTCGAAGCCATATGGCCCTCTCTACGAGATACACATCTGGTTCCGAACACTTCTGTAACTCTCGTGTGTAAAAGCATCCTCTAATTTCAGTACTACTGCTGTCCTTTAAGACGTAGGTTCTAAGATTCGTTCTCCGCACTTGGGGAAACTGCATCTCGGTTGACCAGTTTGGAATGTATTTCTCAAATGCTGTCTTGTGTTTTGAATTACGTACTAAACCACCTATATTAAATTGATGTTTTCTCGGATCTCACATTTTAATACCGTTGTATACTGTATCTAGAAGTCTATTATTACGAACATTCATTGGTCTCATTTTTATTGTACCATATTTGGTTCTCGATTACACTGTGCAATTATTTGTGGGAGGATATCGATCCATTTGTGTAAGCCACGAACATTGAATTGCATCGACATTTGGGTTTTCACTGTTCTATTCAGACATTCGATGATACTCACCTTCAGGTGGGTGAATGTCGAATAGTGATGTCTTCCATACAGCTCCATCACAGTCTTGAAACACGAGGGATATTCAGACAGTAGGGAACGTTTTGGCATTACAAAAAAAAAACTAAGTACAAAAAACACATTTTATTATATAGATCTGAAAGAGCGACTGACACACTACTTCTCAACATAGTCACCAAACACATTGAGTAACTTATCATAGTGGTGGAAAAGCCGTAAAAGACCTTCGTCGCAAAATTCTGCCACCTGAGACTTCAGCCAGTGAGTCACGCCCGCCTTCACTTCCGCGTCGTCAACAAAGCGCTGCGTTGCAAGCCAGTTCATCTTGGGAAACATGTAGAAGTCGCTTGGTGCAAGATCGGGGCTGTAGGGCGGATGAAGGAAAATTTCCCATTTGAATGAATTAAGGAGTTCTTTAGTGAGGTTTGCTGTGTGAGGTCGGGTATTGTCGTGCAAAAACATGATTTTGGACGTCAGCCTTCCTCGGCGTTTGTTTTGAACTGCTCTAAGGCTGTGCAAAGTTTGACAGTAGAAGGCACAATTTGTGGTTGCTCCACGTTCGACAAAATAAATAGGAAGCACACCTTGCCTATCCCAAAAGACTGTCGCAGTCAACTTTCCAGATGACAAGGTTTGCAAACATTTTCTTGGGGTTTTTGGAGGACGTTGTGGCTCCCCTATACAGGGTGTTACAAAAAGGTACGGCCAAACTTTCAGGAAACATTCCTCACACACAAAGAAAGCAAATATGTAGTGTGGACATGTTTACGGAAACGCTTACTTTCCATGTTAGAGCTCATTTTATTACTTGTCTTCAAATCACATTAATCATGGAGTGGAAACACACAGCAACAGAACGTACCAGCGTGACTTCAAACACTTTGTTACAGGAAATGTTCAAAATATCCTCCGTTAGCGAGGATACATGCATCCACCCTCCGTCGCATGGAATCCCTGATGCGCTGATGCAGCCCTGGAGAATGGCGTATTGTATCACAGCCGTCCACAATACGAGCACAAAGAGTCTCTACATTTGGTACCGGGGTTGCGTAGACAAGAGCTTTCAAATGCCCCCATAAATGAAAGTCAAGAGGGTTGAGGTCAGGAGAGCGTGGAGTCCATGGAATTGGTCCGCCTCTACCAATCCATCGGTCACCGAATCTGTTGTTGAGAAGCGTACGAAAACTTCGACTGAAATGTGCAGGAGCTCCATCGTGCATTAAGTACATGTTGTGTAGTACTTGTAAAGGCACATGTTCTAGCAGCACAGGTTAGAGTATCCCGTATGAAATCATGATAACGTGCTCCACTGAGCGTAGGTGGAAGAACATGGGGCCCAATCATGACATCACCAACAATGCCTGCCCAAACGTTCACAGAAATTCTGTGTTGATGACGTGATTGCACAATTGCGTGGGGGTTCTCGTCAGCCCACACATGTTGATTGTGAAAATTTACAATTTGATCACGTTGGAATGAAGCCTCATCCGTAAAGAGAACATTTGCACTGAAATGAGGATTGACACATTGTTGGATGGACCATTCGCAGAAGTGTACCCGTGGAGGCCAATCAGCTGCTGATAGTGCCTGCACACGCTGTACATGGTACGGAAACAACTGGCTCTCCCGTAGCACTCTCCATACAGTGACGTGGTCAACGTTACCTTGTACAGCAGCAACTTCTCTGACGCTGACATTAGGGTTATCGTCAACTGCACGAAGAATTGCCTCGTCCATTGCAGGTGTCCTCGTCGTTCTAGGTCATCCCCAGTCGCGAGTCATTAGGCTGGAATGTTCCGTGCTCCCTAAGACGCCGATCAATTGCTTCGAACGTCTTCCTCTCGTGCCACCTTCGTTCTGGAAATCTGTCTCGATACAAACCTACCGCGCCACGTCTATTGCCCCGTGCTAATCCATACATCAAATGGGCATCTGCCAACTCCGCATTTGTGAACATTGCACTGACTGAAAAACCACGTCCGTGATGAACACTAACCTGTTGATGCTACGTACTGATGTGCTTGATGCTAGTACTGTAGAGCAATGAGTTGCGTGTCAACACAAGCACCGAAGTCAACATTACCTTCCTTCAATTGGGCCAACTGGCGGTGAATCAAGGAAGTGCAGTACATACTGACGAAACTAAAATGAGCTCTAACATGGAAAGTAAGCATTTCCGGACACATGTCCACATAACACCTTTTCTTTATTTGTGTGTGAGGAATGTTTCCTGAAAATTTTGCCGTACCTTTTTGTAACACCCTGTATATGGACTGTAATTTTGTCTCGCAATTGACGTGTTTCACCCAAGTCTCGTCACCGGTACGACTCGATCCAGTAATGAATCACCATATTTATGGTGGGCCTCCAGAAATGTCAACGTTGCCCCCATTCGCTGTTCTTTATGGTGTTCTGTAAGCATTTTTGGCACCCATCGTGCACAAAATTTGAGGTAGCCTATCTTTTTAGTGACAATTTCAAACAACAAAGTCTGTGAAAATTGTGGAAAAGAAATCGAAAGCTCCGTTATTGTGAACCGATGGTTTTCACGAATCGTTTTATCAACTTTAGCAACAAGATCGTCAGTCGCAATGCTCAGGCGTCCCCTCTTCTCTTCATCATGAACGTTGGTTCGGCCATTTTTAAACCGTATGCAGCATTATCGGACGTAACATTCACCCATTACGTTGTTTCCGTACACTTCGATCAGTTCACGATAATCACTGTGACATGTCTGAAGGTTGTCTCGGCTTCGATTCGTTCGCGTCTGCAGCAATCCATCAAACACATGCACAACTTTCTTCCCTGTTTTCCCTTTCACGGGTAATGCTGAGGCATATTTAGAATAACTATCAATGACCATGAAAATGTATTTGAATCATTTATTGACACGTGGATATTCCCTCATGTCGACAAGCTTGGCCGGCCACAGGTCGTCCAAACATTTAATCATTGCTTCGAGGGTATGTTTTATGTGGTGGTTTGTGCAGTTCTTGAACTACAGTCTCTGTACTTCTTCGATGATGCCTCTCTCTCTCTCTCTCTCTCTCTCTGCTCAGAAATTATTGAAACAACTTCATTCAAATGAGCTATATTACCAGAGGCAGCTGATGCCATGAGCCGGTCGTAATACTGTGGGAGTCGCTTGTTCCCTCTTTTATGCTGAATCTCAATACCATCACCACTGCTATTTTTCCCACCATCCAAAATAGGTCTTATAATGGATTGTATTTGTATGAGGGTCACTCCAAAAGAAATGCAAACTATTTTTTTTGATCTTTTATTCTACATGTTTGAAAGTTTTACAGCGTGCAGATAGATCCTTTAGGAACAATATTTTTCCATCCCTCTGAACTGCCTCATGCCATCTTGGCACCAGCGCCTGTATACCCGGACGGTAAAATTCTGGACCAACCTGTTGGAGCCACTGTTTGGCAGCGTGCACAAGGGAGTCGGCATCTTCAAACCTTGTTTCACGAATAGAATCTTTCAGTTTCCCGAAGAGATGATAGTCACATGGAGCCAGGTCAGGACTGTAAGGCGGGTGTTTCAGTGTTGTCCATCCGAGTTTTGTGATCGCTTCCATGCTATTTTAACTGACATGTGGCCGTGCATTGTCGTGCAACAGCAAAATATCCTGCTGTTGCCGATGTGGTCGAACATGACTCACTCGAGCTTGAAGTTTCTTCACTGTCGTCACATATGCATCGGAATTTACGGTGGTTTCAGTTGGCATGATGTCCACAAGCAAGAGTCCTTCGGAATCTAAAAATACCGTAGCCATAACTTTTCCAGTAGAAGGTGTGGTTTTGAATTTTTTTTCTTGGGTGAATTTGCATGATGCCACTCCATCGATTGCCTCTTCATCTCTTGTGAAAATAATGGAGCCAAGTTTCATCACCTGTCACAATTCTTCCAAGAAATTCATGTCCAACATTCTCGTACTGTTCCAAAAGTTCACTGCATACCGTTTTTCTTGTTTCTTTGTGAGCCACTGTCAACATCCTGGGAACCCACCTGGCACAAACTTTTTTTTTTTTTAATGCCATTACTTTCAGTATTCTGCAGACATTTACTTCCCCTATCCCAACGTAGCGTGACAATTCGTTCACTGTGAAGCGTCTGTCAGCAGTCACCAATTCGTTAACTCTCTGCACATTGTCTGGAGTGTGTGCAGTACGAGGCCTGTCGCTGCGAGGACAATCCTCAATATTGGTGTGCCAGCTTTCATCAAGTAACCTGCTTGGCCACCGACTAACTGTACTGAGATCGACAGCAGCATCTCCATGCACCTTTTTCAACCTCTTGTGGATGTTTCCCACTGTCTCGTTTTCACAGCACAGGAATTCTATGCAGTGTGCGATTTGTGCTTTTACCAATGGTGGTGTTGGGGGGGGGGGAGGGTGATGTCTTAGGGGGTTTGTATAATTATATATGTTACTAGCTTGGACCGTGGCGTTACCCATGGTTAAACAGTTATTTATAAATAGATGTTAATGCCGAAACTCAATATTCACGCGTATGCACTATCAGAAAAAGCCATCTTTAAAAGTACATTATAGGTAAAGCTTATTTAGAAACTCATCTACATACAGGTATACGAGGAGAATTCAAAAAGTAAAGGCACATCTGTGAAAAGCTGTACTTATTATGATGATAGAAAACAAACATGCGTCATTTTTCTACGTAACCTCCCTGGACTTCAATGGAGCTTTCCCGACGTTTTACGAGTTTTATTTTTATTTCATGCAGGTAATAATGGAAATGAAAACCAAAGGAAAATAAAACGATGGTGGAAGAGAAAAGTGTTTAAAGAAGGTCCATTAGAAACAGACGATGGTGCGTTATTTAGTAATTTTACTAGAATGTAAACTGAAGACTAATTACTTACTGCAGTTAACCACACCTCTTATTGTAAAGAAAGGTAACTGCCAAGACAGTATTTCACCAAGAATTCGATGGGCCATCACATAACGATTTTTAGCCACTGGCGATTCATACAAGTCACTAATGTACTTATTTAAGGTATCATATTCTGCTGTTTCCCTCATAGTGCCAGAAGTATGTGATGCTTTTTCATTGGTGTTGAATTACATAAACGTAAGCACGCAACATTCAGTACTGATTTCATTTAAGTAATGTTTTTATTGGCATTTTTAAGCAAATTAAAATGGATATTAAAGAACTGTTAAAAATACTTATTTCCAAAACCGAATTAATTCGAGGTCTTCTGTTTCTGTTTTAACAAATTCGTCACAATTATTATTGTCCACATATACAATTTCACAGTTAGGTTCTGCAACCAATGTTTCGATGCTCGGAGTTTGCTGTTGATACTCCCCCCAACGCCGCTTTAAAGAGAACATTTGAAAATATGTGCTTGACATATGTGGGAAGTACATGTTCTTCAAGAGCTACATCGCCGTCATCTTTTGATACTGTGTCCTCTGTGTCATCAGTCTGAAAAAACAGGAAAAGTAATGAGTATGATTTACTTTTCAGATTCCAAAGGATACTGAAGAATGGCAGAAGGTAGCAATAAATTTCGAAGTGAAGTGCAATTTCCCTCGCTGCATAGGAGCCATATATGGCAAACATGTGCAAATTTTGTGTCCTCCGAATACTTGAAGTGAATACGTCAACTAAAAACAAACATTCAGCATTGTCCTTATGACAATTGTAGACGCAAATTAGTGCTTTCAATATGTAAATGTTGGATGTCACAGGGACAGAAAGAGAGGGGAGGGGATTGACTTAGAGGGCGAGAGAAATTGACCTTAGCGAAGGGGAGAGTGACGGAGGGGGTAAGAGGTGATAGAGGAGAAAAGCAGATGGACAGAGAGAAGGGTAGGAGAAGATGGGGAGTGGGAAACGAAGATGGACATAAGGGCAAGGTACAGACATCCGGGCAAAGCCGAGTTTATTTATCTCTTTTATAAAATTAATAAATCTTCATATGTTGTTAATTAACATCTTTGTAAATGATTCATGTAATATACGGTACTCAAACTATACTAAAATATGAGATGAATAAAATGTAAAATTAAAATTTGTGTTGCTTTGCGCTTAATTTTGACACTCTGAAATTATAATTGAATGTTAATTTGTTAAATCATCGTATTATGATAAATCCACATCAAAGTGTGACCGGTTCAGCTAGTAATACAGTATATAATTGTCATTTTAACTTACAGAGTGTAGTTGAAGAGACGAGATGAATGAGAGTGCTCCTGAAGATTTTAGGGTTTTTCTGTTGGTTTGTCAAGGGTGCTATGGTGCTAAGACTTGATCCACCTTGCTGCAAATTTTTCTGCATCGAAGCAATGCAGTGGAGGTCCATTTATTGAAACGAAAAGTAAATTTGAAGGTGTCGGAATTTTTAAGTGATTTCTCTGATGAGTCAGTGTTAAATTCATGGCATTAAATCCGCGTTCACATTCAGCCGTAGATATAGGTATAACTTCGGCTGCTTTCACAAGTTCCTTCACATAATTGGGCATGTGTTGAGGATTTTCTTTACAGATTGGAAAATCTTTAACTAGTGACACACACGTGCCTTCACGTAATTTAAAATCCACCTTATTACTCAAGCGAGAAATTGACGTGTCACCACAAAACACACGTTCATAATCATCTGAAGGCCATGTATCTGAATTTAATACGGCTACACCCGAAAAGAAATCTAGGTCCTCAAAGCGGTTTTTTATATTGTCTACCAAAAACTGAAAAAATTTCTTCCGAAATGTCTGAAATCTGTTGTCTTCATCACAAGATGGTTCTTTAATTAATACCCCTTTGAATCTGCGCTTTTCCTCCAAACCTTTTACTACCATCCTAATCCATGGCGAGTCATTTGTTTTCAGTGTTTCAAGAGTTCTTATAGCCACGTCAATTTCCTGTTTTGCTTTAAGGACCGAAGAATTTCTGTTCTGCATAAAGAATGGTAATAATTGCAGAACTTCTAGGGCCTCATAAAGCATAACTAATTCCATTACAAGCAACCACTTTGTGAGATGTTTTAGTATACCTTCAAATTTAGATCTCTCCTGAGTTAATCGGGATCCATTATGTCTCAGTTTTTCAAAAAGATGGACAAGAGAACTGTGACTATCAAGAAGAGATCGAACAGCATTAAATGAGGAAGCAATCCAACGTACGCGAAAAGTATGGCCTAGTTTTAATAGCTGCGAGGATAATTCTTGTGAAACACCTTGTAATAGTCTCTGATTTTTGGGACTTCGAGAAAACACAGAATATAAGGAATCTAAAGAAAACCTGTATATGGTATACATATGCTACATCATTCATAACATCGTGGACAGCTAATTCCATTTTGTGGTTCCTACAGTGAACGACAGTTAAATCCTTATGTAAATGACTACGCAATAGAGCGGCTACGCCTTTGTAAGGTGCAAGCATTGTTAAGGCACCATCTGTTGCGATATCTACAAGGTGGTTTTTTAGTACATCATTTGTAGTGCCATACTTTTCAAGAGTTGCTAACAGTGTGCTGAAAATGCATTCTCCTGTCCCACTTTCTAATTCAACAATGTCAAAAAAATAATTTCAAACAACTCCCTCGAAGGACAAACGTAAGTATATTATTAAACAAGTTTTACTGGAAACCGTTGTACTTTCGTCCATCATGATACTAAAGTTTGTACCCGATTCTACAAGGAAGTGGGCAAGATTCTTTTTCATTTCTTCTCCTACAAACAAAGATATTTCGGCATGCATGGTCAGAATGAAGCATATTACCAACTGATAAACCATTAAGCTTTTGCAGTTCGATTACTGCAGGATACGATTTGAATGATAATTTCTGTTTAGCTGTTACATATGCAGATCTGAACGACGAAGCAGTTGCGATTACTTTTTCTTGATGCTGCTTTCCCCACAACTTTTCACTTTTACTCACGCATTCTTCTGAACTTTTCTTTTCTTTTATGCTCTTGATTTCTACGCACTTCATGTGTGATTTGCACTTTGCATGATCCCCGATTTTATAATTTAGTTTGTTGGCGTTATTAGCAATTACACCAGCTAAAAAAGCGTTATCGATACGCACACGTTCACTGCTTCCCCCCTTAAGTTCACGACCTTTGAACACACTGTGCATATTACTAAGTTTTTGTCATTTACGGACAGCCACGGCTTCGTCTGTTGCCAGTTTTGAAAACGTGAGCGTGATTAGGCAACACCATTTCCTACTATTATCTCAAGAGTACTGTTACTCTCATTCCTACGTTGAGACGTGTCACAGTTTTCAGTCACCGGAGATTCAGTCTCTACCCCTGTATTAGCACCATCATTACCGTTTTCGTTTTTACATTCACTGCCTATATTAACTGTTTTAGCACCACTGTTAGTATCCTGACTGTCAGAGTTTGTACACGTATCAGGTAATGCACTGCTCTTAAGGAAATCAGAAATTTTGCTTTGTTTGAATGACATCCTGAAATTCCGCAGTTCTTACAGGCATTCACCTCACTAATGAAGCTACTGAAGCGGGAACGTGTGAAGATGGCCGTGCGTTTGGCGGACGCGAGGCAACGAACGAACGGCACCAATTAATTTGGAGTATGCGATAGTGGGGAGCCTGTGTTAAGCTCCACCCGTGTGGTTGGCTGCTAGCGAAGTCAGACTGTCCGATCCCGTCTGACCAGTACCGTCGCTCACTTCGCACCACTTTGTGCTTTCGTCCCAGGCGCGTTAGTCCGCGCCGTACCGTTGCCACAAGGCAAATGTTCGCACAGGTAACGGGCCGGTCACCACCCTGTGTCAGGGCCCGGGACGGGAATTTCAGCCTCCAGCTCACCTAACTCTGCGGTGCGACTGCTGCGGAATGACTGCCACACTACTACTCTCACAAGCTCGCAAGTAAACGGATGACACACCTTAGGCGAAAGAAAAAATGACAACATGATAATGATGATTTAGTTGTAAATGTTTTGAAATGCTTAACTACTACATAAGACTTTTTTCAAAATTAATAAGCAAACATATTAAAAGTATTAATAGTAAGACTGTATTAAAAACTTTCAGTGTTCGACAAATTTAAATTATATGTAAAGTTTTACTCCAGTGCGTGGGAAATAAACATCCCAGGTTGGGACGCATAAACTAAAACCAGAAGAGGGGATGGTCTGATGCAGAGGAGAGCGAGGGGGGGTGGGGCAGGGGGGGGGGGAATCCCCCCCCCCCCCCCCGCCATCGCCCCCTGCAAATCACACGCTGATTGTATGACAGCACGTTGCTTCTGAGGAACGTCAATTGTAGCAGCCATCTTGAAGACGTGCTGTGACGGAGCCACTCACGGGAACAGGTTGAACTAAGTTAGAAAACAAGCGGGAAGGATGTATCTACAAACTAAAACTTTCAGACATGCAGAATGAAAACTGTATTTTTACAAAAATAGTCTGCATTTTTTTTGGAGTGACCCTCGTATTTCACATTGCTTCCACTTTTTGCATTCTTATGCAGGTCAGTTGAAAGCAATATTTCACGATACAATTCCACATCTTTAGGCGAATAATTTACAGTTTTTGGGGTCTTAGGAAAACAAGGTTCAGTAGACCAGGTGGTCTTTGAATCTGTTTACCGCCGATCTCTATCGTTTTTTCATTTAAAGTTATAGGCTGTGTGCGCAACATGTATGGCTTCTCACCACTGACACCGAATGTCTTGTCTACCCTAGCACCGCTGTGACGGTTAATGAAATCGGCAGTAGCGTCATCTCGTCGTCGCGGAATATCACTGAGAGTTCATCTGGAGATCCAGTAACTGGTTTGAAGGTTTCTCGCAGTCTCTGCTCCCGCTTGAAATGCCCTAACCTACACAACAGTAACTTCTCACGAACGAGCTTCCGTGACTCGATGACTTGATGTTCACTGGACATCTCGTTGTATACTAACTGGACTTCTGTGCAGCGTGAGGTTTTTATATATCCGCTCTTCTTCTTATGCTCTGGGTGTATACTACCCGGGACAACGGGGAGATCTGAGAAAAACCGGGAAATTTTTTCATCCGGGAGAAAATCGGGAAAAATCCGGGAATTTTTTAGAATCCCGGGAATTCTTTTTTTTCATTGTTTTAGTTTTCAGTTAATTTTTTGTAATTTAGAATGGTAAGAACTGATACTCTAACAAAGAATATTACTGTATCACGCTATCGCAGAATAATACTGCAGCAATAAAACATGAACTAGGGAAAAAAACTGGAAATAAACCTTAAATTGCAAAGGAAATGCGCCATATACAAAAACAAAACACAGTGCTCATACAAGCATCTGCCAACAGCAAAATGTGTCAAAGGCTTTAGGGAGACTGTGCAATGCTTCTTAACAACAAATTGCCTCCGATGAGCGTGACGTCACAACTTTACATTTAGATTCATTTTAGCTGTCACGAGCAGACTCATGCGCATGCGTAGCTGAGTCGTGGATGAGTAGTGCTTCCTCCCGCTTCTGGCCACAGAAATGTGATTGTTGGCTGTGTAAGCAGTCGCAGCGTCAGCTAGATGCAACCGGGAAAAAAATTTTACTCCCGCGCCCAACCTGACAGATTCACGCATGCTCATCAGGCCCGGATCTATAGGGGAGGATGGAAGGGGGAGGGGGGAGCGCAATTCATATTCTCGATGAAAAAGATCTCGTTTCACAAAGCGCCTAGCATCCAGCGCACGTTGGTCTATAGATTACTCATATGATTTTGAACCCCTCATGAACCATAGACCTTGCCGTTGGTAGGGAGGCTTGCGTGCCTCAGCGATACAGATGGCTGTACCGTAGGTGCAACCACAACGGAGGGGTATCTGTTGAGAGGCCAGACAAACATGTGGTTCCTGAAGAGGGGCAGCAGCCTTTTCAGTAGTTGCAGGGGCAACAGTCTGGATGATTGACTGATTTGGCCTTGTATCATTAACCAAAACGGCCTTGCTGTGCTGGTACTGCGAACGGCTGAAAGCAAGGGGAAACTACAGCCGTAACTTTTCCCGAGGACATGCAGCTTAACTGTATGATTAAATGATAATGGCGGCCTCTTGGGTAAAATATTCCGACGGTAAAATAGTCCCCCACTCGGATCTCCGGGCGGGGACTACACAAGAGGACGTCGTTATCAGGAGAAAGAAAACTGGCGTTCTACGGATCGGAGCGTGGAATGTCAGATCCCTTAACCGGGCAGGTACGTTAGAAAATTTAAAAAGGGAAATGGATAGGTTAAAGTTAGATATAGTGGGAATTAGTGATGTTCGGTGGCAGGAGGAACAAGACTTTAGTTCAGGTGAATACAGGGTTATAGACACAAAATCAAATAGGGGTAATGCAGGAGTAGGTTTAATAATGAATAAAAAAATAGGAGTGCGGGTTAGCTACTACAAACAGCATAGTGAACGCATTATTGTAGCCAAGATAGACACAAAGCCCATGCCTACTACAGTAGTACAAGTTTATATGCCAACTAGCTCTGCAGATGATGAAGAAATTGAGGAAATGTATGACGAGATAAAAGAAATTATTCAGGTAGTGATGGGAGACGAAAATTTAATAGTCATGGGTGACTGGAATTCGTCAGTAGGAAAAGGGAGAGAAGTAAACATAGTAGGTGAATATGGATTGCGGGAAGAAATGAAAGAGGCAGCCGCCTTGTAGAATTTTGCACAGAGCATAACCTAATCATAGCTAACACTTGGTTCAAGAATCATAAAAGAAGGTTGTATACCTGGAAGAATCCTGGAGATACTAAAAGATATCAGATAGATTATATAATGGTAAGACAGAGATTTAGGAACCAGGTTTTAAATTGTAAGATATTTCCAGGAGCAGATGTGGATTCTGACCACAATCTGTTGGTTATGATCTGCAGATTGAAACTGAAGGAACTGCAAAAAGGTGGGAATTTAAGGATGTGGGACCTGGATAAAATGAAAGAACGAGAGGTTGTAGAGAGTTTCAGGGAGAGCATAAGGGAACAATTGACAGGAATGGGGGAAAGAAATACAGTAGAAGAAGAATGGGTAGCTCTGAGGGATGAAATAGTGAAGGCAGCAGAGGATCAAGCAGGTAAAAAGACGAGGGCTAATAGAAATCCTTGGGTAACAGAAGAAATATTGAATTTAATTGATGAAAAGAGAAAATATAAAAATGCAGTAAATGAAGCAGGCAAAAAGGAATACAAACGTCTCAAAAATGAAATCGACAGGAAGTGCAAAATGGCTAAGCAGGGATGGCTAGAGGACAAATGTAAGGATGTAGAGGCTTGTCTCACTAGGGGTAAGATAGATACCGCCTACAGGAAAATTAAAGAGACCTTTGGAGAAAAGAGAACCACTTGTATGAATATCAATAGCTCAGGTGGCAACCCAGTTCTAAGCAAAGAAGGGAAGGCAGAAAGGTGGAAAGAGTATATAGAGTATTTATGCAAGGGTGAAGTACTTGAGGACAATATTATGGAAATGGAAGAGGATGTAGATGAAGACGAAATGGGAGATAAGATACTGCGTGAAGGGTTTGACAGAGCACTGAAGGACCTGAGTCGAAACAAGGCCGCGGGACTAGATAACATTCCATTAGAACTACTGATGGCCTTGGGAGAGCCAGTCATGACAAAACTCTACCATCTGGTGAGCAAGATGTATGAGACAGGCGAAATACCCTCAGATTTCAAGAAGAATATAATAATTCCAATCCCAAAGAAAGCAGGTGTTGACAGATGTGAAAATTACCGAACTACCAGTTTAATAAGTAACAACTGCAAAATACTAACGCGAATTCTTTACAGACGAATGGAAAAACTGGTAGAAGCGGATCTCGGGGAAGATCAGTTTGGATTCCGTAAAAATGTTGGAACACGTGAGGCAATACCAACCTTACGACTTATCTTAGAAGAAAGATTAAGAAAAGGCAAATCTACGTTTCTAGCATTTGTAGACTTAGAGAAAGCTTTTGACAATGTTAACTGGAATACTCTCTTTCAAATTCTGAAGGTGGCAGGGGTAAAATACAGGGAGCGAAAGGCTATTTACAATTTGTACAGAAACCAGATGGCAGTTGTAAGAGTCGAGGGGCATGAAATGGAAGCAGTGGTTGGGAAAGGAGTGAGACAGGGTTGTAGCCTCTCCCCGATGTTATTCAATCTGTATACTGAGCAAGCAGTAATGGAAACAAAAGAAAAATTCGCAGTAGGCATTAAAATTCATGGAGAAGAAGTAAAAACTTTAAGGTTCACCGATGACATTGTAATTCTGTCAGAGACAACAAAAGACTTGGAAGAGCAGTTGAACGGAATGGACAGTGTCTTGAAAGGAGGATATAAGATGAACATCAACAAAAGCAAAACGAGGATAATGGAATGTAGTCAAATTATATCGGGTGATGCTGAGGGAATTAGATTAGGAAATGAGACACTTAAAGTAGTAAAGGAGCTTTGCTATTTAGGGAGTAAAGTAACTGATGATGGTCGAAGTAGAGAGGATACAAAATGTAGACTGGCAATGGCAAGAAAATCGTTTCTGAAGAAGAGAAATTTGTTAACATCGAGTATAGATTTAAGTGTCAGGAAGTCGTTTCTGAAAGTAGTTGTATGGAGTGTAGCCACATATCGAGCACATATGTTCTATATATCAGACTCATCAGAATGATGAGCGCTACAAATGAACATGTTTTTGAAAATTAAATTTTTTTAAATTTTTGTCGTCCTATCTCAAACGATCGATGTAGGAGGGTGGGGAGGGCTCCACTATCTAGTATTGCCGAGGTGCGGAAATATCGTAGATCCGGAGCTGATGCGCAGAGCAGTCTGAATTATAGTGGGGAAGTGTGTAGTCTCCACGTGACTCATGTTTACATTTAGTGATTTTGCTGTTTCCTCTTCGTTTACTGCTCTCTCGTCAAATGAAAGCAAAGTGGATTTCTGTGGCCGGGAGCTATCGAGTGAATTAAAATAGATTCACATAATTACGGAACGCTAATGTAATTAGTTTCAAATTTTATTTCCACCTTTCTGACAGTCAAGCATTAATCGCCTTGGAGAACAATGAAGTTATTTTTCTCCGTTTGCTAAAGAAATTTGTCTTTTACTAATCTTTCCTGTTGAGGACTGGCAAGACAGCCAATCCACAATGGACGGGAGACCGAAAGGCACGCGTCTAGCTCACGCAGGCTGGCGTGAGGTCTGGAACAGGACACGTAATGGAGAATAGGAAATAAAGTACGTAACTGCTGGAATACTTAAGTTTAATCCATAATTGGTGAACATCGGTCTGACGGTACATGCATCACAAGATTAATAGCAAATGATAATGGCGCCTTGCTAGGTCGTAGCAAATGACGTAGCTGAAGGTTATGCTAACTATCGTCTCAGCTAATGAGAGCGTAATTTGTCATTGAACCATCGCTAGCAAAGTCGGCTGTACAACTGGGACGAGTGCTAGGAAGTCTCTCTAGACCTGCCGTGTGGCGGCGCTCGGTCTGCAATCACTGATAGTGGCGACACGCGGGTCCGACGTATACTAGCGGACCGCGGTCGATTTAAAGGCTACCACCTAGCAAGTGTGGTGTCTGGCGGTGACACCACATTTCCTCCTGAGGCAGTCAATGTATTTTAAACTAAGTGCTTAATTCCACACTATTGGCTAGTTTCAAATGCTCGCTGCATTTCAAGTGCATGTTTTCATCTTCTAGCACGTATGGCATGATGCCATAATAAAGAACCAAACGTGAGACAATACAGTACTGGTAATCCAAGAAAATTTACATCCCTAAAATCACACTGAAAAGCTTAATATCAGGCCGAGGCCTACTTCATTGGGAATCTGGACATACGAATGTGCACTTAGTGTGTGTGTGTGTGTGTGTTGGGGTTTATGGGCGCTCAACATCGAGGTCATCAGCGCCCTGACACACATTAAAAGGAACGAATGTGGAGAGACCTAATAAAACTGAAAAACACATTCAAAGAAAACAGGAAAAGAGGGAAATTACTACGTAAGAAAGTATAACCGAAGGTAAGGGAAAACATAGCAACAAGAATGACACAGGAATGTGTCATTGGCTGGCCACTTACAGAAAAAATGGGCGAGCTTGTCACACAGTGAGCAAATTAAAATCCGCTCCCTAAAATCTTTGTAAAAACATTTGACAAGGCACAGAACTCTAAAACTTTAACCACATTCGTCCGAGTGTTGCCTAAAAGAGTTGGCAGGTCCGCTGGCAAATCAGCCGAGGCCCGCTGGTCAGAAAATAAAACACAATCCAGTAAAATGTGGCTCACAGTGACCTGGACGCCGCAAGCACCACACAATGGAGGGTCTTCTCGCCGGAGCAGGAAGCCATGCGTCATAGGGCTGTGGCCTATTCGAAGCCGAGTGAGGAGAACCTCGTCCCGTCGATGGGGCTGAAAGGAAGTACACCACACACGCGTTGTGGGCTTGACTAGACGGAGCTTATTGTCAGTCACTTCCAGCCACTCATCCTCCCACCGACACATGACTCTGGAGCTCAACAGCGAGGTGAGTGCGTGCAACGGGAGAGCACACTGAGATACGTGTGGATCAAGACACGCCTCCTTGGCTGCGAGATCTGCCCGTTCATTCCCAGCAATGCCGACATGCCCCGGAACCCAGCAGAAAGCTACAACCTTCCCTAGTCGCTGTAGTCGGAGGAGGGCATCCTGGATGGTCTGGACTACTTTATCCGCCGGATACAAACGGTGCAAGGATTGAAGGGCACTGAGTGAATCGGAACAGACAAGAAATTTAAGAGAGGAAGAAAGTCTCATCGGCTCCAGTGCCCGCAAGATCGCAGACAATTCTGCATCAAAGACAGTAAAAGTCGGAGGCAGGCGAACCTTGAGGACACGATCCGGAAAAACAACTGAGCAACCCACGGAATCCCCTTGTTTCGACCCATCCGTAAAAACAGCTACATAGTCGTGGTGCTCAGATAAAATAGCAGAAAATGCTGCATTAAAAACGGTGGCAGGAGTGCAATCGCTCTTGAACTGCAATAAATCTAAAATCACACGTGGCCTCTTCAGTAACCAGGGTGGCAGGCGGTTAAAACCCAGGATTTGGGGTTGTACAGACTCCACACCGAAGGACTCTAATACACGTTGCACACGGATCCCAAACGGCAACGTAGCCCGGGGACGGAGGGAAAAAAGGCGGTCCAGAGGTGCATGGGCAACAAGATGGTGAGCAGGCGAGCTGGGAGCTGCAAGAAACTTACAAGCATGGCGCACCAGCAGGAGCTGCCGCCGGATGGTAAGTGGCGGTTCGCCAGCCTCAGCACAGAGGCTGGGTACGGGACTGGTCCGATAAGCACCCGTAGCCAGTCGAATCCCAGCATGGTGAACAGCGTCAAGGATCCGCAAATAAGACGGCCTCGCTGACCCATATACTGTGCAGCCATAATCCAGCCGTGAGCGCACGAAAGCTCGATAAAACTGAAGGAGACGCGCCCTGTCCGCTCCCCAAGACCTGTGGCTGAGGCACTTGAGGATGTTCAGTGCCTTCAGCGTTCTGGCTTTCAAGTCACGTAGGTGTGGCAACCATGACAACCTGGAGTCAAAAATTAGGCCTAGAAACCGCACTGTGTCTCCAAACTGTAGGACAGTATCCCCCATATGCAAGGCAGGCAACGTAAAAGGACGACGAGAACGATTAAAATGAACACAAACACACTTATCGGCAGAAAACCTAAAACCCGTCTTTGCAGCCCACTCCTCTAACCGCCGCACCGTTAGTTGCAATTGACGGCTCGCTGATGCAACACTAGAGGAGGAACAGAAAACAGCAAAGTCGTCCACAAACAAGGAGCACTGTACAGGACTCCGCACTGTAGACGTTATACTGTTGATGGCTATGGCAAAGAGGGTAACGCTTAAAACACTGCCCTGGGGGACACCGTTCTCTTGCTCAAAGCGATCAGACAGTGTGTTACCAACGCGGGTCCGAAAAAACCGCTGAGACAGGAAAGACCGAATGAAAATAGGGAGGCGGCCACGAAAGCCCCATTGATGCAGTTGTGCAAGAATACAGTGTCTCCAAGTAGTATCATATGCCTTACTGATATCAAAGAAGATACCGATACAGTGATGCTGACGGAGGAAAGCCTGCTGAATAGCCGCCTCGAGGAGGGTCAGGTTGTCGACTGTGGATCGAAATTTTCGGAATCCACACTGAAAGCGGCTAAGGAGCTGTCTGGTCTCTAGCAGCCAGACCAGACGACGGTTAACCATCCGTTCCAGGGTCTTTCCGACACAGCTTGTCAAGGCGATACTACGATAACTACTGGGACATGTGCGGTCCTTTCCTGGTTTGAGGAGAGGGATGAGGATTGCCTCCCTCCACGAGGTTGGGAACACTCCCGTGTGCCATATGAGATTAAAACATTCAAGGAGGATTTCCTTTGACGCCGCTGGAAGATGTCTAAGCATGGAGTACCGGATGCGGTCGTAACCTGGTGCAGTGTCAGAAGTCTCAGTAAGAGCCGACTCAAGTTCCCACATGGAGAAAGGGGAGTTGTAGGCCTCAGAACCGTTCGACCGAAAGTTCAAAGTCGCTCTTTCGACAGTCGCACGGTAGCGACGAAACGCTGGATCCTGGGTTGCAGAGGCAGTACTTTGTGCAAATTGCTCTGCCAGCGACTGAGCTATGGCGCTGGGTGTCGTTTGGAGGCATCCCTGGTTCAGGACTGCAGCTATTGGTAAACGGCTGCGTTTACCGGAAATCCTCCGGATGGCTTCCCATACCTTTGTGGAACAAGTGGAACGGTTGATGGAGTCCAGAAACTCCTGCCATGACCTTTTCTTGCTCTCTTTAATGACACGGCGTGCCCTGGCTCTCGCGATACGAAAGGCGGTAAGATTGACCGTTGTGGGGCGGCATTTAAATCGGCGAAGAGCCGCACGCCTGTCACGGATGGCTGAACGGCACTCTTCTGTCCACCAAGGCACAAGGCGCCGCTTAAGAGTGCCAGAAGACTGTGGTATGGACAGGTCAGCAGCATGGTGGATCACAAGCGTGATGTGATCCACCCATTCCTGTACGCTGGTGTGGCGGTCAAAGACAGCCAACCGAGTGAACAGTGGCCAGTTAGCCCTGCCAATCATCCACGATGGTGGCCGCTGCTCCAGCAATACACCATCCAGGAGATGAATGCGGATAGGGAAGTGATCGCTGGAATGTAGGTCGTCAATGACCTCCCAGTGAACGGAGTCAGTGAGGGTTGGAGAGCAGAAAGATAGGTCAATGGCTGAGAATGACCCTGTAGCAGTAGAGAAATGAGTCGGAGTACCTGTGTTGAGGATGCACAACACTTGAGATGTTAGGAGGCCCTCCAAAATTCGACCTCGAGCGCAAAGAGAAGTGGAGCCCCACAGGACATGATGGGCATTCAAGTCTCCCAGGAGGAGAAATGGGCGGGGGAGTTGGTCGATAAGGTTTGTGAGAGCCTCTAAGTTCACTGCATCCAGAGGGGGTAAATAAAGGGAGCAAACGGTAAGCCTCCGAGGTGAATAAATTGCAACTGCAACTGCTTGCAGGTCAGTATCCAGGGGGAGAGCAGAGGAGTGGTGGTCATTATCGACAAACACGGCGACTCCGCCTTTGGCCCTGTCACCAGTCAGGTCATCTTTGCGATACAACCTATAGCCCCTGAGTACAGGAGCATCAGATTGTTTGAGATGTGTTTCCTGTAAACACAAGCACAGGGGGCGTTGCTGCGCTAGGAGGTGCAGTTCCTCCACATGTGCCCGGAATCCATTCATGTTCCACTGAATAATGGGAGCCATCTATCAGGGCGGGAGTACCTTCAGTCGCACTTTCTGTCGGGGAGGAGAGCCCACAACAGGTGGAGGCTCAGTTTTGGGGCGAGACGATTGCCCCAGTCTGACATCTACCTCCATCGCCTCAGAAGAGGAGTCGAGAGAGACGTCAGAGACAATGACATCCACATCAGCAGACTGTAGAACTTCAGTCTCCTTTAGTGGGCGAGTCTTCACCTTTGTCTTTGGCTTCGATTTTCTGGCCTGAGGTGGCAGTGGAGCCAAAACCTCAGAAGCAGTAGGGGGTGTACCAGCACTAGGCAGTACACAAGACTGGACCCGGGAAGGGGCAGGAAGTTCCATGATGTCAGCTACCACAGCCTGGTCAGAAGGCTGGGAGGGAGCAGCAGGCTTCACAGGAATGGCAGCAGCACATGTACACTGACAAATGCAGGTGCTAGTGCTGACAGTAGCAACCTCCGTTTGGGTAGCGGCATCGGTTTTCAAGACAGGCTGTTTCAGAACGGAAGAAAAGGAGGCAGCGAACGTGGGCGGCTGCATGGACTTGTAGATTTTCTTTGCCTCACCATACGGGATGCGTTTAGTGGTTTTAAGTTCCTGGATCTTCCGTTCCTCAAGGAAAACTCTGCATTCCCTACTCCACACAGGGTGATCCCCAGAGCAGTTCACACACTTGGGAGGAGAGGAGCAATCAACTCCCTCATGAGCGGCTTTACCACATTTCCCACAAGTGGCTGCCCCTTTACAGCCGAGAGTAGTGTGGCCAAAGTGTTGGCATTTAAAACACCGCATGGGGTTGGGGTAATAAGGCCGTACACTGAGACGTAGGAAACCTGCCTTCACATGCTCTGGCAATTTGGTGCTGTTAAATGTAAGAATAAATGAGTCAGTTTTTATGAGAGCACCATCCACCCGTTTCATAACGTGTTGCACGTCCACAATGCCTTCCCGGGACCATTCAGACTTCAGTTCGTCTTGGGGAATGTCGACGAGATCTCTGCAAGTCACAACACCCTTGCTGTAGTTCAAGGTGTTGTGATAGTCAGTCTCTATCGCAAACTCCCCAAGAAAGTGTGCCTTCTGAAGGTTCTGGACTTGCTGGAAGCTAGATGTTTCAACCAGCAAGGTGCCATTGCGCAGGCGCTTTACAGACTTTAACGTGCCAGCAATACCCTCTAAGCCCTTCTGTATGTAAAATGGCGAAACCTTTTCAAAACTCCCATCTTTTCTTTTAATTATGAGAAACACATTCTGAGAAGCAGAATGCATTCTGTTACTAGTACCTGAATCAGGAGGACTGGCTACACGAGCCCTCTTGTTAGATTGGGTGTTAGAACCTACCAGCGGCCCACCCTTTCCGCTGGGAGGAAAAGAAAAGTTCGAGGGTTCCATCTCGATCCCACGAGCAGCTAGGGAACTAAAGGTCCGCTCAGACAGAGCCCCGCATGCCTGAGTAAGCCCGATACAACTGGGGTGTGGCAGGTGCCCCAGAGGTTGCCCGCTTGCGACTGTTCCACCTCAACAGCCATGCATCTCATAGGCGCGGAGCACACCGGAAGATTGAGGGGTTTTTTATAGAGGTTTGTTCCATCCTCGCGATCCGGGCGGCCAAGCCAAGATCCCCATTCCCTGAGACACACAACATTCCACCGCCGCGCCGCACGGTGGTCGCTGAAGTGTACTCAGAGCTTACGGTGACGGGGGACAGGTGGCGCTTACCAGTCCCCAGCTCAGGAACCCCGGGGTCGCCAAGCCCGTACCCAGCAAATGAATGCTGAGCCCCTGGGGGCAGAATGTGCACTTAAAGTAAGCAATTTAAATGTGCACATTTTAGTATGGTTAACGAAATTACGATGCTTTTTGGAGTATCCTCTGATGTATTGTTTCTTTTATAACCTAATGTACGATCTTTCAATGTTTCGCACGTACTTACATACGGGCTTCCTGCGCCATCGTAGTTGCGCAAGCATGGTGGCACCTGTTATCTGGCGCTCTCTGGCAACTGCTGAAACGAACCTATTTCTAACAAGTCGGGGGTAAATATTTCGAATGCTCGTTTGAAAAGCGTTACTTTATAGGTAAATTTCCATTTATGTAAGTTGGACTATGTGCGCAAATTTACGATGAATTTTTTAAATCACACAGCGTCTGACACTCTTTTAAAAATCAACTATTTGGTGACGAGCCATTTAGAGGAATTTCGAGCCCAGAAGGTCAGACATCTATGTCGTTATTATGAGCAAAGTGATGTAGTACTGCGGGATGCCCTCTCTCCTCTCTGGTAACTAATTTATTTGTGGGATTCTTGGAGGACAAGTCACTGGACTCGGCTAAAAGCTTTGCTGGCACATTTTCGTGATATACTCTGAAGCATAACACGCGCAAAAAAGATCGACACTACATATGAAAGTTTAGCTTCTCTTGCAGTATGTGAAAGCTTTGCTTTTCTAGTAGCAACACCGCGTATATTAAAACATTAACTTTTACTGTTTGTGTATTCGCGCTACTTAACAGTGATGTTGCTATTGGCTAAGTACATGACGTGTCCTATGGTCTGAACATCCACTTTCATCCGCTGGCGAGATCACGTGACATGATCTATGACGCTTACAAAAGCGCATCGCTATCTCGATTTCAATGGTTCGGAAAGTAACATGCGGTGTTTGGTGGAATTCGAATTTATTCTTTCGTAATACGAAAATATGCAGCGTACGTGTTGCTGCCCATCGAAGATCTTTCAGAAACATGTTTTTCCGTGAGTTTCGTTTTCTAAAGTGCCGGGAAATTCTACGCCCGTGTCTAAAAACATAATCATACAAAGGATTGATGATTTTTACAATTCCGAGGGAAAATCTACTGTCATTCAACATGGAAAACATGTGTTTTCACCTGAGAGAAACGTATTTTTAACCGGGAAATCCGGGAATTTTTTTTTCCTTGTCCGTCTATACACCCCGTATGGAGCTCCCCTTCCCGGTAATAGCTATTTTCTTTTCACTTGCGTTAACCCGTTCGTACAATGTCCCGTTCTCAGTGACAGCTATTCCCCTTCAGTTAAACCGTTTACTTTCCTCTCAGTTGCATTAAACCGATCATTCAGTGTATTGTTCAGACTCAGAAGGGTTTGACAACATGTTTCTAGTTCTTTACGTACATCTCCAACTTCATGTTTGAGAGTTTGACATTTCGCGTCCACGTATATGGGAATGTTTGGCCCACGTACACCAATCCTGTCTAACTGAGCTCCTGTCATGCATGCGAATTTATCCATGGTGATGCGTATGCTGATGTACTCACCTCTCTGCATGGTTTATATATACGTAAACTCCTGGAAGTTCCGTCTGTGCCTGCCATCATTCAGTTCTCTTGTTTTATCAATAATGAGAAACCCATACTGTGATTGATTGATTCCAACTACCTGCACATATCTTTACAAAGTTATTGAATGACATGTCTGTTCCTACATGAGCCTGGTAAATGTGTTTTAAATTCGTATTGTCCTGATTGAATGCTACAATTTGGTTTGCATTATCCCTAACTGTTTTTTACATGTACATATACACTCCGGTAGCTACCAAGCGGTGTGTGGCGGAGGGCACAATTCGCGCCAAAGTCATATTCCCCCTCCCCCCCCCCCCCCCGCCCCACCATCTTCCACTCGCGGATCGCACGAGGGAAAAAATGACTGTCTGAACGCCTCAGTACGAGCTCTTATTTCCCTTATCATTGAATGATGATCATTACGCGATTTGAAAGATTGGATTTCGGAATTTAGTGAGCAGCCCCTTCTGTTTAGCGCGTCGTCTATCTGCAAGTGTGTCCCACTTCAAACTTTCTGACATTTGTAATGCTCTCGCGATGGCTAAATATACCAGTCACGAATCTTGCCGCTCTTTTTTAGACCTTCTCAATTTCTTGAATCAGACCCAACTGGTAAGTGTCCCATACAGTCGAACAATACTCTAAGACTGGACGAACTAACATATTTTAAGCTATTTCCTTTGTTGAAGGATTGCATCGCTTCAGGATTCTACCAATAAACCGCAATCTAGAGTTCGCCTTACCCTTTACTTGTGTAATCTGATCAGTCCATTTGAGCTCATTTCGAGTAGTCACACCCAGATACTGATCGTTTATTTTGTACTCTTACATTAATGGGAATTTTCGCCTTGTAATACGCAGTAGGTTACGCTTACTAATATTGAGAGATAACTGCCAGTCATTACACGACCCATTTATTTTCTGCAAATCCTCACTGGGATTCTGGAATATGTCTGACTCATAAGATACATCAACAGCTATATGGCGACCGAAACAGAAATATCGCTTAATTTGATCTTGGTTTTCCACAGCAACATCGTCAGATATAAACAGTGTGTTTGACTTCACTTTTTCCGGTCGTGGGATATCGCTGCTCTCACTGAATGTCGTATATGTCGCACCATCTACACCGTGCAGAATCTCCTGTAATAGTCGGTATTTGGGCTGAAACAGTGCTTTGCAAATACACATACATACTCAAAGCGGACTCCATACTGATGTAACAGCAACGACATGAGAACATTTGTCTTTCGGCAGTTGGATGGACCTACAATTGTTTCACGTATGTTGTCGGCAAGGAGTGCGCCATTCTTCTTTTTCCGGTTTTCTTGCGCAGCGTCACAGCTTCAGTCGCTTACAACAAAGTCTTGATGCTTCACCCACCCTGCAATGATACATGCTACATGAGGTACTGGCGTGCAATGGGTTTTTATAGAGAACAATGAACACAATGCTGTTTCAATTATACCGACCATTTCAGGTACTGGCGTGCAATGGGCTTTTATGGAGAATTTACGTAAATGGCATAATTTTCTGCTGTTGCTTGTTTCCAGTGAAAATACTGGGGCAGTAACTGTAGTACTTGCATTATAATAAGACGTAACAAGTAAGAAACACATACATGGTCATATACATTTTTTATTCAGTAATCATACATCATCTGGTTCTTTCTTTATCTTAACGCCTTTACAGAATATAGAAAATAGAGCCTTCATGTAAGCACAGAATTCAGTACATATTTCTATCAAACTTATTGGTAGTACACTAGTTATCGCCGGCACCATACTGGCCCACTCTTCGAAGTCTTCTACATGAACAGTGTTCGTTCTCAGATACTCTGCAACGTCGCTATACACAGCTTTAACACAAGGCAGCCGTCTGTTCAGTCTTTATAACACAATGGATAGCACCATCTGTAGATCGAAAAAGTTTTTAACGGTGGAGTGCTGTAGGTAAAGGTATGTGTCACCTGATTTCACACGGGGTGCAGGGCGATTGCACACTGTTGTAATGGATAGGGTTAGAGCAGCACAGTAAATGTCCGGAGGAGGACGGCGGTCAACTGCTGCTTGATATACGCTTTAGCACGACAAAGTTCATCCCATTCCACCTCCGTAAACCGCACTTGAGACTTTTAGCTGCATTCTCGATCTGTATCACAATACGCCACTCTTGTTGCTTCTATACCAATATGGAAACGTTTCGAGCCACTAGCGGTTAAATTATACACTGAAGAGAAGAATAGTGGTGCACACGACTTGTATGGTATCTTCTCGTCCACTTCATCCGTACTCTGTCCACGCAGTATCAGTGGAATATTCTGCGATGGCGCGTACGGTGGAACCCAGTACCGAACAGCGTCATGCTGATTAGGACCCCCAGTGCTCTTCAGCGAGCCAGGGGCAGGCTGGGTGTCTTCAGCCGACAGCAGCAGCTGACTGTCCTGCCCCACCAGGCTGACCAGATGCGCGACAGGATCCCAGGACGCTGCCGCTGCTGCGAGTCCCGACGGGCTGCGGCACGTCGCTGTTGCAGACCCCGACTGGCTGCAGGACGTCGCATCCGCTGGTGAGCGAAGAAGCAAACCGTTACAAGCCGTGATAGAATAACAAAGACCCTCACGCGCCAGTAAACACTGACATTAAGCAGGGGGTACTCACTTTTCTGCGGCTTCTTCGTATTCCGTTGCTGCTGCGGCTGGACGATCTCGACTGGCGCTTCATTCCGGGTGACTGACTGTAACCGACGCTGCAGAGCTGCTGGGCCCGCCTTACATCCCCGTTGTGATCGGATGCTGCGTTCTTATTGGCTACTGCCAATTTCCGACGCTTCCGGTGGTCTAAATGTGAACTAGACGAGTTGTTTGGTCCACTTCATCGGAGGTAGATGTCTTTAGAGTTGGAAAACTGACTGAATATCAGAAATGTCTGGCAGTTATAACAACGGCATTGGTCCGCCTGACTTACAGAATGCACCTTGGTACCATTCTGCTGCATAGCCATTATCTCTTCACCAAGCACTCATCCAACGTAACTCCTTTCCATTCCGCTATGGATGCAGCCCTCGGCTGTATGCTTACAGGCAACATGGCTGTTAAACTGCTTCCGGCCAGACACCAATAGCTCTTTGATAGAACACATTCCACACAGCTGCGAGGATGGGTTGGTGGAGAGAAGCTGGATGGGGATGAGTATCTGCTCTTCAGTGGTATATAGCACGTACACGAATATGCTTCCACTAACGGGAATTTAACATCAACCGCCCGCCTCTTCCATTTTGGAAGAGTGAATACGTCATGTGGAATATCTCGGCAGTTTGCACACGAGCATGAGCACGTATCGGTTACAACACTCATCGTGGCTCCATTCTTCTGCACTGTCGCAATCTGATGAACTGAAGTCTTCTGCTTCTTTCTCCTACACTTTTCCATAATCATAGCCTTCCAGTCCACATGTAGTGAACTGAGGCTGCAAAAAAAAAAAAAAAAAAAAAAAAGTTCCAATGGCTCTGAGCACTATGGGACTTAACGTCTATGGTCATCAGTCCCCTACAACTTAGAACTACTTAAACCTAACTAACCTAAGGACATCACACAACACCCAGTCATCACGAGGCAGAGAAAATCCCTGACCCCGCCGGGAATCGAACCCGGGCGTGGGAAGCGAGAACGCTACCGCACGACCACGAGCTGCGGACGAACTGTGGCTGCAGTCCTGCTTGGAATGTATACCTGTAATACAACTATTTAAAGCTGCTCTAACCTTCACATTCATCTCGTTGATCGAACATATCACAATGCTTCCCCAACGACAGCCCAGCATAGACTGAACGTATTCCACCAATTCTGGTCAAATTAGTGGAGAAAGAAGTTCCTACTCAGATATGTATTTCTCACCAAGGATGGACGCGTCAGCGCAGCCCTGGGACAATGAAATTCTCACCAATATTCGAAATAATATTGAAACATTAAAGAAATTGTAAACGCCTTTGCTAAAATACATGAACACTGAACTTTACTGTAAAACAAACAATACTATGAAGACATTTTACCCCCTGAGACTACCTCGATACGACAACAAAATCAATTTCAGTCACATTAAACTGTTTACAAAGTTGAAACAGATTTCCACTTGAGAAGACTTTTTATCATAATTTCGACCCTCGAGACGACTGTGCCATCTCTAAGCACTCTCTACAAAACTGTATCTAATTCAATTAACTTGCGGTGCAACGCTTTGCACTTGACTTGGAGACTTTTCCTCTTCCACTTTGCTAACCTTTGAGTCACTAACCTCTTTTTATGGCCGTCACTGACAGCGATGCACCAGTCTGACACTGGTTCTACCCGGCACTTGTCCCATTTCGTGCCCTTTCTCCGCCGCTTTCACTTACCGTCGGCGGGGCCGCCAGTTGTGTCTGGCTAGGGCGTTTCTCTCGTCCAGGGCGCTGGGGAATCCCCTCACAGGCGGGCAGCCCCCGCCCAAAACAGGTTCCAAGTTGCTCAGCTAGAACTACTGACATTTATTTTTAAATATCGGTAATCTGATATACTGATATTTAAAAATGCATCGTTGTCGACACTCAGCACTACTAAGAAGTATCGATATATCGACGGAGGGAATACCGACGTACCAGGCTATAAACATACCGGCTGCACACGGTCTGCCGCTCTAGAGTTGCATATTTAAGTATTGATTTATTATTTGATATTCTGTACATGAAGAAGCTAGCAGCCTGCTGATCACCCCGTAGAGCAAGAATTGGAAGGAAATCAATGAACGTTCAAACTTGGTAATAACCACTGTGCTAACAGTTGCAATTGCATGTAAGTGGCACAATGAAAGGTGTATGAAGGGTCAAAATTGGGTGGTTGAAGTCAAATGTTGGTGTTTCTTTTAGTAGCGGAGAACGTCGATTACGTCGGCATTTCCCCTCACAATTCTCCGTCCACCGCTACACCAGTCTTGCCATTTAGATTTTTGTTTATCACTTTCATCACTCGTTCTTGAAGATGGCCGATGTGAAGAAATAGCACGTTAGTTGCGTTAAAAATCTTTTTTTTTAAAAAAAAAGAAGACTAATGTGCTGTTTTTTCACATCGGAAATCTTGTTATTCCATTCACACCACCCCTCCCCCAGTGCAATCGGGCTACAACTTTGTGCCAGCTATACTGGACGTGATGAAAGCTCAAAAATAGTAGACTCCGTCACATAGTTAAAGAAAAATTATGTTCAACCACAACTTCAAAAGAACAGTTTCAAATATTTACCGAAAAACGCGAAAAAATATAATTTAAAATAAAAATATCGGCATTCGATATTCCCATTTCATTATCGATTTATCGGGAATAAAATTTTCGGCGATGAATATCGATACTTTTTGGAAGAACTATAGATAAATGAATATCTTATCAGTAGCTCTAGTTTGAGTCTACAGTTCAATATTCGCTACAGACCTTGATGAACTACCGCTTTAGCAGCCAGCTATTGTTGCTCGAGCATCAGGTTAGCAAAGCTATTACTTCACGTCATCAAGACAAACAAAACTGGCTTTCTACGGATTGGAGTGTGGAAATCTTAATTTGGCACGTAGGTTAGAAAATTATGAGAAGAAAATGGATAGGTTGAAGATATAGTGAAAATTATTGAGATTCGGTGGCAGGAGGAACAGAACCTCTGGTCAGTTGAATAGAGTGTTATAGATACAAAGTCAAATATGGGTAATGCAGAAGTAGGTTTAATAATGAATAAGAAAACAGGAATGCGGGTAAGCTACTGTCAACAGCATAGCGAATGCATTGTCGCAGCCAAGATAGAGTAGATTGAAAAAAGTCGAGGTATAGCAATATGAATATATAGAGATGGCTGTATTATCGCTTACGTAAAGTATAAAAGGGCAGTGCATTGGTGGAGCTGTCATGTGTTCACAGGTGATTCATGTGAAAATGTTTCAGACTTCATTATTGTCGAACAACGGGAATTAACTGACACCGAGAGCGTAATTTTACTTTGAGCTAGATGCATGGGGAATCCATTCCAGAAAGCGTTAGGAAATTCGGTATTCCGCTATCCGCAGTGTCAAGAGTGTGCCGGGAACACCACATTTCAGTCATTACCTCTTACCGCGCACAATGCGGTGGGCGACGGCCTTCACGGCATCATTTCCGCCATTATGGACGGCTATAGAGACAGCATGGCTAACTATTTCAGCAGGGGACTTCCAACACCATTTTGAGTCCACGTCACACCGAATAGATGCATTACGTCAGGCGAAAGGAGACCCGACACCGTATTAGGAGGTATCTCAGGACTTTTGTCACCCCCGTTTACTGACGAAACCCAAACCTGCAACAACAAAATGGTACATATGGCTCTGAGCGCTATGGGACTTAACTTCTGAGGTCATCAGTCCCCTAGAACCTAGAATTCCTTAAACCTAACTAACCTAAGGACATCACACGCACATCCATGCCCGAGGAAGGATTCGAACCTGCGACTGTAGCTGCCGCGCGGTTCCAGACTGAAGCGCCTAGAACCGCTCGGCCACCACGGCCGGCCCTACCACAACAGTACTAATCTGTGCCAACTAGCTTCACAGATGAAAAGACTGAAGTGGAAACGTTTCTCTCTGTCTCTATGAATTTATAGTGAATGAAATGATTCTGGGTGTTATTTTCCAGTGTGTCACAGTAAAGAAAACTAACGGCTGTTGCGCACGTCCGCGACGGGCGGGAGGAACGTCCATAGACGACAAACGGAAGCAAAAAGATATGAGAAAATGAAATTAATCATTTCTGACAACAGATGCGAAATAAGCATCCGTTTACGTCACCGGCCAATAATATCTTGAGTCAGAAGACCGTCAGGTCACTGAAACGACTGCCAATGTCATTGTACGACGGTCATCGACCGATCACCTGGACGTTATTCTTGTGTATAGATATACGCATCAAATGAAAAGAAATGGTCGGCAGTTTGATCGCTGAGTGGTTCGTCTTTGAGATATTCAAATAACTGACGAAAGAACACGCAATATATCCGGTCGTTGTAACCTCGAACAACCCGTCAGTAATCCTTTTTCTACTGGCTGTGAACAGAGACACAAATATTCGTACATAGTAATAGTTATCACAGGAATCAGTGAGGTGTGCATTTGTAAATAAACTCGACTCTCACATTTGCGTTAAATATCGTAAGTTGAACTAAATACAGATGAACGTAGCAGCAGATGGTTACACTTTGTGGTATCCAAAAGAAGAAAGCGCCACCATCAGGAGAGGATAAATGAAGGGCATGATGACCGCTTATTTCTTTACCATCGCTATACATTTTGCATTTTCGCTTTGCTCACTTAGCAAATGTCTCTTGTAATTAAAATCGTTTGGCAAAACATATTTCCTTGTATAGAAATCAGTAAAAAGTACTTTACTATACATTACAGTATTGATAGATTTCTATAAATACGCTTTTGAAATCACTTTAGGCACTCGGTATAAATGTCTTTCACAAATAACGATAATATACAACTTTTTATAGGCCCCTTGAATGCGTGAAGTTATGTGATGAACAGAACATACTTCATGCATTCAGCCATTTACGAACTAGTACAAAAGTTTTCGTTTAAATATCTCACAAAGAATTTTACTCTTTTTTGAATTATTAGCTTTGATTTTCCAATAAGAAAACATTTTCGGAAGCATTCTCATTTGCTTTAGTGATGTAATAAACTTTTAGTTATTTGGGAGCTGATCGATAAATTACCTGTCATTTTTACAGTGTTTAGTTTGCTCCTGGATTGGGTGACAACTTTTTACAATATTTACATTTGACTTTATGAGGCGCAAGTGAATAGTTGTGTTCACGTGGTATTACACTTTGATTCAATTCCTCCCCAGCTAGGCGCAACCGACAGGAAGCAAAGCCCCGCCCCCTTTCCCAAGACGTGGCCCACCCATTTGTTTGACACCTTTGTGAGCCAAAATTCTCTCGGGCTTTTGTACAGTATTTATGCCCGTTTCATCGACGTTGAACACTCGCCCCTCTTTAAATTTATATTTATCAAAGACATGTTCTAAGTTTTTAAAATACGCATTAACCTCTTCTTCATTAAATGCCTGTGTTCTACGAGGGTCAGTCAAAAAGTAATGCCTCCTATTTTTTTTTCTACGTTTAATTGTCAGGAAATTTAAATGCAATTACATAGGTTGAAAACCACAACATTGAGGATCATTTTGTCATTTTTCAATGTAATCTCCGCCCATCTCTACAGTTTTGGTCCATCTTTGAACAAGGGCATGTATCCCAGCACGGTAAAAATCACAGCTCTGCTTCCTAAGCCATTGACGCACGGATGTTTTGACGGCCTCCTCATCTTCAAAATGAATCCCACGATGAGCTTCTTTTAGTGGCCCGAACAGATGGAAGTCTGATGGTGCCAGGTCAGGGCTGTATGGGGGATGAGGCAAAACTTCCCATCCAATTTTGACAATCTCGTCAGAGGTGTGACGACTGGTGTGTGGTCTTGCATTGTCATGCAAAAGAAGAACATCTGCCATTGATTTTGTTGGGCGAACTCGCTGAAGACGTGCTTTAAGTTTGTTGAGGGTTGTGACGTATTGAACAGAATTTATTGTGCATCCCTGCTCCAAAAAATCAACCAGAATCACACCCTCTGTATCCCAGAAAACTGTTGCCATAACTTTCCCTGCCGATCGCACAGTTTTGAATTTTTTCTTCCTCGGCGAGCTTGTGTGACGCCACTCCATTGACTGCCTCTTTCATTCGGGTTCAAAAAAATGCACCCATGTTTCGTCCCCGGTCACAATTTTTTTCAGAAACTCATCTCCCTCCAAACGGAAGCGCTGCAAGTGTTGGGAGGCTATTGTTTTCCTTGCCTCTTTATTCTGATCGGTTAACATTCTTGGAACCCACCGTGCACAAACTTTTGAGTACCCCAATTGTTTAATAATCGTGATCACACTGCCTTTACTAAGAGAAATAATGCGACACACTTCATCTGCAGTCACCCGACGGTCACCACGAATGATGTCATCAACTTGCTGAATGTTGTGTGGAGTCACTGCACTCACCGGCCTGCCGCTCCGCTTTTCGTCAGTCAACGGTGTTTGCCCTTCAGCTTCCTTACAACGACGAACCCATCGTCTAACAGTGCTGACATCCACTGTCACAACACCATACACCTTCTTCAGTCTTTCATGAATGCGTATGGGCGTTTCACCTTCTGCATTCAAGAATTCAATCACACAACGCTGTCTCAAACGAACATCGATGTCGGCCATCTTACAAACTTCTGCTGTGCTGCCACCTGTTGACACAGAATGTTACTACTGCAGTGGATTGCAGAAGAAGGTTTGAGGAATGGCGCCAAATTCAAATTTTTCACTTAACTTAATTTCTTTAAGTAGCAAAAAATGGGAGGCATTACTTTTTGACCGACCCTCGTATTAATGCTAGTTACTTCAGGTTTTCTCATGCTAATACTTGGGTTTCTTTTTGAAAATAGAGCTAGCCAATCATTGCCTGCTACTCTAGATGACTTACCAAAATTGTTTGCAATGTTGTTAGCCTCTTCACACTCAAATGCAATCTTTCGCAGCTGGATGCATGTAATGCCATAGAACAGCTTGGCCCTTGTAATAACATGATCCCTAATCTCATTTTCCTGTTCTGTCGAAAATTATGGGTTTCTTCCAAGTTTTGGACCCTCGGTATTTTTAATGTTCATTCTCGTTCGCAGAGTAGCTTCATGAATCCCGAAAGCTCTTGATACTTCTCTTATTTTTCTTCCAGATTTGATGGTATCAAGAGCCTTACAAAGTTCCTCTTGTGGCCATTTTACTTTTTGGGGTATTCTTTTGTAATATCTACCCATCTGAAATTAAAAAAAAAAAAACTCGTTAGTATTGAAAATATAACCTGCAACGGGGAATACCACGTACTTCAACAGCTGCGTGGTATTACCCCACTGTAAGTTCGATGACTAACCTAAGCATAGCTCGGCACCTAATTCAAATAGCGGGACAAATCTACAATTAAATGTTACATCAAGGGTTAGTAGTTGATACGCAAGAATTGCATTAAAGCAACTTATAGTAGCACTTACCTTGCAAAATACAGCTGACCAAAATTACATGAGACACGCAGAAAATAAACAATACGTTACTGCTCCAGCAATGCCACTGGAAAATGGCTGGCATAAGCCGCGTAGTAGTTGTTACTCCCGCCGGCAGGGTGTACCACCAACTGGGAACAGCTTGCGCCATTCAAACTGCGTAAATCAGCCTGCGTGGGGTTACCCACATTCGTGTAATTCCCCCACCTTCCCCTAATTTTAAAATAACATAACTACAATAACATTTCAATAGGCAGAAGGCCCAAGCTTTATCTTCAGGCAATGTACGACTTGCCCAATATAGAAAAACATTTAAAGCAGATGAAGGCCTTTGATTTTAGAAACAATTACAAGCATACAAATTGAGCCATTAAAAATACACAATTAAAAACCAACAAGAAAGGTAGTATAGGCAATGGCGCTCAGAAATTTCCAGGCGGCTTGGTCTGCCCTTGAAATCTTCACGTTCGTTTAGGTGAGACAAGAAGTCAGCCCAACTATACTTGATCCACTTGCAACAACCAAGAGAAAGTCAGAGACCCACCGACAAGACAACTTGCTAACCACTGACCAGTATAAGAGAATTCCAAAGTCAAAATGTTACAGACATAGCCGCCCACAACCAAAAATACATTACGCTGTCAAAAACTACACACCATGTTGGACAGCAACAATAGGTGAGGAAAGCACACTGCCCGAATTTACGTCAGCGACCAAGGCAGGTAACCGGAAGACTAATGGCCACAATGCAGAAAATTCTGCTGGTGCACCTTAATTTCAAACCGACAAATTTAGTTAAATCCACCACACGGAAGCTGAACCTTCAACTCTAACACTTCCTGTTGCTCCCTGGAATACTGCCAACAGCGAACCACCAAGAGAGGGGACAAGGTGAACATACGTGGCATCTGTAACTAAATCGCCGCTGAACTGCATGTCCTGGGTCGGTGAGCCACGAACCTCGTAGCACTCTGAACAGCCCCCACATGCTGCGACACTGCATAGAGACCACCAGCGGGCCCGGCCAACTGCGCCGTCCAGAGACTTGCTTGCTGATCCGCTGACTGGCTGCACGCCGCCAAGCCCGAACTATAAACACCATCCAAAGATGGTAAACAGTGATAGAGTGCAAATATCGATACACACCGCTGCTGCCACGTGTAAAAAGAGGAAGAACCATGGCATAACCTCAATAATCGCGTGAAACCAAACGCAGAGTAACAGCCAAGTTTTAAAACGACGCATAAGCCAGGGTCAGCACACCTCGAACTGCCCCCCCCCCCCCCCCCACAATCGTAACCCAGGGAGGAGGTAATCCAAACCCTGAGCTACTTGAACTTAACCTGACTAAGGTGAACCCGAGATTGCTTACCAGAGCTGTTCTCATTGACCAACAGATTTGCTGGGCCTAATATACACGTGATAGTGTACGACCGATAATCACGAGGAGTAAATTTACTAAGATTCCCACCGCGCACCTGCCTGCCTTGGAAATTGCGGACATAAACCTGGTCCCCCGGCCTGCCCTTAAACGTTTCCCGAATACGATTATAACGCCCCGCTTGCTTATTATAAGCTCTGAGTAGATTACGCCTGGCCCAGTTCCTGTTTTCCTTGATAACATGCGGATTAACGTCGGCTGGAATAAGATCTTGAATTGCCCCACAAGTTCGTAAGAGGGGAATTAACTGGGTAGGAATAGACCAAGGATGCAGGCATAGCTCGCAAGGCTTCATGACTGGCGGCATTAAAGGCAAAACCAAGTCACGGAAGACTTGAGTCCTATTTACTGGGGGTTTTCTGGTGATAAATAAACAGAGCGGACTTAAGATTCCGATTAACTCTCTCCGCAAATGATCCCTGGGGATAACACGCAGTGGTGGTGACATGCTTGACACCACACTGAGAACAGAATGCCTTGGAAGGGCCCGAAAGAAAGGCAGGAGCGTTATCGCTAACTAACTGCTTGGGTGGCCCAAAAGCACTGAAGATACTAGTTAAATGATTAATGGTGGTGGTAGCAGTAACGTTACGTCTAGTAAGGAGCAAAGTAAATCTAGAGAATGCATCGATAATAACTAGTACATATCGATGACCTCTTTTAGTACGAGGTAAAGACCCCAAATAATCAATATAGAGCTTGTGCATGGGAGAGGACTCTCGTTCAAAACTCAACCAACCTTGTTGAAGAGCATTGCTTGGTTTGGCTACATTACACAAACAGCATTGGGATACTATTTGTCTCATATCCTGGGCCATGGAGGGCCAAGTTAAATGCTCCGTGATTTTTTGGAGAGTCTTGTAAGTCCCTAAACGGCCACCCACCATCGAATCATGAACATAACGAAAGACCGGACATACCAAGGTTACGGGCAAACAGATCTTAGACTGCTTAGCATTGCCGACATTCCTGCAAAGAGTACCCCTCTTGACCTCATACTCGTCCGACAACTCTCCTGCCAACACACGTTGCTTAATACCAGCCCAAACTGGGTCCCGATCCTGATGCTGAGCAACGTCTTAGAAGAAAAGGGGACTTTCACCCAACACCAAGCAATTAAGATTGTCAGGTGCCACCCGCTCCCTTCTCTCACTAATCGTAGCTTCGGTAAACATCCGGCTGAGAACATCCGTAAAGACATTTTCAGAGCACTTCACATGTTTGCCTTCAAACTGAAATGCCGAAATACGCACTGTCGACCTGGCAATATGACCAATTTTACGTGGCTTAGCCAATACCCAGCCGAACACCTGATTGTCGGTTTCCAATTGGAAAACCTGATGTTCAGGGTAGAAACGGGTGTTCTCTAAGGCAAATAAAACAGCCAAGGCCTCGCACTCGTCGACAAGAGTACTTAAGCTCGGCATCAGTTTACTGACGAGACGGGGAAGCTAATGGCTGTCTCTGCCCCTCAAACTCCTGGAGGAGAACAGCAGAAATCCCCGCATTAGAAGCGTTACTCTGCACAATAAACTTTTTATTGAAATCGGGTACACGAGGAATTGGCGGGTTAGCTATCACTGTCTTAATGTGCTCAAAGGCAGCCTCCTGGGTGGGACCCCATTCAAAACGCACACCCTTCCGGCGTAACTGATTTAAGGGCGCCGCCAACTGAGCAAAATTAGAACAAAGCGCTAAAGTAATTTGCTATGCCTATAAATTTAGCAATTCCCCACTTATCAGTGGGAGGAGGCAATGTCTGCAGGGCTTTCGTTTGCCCTTGGTCAATGCGTATACTCGGACCCGACACTATATGGCCTAAGAAAGACATCTCCTGCTTAGCTAGCGTGATTTTACTAGGCTGAACAGTTAGACCGGCTCCCTGTTACCTTAAGAGATCTGGCCAGATATGCTCAAAATGATCCGCAAAAGAATGACTGTAGATAACCAAGTCGTCCAAATAATTAGAGACACACACTAACTTCAAGTGACCAAGGATATTATCCAACAAACTAGTAAGCTCCGCCGCTCCGGTAGCTAGTCCAAAAGTAACTCAAACTCGAGCAAGTTCCAAACAGCACAAATGTCAGTAACATGTTTACATTCCTACGCCAAAGGAATTTGATAATAGGCCTGATTCAAATCAAGGACGTAAACCAGTTAGCGCCGGCAAACCAAGTAAAAGAATTATCCAGATCCAGCAGGGGTACTGATTCAAGTACAACCTTTAGTTCAAATGGCAGCAGTCAGTCACAGGCCTGTAATCGCGCCCCTGGTCTTTAGGTACCAAAAATATTGGAGAAGCGTAAGCCAAAGCAGAGGACCTAATAATTCCTTGTTGGAGTTTCTGAGAGATCTTAGCCCTGAGTACCTTCACCTTCGGGGGTGAGGGACGATATGGAGATTGCCTAACTGGAATATCATCGGAGAGACATATGATATTCGAGAACGCTAGTGACACCGAGGCTATCACTAAGGAGTTGGGGAAAACCGCGCAACAGCTGGCGCAACTGAGAGGCCTGATTGGCCAAGAGATGGGCCAAATCAAATTCATTAGCTGCAAACTCCACGGCGAAGATTCTGGCAATCTGCCGTACCCTAGATTTAGCGCTTTCGCAAAGACCAAACTTCTCGCTAGGAGAAAACTTACAAGGTGTGTCCGGAATAATCCAAGATCAACCCGGTTTTATGGATGAAATCACACCCCAATATTAGATTAACAGGCAGTTCTATAACCAAGGCTAAAGATATAAGCCAGGAAAAATCGGTGACGGATATACTCCCCCGGACCCACCCCTCCAGAGGTAACGACTGGCCATTGGCCACCCAACATCTCTGCACTGGCGAAGGGACCGAACGAAGTTTCGTAAGATGCCCAAATTCCAAAAACCACTCAAAACTTGATAATGAAAAGCAACTACCACAATCGAAGAGAGCACAAACGGGCTCACCAGCTACCCGAGAACAAACTATAAGGTCAAAGGGGTGATGAGGAAGCGACAACCCGGGTACACCAAGGCCTGAAGGTTCGAACCCGAGTTCGAGGGCGAACCTGGCGTCATCTACTTGCCCTAGGAGCATGAGGCTGAACTCGAGAGCGTAGCAAATGAGCTGTACTGCCGCATCTGAAACACTGGGGTCCCCTTTTGATAACTTAAATGGATGCAGATAATCCGGAATCGGCTCCTACGTCGCCCTCCTTGTTCTCGTGACGTACATGGCTCTCACGGGGTGATGCAGATGCTGCTATAAGCGCATCACAGAGCTCTCCCCATGTTTCAGGCTGCTTATGGACAACAAAATGCGACGTATCTGCCTTAAGAACGGGAGAGACTAATTATTGTTCAGGTAAATCAATCAATAGGCTCCTCACCCTGCTGCACTTCCCAAATATAACGACACTCGAGTTGTTTCCGAAGCCCGGTGGTTAACCTTTGGCTAATTACGAGCTACCTTATTTGCTGCAAGGAAAGCTCATTCCCCATGGCACGTGAGAGGAGATTCTGCAACTCGCCTCTAGGTAGCAGGTACAACAATGACAAAATTACTTACTGCGGAACGCGAAAGGCGGCCGCGTGTTGCTCTAGACGGACCAGCAACCACAACGATTCTCCACCCGATCAAGTCGCTCTACAACCAATTCAGTAATATCCCGAAAGAAATAGGCCAGATGATTAGGCAACTTGGCGAACACAGTATCTAACTTAACAGAAAATGGAACAGTGCCATCGCCGGGCTGACTCTCGTGCTCTTGCTGATAGCACACCATCTCCAAACTTCCTCTCATCCAACTCCAAACACGTAAAGTGTAATACGCTTACCTGGTTCCCCAATTCAAGGGTCAAATTTTCTTGTGATGATCCCCAAATGTAACATACTTACATCGGCTACCCGATTAGTTAAATGCATCACCTCTGCCCGCACCCGATCCAGCTGAATGTCACTAGCTTAGGTTCCCTCTAGGAGACAAATAGTGTCTTCAAGGCCTTTAACAGCCTCATACAGAAATTTAATCGCCGCTCCTGTCACCGACCACCGCCGACGTGACAACCGGCTGCAGCACGGCAGCCCGCAAATGGACCACCAATTCCGGAACACTTCCCTCAATCTGTTGGCACCTTATTGCCAACTCATAGACAAGGTGGTCTTTCCTGAGCAGACCGATCGCCGGACACACTGACTGCTATTTTAACACGCACCTGAAACAAGTTACACAGGGAGCAGTACGGTACCACCAAATACAAACAGAAACAAAGAGTGAAACTGACAGCAACTAGAATGGCAAGCATAAGCTTAACCACGCTCTGCTACCAGTGAAACGCCCTGCTGAACCCGCAGGACAGGACAAGTAGTAGGAATTGTGGAAGGAGGCCAGAATGAGCGGCTGTCAGTTACACTCAAAACATAACACTTTATGTAGCTGTCCAAACATTGCAGCGCAACTTGGACTATCGACAGGAAACGACTTTAATTCTGAAACAGCTGAAAGCCCATAAATTAATTACAACTCCTATAAATATATATATATATATATATATATTTTTAGAGACAGAAGGCTCTATGCTTTAACCTTATTTAAGGCCAAGCGATGTAAGATAACTAGTCCCATAGATTTTTTTAAAAGCAGCTGAAGGCCGACAAATTTGAAACTTAACTACAATAACCTGCAGTAGGCAGAAAGCTCAAGCTTTATGACCAATAAGAGATCTTACTCCAAAACATCCGAAGGGCTTTGCTTAAAAAAATGAACTGTAACCAATTTTCCAAGGCAGAAGGCCCAATGCTTTTAACCTAAAATAGTATTTAAGCCCAAGTAATGTAAGACTTGATAAGTAAGAATCCAATATTTTAAAGTGCCTGAGGACCCATGCTATTAAAAATCAATGTAACTACAATAAATCTTAAACAGGCAGAAAGCCCACAGCTTTATCTTCAGACAATGTAAGACTTGCCCAATATAGAAAAACATTTAAAACAGATGAAGCCCTTTGATTTTAGAAACAATTACAAGCATACAAATACGAATCATCGGCTATGACTCATTTAAAATACACAATTAAAAGCCAACAAGTAAGGCAATATAGGCAACAGCTCTCAGAAGTTTCCAGGGGGGCTTGGTCTCCCCTTGAAATCTTAACGTTTGCTTAGGTGAGACAAGAAGTCGGCCCAACTATACTTTATCCGCCGGCAACAACCAAGAGACAGTCAGAGAACCACCGACAAGACGACTTGCTAACCACTGATCAGTATAAGAGAATTCCAAAGCCAAAACGTTACAGACATAGCCGCCCACAACCAAAAATAGTTTAAGCTGTCAAAAACTACACACCATGTTGGACAGCAACAACAGGTGAGGAAAGCACACTGCCCGAATTTACGTCAGCGACCAAGCCAGGTAACCGGAACACTAATGGCCACAATGCAGAAAATTCTGCTGGTGCACTTTAATTTCAAACCGACAAATTTAGTTAAATCCACCACACGGAAGCTGAACCTTCAACTCTAACACTTCCTGTTGCTCCCTGGAATACTGCCAACAGCGAACCACCAAGAGAGGGGACAAGGTGAACATACGTGGCATCTGTAACTAAATCGCCGCTGAACTGCATGTCCTGGGTCGGTGAGCCACGAACCTCGTAGCACTCTGAACAGCCCCCACATGCTGCGACACTGCATAGAGACCACCAGCGGGCCCGGCCAACTGCGCCGTCCAGAGACTTACTTGCTGATCCGCTGACTGGCTGCACGCCGCCAAGCCCGAACTATAAACACCAGACCAAAGACGGTATACGGTTCAAATATCGATACACAACGCTGCTGCCACGCGTAGAAAGAGGAAGAACCAAGGCATAACCGCGGGAAACCAAACGCAGAGTAGCAGCCAAGTTTTAAAGCAACGCATAAGCATGGGCCTCGTTTTGCTTTTTTTGATGTTCATCTTATATCCTCCTTTCAAGACGCTGTCCATTCCGTTCAGCTGTCTTCCACGTCCTTGGCTGTCTGTCAAAATTACAATGTTGTCAGCAAACTTCAAAGTATTTATTTCTTCTCCATGGATTTTAATTCCTACTGCAAATTATTTTGGTTGCTTTACTGCTTGGTCAATATACAGATTGAATAACATTGGGGATAGGCTACAACCCTGTCTCACTCCGTTCTCAACCACTGGTTCACTTTCGTGCCCCTTGACTTGTGACTGCCATCTGGTTTCTATACGAATTGTAAATAGGCTTTCGCTCCCTGTAGTTGACCCCTGCCGCCTTCAAAATTTGAAAGAGAATATTCCAGTCAACATTGACGAAAGCTTTCTCTAAGTCTACAAATGCTAGAGACGTAGGTTTGTCATTCCTTATCTTCTAAGATAAGTCGTTGGGTCTGTATTGCCTCACGTGTCCCAACAGTTCTACGGAATCCAAGCTGATCTTCCCCGATGTCGGCTTCTACCAATTTTAGCATTCATCTGTAAAGAATTTGTGTTAATATTTTTCAACCAGGACTTATTAAACTGGTCGATCGGTAATTTTCAGACCTGTCAACACCATCTTTCTTTGGGACTGGAATTATATTCTTCTTTAAGTCTGACGGTATTTCACCTCATGCATCTTGCTTACGAGATGGTAGAGTTTTGTCATGGGTAGTTCGCGAAAGGCTATCAGTAGTTGTAATGGAATGTTGTCTACTCCCGGGGCCTTGTTTCGACTTTCAGTGGTGTCTCAAATTCTTCATGCAATACCATAGCTCCTATTTGATAATCTACGTTCCCGTCCATTTCTTCAACATTTCCTCAACTACATCACCCTTGTACAGACCCTCTGTATACTCCTTCCACATTTCTGCTTTCCCTTCTTTGCTCAGGACTGTTATTCCATCTGAGCTCTTTGTATTTATTGAGGTGATGCTCTTGTCCTTTTAATTTTCGTGTAGGCTGTATCTCTATCTTACCTTGGTGATACATACTTCAACATCCTTACATTTGTCCTCTAGCCATCCCTGCTCAGCCAATTCGCACATCCTTCGACCTCTTTTCAGACGTTTGTGTTGCCTTCCGCCTGCTTCATTGACTGCGTATTTATATTTTCTACTTTCATGATTTAAATTCAATACCTCCTCTGTTACCCATGGGTTTCTACTAGCCCTCTTTTTACCTCCTTGAAGCTCTCCTGCATTCACTACGTTATCTCTCAAGGTATCTCTCAAAGTTAGAATGTATTATAAAATCCCCATGTCATCTTCCATATTCTTACACTCTAATGCGTTATGAGCACAGTACTGCCCACCACTAGAGTACAGCACCTTAGTTTTTGTCATTTTGAGATTGAGCTTCAATTTCTCACAGTACCAGCCATGATGCGCTTTTTTCCTTAATAAACTTAAAACTAATTTCCTACGACCTGCTAGTAAATGAGATGCTCCGTTCGGAAGGTCGATCTTTGCATTCACTCCTGGCAGAAATTCCAAACCTGACAGACAAATTCCTTACTGTGAGAAACGTTGAGTCTGCGCAGGAAAACGTGGCCGGTAGATGCGCGATCGGCAGGGCACTTACGGGCACTCGCTGTAGGGGAATTTTCCAGCGTTGGAGGGGTAATGCTGTTCTAAACTGAAGCGTACGGTCATAATTTTTGTTAAGTAGTAAGTGGAACCCATACCTGTATGGTGATCATTCGAAAAGATCTGTCACTTCTGCTTTCGTTGGTATCTAAAACGAATTGCGCTGAATTGGTTTTCGCCTGGCTTATAACCATTGGTGAATTTTAGTAAAACCTGCACATTCAACTTTTTGCCATGTTAACATTTGCTTCCATTGTCAAAACACAGCCGAGTTTACCGTTTCATCTCACTAACATATTGTGCAGACTCATTTGCGAGACGATTCTGAAACAGTGGTTTATGAAATTTGTTAACTAAGGAACTGAGGAACAGTAAAGTCAATAGCTTATGAAAAAGCACACAATCTGTACAAAAATAAACTTGTAATATCTTCACTTACATTGCTTCAAAACCTATAGCATTTCTCGTTTCACCAGCTATCGATGGCTCTTAAAAATTACGTCTGTAGTTAGTGGAATCACTCGGTAAATGATGAAGTTCTGCATAATAACCATATGGAAAAATAGTCTCCTCTTTGCGTGCCAAAATCTTATTTCGATATCACGAACTGTCAAGGAAATGTGAGGAATGTTGTGGATATTACACTCTGTCTTTAGTGCTGGCGGGTCACAAGTCAGTTGGTCTCCATCCGTCATTGATCTCGAAAAAGTTGATCTACGTCTAAAGAAGAATTCAATATGTTAGCTACATGTAATACAGCGAAACATATAGTGTAATATGTCCCAACGTATAATCATAGTGACCCCTGTTTTTCATTGCAACTTTTTCGAAATTCTCGCTGTGTCTTCCATGCAAATATCACCATAACTATGACCATTAACGAAATGATGTGCACATTATCATGAAGCTGACATATAAAGCTGTAAGTAACGCAAGAATGATTTTTTTTTACCTAATCGTGTGTGTAAAATCGTTTTAGAAAGATTGCGTCTTGCTCCTCGATTTTGTTACCGCCGACGGAAAGAGGCAAACATTGTCGGCATCCCCTTCTGAACAAACGAAAGAACGAACTCGCCTATCGCTTTGGTGGCATTGGCCATCGTATTCTGTGCTGACTGCTACTGTTCCGACTTCACATTGCACAGTCGCATAACTAATTGCCCCTTGGCGCCAATAGCACGGGACTATACAGTTTTGGAGTGGCATTCTTGGTAAGCGAGTTTTACTGATTATACTTTTAAAACAATTCCCGTGAACGACGTTAATATCTTCACCTCTGTCCGACAACTGTCGTGGGTATGCCTCCCACTACAGCCTTCACTGCTGCCCGAACTATTTCTTCTTTAAGTTGCATGCGCGACTTAAAATCTCCGCCGATTTCTTCTCGAATGTCTGTATCTTCACTGTATCGTAGGCTCGTAGTTATATATTCTGGGTGTTCACAAATTTAATTCAGATAAATATGCGAGTGCGAAAATGATAGTGTCTGCTGTGCAACAGTTATGCTTAACATATTTGTACAACTTCTGTCCTTGCCAATAATAATAATAATAATAATAATAATATAGACCCCGTGGGGCCCCGGGAAAAGAATAGGCCTCCGGTATGTTCTGCCAGTCGTAATAGGCGACGAAAAGAACAAACCACTAATAGGGCTAACCCCCCTTTTGGTGTGATTAGTTGGTTCAGGACAGAACTAAAGAAGCCTCGGACAAGCGCCGTCATGGTCGGGGACGATGCTTGAACCCTATGCCCGCCCACAATGGAAAATGATTTAAATCCAAATAGAGGTGTTTTGCAGGATATGCTTCCTGCAACCACCCTAGAAGGAAAACAAAGACAGAGGATGAGATGGTCAGATGAAGTTAATCGACACCTCATGTTCTGTTATTACCTAGCAACAAACCTAGGAACCAACACAACTGGATACAGATCACAAGTATACACAACATTTATTACGAAATACCCAGAATTAAAATTTTTAACAGAACAACGACTACCTGATCAGATCCGTGTAATAATCAAAAATAACAGGATACCCCAGTCAGAATTAGAAAACATCAAACAACAAGTACAACAAATACTGGAACAAAATAATGTGCAATCCGAAGAAGAAGAAAATACAGTAATGGACTCAAACATCCCAGAGCAAACAAACAAAGAACAACAGGCATCAATTAAACGATCAGAGGAAAACAAAATCTTAAGACAGCCACCAGAACAAGCACAAATAGAACACGAAGTGACACACATGTTAGATATAGAAGAAAAATTTCAGCTGACATATATAGAATACAAAGACACAAATACAGACATTAGACCATTCTTGCATAGACCGCCAAATAACCTACAAGTCGAAACAACAATAAAAACTATCAACACAATCATACACAACAAAATAAATGAAAACACAACTATGGAAGAGTTACAACTACTGGTTTATATAGGAGCACTCACTACAATAAATATACACACTAGGCAGAGATCAGAACCAACCAACACACAGAAGAAACCCACAAAACCAGCATGGCAACACAGGCTACAGATCAGAATAGAAAAACTGAGAAAAGACATTGGACAGCTAACACAATTTATACGAAATGAAATGTCACAAAAAAACACAAAAGGTTAGGTAAAATCTCACAACAAGAAGCGATAGAGCAATTAGATGAAAAGAAGCAGAAATTACAAGCATTGGCCAAACGACTTAGAAGATACAAAAAAAGTGAAAATAGAAGGAAACAAAACCAAACATTCAACACAAACCAAAAGAAATTTTACCAGACAATAGATAACACACACATTAAAATAGACAATCCACCAAACATAACAGACATGGAACACTTCTGAAGCAACATGTGGTGTCACTGCCAGACACCACACTTGCTAGGTGGTAGCTTAAATCTGCCGCGGTCCATTTAGTACATGTCGGACCCGCGTGTCGCCACTGTGTGATCGCAGACCTAGCGCCACCACAAGGCAGGTCCCGAGATACGGACGAGCACTCGCCCGAGTTGTACGGACGACATTGCTAGCGACAATACGGACGAAGCCTTCCTCTCATTTGCCGAGAGACAGTTAGAATAGCCTTCTGCTAAGTCCATGGCTACGACCTAGCAAGGCGCCATTAGCCTTACCTGCTTTGAGAGTTATCATAAAAATGTCTCACGAAGAACATTGTAAACAAACCAAGATTGAAAGTTAAGTATAAAGCAGTTACGTACTTTTCTTGCTACCATTCAGTAGTTATCCTGTTCCAGACTTGACGCCAGTCGGCGTGTTTGTACGCGTGCCCTTCTTTCGGCTCCCTTCCTAGTGTGGCGTAGCAGGCTTGTTACGCCACAACAGATTGGCGACGAAGGAAAAGGGTTCTTTCTAATTGCTTACAATTACTTGTGTAATGGCTTCGCCACAATCTCCAGATGTACTGTCCGAATTTTATCGCTTGCAGAATCAGCAGACGCAGGCGTTATTAGATGCCCTTGGACAGCTCGTCCAGGGTCAACGTGCCATTCAAACCGATGTGGCAGCCGCCGCTTCACCGCTACCGCAGCCACAACATGCAGTTGCACCGCAGTTTCGCCAGTTTGACCAAACCCACGAGACTTGGGCGGAATGGTCCCGCCAGTTTGCATTTCATCTAGCCGCCTACAGAATTCAAGGTAATGAGCGGCAGCCGTTTTTGCTTTCTTGTGTCGGTGTGTCCACCTACCGTGTGATAGTGAAATTGTTTCCCCGACGCGACGTAGCAACTCTGTCCTACAAAGAAATTTTGTCTGCTTTAGATGCCTATTTCAAGGAAACAGTTAATGTGGTTGCAAAACGGTATACGTTTTTTCGTACGAAACGTACGGCCAGTCAAACTAATAGGGAGTGGGTAGCAACATTGCAAGGCCTTACTAGGGACTGTGCCTTTGACTGTGACTGTGGCCTTTCTTATTCAGATACAATGGTACGTGATGCAATTGCACAGAACGTTTCTGATGTTCGCATACGGGAGCAAATTTTGAAACTAGTTAATCCCTCCCTTCAACAAGTGATAGACATATTGGATAGACAAGACACACTTGACTGTGCTCAGGAATCTTTTGAAACTTCGCCAGCAGTGTGTAACATTAACCGGCCCGCCGGGCGAGCTGCGCGCCCCGGTCACCTGCCCTCGCGCACTTCGACACAGCTGCCGCCGCGCTCTAAACCAGGTGTGCCGCGCCAGCACACAAATGCAGTGAAATCATGCCTGCGGTGTGCTACTAGACATTCGCATGAACATTGCCCGTCACGCCAAGCTATTTGCTTTTTCTGTATTAAGAAAGGACATGTTCAAAGTGTTTGCCAGAAAAAGCTCAGATCAGACAATCACAATCATTCCAGGCCCTTTGCTTCACGCCGGAATCGAACCAAGGACACTCAGGATTGTGGACCTTCGCCCATGGACATTCATGTCGTTACTTCCACCCCGTCCAGTGCCACTTTCTCTAACAGTGACTGTGTTCGTCCCACAAAAACTGTGCATCGACGTCGCCGGAAATCACGTCAATTAGCAAGTGATGCTGTACCTGTATCAGTTCACATTGCACGAGACAGTCGCTCTTGTCGTCAGCAGGACAATAAACTTTTTATAGATTTGGACTTTAATGGCAAGATCATACCATTCCAGCTCGATACCGAAGCTGCAGTTTCATTGCTCAATCACGACACGTACAAACAACTGGGCAAACCTCCGTTGCGTGCCACAAATGTTCAGTTAAAAAGTTATTCAGGACAGCTTATCCCTGTGTTAGGACAGTGCACTCTTCTTGCAACATATAAAGGACAAACAAAACTTGTGTCATTTTACATTCTTCGTTTGTCTACTGCAGTGAACTTGTTTGGTTTGGATTTATTTCAGTTGTTTAACGTGTCTATAGTAAATCAGGTCCTATCAGTGAATCAAACTGTGCCTTCAGACAGTGTTTCTGGCTTATGTGAAGAATTTGCAGACATTTTTGCACCGGGCCTGGGTTGCGCTACAAACTATGCAGCACGTTTGGAACTGAAAGTAAACGCGCAACCGAAATTTTTCAGAGCGCGCAATGTTCCCCACTTATTGCGTGATGAGGTCGCAAGAACATTAAACGATTTAGCATCACAAGGTGTGTGTGAATGTGCGCAATGCCTCTTCCATTTCGGCTCCGCTTCATCGCTCACGCCGTACAGGTGTTTCGTTTCTCTGGACGACGGAATGCGAACGCGCCTTTCGCCAGTTACCATCGGCGTTGCTTTCTAATACTTGCCTTACGCCATTCGATCCCCAGAAACCCCTTTTGTTGATGGTAGATGCATCGGATTTCGGGATCGGTGCTGTGCTTGCGCACAAAGTTGGCTCCCATGATCGCCCTATTGCCTTTGCGTCCAAATTGCTCTTGTCTGCGCAAAGAAATTATTCCCAGATAGAGAAAGAAGCTTTGGCTCTCGTGTTTGGTGTTACTAAGTTCCATGATTTCTTGTATGGTCGTCACTTCACCATCATCACAGACCACACACCATTGACATCGCTTTTTCATCCGACCAAGCCTGTACCTCCACGTACAGCGCAGAAATTCATTCGCTGGTCTATTTTCCTCTCGCAGTACCGCTACGATATCTTGTATCGGTCCACTGCTAAGCACGGAAACGCCGATGCGTTGTCCCGTTTGCCTGTTGCTGAGGATAAAGCATTCGATTCTTCCGAACTTGCTTGCCTGTTCATTGATTCGGAAACCGATGAAGTGGTCGAATCGTTTCCGATTGATTTTCGTCGTGCAGCTACAGACACAGCTGCTGACCCTGTCCTTGCTACCGTTTTGCGTTTTGTTGCTACGCAATGGCCTTTGTCAACGTCTCGGATCGAGGATCCGTTGGTTCACAGATTTTTTGCTCACAGGGAGAGACTTTTTGTTCGACGTGCTGTTTTGTTGTGGCGTTCTGACTGTTCTGACTGTTCGACACTTCCAGAGTCGTGATCCCACGTTTGTTACAGTCCTCTGTCTTACGGCTTCTTCACCAAGGACATTGTTGTATCGTGCGAACGAAGCAACTTGCTCGTCAGCACTGTACTTGGTTCGGAATCGATGCTGCGATTACGAATATGTGTTCTTCTTGCATGGCGTGTGCCGAACAACAATGCGCACCGCCGCGGAAAGTCTTTGCATGGCCAAAAGCCACTTCCCCTTGGCAACGCTTGCACATTGATTTTGCTGGTCCAATCTGGAATGCTAGATGGTTGGTTCTGGTAGATGCCTTCAGTAATTTTCCTTTTGTTGTCTGGATGTCTTCCACGACGTCCTCCGCCACCATCCAAGCTTTGTCTGCTATCTTTTGCATTGAAGGTCTTCCGCAGTCTATTGTTTCCGACAATGGCCCACAATTCATGTCCGCAGACTTTCAGTCATTCTGCCAGGCCAATGGTATTCAACATCTGACATCCGCGCCGTTTTCACCTCAGTCAAACGGTGCCGCTGAACGATTGGTCCGGACTTTCAAGTCACAGATGTTGAAGTTGAAAGAGTCGCATTCTCGGGAGTTCGCGTTGTTGCTCTTTTTGTCGTCATATCGCTCTCAGCCCCGAGATGGTCGCTCGCCGGCTGAGTTGCTCCACGGTCGTCCTCATCGAACCTTGATGTCTTTGCTGCATCCGCCGCATCAGGTTCCTGTGCAGCGGCAGACTTCTGCTTTTGCTCCAGGGGATGTTGTATTCTATCGCAACTATCGAGGTTCACGGCGTTGGCTCGCAGGGCGCATTCTTCGCTGCCTCGGCCGCGCGATGTATTTGGTTTTGGGGGCCTCTGGTGAGGTGCGTCGGCATCTCAATCAGCTGCGCCTCTGTCGTCGCACGGGTTCTGCCGCTCCCCGTCTGCTTTCAGCGACGGTGCCGTCTGGTCAGCGGCCTGGGGACCCATCTACTGGCTCGCCTCATCCCCAGGTGTTACCGACGATGCCTTCAATTTTGCCCCATGGCGACGCGCCGCCGCCGCAGCCGCCGCCGCCGCCGCCGCCTGTTCTCCCGCCGGCGCCGCCCGCATTCGACGCTTCGCTGCAGCCGCCCAGCGCCTCCCTGGGTCACGCGCCGCCGATCGCTTCCCGTGACCAGCTGTCCTCCGCCATGGAACTCTTGCCCGCTCCGGACCACCTGGCGTCTTCGCGCGTCGGATACCCCGACACAATGGAGGTCGACCCTTCGGCCCCTCCTGTCTCTTTAAGGGCGCATACACCGCATGTTGACGTGCACCCTGGACTAGGTTTTCAGGCGTTTCCTAGCTCCCCTCGGACCGAATGGCCGGGTGCGGGTGGCACAGCCTCGCCTGTTGTTAGGCTCCCCACCTCATCGCATACGTCAACATGGGGTCCTCCCCACGGCAGGCGAAAGCCTTATCTCACGACCGTTCGCCGATTTGCGGGGGAGGAATGTGGTGTCACCGCCAGACACCACACTTGCTAGGTGGTAGCTTAAATCGGCCGCGGTCCATTTAGTACATGTCGGACCCGCGTGTCGCCACTGTGTGATCGCAGACCTAGCGCCACCACAAGGCAGGTCTCGAGATATGGACGAGCACTCGCCCGAGTTGTACGGACGACATTGCTAGCGACAATACGGACGAAGCCTTCCTCTCATTTGCCGAGAGACAGTTAGAATAGCCTTCTGCTAAGTCCATGGCTACGACCTAGCAAGGCGCCATTAGCCTTACCTGCTTTGAGAGTTATCGTAAAAATGTCTCACGAAGAACGTTGTAAACAAACCAAGATTAAAAGTTAAGTATAAAGCAGCTACGTACTTTTCTTGCTACCATTCAATAGTTATCCTGTTCCAGACTTGACGCCAGTCGGCGTGTGTGTACGCGTGCCCTTCTGTCTGCTCCCTTCCCAGTGTGGCGTAGCAGGCTTGTTACGCCACAACACAACATATGGTCAAACCCGGTACAACATAACAGGCATGCACGGTGGATACAAGCAGAAAGAGACACATACAAGATGATACCACTAATGCCTGAAGTGATAATTTTGCAACGTGAAGTCACCCAAGCAATTTATTCTACTCACAATTGGAAAGCCCTGGAAAAGATAAAATAGCAAGTTTCTGGCTAAAGAAGTTCTTCTTAACACATTCACATCTAACTAAATTATTTAACAGTTACATTGCAGACCCATACACACTCCCTGATACACTTACACATGGAATAACTTATCTGAAACCTAAAGATCAAGCAGACACAGCAAACCCAGCAAAATATCGCCCCATAACATGCCTACCAACAATATACAAAATATTAACTTCAGTCATTACTCAGAAATTAATGACACATACAACACAGAGCAAAATTATAAATGAAGAACAAAAAGGCTGTTGCAAAGGAGCACAAGGATGTGAAGACCAACTGATAATAGATGCAGAGTTGACATAGAAAGCTGAAACTAAACAAAGGTCGCTACACTACGCATACATTGATTACCAAAATGTTTTTGATAGTGTACCGCACTCATGGTTACTACAAATATTGGAAATATACAAAGTAGATCCTAAATTGATACAGTTCCTAAACATAGTAATGAAAAATTGGAAAACCACACTTAATATCCAAACAAATTCAAATAATATCACATCACAGCCAATACAGATTAAGCGTGGAATATACCAAGGAGACTCATTAAGTCCTTTCTGGTTCTGCCTTGCTCTGAACCCACTATCCAACATGCTAAATAATACAAATTATGGATACAATATTACTGAAACATACCCACACAAAATAACATATTTGCTATACATGGATGATCTAAAACTACTGGCAGCAACAAATCAACAACTCAACCAATTACTAAAGATAACAGAAGTATTCAGCAATGATATTAATATGGCTTTTGGAACAGACAAATGTAAGAAAAATAGCATAGTCAAGGGAAAACACACTAAACAAGAAGATTACATATTGGATAACCACAACGACTGCATAGAAGCGATGGAAAAAACAGATGCCTATAAATATCTAGGATACAGACAAATAATAGGAATAGGTAATACAAATATTAAAGAAGAACTAAAAGAAAAATATAGACAAAGACTAACAAAAATACTGAAAACAGAATTGACAGCAAGAAACAAGACAAAAGCTATAAATACTTATGCTATACCAATATTGACCTACTTATTTGGAATAGTGAAATGGAGTAACACAGACCTAGAAGCACTCAATACACTTACACGATCACAATGCCACAAATATAGAATACATCACATACATTCAGCAACAGAAAGATTCACATTAAGCAGAAAGGAAGGGGGAAGAGGATTTATTGATATAAAAAAACCTACATTATGGACAGGTAGACAATTTAAGAAAATTCTTTCTAGAACGAGCAGAAAGTAGCAAAATACACAAAGCAATCACTCATATAAATACATCGGCTACACCACTGCAATTTCATAACCACTTCTACAATCCTTTAGACCACATAACATCAACAGATACAAAGAAAGTAAATTGGAAAAAGAAAACACTACATGGCAAGCACTCGTATCATCTAACACAGCCACACATCGATCAAGACGCATCCAACACATGGCTAAGAAAAGGCAATATATACATGAGATGGAAGGATTCATGATTGCAATACAGGATCAAACAATAAACACCAGATATTACAGCAAGTATATTACGAAAGATCCCAATACCACAACAGATAAATGCAGACTTTGCAAACAACAAACAGAAATAGTAAATCACATCACAAGCGGATGTACAATACTAGCAAATACAGAATACCCCAGAAGACATGACAATGTAGCAAAAATAATACATCAACAGCTTGCCTTACAACATAAACTTATAAAACAACACGTTCCCACATACAAGTATGCACCACAAAATGTACTGGAGAATGATGAATACAAATTATACTGGAACAGAACCATTATAACAGATAAAACAGCACCACATAACAAACCTGACATCATACTCACCAATAAAAAGAAGAAATTAACACAACTAATTGAAATATCCATACCCAATACAGCAAATATACAGAAGAAAACAGGAGAAAAAATTGAAAAATACATCCAACTGGCTGAGGAGGTCAAGGACATGTGGCATCAGGATAAAGTTTACATTATACCAATTATACTTTCAACTACAGGAGTCATACCACGCAATATCCACCAGTACATCAACGCAATACAGCTACATCCAAACTTATATATACAACTACAGAAATCTGTAATTATTGATACATGTTCAATTACCCAATAGTTCCTAAACGCAATGTAACATACACCATACAGTTAAAAGGAAGTCACGCTTGATCAAGGTCCGCGTCACTTTCCGTTTCGAACCAGACCTAAGGTCTGAGAAAGGAAAGATAATAATAATAGCAATAGTAATAATAATATGCACAACTTGCCTGAAAAAGGGATGAATTGTTTATGTGGAATTTTGTTGTTTTATACCTAATTTAGTAGATTTATGGCAAGAATGAAGTAATGTTTAGGCATTAACTACTTTGTTTCCCATTTTTGTGTAAGTGGGAGTTTTCGCGGTATTTTTTTTTTTAATGTACAGGATCCCTAATTCATGTATTAGTTAATGAATTAAATACCAGGCCGAAAATCGGGCATTCTTACGCTGCACCCACACAACGTACGCCTATGATAAACTTCTTTGTTAAATATTGACTGTAGTCACTCTTACTTGATTTCATCCCTTTTTCAGACAACGGAGCCCCTACTTCCTTTGCGGCTAACTTTTCCTGGTAATTTTGCTTTCTTTTAGAGCTTAATAGAGGTTCAACAGAGTTCACGTTGATACTACAGAGGCAAGCCGATTCCTGCACAGTAATCAACCAACTCCAAACACAAACTGTTTTTTGCGGACGACTGATGTGGATAGATTTGACAGTGTCCAGCAAGAAAATTAGGATTGTGTCAAAATATTCGAATTTCGAAGGGACAGATCAAGATAAGATGGATAGTTTTTATGAGGCACTCAGTGATGTAGTTGTTAGAGTAAAGGACAAGGACAGTGTTCTGCTCATGGGTGATTTTAACTCCAGGATTGGAAATCGAACAGAAGGGTATGAAAAGGTTATGGGTAAATTTGGAGAGGATATAAAGGCCAACAGGAACGGGAAACAACTCTTGGATTTCTGTGCCAGTATGGGCTTAGTAATCACAAATTCCTTTTTTAAACATTACAACATTCACCGGTATACTTAGGAAGGCAGGGGAACCAGATCTGTCATTGACTATATAATAACAGATCAGAAATTCAGGAAGGCTGTGAGGGACACACGTGTATTCAGGGGATTCTTTGATGACACTGATCATTATTTAATCTGCAGTGAAATTGGGATTGTGAAGCCGAAAGTGCAGGAGGTCATGTCCATATGCAGCAGGATAAGAGTGGAGAAACTTCAGGATAAGGAAATCAGGCACAAGTACATAAGAGCGATCTCAGAAATGCACCAGCTAGTTGAATGTAGTCAATTACAGTCATTGGAAAAGGAATGGACAAGCTACAGGGACACAGTACTAGAAGTGGCTAAAGAATGTCTTGGAACAGTAGTGTGTAAAAGTAGGATGAAGCGAACAGCTTGGTGGAATGACACAGTCAAGGCAGCCTGTAAAAGGAAAAAGGCGTATCAAAAATGGCTACATACTAGAACTCAGGTAGACACAGAAAGTTATGTTGAAGAAAGAAACAAAGCCAAATAGATAATTGCAGCATCCAAGAAGAAATCTTGGGAAGACTTTGGAAACAGGTTGGAGACTATGGGTCAAGCTGCTGGAAAACCATTCTGGAGTGTAATTAGCAGTCTTCGAAAGGGAGGTAAGAAGGAAATGACAAGTATTTTGGACGTCAGGAAAACTGCTGGTGAATCCTGTGGATGCCTTGGGCAGATGGAGGGAATATTTTGAAGGGTTGCTCAATGTAGGTGAAAGTACGATCAGTAATGTTTCAGATTTCGAGGTAGAATGGGATAGGAATGATGATGGAAATAGAATCACATTTGAGGAAGTGGAGAAAATGGTCAATAGATTGCAGTGCAATAAAGCAGCTGGGGTGGATGAAATTAAGTCGAAACTCATCAAATACAGTGGAATGTCAGGTCTTAAATGGCTACACAGGATGATTGAAATGGCGTGGTGGTCGGGACAGTTTCCATCAGACTGGACGAAAGCAGTAATCACACCAATCTTTAAACATGGAAACAGAAAAGATTGTAAGAACTACAGAAGTATCTCTTTAATCAGCGTTGTGGGTAAAATATTCACATGTATTGTTGAAAGGAAAGTGCGAGTACTAGTTGAGGACCAATTGGATGAAAATCAGTGTGGGTTTAGGCCTCTTAGAGGTTGTCAGGACCAGATCTTTAGCTTACAGCAAATAATGGAGAAGTGTTATGAGTGGAACAGGGAATTGTGTCTGTGCTTTAGAGATCTAGAAAAGGCATATGACCGGGTTCCTAGGAGGAAGCTATTGTCTGTTCTACGAGATTATGGAATAGGAGGCCAACTTTTTCAAGCAATTAAAGGTCTTTACATGGATAGTCAGGCAGCAGTTAGAGTTGACGGTAAATTTTCATGGTTCAGAGTAGTTTCAGGGGTAAGACAAGGCTGCAACCTGTCTCCACTGTTGTTCATATTATTTATGGATCATATGTTGAAAACAGTAGACTGGCTGGGTGAGATTAAGATATGTGAACACAAAATAAGCAGTCTTGCATATGCGGATGACTTAGTTGTGATGGCGGATTCGATTGAAAGTTTGCAAAATAATATTTCAGAGCTAGATCAGAAATGTAAGGACTATGGTATGAAGATTAGCATCTTCAAAACGAAAGTAATGTCAGTGGGAAAGAAATATAAACGGATTGAGTGCCAAATAGGAGGAACAAAGTTAGAACAAGTGGACGGTTTCAAGTACTTAGGATGCATATTCTCACAGGATGGCAACATAGTGAAAGAACTGGAAGCGAGGTGTAGCAAAGCCAATGCAGTGAGTGCTCAGCTGCGATCTACTCTCCTCTGCAAGAAGGAAGTCAGTACCAAGACTAAGCTATCTGTGCACCGTTCAATCTTTCGACCAACTTTGTTGTATGGGAGCGAAAGCTGGGTGGATTCAGGTTACCTTATCAACAAGGTTGAGGTTACGGATATGAAAGTAGCTAGGATGATTGCATGTACTAATAGATGGGAACAATGGCAGGAGGGTGTCCACAATGAGGAAATCAAAGAAAAACTGGGAATGGACTCTATAGACGTAGCAGTCAGGGTGAACAGGCTTAGATGGTGGGGTCATGTTACACGCATGGGAGAAGCAAGGTTACCCAAGAGGCTCATGGGTTCAGCAGTAGAGTGGTAGGAGGAGTCGGGGTAGACCAAGGAGAAGGTACCTGGATTCGGTTAAGAATGATTTTGAAGTAACAGGTTTAACATCAGAAGAGGCACCAATGTTAGCACTGAATAGGGGATCATGGAAGAATTTTATAAGGGGGCTATGCTCCAGACTGAACGCTGAAAGGCATAATCAGTCTTAAATGATGATGATGATATTTAATTCAAATAGTACTATCTACCAACAACGTCACTTGACTAGAATACAAATGAGGCACTCAGACACGATGGCCAAAAGCCCCCCATATTATGTGAATATCAGGGAAACCAATGAGACAGGTTTTAGTGGATATTCAGATATAGTGTAATGTGGGTCTACAGTGCTGATGAACCTGATCCACCATAGGCTCAACATATTTCATAGGCGTGAATAAACGCTGGTCTCCAATTGACGATGTGCTCTATGGCACTCAGCGCCTCAAATGGACTATTGTATGATAAAATCCAAAACTTGATGTACTACATCTCATCAGAATCCCACAAAATAGGTTTTTCTGGCAATATATGTACAGCATTAACTGATGTCCGATCTAAGTTTACTATATAGTGAATGAATTGGCGTATCTGTGCAGTGTGCGATTGCCTAGTGGGATTTATGCCGAGCAAACGTCTGCTGCTGAGTGCTACCACCTGGTGTAAATTAGTAGTTGAGTGGTAGGAGCTAGTAATACACGTCGTGAACCGTGCACATTGCTTATCAAATCAGTATTTATTTCTTCCGTAAGGCAATTACATCACGACAGTTGCGCATGCGCAGAAGCTCCTTAAAATACGCGCAAGTGAAGGTGTACTCGCGACTCTAATGCCAAGTTTCACTGAGTCTAAGGGAACAACGTAGCACAGCGCGGTAGGTGCCATGTATTTCAGAATACCGCATCTACAGTACGATTAAAGTGTTTAAGGAGAAACGACCAATAAATCCACAAGTTCATGCGCTCTTATGCTCTTACACAGCAGCCGCCACTGCTCTTCATGCCGTCTATCACTCCCATTCCCCCCCTTCCCGACCGTCGCAGTGAGCACAATGGCGGCGGTTTTAGTTTTAGTGTGACACCTGCGTTGCTTGAGAACCATTCCTGGGACACCCCTACAACGCACACGGAATGATATCGCGGGGGTGGCGTCCAGCTAGGCGTACACCCCATATTTCGTGCCGACATGTCAGCAAATCTTTCAGTTATCAGAGGACTTCAGTCTCATGAGTGATGGTGAACAGGCTCTATACGACCCGGGACAACCTGGAAATCCGGGGAAAACCCGGGAATTTTTCATTGTTTTAGCTTTCAGTTAAATTTTTGTAGTTTTGACTGGTAAGAACTGATTCTCTTGCAAAGAATGTTACTATTTCCTGCTACTGGAGAATGATACTGCAGCAATAAAATATAAACGAGAGAAAAAATAAATCTTTAGTGGCAAAGGAAATGCGCGATTTACAACAACAGAACTCCGTGCACGCACAAGCGTGTGCAAATAGCAAAACTATGTCAAAGGGCGTAGGCAAAGACTATGTAATTCTTCGTAAACAATAAACTGGTTGCGATGAGCATGACGTCACAACTGTTCACATTAGGTTCGCTTGACCAATCGCCGGCGGGCTGATGCCCATGCGCAGTTGACACGCGTATGAGCAGTACCTTCTCCTCTTAGAGCTACTTGAAGTGTGGCTGTCAGCTGTATAGGCATCAGCAGCAAGCTGCCAGATGGTAACGAAAAAATTATTTCTTGCGCGCCCTAGCTGCCAGATTCGCTCATGCGCAGAGTTGTCTGAGATGTAGTGTGGAGGGGATTAGTCTCCACGTGACCCGTGTTTACGTTAAGTGACTTCGCTGCTTCTCTTCGTTTACAGCTCCCACGTCAAATGAAAACAAAACTGATTTCTATCAATTTACATGCACATAATTACGGAGGGCAAAAATATATTTTTTAGTTTCAGTTTTCTGATTTTATTTTATTTCCAAGTTATTAGCAGTCAAGCATTAATCGCCTTGCAGAACAATGAAGTTATTTTTGCAAGTTTGCCAAAGAAATTTGGCTTCATTAATCTTTCACCTGAGGCAATTATTTTATTAGAAACCAAGTGTTTCATTCTACAGTATTGGTTAGTTTCAACTGTTCGCTGAATTTCAAGTTCACGTTATCGTCTGCCATGCGTGGCATTATACCATAATAACGAAACAAAATTGAGATCGTAGAGTTCTGGTACTCCACGAAAATTTACATCCCAAAAACCACACTGAAAAACTTACTATCAGATGGGACCTACTTCACTGAGAATCTGGAAAAAACCAATGTGTACTTCAAGCCGAATTATGCATTTTAGTATGGTTTACGAAATTCCGATGATCTTGAGACAATCCTCTGATGCCCTGTTTCTTTTGTATTGTAATGTAAGCTCTATTAGTGCTTTATACATATTTACATGTGAACTTCCTACACCACTGCAGTTGCTCACGCGCAGTAATGCCTCTTTTCTGGCGCTCTCTGGCAAGTGGTAAATAGAACCTATTTCTAACTGTCTCCAGATAGTATATATCTGCTTTACAGGTGTCCTATTTATGGAGTTAGTGACGGCATGACGTGTTATTTCGCATGTCAAACACGGCTGATATGCGTCTATTTCCTTGTAAGAGGCGTTCTCCGTTACTATCGAACATTTTATATGACTGATGCAAGCGTAGTGCAATTTCTGAACCGTGATCGGATGTGAACAGTGGACGCCATACACCTTTGCAGAGTTATATTGTGGATGTATCACGAAGAATCGATGTTTTAAGGAAGTAGTTTTTTTCACTTTAAAGCTTGTCACCTCAGTTTATCGTAGAGAAACCTGCAAGAAGAAAGTATGTCACGTGCTTGAAATATATTTCATACATTGGAATATTAACAGCGTTGCATTCCACACGACTTTTAGGTCGGAATGTGCACCGCTCTAACATTATAGAGTGTTTTAAGTGCAGAATTGTGTAGCCTTAGGATCGTATGTGTTTATGTTATCTCTTACCAATACCTTCTTAGTACTTAGTACTTTACAATTGATAGCGCAGTTGATATACGTAAAATGATTCAAACTCCGTACGTCTAGAGTTTCATCATGCGTAAAAACCTACACGTTTCTTGTTCTTTTTGACTGACTGCTAATGCAACACAACACTTTCGTCTCTACTACTATATACCGATAAGGGGTGCTAATCTCCTGGACATGCGCGCATCTGGAGAAATCTTGTGCACTTGGATGGGTACAGAGATAAAGATTCGTGCGGAACAGTGCTTAGGGACTCGGCTCGCTCTATTACCTCACGAGATGCGAAATGTAGCGGTCTACTTCTGGTCAGCTGCATATTCACTCAGTGCTGCAGACAATGTGAGATCTTTCAGTCTCTGTCCTAAGAATGCGAGAATGCTCTGTGACCATCTGCATAGGGAATGATCTTAAATTACGCACTATGATGTGTAGGTGTAGATGTGTAGGTGTAGATGTGTAGGTGTAGATGTGTAGGTGTAGGTGTAGATGTGTAGGTGTGTAGATCGCTGTCTGGTATAATTTGGTGTATATGTTCGAGAACTGACAGTGAATGGAATTACTGCATAGTCATCAATCTACACTCGTAATCAAGGACATGGTTCTCGCAAAGTAGTGTAGGGGCAGTTAGTTATAATACAGAAACTGGGAAGCATGCTGCCGCGTCATTGGTCAGTGTTGAAATCACGATAAAATTGCAGCATCTTGTCAATGCCTCTGGTGCTCATACTGAAAATCTGTATAGGCGGCGGTTAGTAAGGAAATGAAGATTGCACCTTTCCACTTGTTTGACCTTGCTGCCGATGTCCTCTTCCTAATCCGTTACCTACGGAAACATTTCCATACGTCTATCCTGCATTCACAGCACCAGATTTGCACCTGGTGGCAAAATCTAGAGCAAATTTTTTCCTGCGTAAAGCAGTTCCCTATTATCTCATGAGAATATCTACCGAGTTTCGCTGCCATACTATAATTACGGCCCACACTGGACCTCTACATCTACATGGATACTCTGCAAATCACATTTAAGTGCCTTGCAGAGTGTTCATCGAACCACCTTCACAATTGTCTATTATTCCCATCTCGTATAGCGTGCGGAAAGAACTAACACCTATATCTTTCCGTACGAGCTCTGACTTCCTTTATTTTATCGTCGTGATAATTTCTGCCTATGTAGGTCTGTGCCAACAAAATATTTTCGCTCCGGAGGAGAAAGTTGGTGTTTGGAATTTCGTGAGAGGATTCTGTCGCGACGAGAAACGCCTTTCTTTTAATGAAGTCCAGCCCAAATCCTGTATCATTTCTGTGAGACTCTCTCCCATATTTCACGATAATACAAAATGTGCTGCCTTTCTTTCAACTTTTTCGATGTACTCCGTCAGTCCTATCTGGTAAAAATCCCACACCGCTCAGCCGTATTCTAAAAGAGAACGGACAAACGTAGTGTAGGCAGTCTCCTTAGTAGGTCTGTTACATTTTCTAAGTGTCCTGCCAATGAAACGGAGTCTTTGGTTAGCCTTCCCCATAACATTTTCTGTGCGTTCCTTCCAATGTAATTTGTTCACAATTGTAATTCCTAGGTTTTTAGTTGAATTTACGGCCTTTGTATTTGATTTATCGTGTAACCGAAGTTTGAGTTCCTTTTAGCACTCATGTGGATGACCTCATACTGTTCGTTATTTAGGGTCTACTGCCACTTTTCGCACCATACAGTTATCTTTTCTAAATCGTTTTGCACTTTGTTTGATTCTTCTGATGACTTTATTAGTCGATAAACGACAGCGTCATCTGCTAGTAACTGATGACGGCTCCTCAGATTGTCTCCAAAATCATTTATATAGATAAGAAACAGAAAAGGGCCTATAACACTACCTTGGGGAATGCCAGAAATCACTTCTGTTTTACTCGATGACTTTCCGTCAATTACTACGAACTGCGACCTCTAATAGGAAATCACACATCCAGTCACATAACTGAGACGATATTCCATAAGGACGCAATTTCAATGTAAGCTGCTTGTGTGGTACAGTGTCAAAAGCCTTCTGGAAATCCAGAAACACGAAATCGATCTGAAATCCCTTGTCAGTAACACTCAACACTTCATGCGAATAAAGAGCTAGCTGTCTTTCACAAGAACGATGTTTTCTTAACCGATGTTGACTGTGTGTCGATAGACCGTTTTCTTTGAGGTAATTCGTAATATTCGAACACAACATATGTTACAAAACCGTGCTGCATATCGACGTTAACGATATAGGACTAATTTAGTGGATTACTCCTACTACCTTTCTTGAATATTGGTGTGACCTGTGCAACGTTGCCGACCGTTGAGGCCGAGGGGTTCTAGGCGCTTCAGTCCGGAACCGCGCGACTGCTACGGTCGCATGTTCGAATCCTGCCTCGTGCATGGCTGTGTGTAATGTCCTTAGGTTGGTTAGGTTTAAGTAGTTCTAAGTTTTAGGGGACTGATGACCTCAGATATTAAGTCCTATAGTGCTCAGAGCCACTTGTGCAACATTCCAGTCTCTGGGTCCGGATCTTTCGTCGACCTAACGGTTGTATATGACTGAAGTATGAAGCTAATGCGTCAGCGTACTCCAAAAGGAACGTAATTGGTATACAGTCTGGACCAGAAGACTTGCTTCACTACTCCGAGGATATTTACTTCTACGTTACTCACGTTGTCACCTGTTCTCGATTCGAATTCTGGAATATTTACTTCATCTTCTTTTGTGAAGGCATTTCGGAAGGCTGTGTTTAGAAACTCTACTTTGGTAGCACTGTCTTCGATAGTATCTCCATTGCTATCGCGCAGAGAAGGCATTGGTTGTTTCTTGCTGCTAACATACTTCACATACAACCAGAATCCCTTTGGATTTTCTGCCAGGTTCCGAGACGAAGTTTCGTTGTGGAAACTGTTATAAGGATCTCGCATTGAAGTCCGCGCTATATTTCTAGCTTCTGTAAAAGATCGTCAATCTTGGGGATTTTGCGTCTGTTTAAAATTGGCATGTTTGTTTCGTTGCTTCTGCAACAGTGTTCTGATCCGTTTAGTGCACCAAGGAGGATCAGCTCCGTCGTTTGTTAATTTATTTGGTATAAATCTCTCAATTGCTGCCGATAGTATTTCTTTGAATTTAAGCCACATCTGGTCTACACTTATATTATTAATTTGGAAAGAGTGGAGATTGTCCCTCAGAAAGGCGTCATGTGAATTTTTATCTGTTTTTTGAATAGGTATATTTTTCGTTTATTTTTGGAGGATTTGGGGCTACAGTATTCAATCTCGCTACGACAACCCAGTGTTCACTAATCCGTGGATCCGTTTTGATGCTCGTTTTTAACTCAGGATTATTTGTTGGTAACAGGTCAAGTATGTTCTCACAACCGTTCACTATTCCGTGGGCTCATGAACTAACTGCTCGAAATAGTTATCAGGGAATGTGTTTACCACAATTTCGGATGATTTTTTTATGCGTACCTCCGGAGTTAAACATGTATTGTTGCCAACATATCGAGGGTAAATTAAAGTCACCACCGAATATAATCGTATGAGTCAGGTACATCTTTGAAATCAAATTCAAGTTTTCTTTGAACCTTTCAGCAACTGTATCACCTGAATTGGGAGGTCGGCAAAAGGATACAATTATTTTATTCCAGTTGCCATCAATAAACTCTGCCCATACTAACTCACAGGAAGTATCTACTCCAATTTCGCTTCAAGCTGAACTACATCTGACAGCAACGAACACGTCACCGCCAACCGTGTTCAGCCTATCCTTTCGGAACACCGTTAGGTTCTTCGCAAAAATTTCGGCCGAGCTTATATCCGTCTTTAGCCAGCTTCCAGTCCCTATAACGATTTGAGCATCAGGGCTTGCTATTAGCGCTTGGAGCTCTGGTACTTTCCCAACATAGCTACGACAGTTTACAACTGTTATACCGATGGTTCCTGTATGTACTGTACGTTCTTCCTGTGTTCGGCCTGCACTCTTTGTGACTGAAGCCCTTCTTGTGTTTTCCCGAGACCTAAAACACCGCCCAGTCCACGCCACACAGCCCCTACTACCCGTGAAGCCGCCTCCTGCGTATAGCGGACAGCTGATCTACCCACCGGAACCCGAAACTCAACCACCCTTTGGCGCAAGTCGAGGAATGTGCAGCCTACACGGTCGCAGAACCGTCTGAGCTTCTGATTCACACCCTCCACTAAGCTCTGTACCAGAAGTCCGCAATCGGTCCTATCGACTATGCTGCAAATGGTCAAATCTGCTTTCATGATGCAAGCAAGACTGGCAGCGTTTACCACTTTCGTTAGCCGCTCGAAACCAGAGAGAATCTCTTCTGATCCAAAGTGACACACATCATTGGTTCCGACGTGAGCAACCAACTTGCAGTTGGCTGCACCCTGTGCTCTTCATGGCATCCAGGAGGACCTGTTCCACATCTGGAATGGTTGCACCCGGTATGCACACTGAGTGCACATTGGTTTTCTTTCCCTTCTTGGCAGCGTTGTCCCTAAGGGTCCCATAAGGAGCCTAGCAATGGCGCCCCCAACTATCAATAATCCCACCCTCTGTGATTGTCTGCATTTGCAGGTTGAGAAGGTTCCTCTGAAACAGGAGAGGCGACAGCGTCTGGCTCTGCGACAGCGTCACCCACTGACAGCGCCTGGCACCTGTTTGTCAGACAAACCGGGGAGGCCTTACGTGCGGCCGCCTGGGAAGTCTTTCGCCACCAGCTACACCCTGGGGCGACTTCCCACTCGATCACAGGTGAGGAGTCAGCCTCCGTGCGAGCTGTAACTGGGCTGTCCACCGGTGAGGACCGATCGAAGGACTCGGACGCGCTGGACGTCCATTGAATCCCCACGGCCAGCCCACAACAGTGGTGCCCGTCCACTGCAGCCTCAAGCTGTGTAACCGAAGCCGTCACAGCCTGAAGCTGAGAGCGAAGTGTCACCAATTCGGCTCGCATCCGCACAAAACAATCGCAGTCCTTGTCCATACTAAAGACCGTTTTTCTGCACAGTTTAGTTTTCCACGGACTATCGGCACGTACAGCGCAACTATACTGTACACCCTGACGAAAACGCAGGAACTGTGTTTAATAAATTAGATTAACACGCAGAGATTCAAAAAGTTAACTACCGAAGCACTCAGGGGAAACTAAATCATTTGCCCCTGATTAGAAACTTGTAATATGTCACAAAATCGATTTACTTTCCGACTCAAACGAAAACGTGAGAACTGTGGCTATTATTTAAACATGCAGAAACACAAGAAACTGAACTATTAAAGCACATATGATATTACAAAATTCGCTCTTGGTTAGAAACCCGTGAGTCACAAAATCGGTTAATTTCCTGTTATTGCTTGTGTCGCTGTCTGCTACTGCTGCCTGACTGTGAGTACCTGTTCTTTAATTTGCCCCCAAAACTTCGTTTGGGGGCCAAGAAGTTCGTATTTTTCATTTGTGTCAAACATACTGAGATAACGGAGACACAGCAAAACTAACGTAGCAGTTTTATGGTTGGAAGTGAAAATTCAACACCTTATTTTTATTCTCATTTTCCTGTTGTTAAGAAATATGTATCTGCCAAATAATCAGCTACACTGTCCGCCCCTGGTAGCTGAGTGGTCAGCGCGACGGAATGTCACACCTAGCGGCCCGGGTTCGATTCCCGGCTGGGTCGGAGATTTTCTTCGCTCAGGTACTGGGTGTTGTGTTGTCCTTATTTCTTCCTCATCGACACGCAATTCGCCCAAGTGGCGTCAACTCTAAAGACTTGCACCAGGCGAACGGTCTACCCCACGGGAGGCCCTAGCCACACGTCATTTCCATTTCCATTAGCTACACTAGTTAATTACGAATCTATTTTTTTCTCGTATGTTGATGAAACAGAACTTGTAACTGCAGTAATTCAGCTACCTCACAATGTTTGACTCTGCAGATTTTCTGCAGTTTGTAAAACCAAGCAAGAACTAACTGGATCGTAGGTTCTTTTTTGCCTTCTAATTCATACGTACCTCCTTCGGTAAATCTACAATTCTACCAGTAAGATCACTCTCATAGCCCTGTAATCTGTAAGTGGAATTCTTATCCTTCACTAAAGCGACAAATTACTTACACATTGTGTGTACGGACTCTAGCATAGTGAACAGCGTGTGCGGAACTTTGGCTCCAAACATGAGCAGAAGCCACTTCATATCATTTAACATGGTAAATGTGGCTGAGTGCTGTTATACAATTAGCACCACACAGAAGGCTTTCGCGAATTTCCAAAGCTGTTATTGTATTGGAACCCTGGTCGGAGACAAAAACAAAACTATGCAACATGTCCGGCGAAATTTTCGTATCAGTCATCCTCTCTTATGCGTCTTCTCATAGTATTTACTTCCGTGAGCTTAACGGCCGGGAATTCGGCTATAAATAAAACGTTGTTCAAACGAGACCAATCTGTGCTTATGTAATGTGCCGTAAGCGTCAAATAATGCTCGTTTTATACGAATCAGTCCGCATATCAACTGTCGTAGCCAACTTTTTATTAATAACTTACGTAATAACAAAAATTCTTATCCGGCTTTGGACTGCAAGAAGCCTCTTTTCTGATATGTCTACTTACAGCAGAAATATTTCACAGAACGTCAGAATCGCTGACTTCTCGATATGTGGACCCATATGAATTAATTCTTGGCCTATTTGTTTAAAACATTCAGCAGACACACCTCTCTCTTCTAAAAGGTGTCATGTCCTTAGTGTTGTGGCGTAACAAGCTAGCTACGCCACATTGAGAAGGGAGCCGAAAGGCACGCGTACACACACGCCGACTGGCGTCAAGTCTGGAATAGGATACGTTATGACTGCTATCAAGAAAATACGTAGCTTTGGAGTATACTTAACTTTATTCTTTGTTGATTTACAACGTTCTTCTTGAGACATTTATACGATAACTCTCAAACTAGGTAAGGCTAATGGCGCCTTGCTAGGTCGTAGCCATGGACTTAGCAGAAGGCTATTCTAACTGTCTCTCGGCAAATGAGAGGAAGGCTTCGTCCGTATTGTCGCTAGCAATGTCGTCCGTACAACTCGGGCGAGTGCTCGTCCGTATCTCGAGACCTGCCTTGTGGTGGCGCTAGGTCTGCGATCACACAGTGGCGACACGCAGGTCCGACATGTACTAAATGGACCGCAGCCGATTTAAGCTACCACCTAGGAAGTGTGGTGGCTGGCGGTGACACCACATTCCTCCCCCGCAAATCGGCGAACGGTCGTGTTATAAGGCTTCCGCCCGCCGTGGGGAGGACCCCATGTTGACGTATGCGATGAGGTGGGGAGCCTAACAACAGGCGAGGCTGTGCCACCCGCACCCGGCCATTCGGTCTGAGGGGAGCTAGGAAACGCCTGAAAACCTAGTCCAGGGTGCACGTCAACATGCGGTGCATGCGCCCGTAAAGAGACAGGAGGGGCCGAAGGGTCGACCTCCATTGCGTCGGGGTATCCGACGCGCGAAGACGTCATGTGGTCCGGAGTGGGCAAGAGTTCCAAGGCGGAGGACAGCTGGTCACGGGAAGCGATCGGCGTCGCGTGACCCAGGGAGGCGCTTGGCGGCTGCAGCGAAGCGTCGAATGCGGTCGGCGCCGGCGGGAGAACAGGCGGCGGCGGCGATGGCTGCGGCGGCTCGTCGCCATGGGGCAAAATGGAAGGCAGCGTCGGTAACACCTGGGGATGAGGCGAGCCAGTAGATGGGTCCCCAGGGCGCTGACCGGACGGCACCGTCGTTGAAAGCAGACGGGGAGCGGCAGAACCCGTGCGACGACAGAGGCGCAGCTGATTGAGATGCCTACGCACCTCACCAGAGGCCCCCAAAACCAAATACATCGCGCGGCCGAGGCAGCGAAGAATGCGCCCCGCGAGCCAACGCCGTGAACCGCGATAGTTGCGATAGAATACAACGTCCCCTGGAGCAAAAGCAGGTGTCTGCCGCTGCACAGGAACCTGGTGCGGCGGATGCAGCAAAGACATCAAGTTTCGATGAGGACGACCATGGAGCAACTCAGCCGGCGAGCGACCATCTCGGGGCTGAGAGCGATACGAGGACAAAAAGAGCAACAACGCGTCCTCCCGAGAATGCGACTCTTTCAACTTCAACATCTGGGACTTGAAAGTCCGGACCAATCGTTCAGCGGCACCGTTTGACTGAGGCGAAAACGGCGCGGATGTCAGATGTTGAATACCATTGGCCTGGCAGAATGACTGAAATTCTGCGGACATGAACTGTGGGCCTTTGTCGGAAACAATAGTCTGCGGAAGACCTTCAATGCAAAAGATAGCAGACAACGCTTGGATGGTGGCAGAGGACGTCGTGGAAGACATCCGGACAACAAAAGGAAAATTGCTGAACGCATCGACCAGAACCAAGTACAGTGCTGACGAGCAAGTTGTTTCGTTAGCACTATACCCCAATGTCTTTGGTGAAGAAGCCGTAAAACAGAGGACTGTAACGAACGTGGGACCACGACTCTGGACTAATCATTATGAGAACGCAACAACAAAACACCACGTCGTACAAAAAGTCTCTCCCTATGAGCAAAAAATCTGCAAACCAAAGGATCCTTGATCCGAGACTCAGACAAAGGCCATTGCGTAGCAACAAAACGCAGAACGGTAGCAAGGACAGGGTTAGCTGCTGTGGCTGTAGCTACACGACGAAAATCAATCGGAAACGATTCGACCACTTCATCGGTTTCCGAATCAATGAACAGGCAAGCAAGTTTGGAAGAATCGAATGCTTTATCCTCAGCAACAGGCAAACGGGACAACGCATGGGCGTTTCCGTGCTTAGCAGTGGACCGATACAAGATATCGTAGCGGTACTGCGAGAGGAAAATAGACCAGCGAATGAATTACTGTGCTGTACGTGGAGGTACAGGCTTGGTCGGATGAAAAAGCGATGTCAAAGGTTTGTGGTCTGTGATAATGGTAAAGTGACGACCATACAAGAAATCATGGAACTTAGTAACACCAAACACGAGAGCCAAAGCTTCTTTCTCTATCTGTGAATAATTTCTTTGTGCAGACGAGAGCAATTTATACTTAAAGGCAATAGGGCGATCATGCGAGCCAACTTTGTGCGCAAGCACAGCACCGATCCCGAAATCCGATGCATCTACCATCAACAAAAGGGGTTTCTGGGGATCGAAAGGCGTGAGGCAAGTATTAGAAAGCAACGCCGATTTCAACTGGCGAAAGGCGCATTCGCAATCCGTCGTCAGACGAACGGAACACCTTTACGGCGTAAGCGATGAAGCGGAGCTGAAATGGAAGAAGCGCGCGGCACAAATTTATGATAATAGGTAATTTTACCCAACACACTCTGTAGCTGCTTCATATTGTGTGGCGAAGGCAATTCTTGTATGGCACGGAGGTGCTCTGGACTCGGATGTATGCCTTGGGCATTAATGACATGTCCCAGGTATGGTAAGTCACGAGCAAAAAACACACATTTGTCCTTCCACAACCGAAGACCATTTTGTCGCAAGACCTGAAATAAGGTTCGTAGGTTCGCAAGATGATCTTCTTCTGTCTGTCCGGAGATCACTATATCGTCCAGATAGTTTGCTGCAGTAGGGACCGACGCACAAATAGTTTGTAAATATTGCTGAAACAATGCAGGGGCAGATGCACACCCGAACGGCAGTCTTTTGAACCTGTACAATCCAAGATGTGTGTTAACCACCAATACGCGCTGGGATTCGTCGTCCACCGGTATTTGCAAGTACGCATCGGCTAGGTCCAACTTTGGAAAATATTTTCCCCGGGAACAGTTTAGCAAAAAGATCTTCCGGGCGGGGCAAAGGAAAAGTAGCAGTCACTAGTTGTGGATTCACTGTGGCCTTGAAGTCCACACAAAGTCTCAATTTTCCGGATGGTTTTGGCAAAATTACTAAGGGTGAGGCCCAGAGAGAAGCTTGCACACTTTTAATTACACCCTGTGATTCTAGATCGTTTAATGTTCTTGTGACCTCATCACGCAATGCGTGGGGAACATTGCGCGCACTGAAAAATTTCGGTTGCGCGTTTACTTTCAGTTCCAAATGTGCTTCATAGTTTTTAGCGCAACCTCATCCCGGTGCAAAAATGTCTGCAAATTCGTCACACAGACGAGAAACACTGTCTGAAGGCACAGTTTGATTCACTGATAGGACCTGATTTACAATAGACATGTTAAACAACTGAAATAAATCTAAACCAAACAAGTTCACTGCAGTAGAAGAACGAAGAACGTAAAATGACACAAGTTTTGTTTGTCCTTTATATGTTGCAAGAAGAGTGCACTGTCCTAACACAGGTATATTCTGTCCTGAATAACTATGTAACTTATCATTTGCGGCACGCAACGGAGGTGTGCCCAGTTGTTTGTAAGTGTCGTGATTGAGCAATGAAACTGCAGCTCCGGTATCGAGCTCGAGCTGGAACGGTATGACCTTGCCATTAAAGTCCAAATCTACAAAAAGTTTATTGTTCTGCTGACGACAAGAGCGACTGTTTTGTGCAATTTGAACAGACACTGGTACAGAATCACTTGCTAACTGACGTGATTTCCGGCGACGTCGACGCACAGTTTTTGTGGGACGAACACAGTCACTGTTAGAGAAAGTGGCACTGGACGAAGTGGAATTAACGACATGAATGTCCCTGGGCGAAGGTCCACGAGCCTGAGTGTCCTTGGTTCGATTCCGGCGCGAAGCAAAGGGCCTGGAATGGTTGTGATTGTCTGATCTGAGCTTTTTCTGGCAAACACTTTGAACATGTCCTTTCTTATTACAGAAAAAGCAAATAGCTTGGCGTGACGGGCAATGTTCATGCGAATGTCTAGTAGCACACCGCGGGCATGATTTCACTGCATTTGTGTGCTGGCGCGGCACACCTGGTTTAGAGCGCGGCGGCAGCTGCGTCGAAGTGCGCGAGGGCAGGTGACCGGGGCGCGCAGCTCGCCCGGCGGGCCGGTTAATGTTACACACTGCTGGCGAAGTTTCAAAAGATTCCTGAGCACAGTCAAGTGTGTCTTGTCTATCCAATATGTCTATCACTTGTTGAAGGGAGGGATTAACTAGTTTCAAAATTTGCTCCCGTATGCGAACATCAGAAACGTTCTGTGCAATTGCATCACGTACCATTGTATCTGAATAAGAAAGGCCACAGTCACAGTCAAAGGCACAGTCCCTAGTAAGGCCTTGCAAAGTTGCTACCCACTCCCTATTAGTTTGACTGGCCGTACGTTTCGTACGAAAAAACGTATACCGTTTTGCAACCACATTAACTGTTTCCTTGAAATAGGCATCTAAAGCAGACAAAATTTCTTTGTAGGACAGAGTTGCTACGTCGCGTCGGGGAAACAATTTCACTATCACACGGTAGGTGGACACACCGACACAAGAAAGCAAAAACGGCTGCCGCTCATTACCTTGAATTCTGTAGGCGGCTAGATGAAAGCCAAACTGTCGGGACCATTCTGGCCACGATTCTTGCGCTGGATCGTAGTGCCGAAAAGGCGGTGCAACTGCGAGTTGTGGCTGCGGTAGCAGTGAAGCGGCGGCTGCCGCATCGGTTTGAATGGCACGTCGACCCTGGACGAGCTGTCCAAGGGCATCCAATAACGCCTGCGTCTGCTGATTCTGCTAGCGATTAAATTCGGACAGTACATCTGGCGAAGCCATGACACAAATAAATCAGAGCAAAGCAAGTAGAAAGAACACGATCCTTTAAGCCTCGTCGCCAATCTGTTGTGGCGTAACAAGCTAGCTACGCCACATTGAGAAGGGCGCCGAAAGGCACGCGTACACACACGCCGACTGGCGTCAAGTCTGGAACAGGATACGTTATGACTGCTATCAAGAAAATACGTAGCTTTGGAGTATACTTAACTTTATTCTTTGTTGATTTACAACGTTCTTCTTGAGACATTTATACGATAACTCTCAAACTAGGTAAGGCTAGTGGCGCCTTGCTAGGTCGTAGCCATGGACTTAGCAGAAGGCTATTGTAACTGTCTCTCGGCAAATGAGAGGAAGGCTTCGTCCGTATTGTCGCTAGCAATGTCGTCCGTACAACTGGGGCGTGCTCGTCCGTATCCCGAGACCTGCCTTGTGGTGGCGCTAGGTCTGCGCTCACACAGTGGCGACACGCGGGTCCGACATGTACTAAATGGACCGCGGCCGATTTAAGCTACCACCTAGCAAGTGTGGTGTCTGGCGGTGACACCACACTTAGCACACATTGCAACAAACTTCGCTGTTATGTTTTACTACTACCTACATTCCTGAAGGTGTCAGTGTGGGATTTTTTACAAATGTATTTCTTTAAATGAGTAGTTCTCGACTAGAAATACAGTAACGTTGATCAGTTTACGCATGACACATATCCTGTAGACTTTCTGTTTTAGTATACAACAAATATTTATTCCTTACTTCGCTTTTTAGTCTCTCCCATTTCTTCTACGTTTACGCATTGGTTTCAGTTTTACTTGTTATTGCAGTTCCTTCCTCACTCTGCGTGATTACAAACACAGCACGAATGAGAAGCCTGTGCTGAATGTAGTCGCGCAGGGATAAAGACACGTTTAACATTTTTGGAGTCAAACATTATCCAGGACTCGGCCACGGCCTCTACGCTCGGCCACTGTAACTACTGTGGGTAGGCAGTCCAGTTAGGCTGTTCTCAGCACACCTCGCATTTTGTGCTCGATATTTCGGTCATGCAGGTCTAGTCTGTCCCATCATCAACTGCTGTACTAGCCACACACTCACACACACACACACACACACACACACACACACACACACTTTATCGACCTATCGACAAATTTCAAGGCAGTCCACACTGAATAACTTCAGCGCCGTCCAGCTCCTAGCGCTGGTTGTGACGTTCTGTTCTATGAGATATCGCTTAGTATTCCACAGGAAAAGAATTCGAATTTGGCTTGGCTGTTTTCGAATTAACAAGGCCAGAAAAAGCCCTGATAAAGCTGTGGGTAATGAAATGGATAATGCAATGGACCAAATGCACCTACGCTGTGTTACTTACGGAGTTGGGACCCGAAAAGTTTTGGAATTATTTAAGAGTGGATGAATAATGCTCTTTGGAGCGCGTGAACGTCGTCAAACGATAGCTGCATCACGATTTCTGGCCACTGGCGGAAGTTACGAGGAACTCAGATTCAGCGCAATTAATCCCGACAATTATTATCTAAAATGATTCTTGAAACCTGCAAAGTGATTAGTAATGGCATGAGGAAGTATTCGTGATAAAGCAAAATCGAAACGAAAACGAAATAAATTATATTCATGCAAACTTTATGAATTTATGTTCGTATGTAATATTAATAATACCCCTTGTAAGTTCGAGAAACTCATTACAAATTAGAAGGAAGACTGCAAATGGCAACGGCGCATACTATGTAACAAATTCAGCAACATTTTCATAAAAAATGAAGCACGTAACAGGTGTTAGAACTCAAGAAAAGTCCTTCACTTTGCTCTTCATAGCAGAAAGGGGTGACGATAGCTTGCATTTTTGTGACACTTCTGATGATGAACCTCGTGCATTTAATGAATAAATGTCCATCGACTGTCTGTAATTAGGTTTTTTGTTTTCATTTGCAATACGTATCGGAAATGAAATGAAAATCCAGTCTGTCTATTTAAGGGTATCAGACTTCATTTCCAAAAAGTATCGGAAATAAAACCAAGAAACAGACAGACGACTAACAGTTATTCACAACAGTGTGTATCTTTTAATTTTCTCTGTTTGCCACATGAACATGCTACGGATTCGTTAAAAATGAAAGAAGCGCTTCATTGCTTACCTCTCTACTGCTATTTTGCTCGCACGACATGTCAGACAGACATCTGAAGACTCGAAAACTTTCGAGAAACTCTGCCTCGCACACTGTCACGTTAGCCACATTTGGACTGAATTGAATCTCGCGCGTGGTGACTGAAAAGGAACTGTTGTCAGGCGGTTTGCACGGCCGACTTTTTTTTTCTTTATTGTGATTTTAAACACCTTATACAAAGGCGGGCTGTCAGCAGCACAATACGCCGCTCTTCGGCCTTGAGTTTGACAACAAGTAGTACTTAAAGGTGGCACAGAGTAGACAGTAAACACGGTGGGCAAAAAATGTAGACACTAAAAATCGAAAAAACATGGAGCCGTTCACGCTGGACGAGAAACATCACTAACACGAGGCGACACGGTGCACAGAACATGGATGATGGCGACGGCACGTGAACGGTGGTGGCGTGACGGCAAACAACACTACACACAAACGAAGGCACACACACGAAACACTGACGGCGATGTACGGCGGACTACACACTACACAAATTGTAGGGCAAATGGGGCGTGGGGAGGGGGTCGCGGCTGTTTGCTGGTCTTACCTAACCAACCGACCGCAACGAAAAATCGGTCGGTCTTTCGATCAACAAGCAACACTCGTACAATTAGTCGGTCGGTCGGGCAACAAGCTACGCACGCACAATTTATCGGTCAGTCGATAAACCGGAGCATCTGTAGGGTCCTCTACTGACAATGAGACTCAAACAATAATTGAATGAGAGAAAGAGCTCGAAAAACTAGATTTCGCAGCAGCAGATTTCGATATCTCATAACAGGCTTCTGACTGCAGCGTTGAAGGATTTGAATACTGAACAGTTCGCTTGTAGCCTCAGAACCGTTCCTCGAAACTACTACGAAATTAACGAGCGAGGTAATGCAGTGGTTAGCACATTGGACTCGCATTCGGGAGATTGATAGTTCAAACCTGCGTCCGGCCATTCAGGTACAGGTTTTCCCTGATTTTCCTAAATTGTTTGCGGCAAATGCCGGGATGGTTCCTTTGAAAGATAACACTGCCGACTTCCTACTCCATCCTTCCATATTCCGAGCTTGTACTCCGCCTCGTTATCGACAGGATGTTAAACTTTAACCCTACTCCTCCAGCTACGAAATAGGAGTTAATATTTGTCCAGATCTGAGGGAATTAGATTAGGAAATGAGATGCTCAAAGTAGTAAAAGAGTTTTGCTATTTGGGGAGCAAAATAACTGATGATGGTCGAAGTAGAGAGGATATAAAATTTAGACTGGCAATGGCAAGGAATGCGTTTCTGAAGAAGAGGAATTTGTTAACATCAAGTAAAGATTTAAGTGTCTGGAAGTCGTTTCTGAAAGTATTTGTATGGAGTGTAGCCATGTATGAAAGTGAAGCATGGACGATAAATAGTTTGGACAGGAAGAGAATAGAAGCTTTCAAAATGTGGTGCTACAGAAGAATGCCGAAGATTGGATGGGTAGATCACGTAACTAATGAGCAGGTATTGAATAGAATAGGGGAGAAGAGAAGTTTGTGGCACAACTTGACAAGAAGAAGGGACCGGTTGGTAGGGCATGTTCTGAGGCATCAAGAGATCACAAACTTAGCATTGGAGGGCAGCGTGGAGGGTAAAAATCGTATAGGGAGACCAAGAGATGAATACACTAAGCAGATTCAGAAGGATGTAGGTTGCAGTATGTACTGGGAGATGAAGAAGCTTGCACAGGATAGAGTAGCATTGAGAGCTGCATCAAACCAGTCTCAGGACTGAAGACCACAACAACAACAACAACAACATGGATACCACAATTTGCCCACGGAACGTGGTGTCACTAAAAACATGTGCGCCATATTTTGCGAGCAATTCACCGCTGTTCATTAGGAAGTAATTAAAATTTGTGCCAGAACGAAAACATTTATCCGGCTGTGTTGGCTATCATTAGAGACCAGGTAAAGGAAACAGAGGCAGCTCAGCGTCGGAAAGCAGGGAAGTTGCACTTGTCATTGGTTCAAGTATAAACGAACTTTATTTGCGTACATTAAGGATTATGTAACACCTATTCACACGCACCAATTTATCGGCTGACAAATGACCCATTCCGTGGCACCCTACACACGTCCCAACAGACTGAACTCAGCCATTATAGTGCGGACCTGCTGTCGTAATTTGTTTATTTTATGTTTAGTTCATTGTGTTTGCCCTACGGGATCCCGCTTAGTTTTTCACAGAAGCAAAAACGGGGTTTGCTTTGCCTGTTTTACAGGTAACAAGGAAAACTAGCCGAGAGATAGCTGTGGGCAAAAAAGTGGCAATGGCAGAACGGGTGAATCGTGCATTTCGGAACTGCTGAACATCATAAAACCATTCTTAAGGGAAAATACTGCAGTCCTGACAGAGGTTGCAAACTCCGAGGAAGAGAGTGTTATCTACGTATATTACAATTTCTCGCCAATGGCAGCAGGCGTAAGATTCAGTGCTCTTCTGGTTCAAATGGCTCTGAGCACTATGGGACTCAACTGCTGTGGTCATAAGTCCCCTAGAACTTAGAACTACTTAAACCTAACTAACCTAAGGACAGCACACAACACCCAGCCATCACGAGGCAGAGAAAATCCCTGACCCCGCCGGGAATCGAACCCGGGAACCCGGGCGTGGGAAGCGAGAACGCTACCGCACGACCACGAGATGCGGGCAGTGCTCTTCTGCTGCCACAATTATTAACTAATATTGTTCCTGAAACGTGCAACGTGTTTTATAAGTGACTGAGAAAATACACCGCGGTAAAGCAAAATAAATACAACAAAAGACTTTCGTGAAAACATTATTAATTTGTTTATGGATGTAGCACAACAAGATGACCTGTAAATTTCAGTGACTCATATTCGAAGAAGAAAGACTACACATGATGTCGGCGCACGTCATCTAATAAATATAACAGATGCGTAAGAAATGAAGCATTTAGCGACTGTTAGAATTGAAAAAAAAAAATACATAGCAGAGCAAGTACATTTTATGAATTAACGTCCATGGAATGTCGATACTTCGGTTTTTAGATTTCATTTCCGATAAGTATCGGAAATAAAACCTAAAAACAGAAATAAAGAAGATCGACAGACTTAACCTCGTGTTGCACATAGAGAAACCATTATGTATTCTTAAAAAAATGAAACAGGTGCTTCATCTCTTGCATCGCCGCGAATACATCAGCAGTGTTTAAAAACTCTGTCCTTAAAGTTTCATCCTCCTCGGACGTCCACATGTATATTAGAATAGTATTTAATTCTGTGTGCTGTGACATAACATGAATTTTAGTCGGGCGGCTGGCACGATCGCGCTACACTCGACACAATCTGTTGGGTCGGCTATCGAGTGGTGCGACGCGCCCAACAGTGAAAGTTCGTCGGTCGGTCAAAACACCGATACGCAGCCAATTTGTCGGACGGTCGGTGGTTGAGGCGCCACGAGAGGCGCTGCTGGCGAGTCACGTGATCAGGCTGACGGCTGCGACAGACGAAAGGAAGAGCTGTGAATCATTCTTACTGCTTTGCTGGTTGCCGAAGTTGTGAAGTGCTATCTTGAGTTGTTTGGAGGAGTTGGTGTTGTTTGAGTAGTTTTCGCTGTTGTTGGGGTGTTTGTTGTTGTTGTTGCAATTTTTGTTGCCTTTGCAGTTTTTATTGTTGTTGTTTTCGTTGTTGACAGTGGAGGTGTTTTCGTTGTTGTCGGTGGAGGTGTTTTCGTTGTTGTCGGTGGAGGTGTTTTTGTTGTTGTCGGTGGAGGTGTTTTTGTTGTTGTCGGTGGAGGTGTTTTCGTTGTTGTCGGTGGAGGTGTTGGGGTTGCTGGTGGTGTTGGTGCTGCTGGTTGCGGTGGTATTGGTGGTGTTGGTGCTGCTCGTTGTGGTGGTATTGGTGTTGCTGCTGCTGGTGTTGGAGCTAGCAGTCACGGTAAGTGAACTCACTTATATTTCTGCACTGTTTATTTTTGGATTAGAGATTTGCTTTCTGTCATTGACTTCCAAATTCTTAACCATTTAACTCCAAAGGTCTGTGGTGAAGGCTGTGAGAAGGAAAGATTGCAAACCGAGGAAACGTGGCATAGTGTTTTCAGCATTTTCGGGAAGACAGTGAACGGATATAAATTTCGTTCTTTGTGATAAACCATCGCGAAAGCTAAATCGTATTTCCTTTTTCTAAATGTTTTATTAAACTCACGTATATTTTAGGGCAGTATCACTCATTGAGAAGTAGAGGTGGATCAAACGGGAGGCAGGGGGGGGGGGAAGGGGGGGTATCATAGGAGGCAGTATGGGCCGGGTAGTGATGACGTGAAAGACGAAAAAATTTATCACAACGCAAACGTGGAAATTAATTTAAACTGCTCTTACTAATTTCACGTTCTTGCCAGCAATGAAGAAGGGCGAAGGAGGACTATGGTTCATTTCTGTTGCAGTGCCCTAGCGCTCTGAACAATCTTCTTTCATTCATTCACTGTTTTTTCTAGCGGAAGTATGCAACAGCGCTGGAATAGATCTGCTGGAAGGAAGGAAGGACGGAAGAAAGATAGGAAGATAACATTTACAGTTCCGTCGACATGGACATGATTAGAGACGGAGCGCAAGTTCGGACTGTGTCAAGGATGGGGAAGGAAATCGGCCGTGCCCTTTCAAAGGAATCGTCCCGGCATTTGCCTGGAGCAATTTAGGGAAACCACGGAAAATCTAAAACTGGATGGCAGAACGCGGGTTTGAACCGTTGTCCTCCTGACTGAGGGTCCAGCGTGTAACAACTGCGGCACCTCACTCGTTAGTGTGTTTTCGTAAACTTCGATTACATATCGTAACTTGTTTGGACAACTGTGTGAACATTTCTTGCATAACGCAACTTGTTTGGACATGAGAGAGGAGCCGTAGTATTATACTGCTGTTAATCATCGCCCTCTTGTCCGCCCAAATAATCAGCTACACTGTCCGCCCCTGGTAGCTGAGTGGTCAGCGCGATGGCATGTCATACCCAACGGCCCGGGTTCTATTCCCGGTTGGGTCGGAGATTTTCTCCGCTCAGGGACTGGGTGTTGTCTTATCATTTCTTCCCCACCGACGCGCAAGTCGCCGAAGTGGCAACTCGAAAGCCTTGCCACCAGGTGAACCGTCTACCCAACGGGCGGTCCTAGCCACACGGCATTTCCATTTACCGCCCTCTCAACTCGAATTATCCAATATAGGAAAAGGTCACCGTCTTGAGTAGCTAATAAAATCTGGAGTGCCGACTTTTTATTCAGCACATAATTCATCTCAAAATCGTGTTATCCATGAATGCAAACAGATATTAGTAATTCCCCTCCCGTGGAGGGCTGCATTAGACCCTCGCTATACAAACTTTCTTTGAACAATTTTGTTTAAAATCACGAGAGCTACATTGAATTTCGTTTTTGTAAATGTTTTATTAAAATAATAACTACCAGCATGATGTCACTTATTAATGCTAGTATTTGAAAAATATGTTGGAACTATTCAGTATTAGAAGCTTTCTGTATTTACGATAATAATAATAGTAATAATCTCCTAGAAATATTTTCGTAATTTAGATACGTTAGGAGCTTTTTATTTTCTACCCATCAAAAAAATTCATCTTACGCCTGAGCGGATGATCACAGTCAACTTAAGAACGTCTTTACTACAACGTAGTTGCAGCATTGTTGTCCGTGATTGGAAATATTATGTCTTAAACAGTGACTAAATAATTCGGATTTTGTTAAGCCTCTCAAGCGCAGCCAGTGCTAAACGTCAGTGAGAATTCTGTAATGCCTCTCCCTTTCACGGGCGCCTACCATATTGCGGGGTACGCGGGGTGTAAACGGTAGCTTTCACAACGTACCACAGTGGTGTAGGGCAAGTCGAGACGAACAATTCGATATATACATCCTATGCACCAAGCACGGGAACTGCCTCATTGTTGGTAAATGTTACGTATTTCAACCTGTTCAATTTTTCAGTATGGAGCAGATATAAACACTGGGCTTCACTGCCTGTCAATTTGTTACCACAAACTCTATTTGCCTTTGAAACTTCCTGGCAGATTAAAACTGTGTGCCGGACCGAGACTCGAACTCGGGACCGTTGCCTTTCGGGGGGCAAGTGCTTTACCAACTGAGCTACCCAAGCACGACTCTACGCCCCGTCCTCACAGCTTTACTTCTGCCAGTACCTCGTCTCCTACTTTCCAAACTTTACGGAAGCTCTCCTGCGAATCTTGCAGAACTAGCACTCCTAAAAGAAAGGATATTGCCGAGACATGGCTTAGCCAAAGCCTGGGGGATGTTAACTTTCACATTCGTTGATTTCGCGAGCTATCAATCAAATTGTGACCTTCCAACGTAACATAATAAAGCTCGGGTTGTGGAACGGATCAGTCTGTTACCACACACAACCAAGATGCGTTCGTGGGGGATGGCGTGGTGGCAATACCACGCTTTAACTTCAGATTGACCTTCGTGAAACACCTAAGCTATAGGGTCTGCGTTTCATTCGATATTTTTCAATATTCTCTCCCTCTTTTCGCTAAAACAAAACCAAAAACAGAATAAAACTTTTTTGTAGCATATATAATGCTGTTTAATTTTTTAATTATATGCATTTCTGCTAGTCGTCTGTTCTCGAGTTGTTACAGAAAGGCGTAAAAAAGAAATGATCTCCAACTACACTTCCTCACACACGCCCCTCCACCCACCCTCCTGTCAGAATGTTTAGTACGTTGCTCATGGCACTCCCTTCTGCCACTGTATAAAAAACTGAGATTACATGAATTATTTCTATATTCTACCGGTTTCATCGGCTATATCATCATCATCCATCATCATCACATCATATCATCATCATCATCTTACAGACTTCATTGAACTACTCCCATCAAATTTAGAAAGGTTTATAGAATTTGTTGGTGTTCTGCAACGCAATTGTTCAGTAATAATTCAGTAAGGTGATTAATAACACAGTAGTTGTTCAAGGAGTGTTATAATTTGTTACACAAAGGGTGTTTTACTCTCCTGTCCGGTCAATACTTCTCTATTCTTTCGGATATTTTTTTATTCTTATGGGATCAAACTTGTTGTTGTTCTCCTGATCGTCTGCAGTCTGGTTTGCCTGTCTCCCAGTATTTTTTTTTAATTGCATAATTGTATCTTCCTTAATTTCTATTTAAAATTACTCTTACGATTCCACAACTTTTCTATTACTTTTGTACTAATTCTTTTCTCTGGTGTTGTCGTGAGATGTCCAGACGATGATATGCAATTGTTCCTGATTGTGCTCGTTATTGGTTCTATTTTTTGTATGTGGTTTCATTTGAAGCTATTCTTCAGTTACTCTATTTTACCATTTTCTGTTCTCATTTAGGTTGACTGTTACGGTTTCATCTAAATACTCACATTTTTGCCTAAAAGTTGCGTATTGGACCCCTTCCATTTTTTCAATGCGGCGCAGATGTAGACATTAGTCTTCGCTACATGTCAATTTGTTACCACAAACATGTTTTCTACTCTCTCATTACTTGGCTTTGCCATCTCAACCAGATCGCCACCTTAGAACGTAACCTTGACTAAGGGCTGTGCTACAAATCCTTATCACCATGGCTACGATTTCAACAGGAGGGGAGGTATCCAATAAGTAACTTTAACCCAGTTTTGATTCCCTGTTGTTATATTGTAATACTATTTGCAGGTCAGATAAGTCAGTCTAAGCTTGTGATTCTTCAGTTTCTCCCGGCATTTACCCACATAAGGGCTTAGTAATCCTGCCAGGTATATGGCCAGCAAATATGTAGGTGCACTAAAGTTGCTGCCAAGAGGGACCGTTACGCCCAGTTGTCAGCAACATTAGGGCACCTACATATTTGCTGGCCAAATTAAGCCCTTATGTGGGTAAATGCCCTCATCACGTTCGTAATTCTGTGATTTCGTTAAATGTCTCGACAGCTTCAAGATGAAAGACTCAGATATCCTGGTGAGTTTCGACGTTGTTTCATTATGCACTAGGGTTCCTCTTCGAGAGTCAGTTTAGCTCATTGCACAGAAATTTGACGAGAAGACGACCGACCTTTTCAAGCACGTTCCGACCTCCACGTATTTTCTCTTTAATGGAGAATACTATGGACAACCAAGAGGAGTCGCAACTGGGAGCCACTCCCACTTGTTATCGCGAATTGCTATATGGAGTACTTCCAGGAGGAAGCTTTGGCGTCATCCAAATGGAAACGTACTTGTTTTCTGCGTTATGTGTATGACACGTTCGTGATTTGGCCCCATGAAAGGGACAAGCTCCCAGACTTCCTTATACACCTGAACTCTGTACATCCGAACATGAAATTCACTATCAAGACCGAAGTAGAATGAAGATTACCATTTGTGGATGTCATGGTCAAAAGCAGAGCGGATGGCACCCTGGACCAAGGGGTATACAGGAAGAAAACGCACACTGACCTGTATTTGCATGTGGATACCTGCCACCACCCAGCGCAGAGGAATAGAGTGTTAAAAACACTGGTGCACAGGGCGCGCACCATGTCTGACGCAGCCCTCCAGGGGTCTCAGTCCTTTTGTAGGTACACGTGTGGTGTGCACGGGGCCCCGAGCTGTTGCAGTTTCCTTTCCTTTCCTTTGAAGGCTTCAGTACCATCCCTGTTCCTCTCCCTCCCTCTCCCTCCCTATCCTTGCTCGTTTGTCCCTGCCCCCTCTTTTCCCTCTCAGTGGTCTTCGTTATGTTGACTTGGCTATCCTCCTAGATTTGTTCTGGTCTGTGCTATTGTTCAGTTTGCTGTTTCCATGTCCTTTCCGGCGTTATTGGTCCCCTTGAGGATTGATCTCCATTTACAAAATTTTCCGTTCAGTGTGAGCCATTTGGGGATGAACTCCCTACCTAGCTTCCATGGTGCAGGTTCCTCTCCCCCCTCCCCTTTCCCATTGCACCCTGGCCCCCCTCCTGCTAGGTCACCAGCACAGTAGCTAGTCCGTGTGGTGGGGCTGTTAAGTACCCACTTGGCTGAGGCCCCTGAAACCACAGGTATCACACTACTACTACCTGATCTGTTAATGCCTCGTGTATGCCCAGGAGTCAATGCTCATCGTTTTGGGGCACCAGAACTCCCGGTAATGGCTGCCGTGCCAGACAGCTTTTGCTGTGGCTGGGTGGCACCTGTGGAGTCAGCCCCTAATTGGAGTGGGTGGTACTAGGGTGGACACCTTGTGCATGGAGCGACAAAAGCTTCACTATGCTGACCATTCTGTGGTCCCCTCTAAGAGTGGTAGCAGACGTGACACTTCTCCTGATCCCTAGGCCTTCCCCTCCGTGACCACCCCTTGGGAGGAGGGTCAATCTCGCTGGTTTGGGTTGAATCCTTTCCCTCAGTACCTGGTTTGTACCAGGACGGATGGCGGTAGTATTGCCACGACCAAGCCTTTGTTTTTCGTGCAGACAATTGGAGATAAGTATGGCGAAGTTGAATCGATGAGTAAAGTGCAGTCCAGTGCTTTGCTCATCAACACATCTTCAGCTGCCCAATCTGACGCCCTGCGTGCTTGTGACCGTCTCGGTGATGTCCCAGTCTCCATCACACCTCACCAATCTTTGAACTCAGTACAGAACATTATTTTCCACTGAGATCTTCTTCTGCAAACTGACGAGGAACTCTGTGCCAACCTCGAGAGGCGAGGGGTTCCCTCCAAACGAATGCATTGCTAAGGGCACCTTTATCCTGGCCTTCGAGGGGGATTTCCTCCCAGAGGTGGTCAAGGTAATGCTGTATTGATGTCACGTAAAACCTTACATTCCACTACAGATGTTTTAAATGCTTAAGGTTTGGACACATGTCTTCCCGCTGCACCACTGATCCTCTCTGTGGTGACTGTGGGTGCCCCCTTCATGAGGGGAGTGGCTGTGGTCCCCCACCAATGTGTGTAAATTGTAATGAACAGAATGCTTGGTGTTTGTGACAGAAAGAAAGAAGGATTCAAAAGTACAAAACTTTACATGGGTTCACCTACACTGAGGCTCATCAAAAATATGACTGGCTCCACCTCTTGTCTATGACCTCGACTTTTGCTTCAATTGCGTCCATTCCCCCTCATACCCCCTCCTCATCCCAGCCCCACCCCATTCGCCCCATGCCTTCATCCTCCTCGGCCCCGCCACTCCCCCTGCCCCCTCTCTCTCAGTACCCATACCCACCCCTTTGGGCGCAGCTCCCCCTCCCCCATTGGAGAAGTGGTCCCTTCCTTTGGCAGCTGCCGGTACTGGAGCTCCCTCCCAGGACTTCTCTTCCCGGCACCCCTGTGAAAGGTGATCTGCTGCTCCACATCAGCAGCGCGATCCTCAGCCGGTGGGCGCCAAGATTGGCTGGTGTAGTTCTGTGCCTGCCCTTGCTGAAGTCTACCCTTCCCTTCCTTCCCAAGAGAAAAGCAGAAACACAGGAACAAAGGCAAGGTCCCTCTGGTACCCCCCCTGAGGTGCAGCCTTCCACTCCTACAGTCAATGAACCAACTCTAACCCCACCTATATGGATATTACCCCATCCTTATTGGTGATGGATAGCGACTCGGTGGCGTGACCGACTCTGGTCCTTTCGCTTCCACTTTGGACTCTCGCTTGAGAATCCTCCAGCGGAATTGTAATGGATATTTGCGTCACCTTCCAGAATTGCAGCCCCTTCTTTCTTTCTACTCTGCCACTTGTATTGCGCTCCAGCAGACCCATTTTGTCAATTCTTACTCACCCACCCTTTGTGGGTTCCATGCTTTCTGTCGGAACTGAATTGGCCCCTTGCAGGCTTCTGGTGGTGTGTTCACCTCGGTCCGCAAGGACATTGTTAGTAAATGGGTTCCCCTCCATACCACTCTGGAAGCAATTTCTGTCAGAGTCCATCTGGCCACTCCAATCACAATCTGTAATCTCTACCTCCCACCTGACAGGCCGCCCACATCCAGTGCCCTCACCACCCTTTTTCAATAAATCCCTTCTCCCTTGTTGTTATTAGGGGACTTTAATGACCACAACCCTCTTTGGGGTAGTCATACGACTACTGCCCTGGGCAGGACAGTTGAAGCTGTTCTGTTTACTAAACATAGGCGCTCCCACACACTTTAGTGTGGCACATGGCACTTTCTCAACCATTGGCCTCTCCATCTGCAGTCCCAGCCTTCTTCCCTCCAATCAGTGGGGCGTCCATGATGACTTACGTGACAGCGACCATTACTCGATTGTTTTGACGTTCCTTCAGTGTCTCTCGCTCTGTCACCCTCCCAAGTGGACCATATCTAAGGCTGATTGGGTGCCTTCTCCTCTGCTCCCATCCCCCCCCCCCCCCCCCCCATATTGCCACACGACAGTGTTGATGAATCTACTCAGACTTTGACTGCCTCCATCCTTTCAGCAGCTGTTTCAGCAATCCCTTCTTCAGGTTCCCACCCCCCCCCACCCCCCCCCCCCCCCGCTGGAAGCTAGACCCTCGGTGGACTGTGGACTCCTGAAATTGCTGCAGCCATAAAAAAAGACCACCACCGTGCTCTTCAACAGTTAAAGCAGCACCCTTCTACTGCTCTTCTTCCGGTCTTTAAACAACTCTGCACCCGGGCCCACTACCTAATCAAATTTCAGAAACGGATTTTCTGGGAATGATGCTGCCATAGGACCCCAGACCCCCTCTTCACAAGTCTGGGCGAAACCGGCGAATTCTTTGCCACTGTCCTCCCATTGGAGTTGCAGGAATTTCTGTGCATGATGTAGCCCTTACCAATCCGGACTTCGTGGCAGGAAATTTCGCTCTAAACTTTGCTCAAGCTTCGGCATTGGTTCAGTATCCGCCCACATTCCTTCTCCTGAAAGAGCGTTCAGAACGACTGCCTTTGTCTTTTGTTTCATGCTGGTCAGAACAATATAATGCCCCATTCAGCGAATGGGGATTTGCCAGCGCCCTCGCCCTTTGTCCTGACATGACTCCTGGACCGGATGCTCCAACACTTATCGGTAGTTGGCCACTATCATATACTGACCCTCTTCAACCGTCTGTGGAGTGTGGGGGTATTTCCTACCCAGTGGCAGGAAAGCATTGTTGTTCTGGTGTTGAACCCAGGGAAGCCGCCTCTTCAGTTGGATAGCTACCGTCCAATTAGCCTTAATAACACCCTCTGCAAGTTCCTTGAATGCATGGTGAGTTGGCGGCTTGAATCCCGTGACCTTTTGTCATCGACTTAAAGTGGTTTTTGCTGTGGCCGCTCTATGGTTGACAACTTGGTCCACCTGAAGTCTGCTATCTGGTCAGCTTTTGTCCATCAGCAATCTTTGATCTGCATAAATTCTGGCACCACCTGGCGCCACCACATACTCACCACCTTTCACGAATGGGGCCCTCGTGGCGCTTTGCACGTTTTCATCCATAACTTGCTTGTTTGTCACTCTTTTCAGGTCAAAGTTGGCTCCTACTACAGCTTTACCCATGGGCAAGAAAATGGAGTTCCATAGGGTTCTGTGCTGAGTGTCCCTCTCTTTCTCATAGCCATTAATGACCTGGTGATAGCTGTTGGTCCCCCTTTTCGTATGCTGACGATATTTGTATCTACGTTGCCTCCTCTGTAATGGGCGCTGCAGTAGGCCATCTGTCGGGCACACTCATATGCTCTCTCCCATGGCTTTCAGTTTTTGGTGGCCAAGACTTGTAATGCATTTCTGCCGTCGCCGTACAGTCCATCCCCATCCGGAACTGCTCCTCGATGGCCAGGCCCTCGAGGTGGTCGACACCCATCGCTTCTTGGGTCTGGTCTTCAATGCCCGGTTGACATGGCTCCCTCATGTTAGCCAGCTGAAGAGGATGTGCCGTTCCCATCTCACTTTGTTCGGAGTCTATGCAATACCACCTGGGGTGCAGAACGCTGTGTTCTCCTGCGATTGTATCAAGCATTGGTCCAGTCTCGTTCAGACTATGGAAGTCCTGTCAACGGTTCTGCGTCGCCTTCAACACTGTAGATACTAGACCCCATCCACCACTATGGGGTCTGACTTGCGACTGGTGTCTTCCGGACTAGCCCCGTACTTAGCCTTCTTGCAGAGATGGGGATTCCACCACTGCACCAGCAACAGCTGATATATTATATGCTCTGCATTTGTTGCAACCCAAAGCACCCTAACTATGGGCTTCTTTATCCAGACACGGAGATCACCCTGCCACAGCAGTGGCCACGATGTGGGCTTACCGTAGCTGTCCGCATTCAGTCGCTCTTTTCTGAGCTCCTGCAATTGCCTTTACCACCTCTCTTCACTGCTCACGCATGTACCCCTCCGTGGTGCGTCTCTCGTCCGTAACTCTGTCTTGATCTCTCAATCGATTCAAAGGATTCTGAGTCTCCGATGGCTATTCGCCACCAGTTCTCCTGTCTCCTCAGTTCTTTTCAGGGTTCAGAAGTGATATATACTGATGGCTCCATGGTTGATGGCTGCACTGGTTTTGTTTACAGCCATGCGTGATACACGGAACTTCGTTCCTTACCAGATAGCTGTAGTGGTTTTACTGCAGAATTGGTTGCCATCTTGCGTGCACTGGACCATATCCGCTCCTACTAAGGACTATCCTTCACTATCTATAGTGACTCAATGAGCAGTTTGCACGCTATCAGCCAGTGCTTCCCTCGCCACCCATTGGTCATCGCTATCCAGGACTCCCTTTCTCTCCTCGCTCAATGTGGATGCTCGGTGGTTTTCATTAGGACCCCAGACCATGTTGGGATCCAGACAGTGAACTTGCCAATCGACTGGCTGAATTAGCTACTACCAGGCCGTCTCTTGCTATTGGTATTCCGGAAATAGACCTTTGCTCAGCATTACGTCGTCAGGTTTTGGGCCTTTGGGATGCAGAATGGATCACTCTTTCTTCGCCAAACAAGCTCAGGGCAATTAAGGATTCTACAACTCTGTGGCGGTCCTCCTCCTGGGCGTCTCATAATAAGTCTGTTGTCCTTGCTGGCTCTGCATCAGCCATACCTGGCTGACTCACGGTTATCTCCTCCGTCGTGAGGACCCCCCTCACTGTCGTTGTGGTTGACTGTGGCTTACATCTTATTGGACTGCCCCAACTTAGCCACTCTGTGACGGACTTTTAGCCTTCCAGACACGATACCCCTGGTGTTGCTGACCATGCCTCAGCGGCGGATATTGTTTACATTTTATTCGTGACAAGGGGGTTTTTATCACTTTATTTAAGGGAGGGACCTTCTACCTTATCGGTGAGTGGAGGGGATGACAGGCCCTCTTGCTCCCACTTTCGTCCCGAGTGGATTGGCTTCAACTGGGCTTGGTGGTTCACCCCAGCCTCTGCCTTCCCACTCCTTTCGTTACGGGTTCTGTTATGTATTGAGCGTTTCTCTTGTCTCCTGTGCTTCTTCCTTCCCACCCCTGTCATTAGTCACTTTCTTTCCCTCACATCTTCTTCCACCCTTTTCCTTCCGTCCCTTAGTTCTCATTTTATGGGCATTGTAGTTGCCTCTCCTAACGTGGTATTTTATCGGTTTTAGTGAATCTAAGGTCGGAGGGATCGATTACCTCATAGTTTGGTCCATTCTACAACCAACCAACCAATCTCTGACGCAGAGTGTCTTCCCCAAGAGCTGGCACACCTCAAAACTGTGTTCGGAAAAACGGGTACTCGGAATGGCAGATCAGAAGCGCTCTCCGCCTCACCTCTACAGTACAGCGTGTGGAGACGAAAGAAGTCATGGAGAAAGACATAGCCACTGCCTCTATACCGTATACTGGCACACTATCGGGGAAAGTAGGACGAATATTGAGGAAACACAGAGTAGGTGCTGTCTTTTGCCCACCAAATAAAACACAAGCATTATTGGGAAGTGTCAAAGGCGATCTCGGTTTGCAGAAGGCTGGCATATATTAGATTCCATGTCAATGTGGGAAAACTTAAATTGGACAGACAGTGCGCACCATTCAAGATCGTTTGCCGAGAACATCAGAGGCACACTTGACTTGGGTACCCCAACAAGTTAGCGGTCGCAGAGCACTGTCTGTGCGAAAATCACGAAATGGGATACCAACATACCTGGGGCCTGGCACAGACATCCAAATACTGGGACAGTGTCGTTAGAGAGGCTATCGAAATTCTTACCAGGGATGGAGTCATCAAACGAGATTGCGGCTACAACCTCAGGGCGTGGGAACCATCATTGAGTCTAATTAAAAAGACGCTTAGCAAAGGCAACATACGGATGACTAGGGCGGACGAGGCAATTACACCGTAGCCACTACAGATGCCGTCGCCAGAATCTTATTGTTTTTCAAATGGTGTTCTAAGGCCAATTTTCTGTGTTTCTTGTAGCCATTTAACCTGTATGGTTTCTTGCATATTGTTGGCTAGATGAGCTAGAGCATTATAAAATCCCAAGCAGTGTAAACTTACTTACTTTGTTGCACATCCATTTCTTATTTTCTTTTATCTTTGTACCACTCACCCATAACATACCCCCCTGCAGGTCTGGGGCTTAGAATAGGCCCGGGGTATTCCTTCGTTTTGTATGAGGCAACTAAAAGGAGTTCCACACGTTTTGACCTTTATGATGGGCCCCTGCGGGGTTTGAGCTCCACTCTTCAAAATTTTCCAGAGGATCTAGCCAATTGGGGAAGGGCGCCTTACAAGGTGCATTGTGTCCATAGTGCACGGAGATCTTTTTATTGGCATCGCATTGCAGTCCTGCTTATTCTCCATCTCTTGGGCGAGGACACCTTCCTGGGTGCGTTTTCTACCATGCACTATCAGTGTCGATTTCTGTGTCGATGATGGCCATGGACTTCTTTGCACCTGATACCCAGCACTGTAGCCAGTCCATTGTGGTGGGGCCACCAAGTACTGTGTTGGTTGTAGTCCCTGACCACACACAGAGATCGCTCTGCTGATGGCTTGGCCGTTAACTCTCCATGTGTGCCAAGGGGCATCAGGACTCCCAGCAATGGCCATCCTGCCAGGTGACCTTCCACCATGGACTTCTTTGCACCTGATATCCAGCACGGTAGCCAGTCCATTGTGGTGTGGCCGGCGTGTACCCTTCTGGTTGTAGCCCCCTGACCACACCGTCGGCGAGCTTTACAGCGGCAATGCCGCACCCATCCCTGGAACACCTCATAGCCTTTAAATGGCGCCATGCTAGTGTACGCTACCTTATCAAACAATGGAAGGAGGAGTGTTGGGAGAGATACATCTCCAGCATTGGGGGCCACACGTCACCTGCCCAAGTCTGGGCAAAGATCAAACGTCTTTTTGGGTACCAGGCCCCAACAGCTGTACCCGATGATACCATAAATGGCGAGTTATTACCGACGCATATGCGATTGCTGAGCACTTTGCTCGATCTCTGCGCAGGAGAATTAACCCCCAGCCTTCCGCATACTCAGATGGAGGCTGGAAGGGAACCTCTTCTCATTCACTACACGCTGCAGTGAATCCTATAACGTCTCATTTACAGAGTGGGAGCTCCTCAGTGTCCTTGCATGTTGCCCTGACACAGCTTCCGCGCATGATCGCATCCACAGCCAGATGATTAATCATGTCTCATCTGACTGCAAGCGACATCTTCTCATCATCTTCAATCAGATCTGATATTATGGCGTCTTTACATAGCCATGGCGGGAGAGCACCATCTATCTGGTGCTCAAAACCAGTAAACACCCTCTTGATGTGGATGACTATCGGCCCATCAGCCTCACCAACGTTCTTTGTAAGCTGCTGGAATATATGGTATTTCCACAGTTGGGTTGTGTCTTTGAGTCACATAGCTTGCTGGTTCCATGTTAGGGTGGCTTCCGCAAGGGTCGTTCTACCACTGGTAATCTTTTATCCATAGTGCCTGTTATCTGAACAGCCTTTTCAGACAGCAACACCTGATTACTGTCTTTTTTGACTTACGTAAAGCATACGACACGACTTGGCGACATCATATACTTGCCACATTGTATGAGTGGGGTCTCCAGAGACCACTCCCGATTTTTGTCCGAAACTTCCTGTCGGCTTTCCATGTCCGAGTCGGTGCCTCTCATAGTTCCCCCCCCCCCCCCCCCCCCCTTATCCAGGAGAATGGGGTTCCGCAGGGCTCCGTATTGAGTGTGTCTCTTTTTAGTGGCTATTAACGGTCTAGCAGCAGCTGTAGTGCCGTCTGTCTCACCCTCTCTGTATGGGGCGACTTCTGCATTTCGTACTGCTGCTGTAGTACTGTTGTTGCTGAGCGGCGCCTCCAGGGAGCCATTCACAAAGCCTACTCATGGGCTCTAGCCCACGTTTTCCAGTTTTCAGCCGCAAAGTCGTGCCTCACGCACTTCTGTTGGCGTTGTACCGTTCATCTGGAACCCGCACTTTACATTAATGACGATCCACTCACTGTAGCGGAGACATCAATTCCAAGGACTGGTTTTTTACCCTCGATTGACGTGTCTCCTTCATCTTCGTCAGCTTAAGCAGAAGTGCTGGCAGCACCTCAACGCCCTCCGTTGCCTGGGCAACATCAATTGGGGTGCAGATCACTCTGCGCTGCTGCAGCACTACAGAGCCCTTGTCTAATCCAGAATTGACTATGCGAGTGTGGTTTATGGTTCAGCAGCGCCTCCTGTATTTCATTTCCTCGACCCTGTGCACGACTGTGGGGTTCGATTAGCGACAGCAGCTTTTAGGACGAGTCCGGTGACGAGCATACTAGTGGAGGCTGGTGTCCCTCCACTCCAGGTCAGACGTGCGCAACTGCTCGTCAGATACGCAGCACACTTTTATAGTTCGCCTGAGCACCCAAATTACTGTCTCCTTTTTCCGCCCGCAGTAGTCCATTTCCCGCATCGGTGATAACGATTGCGGTTCACGTGTGGTCCCTTCTCACTGAACTGGAGTCCTTACCTTTACCACCTCTACTTGCGATCCGTTCTTGTATACCTCGGCCGAAACTTCGTCTGGACATTTTGCATGGCCCTGGGGACTCCGTTAACCCCGCCAGGGTTCCACAACTCTTTTGTGGATACGTGCTTTGCGAGCACGGCGCCCAAGCTAGTGTGGCCCCCTCTCCTTTGCGGGCTGCATACCTTCCTTTCCCATATCCTTCCCCAACCCCCATATTCCCCCCCCCCCCTCCTCACCTCCAACTCTTCCCTTCCCTTTCTCCCCCTATGGGAGTATGTTTAGTGCCTAGGTCTGGAGACGGATGCTTGAAACTGTAAAACAGTCTCTCTTCTTCGCTTTCTCTGCAGGCAAGTCTCTGTTCTTGTTGCAACCCTTGTTCATTCAAGTTCGAGCAGCCCTTAGCGGCTCACCATCTTATTTCCAACTATTTATGACGTCGCCTTTCCGGCTTAGATTTTTTAAAATGTGTCTTGTAAGTACTGCATCTCTTTCCAGTCAGTACAAACTTTAATTTTATTAATGTATTATATACGTAATGTTTTAAAACAGTTTAATTCTGAAGACGACGTTCATAGTAGCGTCGAAACCTGGTCAATTTAGACTTAATATTTGTGACCGAGGGCTTATTTGTTCTAATATAATATCTCTGTCCTTCCTTTGTCCTTCTCTTTCCCTTAGATCTTCTCTTTCCCTCTTCTCCACTGCAGCGTTTGAGATCTCTCTTCTTTCGTTTCCTTTTTTTTGTCCCTCCCTTTCTCTTTTTTCCTCCCTGTGCGTGTCTGAAGGCCGACCCATGCATTCCCACGCATAGCCGGTGACGGGGTAACACGTAATTACCCGCCTCGGGTAGACAGGTAGGACTTGTACGTACCCCCTGGTAACGGCCAGGCCCAGGGAGGGGTGATTACCCGAGCTGGTACCTTCCGAAAGTGCCGATTGGTCCCTCCGTCCATTTCTCGGCAGTTGTGACCTGCCTAAGGCGGGAGTGCCATCAGAGAGGGTCCCCACAAGGAAGGAGCGCGCCATCGGACACGCCGGTAATTATGGGGGATACATCCGCAATGGTTTCCTCATCATATACTATGTCTGCTCACAAGCGAAAGTTAAATGAGTCTCAGCCACGAACAATTCTTCCATCAGTGCCATTGTTCCTTGTTGTTTCTCGGTCGGACGAAGGTCAAGACTTCTCCACAGTCAACCCTTTCATTGTCGACGCAATTGCAGGTCCTGTAGAGTCTTGTTCCCGATTTCGAAATGGCACCTTGTTGTTAGCAGTTTTTGTGCCTGGAGGGCACTGAATCTTTCTGTGTACTTCACTGCTACACACCTTCCCTGTCTGGGTGGAAGCGCACCACACTTTAAATTCATCACGTGGGGTGGTTTATACACGCTCCCTCGACGGATTGTCCGACGAGGAAATTCGAAACTACCTGTCTGACCAGGGCGTAACGGCGGTTCATTGAGTCATGAAAAGGGTTGACAAGGACTTTGTCAAATGCCAAGAAGATAGTACGGGTTGAAACCGAGTTCAACTTCCATCGAACATAAAAGCGGGCTATGAGATAATTTCCGTTCGCCCTTACATCCCAACCATACGCGTTGCTATCGGTGTCAGTGGTATAGTCATACCAGCCAGTCATGTTCCAGCCCGCCCAAATGCGTTACCTGTGGCAAGGATGCCCATGAGGGTGCTTGTCCACCTCCATCCCCTCGTTGCATCAACTGTATGGGTGATCACGCTGCTTCCTCTAGAGATTGCCATATTTTCTAAGACAAACGGCTCATTCAGGAAATCAGAGTGAAGGAAAAGGTGTCGACCTTTGCTGCTCCAAAGTTATTCGCCAGTCGAGAGCCCCCTCTGCCTCACACAGGTAAATACAGCACTGTCCTTGCCTCTCCTTGGCCTACAGAGGAGGCAGCCACACAGACTTGTGATCCCACCTTTAGTGCCACGGTCGCCCATTCAACCGCCCCACTGTCACCTGCTTACCCTACAGCTCACCCTTCGTTGGGTTCAGCTAAATCACGAGCCCCAAAATCAGACACCAGGACTTACAAAAATGAGGCTACTCGTGAAGATTTTTTACGTACCCCAAATTCACAACCATCGGTTCCTCCTCCATCTAAACATCCTGTTTCTAAGAAGGCTAATAAGAAACCCAGTTCCTCTCCTTCTCCGCCACGGCGTGTCCCAGCTATAGCACCACCTGGCGGTAGCCTCCCTCGGCCGTCTTCTGTATCGCCGAGGCGCACTGCTGGCGGCCGATCAGTCAGCCGATCGCTGGTGGCAGGAGCTGCTCCCGAACAACCTATGGATCAGGATCTTCTGCCTTTGGCAGAATGCTGTTCGACGCTGTCGGCCGCCGGCTCTGAGCAGTCCTTGGTCACATTCTTCCCTTTTCTGTCCACCCTATCTCCATTATCCATTGGAATATCCGCGGCATTCGAGCCAATCGGGATGAATTGTCGATCCTCTTACGATCGTACTCGCCGGTCGTCTTTTGTCTTCAGGAAACAAAGCTGCGTCCTCACGATCGCTTTGTTTTCCCTCATTTTCAGTCAGTCTGATTTGATCTCCCCTCTGTTGATGGCACTCCAGCACATGGAGGACTCATGACTCTTCTCCATGATACTGTCCACTATTACCCAATTCCCTTAAACAGTTCCTTCCAAGCTGTTGCTGTCCGTCTTTCCCTTTCTGGATAAAACTTCTCTCTTTGTACTGTATACATTCCATCATCCACACCAACGGCAAGAGCTGATCTCCTTCATCTTCTTGGTCAGTTTCCGCCGCCGTATTTGCTGGTTGGGGACTTCAATACCCACCACCAGCTGTGGAGATATCCGCGTCCTTCTCTGGGCCGCTCACTATTAATAGACATCTTCCACCAAGCGGATCTTGTTTGCCTCAACACTGGGGACTTTAAATTTTTGTCTGCCTCCACGACAAATTTATATTTGGACCTTTCGGTCGGTACTGTTCCGCTAACGCTTTGAATGGTTCGCTCTTGCTGATACACACTCGAGCGACCACTTTCCCTGTGTCCTTAGATTGCAGCCACAACTGCCATCTATGCGCCCGAGACGCTGGAAGTTTGCACAAGCCGTTTGGACACTTTTTTCATCTCTAGCGACATTCGATGACCATTACTTTCCCAGCGTCGACGATGAGGTCACTTGTATTACAGACGTTATTCTTACAGCTGCGGAACGTTCAATACCACGCACCTCCGAATTGCCCCGGCGCCCCCCAGTTCCTTGGTGGAACGAAAGGTGCCGTGACGCAATACGTGAGCGGCGACTTGCTCTTCGCGTTTTCAGACACCATCCTACTTTGGCCAACTGTATCCGCTATCAGCAGTTCCGTGCGCGATGCCGTCGCGTCATCCGCGATAGCAAGAAGGCAAGCTGGGGCTTCTTTACTAGCTCATTTAACACCTTCACTCCCTCCTCGGAAGTTTGGAGTCGGATTCGACCGTTATCTGGTGCGCCTAGTTTCTCCCCGGTCTCCTGGCTGATTGTTGCGCGTGATAAATTAGTGGACCCCGACGCAATTTCTAACTCATTGGGTCAACACTTTGCTGAGATTTCGAGCTCTTCAAATTACCCGCCAGCGTCTCTCCCGAAGAAACGTGCAGCGGAAGTGCGACCTCTTGCTTTCTCCTCTCGAAATCGCGAAAGCTACAATACTGTTTTCTCCATGCGGGAACTCCAATATGCACTCTCTTCTTCTCGCTCCTCCGCCCCAGGACCGGATGGTATCCACATCCAAATGTTGCTGCATTTATCATACCATAGTCTGCGTTACCCCCTTCGCCTTTATAATCGAATTTGGACCGACAGTAATTTTCCCAGACGATGGCGGGAAGCTATCGTCGTTCCTGTTCCGAAACCTGGAAAGGACAAACATCTCCCCTCTAGCTATCGCCCCATTTCTCTCACGAGTAGTGTCTGTAAGGTTTTGGAGCGTATGGTGAATTACCGTTTAGCGTGGTGGCTGGAATCCCGCAGTCTTTTAACACCTGCCCAATGCGGTTTCCGAAAGCATCGTTCTGCAGTTGACCATCTTGTTGCTCTCTCCACTTATATCATGAACAATTTTCTCCGGAAACGCCAAACAGTAGCGATATTTTTTGATCTGGAGAGAGCATACGATACCTGTTGGAGGACAGGCATCCTCCGCACACTGTTCTCTTGGGGCTTTCGAGGTCGGCTGCCCCATTTTCTTCGCGAATTTATGGCAGAGCGCACATTTAGAGTGCGGGTGAACACTGCTCTCTCCCGTACCTTCTCCCAAGAAAACGGGGTCCCCCATGGCTCCGTGCTGAGTGTTGTAGTGTTTGCCACTGCCATAAATCCCATTATGGATTGTCTCCTTCCTGATGTCTCGGGCTCCCTCTTTGTGGACGATTTTGCGATCTACTACAGCTCTCAACGGACCAGCCTTCTTGAACGACGTCTTCAAGGATGTCTCGATCGCCTCCATTCTTGGAGCATCGAAACCGGCTTCCGCTTTTCTCCCAGTAAGACTGTTTGTGTTAATTTTTGGAGTCGTTCGGAGCCTCTTCCGCCTTCCTTACATCTAGGCCATGTCAACCTCCCGTTCGCAGACGTCGCTAAATTCTTGGGTCTTATGTTTGACAGAAAACTGTGCTGGTCCTCCCACGTTTCCTATCTTTCGGCTCGCTGTCTGCGATCCCTCAACACCCTCCGTGTTCTGAATGGTACCTCCTGGGGAGCGGACCGAGTGGTCCTCCGCCTCTATCGCGCATTAGTGCGCTCGAAATTGGACTATGGAAGCCTAGTTTACTCCTATGCTCGGCCGTCTATTCTTCGGCGTCTAGACTCTATCCACCACCGTGGATTACGTTTACTGTCTGGAGCTTTTTACACAAACCCTGTGGAAAGCCTTTATGCTGAGACTGCTGAACTTCCGTTGTCCAGTCGGTGAGCTGTCCTTCTGAGTCGTTATGCTAGCCATCTGTCTTTCATGCCTGCAAATCCGGCCCATGACGTTTTTTTTCGACACCTCCTTGGATTTAGAGTATGCTGGGCGCCCCTCCTCCCTACTACCACCGGGAGTCCGCTTCCGTCAACTGCTACATTCTCTTTCCTTCCACTTTCCTAAAACTTTCTTGACCACTTGGGGTACAGCGCCGCCTTGGCTCCAGCCCCGGACCTACCTGCTCCGTAACCTTTGTCATTTTCCCAAGGATGGTACCCCTTCTCTTGTTTATCGTCGCGCATTTTCTGCTCTATGTGCACAAATGAAGGATGCTACATTTATTTACACTGATGGCTCAAAAACATCGTTTGGTGTTGGGAGTGCCTATATTGTTGGCGACATCCCAAATCGATTTTGGCTTCCCGACAGTGTTAGGTTTATACTGCGGAGCTTTACGCTGTTCTCCAGGCTGTCCAATGCATCCGTCGCCATCAGCGGATACAGTATGTTTTCTGTTCAGATTCTCTCAGCTCTCTCCTCAGTCTCCAAGCTCCCTACCCTGTCCACCTTATGGTCCATCGGATTCAGGACTGCCTCCACTTGCTCCACTTGTGGGGCGTCTCTGTGGCGTTCCTCTGGATCCCAGGACATGTTGGTATCTGTGGAAATGAGGCGGCCGATATAGCGGCCAAGGCTACAGTCTCTCTTCTCCGGCCAGCTATTCGCATGATTCCCTTCGCCCATCTACGGAGTGTTTTATGTCGTCGTGTTGCTCTTTTATGGCACGAACATTGGTCGACATTTCCCGATAATAAATTGCGGGGCGTGAAAGCTCTTCCCTGTGCTTGGACCTCTTCCTCCCGAACTCGTCGTCGGGAGGAGGTAATTTTAACTAGACTCCGGATAGGGCACTGTCTTTTTAGCCATCGACATCTTTTAAGCGGCGATCCTCCCCCACTCTGTCCCCACTGCTCTCAACTGTGGACGGCGAGACACCTTTTACTTGAGTGCTCCTATTTTACTCCGTTACGCGCCCATCTACAGCTGTCGAATGACATATCTTTCATTTTAGCAGATGACACGCACTCAGCCGATCGCGTTCTCGAGTTTATTAGTGTCAGTGAGATAACGTCAGTAATTTGCAGCTCTTTTTGGGGACAAACAACCCCCCTTCTATAGTGGTTTTTTAAGCTTTCCTTCTGTTTTTGGTTTCCTCACTTTTTGAGTTTTGCTCCCATTGCTGCTGGTTTCCAGTTTCGTTTTTTAGTTTTTCCTAAGTCACAGACCGGGTGGTAATGACCGTAGCAGTTTTGCGCTCTAAAACCATAACATAAAAAAAAAAAATAAAAAAGTCAATAACTGTAAACAGTTCGATGTTGACACATGTTCTTATCAACACTGACCCCACTAAAGCCCTGGGGCGGTGGAATGGAAGACATCGTCCAGACAGTACGATCCCAGGGATAAACTCTGGTACTTCACTAAAATGTCCATGAGCAGGTGTAAATCGGTGTTCATGCATGATCCTGTATATTCTCCTTAATCGGGGATGACTAACTCCTCCCAAACACTTGTTCTCTTACTCCACGTTCGTTGTGACAGTGCCCGTTGGTTCACTGGAGTGTGTGGGTAAGTCGGGCAGTACGGTTTCATCAAGTATCTCCATCGAATGGAAGAACTTGTGTGGAAAAACCCCCTTCTTCGTCAAAAGCTGAAATTTCACATCGTTGGGATATGTGGCTGTGGTGATAGGACTGTCTTCCTGACGTACTGTCTCGGGAAGTTTCTGAAGTGAAGCAAATCCCGGAATAGGAGCGATATTTTTGACGTGATTCTCTTGGAAAGTGAAATTTGCTTGTCAGGTTGAAGGGTGATACGTCAGTGTCACTAGCGATACCGCTGAAAACACCCTAGTGTTGAACTAAACAGTGGGCACCATACCCACCCAATTTACAAAAAAATAGGCGCTATGACAGTTGGTACTTAAAGTTGAATGCGTCGGTAATTCTGCAGTGGATCCTCCCCGTCAGACGACAAATGTCTGCTTGTACGTTCCATTTCTATATCCAAAGGCAGCCCACAAATAGAACAATCAGCTGCCTGCTCATAAAAGGCATTATTACCCTGTGAGTTGGTCGTTGGAATGCTGTCATGATAAATCCGATCAATTTCCACTGCACGTTTTTTTGAGCTCCGCAAGCAATCACCTCGCAGGATCACCCAAAAATGATAGTAATTCGTTACAAGGTAAGTCCTACGAGCTTACAAGACGATACACAGTTACGTATGGCAAATGTCTGTGTGGCAGACGGTGGGTCGTCTTCACAACGCCCAAAGAGAGGTAGGAGGCGCTGCAAGTCCGTGAACGCGTGGAAGGGACGTAGCCCCCAGTGGTGGGCGCACTTAACCTTCAAGAGCTTTTTGTCGTCGGTAGACAATTCCACAAGTACTGGTACCTGACTCGAGCATACAAGGAGGTTTTCCAGATTCTCTCTTGTGGTAAAAGACTTGACACATCTGTGACAAATGACGTGTACCATAGTTTTTTGATGTTTTGATAGAGTAGGTGCGAAATGGCTTTGATCCACCCATTTTGTTGCTTCTCATTCTTGGAGAATAGCAACAGTTTAAGTGTTTGGGTTACTGACTGACTGATTTTGAGAATGGTCCAGCTACTTTAACAGCTGCTGCTTTGTTGTGCACAGCGTGCTTAGGGTCATCTTCCAGCAGAGTATCAACGTGCAACAAATAATCAGGGTTCTGCCCCTCGAATGTGGGAATGTCCTGGAATTTTACGAGGCGTGAAATGGCTCAGAAATTATAATGCCCATGGTTATTAGAAGTATTTTATGTACTCTGAAGAACTGCATTTGTTAGGTAATTGCTATTGCTAGCCAAAATCTACCGTGGAAAGCGATATTCATCCCTGTTACCCAAATCCTGGACATTGGGATATTACAGCAAGCATGGCTTTTGGCTGACTTGCTTGGTCGTCTGTAATAGAGCTATGCTGCTGCTGTGTGCAGAGTGATTTTGAATCTGTCAGATACTGTGTAAGTCAATGACAATGGTAATAAGAGTCCTGGGCGTTGTTATGTGGACAGACAAGCTGGCATCATCAGCTCATACCACACTGGTGGTGGTGGTGGTGGTGGTGGTGGTGGTGAGTGTGTCATCAACAAACGGGGCTGGGATGATGAACACATCATCCTGACAGGTCAAGGAGTAGGTGATGTTGCAGGCCCCTCTTGGAGTCCAACACATCCATGAAAGAAGTAGAAGAAAAAGAAGGCAACTACAAGTAATCTACACAAACACGGGGAAATCATTTTTAAATGCATACTTGTAGGATGACAGGAGTCAAATCAACGTCGCTTATTTACCCCTGTTGAATAATGGTTTACACTGCAGCGTTTCATTTCTGGTGATTCTGTCGGCGAGTTCCATACTGCAGCCAGCAAGTCTTGGAATGGAATGACCTCTCACACCAAAACGACTTGTATTTATAACAGACACCCACATTGCTTTGTTTATTTACATCAACGGGAGGTCAGTATTCACATTCCTCATCAAACGGGTTGAAGCAGGACGGTGCTGCCTCGAGTTTTTTCAGAGGCCTCCAATGTCTCTCACTACTATTGATGGTGTCTTTAAATATAGGATTAGATTTCAGTGCAGGTACGTGCCTTACCCATCACATGGATGACGTTTCCACTTAGGCCACGACTTGTGCCTACAGTGCACTATCAACGAATCCAGCGCAGCTGTCAAAGAAAACTATACATATTTTAGCGATGCACCTCTTGATACATTTACTAGAATGTAATCCATCAATGTAAACATCAGGCATAGTCAGACCAATATGCACTGCTTTTGTAATATTATTAATAGCGGCAGGGGAAGGTAGTGAGATTAAATTTTGAAATCGCCAGCAAGGGCTCATGAATTCCTTGCAGGCTGTCCAAATGTTGGAAAGCTGATATGCACAAAAACCAGCTTCAGGCCAGATAAAATTATCACGTGATACATGAATGTGGTTACACAAAGCAGTTACCAGCCCGACTTTCTCTTTAAAATAGTTGACAACCTCAGTGTTTATACCAATACCACTCTGCGAGGAATGTTTATAGATTGTTCTGCAGAATTTTGAGCACAAGTTTATGTAACCAATTTCCACATTGTATAAACAAAATTAGACACATGGATATTTTTCGTTAGACCCCACACTTCACATTGCATCCCAATATTTCTCAGATTCCTAACACATATGACTGGCCTCGGTATAAACTTGCAGCTTTCCTTGGAAGTCTATCATGCTATCTCAACCTAGCGAGCCATAGTTTTTACGAACTAATAAATTCTACTTCTTCCGGCAGATGTCAAGACTAAATGCCAAAGCCAATGATAAAAACACACAAACTCTCTCTCTCTCTGTCTCTCTCTCTCTCTCTCTCTCTCTCTCTCTCACTTTCTCTCTCTCTCTCTCTCCACCTAAAGTGCTGTGGGAGGGGGAGGGTGTAGTTTGATGTTCTGCTGTGTGTGTGCACCTACACACACGTGCAGATATGTTTTTTTTGTTCCCAATACGGAATGCGTTGAATGTGTAGGGGTGTAATACAAAATACATGGTGTCCTACTGTAAAGGCCCCACAAACATAAATCTGACTGAGTTACAGTGAAAGGGTTTGTATAAAAATTAGGAAATATAGTGTACATACCATATCTTGTTCATGGGGAAAAACATTACTCACAAAACGTGCCGGAAGTGACCACCATTGACTTGTAAACACAGTTGAACACAATGATGCAGGTCCTCGAATATTACTACCAGAACCTTTGGTGTCACTGCCTGGTTTTCATGGATGATATGTTTTCTAAATCTTCCAAGTCATGTCGTTTGTTCCTGTAAACCTTGCCTTTTAGGCCACCTCAGAAGAAAAGTCTGGTGATGTTAAACTAGATGACCTTAGGGGCGACAATCTCCTTTCGAAATCATTCTGCCAGGGAAAAATAATTTGACCCCAGCCATGGTCATTAAATAAGTGTGACGCCATCGTGTTGGTACCAGCGAAGGGTAAGTTCTTAATCATCCAGCTGGTTCACAGAATCCCGAGACATTTAGATGTCAACTGCACTTGTCACAGTAGATTAAAAAAAATGATGATCCGACGCTGTGATATCGCACAGAACATGCCAGTCTTTTGTGAATGCCGGGGGAGCTCGATCAGTGCATGTGTATTTTCATTGAACCATAAACCTGTATTCTGAGAGTTTATACAGCCAGAGGGGTGGAACTACGCCTCATCACTGAACCACGTGTACTGCAATATTCCTGGCCTTTGTGCAACAAAATTACTGAAACCTACGGCAAAATGTAATGCCTTCGTCTTTGTCACTGACGTTCAGTTCGTGAATAACCATAAATCTTTATGGATACATGCTGGCTTTCTTCGCAGCTATGTGACGTTCCCCATTCCTGCGATAAACGTCGGATGGACTTTGCAGGAGACGCCATCCTCCAAGATGAAGATCCATCAGTGTTCCACTGCTCGATATCCAGTTCAATAGCTTTTGTACGCTGCATTTAGACAGTATATGCTGCTCACCAAACTGTTCAACAACCTTTCTCTGACATGTGTTTATGGAACCAGTAATACAATATTGTTTCATAAGAAACACGTACTCTTCAACAGAATTGCGACACATTGTTACTGAACACTGAACACTGAGCTGCAGCGACAGCGACGCACGGACACACACTAGTGCTCCAAAATGTTCAAATGTGTGTGAAATCTTACGCGAACTTGGCAAGCTACGTTCATTCACGAGATGTGGAATGCAGCGTTCTACACCTGGTCATCTGCAGATTAAATCGACAACGGTGCTGCAGGGCGGGTTGGTCAAAGACAGTGCGCGGATATCTTGCAGTCTGTATCCTAATACTGCAAAAATGTCCTGTGGCTCCCGCCCGCGTAGAGTAAGATCGTTAAGTATGAACGACGCTCAAGGTGTTAGAAATATTAGAAATATGTAGATCACTGTCTGATATACTTTAAAGATGTATATTTTCGACAACTAACGATGAATGGACGTACTGCACAGTCATCTGTCTACATTCGCAATGGTACTCGCAAAGTAGAGAAGTGGCTGTTTAGCTATGATACTCAAATTGGGAAGAATGCTGTCGCATCATTGGTCACTGTTGAAATTACTGTAAAATGGCTAAAATTGTTTGCGGTGTCAACTGTGACGCTTATTATTACAGTACATCGTTGGCGTCTTTTCCATCCCATCCGTCCAATGGTACACTGTAGATTGCCAGATAACGACTGAGATGGAGAAATGTCTTAGTGGAGGGGTAACACCTTCTAGGGGATGACTAGCACCGAAACACTGGCGACGTACACTCTTTGACACAAAACTCGACCGGCGGCCGGCTGCTGCAGAGGCTAAGTCCGCGCCGATCGCGACATGAGACAAAAAAACTGGCCAACTCGCTAATTCTCTAAGTCCGGTTATCTGCGCAATCTGGCAACACTGTAGACTGCGGCACTTCCTGGAGGAAAACTTGTCCGATGATAGAGAAACCCTAAGCTGATTACGCCTGTGGTCTAGCGGTTGCGTCCGTTGTTTCTTTTCATAATGTCAGTGGATCGAGAGCAGCTGGCATAAAATATTTTTATAGCCTCTTCTGTCTGAATGCTGAAGACGTGAATGTAATGGCAGCGCAGATTCAATCTATTTCGATTTCTGACACACCGATATCAAAATTTTATCCAGTAACGATTTTGCGGTAGATTTCCTGCAGACTCTCCTCCTCTGGACGCCGTATGCGGCAAAGCTCTCCGGGATCCACTGGCCGGCTACCGGCAGCGACCGTCAAGCCAGAGTGAGCGTCTGTGGTGTAAAGTGTATTACAGTTCTTGTTTCATTCCTTATGGTAAGTCTATGCGATAAACTGTGTGGATACCTTGCAATGCATGCTCTGTAGCAGTCCAGGAACACTGCACATTTGGAGTTCCATGTGTGGGTTCATGAAGTGTTTAATGTTGATCGGAAGTAATAGTTAAGGTCATCAGATTTAAACCAGAAAAATTTGTCGTTTTGGAGGTTTCAGAAAACGGAAAGGAATTGCTAACGCCGGTGTTACAAAACGTCTACAGTTAAATGCTATTGCAAAAATTTAGAAAGGGGAACTATATTAATCAACATGTGCACTTCATAAACAACCTTCTGCCATGTTAGACCTATATGACGAACAAAGCTCAAATTTATATCGTTGACAGTCGGTTTGAATCTTTTCAGCGGAAAGAGGCGTTGCCTGTTGTGCAGCATTGTTTAAGTTTTTTCACCATTGCACTGTGAGCAGAAAGTATTTTCTTGCGATTTCCTTATCGATGTTTGATCTGACTGCTTGTAGCTCTTTCACAGAAGGGATAAAAACGCTACACTCAGTGAGACCGGAACTGCGAACCATATCAGACGCCTTTTCACAGGTCAGCACATTACCACAGAGCTCGCGAAGAACCATGTATCTTAGCTTTCTCTTACGAGACCAATAGTGCCTAGAACTCATAAGCCGCTATTAGAAGGACGATATTATTTGGGATTTCCACGTGCAACGACTTTCCTGGGCTGAAAACCGTGAATTTACAATCTTTTGTTACACCTCAAGCGATAATAACTCAGATTATTCAATGGAAAAGACAGGTAAAATCAAGTGAACTTTGAGGCTTAATTCCGTGCACACCAGGAAGTAACTCGTCGATCACAGAGTTGCCAAACATATATTGCCTTGTTGCCAAATCTCAGTTACAATACCAGCAGGAAGAAGACGAACCGAGGTGATCTTACAGCGGGCTGGGAAGTGACCATAGCTGGTGTCTCCAAGTCGCGGCTGCTACGGCCTGGAATACGTAATGCGTCTGATTCACTTTCTGTAGCTAGGTTTAGGGACTGGAGCGTAGTTACTAATAATACTCAGAACTGACTGCAAACTAAGCATCATAAATCAGTAACTCTCATTGTTGTTTTTATATTTCTTTCGTAAGTGTACTCAAAACTAAGAAACTCATTCACATGCGTTTTCGTGCCTCGCCGATAGTAGAGCACAAAAACAAATAAAAAAAAAAAGAATTCGTATCTCCTCTTTCGAGGATCTGAATCTCTCGGCACAGTATAGTTCAATCATTTCGTTCCTTTTCCCTAGACTGCAATCTTCTCTAGGTCTCCTCGAAAGTTAAGTATGTGGGTCTGAACCCTGATCCAGTACAAAAATATTCATAATTTCATTTCAAGCTTTATCAAGTGCACACCCACCTGCTAGTGAAAATTAAAAATTAACGCGCAATTTTAATGTCTGTTCATGTGTTGCCAACAATCGAAACAGGTGTCGTTATTTCTGGTCAAACACGCACACATCTTACTATTCATGAGTAAGAAACTGATACTTAAGCTATATTCGTGGATGCACGGTAGGTGTACAGTTCGATTGTCGCTTAGGCACAAAAGTTTGTATCCTTATTTTAGATTCAGACACCTAGCGGTTCGTAAGAAAAACCGATACGTAACATTTGATTTTTCTTAGTTAACAATCCGATTACGTGTTGGGTTTGTATCTCCATCACAGAACTTCACATCATGCACTTTGTAGTGTTGGCAGAAGAGCCAACACTGTGTTGCTAGAGGAGGCCGAAATGCACGCGTTTAATTACACGCTGACTGGCGCGAGGTCTGGAACAGTTAAGGGAATTAATAGTAGCAAATAAAGTAAGTAGTTGATATAATACTTAACTTTAATCCACAATTGTAGAACATCTCTCGTTACGGTACATGCTTCACAATATTAATTATCAAATGCTATGGTGCCTTGCTAGGTTGTAGCAAATGACGTAGCTGAAGGCTATGTTAACTATCGTCTCGGCAAATGAGAGCGTAGTTGTCAGTGATCCATCTCTGGCTAAGTCGGCTGTACAACTGGTGCGAGTGCTAGTAAGTCTCTCTTGACCTGCCGTGTGGTGGCGCTCGGTCTGCAATCACTGACAGTGGCGACACCCGGGTCCGGCGTATACTAATGGACCGCGGCCGATTTAAAGGCTACCACCTAGCAAGTGTGGTGTCTGGCGGTGACACCACACACTTCATCTTTAAATGCATGCACACTTTGTTACATCAGAATGGAGGTATATCGGACATCTTTCGTGGCTAGATAACAAGGACGAAAGGGTCTTGATAGGAGTAACGGTTTATTACAAAAATTGTCGTCTTTTATTTTCAAGTTTAGATTTGGTTACTGGTATTGGCAAAAATTTCGGTAATTCATGACTCTTCATGGCTAGTCATCAATATGATGTGATTAGATTAGATTAGATTGCATTAGATTAATTCTTGTTCCATACATCATGAATACGACATTTCGTAATGATGTGGAACGTGTCATTTTAATGAAAGATTTCCTTAAATACCATGATTCAATTTCTTTACAACGATTTTTTACACTCTGTCTCATTCCTTTTTATTTCTCTCTCTCTCTTTCTCTCTCTCTCTCTCTCTCTCTCTCTCTCTCTCTCTCTCTCTCTCTCTCACACACACACACACACACACACACACACACATTCTTTTTTATTTTTGTTTGTTTGTTGTGCTCGACTATCTTCGAGGCACGAAAACGCATGTGAATGAGTTTCTTAATTTTGAGTACACTTACGAAAGAAATATAAAAACAACAATGAGAGTTACTGATTTATGATGCTTAGTTTGCAGTCAGTTCTGAGTATTATTAGTAACTACGCTCCAGTCCCTAAACCCAGTTACAGAAAGCGAATCAGACGCAATACGTATTCCAGGCCGTAGCAGCCGCGACTTGGAGACACCAGCTATGGTCACTTCCCAGCCCGCTGTAGGATCACATCGGTTCGTCTTCTTCCTGCTGGTACTGTAACTGAGATTTGGCAACAAGGCAACGTATGTTTGGCAACTCTGTGATCGACGAGTTACTTCCTGGTGTGCACGGAATTAAGCCTCAAAAGTTCACTTGATTTTACCTGTCATTTCCATTGAATAATCTGAGTTATTATCGCTTAAGGTGTAACAAAATATTGTAAATTTACTGTTTTCAGCCCAGGAAAGTCGTTGCAGGTGGAAATCGCAACTAATCTCGACCTTTAGATACCCGTTTACAAGTTCTAGGCACTATTGCCCTCGTAAGATGCTTAGACCCATACCTCTTCGCCAGCTCTGTGGAAACGTGCTGACCTGTGAAAAAGCGTCTATTATGGTTCGCAGTTCCAGTCTCACTGATTGAAACGTTTTTATCCCTTCTGTGAAAGAGCTACAAGCAGTCGGATCAAACATCAATAGGGAAATCGCAAGAAAATACTTTCGGCTCATAGTGCAATGTTGAAAAACTTACAATGCTGCACAACAGGTAACGCCTCTTTCCGCTGCTGACAAGCGAATTTTGGGTTTCTAGGAATACGTAACTATATTTATGAAATACCACATTTGCATACCTCTTGAGTATGACACAGAATACCATTTAAACACAGACCCAATCAAAATCTAAGTGAGTATTATGTTACTAATTCGTGTCGATAGAGGCACACTTGTGTACAGATACTCTGTTTTATTAAAACAGACTTTCGTCGTAAGTTTATCGTGGTTAGTTTTATTTCATTTCTTATAATACAGTGCACAATTTTCGTAAGGTTTCCTTTAGTGTTGTTAAAACAATAGTAAACATGAGAGAGAAATTAATCATCAACGATATATGCGAATTCTCTGATGTTACCTATGACAGTCTGACAATGCACATGCAGTTTATTGATTACATGCATGTAGAAAACTTGTTCTGAGTTAAAGCTGTCAAACAAAGTTTGAAGAGGAATAAAATCTCTCTACCACACGACAGCTAATGTAGAAAATACTTTTCTGACATATTATGGCACGATGCGCCCTCCCTACACATGTTCGAGATGCATCTGCTGCCCGGTGTCTATTAAACCTGAATAGAACAAAATGTCACAGTAGTTAGCCCTTTTTCCACATGCGACTACTTTGGGTTGAGAAGTGAAGGGAATTATGTTCAAAGTTCCATTACATTGATAACTTCAGCAGACAGCAGAATTGCGTTTTAAAAAAAGTAGTACTGAATGTATTCGAACTCGCGACATCTTATCTACGCTACTAGCTGACACGTAGCTACAACAGCTCCAGAGCTCGACAACTATTCCTCCAGAACTTTTGGGTTCCACATCACTGTGAGATTATGCATATGGCCAGGTCTTGACTTCTGAGAGACAAACAGTTACAGCTTTTCTTTTGGACTGAACGACGTTTTCTACAAACAGATAGCGCAATAGAATAGCTCAAGTGGAAAGGAACACTTCCTACTTAACCTTCTGCATCCTACACTGGAGGTAGTTCTGTGTTGGTGGCAGTTACGTGATTGTATTTCGGTGATTACACAATAGAGTCGAATGTATGCACTGGGTAGCCGAGGCAGCTAGTTCATGGTGATTCGGTCAACCAAGTAAATGAATTTACTGAACAAGCTGCAAATTGCTACAGGGAGCCTGTGTGTCAAAATTCTCATCCAGTGTGGCGCAACGGCGTTACGATAGAAAAAGGAGTCGCAGAGAAGAGGATTTCGTGGTCTGTTGGACGGATGGTAGGTTGTTATACCTATGGTTTGGGTTCGATTCCCACTTCTGTCAATGATTTTAGATAGGGAGACACAGATTCCATTCTCTCCTGGCTACACCAAGTGAAGAAGTTATAATGGCAGTGAGGTCTGAAAATTCACATTAAAGATGATATTTCTTCTCTACCAAGTAGACGTTAGGTTGAACCACAATAAAGTAAGGAGTGTCGAAATGTAGAAACTATCACCAGTAACCTTTCTTATACTATTTATTTATTTCAAGTGACGAAACAAACGCTGTATATGGTCACAGGACACTTACTCCATCTTTTATCTGAGCTTCTGTATGTCGATAAAATTGGTTCTGAACTGGAAATGCAACTCAGACCGCCCTTAACGCGGAATTTGATCCCTTCGTGACAATACAGCTCGGTAACAATTTGTTGTTTGTTCAAAACTGCAGATTCCTCAACATCTCCACAATGGGATCGAATCCTGGCCCGGCACTAAAGATTTAATTATGTATTATCAGGCTCTAGCATGAGAACACCTATCTGCTTGTGGATAATAATTTTGATTTTTAATGTATTTTCATTCGTTGTCAACACTAACGATGTCTGACGTTTTTAACTCCGAGTGAGACACAGAACTATTTGCGAGATGACTGTAAGTTCAAGATGTTATTCTGAGCAGCCGGTGGAGAAAAATTCGGTAGCTGACGTCTCTTTGTGTGTAGTCAACAACGATATGTGTGGGGCTCTATTCCCAGTGAGCGCTGAACTCTTCGTCATATTATTTCTAGTTCAAACATGCTCACATGTCACTTCTGGTGCAACAAACCCATATTTAACGTTCGTTTTCTCTAGAATATAACAGCGATAGGTGCCGGGTTGGTGCATGGGAAGGAAAAAATTAATGTTTCGTCTCGTCATTTCAGTGACAACATCTAGCTACTGCCGCGAAAATCCGATATGTCATATTTGACTGTGCTTCGATAGCAATCCGATTAGGTTCTGGGTTCGAATCCGTGTCCAACACAAAGCTTTACCTCACGGCATTTCAAGTACGTTACTTGTGAAGAAGCAATATTTAACATCTCTCGTAGTTCGTTAACAGGGACAATAGATGCTGGGTAGGAATTCGCGTCTGTTAAAAATGTTTGCGTTATGCAATTTAAAGTTGATATTTGCTAACTGATACTATCTGAAATCGAGGTATATCACTCTCGGTATGCCTAATCAGGAATGACTGTTAGTTTCTGTCAGTCACGAAATCTTTGCTCAGTCTGCATGGGCTGGGTTTGAATAAATATACGGAACAAGACGGTTCGTCGAGTCATTTGAAGTTCATACAAATTCTCAACTAGCTGCTCGTGAATAACTTAAATTTTAACGTCATTTTGTGTTAAATAGTAAGTACGGTATGTTACTTTGAAGAGGAAACCATGAATACGACGAACTTACTACGTGCATTGCCAATCTGACGTAATAATGAGAGTGGTAACATTTCAGGTATGTCATTTATTGTAATAAATGTGAGCTTACAAGCCTTAAGGACAGTCTTATCTGTGATAAGGTGTTCCCTGATATTTGTAGTATTGTGGTATTACTTTACATCTTGAGTTATTGCGATACAAAGCAGTGTTTTCTAGTGGTGACTTGTTGGAACCATTTTCAATAGTCAAAAGACTGTACCAAGGAGCGATTAGAGGACCTGCCAGATAGCTGCCTTATGCCGGTTGCATGCGAATCAGGCGAAATGCAATTCAGGTCGTTCGGATACTTTTGAGCACGACTGTACATCTCGAGGTGAAAACGAACGAAAATGCACAACGGCACTTTTGCCAACTTCTGTTTTATTTTCGCATCAATACTGTTGTGAACCCACCATCTGGTATCAATGCATTACATTATCATCCATTATATATAATCATTTTGATAGTACACTTGATATTATAGATGAGTAGGACACAAGACAGGACATAGATAATGTCCGTTTGACGTCAACAGTGTGTAACATTTTACTTTTTTTGAATAGGACAATGTTCCTCTCCAATTATTTTTAGATTAGTTACAATAAGCTTACGCTGCAAGAGAATTCGCTTGTATTTTTCAATATGTGGTCTGTTGTCGGTTTGAAGGCCTTCCATTACATCGGCAACGTAGTGCAGCTCCACCGAGGACTGTCTGGAGTAGGGTGGAGATAGCAATGTGAAACTTGCGAGCTGTCGAAGACGATCTTCATATTCCTAATGCGATTAGAACATCGTATACTCTTGACGACGTTTAGTACCTGTGCGGCACAGTCACCCAATTTTAGAATTCATGTTGAGTAATCCTGCTAAATTCCCATAATATTGTCTTTTTATATTGATGAGTAATATGGATAGTCGTCACGTTCATGTGCCGTCTACAACGCAAATTTAATGTTACTATCCTAGGAACTAACCTGCAATATGTTTTGTATTTCATAATCGGAACTATCTGCATTAACCGTCATCAGAGCAATGTCAGGGAACAGAATGCAGCAGTGCCTTGCTACCTACTTGAGGACCTGCTTGAGTCGTGTTCTAAGGAAAGGGTAATTGCTGGTTGACATTATATTACACTAGCGAGAAGTACCGACTTTTCCTTTTCTCTGCAAACATCCAGAACTAAATTCAGTAACTAAATGCTAAGAATATATTTGCATTGTGCCGACTCAAAGATCAATAGATATGGATATAGATATAGATTTTTATATTTAAAGCAATTCTCGTTCTGCGTTGGAATAAACATCATTCATTATTTGCTTGTTCTTGTTACGATTGTTATTGTCAGTCTCTCACTCGCAAGAGTTTTCACATTCCTATTTGGTATCGATGCAGATGAAGAGTGGCTATGAAAGAAGGGAATACTGAATGTTACGTCATGCGGAATACACTCATTTACTTCGGCTCCTCGTGATTAACGCTATGGGAGAAGTGAGATACATAAAGTTGACAGTGTGAGGACAGACATGCTGGCAAAACTCTGCAACTACACAGTGTTACAAGATAAAATGGTGCTGCCGGATCGAAAGTGTAGTACGGACTTGCCACAGTAGCAGACAGCTGCTAATTTCGGACCATGATCGTGGATTACACTTCGGTCAGTGCTGGTTAGAGTGTTGCAACTGTAAATGGAAGGCTTTGTTTGATAGACTTGTGCTGATGCTGTCTGAATTAATTATGCCATTGGATAAAAAGCGGTTTAGTTTTGAGACCTAACCCACGAAGGGGGAAGGCACAGTGGTCTACTTCAGGAATTCCAAGCAATGAAACACAAAAAATAACCCAGGAAGGGTTCGAACAGCTACTTTCATGCAGAGACATGCATTTGGAATCTGTTCATCGTTACGGGGTCAAACAAGAGGGTAACATTACTGAAACAATGATCAGGCTACTTAGTATATATCAGAGCATACATATTTCAAGGAGGAAACGTATGAAGACGCAGACTTGCTCGTTATCAATATGTGCGGCATATCTTTCGTACCGAGCGAGGTGGCGCAGTGGTTAGCACACTGGACTCGCATTCGGGAGGACGACGGTTCAATCCCGTCTCCGGCCATCCTGATTTAGGTTTTCCGTGATTTCCCTAAATCGTTTCAGGCAAATGCCGGGATGGTTCCTTTGAAAGGGCACGGCCGATTTCCTTCCCACTCCTTCCCTAACCCGAGCTTGCGCTCCGTCTCTAATGACCTCGTTGTCGACGGGACGTTAAACACTAACCACCACCACCATATCTTTCGTGTTAACGAAAGTAATATCCCGCTTTACCTCTTCTTACGTCTCAAATGAAATGAATGCCATAAGGAATCGAATATTTGTTGACTGCGTCTCTTCTTGCTTCCATCCTTACCAACATATTTCTTCATTCTCGTGGTAATCATGACATTCTATGTGTATGCTGCCAAAGATTGCACGTGGACAAATTCGACATCGAGGTGCAAAGCGTTTGGTATCTTACATTATATTCAATTCGAATAAGCTTCCGATGTATTTTTACTTCGCTTGTATTTTTAGATGATTATGAACGTTACGGAAAATTATCTCACATGCTTTATGTTGACTGAGAAACCCTGAATGACCCGTTTTGCTTTCCCTACGTTGAAATGATATAATGTCGGCGTCAACAGCCTTCTTCCACGCCGGGAGCTGAAACTTGTATCATTCCGGATTAATGATAATTGAATGTCTCAAATGTATACATAGCCCACAAGGCGACGTTAGAAACCATCAGGGGAGAACGCCGCATAAAAACCAAACGTGCGCGCGCGTCTCCACTCTGAAGAACCGTATCGGAGAATCACGGCAAGCATTTCGCTGAAGAGCTGCCTCGTAAGAGAGCCGAGAAATGGCAGCGTCGTAGCAAGTATTTGTCAACACTGTGATAGTGCATTTACTTCCGGGTGTAGGCCGGCGTTACCTCGCTAAATTCACTTGACATTCGTTTTCCACATCGAAGACTCGTACGATATAATCCATTGTAAGATGACACAATTAGAAAGTGTATTTAATTTCTGGACTCCAAGAACAGCGTTATTCACATAAGTAACACCTGTTTGTGTGTTTTAAGGTTGCGTTTTGAGGCTCAGGCAACATCGCAGTGACTATAGTCCGTCTGTTGTCGCCAGTGTGTCGTTCCCTTGTGTGGTGCAGTAATCGTACTATATGTCATAGCAGTTCCAATCACGGTAGAAGCCGCTGACTACAACCTTTTATTATCCATTTTAATTAATGGAGTTGCAAACTGCTAGTAAAAATTCCTTATACGAAATCTGAAGAATGCCTTTAAACATCAATCTTCGTCCGATTTCGTCTTAGTAAATTAAGTTAATATCATCGATGTCTGCTTTGCAAATGCCAAGGTGCTTCAGTGTAAAATAGATCCTGAAAAGATTCAAACCGACTGTCAACGATATAAATTTTAGCTTTGTTCGTCATATAGGTCTAACATGTCAGAAGGTTGTTTATGAAGTGCACATGTTGATTAATATAGTTCCCCTCTTCTAAATTTTTGCAATAGCATTTAACTGTAGACGTTTATGTTTTCTAACACCGGCGTTAGCAATTTCTTTCCGTTCTCTGAAACCTCCAAAACGACAAATTTTTCTGGTTTAAATCTGATGACCTTAACTATCACTTCCGATCAACAGTAAATATTTCATGAACCCATACATGGAACTCCAAATGTGCAGTGTTCCTGCACTGCTACAGAGCATGCATTGCAAGGTATTCACACAGTTTATCGCATAGACTTACCATAAGGAATGATATAAGAACTGTAATACACTTTACACCACAGACGCTCCCTCTGGCTTGACGAAAACATCCGAACATTGACCAAAAGTTGCACAAATTATTGAGTTTGAAAGGAAAAGAAACGAGCTATGAAGCATTTATAAATTCATCGAATGTAGTGAGGTGTTTTAATTTCGTCTCAGTCTATAAAATTGATTTCGGGCCATACTCAGCTCCTGCCGATTAATGTAATATAATACCCGTCTACTAATCAGGGCGTCTCTCTCCGTTGCTTTTGAGCGTGAATGGAAATTGTAGAAATTTTCTGTGGAGCTACATTTAATAATAAAGCGTTTTAAATCATCAAAAGTGATGAGCGGGAGCAGGCGCTTTCGATAAAGAACGGGGGAGTGCAGCGCCGCTGCTGTCGCCACGGCCGCTGCCGGTAGCCAGCAAATGGATCCCGGAGCTTTGCCGCATACGGCGTCCAGAGGAAGACAGTCTGCAGGAAATCTACCGCAAAATCGTTACTGGATAAAATTTTGATATCGGTGTGTCAGAAAGCGAAATAGATTGAATCTGCGCTACCATTACATTCACGTCTTCAGCATTCAGACAGAAGAGGCTATAAAAATATTTTATGCCAGCTGCTCTCGATCCACTGACATTATGAACAGAAACAACACACGCTACCGCTAGACCACAGGCGTAATCAGCCTGGGGTTTCTCTGTCATGGGACAAGTTTTCCTCTAGGAAGTGCCGCAGTCTACAGTGTTGCCAGATTGTGCAGATAACCGGACTTAGAGAATTAGCGAGTTGGCCAGTTTTTTTGTCCCATGTCGCGATCGGCGCGGACTTAGCCTCTGAAGCGGCCGGCCGCCGGTCGAGTTTTATGTCAAAGAGTGTACATTAAGCAAAGCGTTGTTGCCGTCCTCACTCGGCAGTACACGTTGCTGAAAGTACGTTGGTATTGCTAAGAGTCTGCTGAAAGATATTTTCAAGTTCTCGACCCTACTGACACATCAGTACATTTATAAAACTTTTTTAGTATAAAACAACAATTAACAACTTTTAAAACTTTTTCAATTTGGGCATAATTTTTTTTTATGATTTACAGAAGAAACAACGAATAACGAAGTGAAACAGAGTGAATAATAAATGACGAAATTTTTTCTTGAACCAGGAAGGCAGCAGTGAGAATTGCTAGACTTGAGCAAAGACAGGTATTGATTTGATTTGATATGATGTATTGATTCATCGTTGAGCATTTTCCATACAATTGATGTCATTTTACGCACCTTGTATAGTTACATAGGAAGTCATATGTTTTAATCGTGTTGAAGGAATATATATGGTTTATGCAGAACACAAAAAATTCCGCCTTATGCAAGACACCTTTCAGTTTCAGCACTTTTGTGCTATCTTCAACGGGTTATTTCATTTTCTTTCCTACATGAAGCTATTGGGTATTTATAGTGCTAGCTAGTCTGTTACACAATCTAAAACTTGTCACGGCTTTGATGTTGTAGTGTTTTCACATATGTTTTTGTCGAGGTGAATACGCTGATTTCTGCGACTTACGGTCTTTAACAATGCCTATGTCTGAAAATTCTTAGAAAGTGCAGAGTTTTCGCCGCCGTTACGGGTTGACAACGTGCCGTGCTGTTAGCAAAGGCACTCGCGTCTGTCGCCTGCTGGCATAGCCCATCAACGCCAAATTTCCGCGCGCCGTCCCAGCTGATACATGCTGCGTTTCGTGTCTGTTAGCACTGACAAACGCCGCCTCTCGCGGCCCTTTAGTGAAGACTGTCGGCCATCGCATTGTCTGTGGTGAGAGATCATGCCTGAAATTTGGTATTCTCGGCACACTCTTGACAGTGTAGATCTGGGAATATTGAATTCTCTAACGATTTCCGAAATGGAATGCCCCATGCATCAATCTCGAACTACAAAGTTCAGAGTGAGTCAGCTCCTGTCGTGCGGCCATAACCGTGTCAGAAACATTTTCACGTGTATCACCCGAGTACAAATGACAGTTCCATCAATGCACTGCCCTTTTATATGTTGTGTACGAGTTTCTCCCAGCCTCGTTATACATTCTTGTCGCTGTCCCATACCTTTTGTCACTCAGTGTGTGAGAGACTATGACACTTATAATTTGCAGTTAAGGTAATGCTTCCCTCCTTAATACTCACAGCCAGTTTATGGATCTGAATTATTCTGGCAATCCTCTCTTCGTTAGGCTATTGGCCCTCCAAGACAGCAATGTTCCTCGATTGATGGATAGGGTCCTGAACACAACTGTCAACTCTAATATTGACTTTAGCAGAAAATAAGTGTTTTAGGGTTTTGAGGAGCGCCTCGAAATACATGTTTGTGTTGAGGCCGAACCCTGCTCGGAAGCAGTAAATATAATTTCCAGCTTTGTTGCGTACTCTTTCCTAAAATAGGTACCGAATGCCTGTGCCTGGTGGTCTTCTGCTCACCATCGTAGGAAAATTTGTAGCATTAGACAGACTTTATCTATTTTGGTTTCAAAGTGTAAGGTCTTGGAAGCTTTGTACAAGTTACATTTTATCACAGTATCTTTTAGTTTTTTCCTCAAGGCCCATCTCCACACTTGAGAAACATGCTAAGACCAGAAAAATCTGTTACTACACTGGCCCATTCACTCAATACTTAATTCTGTTTTTTTTTTTTTTTTGTGGGGGTGGAATATAAAATCGTCAAATATCTCGACTGTTTGATTTTTCGTCTCAATAAATTCAGAGCAGGTTCTTGAAGTGAAAGTGCCTAGACAACCCACCAATAATTGTTCCTGTCTTGAACAGACTTCACGACAGTTTCAATATCTTTCTTATGGCTCTTCCCCCACCTGATGCCCAACTTATTCCTAGGCATGTTGGAATGTCTTCCAACCATCTCAAACGAAGAACTGTTGTTATAAAATACCCAAATACGAAAGTAACAGACATTCTGAATTAAAAATTAAAAATATGGAAAAACCAAATTTTGTTAATTAAATTTAAGATACCATCTTAAACTATTTTTCTGTGTAATTGCCATTCAAATTGAGGCACTTATCATATCATTGTACAAGTTTTTCAATACTGTGTCTGTAGAGATCTGGTTTGTACCAGCCTGCAGTTCGGTGTCAGTACCAAAGCGTTGTGTAGCGAGCCAAATCTTCATTGCTGGGAAGAGATGGCAATCGCTCAGTGCCAAATGTGTGCTGTATGGTGTATGATCAAACACCTTCCACCCAAAATTCGGCATGAGCTCTCGGGTAAGATTGGCGGTGTGTTTTGTCAGTGTGTGACATACTTCATTTTGTTTGCAGTTTTTTGTCAACAAAAACCTAATCACAGAACGCATCTCAGAAGTAATGTGATTTTCTATTGCAGCGTACATTTTAAGACGATACAGAAAGCAAATTGACATGGACCACATGCTACCATTAGGCTACTACTGGATGTGTACTGAGTGTAGGACATTATTGTGTCAATATGATGGCTATTGCTCTGTTCACCACCATGTGGACCAAAACATGTTACTTTCTGATATACCTCGTAATTTGACATAGAATTATGTGTTAACCTACTCAAAAGTAAAGTCACTTGTATTTATATTAATAAAGGCTGTGTTGTACCACTGAGCCGATCAATGGGACAACCTGTGTTGTTTGGTAATATGTACAACATACTGTTGGCATCTTTTTAAAATTACTTAACTTCGGAACAGAAGCTACAAAGTTTTTGTCGTACATCTAGAATACTTCATAATCCGTTTGCTTTTATTTCAGTAGCAAACATTGAAAAATATTGTTATGCAAAAAGAAAAAAATTGTTTAAATTAAAAATAAGAAAATATGACAATTTTCTTAGGTAATGTTTAAAATGACACAGTTATTTGTTCAACATTTTGTCCATTTATAATGTTTGTATCGATTGCAGGGACCAAATCTTCAAATGATGTGCCGTATGTTTTAATTGTTGAAACAAGACTCCTTTCAGAAGCTGCTCTCAGCCTGCTGCAAAGTGATTTAAGACTGACGGCTCCTTTAATATTAATTTGTGTGGCTTGGCTGCCAGACAAGTTTCTTTTTCAGAGTTACGGTGAAGGTTGTAAGTTGGACCAAGGGCATGCAACCCCTGCTCCAGGACCTGCTACACAGAGCAGCTGGAACCCAAGTTTCAATGTGGCAGATCTTCTCCATATCCTTAATAACAATAATTCATGCTAGAAACAGACCGCCTCAAGCTCAACTTGAATTTACGAATTTATGATCCACGTAGGTGTGGAGCATTGGACGGCAAAGAATACTTCTTAGGTTAAAAATGAGAGGCTGTGGTCAATGTACAGAAATCTTCTCTGATGTTTTGTCTCTGATGGTCCATCTGCAGGAAACATCTTTGGAGATAAAATGGAAACTTCCAAGGATGTCTCCCTCAGTCGGAGATGAAACGTCAGAAATAATTTTATTTATCGACCGTGCCGTCCTCCCACAAGCCAGTCCAGAAGTTTTGACTAAGTGAACAGTGGCTGTGAAAGCCTATGTTGTGTAAATGAATGCTAGGTCTCCTGAAGTGTATCTCGTGAGAGGAGGAGTAGGAGGTGGGTTAATGCTCGTGGTGCGAGTAGCTTCGCAGTATTTACTATCCTTCACTTAACATGTGTTTTCATTCTCGTTGCTCATGTATTTAGAGGAAACAGCACTGTCATGCCCTACATGTTTCATTGGGATTGAACAAGAATGTCATGAATTTCAGCCACAGTCTGCAACCGTTGTCACTATTTAACTTAATTTATTGTAGGACCTGTCTGAGGAAATGTGTGTCAAGTAATGTACTTCACAAGGCCTTTCTGCTGTGCTCTAATTCCTCATGTTCATATACAGGATTGAAGCAGTTGAGGGTTGAGAAACATTATGGGTTTGGGAAAGAATAAGACCTTTAGTCGACGTGAAAACACAGACAATGCTATTGTGGTAAAGTGCAGTATTAAAAATTCTGTAACTTCACAAAAGGTCTAAAAAAACTCAGTAGAATCAGCTGTGACTGGTAAACCATCTTTTTTCAGTTGGTATACATTTTGTCCTTTTTCATTTATAAATGTACATCTATCTGTTCCAGGAGATACATTTTCCTGCCACTGGAATGAATACACAGGTTTTTCTGCGTGTCACTAACAATGTGGTTTTTGTAGATCATGTCTTCCACAGTGGCCGAATTTGAAAAATCATTTGACTGAAAGCCATTTCCTTGTGCAAATGGGTGTCCCGTGACTGTGTGGTGAGGCAGGCCAACCTGGCCATTGTATTTTATATTCTGTACCGTTGCAAGTTGAAATCAAACTACACACACACACACACACACACACACATACGTACAAATACTATGTAGATCATCTTTTGTTACATCTGAGCTCCCAGTGCACGTAATTCATATTTATGCATTATTTTTAGCAGATGGGCAAACATGTGCAAACTCAGTTGATGAGAAATAAACGATATAACGTAACTACCTAATTCATTTTTCACCAAATTAAATCTCTTCTCATTTTCAGGTGGAAAGCCTTAATCTGTGTCACAGTACAAGGTGCGACCCCTGGGGGGACCAGATGATCTGGCGTAATTGTGAGGTTGATAAGATCTGCAACAGCCCAAATTGATTGGAACTGAACAGCTGGTATAATGAATGAACGTGCGAAATCTGTGGCTATTACTCCCTATAAAGATGCCCAGGAGGTAGACAAGAGAAAAGGTGAAAAGGAGGAATCCAAGAGTCTTGCTGTAGATCTACATAGAGGATAATTGGCGACAAAAGCTAGGAAATAGAATCCGGTGGGAGAGGAACCTTGTAGTTGCATATGGTCCTCTGGACCTATCACGTAAACCTTAAAGTATGTAAGTAAATAAGTTTTCACCACTAGTTGAGGAGACACTCAGTGAAGGATGTTCAGTAGCTGACTGTGGTCATGTCATGTAGTTACTTGCAACCAATTATGCAAAACACGAACAAAGCCCCCGTCCCAAACATACAAGGCGTGACCAAAAAATAATGGGAATTTTTTGTATTCTTAAAGAGTTTTGTTTGTTTATCTCCACTACCTCTGTTCCATTGAAAGCAACCCCCCTCAGAAATAATACGCCTGTGCCAGCACTTTTTCCGATGTTGGAATCTCTTCTGGAACTCACTTTTCGTTATGGCATTCAGCTTCTTCAGCGATTATTTTTTTACGTTATCAGCTGTGGCAAAACGACGTCCTTTCACAGTTCTCTTCAGCCTTGGGAACACGGTGGCTGAGACAACATAAGTTTTGTTTTTTGCCAAAAAATCATGATGTATTAAGGGATAGGTGGTTAGTATTACCATGATGCAGCTTCCACCAGTGGTTTTGCCACAGTTCTGGTCGTTTTCTTCAGATTGCTCCACACAAACAGCGCTTAACTCGCAAGTAGTATTCTTTATTGGCCATACGCCCATTAAGCAGAAACTCTGATTCACTATCGAATTGTAATCAAAAAACTCAGTAAGATGTACTTTCCTTTCACATGTGATCGACTTGTCGACTGTTTTTTTTGTCTTGGTTTTTCATGCAGTTTCCATTCTGACAGTTGGACCTCAGTTTCAACATCATACCCTTACACACGTTTTGTCACCTGTTATAACCTCCTTTAGAAGCTTTGGATCGTTGTTCACTGCATCGTTCCGCAATTGCTGAGTGATGTCTATACCAGACATCATGTCTGGTGTAAATTCAGCAATCTTGGAACCAACTTGGTGCTACAGATTTCAGTCCCAGACATCCTAAAAATTGTTTGACAAGAGCCAGAGGTTATGCTAACTTCATCAGCATCCTCTCTGATGGTGATTGTGTAATTTTCCAGAACAATTTACTTCACTCCTACCACATTGTCGTCAGCAATTGCGGTAGTCATTTTCAACGTCTTCTCAACCATCTTTGAAACATTTGTACCACTTGTCGACTCTTGTACTTGTAGTAGAGTCGCCAAAAGCCACACTTGATGTTTCGAATGCGATACTGCACTTAGCTCCATTTTCAAGTAAAATTTAATGCAAACTCTTTGATCCATCTTTTTCGAAAGTAAAAATTCTCTGAGCTCTCAAAAACATGCACATCCTTTTTCACTGTCGACAATGAACTAAATATTGAAAATAGATGTAAATATATGTACAGTACATCAGGAACACGTGTAATAACAAGAAAAGAAAAAAAATGCATACAGCCCACAAAATTAAATTCCTGTTACTTTTTAAACACACATCGTATGCAGTCTCTGAAAAAAGGAAATAACGCACCCATAACAGTGTAACTTTGTACAAGTACAAACTATTAGCAGGCATGTAAACAATTAGAGCAGCAATTCTCAGCGAAGGTAGAAAGGCCACTAGTGTTGATGGTGGAGGGTATATAAGAGGTGTGAGCGCCATCGGATAGACTACTGATAAGAGGTGTCACATTGTGTTCAGTGTTGAATCACGGTTCTGCACCATCCCCGATGACCACTGTCAGCACGTGTGGCGGCAGCTTGGGGTGACGTTCCATTCTTCCAGTGTTTTGGAAAGGCACAGTATGGCCAGCCAATGGTTATGACTGTAGGTTGCAGTTGATAGTGATTGAGGGAACTGTGACGGAACAACAATCCTTCAGATATCGATCATCCTCGTGTTACGTCTCGTACGACAGTATCGTGATGTTGTTTCCAACACAACAGTGCTCATCCACACAGTGGAATGTGTATGTATCAATTGTATGCACGGTGTTAGGTGCTCCCATGGTCAGCAAAATCCTTAGATATGTTCCCCGCAGAGCATATGTGGCACCAACTTGGACATAAACTCTGCCCCAGTGTCAGTATCCAGAATATTGTGGACCATTACAACAGTTTGAGGCCAGCTTGCCCGAGGAAGGACTGCAGTGGCTTTACGACACCCTTCCAACCGAACGAGAGTATGTAAGCAGTGCAATTGGGTGCACGTCATATTGATAAGTTAGCTCATACTGCCAAGTTCTTTGTAAATTTAACTCGATTTCGTAATCACTAATGTAACATTACGTACCCTCTGAACCCACGGCATTTCTTTTCTTTCGGTGAATTTCACTTTCTTAGTCGGGCAGTGTATATGAACATCTTGGACTGAAAGAAAACTAGCATGATACAGAGAAGTAAAACTATTAGAGACGTAATTAAATGTAAAAGTAATTTGAGAATGAATTCAAGAATGTCTGTGGGTAATGGAATTAAACTGTTAACATTAGTATTATGATGATGAAACTTTCCAAAATATTACTGTTTACTACTTTTTACTGATTTTTCTCATTTCTGGTCCTGGTTTGTTTTGTTTAGTTTTATAAAACTTCCGCTGTCCCGATGTTTTTTCTTCCAGTATAATGAAATGATGCTTATATGAAACTGAGTTGATCCACATAAACCACTTGCAGTCTCTTGCAGGCCTGCTTACAATAAAAAGTATTTAATACAGCATTTTTGTAATCAGTTCAGCATGCAACTCTGTATACATAACCTGTCAGTAACTGCCCACAGAGCTATTTTCAATTTTCCTGTAACTAAATAACATAAAACATGATAAATAGATGTAAAACCTTTTTATAATATGCAAAAATTACTGTACACCATTATTATTTGCAGTATGTAGATAGTCACAGGATATGTGATGCATTCTCTTCAGGATCTGAGTTACTGGGCACACATTTGTTTCCATACTGATGTGTCAGCAGAAGTGCCGACACCGTGTGATTTGAGGAGACCGAAATGCACGCTATAAGCTCACGCAGGATGGCATGAGGTCTGAAACAGGATACGTAACGAATGCTATAAAGAAAAGTACGTAGCTTCTGGAATACTTAACTTTAATTCATAATTGTAGAACATCGCTCTTGGTGATACAGAAGTATTATAGCAATTGAATACGGCGCCTTGCTAGGTTGTAGCAATTGACTTAGCTGAAGGCTATGCTAACTATCTTCTCGGCAAATGAGAGAGTCTTCGTCAGTGTCTGTTGCTAACTACGTCGGCTGTACAACTGGGGCGAGTGTTAGGAAGTCTCTCTAGACCTGCCGTGTGGCGGCGCTCGGTCTGCAATTACTGACAGTGGCGACACGCGGGTCCGTTGTATACTAGCGGACCGCGGCCGATTTAAAAGCCTACCACCTATCAAGTGTGGTGTCTGGCGGTGACACCACACATACTATTCGGGCCCACGTAGTTAAATGTACAGTTCAGTTTATCATGTTTTATAGATAAACTCACTTAAAAATTTCTCTGAGGGTTGAAACGTTTTTATAAATATGTAATGTTGGACCATTGGCTGTTGTCAGCTTAGCATATAATTTTAGCGTTCTTTAATCCATTCTGGATCTTGCTGAACTCAACAGCTGTGAACAAATGTTGGTTAAGAATGCAACCAACCATGAGTACTTCTAAAAGTATTTATTTAAATGCCATTACCAGTCTCAAGCAATTAAGTCCATCTACAGATTTTTATGTTATTTACTTACTATTTTTAAGTAATAGCAACAATGTACTAATATACATGCATTTGATAAAATATAAAATTAAATACTTACATACCCTAGATTTTTTTTTGTGGATATCATTTAGGCTTTCTTTGCTCCTTAAGCATTTTCAGGATGACATGCGAAGTTAAGAAGCATAGACAATGCACTTATTCTAAACAAACCACTGTGTTGTGCACACACTTCACAGTATTTCTCATCAGTTGCAGCCTTTGACAAGTACTTCACGTGTAAAGATTTTGTTTACAGTGAAAAGTCTATCCACTGAGCAAAGATATCACTCATTTCTCAACAAGGAAAGATCTCATCTACTGTACATTAAGTAAAGAATGTGTGGGTGATGCAAATCTAAATAACAGAAAAATGCTTTGTCCAGAAAAGTGCACTTCTTAAAAATGAGGAACTCTAATTGTAGCATGTCATAGGAGAAATTAACAAGAAGATTTATCAGGCTACTCTCGAGAGGCAATGGCATGTGTTTTGATTTTGGTCCCTGACCATTTTCTTTAATGGATGTTAAATTGGGCAGCTAGCGGAATAAGGATAGCCTTGTTCAGAGTCCTAACCCAGACCAATCATGTTTAATTTGTGTGAAAAGTGCAATGAACACCTTCAGGATTGTTTGTTAGCCAGCTGTAGTTGCTCATTTAAAATTTGTTGAGATGAATTGAAGGTGTGAATGTATATTTCTAGTTATTTTAAGAGACCCATTTTCCTCCATAAGTTAGTTGTATATTTTGTTTGTAGATTATGTTTAGTGTGTGAAATGGTGTATCTATATTGAGCCATGTGAGTGGCAGTTGCAGATTTACTTAATTTTTTTTAGTCTAAAAGCATCCTTGTATTTGTGGTATCTTGAAGTTGCTGCCAGTCACGCCAAGATAAAATCTGATGCAATTGTCACAATCAGTACTGTGTATTCCTCAGTTTTTAGAGACCCAGCCCAATGGTTTTGGTTTTATGCACTATGTTATGTTGCAGAATTTAGTGTGTATCTATGGGCTTAAAGTTGAAATTGTGCAGAAAATATTAGTAAGTTACACTCCTGGAAATGGAAAAAAGGACACATTGACACCGGTGTGTCAGACCCACCATACTTGCTCCAGACACTGCGAGAGGGCTGTACAAGCAATGATCACACGCACGGCACAGCGGACACACCAGGAACCGCGGTGTTGGCCGTCGAATGGCGCTAGCTTCGCAGCATTTGTGCACCGCCGCCGTTAGTGTCAGCCAGTTTGCCGCAGCGACGCACGGATGCACGCCAAGACCGTAGGATCCTACGCAGTGCCGTAGGGGACCACACCGCCACTTCCCAGCAAATTAGGGACACTGTTGCTCCTGGGGTATCGGCGAGGACCATTCGCAACCGTCTCCATGATGCTGGGCTACGGTCCCGCACACCGTTATGCCGTCTTCCGCTCACGCCCCAACATCGTGCAGCCCGCCTCCGTGGTGTCGCGACAGGCGTGAATGGAGGGACGAATGGAGACGTGTCGTCTTCAGCGATGAGAGTCGCTTCTGCCTTGGTGCCAATGATGGTCGTATGCGTGTTTGGCGCCGTGCAGGTGAGCGCCACAATCAGGACTGCATACGACCGAGGCACACAGGGCCAACACCCGGCATCATGGTGTGGGGAGCGATCTCCTACGCTGGCCGTACACCACTGGTGATCGTCGAGGGGACACTGAATAGTGCCCGATACATCCAAACCGTCATCGAACCCATCGTTCTACCATTCCTAACCCGGCAAGGGAACTTGCTGTTCCAACAGGACAATGCACGTCCGCATGTATCCCGTGCCACCCAACGTGCTCTAGAAGGTGTAAGTCAACTACCCTGGCCAGCAAGATCTCCGGATCTGTTCCCCATTGAGCATGTTTGGGACTGGATGAAGCGTCGTCTCACGCGGTCTGGACGTCCAGCACGAACGCTGGTCCAACTGAGGCGCCAGGTGGAAATGGCATGGCAAGCCATTCCACAGGACTACATCCAGCATCTCTACGATCTTCTCCATGGGAGAATAGCAGCCTGCATTGCTGCGAAAGGTGGATATACACTGTACTAGTGCCGACATTGTGCATGCTCTGTTGCCTGTGTCTATGTGCCTGTGGTTCTGTCAGTGTGATCATGTGATGTATCTGACCCCAGGAATGTGTCAATAAAGTTTCCCCTTCCTGGGACAATGAATTCACGGTGTTCTTATTTCAATTTCCAGGAGTGTATTTTATTCAACCATAGATTTATGAAATATTAGATATGTCATGGTCATTGAAAGAGGAAACAGTTTTTTTAATTAACTAATCCATGTTTAATTTTTTTTTTTGTGGGATCTAAAATTTTAAAACCTCTCACACCGGCCTGCTTTAGCTTCACTGATCAGGATAGTAAAAAGATGCGTATATTAAGGGAATTTTCATTGACAAAGCAGGCTTATCACATTCACACAGTTCAATACTGTTCTATCCTGATTAAATTGAGCTTAACTTAAATTCCATAAGGCAGTGAAGTAATTTCGAAGTCTCGGTGCCACGAAAATTGTCAGTCGATCTCCTGGAAACATATTTATTAACTTTCGGTGATCACGTGGGGAAGACCGGAGATCTGCTGGTAAGACCGTGTTAGCCTATTTATTTGAAGTAACTGGATATCTTGGGCATACAAAACGGCAGGTTCGTCCAGTGTAAATCAAATGTTCCCCACTGATCCCGTGCAACACAGCGTAGTAAGCAGACACTCTCAATAATAAACAGTTAAATAATACGCGAACACACTTACTTTAGTTTAATTCATGTATTAAATTCCCTCTCATACACAATCTCATCAAGATTGCGACTAGCCCAACAATACATACATATACATCCTCCTTTCACGACTAACCGGCAAGAAGTCCTCTTTCTTTTCATAAGAGAAAACATAGATAGCAGAGAATCTATTCCATGGAGTAAATGGACGCTCCAAGGAATAATTGGGCTTGAAACTACTTTGCATTGATAATCGGTAAGATAAGAAGAGATATTTCGAGATATGTACTGAGTTATATAATTTATAAAATTTCTGAAAATATCGCGGAGAGACCGCTGCAAGAGACATTACACATGCGTATAGTAATAACATCTTGTACAGTTGTAGATGATGATATGCTGTTAATTCTGAAGTGTTGTGTACATTTTTTTATACATATTGCCAAACAAATTTATAATTAATGTAAAAAAATTGCAGTTTGTGTCACAGAACTACACACTGGATGAGTGAATGTATGTAGTTTGGGCACTGCCTTTCAGCTGTCTTAAGTACCTTGACAATACTTTTAGCATCCCCTTGTATTCTTTATGTTGTCTCTTTAGCCCATTTGAAAAAGCAGAGTCATCAGCTCACCACAATGTTAAGGTGACAAAAATGGATCAAGTATGGAAATTATCCATCACAGACATTGGGTATAGGATTTCACATTATTTCTAATTAAATAGTAATAATAAGTTTTTCAATGCCTGCTCAATGTTACATAAATAATCTTTGACTTTTTAGTATGTATTGTTTGAGAGGTATGCTTCATTTTTTAATATCAGTATTTTAATAGATTCAAAAAATTTATGGTGCAGTCTTATTCCTTTGTAGAAAATACTGGTCGTTGTTTTGTTTATCTTGGAACATGAGTCAGACAAAACTGACATTTACCCAGATCGTGTGAATACTTCTGTATAAGCCAAAAATATTTTTATTCAATCTGATATTATGTAATTGCCCAAACTATGAGGTTTGTGACGGGATTATTTGGGACAGATATGCTACAGATTAGTATGCTGTGCAAACAACAATGTAAAATGAATGACTTACAGGGGATGATGTGAAGTTTGCGCTGTGTGCAGATTCAGTTAGACTGCTCAGCTAGAACTGAACTTGCGATCATATGAATTTGCACTGTATAAAAATCTGATGACCTGTAGCTGCCAAGTGAAATGCTTCACTGAAATTTATTTCATGTACTTACCAAATGTTGAAAATTGATCTTTTACCTTAAACTTATAATGACCTTTGATGATTTACATTCTGTATGTAGTAAACATCACTATAGAAATCTGCCATTGTGCTGCTTGTAAAAGTTATAACTGTTTGATAGTAATTTAGAATGTTTCTAGCTACGTAAGTACTTTTATTCATGTTATATAGTAACCTGTTTATACATTATGTATGTAAATGTTTATTGTTCACTAGGAAACTTAAGTTGGGGTCAACAGAATTCCCAGCACACAGTTATAATTTGTGAAAATAATTAAAATAGTTTATGCACAATTATCTTAAAATATTCAAAATTAAATGTGAACTTAGTAACAATCAGATTAATGCTTAAAGACATTCTTCTCTTTCTTACTGTACATTGATTTCTGCAGGCATTTTTAAGTGTAAAGATGCCTTGCTGGTACCTGGTACTTAATGCTGTAAATGTTAGCTCTGTTAGCTTCAGTTTTGGTTGGTTGTATGCATCATATGGAACAAGTCAAAACAATACTATTTTTGTGTAAAACAAATGAGCTCTGTATTCGCATGATAACAATACTATCAGAACTAAATGAACTTACAGATTTTAATCACATTGTTACAGTGAAAGGCATTATTTGTCTCTCTCTCCTTTTTTTAGGATAAATTTCGGTCATCAGTTGCAAATAAATTTTGTTATGCTTTACTGGTTTCGAAAAATTATTTTTTTGTATTCAGCAGCTTAGTTTAGCACAATGAGTGTCACTTTCATAAGGATAATGTCATTGTATGTTCAGAATTTTACTTATAGTGTGTGATTATTTCAAACATTCTTTGAAATTTACAGTAACTGAATCACGTCTGTGTATCTGTTCAGTACTTGATAATGTAAAAATGTAACTTCCCTTTGTTGTGTAACCTCTAATAATGTCTTGTTCACTTTACCGCCAACATCCCTTGGGCATTATCATCATCATCTAATATTCTGTCAGTTTGATAGTAAACTTTGTTGTGACCTTTTTTTGTAAATATGGCTCTCCTTGTTAAGCTATTTCCAGTTTGTGTTGTTCAGTTCCTAATGATATAGCTGAAGTTTGGCAGTAGGCATTTATTTACATTTTATTTTGTTGGAGTCATAAAAATGACGATTTTTTTGTTTCTTTTTTTTACTGTCAGATGTATATATCTCTGTGTTAAAAGTAGTAATATTTATTGAAATTCAGTGGAGTATTTACACACATTAGTATTGCAAGTATTGTTAATTTACCTCAAACCATAAATGCCATCATATTTGTTACAGCACTTGAAACATCATTGCTAGCTTGTGTATAATTTGTTATAGTATATTAGTAGGTTCCTATTGTTTCCTCCTTTAAAATTTGTTGTTGTTGTTGTTAATAATGATGTACATATAATGTTCTTACAAACCTATAGGTGTATTTATGAACAAATAAGTCAATGGAATTGACCAGCAAGCAGAGCACTAGCATTTTTATCTATCAACAATAGTCACAACAGCCAATTTGAGCAATGATCTGTGCCACAAAGAACCTGTCTCGAGTGCTTGCAATCTGCTGTACTACTAGTGCTAACAAAACTAGTATGTATGGCAAGAGTATGAGAGTCAGTGTACCACTGGAGCGTATATCAGAATTTTCAGCACTAACTACTAGTATAGGAACTGCAGTGAATCACTGGAAGATACCACTGAGCCTTGCCTTTTTAGGATAGAATGTGACAGTCAGGGACTGGAATACACTGGACAGGAGCTCTACTGACACACTTCCACAAGGACATCACCAAAAGATGTGGTCGTGCTTGTGGGAAATACTTTACTGTGTCATTATTATGAGATCTTTCTGCAGTGCTGGAGATCACTGAACTACTCTCAGATGACCAACCAGTGGTTAGCCGTGGGAACCAAATGGTTAAATGTTGTAGCCCTCAACATCACTTCACAGCTTCCACAGCCATCAAGAACCTGAGCTGATGACATCCTGTGATCATCAGAAAAGTCATTTCTAAGATGTTCCTGGATGTAACAGCATAACTAGTGCTGCGATGGGGCTGATATGACAATGGGACTAGTGCTATGATGGGACTGGCGCAGTGATGAAAACGGTCTTGAGTGGATGAGCATCTCTGGGGTGCAAGAATTTCTTCTGATAGGTGTGCAGCCACCAGGATTACGCTCTGTTCCTAGCTATACTGGACGTTCCATATTTCTTAGACTCCGGGATCAATCTGTACTGATATCACGCTGTCTACCACACCCTGTTCTCTGTACCTCTCTTTGCAGGTGCAGTGGGTAACATGACACTAGTGAAGACACTTCAGTTTTCTTTCCAAGAGAAAATTGGTCCTATGCAGACCCATCCTGACTCCACTCATAAACAACAGTTCTCAAATTATGGATTTGACATCAGGTTTATAGGGGAAAACAACATTCCACAAAGAGCTAAAATTTAAGGACTTCAAAACCAGTGAATATGAATCTGGATGTGCATGAAAGCCTTTCTTGTGGAGCACAAGACATGGGTAGCCGACATATGTTTGCGGCACTGTGAACTGTGACTTGACAGCTTACCACTACCTTATCCAAGACTGCTTCTAAAGTAGTGGCGACACAGGCTGTGCATATGTGCAGTGGACCTTGGTGTGAGAACATCCATCAGGGGTTTCAGAATAGGTAATTCTACAGCATGGAATGAGTCACAAAGTGCTCTGTGACCCAGTTAAGTTATAACATTACATGAATAACGCACAGCACAGTGAATAGTATTAATGATGATGATAACGACACCGACGACATCAACAAAAATGATAATAGTCTATTCGCTGGACAGTAAATGTGTAATTATTTATGTATTGTATTAGACGAGTCAATTGTTAATCAGTGGGATGATGACTGCATTACCATCTGAAGCAAGACTGAATAAAGCAGAAATTTGTATTAAGCAATCAATTTTTGGTGTGCACATATGTTCCTGCAACAATAAAGTAAAATTAAATGATATGATTGAATTGTTCTTTTAATTGAATTCTGTATACACACCAGTGTATCATTTCTTTAATACCTCATCTGAATTCTTGCCACTTTAGCAATTTTTATCTCAAATTTACGTATAGCATTGCCCAACACTTGTTTGTAATTTAGTTTTCAAAGCTACAATTGTAAAAAAAATCACAGGTTGTTTGTGTTTAATATGTTGTTTAAGTTGAATGTGTTGTTTCACTGTTAGTATGTTCTGAACATTAATAATGTATTTTAGGACAGTTAGTAATATTCTTTAAAGTTTTCCCCTATTGTTGCTTGCAGTGTTTTGTTAGTCAATATAATATGTTGGTACTGATTTACACTTTTATGGCCATTTACCATTATTTTGTTACTGATCTCTTATAAAAGCAAATTATTGATTTATATACTTCATCTATTTTTATATCTTTCTGGCCTGTTGCGGAAAGTGGATGTTAACAATTTGTTCAATTATAGTGTAGGCAGCTATGCCGTGATGCAGAAAGAAGTAAAACACGTTTGGCATGTATAGGTATTTTAATTCATGTCCCTAAGGATATCTCACTTTTAATTTGTTTCATCTCTGGCAGTGTTTATTAATTTGATGTGGTAGTCAGGAAGCAACCTCAAGACATAAAACAAACTCTTCCAGTGTTTTTGTCCATAAAGTTCGGAATTCAGAAGAAAGATGATGGTGGTAAATGCTGTTATCACATACACAACACTGAAATGATTGTATTTGTGTGGTTATACACTACATTAAAACAGAATTTTCCAGTAATTAAAATTTCTTTTGACATCATTATGGAATAAGTTTCTCCTATTCCCACGTGAGGATGCACAGATAGCTTGAGCGTTCGGGAGCTTGTTCCATACTCACTGGCAGAGCTCTCTCTCTTAACTAACACTGTGGCAGTTTTTTTGTGCGCAGAGGATGACAGTGTGGGATTCAACAGGCAGTTCCTGCTGATGACAGGGAAGCTGTTGAAAACTTGATTCTCCCTAAAATCTGAAGGGGAAAGTAAACCTGAAAACCAAATCTAAAAATTTCCCAATCTTGTTATGATTGTGTAGAAACATTTGGTATTCCTAAGTAACACTCATACACAGTACTGAAGCCCTGTTGTGGTAAATAAATTGACGCTCATGTTTAGGGTACGCTAATTATCACATTCATGTAGGGAGTGACTCTTTATCACGTTAGTGCATCATTTTCAAAACTTTAAGTGGTATGTAAAATCTTGTGGCTTTTGAAAACAGAAAAAGAGGCACTTTCAGTTTATTCCATGCCTTCCGCAGCATGACTGTGAAGGCCTAATGATGTAAACAGAAAGGTATACTAGGGTTTAACCTCCCATTCTTAATGCTGCTTTCACAGTGCTCTCCCAGAAAATGGATGATCACAAGTGCATGGCATACTGTCTCATCTGTTCCAAAACATGAGTGTTAGGGTATGAGATTGATAACCATTTACCATTTATTGTTCCGCAGTGAGAAAGATTTATCGGATTTTTCCCATTGGTGCAACAGGTAAATCAAATATACCTGTGCACGTTACAATTTATTGCATCAAAATGCTTATAGAAACAGAAGTACAGAGAGATGACAAACCAAAGATTATCGTTACTTAAACTGTAAATAAAAAATGTAATTCTGTGTGAGAACTCCCACAATTGCCCGGTTTAGGCAGTGCACGATCCACATCTCCATTCAACAACCTGTAGTAGTATTCATGGAGATCCATAGGAAACCCAGCATTCCATAGTAACCCTCTTGTCTGTCATGTGTTGTGAATAGATCTTTAATATTTAGTGCTGCACATTGTACTTTCTTGATGCAGTGGACCTGCTGTGCAGTTCCAATACTTCTGACCACATAATTTTGTTTCTGTTTGCAGAGGATCAAGGACTGTAAGAAAGCACATATCTACTCCGACTCACAATGGAATAATGTAACCACTCTTAACAGACTCCTATAAAGTGACGAGTGCTCATCGGAAACAATGGTATTGTCAGGAATACCCCTAGGGAAGTGTTTTCTGTACATGTAATGATTTGGCAGAGGGGGTGGGGAGCGATCTGCGGTTGTTTGCTGATGATGCTGTGGTGTACAGAAAGATATGTGGAAGTTGAGTGATGGTAGGATGATACAAGACGATTTAGACAACATTCTAGTTAGTTTGATGAATGACAGCTTGCTCTAAATGTAGAAAATTTAAGATCTTTTAAATATCTGGGCAGAATGTTGCAAAGGGATGTGAAATGGAACGAGCATGTCAGGATTGTGGTAATGAAGGTAGATATTGGATTCATGGGAGACTTTTTGGAATGTGTGGTTCATCTGTAATGGAGACCACATGCAGGATGCTAATGCGATCTATTCTCGAGTACTCAAAAATGGTTCAAATTGCTCTGAGCACTATGGGACTTAACTTCTGAGGTCATCAGTCCCCTAGAACTTAGAACTACTTAAACCTAACTAACCTAAGGACATCACACACATCCATGCCCGAGGCAGGATTCGAACCTGCGACCGTAGCGGTCACGCAGTTCCAGACTGTAGCGCCTTTAACCGCTTGGCCACCCCGGCCGGCATTCTCGAGTACTGCTAGTGTGTGTGTGTGATGAGCATCAGTTTCGATGAAAGGAAGGTACTGAAGCAATTCAGAGGCTGGCTAATGGATGTGTTAACGGTATGTTCAAATGACACGCAAGTTCTACAATGATGCTTCGGGAACTCGTATGGGAATCCCTAGAGGGAAAGCAATATTCTTTTTGAGGAACACTGTATAGAGAAATTTAGAGAACTGGCATTTGAAGCCGATTGCAGAATGATTCTACTGCCATCACCATACATTTTGCATATGAATTATAAAGATAAGCTATAAGATACTGGGGCTTACACAGAAGCATATAGATATTCATTTTTTCCTCGCTCTTTCTGCGAGTGGAACCGGAAAGGGAATGACTAGTAGTGGTACAGGGTTCCATCGGACACGCACACTGCAGTTGCTTGTGGAATATGTATGGAGATGTAACCAGGCTCATAACAGGAGCTCTCATTCAATCTTGTTGTGACAGAAAAGTTTCTGGATCATTGTCACCAGTGTCCAGTTTCTCCTCGAGTTCAAAGACACTACCAAGCCATCACGACTTCAACCAATAAGTGGACCTCCACAGCATGGTGAGAAGCACAAACACTACCGTGCCTTGCTGATGTTAAAGAGTTAACTCCACTTTTCACAAATCTATACATACACGACAAAGGGCACACACGGTTGTTTGCCCCACACTTATTGATTACTTAAAATACCTTTTTAACACCACGAATGTCGTTCCTTGGCGTGAGAGATAATACATGCATTTCAAGTTCTTGTTAAGATTGATTACACTTATAACATTCCCAGTTAAGTGTAATAGTATGTAATTACTTCATAAGCACATAGTTTTTCACTATATTTAGGTGGAAAGAGTTTAACTGTTCTTTACTATAAGGAATCACATGCTGATGCTGGGCTCTGTACTGCACTCCATTACTTCAAATCTGATTTGTGAGAAGTCAACATGTACAGAGACACCATTTAAAATTTGTCATTTTCCAGGCAAGTCTCTTTACTTTTGACTATTTTGGAGAATATGTCATTAGTGTGATTCAACATCACAGTGCAGCTTAATATCCTTGTAGCACCAACATTTACAACTCAATTTTTGGACAGACACTGTGTACATATATTATTTTTGTGATGATAGTGTCCCTTCTTTTATACCTCCATACAAAAATAATATAGGTAATTTCCTCTATGTATCTACCTGACCCCAGGTAAGACCATCCCTCTTATGGGTCCGTCTATGCACCCTCACTTCCATACATAAAATGGGGTTCACTGACCTTAAAAATTGAAACTATATCCCTTTCTGTGTCAAAAGTGTCTACATAGCCTATTTAAGTTTTACTTAATACACGGGTTTCCTACTACTTTCCATTCTATCACTCTTACTGTGCTTTTCACTAAACCATACCTCCCATCTATGTTATATTAACATTTAATAGCGTGCTTTCTCTCATACAAACTTAAGATTAACTACAGACTGTTCATTAAGACCTTATTTGCTGTTACTGGATAATAATATTTTGGTGTGATTGTTCTTATCAATAGAGTTATGAACCACTCATTTTGAAATCGTGAAGTAGTACTGGGAACACAGAAGTTTCCTTTAATTTGTTACTTTTCCTCTCAACTACTTTGTCATGTACTAGGTATATATTTGATACAGTAGCTTTTCACTTTCCACTGAGGACGCATCTATCTTTTTGTTAATTCCAATTGAAAAAAAATCATTAAATTATCAAACTCCAAACCTTCATTTATTGTGAGTCAAACACTTTACACTCAATCATGTAACATATGTATAAGTATCAGCTTTTTCATACTCTTTGACATAAGGTTGACACACAAGTTAATAGCATTTCCATTTTGCATGTTTTTATGGGTTTATTTATCGATTACCATTTTAATTTGTAGTTCACTGTTGCTATCTCAGTTTACATTTTTCCATTTGGAGATAGTGAGTGGAGCTGTGGACACTGGAAAGTGGAGTGCCAATTGGAATAATCTGAACATTTTCTACTTGGGTTCAGTAGAGGGGTGACAGCAGCGGAGGCAGCCAGAAACATATGCACCATGTATGGGGATAATGCTATTTGACAGAGCACAGCAAGAAAATGGTTTTCCCGTTTAAAGGAGGACCACGTTGATATTATTGACCCTCCAAGTTCAGGAAGGTCTTCGAATTTTTATGAAGATCATGGAACATTAATCCACAATGATGCACGCCAGTGTATTCGAGAACTGGGTCATGGGATGATCAGGATCATTCCACCATTGTGCAAATATTGCATGCAACAGAAAGGTTAAAAAATGAGGTGTACGAGTACCGCATGTCCGAAGTGAAAATCGGAAAAATCTGTGGGTGGCCATAGCTATCTCTATTTGCTCATCATCAAGTGGCTCATGAAATACTGACCATTACAACTGTTGCAGGGTTGGGGGTCAAACCTGGGACTCCAGATGGTGTTCAAGAATTTCGAGGGTGCAGAGTGATACAGCGGTATTCAGTAACATTGCTTTGTTCAGCTAATTTACAGTATTTGATGGTGAAGCGTAGTGTCAGCATGCTGCCCGCCCGATGTCCTGCAAGTCTAGCCGGCTCAGCAGACTCCTGGTATGCCGACGCCGCTGCTGTCGTTATCAAGGCTGCCCGCCGAGGGAGTCGGCCGCCGCTCTCCCGCTCACCACCCACCGATGCGTAGCGACTTGCGCCGCGCTGCTGCCCGCGATTCCGGAGACTGCTACAGTCCCTGGTCCTCACTGCCCTCCGCCCCTTTTGGCCTGCTCTGTCCGACCGTGGGATGAAGGTGGATGTACTGGTCAGCCACGGCCTTCAGGGCGCTGCTGCTCCCAACACGTGACCAGACTCAAACCCACGCCCATCTGGATACTGTGCTGATGTTGCCACTAATGTCGCTTGCCAGATGGCAACACCTGCCGCCATTTCTGGCGCTGTCGCAGTGCTGCTGTGCTACCCGCAGGGTACGCCTCACCCAGACCCCAGGTGGGAAATTGGGAAATGAAGGTGACAAGTAGACTGGAGTGGAACTGAGCCCCTTCTGGACCCGATGCAGACTGCTGTCACTGCCCTCTTTCAGGCAGACCGTGCTATCTCCAAGTTCCAGGCTGCCGTTCCACCCTCCCCTGGTGTTGTGTCCCCGGATGCGGAATAGAGCTCGAGCGACTACATAGAAACAAAGTACAAGTTTATGCAGAATGCTTGTAACATTGCTGCCAGACTGACCCCTATAAGCGTAGACCAGCACAGGTCTGTCCCAACACTCGACTGACCTGGCACACCCTGTCAAGCTAAACTTGCCTTTCTATTTATATTGGTTTCTCCCTTGCTTCTGACATAGTGTCAGAGAGAGACAAAAGCAATGGCAGGGATAAATTCCTACAGGTCAGCCATTTACAAATCGCCACTCCTGGCTCTGGCCTAGTGCCCCGCCTCATACATCCAATAACTTAGATCAGCGCTGCAGTTTCCTTCCTTGTTGTTGCTCCACTCAAAACAAATCGTGCGTACAATACCGCTGTCGCAGCTCTGCGCCTGCAAGTGCCATGTTTACATTGCCTGGCCTGCTGGCTGTCGTCCGTTACGACACTCTGCCAGTGGCGCCAGATTTCATCGCCCAACCGCGCCTTCATTGAATTTAGATAAAATTTCCCTTTCCCTTGACTAGACTGACACTAGCGCACCACTATCCTGGTGATGAAAAATTGTGTCTTTATGATAACATAAGGAAAAGAAAGGATTGGTTGAGGCAACACAAAGGAGCAACATCCCATACAATAAACTGCATGCATCCACAAAAGATAATGTTATGCATCTGATGGGACGACGACGGTGGGTTGTATTATGAATTACTTCCGCAAGATGTAACCATCATTGCTGACATTTCCTGTCAACAGAAAAGATGTCTTGCAGACACAGTCTAAGAACAACAACCAGGAAGTCCACGTGAAGCAATACTGATCCACATAAATGCCTGCCTGCATTCGGTACAGTATTTTTTTTTTTTTGTCAGTCTAGCAGAAGTTGGGTTGGGAAGTGATGTCACACACACCTTATTCACCTGATCTTGTGCCTCAGATTTGATCCTTTTCCACACTCTATCGAATAACCTTCATGGAACTTCCTTTCCGGATTAAAAATGCGCTCTGAACATGACTCAATGAATTTTTCACCTAAAAACCATGCCATTTCTACTGTCGCAGAATCGAAAATTTCCGCAATGTTGGCTGTCTATCGTAAACACTGAAGGATGATATATTATTATACACTGAAGTCTCTGTTATTTTTATTAAACTTATAGAAAAATTATACGAACTTATGCACCAGCTACGTACTTGTGTTGGGGCCTAGCGCAATGGTTGTCATATAAACATGATGTAGAAGGTTTTAGGATCAAAAAACGACAAATGAAACTTTTTTTTCAATTTATAAATCTGATCAAAAGAATGTGATTATTATTTTCATGCAATTAATTCGTATAAATGTAATTTTTGATCTTATTGTTTGTTTTATTTGCCCTTATTTTTCTTTCTGTCATTCTTTTTTCTCCTGGAATCTGCCTGTGTCACCTATAATCTGCAACCAATTGTAAATGAAGACTGCTCATTGGTTAGTAGCTCTTGTAGCCAGTGCGACAATCATTTCAGGTAACCAATGGCGGTGACAGATTAGTTTGCTTCAGTGCTAAAACTTTTTTTTTCCTCTCTCTCTCTCCCTCTCTCTCTCTCTCTCTCTCTCTCGCTCTCTGTCTGTCTCGAGTTGCTTCGTAGAGGTTAGCTTTAACGACCCTAACAATCTGCGGCAGATCTAAAAATTGCAATCGCTTTGTTTGATTGCTGTTTTCTCTGATGCATTTCACATCATGAGGTTGTGGTTACCTTAGGACACAAGTTTGAATTCAGGGCTTTGTCTGCTGTGGTTGTCATTGGTTACTTAGAATCAGCTGTCCATAGAGCATCTCGCATTTCCAACGTACCTGGCAGTGGCTGCCTCCGACATTATTCTGCATTACACATTAACAGCATTTATGGAGCGACGTGCCGTGTTTATGTGTCACCTGTAACCAAGCGGTAGCTGGTAGCCGATTTGGTAATATTGTTGCTGTAAGTGAAAGATGTCAAATAAGGAGTAATTTAATTGGTCCATTGTCATCAAGTAAAAAAAAAAATATTGCTACTTTGATAGTTTTCTGCAATTTATTGCATAATTTGGTAAGCCATACTGTTGTTTATGTCATGCTCTGGCGGTTTCTGGTGATTAAGGGTGACAGTGTGGTACTGGTGTGCGAGACTCACACTCCCTCTTGGCTATCGAACTTACTTGGAGTTGCTTCGACGATCTTCATTTTGGATAGCCGGCTGTGATGTCCTGCACAACTTCTTCTCCGAATATAAGATGCTACTTTGGAGGAAATTTTGTGTACTTTTAAAATAACTCCGTGCGCTCGAGAATATTTTGAACTCAATCACACTGTATTTTCATCACACAACAGTTTTCATACAACTAAAACATTTTTTGTAAGTTCGGAACCGTCCTGTATGTCAGAAACTATCACATTCATTTTTCCATAAATACAGTCTACAAATCTCTCAAAGTTTAACAAGACAACCGTCTGGACCTTACGTAAGTAAGAGAAAGAATGAATAAGTAGTAGTCCCTTCTCTTCTTTCAACAACATTCAAATGTTCACACAGTAATGTTTGACGTCGCACGGAGTACAGCGCGTTTATTCCTTGAGCTGGACGTGTAACTCCTTAGGCGGGATCGGCGACTACCTGCCCGCACCCATCATCCGTCCCATACACGTCCGTCCTGCACACACATACTTGTGGTGCAGTAGACACAGTTCTACTTTACTACACTCATCTCTAAAATAACGCGTGTTGAAGACGGTGCAAATACGCGGGTCTCTAGAATTTACCACGAAATTCTCGCACCGCTACAATGCCTTCCAGAATGCTGAAAGTTAGCAAAGTATAATTATTAAATTGTCATTACTTCAACACACCCATCAATTTAATAATTTCGTTAATTACCCGTAAAATTCACTATCGCCAACTTTTGATATAGTCTATTGAAATGTTCACTCCTAGCTGCTTTTGGTAAAATATCTGCCATTTGTTCCTCGGAGCTAATGTATTGAATATTCAGATGGCCTCACCCTGTATAAAGAACAGCCGTCCTATCACACTTCGTGGTCTCTGATTAACACTCGCCGTCGAGGACCACATACTGGGTTCTATTATTCAAGAAGTTTTCGAGCCATTCACATATCTGTGAAATTATTCGATATGCTCGTACTTTCTTTAACAGTCTACAATGGGGCACGTTGGCAAATGCTTTCCGGAAATCTAGAAATATGGAATCTGCCTGTTGCTCTTCATACATAGTTCTCAGTATGCCACGTGAGGAAAGGGCAATCTGAGTTTCGCACTTACGATGTTTCCTAAAACCATGTTGATTCGTCGACATAAGCTGCTTAGCCTCAAGTAAGTCTATTATAATCGAACTGGGAATGTGTTCAGGAAGTCTGCTGCAAACAGAAGTTTGGAATGTTGGTCTGTAATTTTACGGGTCCGTTTCTTTACCTCTCTATATACTGGAGTCATTTGCGCTTTTTTCCAGCCGCTTGGAACTTTGGCTGGGCGAGGGATTTACGACAAATGCAGGTAAGGGGGCAATGACGTAGAATACTCTTTGTGAAATCCAAAACCTATAACAATATTAATATACAGAAGAAAAACGCTGCGATCTTACGCACCATCCTAATACTTTGCGATCTCAGAATTTGCGGCATCAGGCAGCGTCACACGTCGCGAGGGCCAGGGAAGACCACCCTTCCTTCGAAAAAGCACTCGCATTATCGTGCCTGTAAACTAGACTTGCTGTCCTTACGACACTCTCTCTCTACGTGGCGCTCACATTCCGCCAGTAGCAGGGTTATCGCCTGCTAGTTAGGCAGCCAGCTACACACGCTCCGCGCCACCTGTCCGTCAAAGCAGCACGCATATAGCCACGCCCGTCTCTCATCCTCTCCGCGAGCAATCTCAACATTTCTTCTTTTAAAATGTGTAAAATTAAATAAATAAGTTTTTTAGTTTACTGCGACTATTACTTTTTGAGGCACTGTAAACATTTCTTTGTTTAATTACAAAGAGTGGTGATAATATGGAAAATGTTCTCAAACATAATTTTGAACGTCGAATGTGGAATATATATACGAGATTCCTAATAACAAATGCTGATTGGAAGTATCTTGCATGTAGTGTGCAGGTTGACAGAAACTGTTCCGTCAGCGGTGGCGCGTCTATTTGGTAAAACATCCACACCACATCTCCGTACGACATCGCTAGCCACGGGTGGGTCCTGAACCTGTCCTGGAGAGTGGAGGCGTGTTTCAGCCCGAATCAATGGAGCGCTCTGTTAGTTCAGAGACAGGTCTCCGTGCCGGCGCTGACGTACGGCGTGGTAGGAGATCCACAAAACCTCAGGCGTGGTGGGGATGTTTTGGACTTTGCGACGGCAATAAGGAATCAACTTTTACACTAGTATGGCCACAGTAGTGAGCTGTATGTAGCCTTCTTATCCTGAGAAACTGCAACTCTATTGGAATTTTCGGAAGAATCCTTAGATAATTCTGCAGAACTGATACTTTCATGTTCATTAGTGAAGGACTGCACTGCTGTTATTACGCAGTTTAATCTTTGCTTCATTAAACAACAAAAAATAAACCCACATTATATGAGCTAAATCACTGTTTAATTAAACAGTAATAATGTACCCAGTATCATTCTGGCAATATCCCCCAAGCTGTGGCTAAGCCATGTCTCTACAATATCCTTTCTTCCAGGAGTTCCAGTTCTGCAAGGGTCGCAGAAGAGCTTCGGTGAAGTTTGGAATGTAGGAGACGAGGTACTGGCACAATTGAAGCCGCGAGGACGGGTCGTGAGTCGTGCTTGGGTAGCTCAGACGGTAGAGCACGCCGTGAGGCAAATATCCCGAGTTCGAGTCTCGGTCCGGCACACAGTTTTAATCTGCCAAGAAGCGCCAGTAATAAAGTAAACTTTCTGTGGTGTCACCGCCAGACACCACACTTGCTAGGTGGTAGCTTAAATCGGCCGCGGTCCATTTAGTACATGTCGGACCCGCGTGTCGCCACTGTGTAATCGCAGACCTAGCGCCACCACCAAGGCAGGTCTCGTGATACGAGAGAGCACTCGCCCCAGTTGTACGAGAACCTAGCAACCGACCAGATGTACGAAGCCTTTCTCTCTCATTAGCCGAGAGACAGAATAGCCATCAGCTAAGTTAATGGCTACGAACTAGAAAGGCGCCATTAGCCATACAGTGATTGTACTTAAAGTCTCCTGTGTATCGTCAAGATCGATGTACCTCCATGAATGAGTAAAAGTTAAGTATTAAACCTGCTCCGTACTTTTCTTCCTAACATTAATTACGTATCCTGTTCCAGTACTTCACGCCCGTCTGCGTTAGTCTAGCGTGCATTTTCAGCCATCTCAACTTCACGGTGTCGGCCCAGCTACCGACACAACATTGGCGACGATTTAAAGTGTTCTTTCTGATTGCTTACATTTAATTGTGTCATGGCTTCGCCACATTCTCCAGATGTACTGTCCGAATTTTATCGCTTGCAGAATCAGCAGACGCAGGCGTTACTGGATGCCCTTGGACAGCTCGTCCAGGGTCAACGTACCACTCAAACCGATGCGGCCGCCGCCGCTTCTTCGCTACCGCTGCCACTAAACGCTGTTGCACCTCCCTTTCGACCATACGTGGCAGCCGATGAGACCTGGCACGAGTGGTCTCGCCAGTTCAACTTTCATCTAGCAGCCTACAGAATTCAAGGTAAAGAGCAGAAGCCGTTTTTGCTTTCTTGTGTCGGTGTGTCCACATACCGTGTGATAGTGAAATTGTTTCCCCGACGCGACGTAGCAACTCTGTCCTACGAGGAAATTTTGTCTGCATTAGATGCCTATTTCAAAGAAACAGTTAATGTGGTTGCAAAACGGTATACGTTCTTTCGTACAAAACGTACGGCCGGTCAAACTAATAGGGAGTGGGTAGCAACATTGCAAGGACTTACTAGGGACTGTGCTTTTGAATGTGACTGTGGTCTTTCTTATTCAGATACAATGGTGCGTGATGCAATTGCACAGAACGTTTCTGATGTTCGCATACGGGAGCAAATTTTGAAACTAGTTAATCCCTCCCTTCAACAAGTGATAGACATATTGGATAGACAGGACACACTTGACTGTGCTCAGGAATCTTTTGAAACTTCGCCAGCCGTGTGTAACATTAACCGGCCCGCTGGACGCGCTGCGCGGCCCGGTAACCGGGCCTCGCACACGTCCGCACAGCTGCCGCCGCGCGCTAAGCCACGTGTGCCGCGCCAGCCCACAAATGTAGTGAAATCGTGCCCGCGGTGTGCTACTAGACATTCGCGTGAACATTGCCCGTCACGCCAAGCTATTTGCTTTTTCTGCAATAAGAAAGGACATGTTCAAAGTGTTTGCCAGAAAAAGCTCAGATCAGACAATCACAATCATTCCAGGCCCTTTGCTTCGCGCCGGAATCGAACCACGGACACTCAGGCTCGTGGACCTTCGCCTATGGACATTCATGTCGTTAATTCCACTTCGTCCAGTGACACTTTCTCTAACAGTAACTGTGTTCGCCCCACAAAAACTGTGCGTCGACGTCGCCGGAAATCACGTCAATTAGCAAGTGAGTCTGTACCAGTGTCTATTCAAATTGCACAAAACAGTCGCTTTTGTCGTCAGCAGAACAATAAACTTTTTGTGGACTTAGACTTTGAAGGCAAAGTGATACCATTCCAGCTCGATACCGGAGCTGCAGTTTCATTGCTCAATCATGACACGTACAAACAACTGGGCAAACCTCCGTTGCCTTCCGCAAATGTTAAGCTAACTACATATTCCGGACAGAAAATTCCTGTGTTAGGACAGTGCAGCCTTCTTGCAACATACAAGGGACAAACAAAACTTGTGTCATTTTACGTTCTTCGTTCTTCTTCTGCAGTGAACTTGTTTGGTCTCGATTTATTTCAGTTGTTTAACATGTCTATTGTAAATCAGGTCCTATCAGTGAATCAGACTGTGCCTACAGACAGTGTTTCTCGGCTGTGTGACGAATTTGCAGACATTTTTGCACCGGGCTTAGGTTGCGCTAAAAACTATGAAGCACATTTAGAACTGAAGGTAAACGCGCAACCGAAATTTTTCAGGGCGCGCAATGTTCCCCACGCATTGCGTGATGAGGTCGCAAGAACGTTACACGATCTCGAATCACAGGGTGTAATTGAACGTGTGCAAGCTTCTCTCTGGGCCTCACCCTTAGTAATTTTGCCAAGACCTTCCGGAAAATTGAGACTTTGCGTGGACTTCAAGGCCACAGTGAATCCACAACTAGTGACTGCTACTTTTCCTTTGCCCCGCCCGGAAGATCTTTTTGCTAAACTGTGCCCGGGAAAATATTTTTCAAAGTTGGACCTAGCCGATGCGTACTTGCAAATACCGGTGGACGACGAATCCCAGCGCGTATTGGTGGTTAACACGCATCTTGGATTGTACCGCTTCAAAAGACTGCCATTCGGGTGTGCATCCGCCCCTGCCTTGTTTCAGCAATATTTACAAACTATTTGTGCGTCGGTCCCTACTGCAGCAAACTATCTGGACGATATAGTGATCCCCGGACAGACAGAAGAAGATCATCTTGCGAACTTACGAACATTATTTCAGGTCTTGCGGCAAAATGGTCTTCGCTTGAGGAAGGACAAATGTGTGTTTTTTGCTCGTGACTTACCATACCTGGGACATGTCATTAATGCCCAAGGCATACATCCGAGTCCAGAGCACCTCCGTGCCATACAAGAATTGCCTTCCCCTCACAATGTGAAACAGCTACAGAGTGTGTTGGGTAAAATTAATTATTACAATAAATTTATGCGCAATGCCTCTTCCATTTCAGCTCCGCTTCATCGCTTACGCCGTAAAGGTGTTCCGTTCATCTGGACGACGGAATGTGAACGCGCCTTTCGCCAGTTGAAATCGGCGTTGCTTTCTAATGCTTGCCTTACGCCATTCGATCCCAAGAAACCCCTTTTGTTGATGGTAGATGCATCGGATTTCGGGATCGGTGCTGTGCTTGCGCACAAAGTTGGCTCCCATGATCGCCCTATTGCCTTTGCGTCCAAATTGCTCTCGTCTGCGCAAAGAAATTATTCACAGATAGAGAAAGAAGCTTTGGCTCTCGTGTTTGGTGTTACTAAGTTCCATGATTTCTTGTATGGTCGTCACTTTACCATCATCACAGACCACAAACATTTGACATCGCTTTTTCATCCGACCAAGCCTGTACCTCCACGTACAGCGCAGAAATTCATTCGCTGGTCTATTTTCCTCTCGCAGTACCGCTACGATATCTTGTATCGGTCCACTGCTAAGCACGGAAACGCCGATGCATTGTCCCGTTTGCCTGTTGCTGAGGATAAAGCATTCGATTCTTCCGAACTTGCTTGCATGTTCATTGATTCGGAAACCGATGAAGTGGTCGAATCGTTTCCGATTGATTTTCGTCGTGTCGCTACAGCCACAGCTGCTGACCCTGTCCTTGCTACTGTTTTACGTTTTGTTGCTACGCAATGGCCTTTGTCAAAGTCTCGGATCGAGGATCCGTTGGTTCGCCGATTTTTTGCTCACAAGGAGAGACTTTTTGTTCGACGTGGTGTTTTGTTGTTGCGTTCTGATAATGATCAGTCCCGGGTCGTGGTCCCACGTTCGTTACAGTCCTCTGTCTTACGGCTTCTTCACCAAGGACATTGGGGTATAGTGCGAACGAAACAACTTGCTCGTCGGCACTGTAGTTGGTTCGGAATCGATGCTGCGATTACGAATATGTGTTCTTCGTGCCCGGCGTGTGGCGAACAACAGTCCGCACCGCCGCGGAAAGTCTTTGCGTGGCCAAAAGCCACTTCCCCTTGGCAACGCTTGCACATTGATTTTGCTGGTCCATTCTGGAATGCTCGATGGTTGGTTCTGGTCGACGCCTTCAGTAATTTTCCTTTTGTTGTCTGGATGTCTTCCACGACGTCCTCCGCCACCATCCAAGCGTTGTCTGCTATCTTTTGCATTGAAGGTCTTCCGCAGACTATTGTTTCCGACAATGGCCCACAATTCATGTCCGCAGAATTTCAGTCATTCTGCCAGGCCAATGGTATTCAACATCTGACATCCGCGCCGTTTTAGCCTCAGTCCAACGGTGCCGCTGAACGATTGGTCCGGACTTTCATGTCACAGATGTTGAAATTGAAAGAGTCGCATTCTCGGGAGGACGCATTGTTGCTCTTTTTATCTTCGTATCGCTCTCAGCCCCGAGATGGTCGCTCGCCGGCTGAGTTGCTCCACGGTCGTCCTCATCGCACCTTGATGTCTTTGCTGCATCCGCCGCGTCAGGTTCCTGTGTAGCGGCAGACTCCTGCTTTTGCTCCAGGCGACGTTGTATTTTATCGCAACTATCGAGGTTCACGGCGTTGGCTTGCAGGGCGCATTCTTCGCTGCCTCGGCCGCGCGATGTATTTGGTTTTGGGGGCCTCTGGTGAGGTGCGTCGGCATCTCAATCAGCTGCGCCTCTGTCGTCGCTCGGGTTCTGCCGCTCCCCGTCTGCTTTCAGCGACGGTGCCGTCCGGTCAGCGCCCTGGGGACCCATCTACTGGCTCGCCTCATCCCCAGGTGTTACCGACGATGCCTTCCATTTTGCCCCATGGCGACGCGCCGCCGCCGCCGCAGCAGCAGCAGCCGCCGCCGCCGCCGCTTGTTCTCCCGCCGGCGCCGCCCGCATTCGACGCTTCGTTGCAGCCGCCAGGCGCCTCCCAGGGTCACGCGCCGCCGATCGCTTCCCGTGACCAGCTGTCCTCCGCCATGGAACTCCCGCCCGCTCCGGACCACATGACGTCATCGCGCGTCGGCTACCCCGACGCAATGGAGGTTGACCCTTCGGTCCCTCCTGTCTCTTTACGAGCGCATACACCGCATGTTGACGTGCACCCTGGACTAGTTTTTCAGGCGTTTCCTAGCTCCCCTCGGACCGCATGGCCGGGTGCGGGTGGCACAGCCTCGCCTGTTGTTAGGCTCCCCACCTCATCGCATACGTCAACATGTGGTCCTCCCCACGGCGGGCGGAAGCCTTATCACACGACCGTTCGCCGATTTGCGGGGGAGGAATGTGGTGTCACCGCCAGACACCACACTTGCTAGGTGGTAGCTTAAATCGGCCGCGGTCCATTTAGTACATGTCGGACCCGCGTGTCGCCACTGTGTAATCGCAGACCTAGCGCCACCACCATGGCAGGTCTCGTGATACGAGAGAGCACTCGCCCCAGTTGTACGAGAACCTAGCTACCGACCAGATGTACGAAGCCTTTCTCTCTCATTAGCCGAGAGACAGAATAGCCATCAGCTAAGTTAATGGCTACGAACTAGCAAGGCGCCATTAGCCATACAGTGATTGTACTTAAAGTCTCCTGTGTATCGTCAAGATCGATGTACCTCCATGAATGAGTAAAAGTTAAGTATTAAACCTGCTCCGTACTTTTCTTCCTAACATTAATTACGTATCCTGTTCCAGTAGTTCACGCCCGTCTGCGTTAGTCTAGCGTGCATTTTCAGCCATCTCAACTTCACGGTGTCGGCCCAGCTACCGACACAACACTTTCATTACATCAGACTGTTGGTGCGTACAAGTGTTACTCCGTGGTAATGGCCCATACGAAGGAATAAACACCGCAGCTGCAACAAATCCCAGCCACCAGCTTATTCGATGAAAGCTGCCTCGTTGTGGGATTGTGCTTCTGGCTCGGAACCTGGGTCATTTTCTTGCAGGTATCGCCAGTTTTTCTTGTCCAGTTCGTTGCCCGGGTCAGAATGTATGGCATGGGACCAGCCATGCGTAGCGTTCTAGATATGAGATGCACACAGACGTATATCTCATTAAATAAATTATGAGTGCAGTTATCCTGTTAGTTTGGTCGCGGTACGTGGTAGTGGCTGAGTGAAGTAGGCAAAATCCGCGAAATACGGAGCAATAAATACTCTTAGGTAATACTAAATAATATGCACCGAAGCGCCAAAGAGACTGGTATAGGCATGCGTATTCAAATACAGGCTGAATACGGCGCTGCGGTCGGCAACGCCTGTATAAGGGAACAGGAGTCACGCTCAGTTGTTAGACAGGTTACTGCTGCTACAAGGACAGGTTATCAAGTGAGTTTGAACGTGATGTTATAGTAGGCGCACGAGCTATGGGACACAGCATCTCCGAAGTAGCGACGAAGTGAGGATGTTCCTGTACGACCATTTCACGGGTGTACCGTGAATATCAGGAATCCGGTAAAATATCAAGTCTCCGACATCGCTGCGTCCGAACCATTTAACGAAACATCATCGATATGGGCTTTCGGAGCTGAAAGCCCACTCGTGTATCTTTGATGACTGCACGACACAAAGCTTTACGCCTCGCCTGGGCCCTTCAACACCGACATTGGACTATTGGTGACTGGGAACATGTTGCCTGGTCGGACGAGTCTCGTCCGAAAGAACAGACACCATTGCTGACCTGAAGCGGTCTAGAACGAAATTTGAATGATATTTATACCTTCAGCTGCTGACGAGCGTTGATATATATCAACGGCGACAGGTGAAACATGTGTGCCCCGGCCGGTACTCTAACCCGGGATCTCCTGCGTAAATGGCAGACGCTCTGTCCATCTGAGCCACCGATGGCACAGAGGATAGTGCGACTGCAGGGACTATCTCGCGGATGCCTCCCGCGAGACCTACATTCTCACCTTGTATGTCCACACACTACGTTCGTAGTGTCCCACCCCAAAACACTCATTACTCCTGGAAGACATTCTTACCAAGCCCCATAAGCAATCGGGGAATTTGTGTGCATTCCCTATAGAAGAAGAAGGTCATGACCAGGATTTCCAAAACTATATACTTATGGGGATATGGTGTCTGTTCTTTCGGACATGTCCGAAAGAACAGACACCATTGATGACCTGCAGACGGCTAGAACGAAATTAGGATTGTATTAATACCTTGAGCTGCTGACGGGCATTGATATATAGCAACGGGGACTGGTGAAAATGTGTGCCCCGACAGGGATAGAGCGTCCTTCATGTAAGCAGGAGATCCTGTTGTTCGAGTCCCGGTCGGGGCCCACATTTTCAGAAGGGGCCGTTGATATATATTGATATATATCAACGCCCGTCAGCAGCTGAAGGTATTAATATAACTTCAGACACTAGTCGAGCCATGTCACGTCGAGTTGCGGTACTTCCGCGTACTCATGGGGGCTTTACACGATGTTAGGGTGGAGTGCCAGTTTCTTCGGCTCTTGAGTGTATATGACTTACAATCAAAACATTTTTACATATATGGTAATGTTCGTATCACTTATGGTGCAATTTAGTGGTGATAGAGTCTTCAACGTGTTTCATCAGTACTGTGGTGTATCGAGGTGAGTGAGTGTGGTTGGCAGATACCTCAGTATACTGCGGGATGTAGAACAATTAGTTCTCTTAGAAAAGGCTATATTCTCTATGACCTTTGTATAAGCGAGTATATTAAGTAATACGGTAAAGTTCAATCCTCTTCCTGTTCCATCCATACCGTCATTAACGTTGCGTTTCGCGACATATTTAACCGCAGTAATACTCTCTTAACATAATGCTATTTAAATTAAGCTCGAAATGCGCGGAAGTTGCTTTATTTCATTAGGCATGTACTTTTCATTGCATATATGTAATATATTGTTTTCACAATACTTGCTTAGAGGCTATATTTGCAGTTACTGACGAAAACGCACTAAATCGTGAAAAGGATTATACATACGAAGAATAAGCGAAATTCCTATGCGAAATCACTGTAGAGAACCGTTCGGTTACCCATTTGTTACTTACCACTGGTTGTACCTTGTAGCCTATCTGGATTTTTTTTCTTTGTGACTGTTGATTGTCGGCAAAGTGCAGTTAACGAAAACGCCCTGGGACATTACAAACTGATATATTTATTAAAGTTTGAATGACGAAACTGCGCAAGCATCGTGTGGTGTCCGACGAATGAAACAATAAACGCATTTTCACAGAGTATGTAGCTTTTCCTAAGGGTATTTGTTGCTCAGTATTTCGCAAATTTCTGTTCGCCACACTTATCCACTATCACGCACCAAGAGAAAAGTCGCTTACCGACAGCGTGAGACCAAGCGGTAGCTACGAACATAACAACGAGTCTGTGGCAGTCGGTCATGCCGGAAAGTCTGTCAGTAAAAAAAAAGAACAGCCCTACGGCCTACCCAAACCATTGTTTCCCATTCGGGGTAGATGGCGCTGTAATCCACAAATATCAGCTGTGCCTGTTTTTGCATTTAAGACACAAAGCATTTTATTAAAGTAAATGTAAACCTTTCTATTCAAAAGGTACATACTGATTTTCAGACGTTGCTTGAGTGTGTTGTAAATGTGTACGGTGCAAATAAAAGAGATTTCTAGCAAATAAGCTACCTGTATGATAACGTAGTTATCTGTTTACTACTGGGTTGGCTGTGATAAGTGCCCAAACCACGTGAATGCTTCGCCATGCGTTGTGGCCGAGCGTTTCTAGTTGCGTCATTCTGGAACCGCGCGATCGCTACGGTCGCAGGTTCTAATCCTGTCTCTGTGATAGATGTGTATGATGTCCTTAGGTTAGGTAGGTTTAAGTAGTCCTGAGTTCTAGGGGACTGATGACCTCAGATGTTAAGTCCCATAGTGCTCAGAGCCATTTGAACCATTTGAAGCTGAATGCTTCACTTCGGTCGCCTCCCTCGAACCCCGCCAACAGGGTGACCGATTTAGATGTGCGTTTCCGCCCAACCGTTGTAAATCTCACGCTGGCCGCTACGCGGAATACAAACCACAACCACTGTAATAAGCTAAAATGCCCATGAGGTGATAATGATTGGCTCACCTGCCACGGACACACAACGAAATCAAGCATTCCAATGGTGAGCGGCATGGGTGCTCAGCGATAGTAAGCATCCCGATGCGAACAAAATACTATTACATTAAAATCTTGTTCCTGGATCACGTTAAACGTCGATTCTAACCAGACGCTGAAACCGCTAACCATGGTACACTCTACAATCCAATTTGGGACAGTCAAGTTGGTATCCCACTGCTATCCAGGGCGTCTCCAGACTCACCTTCGCTCAGCATCGGCGCTCAGTTCGAATGGGGACTCAAGACTGAAGACAGCTCTACCCCAGCCAATGAGATTCCAGGCCGAAGGCGTTTGTGGAGATGTCATGGACAGTGGTGGTATACCGAGCTGTATGTCGCCCACCGTATGACCCGACAACCAGGAGTCATGCTCTGCGGTGCCATTACTTTTCACAGTAAGGCCCCTTTGGTTGTCAGCCGCGATATCCTTACAGCACAGTGGTACGTGTAAGACATTGCACGTGCTGTTTTTTTTTTTTTTTTTTTTTTTTTTTTTTTTTTTTTTTTTTTTTTTTTTTTTTTTTGTGAGAAGCCATTCCGGTCTGACATTTCAACAAGACAACGCCTTCCAGCATACGGCGAGAGTTTCTACTGCTTGTCTTCGTCCTGGCCAAACCTTACTTTGGCCAGCAAGGTCTCCTGGTCTCTCCCCAACTGAGAACTTTCGGAGCATTATGGGCAGCACCTCATCTACATGGATACTCTGCAAATTACATTTAAGTGCCAAGCAGAGGGATCATCGAACCACCTTCACAATCCTGTATTATTCCAATCTCGTATAGCGCGCGGAAAGACCGAACACCTATATCTTTCTGTACGAGCTCTGATTTCCCTTATTTTATCGTGGTGGTCGTTTCTCCCTATGTAGGTCGGTGTCAAAAAAATATTTTCGCATTCGGAGGAGAAAGTTGGTGATTGGAATTTCGTGAGAAGATTCCGTCACAACGAAAAACGCCTTTCTTTTAATGATGCCCAACCAAAATTCTGTATCATTTCAGTGACACTCTCTCCCATATTTCGTGATAATACAATACGTGCTGCCCTTCTTTGAACTTTTTCCTTGTACTCCGTCAGTCCTATCTGGTAAGGATCCCACACCACGCAGCAGTATTCTAAAAGAGGACGGACAGACGTAGTGTAGGCAGTCTCCTTAGTAGATCTGTTACATTTTCTAAGTGTCCTGCCAATAAAACGAAGTTTTTGTTTAGCCTTCCCCACAACGTTTTCTTTGTGTTCCTTCCAATTTTGGTTGTTCGTAATTGTGATTCATAGGTATTTAGTTGAATTTACGGCCTCCATATTTGACTGATTTATCGTGTAACCGAAGTTTAACGGATTCCTTTCAGCACTCATGTGGATGACCTCACGCTTTTCATTATTTATGCTCAATTGCCCATTTTCGTACCATACAGATATATTTTCTAAATCATTTTGCAAGTTGTTTTGCTCTTCTGACGACTTTGCTAGTCGATAAACGACAACTTCATCTGCATACAATCTAAGACGGCTACTCAGATTGTCTTCCAAATCGTTTATAAATATAAGGAACAGAAAAGGGCCTGTAGCACTACGTTGGGAACACCAGAAGTCACTTCTGTCTTACTCGATGGCTTCCCGTCGATTGCTACGAACTGCGACCGCTCTGACAGGAAATCACAAATCCAGTCCCACAGCTGAGACGATATTCCAAAGCACGCAATTTCACTAAAAGCCGCTCATGTGGTACAGTGTCAAAAGCCTTCTGGATATCCATAAATACGGAATCGATCTGAAATCCCTTGTCAATAGTAGTCAACACTTCAAGAGAATAAAGAGCTAGTTGTGTTTCATAAGAATGATGTTTTTTAAACTCATGTTGATCGTGTGTCAATAGATCGTTTTCTTCGAGGTAATTCATAATGTTTGAACACAATAGACGTTCCAAAAACCAGCTGCATATCGACGATAACGATATTGGCCTGTAATTTAGTGGATTACTCCTACTACCTTCCTTGAATATTGATGTGACCTGTGCAACTGTCCAGTCTTTGGGTACGTATCTTTCGTCGGGAATTCGACGATCTAACGCCCCGTTGGACAGAATTTTGGCACGATATCCCTCAGGAGAACATCCAACAACTGTATTTGTCAATGCCGAATCGAATAAATGCCTGAATAAGCACCAGAGGTGGACCAAAGTGTTACTTATTTGTTCGGTTTCTGAAGCTCTTTCTGTTGGATAAATCATCCAGATTGTTCTGTACATGTACTACACATCGACCGATTTTCGTCTCATTCGCAATATTCCTTCACGGCGTATAGTTTTGTGTCTTAGAATGTATATCAATATTTCCAGAATGACTACGAAAGATGCTTTATAAATAAAAGCGAAGCGCTTCTGGTGAAAGTACTCTTTACTTATTTGCAGTACCCTTAATATGGGAAAACCATACATAATTATTCTACAACTGATTGCAAAAAGTAATGACAGTCCTTTTTTAACAGCAAAGCGTTTTCAGAAGAGAACGCTTCTGCTCAGATAATGTGTTTAGCTTTAAGCAGTTTCAATAGATGGTTCAAATTGCTCTAAGCCCTATTCGACTTGACATTTGAGGTCATCAGTCCCCTAGACTTGGAACTACTTAAGCCTAACTAACCTAAGGACACCACACACATCCATGCCCGAGGCAGGATTCGAACCTACGACCGTAGTAGCACCGCAGTTCCGTAAGGAAGCTCCTAGAAACGCTCGGCCACAATTTCAATAGATCATCGAACATTGAGGACAGCTGAGATCTCTCAAATTGAATGAAGCTCCATGGCTCGACCGAATCCCTTAACACGCTGCATGGTATGTGCGGCTGTGTTAGCACTTCTGTTAACTATAATCCATCGTACATTGCACGAACAAAAAGCCCTGCCCAGTAGTTGGAAGAAATCACAGATCGCACCCACCTACAAGAAGGGCAGTACAAGTGATCCTCAAAACTACCGTCCGGTATCCTTGATATCGATTTGTTATAGAATCTTTGAATATATTCTAAATTAAAAAATAACGCGGTATCTCTAACAGAACGACCTCCTCGGCAACCAGTATGGATTCCGAAAAACATTGATCATGTGAAACCCAACTCGCAATTTTCTCAGATGACTGCTAAAAGTAATGGATGAAGGCAGATAATTGCAGTATTTTTCGATTTTCGAGAAGCATTTGACTCAGTACCACGGGTATACTATTATCAAAACTAAGACAGTATCGGCTATCAATGGAAATTTGTGACAGTTGAGGACATTTGATAAGGAGAATGTAGTTTGTAATCTTGAATAGAGAGTCATCATAATGTATCAGAGTAACTTAGAGTGTGCCCCAGGGAAGTGTCTTGGGAGCCTTGCTCTTCATATTGTGCAAGGTGATGCAAAAGTCCATATTATTTCAAAAGTCAATACTTCACGGAATAATGCAGGTAGAGAGAGCCGCACGGGGTAGCCGCGTTGTCTCAGGCGCCTTGCCACTGTTCGCGCGGCTCCCCCCCGTTGGAGGTTCGAGTCCTCCCTCGGGCACGGGTGTATGTGTTGTCCTTAGTGTAAGTTAGGGAGCGATGATCTCACCAGTTTGGTCCCATAGGTACTTACCACAAATTTTCCAAATTCAGGTTTTTACTGAAACTAAACAAAGTGCAAATGACAAATAATCCTGAGTTAGTAACGAGCATCAAAACCGATATAGGGATTAGTGAACAAATAAGCGAAAAATATACCTGTTCAAAAAAGCACATAAAACTTCACTTGACGCCTTCCTGAGAGCCAGTCACCACTCATTCCAAATTAATAATATAAGTGTAGACCAGAACTGGCTTGCATTCAAAGAAATAGTATCGGCAGCAATTGAGAGATTTATACGAAATAAACTAACAAACAATGGAGCTGATTCTCCTTGCTACACAAAACGGGTTAGAACACTGTTGCAGAAACAACGAAACAAACATGCCAAATTTAAACAGACGCAAAATCCCCAAGATTGGCGATCCTTTACAGAAGCTCGAAATTTAGCGCGGAGTTCAATGCGAGATGCCTATAACAGTTTCCACAACCAAACTTTGTCTCGAAACCTGTCAGACAAACCCAAGAGATTCTGGTCGTATATGAAGTATGTTAGCGCCAATTTACAATCAATGCCTCCTCTGCGAGATAACAATGGAGATACTATCGAAGACAGTGCCACCAAAGTAGAGTTTCTAAACTCAGCCTTCCAAAATGCCTTCACAAAAGAAGACGAAGTAAATATTCCAGAATTCAATTCGAGAACAGTTGCCAACGAGAGTAACGTAGAAGTAAATATCCTTGGAGTAGTGAAACAACTCAAATCACTTAATAAAAGCAAGTCTTCTGGTCCAGACTGTATAAAAATTAGGTTCCTTTCCGAGTATGCTGAAGCATTAGCTGCATACTTAACAATCATATACAACCGTTCGCTCGACGAAAGATCTGTACCCTTAGACTGGAAAGTTGCACAGGTCACACCAATATTCAAGAAAGGTAGTAGAAGCAATCCACTAAATTACGGGCCCATATCGTTAACGTCGATATCCAGCAGGATTTTAGAACATATATTGTGTTCGAACATTATGAATTACCTCGAAGGAAAAGGTCTATTGACACACAGTCAACATGTGTTTCACAGGAACGATCTTTCCTAAACCCAACTAGCTCTTTATTCACATGAAGTGCTGAGTGTTATTGACAAGGGATTTCAGATCGATTCCGTATTCCTGGATTTCCGGAAGGCTTTTGACACTGTACCGCACAAGCGGCTCGTAGTGAAATTGCGTGCTTATGGAATATCGTCTCAGTTATGTGACTGGATTTGCGATTTCCTGTCACGGAGGTCACAGTTCTTAGCAATTCACGGAACGTCATCGAGTAAAATAGAAGTGATTTCAGGCGTTCCCCAAGGTAGTGTTGTAGGCCCTTTTCTGTTCCTTATCTATATAAACGATTTGGGAGACAATCTGAGCAGCCGTCTTCGGTTGATTGCAGATGACGCTGTCGTTTATCGACTAATAAAGTCATCAGAAGATCAAAACAAACTGCAAAACGATTTATCCTTATGGTGCGAAAAGTGGCAGTTGACCCTAAATAACGAAAAGTGTGAGCTCATCCACATGAGTACAAAAAGGAACTCTTTAAACTTCGGTCACACGATAAATTGGTCTAATCGAAAAGCCGTAAATTCAACTAAATACCTAGGTATTACAATTACGAACAAGTTAAATTGGAAAGAACACATAGTAAAAGTTGTGGGAAAGGCTCACCAAAGGCTGCGTTTTATTTTCAGGATGCTTGGAAAATGTAACCGACCTACTAAGGAGACTCCCTACACTAAACTTGTCCGTTCTCTTTCAGAATACTGCTGCGTGGTATGGGATCCTTACCAGATAGGACTGACGGAGTACATCGGAAAAGTTCAAAGTAAGGCAGCACATTTTGTATTATCGTGAAATATGTGAGAGAGTCTCACAGAAATGATACAAGATTTGGGTTAGACTTCATTAAAAGAAAGGCATTTCTCGTTGCGTCAGAATTTTCTCACGAAATTCCAATCACCAACTTTCTCCTCCGGATGCGAAAATATTTTGTTGCCACAGACCTACATAGGGAGAAAATATCACGGAGATAAAATAAAGGAAATCAGAGCTCGTACGGAAAGATGTAGGTGTTCATTCTTTCCGCACGCTATAGGAGAGTGGAATAATAGAGAATTGTTAAGGTGTTTCGATAAACCCTCTGCCAGGCACTTAAATGTAATTTGCAGGGTATCCATGTAGATGTAGACCAACAGATGGCTCTTTATATGATACAGAAGCAATATTTAGCATAGCAATTGATTTTTGACGATGTTCCCTATAACAAATTCTCAGTATGTCGGCCGTCATTCATCAACAGCGCTTGTAGTCAGACGACAAAGTTGTGAAAAGCTCTGTACAACTTCCCAGTAGGCATGGTGAGAAACTGCCGTCGAGTGTTGTCTTTTAGCATCGCTAATGTTGTCTGACGATCGTGGGTGACTTGAGACTTCAGGTAAGCCCACAACCAATAATCACACGTACTGAGGTCTGGGGACCCGGGAGTAGATGCTCAGCACGCGATCCTCACTAAATAATGTGCGCGAGACATCTTTCACACGTGTATCAATGTGGGGTGAAGCGCCATCCTGGATAAAAGTCGTACCTTCCGGCGAGTGTTTATTAGCCAGACATGGGACGATGACATTTTGAAACTTCGGCCTACCTCGCACCCGTCACGCTGACAGTTTGAAAAGTTGCCCGTCTGTTGCCCAGTTTTACTGTCGTTTTCCGTTTCAATAAAAGCCGATGTCATTTCAGGCATTTGTTTCACTTTTTACCACTCGACCTAAGTTGTTCCGTGAATTAGGCTACAGGAAAATTAAAGAGGTCTTCGGGGAAAAACAGAAGCAGCTGTACGAATATAAGGAGCTCACATGGAGAACCAGTCTTCAGCAAAGAAGGGAAAGGTCGAAGGAGTAAGTAGAGGGTCTATACAAGGTGCGGGATGGCGAGTTAATAGTAATAATTGTAATCAGTCATGTTGTTGATGTTTTGGTCTTCAGTCCTGAGACTGGTTTGACGCAGCTCTGCCATGCTACTCTATCCTGCGCAAGCTTCTTCATCTCCCAGTACTTACTGAAACCTACATCCTTCTGAATCTGCTTAGTGTATTCATCTCTTGGTCTGCTTCTACGATTTTTACCCACCACGCTGCCCTCCAATACTAAATTGGTGATCCCTTGATGCCTCAGAACATGCCCTACAAACCGGTCCCTTCTTCTGGTCAAGTTGTGCCACAAACTACTCTTCTCCCCAATTCTGTTGAATACCTCCTCATTAGTTATGTGATTTACCCATCTAATCTTCAGCATTCTTCTGTAGCACCACATTTCGAAAGCTGCCATTCTGTTCTTGTCCAAACTATTTATCGTCCACGTTTCACTTCCGTACATGGGTGCACTCCACACAAATACTTTTAAATCTACACTCGATGTTAACAAATTTCTCTTCTTCAGAAACGTTTTCCTTGCCATTGCCAGTCTAAATTTTATATCCTCTCTACTTCGATCATCATCGGTTATTTTGCTCCACAAATAGCCAAGCTCCTTTACTACATTAAGCGTCCCATTTCCTAATCTAATTCCCTCAGGATCACACAACTTAATTCGACTACATTCCATTACCCTCGTTTTGCTTTTGTTGATGTTCATCTTATATCCTCCTTTCGAGACACTATCCATTCGTTCAACTGCTCTTCCAAGTCGTTTGACGATCGCCGATGACATTGTAATTCTCTCAGAGACAGCAAAAATTTTTATTTCTTCTCCATGGATTTTAATACCTACTCCGAATTTTTCTTTTGTTTCCTTCACTGCTTGCTCAATATACAGATTGAATAACATCGGGGAGAGGCTGCAAACCTGCCTCACTCCCTTCCCAACCACTGCTTCCCTTTCATGTCCCTCGACTATTGTAACCACCATTTGGTTTCTGTGCAAATTGTAAACAGCCTTTCTCTCCCTGTATTTTCCCCCTGCCACCCAAGCCCTCTATATGCTCCTTCCACCTTTCTGTTTTCCCTTCTTTGCTTGGAACTGGGTTTCCATCTTGATATTCATACAAGTGGTTCACTTTTCTCCAAAGGTCTCTTTAATTTTCCTGTAGGCAGCATCTATCTTACCCCTAGTGAGATAATCCTGTACATCCTTACATTTGTCCTATAGCCATCCCTGCTTAGCCATTTTGCACTTCCTGTCGATCTCATTTTTGAGACGTTTGTATTCCTTTTTCCCGCTTCATTTACTGCATTTTTATATTTTCTCCTTTCTTCAGTTAAATTCAATATCTCTTCTGTTACCCAAGGATTTCTATTATCCCTCGTCTTCTTACTTACTTGATCCTCTGCTACCTTCATTATTTCATCTCTCTAAGCTACCCATTCTTCTTCTACTGTATTTCTTTCCCCCATTCCTGTCAACTGTTCCCTTATGCTCTCCCTGAAACTCTGTACAACTCCTGGTTTAGTCAGTTTATCCAGGTCCCATCTTCTTAAATTCCCAGCTTTTTACAGTTTCACAGTTTTAATCTACAGTTCATAACCAATAGATTGTGGTCAGAGTCCACATCTGCCCCTGAAAAGTCTTACAATTTGCCGGTTAGAGTGCCGAGCGGTTCTAGGCGCTACAGTCTGGAAACGCGAGACCGCTACGGCCGCAGGTTCGAATCCTGGCTCGGGCATGGATGTGTGTGATGTCCTTAGGTTGTTAGGTTTAATTAGTTCTCAGTTTTAGGGGACTGATGACCTCAGATGTTAAGTATTATAGTGCTCAGTGTCATTTGAACCATTTTTTTTTGTCTTACGATTTATAACCTGGTTCCTAAATCTCTGTCTTACCATTATATAATGTATCTGTTACCTTCTAGTATCTCCAGGCTTCTTCCATGTATACAACCTTCTTTCATGATTCTTAAACCAAGTTTTAATCACTCATAGGAGGAAATATTTGAAATATTAGAATTATTTTGAATTTCTGTAAATATTGTTCGCCGTCGTTTACGAGAGCCTGGAACATTTCGATGTTGACAATGCAGTTGGAATATTTAAACAATTGTGGCGCTTTTTAATCCCAATTGTGCAAGGAATGCCATCAACATAACTCACTAAGCGTAATTACACTGTTAAGATCCTTTTCACCCACCTCATAGCACTGTGCGACCACACCCCCAACCGCTTCGCCAGGCTGGCCATTTCGCCTATTCCTTCATGCGGGGGCCACACGACTCCCACTCAGGTCCATGACTGGCTACTCGCAGAGCGGAAGTTGCACTGATCCCTACACAAAAGCTTCAGATGGTGGCAAACTTTCGATATTTGATACCTGAGAAATTCCTGTTGAAGCACATGCTCTCTCTCTCTCTCTCTCTCTCTCTCTCTCTCTCTCTCTCTCTCTCTCAGGCAGTCACGTCATGTAGTGTGCCACTGCCAGGACTGTACGCACCGTTCTCCATGGTTGGTTAAAACCACAAACAAAGCAGCATTTACCCAGTAAACCCCAGCTGTGGACGTCTTGGAAATATTCCCTCACTCTATCTGACTGATTGACTAATTAATTAAATCGATACCCTTTTTGTGGACAGTTTTTCCTTGCTTCCTATTGGTGGATAATAGAACTGGAATATTTGATGGTATTTGATCCTACAACCTCCCAGTATCCAAACCCTACTGTTTTTTCCCTTGCCTCCTATCTGTCGATACTAGTACAGTTACGTCATTTGGTAGAGAGTCCATTAAGTTGAAGGTAACCGAAAATTTCAAACTTCAGTTCAGTTGCATGCTCTGTCTATAAACAATCTGTGGAGGGTTTGTACTGGTGCCACAATGAGATGGAGATGGAGGAGATCTCTGCGACCGCTGACCTTGAACTGCGGTAGGTATGACAGAAGTGGCAGAGGGCCGCTCAGTAAGGTCCTCTCTTCTGCCTCTGAGAGTTTACAGTAACGGAGCGTATCCGGTGTTGGAGCATCATTGTTGTTTCTTTCGTGTCAGAAGCGCTACTTGAAATTTCTCTATAGAGCGTAAGAACACGTTTGCAAGGAATTGTTGGTCCACTTTATCAGTTTAGATGCAATTTTTGTGATGGCGTAGTGGCGCTATCACAGGTCTAAAACGACACACTCAGAAACTGTTCGTTAAAAAAAAAATCATTAGTAATGCGAGCGGTATCGTTTCTTTTTTGCGAGTTAGTAATATATCAGTGAAATATAGTAATGGAAATCCTCTGCACTTACAGTCCTGACCATTAACTCTCGCAATACCAAGGAAGGAGGAGGGGTACTTTGTGCCCACCTTTTGAAAATATTGAAATCTACTCTGGTACTTTATTGTTTTATGTTTTGTAAAAAATGTTTATTGTCTTTGATGAAGTCTTCTTCTAGATTCTATGATTATGTTACATTTTTCGTTTAATCTTAATCGGAAAAGGGAGGTGTTTATAAAGTCTTATCCCCTTGGTAGTAGATGCGACTTCCCACAATGTTTGTCTTACTCCACAAATAATAGCATTACATGGCCTTAGAAAACATGGACATTATATTTCTATGGACTGATATGGACTCAACAATAATTCATTTTCCTTTGGTTCTTTACTGTTTCCTGTTCAGTGGCACTTAGTTCAGTCTTAATACAACTGTGCTTCAAAATGTATCGACAGTCACTTACTGATGGAGAAATATCACAGATTTTGGAAGAATCTACAGTTTCTCAAATTGAATCTGATGAAACTGAAGATGTAGTGAATGAACCTGAAGAGGATTGTGTTGTGCGCGAGGATGTGGACAGTGATAGAGCGCCTACAAAAGCTGGAGATGAACTCTGGATGCGTGAAACTGATGACGACGCAGTCTGCGAGGTTAGTGACAAGGATATTACAAGCACTGGAAAAATTTATACCACCAAACCTCCTCAAATTAGAAGACGAGTAGCACAAAACACAGTGACAGAAAGAGAAGGCATAAGAGACGAAGGTAAACTAGCAACAATAACAGAACTATTTGAAGAGTTTTTGTCTCCAGAAATTGTCAACATCATAATAAAGCATACCAATGAAGAGGCATTGAGGCAGAAAATATCCAAGACAGACAGACAGACCCGAATTCATGGCTAATATAGGACTATTTATTATTATGGGGAAGGAAAACGACAGTAAGTCACCTGTTACAGATTTATGGTCCTACCTTTAAGGAAGGTTTGTTTATACTGCTACCATGAGCCAAACCAGATTCGAGCAGCTTACTAAAATAATAAGATTTGATGACAATGAGTCGCGAAGCGATCGCAAGAAACGTGATAAGTTTGCTGCAATACGAGAAGTTTTTGATAAAATGAATGAATTGCTGCCAGAACGTTATTCTGTTGGGATGCACACTGTTATTGATGAAAAGTTGCCATTGTTCCGTGTCAGGTGTCCCGTTAAGGTCTTCGTGAAGGAATAACCTGGTAAATACGGTGTACTTACACGCATGCTCACAGACGCTAGAACCAGATATGTTATCTGCACGGAGTCTCATGCTGGGAAAAGAAATAATGGTACACAGCACTCAAATTCCGCTGCAGCTGTGGTCAAACGCCTGATGGCGTTACATACACAATTCAGTGAAAAATGTCACCACACATAGATATTACACTTCAATTGATTTGGCCGAAGATCTATGGAGGAATCACAAGCTGACTCTCGTGGGAACATTACAAGCTAATAGGGAATACATACCTCAAGAACTGAGAGACATCTCAAGATGAGAATTACATATTAGTGCTGGAAATATTCCAGTCACAATTGTATCCCCCGTGAAAAATCTAAAAGAAATCTGCTGTTTCTATCATCTCATCATAAATTTATACTATAATGAGACTAAACGTGGCGTTGACACGACAGATCAAATGGTGAGGAAATATTCAACTAAGAGGGCTACAAGAAGGTGGGCGCTCTATGTTTTCTGTACTCTTGTGGACATAGCAGTGGTGAATAATTTTACACTATTTTTGTTGAACTTGCCGGACTGGGATAAGAAGAACCTAATAAGTGACGACTTTGGTTTCGTGAGCTGTAGTCCCAGTTCTTGATGCAATACACTGAAGAGAGGGCTACAAATATTTCAGGACTGCCAAAGCCTGTAGTTTCAAGTATAGAGGGTATTCTCAGAGGAAAATCAAGCAGGGCTTCGGTGCAAAGGAAGCTCATGAAGGTAAAGGTAGATGTCTTTTGTGTATTAGTGAAAGCCTTTCAAAAGCAAAAAAGTAAAACAAAGTGAACAAAACAACAATAGTCTGCAACAATTGTAAGAGATACATATGTGCCAAACACAGCAAAAAACTGTTGTATGTTCCAAGCCCAAGAAAGTCGTGAATAATTACTCTCACATCACTATGTTATGTACCTTAGTTATTTGTATATTACCTCAGGTGTTTGTAACTTTTTCAATTATAGTAAAGTGCACTTCAATAGTACTATAACGACTTTTACTACTAATTTTTCTCAAGATAATTAGACTCACTAAACTTAAAAATGAAGTGAGTGAAAGATATAAAATGCATTTTTGAAAACAGTTTAAAAGAAATATTCAGGCTCTGGATCCTGAATATGTTCAATATTTCTTTCAAAAGTATGCTATTAACGCAATTTAAGAACAATTAATGAACTGTATTTTTTTAAATTGTTTTACGGTGGGCACAAAGTACCCCTCCCCCCACCCCCCTCTTTGGTAATACACGTTACTGAAAATGGCTTGGTATTGCGAGTGTTAAAACTGCACCAGTGGAAGGACAGCAAATAACTAAACTTTCACACTGTGTACTCCACACAAATTATAAAAATGTGGAACGAACATACATACATACATACAAACAAATATACATACATACATCTCTTCCTAAACCACCTGACGAATTTCAACCAAACTTGGTGCACGTATCATTTACTGTCTGGAAAGGATTACTGTGGTGGTAAGGACGACCCACCTGTGAAAGGGGTGGGGGTGGGAGTGCAAAAGCAACGCAGCCGACGAGCGAGGACACCCACCGTTCGAGCATCCAGCATTTGTAACTCAGAGTACTTACAGACTTGCCTTAAACTTAACACGTAATTTCAAATCTTTAAGAAACTTTTTCTCTCTGATAACCTCAAAAAATGATGAAAAGAAAAAAACTGTCGCTTACTACAGCAGTATTGCTGTACACGCTGCAACGCTGCCACGTGGCACGCGAGGTTTTAATTAATTACATCCTTGTTGCTAACGTATAGTGACATTTTTTATGCAGACAGTATTCACCTATACCACTGAATGTAGTAGAAAAATTACATCGTGGAACGACATTTAGTTTAGGCGACAAGACTTCATAAACACTGACTGCGTGGAAAACTACTACATCAATTCAATTGGCTCTGAGCACTATGGGACTTAACTTCTGAGGTCATCAGTCCCCTAGAACTTAGAACTACTTAAACCTAACTAACCTAAGGACATCACAAACACCCATGCCAAAGGTAGGACTCGAACCTGCGACCGTAGCGGTCGCTCGGTTCCAGGCTGAAGCGCCTAGAACCGCTCGGCCCCTCCGGCCGGCTACTACATCATGCAAGACGTTTAAATCAATTACTTAGTTGCTACTAATTCTATTAGCAACACTTTTGGCAGATAATTTCCACATTTGTCTCTGAATGTACCTACAAAAATATATCATTATAAGACACACAGTACAGGAGCTATGGCGTCAAATACTGAGATGCGAGAAAAAAGACTGCCGCACCATTCATGAGGTTTTAATTGATGACTTGTTTGCTGCGAACTCTATTCACAACACACATCACAGAAAATATCTACATATGTCGCTGAATGTACCTACAAAAATATATCATTCTTCAACTCATGGTTCGGGAGTCATGTCAAACACTGAGATGAGTGAAAAACGTCAGATCATGCATGACGTTTTAATTTATCAGTTCTTTGCAAAATGTTTTGCAACTAGAGATGGTTGCAGACATCATCCATATATGCCGCTCAACTTACCTAGAAAAATATTTAAACAAATAGTTCAAAAGATATGACGTCATAAACAGTTCTCACGCATCTCACTGCCACATGATGTGTGACGTTTTAATTTATTACTTCTTTACTGCCAACTGTGTTCACAACGCATTTCGCAGATAGTAGCCACGTATACCGCTGGATCTACCTGGAAAATTATCTCATTGTACAACACATATTTCAGGACATACGACGTCATAAACATCTAGCTGTATGAAAATACAACAGCAGGGTGAAAATTCGCTAGGCATACAGGTGAAGTATGCGTACAAATACGATTGAAGTTTGTTTCAAATATAGGTGACGTTCACGTATACGAGCAAACTAGCAGTAAAATGCTCATCCGAAACCCTGAAACGACTTCAGTCATATATGGCACACATATTAGTCGCTGTCTAGAATGAAATGCTGTAGAGCTAAAAACCACCAGCTTCCTGCTGGGGTGAGCGTGATAGCGTGGAGAGAGACGAGGGGAGGAGGAGGAGGAGGAGGAGGAGGATGATATGGACAGCAGAAGAGAGGAAATGGACAGAGACAGGGGAGAGGACGAGGTTGACAGGAATCGGAAAGAGGAGGAGATGGCCAGGGAGAGGATTTGGAGCAGATGCACAGAGAGAGGGGTAGAAGCAGATAGCAGATGGACGGAGAGGGCAGAGGGGGAGATCGCAAGAGAGAGGGGAGGTGTGGAGGCGATGGATAAAGGAGGGACGGGAGAGGAGAGTGGATAAAGAGAGAGAGAGGATGGCTAGAGAAAGGGGGAGGAAGGAGGTTGACAGAGAGAAGCGGGAGGAAGAGATGGACTAACGGAAGACTAGAGGAAATAAATAACTAGACGAGAAACCAGGCATTGGACAGGTGGAGTACTCGAGTTAATTTTTTGTTCATTCAGGCTTCGAAATTTAATAGACAGTGAAGCTACATCTGACAGTGACAAGCGGCTGCACATAGAGTCGAACTAAGCTCGTGTGACAGACAGGGGTGCAGCCAGGCACTCCACGCTGATACCGCTCTGTATCGTAGTGAATGAGGGGTGGTGACCCGCCACAGAGAATACCAAAATATCAGAAGAGTAACGACATTGTTAACGTACGGTCGCAGAGACCGGCACTAGCGCTCCAAATGGCCTGGCGGTGAACTTCGAATTCGGGAAACTATGACGAGATAATCTGTGTTCTTGCTCTGCAAAATGCGAGAACTATGTGATAATATTTTTCATTTATATGAGTGGGTCTGGTGCCAAAGTGCATTTATTTTAAAACCCAATACTGCAATTTCTACCGTTTGGCTGTAATCAAGTTGAAATTATGTTCCCAGTTAAGACCTCTCTACCGCGCGACCGCCACTGTCGCAGGTTAGAATCCTGCCTCGGTCATGGATGTGTGTGATGTCCTTAGGTTGGTTGGGTTTAAGTAGGTCTAACTTCTAGGGGACTGATGACCTGAAATGTTAAGTCCCATAGTGCTCAGAGCCATTTGAACTATTGGAAGACCTCTCTGTGTGTATTGCACTCTTTGAATTGCATTGTAAATACGTTGCTCGTATTCTGCTTAATTTTTGCAGTCATCCGTAACATGGGGTGAGGTAAATGATTCCGCATTTGTTTTTGTTGCATATTAAAAGGACGCTGGTTTTGTCGCACGGTGTTCTGCAGAGTCACGTATTTTTGTTACAGCTTAAGAACCTCGATTGAAATACATTGTTAGTATACTGTTTGTAATCTTTGTTATTTTTGTTCCCATCCGTTTTTCGTACTCCAGCAAAATTTTCATTGACTTCTGCTAAAATACACTATTTGCACTGCCTGTTAATAACGTATGAAAACATTTGCTAGTTACTGAGACTACGAAAATACACATCTACACCTACATCGACACACTTCGAGCCATTGTGAAACACATAGTATTCAGTGACGAGAAGCAACAGTACTCAACGTAGAATTAGATACACATTCCGCAACAGATGTAATAAAATGCAATAGCAACACTGTCGACACCCGCTAAGATGGAGTTCTGCATTAAATGCGAGAAAGTACAGGAAACGTATGTAAACAGATATAAAGTATAATAAAATCAGTGTTCTTACTGATCTGTGTGTTAAGTACGCGATTTAGACGATTGTTAAGTGGTAACAAATACCAAAAATATCAGAACATCGTGTGACGAAACCAGATCCTGTTTTATATGAACCAAAACCAAATATGGAATCATTTACCCCACCCAGTATTACTGATGTCAACAGAACTCAATCAGAATATGAGCAACATACTAACAATGCAACTCAAAGAGTGCAAAACACACAAGAAGGAATGAGAAGCACAATGTTTTGAAACCAGCTTCTGTAAGTTCCGTTCACTACTAAACGAAAACAAACAGAGATCACTAGAGATGATCCAATAAGAAAGCGACATGATGCACTAATAAACTTGCAGCACTGCAAGTGGCCTGACAGCGAACCAAAGTCTTGTTACGGGCAGCCCCTACACGAGTTTCACCGCCTGGTGTGGCTGTCTCTGCACAGGTCGTAGCCAGCGTCTTTAGTGTGCTTAAAGCAACAGTCTGGATTCCTCTGTCTCGACACAAAGAGAATTATGTACCGAGCAAGGTGGTGCAGTGGTTACCACACTGGCCACAAGTTCGGGAGAACGACGGTTCAATCCTGCGTCCGCCATCCTGATTTAGGTTTTTGGTGATTTCCCCAAATCGCTTCAGACAAATGCCGGGATGGTTCCTCTGAAAGGGCATGGCCACCTTCCTTCCCCATCCCTCCCTAATCTCAGGGGCCGATGACCTTGCTGTTTGGTCCCCTCCAACAATTAAACCAACCAACAGTAGATTACATGTACCGAAATCCTGGTCAAAATGATTTTTGATAGTTTGAAACGTTTAAAGCACTCCCTTTCACTACTAGCTTAACTGTAGTTGTGAATACCCCTAAACTACTCCACTGCCAGCCTTAGAGAGGGGCTTGGGATGACTCGGCGTGCATTTGTTAGTTTTTCTGCCTGTCTTTCAGTTTGTACCATGCCACTTTCCACAATTTCGTATCCTTTTGGACTTGAAAACTTCAAAGTAGATTCGTGTGATACCCTTAATTTGCTGCACCGATTTTACTGGCGACGTGATAACAGGAATGCTTGTATTAGGGCATCGATTTGCTCGTCACGTATATGATTGCGAGAAATTATGGCAAACCAACTACTTATGCAACAATTTTTTTAATGCACTTTCAAACTAATTATAGCTATGTACTGTGTAATATATGTGTGTATTGAGGAGTATATGTTAGTATGTGTAATTTAGGTTGGTTCTGTTACGTTCACTCGTCTAATGTTACCGATCACAGCAGGCGATTGTCCCAGGCCTCTCGCAAAGTTCTTTTAAATTGCAGTTTGGTGTTTTTTCTTACTTCTCGTAGTTCACAACCTGATGTGATGGATGGTGCTGCAAGCAGCGCTAGATTGGGAGCAAAATCTATCGACGTAGGGGGGCACCACCTCTGTACGTTCCATCGTGACGTAATCCAGCAAATCAGATGCCTTCCTTTGAGTATGATAGAGGGAACCTTGCCAGTTCACGACAGTCAGTTTTAGTCCCTGACGACGATGATGGAGGGTATCATCGAAAGCTAGGAACTTTCTCAAAGTTTGACGAGGCAAGTGAACCGAAGACCTGTTATGCACTTGCTACAATAGTTGAGCAAACGTCCATTTCTGCAATTTTGGCCAGAATTACGGTAAATATACTCCGGTGTGCGGCACAGGTCAGCACAGCATGGGCAACATGCGGTCTTGCTGTAATGTGTTGAAAGATAATGTCACGAAGATGTGGAAGAAGGGTCATAGCCACCGTCCTTAAGGCGTCGGAAATGTGATCCGTGCAGTCCAAATTACTATCAGTGTGGACAAGACTTGATCATCTTATTTACCCAATGGTACCCCATACCAACAAGTCAGATGCTGAGCTCATGTGATGTTGACGAAAGCAGTCTGGCAACGTTCGTCCTCCTCAGAGCCTACACGCGTGGATACGTCCACTGTGGTGTTGTACACAGGACTGGGACTCGTCTGAAGAGACGACATGGAGCCGCTCTGGTAAGTCCAGTCTCGTTGTTGGGAGTGCCGCTGTCGGCCGCCTCGGTCTGCTGCCGAGTCGAGGTGGGCTTCGACAAAAGTTCGCGCCGGTCTGGACGTCATCGTACAGTCCGTGAGGGCGCTCGTCTGGTCACCAGTGAGCGCGCTGCGTTCCTTGACACGGGGAATCTGATGTGGCTGTGCGCTCCTGCACAGCCAACCAAACAACACGTCGAGCATCTCAGGCGCTAGTCACGTAGGGCCATTAACATCGTACATAGCGCTGAATGTGACCCTCGCGAACCGATAGGCACCGTATTCACGTGACAGCGAGAGCAGCTTAACGACAAACTGCAGTCTCGGATTTTTGTACATGCTGGTAGACGTTTCCCCTTCGTACACAAGGCGTCACACAGTCTTCTCAGAAACAAACAACACTCAGATGCGATTTCTGAACGACAAAACCGCTTCGAAATCTTTACTTACATACAGAGTATAGTGGCAGCTGTGAAAAAGCACTGGTCCACATCTACGCTATACCCTGCAAGTCACATAACGTGGTGTGGCGGATGGTGGAGTCCGTGCGGGATACAGTGGCGGATGCGCAGAGAACACTTCTCGTCGTAGCACCGGGCGAGTTCATTTGTTTCTTTAGGCGAGGCCGACCTTGTCTGGCCTCTTCAAGCCGGCTGGCGACACACTGCGATGGCAGAGCCGCACGTCCTGCGTTCTTCCTCAAACGATTTTACAGAAACTATAAAGGGTGGCGCACGAAATGTGTTACCAATTGTTTCTTTCACAATTTACGACGCACATTAGATATCCCGCTGGGATCTCTACAGCAGTATCCGCAGAGCTTGGAAAAACAAATGAGCTATGAAATGACCTGTAATTCATGATACTGCCGCCAGGAGACTAGTAAGCAGCAATGGCTGACAAAGGAAGACTGACGACACAGCGACGATCGGCAATTGTGTAACTTTTTCATGAAAGTAAAAGCCATATTGTGACTCAGAGGCGTTTTCGACAACAATTTAACACACGATGGGTCCCATGCAAGAAGACCATCCACAGGTTGTACGATAAATTTGTACAGGAAGGAACAGTATTGGAAGCGAAGCGACCTCGGCCTAAGCCTGTTTGTTCGCCGGAGAATGTTGAAGCGGTACGAGTTGCTGTACAGACAAGTCCCGGGAAATCGTCTAGAAATTCAGCAGTGCAACTGGGAATATCCAGACACTCCGTTCACGCATTCTTAAAAGTGACCTCCATATGTGCCCATACAAGATACCTGTGCACAGAAGCTCACTGAAGAACATAAGCAGCAGAGACTACTGTTTGCTCAGTGGGCGGAGGATAGGGAAGAAATACTCAGCAACGTTTGGTTTTCAGACGAGGCGCATTTTCATTTAGACGATGTGGTTAACGAACGAAATGTACGCATTTGGGCCACTGAAAACCCACACGTGCTTCATGAACGACAACATTATGCTCCGAGGATTACAGCATGGGCAGCAATTTCCAGTCACGGACTTATTGGACACTTTTTCTTTGAAGAAACTGTGAACAGCGAGCGTTATTTGAACATGCTTCGTAATAGCTTCGTAATAGCTTCATTCCACAGCTTCTTGCTACTGCCTTGCCCTTCAACACGCAGTGGTTCATGCAAGATGGAGCAAGGCCACATACTGCAAACACTGTGTTGGAGTTTTTACACGAGCATTTCGGAGCTCAGAAGACTTATTCTTTAAGCTTGCAGCGAAATTACGGAAGACATGTGCCGTAGTGTAATCACTAACTTCAGTGTTCGTTTGAAGGAAGTTAGGAAATTAAATAGTGTACATATTGAGCATGTGCTGAGTTAGAACAAATCTCCATGGACGGCTCTTCATTGTAGTATATGTTCCTTTCAGAGTGTATTGACAATAAAGTTTTTATTCAAAAACAAAATGGTAACACATTTCGTGCGCCACCCTGTAGCTTTATATGCCAGCTTCATGTGACGTGCCCATCATTTCGTTACCGGTGACAGTTATTACGGTATTTCGATTTAAGTAAGACACTGCATGAAATATGAAAAAGTTTAAAATAGAAAATAGGGGTTGCTAAGATATTGCGTTTGGTACATATTATTTAATGTGTTGCTGCGTATAAAATTCAGCTGAGATACTGAATTTTCCTTTAGACTTGGGTGGAAGTCTCTATCTGACACGAATGACGGGAAAATTAATCTGATGTAGCGCACTCATCTGCAACCGTCCGCGCCAGCGAAAAAGCCAGAACGACATATTCTTAAGATTCCTCAAATCTCAAACGGTTTGAGATATGCAAACAAGATTTTGGCAAATGACAGCACGCAAAGAGAAGAGTGCTTTGCCGCATCGTTAACATGCAAAACTTCATTATTCACGGCGTTATACGATGAAAAGGCGTAATTATCAAGGGCATCGATAGCTGGTGAAACAAGATATACTGTGGGATACAGAACAACATAAGTGAAGACATTACAAACTCATTTTTGTACCGAGTATGTGCGTTTTTATAAACTTTTGCTCCTTATTTTTCCTCAGTTTCTCACTTAAAAAAACTTCATAACCACTGTCCATTTTCAACTTCTCGCGGCGTAATGAATAGTCCATTAAATTTCGGGCATGCAGCCGCGCAAATAAAATTTCCTCCGTTGATGTTTCGGCCGCGTATCGTCCGGCCATCCTCAGAGTGAGTCTCAAGACTGACAAGACGCCAAGCGCGGCCTTATATGCTCCACCGCGGAGGTACTGCGCATGCGGGTCACAGATGCCGGTCGGCGGCAAAGAAATGCGCTTACACATGCACCGCCTGTGGCGAAGGCGTAGGGACATTCTATTCGCTTATCGATGTATGATCGGCGGCGGTGACACCGTGACGACTTCTCTGCAGTTTAATTACCCCAAGAGCCGGATTCCATGCTTTGTCCAAATTAAAACCATTATCTCCATTTATTAAATTATTAGCTAATCTAATCTCTATATCTTCCTTGAAGAAAGATTCCCAAAAGGAAGAGGTGGATGTTAAAATCTTCACATCACTGTAATTCATGGAATGACCTGTACCAATACAGTGTTCGGCCACAGCTGACTTGTCTGGCTGTTATAAGCGTGTGTATCTTCAATGCTCCACACATCTCTCATGAACGGTGCGTCTTGTTTGATCTATGTACGATTTCTCACAATTTCCCCAAGAAATCTGATACACACCCGCTTTACGAAGCTGTAAATCGTCCACAGAGCCGAGTAAAGCTGCAGTCTTCGTGAGAGGGGGGAGGGGGGGGGGCGGAAGATTACCATAACACAGAGTTTCTCAAGCATACACCCACATAGGGCAAAAACGCACTATATCGGAAGGAATTACTATCTTCTTCCCCATTACATACCTGCATTCTAGGTTTGCAATGAATGCTCTACGAATTTGTTGCGGAGAAAATCCATTCGATTTAAAAATGCTCTTGAGGTACGTGAGCTGTTCTTGCAAATTGTCTTTATCGGATATACAGCGCGCCCTATGCACTAAGGTCTTAAGAGCACCTATGGTCTGTGAAGGGTGATGGCAGCTACTGGCATGAACATATAGATTTGTATGCATTGGTTTCCGATATACGGCATATCCTAATGTGCCATCAACTTTACGGTGAACGACAACATCCAAAAATGGAAGGTAGAAGTCTTTTTATATTTCCATAGTAAATTGGATACTAGAATGGATGGAATTCCAATGTTCAAGAAATCGATGTAATTCATTCATTCCGTGCGGCCATACTACAAATGTGTCGTCCACGTACCTCCAGAAGACCATTGGTTTAAAACTTGCTCAGTCCAGTGCCTTGTCCTCGAAGTCTTCCATGAATAAATTAGCCACCAGAGGGGAGAGGGGGCGTCCCATGACATCACTATCGATCTTGTTTGAATGCATAGTTTCGCGGCGATATGAATTAATAAAATTTTCTCGGGCTTCCAGCGGCGTCAGGTGGTTAAAATCCCACGAGCTTCCGTCCGTGCTCTTTCCGGTCATTGTCAAATGGTAAGACTGACTGCTGTGTCGCCGTGGCTGCGTCGTTATATGGCCGCACTGCTGGCTGTGACGTCACTGGAGGTCTGTTCCTCGACATATATGGTCATGTTTTCATTCCGCGTCCGTCGCGCCCGTTTTAACATCGCGATAGCCGGGTCCCGTCCTTGTTGATGGTGTTTTCAGCGGTTTTTATTTCAATAGCTTCTTTTACGACGCTGTCGCAAAATCCCTTCGTCTTCATGACGACAGATGTTCCGTCGAATAGAATTCGCTGTCCATTTTCTAAGGCGTGATCTGCCACGGGTGAATTTTCTACCTAATGTAGGCGTAAGCACCTCTCGTGTTCCGTCCGGCGCTGCTCCACAGTGCGTACTGTTCGGCCGACGCAGTAATAGCCACACTGACATGGTATTTTGTACACTCCAGGCGTTCTGAGCCCTAGGTCGCCCTTTACAGGCCTCATGAGCTGACGAATTTTTGCTGGGGGCCTGAACACCGATGAAATGTTATATCTCTTCAGAAGCAGGCTAATCTTTCCCGACACTGTACCACAGAAAGGCTAAAACACAAGTTTCTTGTTTCTTCTTCGGTAGTGTTCTCTACTCTGTTGGTGTGTTTCTTGCGTGTCACGCCAGATATAGCCTGTGACACCTGTTCGTGGCTGTAGCCGTTTTGCCGGAAGACTTTTCGGAGGTGGTTCAGTTCTAGTGGCTGACTTTCAGCGCCTGAGACGACTTTAGCACGATGGATGAGGGTATTCAGAACGCCATGTTTTTGTGCGGGATGGTGGAGGCTGAGAGCGTGCAGATACCGATCTGTGTGAGTCGGTTTCCTGTAGACACTGCGGCTAAGGTGCCCGTTGGTTTTCCGTCGAATGAGGACGTCAGGCGAGGGCAATGCACCATCTGTCTCGACTTCCATCTTGATGTGGCCGGAAAGAGCTCGGTCGAAAGCTCGTAGGATTTTAACGACCTGACTCGGCTGGAAGCCGAGAAAATCTTATTAATTCATATCGCCACGAAACCATGCATTCATACATGACGTACCTCTACGGGGAGGAAACGTGTCGCTGCATTAAACGCCTATGGAACCTGCGTGTTAACCTGGTAAGCTCTCTAGCCTTCCTGCTACGCTGTCGAGATTAGAACGTGATTCCACGATTTACCATGGTGAGCCATCACATCAACACCTCGGCAGCCAGTAGAATCTACCGTTGAGCCAGCTCTGCCCTGTTGCGGGGAAGGATACTCTTCACTAGAAGGCACGTGGATTTAAACGGTCGCGAGCCGCTGGCTATACATCTGCAGTTGATAGAGGGACTCTCACAAGTAGATTTGGAGTGTTTCGACGCGGACACCACAGCACAACAGGTGTCATCGCAAAAGAAGACCACAGAGAAACAGAAAGGGAAGTTCACGCGGCTATCTCATCAACAACACGGTGCAGAACGGAAATCAGCGGAACAAACTATCATCAACATGACGGAGAAAGAGATCGACGCGGGTGTCATTTCGGCGCTTAAGAAAAGTCTTAACTTTGCACCAACGCCTCAGAGCATCCCCATCTGTTATATTATGAGTGGGGTTGAACAAGCAACCCGTAAGATGCCTAGTGAGAATGCTGACGAAATTCGTCGCGAAATGTGTCGCATCATTTCAAAATCTAAACCACCGAGGTCTAACTTGACTAGGGCTAAACGCAATGGTCTTCACGCACTCCGCAACGACGCCCTCAACGTGGTTCTGCCAGCTAACAAGGGCAATGCATCCGTCATTCTCAATAAAGCTGACTACGACGCCAAAATTCAGTTGATGCTTGAAGAAGATACATAGCGGAAACTGCCATGGGACCCGACGTCAAGAATAATGAGGAAGACATCAGAGCTTCTAAAACAGTCAACACTAGAAGAGAGCGTTATTAAGAATCTCTTCCTTCAGGCGGCGAGACCACCTACTCTTTATGGATTACCAAAAATCCACAAACCGGATTCTCCTCTTCGCCCTATTGTGAACACCATTGGGTCATCCACTTATAGACTGGCAAAACATCTGATCAGCTTCCTTGCACCGCATGTGGGTCGTTGTGTGCATCACATCAAGAACACCGACGACTTTCTCAACAGAATTAAACAACTGCGTCTTAGTCAAGGAGATATATTTATTTATTTAATTTATTTATTTATTTAACCTGATCAGATTAGGGCCATCGGGCCCTCTCTTACATCGGACCAGTGTTCCACACATGCAGCATTTCACACATCACAGTTACATCATGACAATAGTTTAAATGAGAAAATTAGATTACTCTAGTGACTATATGAATAAAGAGTAGTGACTAAGACCTAATAAAGTAAATGAGGCAGTATTTTTACAACAGGTGCTATACATACAGATTATGATAAAAGCAATAATAATAACAGTAAAAAAATCAAATAATAATGATAAACATGACTAAGACCTAATAAAGTAAATGCTGGCAGTATTTTTACAACAGGTGCTATACATACAGATTATGATAAAAACAATAATAATAACGGTAAAAAAAAGTCAAATAATAATGACAAACATGAGAAAAATTGGCAATAGTAATGAAGGTTTGTGCAGATGTACATTAATCTCTTTGTGTGTAAAGTAGATGTTTACTAGTATAGCGAGTTTTGGGGAAGCGAGATTTAAGGAGGGGGAAAGAGGGAAGTAATGTGGTGAAGTGCATTCATGTACAGAGAAAGGCATTACTGTTGCTTAAGTAGATACGTCATTAACTGTTTTTTGATGCTGGACATGTTTTTAAGTTCTCTAACTTAACGAGGGAGGTTATTCCAGAGTCGGGTTCCCGCTACTGTAAAGGACTTGGAGAAGGTGACAGCGATGCAGTGGAACGGAGAGGATTTTATTATAATGGGAACGTGTGTTTCTGTCATGTTGTTCCGACATGAGCGTTAGGGACGAGGAGAGATATGAGTGACAGTGTACATTTATAAGGCAGTAGATCAGAGAGAGTGTATGGAAATCTCTGCGTTTGTCTGCACGCAGCCAGGACAATTTTGCATATGCTGGTGAAATGTGGTCAAAAAGTCGAACGTCACAGATATATCGGACGCAGGCATTCATGACCAGTTCTAGACGTCGCGAATTTTCCTGAGAGAGGCCTTGTAGGATAATATCGCTATAGTCAATGATTGGGAGTATAAGCGTTTGTACTAATTTCTTTTTCAGATAGAAAGGGAAGAGTTTTTTATATTTTTCTAGGACATGAAGGGATGCCGATGCTTTTTTGCACACTGCAGTTACATGCTCTGTCCAATTTAGATTTTCATCTATTATTACTCCCAAACTCTTTGCTGAGGGAGAGAAGTTAATATTTGTTCCATTTAGAATAAGAGGTGGTATGGATCCCCGATGTTTTGGGCTAATGAGCTTAGAGTGACCAACAAGTACCGCTTGAGTTTTAGATGGGTTTAGTTTTAGACCTATGTCCTGTGCCCATTTTGACAGTGCATCGAGGTCAGTATTGAAATTTTCGATAGCTTTCTTGCTTGGTTTCGCACTTCGACACAACTGAAGGTCATCAGCATACATATGATATTTGCAATAGGTCAGAACCAATGACACATCATTTACATACAGAGAGAAGAGTATAGGACCTAATACTGAGCCTTGGGGAACGCCTGACACTACCTGTCGCCATTGTGATTTTATATTTCCAGACAGGATGCGTTGCTGACGAGACGTCATGTATGAGCGAAACCATTGCACTGCACTTGGTGAGAAATTTAGACCGCTAAGTTTGGCTAGTAAGATGTCGAAATCGACAGTATCAAATGCTTTGCAGAAATCTAAGAAGCAAATGATAGTCGCTTCTTGTCTGCCCATGGCAAGTTTCAGGTCATCTGTCACCTTTATCAGTGCGGATGTTGTGCTTCGATGTTTATGGAAACTTGATTGGTATTCGACTAGTAGGTTGTTAGTAGTTAAGTAGTTTGTGAGCTGGTCATGAACTATATATTCTAAGGCCTTTGACAGTGCAGGAAGAATGCAGATGGGGCGATAGTCAGAGGGTGCTGTGGCGATGTCCTTTTTAGGCAGTGGCTTAATTTGTCCCAGTTTCCAGGCCTCAGGGAAAATACTTGTGATTAATGAATCGTTGAAAAAGTCTATTATAGAGGGCAGTACTTGGTCAATAATAAGTTTTACCATCTGGATAGTGATGCCATCATGTCCAGTAGATACTGATCTAATCAGCATTATGGCTTTCTTGACAGTACTGCAAGTGACGTGCTGTAGATAGAATTTTTCTTTGCTACAGTCGTTCATCGACATGAAGTAATCAATGATTCTCTGCTTTTTTGTGGTTCAATTTTGGTTGTAGGTAATGTGAAGAATCGGTTTAGTTCTTCAGTTGGGACCATGGGATTTTCTGCAACTTTTATTTTGCCTAAACCGAGACTACGGAGATTTTTCCACAGAACAGCTGGTCTACATCTATTGTCAGCTAATGTACGGGCATGTCTGAGCTTAGCGTTTCTCACCGCTTGACTGACTTTGTTTCGTTTCTGCTTGTATACAGTATAATTTTCAGGTGTAGGGTGTATCTTGCATGCTTGATGTGCAGCGTCTCTGAGATTCATGAGCTGTTTAAGTTCATCAGTCAGCCAAGGTGCAGGTTGCCTTTTTACTTTTCTGGTCTTTATTGGAGCATATTTGTTATAAAGTTCAGTAATTTTGCTAGCGAAATCCTAGAGTTTGTCGTTCATGTCCATGAGGGGAGTAGAGGTCATCCCCCAAACTATTTCTTGTGCCTCAGTTTCGAGTTCAGGCAAATTTATGCGTTTGAGGTCTCGGTATGTAGATTGTTTTTGTTTCCTTATAGGACATTCTAGTGAATACGCCATGAAAATTATGTCATGGGCAGACATGCCAGGCGCAGATATTTGACAGGTGCGGTTTATTCTGTTTGGAGATTTGGTTGCGAATATATGTATGAAAGTGTGACGTAGTCGTGTGATGAGTAGGTGCCAGCTGAAGTAGCGTCATATTTGAGGAAGAAAGCATCCTCTTAAATTTCCCAGTGGAAGGACTATTGCACAGAAAATTAATGTTAGTGTCACCTGCTATAATTACATGTTCATATGTCGATTCGAGACTAGAGAGGGCAGTTTCGATGCAGACGAACCCACCTACTTTAGGAGGTTTGTAAAGGACACATATTAAGCACTTTCTGTTAAGTGATTTGATCTCTATGAAGATATATTCCTCTTGTTTATCTACACTGTTGACGGATGTGTGTAGTACTCTGGGTGACAAATCAGAGTGTATGTACACCCCTACTATGCCCCCTCGTCTGTTGCACCTGTCGTGCCTGAGAAAGATATAGCCATCTAGGTTTACGGAAGTTGTAGGAATACTTGGTTTGAGCCAAGTCTCTGACAAAAACGTGTATATCAGCAGTTTGAAATATATATTTGAACTCGTCGAAGTGAGCTGGCAGAGACTGGACATTTGCATGTGCAATATGCAGCTTGGTGCGTTCGGGTGTTGGTTGCCCGAGGAGGTTGCCGACCGATGTTTGTGGGTCGTGGTTAGTGGTGACAAGAGGGTCTGGCATGAGGAATGCGGAAGGCGTGTGAAGGAGAGGGAGGGGGGGGGGGTGAGGGAGTGTCCTCCCAGTTCTGTGCAGCGAAAGCGGCCCGGAGGGGGAGGGGGTGGGTCCCCGGGGAGGCAACGGGAACTGCGGCCAAGGGCAGCGAGGTGTGCAACGGTTCTGGAAGTAGCTGTGGGCCGACAAGGGAAGGAATTTCGCTAAAAACAACGGGAGTAATCTGCACGTAACGTAGAGTGTGATATTATTTGCGCTTATGAGGATAACAACTAAAGTATGATGCTGGGTTGCTAATTAAGGATGGAAGTGAGACTACCTTATGTAATAATTAACAAAATTACATGAGAAAAACGATTAAAGATGAAAATAGTTATGTGGAGAAACGAAAAGTTGATAATACAAATAATAACAAAATTACACGAGAAAAAATAATTAGAGATAAAAAAATAGTTATGTAGAGAAACGAACAATGTCCTAATACATTAGTTAAGATATGGTTGACAGTGTAAACAATATAAACATACAGGTTAGTGGCAGCAAGATTAGACATGATTTAGCTTCTAAAGCACAGGCTTCCGAGTTCATTAACACTGCAAATTGTTTTCTTTCCGTTTTCGGTCTTAACCATTATCCTCCCGTCATTTGTCCATACGTTCTGTAGCCCAAATTTCGAAATCGCGCTCTTCAAAATGTTTAGTCTTTCAGAGGTCAGACCCTCGCATACTGTCAGACCCGACTTCGCGAGATTCTTCTTAGCTCTGAAGATTTCAGATCTTTTCCTATAGGACATAAATTTCACTATTATAGGTCTTGGTTTTGTAGAACCTGGCGACCTACGACCCACTCTATGACTTCTGTCAATGTCACTCAGAGTCACCTGCACGCCTAGCTTCAGTTGGACAAGGTTTATCACTAGTTCATCTGTGTTCTCTCTGCTGCTCTCTGGAATGCCGATCAGTCTGAGATTATTGCGTCTCTGATATTGTTCGAGCTCGTCCGTCTTCTCGATCAATTTCTGTTCGAGCAGTCGTACTTTCTCCTCACTTGCTTTTAACGATGTGTCCAGTGCACGGATCTGACTCGCATTCGCCTCCTGAGTTTTCTGTATTTTGTCCGTCACTGCTGCAGTGACGGCATCAGTGATGGTTTGAACAACGAGCCCGAGCGTATCCGTAGCCTGCAGCGCGGCACTCACCTCACCTCAGCCTTCACGAGCGCGGCGGTGTCAGCGATGCCGGGCGGGGCGACCGCTACTCCACGCCTGCGCTGTCTCCGGCCTGGCCGTTGGTTGCACTGCGCGTTGTTCGGCGATTTTCCATTTTAAGTGCGATTCCGTGTAATTGGTGCTCAGTATGTGATGTAAAATACGACACTCGGCAGTAGATATACGGCTTTAGTATATGTAGACTGGCCTAACTGCTTAAAACACCTCCAGATTTCACGTAAACTTGCGAGCCAAGCTAACGCACGTCACTCACTCGCCACCATGTTGGTCGCACACCAATATATAATGATTGGTTTTGATGTGGTCTCACTGTTTACACGTGTTCCGGTCAAAGACTGTATAGATCTCCTTTCCCAATTATCTGAAAGTACCATTGTGGGACTGATTAAGCACACGTTGACATTGTCGTACTTATTACATGGCGGCCAGTATTTCGACCAGTTGGACGGCGTGGCTCCATCCATAGCCAACCTTTTTATGGCAAAATATGAAGACATCGCCTTGGACACGGCTCCAGCAAAGCAAAGGTGCTTTTATCGTTACGTCGATGACACTTTTATCATCTGGCCCCACGGTCGTGAAAAACTGGGAGAATTTTTAGAACACCTGAACAGCATTCACGGCCACATCAAGTGTATGATGGAAGTCGAGACAGATGGTGCATTTCCCTTGCTTGACGTCCTCGTTCGACGGAAAACCAACGGGCACCTCAGCCACAGTGTCTACAAGAAACCGACACACACAGATCGGTATCTCCACACTCTCTGCCACCACCATCCGGCACGAAAACATGGCGTTCTGAATACTCTCGTCCATCGTGCTAAAGTCGTCCAAGACGTAGAAAGTCTGCCACTAGAACTGAGCCACCTCCGAAAAGTCTTCCGGCAAAACGGCTACAGCCACGGACAGGTGTCACAGGCTATATCTGGTGTGACATGCAAGAAACACACCGACAGAGAAGAGAACACCAACGAAGAAGAAAGCAAGAAACCTGTGTTTTGCTTTCCTGTGGTACAGTACGTACAGGGAGATGAAGCAGCTTGCACAGGATAGAGTAGCATGGAGAGCTGCATCAAACCAGTCTCAGGACTGAAGACCATAACAACAAAGAAAGTGTCGCGAAAGATTAGCCGGCTCCTGGAGAGATATAACATTTCATCGGTGTTCAGGCCCCCAGCAAAAATTCGTCAGCTCTCGAGGCCTGTTAAGGACGATCTAGGGATCTAGGGCTTAGAACGCATCGAGTGTACAAGATACCATGACAGTGTGGCTGTTACTACGTCGGCCAAACAGAACGCACGGTGGAGAAACGCCGGACGGAACACGAGAGGTGCTTACGCCTACGCTATCCAGAAAAATGAGCCGTGGCAGAACACGCTTTAGAAAATGGACACCGAATTCTATTCGACGAAACATCTGTCGTTATGAAGACGAAGGGATTTTGCGATAGCGTCATAAAAGAAGCTATTGAAATAAAAACCGCTGAAAACACCATCAACAAGGACGGAGGTTTGCAGCTCAGCACAGCCTGCGACCCGGCTATCGCGATGTGAAAAATGGCGCGACTGACGCGGGGTGAAAACATGACCATATATGGCGAGGAAGAGAGCACCAGTGACGTCACAGCATGCAGTGAGGCTATATAACGACGCAGCCACGGCGAGACAGCAGTGACAATGACCGGGGAGAGCTCGGTCGAAAGCCTGTGGGATTTTAAGCACCTGACGCGGCTGGAAACCCGAGAAAATTTTATTAACCATCAATCTTCTCATAAAATTCACCATCAATCTGAAAATAAGATGTTAAAGCACATGTTCAAATAAGGCCATAATGTTCTTATCAAAATGTTGGCTGATAAGAGATAAAAAGTCCTTTAAGGGTACCTTGGTGTATAATGATAACACGTCAAAACTAACAAGCACATCAGTATTATTTAGCCTGACGTCTCTGAATAAAATCCATAGAATTACGAATGTGGTGACTACATTTTCCTACCAATTCTTTTCATTAGGAAGCTAAGTATTTGGCAGGAAAATACGTTGGTGAACCAATAGTGCTCGTTATAGGTCTCATAGACCTCTAGACGCTCATCCTTACCCGTTTTGTGAACCTTAGGAAGACCATAAAATCTCGGTGGTACTGCACCTCGCACTTCTTTGACTTCCTTCGGTAGTGATGAAGCGTTCAGCAAGGCAGCAGTCCTTATTGCCACCTTGTTAGTAGGATCTTTGTTAATCTTCCGGTATGCACCAGAACTAAGTAGACCACATGGCTTTCCCTTGTAGACTTCCTGAGGCAAAAGGACGGTAGCATTGCCCGCACACGGCGCAGCCGGAAAACTATAAGCACGACGCCAAAGATAGTACAAGGGTACGAATATCGATACACGCTGCTGCTGCGACTCACGGATAGAGAGGATAACAGAATAATCGCGACAACCGCGCTAGACTAATCACAGAATAGCAACCAAGGTTTAATGCAAAGCATAACACGAGCCAGCCACGGCTCAACCTCCCACCCTCAAACACGATGCCTGGGGGGGGGGTCAACCATCAGACGGAGTGGTTATCCTTAACCAGCAAATTCACCGGGCCTAAAATGCGCACAATGGTGCAAGGCCCCAGAAAACGAGGAGTAAATTTACTCATATTTCCGACACGCACCTGCCTAATGGGGAAATTACGGACATAGACCTGATCTCCTGGCCTCCCTCTAAAGGTTCGCCGATTGCGATTGTAGCGCTCAGCTTGATTATTATAGATTCTGAGTATATTACGGCACGGTTCCAGTTTTCCTTGATAACTTGAGGAGTAATATCCGCCGTAGCTAAATCTTGAATCCCCCACAAGTTCGAAAGAGGGGAATTAACAGGATAGGAAAGGATCAAAGAGGCGGGAGTAGTTCGCAAGGCTTCATGATTGGCGGTATTAAAAGCAAAACTAAGCCAAAGAAGACTGGAGTCCCACTTACTAGGCGTTTTCTGATGATAAATAATCAAAGCGGATTTAAGATTTCGGTTAACCCTCTCCGCAAAGCATCCCTGCGGATAATACGGTGTAGTCGTGATATGCTTGACACCGTTCTGAAAATAGAACGCCTTGAAAGGAGCCGAAAGGACGGCGGCGCATTATCACTAACAATTTTATTAGGGGAGTCAAAAACACTGAAAACATTAGTTAAGTGAGAAATAGTGGTGGTAGCAGTGACGTTAGGACTCGGAAGGAGCCAAGGGAATCTGAAGAACGCATCAGTAACAACTAACACGTATCGGTGACCGTTCTTAGTACGAACTAAGGGTCCTAGATAATAGAAACAGAAGTTGTGCATAGGACAGGACTCGCGCTCAGAGCTCAGCAAATCCTTTGAAGAGCATTCTTGGGTTTGGCTACATTACACAAGCGATGTTGCGATACCATCTCTCTGACATCTCGTTCTATGGAGGGCCAAGTCAAATGCTCCTTGTAAGTTCCTAAGTGGCTACCCACCAACGAGTCATGAAAGTAACGAAAAACCGGGCGCACCAGAGCTACTGGCAAACAGATCTTGAACTGCTTCGCATGCCCCACCCTTTTACGCAGAATGCCACTATTAGTAATATACTCATGCGACAGTTCCCCAGCCAAAAAGCGTTGCTTAATCGGCCCCCAAATAGGGTCCTGGTCCTGCTCCTGAGCGACATCATCAAACAAAAGAGGAATTTCACCCAATACTGCCTCCATCTGTCTCCCGGGTTCCTTCACTAGGTGTAGATTCGGCGAACATCCGGCTGAGGACATCCACAAGGATATTTTCAGTGTCTCTTCACGTGTTTAACTTCAAATTGAAATGCGTACCGCCCATCTGGCACTACGGCCAATTTTACGCGGTCTAGCCAACACCCAGCTCAAAGCCTGACTGTCGGTTTCTAACTGAAATAGCCGGTGCTCAAGGTAGAAGGGGTACTTCTCCAGTGCAAACAAAACGGCCAACGCCTCGCACTCGTAGACGGAGTACTTAAGTTCGGCACCAGTTAACCGATGAGACGCGCAAGCTAATGGCTGCCTCTGACCTTCGAACTCCTGGAGAAGGACAGCTCAAATACCAGCATTAGATGTGTCAGTTTGGACAATAAACCGTTTATTAAAGTCTGGTACTCCGAGAACCGGAGGATTGGCTACAGCTGCCTTAATATACTCAAACGCGGCGTCCTGGACAGGTCCTCATTCAAAATGCACTCCCTTCCGGCGCAGTTCGTTCAAGGGCGCCGCCAACTAAGCAAAATTAGGGACAAAACACGTAAAATAGTTCGCCATGCCTATGAATCTAGCAATTCATCGTTTATCAGTAGGCGGAGGCAACGCCCGTAAGGTCTTAGGTCAGAGTATTCGCATCGACCAAGAGCGAACTGACACTACGTGATCTAAGAAGGACACCTGCTGCCTGGCTAACGTCATCTTACTGGGTTTAACTGTCAGCCCGGCTCCCTGCAACCTGGAAAGAACTTGCTGGATATGACCCAAATGGTCCTGAAACGAGGGACTATAGATGACTAAATCGTCCAAATAATTACACACACACACTAATTTCAAGTCCCCGAGGATATTATCCAGCAAACGAGTTGCCGAACCAAAGGGAACTCTGTTAAACAGATGCCAATCAGTACAAAATGCGATAACATGTTTACATTTTTCAGCTAATGGAATCTGATAATAGGCTTAGTTCAAATCAGGAACAGTAAACCAATTAGCACCGGCAAACCAGGTAAGAGTTATGCAGATCAGAGGCAGAGGCACATTCGAAGACAACCTTAGTGTTCAAGCACCCGATAGTCAACCACAGGTCTAAAATCGCGCCCCTGATCCTTGGGAACATGGAATATGGGGGAAGCATAAGTAGATGTAGAAGGCCTAATAACTCCTTGTTGGAGCATTTGTGATATTTTCGCCTTCAGTATCTTCACCTTAGGAGGTGAGAGGCGATATGGGGACTGCCTGACAGGACTATCGTCGGATAGACGGATATGGTAATTAAGAACATTAGTGACACCCAAATTATCACTAAGAAGCTCAGGAAAACTCTGTAACAAATCCCGTAATTGAGAAGCCTGATGCGGCGAGAGATGGGTAGGATCAAACTCATTAGCCACAGCCTCAACGGCCAATGCATCTGCACTTCGATGCACAATACGTTTAGCGCACTTACAGAAACGAAACTTCTCGACAGGAGCGAACTTAAAGAAAAAGGTGTAGCCAGAATAATCCAAGACTAACCCAGTCATTAGTGAAACCACATCCGAAAATTAGATCGACCGGCAGCTCCTCGACCAAGGGCCAGGAAAAATCCCCCACCGATATACTTCCTCGGACCCAATCATGCAGAGGCAACACCTGGCCATTGGCCACCCGACATCTCTGCAGGAGAGAAAGAACCGACCGAAGTTTCGTAAGATGATCAACTTCCTCAACTTCCAAAAACCACTCGTAGCACAATAATGAAAAGGAGCTACCAGAATCGGAAAGAGCACAAATCGGTTCGCCACGCACCAAGTGAGCCGCGCTGCCGCACCTGAAACAACCCCGGGGTTCCCTTCTTACTGCTTCAGCTGATGCAAACACTTCGGAATTTCCCTTGCCAATGCCGGCGGCCTGCCCCTTAACTTCGTGACACACATCGTATCCAAGCGGCAACGCCGACATCGCTACAACCGCGGCACGGAGCTCTTCCCAAGTTGAAGGCTGATTACGGAAGACAAAGTGCTACTTATCCGCGACACGTATTGCCTTAAGAACAATAGACACCAGCTCTTGTTCAGGCAAATCGATTAGCAAAACCAAGGACGCCGTCTGAACTCTGTCCACATACTGATGTAACTGCTCTTTATCCCACTGCATTTCCCAAATGTAACGACACTCAAGCTGTTTTCGGACTCCGGTGGTCAATCTCTGGCTAATGACGAGCTCTCTCAATTGCTGTAAGGAGAGCCCTTCTGCCATGGCTCGAGAGAGGAGGTTCTGCAACTCACCTCCAGCTAACGGGTACAACAGTGACAACATTACTTGGTGTGGAACCACGAAAGGGAGCAGCATATTGTTCAAGACGAATCAACAACCATAATAATTTTTCGACCTGTTCAAGCCGCTCCACGACTAATTCAGTAATATCAGGAAAGAAATACACCAGAGGATTAGGCAACTTGGCAAACATTGAGTCTAACTTCACAGAGGATGTAACAGTGCCGCCCCCGGGCTGGCTCTCGCCCTCTCCCTAACACAGCAAGTCCCGCCCTTCAATCCTCTTCCCATCCCATTCTAAACACGTAAGCTTAAACTTCAATACGCTAACCAAAGATCCCCATTCGACGGTTAATTTTTTATGATGATCTTCCAAAGCTAACATGCCCAAATCCGCTATCCGATTAGTTAAATGCATTAACTGCGCCCACACTCTATCCATTTGACTGACAATAGGTTGAGTGCCTTCCAAAACACAAATAGTGTCCTCAAGGCCCCTACCAGCCTTCAACAAAAATTCAGTGACCGCTCCTGTCTCACCCACCACCGCCAGCGTGACGTCAACCGGCTGAAAAACGGCAGCACATAAACGGGCCACTAAATCCGGAACACTGCCCTCGATGGGTTGGCGCCTTATTGCCAACTCGTAAAGAAGAAGAAGAGAGATTAAAACTCGACTGAAGGCCACACACCAGGGAGAAAACAATTTTACGGCTTAAGTCCTACAGGGAAGAGCTTCTGAACTTCAACTAAAATAGACTAAAGGCTTTATCCTAAAATGCTCCACATAACTCTCGGATGAAGGCCACATATGAAACCCAAAAAATATCACGGCTTAAATCCCAGACAAAGAAATTTCCAATTTTTACTTTCAGCTGGAAAACTCGGCTGAAGGCCACATAAAAACTAGAAAATATTTCTTACGGCTTAAAGCCTAGACAAAATTTTCAACTTTTGAAAAGGCTGAAAACTCGGCTGAAGGCCACATACCAACTTGAAACCAATTTACGGCTTAAGGCCTAGGCTCAAGAAATTTTCAATTTTAATTTTGAAAGGCTGAAACTCGGCTGAAGGCCACATACCAGTCAATAAATTTTTTTTACGGCTTAAGGCCTAAGAAGAAAAGCCTTGCAATTTCAATAAGCAAAAACTCCGCTGAAGGTCACACAGAGTACTTAAGACTAAAAAGTAAATCACTATGTAAAACACTAGGACCGGCCCTCAGAAGGTTCCAAGGATCGACCTTGGGAGGTAACTACAACGCACGTTTAGGTGAGACAGGCAGCCAGACCGACAACCTCTTAATAAGAAGGAAACCCAACCGAAAGCCAGCCGACGAACCAACCAACAAGATCAGTTCTACTTCACCCGAACAGCAAATCGACAACAAGACGTCAATAGCACAACGTTCTGGATACTGGTGGCCGATCCAGCCAAGTCAGAATAAACGCATAAAACTACCAACAACACATCAGCTGTCGAACTACACGCTGTGCTGGACAGTATCAACACGATGTGGAAAATACACTGCCAAAAAGTACGTCAACAACCAGGGCAGGTCACCGGAACATCAACGGCCACAAGGCAGAAGATACCTCTGGTATACTTCATTAATGAAGGAATGAATTAAATTAAGTTAAACACCACACAGGAAGACGGCTGCAATTCTAGCCGACTTCAATGCACACACGTTGTTGCTCGCGGGAATCTCTCAGAAAGCGACAACCAGGATCAAACGAAGAGATGTGATGGCATGATAGTGTCCAGTTTCGGTGGCTGACGAACTTCGTAACTCTCGCAAGAAGCGCTTCACAACTCCAACCGCGCGTGCACGCCGCCAGCGTCTCCGGCCTGACTATGCGCCACGGAGACCTCCTCGTTGCTCTGCCCCAACCGACCGACTGCCACACACAGCACACCCGGAAAACATATCCGCCACACCAAAGATAGTACAGCAGTACTAGTATCGATACACGCTGCTGCTGCCGCTCACGGAGAGAACACAGCAGCGATATGGCGGTAACCGAAGAAGAAATAAGACACCACTGGACTACAACCAATGATTAAAAAAACAAGGCTCCACTCCAGCCAGCCATGGCTCACATACGTTGTAAAGAGCAACGGTCCTGTCACACTTCTTTTCAGTACTCAATATTTCCTTCTCACGTTTCCATCCTGATAAGTCAATGTTGATTTTTATAGAAGAGGTTTTATGTGTAAGAATTGCGATGTTTTTGGAAAATGAAAATATGTTCCTTAATTGTACAACAGTTTTTGTTTCTATACAGACTACACTTTAATGCTTCTGCCAAGAACTGAATTCCGTTTGTGTATTTAACTGGTCAAATTTTTCAGTGAAACGAAAATATGATTCCCTATAAATTGCGCAGTGGGTTTTTGTTCGAAATTTAATAGTCAGACAAAGAATAGGATATGACCAAATGAGGAGTCAAATAGACCAGCGTGAGGCCTAGTTATGCGAAAAACGATTTAACTTCTTAAAAAGAATCAGGGTAGCTGAGAAAAACTTAAATCTTTCGTTGGGATACATCTGTCATACTGAAGTCATACGCAGTGTTTAGAATTGTTACGTCCATTTCTCACATCTGCCTAGTGTTAGTGTATAGCGAGATGCTTTAGGAACTTGAAGTAGAATGCTACGGACCACAGGGAGTACTCAAAAAATGTCTGAAGTAACTAATTGTATTTTCTTATACATCATAGACATTGTTTTGCAACATTACTATACATCTCACAAACTCTGCTGGTTTGTACACAATGCGGATGTAGTGGAACATAGATGCCCCAGAAAATGGCGTAGAATGTACAAAATATTGATTTGTGTTATGTGAAAGCCATCTGTAAATATTATGTCGAAATTTTGTGAGCAATATTTCACGATTTGTCATACTTATTGTGGTGTCACCGCCAGACACCACACTTGCTAGGTGGTAGCCTTTAAATCGGCCGCGATCCGTTAGTATACGTCGGACCCGCGTGTCGCCACTATCAGTGATTGCAGACCGAGCGCCGCCACACGGCAGTTCTAGAGAGACTTCCTAGCACTCGCCCCAGTTGTACAGCCGACTTTGCTAGCGATAGTTCACTGCGTACTTACGTTCTCATTTGCCGAGACGATACTTTAGCATAGCCTTCAGCTACGTCATTTGCTACGACCTAGCAAGGCGCCATTATCAGTTACTATTGATATTGTGAATCATGTACCGTCAAGAGCGACGTTCATCATTAATGGATTAAAGTTAAGTACGTCCGTTTTTCTAAATTCTAATTTCCTTGTCCTGTTCCAGACCACATGCCAGCCTGCGTGAGCTAAAACGCGTGCCTTTCGGCCTCCTCTAGTAACACGGTGTTGGCTCTCCTGCCAACCACAACATTGCCCTGATTTACTTGTGTAATGGCTTCGCCACAATCTCCAGATGTACTGTCCGAATCTTATCGCTTACAGAATCAGCAGACGCAGGCCTTACTGGATGCCCTTGGACAGCTCGTCCAGGGTCAATGTGCAATGCAAAACAATGTGGCAGCCGCCGCTCCACCGCTGACGCAGCCACAACACGCTGCTGCACCAACTTTTCGACCTTTTGATGCTGCACTGGAAAGCTGGACGGAGTGGTCACGCCAATTTGCATTCCATCTCGCCGCCTACAGAATTCAAGGTAATGAGCGGCAGCCTTATCTCTTATCATCGGTCGGCGTACAAACGTACCGTGTGATAGTCAAATTATTTCCGCGATGCGACTTAGCAACTCTGTCCTATGAAGAAATTTTGTCTGCATTAGATGCATATTTCAAAGAATCAGTCAATGTAGTTGCGAAACAGTATACCTTCTTTCGTACAAAACGTACGGCAGGTCACACTAATTGGGAGTGGGTTGTAACCTTGCAAGGCCTTACTAGGGATTGTTCTTTTGAGTTTCAATGTGGACTCCCTTATTCAGATACAATGGTACGTGATGCAATTGCACAGAACGTTTCTGATGTTCGTGTAACGGAACAGATTTTGAAACTAGTCAATCCCTCCCTTCAACAAGTGATGGACATATTGGATGGACTTTGCTCAGGAATCATTTGAAACTTCACCAGCTATGTGTCAGGTTAACCGGCCCACAGGGCGAGCTGCACGGAGCAGTAAACAGCCCTCGCGCCTGGCCACGCCGCTGCCGCCAGGCTCTCAGACCCGTGTGCCGCACCGGCAAGCAAATGCAGTGCTAAAATCATGCCCGCGGTGCGCTACCAGACATTCGCGTGAGAATTGTCGGTCATGACAAGCTGTTTGCTTTTATTGTAATAAAAAAGGACATGTTCAGAGTGTTTGCCAGAAACAGCTCAGATCGGAAGCTCAAAACCATTCCAGGCCCTTTGCTTCATGCCGGAATTGGAATCGAACCGAGGATACTCAGGCTTGCGATACTTCGCCCATGGAAATTCATGTAGTTCATTCCACTCTGCCCAGTGCCACTCTCTCTAACAGTGACTGTGTTCGTCCCACAAATAGTGTGCATCGACTTCGCCAGAACTCCCATTGAGTTGCAAGTGATTTTGTACCAGTCTCAGTTTACGTTGCACGAGACAGTCGCTCTTGTCATCAGCAGGACCATAAACTTTTTGTGGACTTGGACATTAATGGCAAAGTGATACCAATCCAGCTCGATACCAGGGCTGCAGTTTCACTGACCAATCAAGACACTTACAAACTGCTGGGTACATCTCCGTTGCATGCCGCACACGTTAAGTTAACTAGCTATTCAGGTCAAAAGATCCCTGTGTTAGGACAGTGCAGCCTTCTTGCAACATACAAACAAAACTTGTGTCATTTTACGTCCTTGGTTCTTCTTCTGCAGTGAACTTGGTTGGTTTCGATTTATTTCAGTTGTTTAACTTGTCTATAGTAAATCAGGTCCTATCAGTGAAACAGACTGTGCCTTCAGACAGTGTTTCTCGTCTCCGTGAAGAATTTGCAGACATTTTTCCACCGGGCCTTGGTTGCGCTAAGAACTATAAAGCACATTTGGAACTGAAAGTAAACGCGAAACCGAAATTTTTCAGAGCGCGCAATGTTCCCCACGCATTGCGTGATGAGTTCGCAAAAACATTACACGATTTGGAATCACAAGGTCTAATTGAACGTCTGCAGGCTTCTCTCTGGGCATCACCCTTAGTAATTTTGCCAAACCATTCCGGAAAATTGAGATTTTGTGTGGACTTCAAGGGAACAGTGAATCCACAACTAGTGATTGCAACTCTTCCTTTACCCCGCCTGGAAGATCTTTTTGACAAACTGTGCCTGGGTAAATTTTTTTCGAAGATGGACCTCGCAGATGCGTCCTTGCAAATACGAGTGGACGAAGAATCCCAGCGCGTTTTGGTGGTTAACACGCATCTTGGGTTGTATCAATTCACACGACTGCCATTCGAGTGTGCATCCGCCCCTGCATTGTTTCAGCAATATCTACAAACTGTTTGTGCGTCGGTCCCTAGTGCAGCAAACTATCTGGACGATATTGTGATCTCCAGAAAGCCGGAAGAAGAACATTTGGCCAATCTCGGAACATTATTTCAGGTCTTGGGACAAAATGATCTTCGCTTGCGGAAGGACAAATGTGTGTTTTTAGCTCGTGATTTGCCATACCTGGGACATGTACTCAATGCCCAAGGCATACATCCCAGTCCCACACACCTTCGTGCCATACAAGACTTGCCTTCGCCGGAGAATTTGAAGCAGCTACAGAGTGTGCTGGGAAAAATCTACTATTATCACCGATATGTTCCACACGCCTCTTCCATTTCACCTCCGCTTCATCGCTTACGCCGTAAAGGTGTTCCGTTCGTCTGGACGACGGAATGCGAACGCGCCTTTTGGCAGTGGAAATCGGCGTTGCTTTCCAATACTTGCCTCACGCCATTCGATCCCCAGAAGCCCCTTTTGTATATGGTGGATGCATCGGATTTCGGGATCGGTGCTGTGCTTGCGCACAAAGATGGCTCGCACGATCACCCTATTGCCTTTGCGTCCAAATTGCTCTCGTCTGTGCAAAGAAATTATTCACAGATCGAGAAAGAAGCATTGGCTCTCGTATTTGGTGTTACAAAGTTTCATGATTCCTTGTACGGTCGTCACTTTACCATAGTCACAGACCACAAACCTTTGACATCGCTTTTTCATCCGACCAAACTTGTACCTCCACGTACAGCGCAGAAATTCATTCGCTGGTCTATTCTCCTCTCGCAGTACCGCTACGATATCTTGTATCAGTCCACTGCTAAGCACGGAAACGCCGATGCGTTGTCCCGTTTGCCTGTTGCTGAGGATAGGGCATTCGATTCCTCCGAACTTGCTTGCATGTTCATTGATGCAGAAACCGATGACGTGGTCGAATTGTTTCCGATTGATTTTCGTCGTGCAGCTACACCCACAGCTGCGGACCCTGTCCTTGCTACCGTTCTGCGTTTTGTTGCTACGCAATGGCTCTTGTCAAAGTCACGGATCGGGGACCCGTTGGTTCGCCGATTTTTTGCTCACAAGGATA